>NC_139539.1:76159244-77359244 GCF_965153285.1 Podarcis tiliguerta
ACATAATTAGTACACCATCCTGCCTTTTCTGAGATTATACTAGAAGCTGTAAATGAGCCTCGGTTCTTTGGCAGTTTTAGGTTACAATCCAGTGCATAGTAAAGGTAAAGGGTAAAGGGACCCCTGACCATTAGGTCCAGTCGTGACCGACTCTGGGGTTGCGGCACTCATCTCACTTTATTCGCCGAGGGAGCCGGCGTACAGCTTCTGGGTCATGTGGCCAGCATGACTAAGCCGCTTCTGGTGAACCAGAGCAGTGCACGGAAACACTGTTTACCTTCCCGCTGGAGCGGTACCTATTGATCTACTTGCACTTTGATGTGCTTTCAAACTACTGGGTTGGCAGGAGGAGGGACTGAGCAACGGGAGCTCACCCCGTTGTGGGGATTCTAACCGCCGACCTTCTGATCGGCAAGTCCTAGGCTCTGTGGTTTAACCCA
Source organism: Podarcis tiliguerta (assembly GCF_965153285.1). Taxonomy (NCBI): domain Eukaryota; kingdom Metazoa; phylum Chordata; class Lepidosauria; order Squamata; family Lacertidae; genus Podarcis; species Podarcis tiliguerta. Next base: position 76,159,685 of record NC_139539.1, read on the forward strand.
CAGCGCCACCCGCGTCCCCTAATCCAGTGCATACCAAGGTTATAATCTGGTGCACACTTTGAACACAGTTGGACTTACATCAAAGTTAAACACATATAGGATTGTGTTCCATACCAACTTTTTCCGGGGTGTACATTTGTCCCAAAAGACTATGGAGGGTCAACACAATGAAGGAGAGCCATCCTTTTTAAAAGCCTGTGTTAATTACATATAGAAAATTATATCACTATTATAAATGCTTATAGGTTAAACAAGCCTTGGCAAGAACACTCCTTTGTCTCAACAGGACTGATTATTTTAATTGCATTTCTGAAACAATTGTCAGATTTATGGATAATAAAAGCAATTACATGTGTCCTTTAATTTCCTTCATTATATTAGTCTAAAAGGGGACATTACAATTCTGGAAACCTCCTGTTTTGCAGACAAAATTCTTCCCCACAAATTTTTGGGGGGCACTTAATTAAAAGGAAAAAAAGAGTTTGGATTTGATATCCCGCTTTATCACTACCCGAAGAAGTCTCAAAGCGGCTAACATTCTCCTTTCCCTTCCTCGCCCACAACAAACACTCTGTGAGGTGAGTGGGGCTGAGAGACTTCAAAGAAGTGTGACTAGCCCAAGGTCACCCAGCAGCTGCATGTGGAGGAGCGGAGACGCGAACCTGGTTCCCCAGATTACGAGTCTATCGCTCTTAACCACTACACCACACTGACTCACCAGTGCACCAATGGCTGCAGCCATTATTTGCAGCAAAGACTAGCAACTAAACAGATTCCCTGCATTGCTAGACACCAACATCTATCAGCCCCAGTCAGCATGGCCAATGGTCAGCAATGGTGGATGTTGTAGCCCTACACATCTGGAGGGCACCAGGTCAGGGTAGGCTGGTACATTTTAATATGGATCTGTGGAGAGTGTCCTTCTTGCCTAATGTATATATTGTATAGCTTTCCCAGCTCAATGAATAGGACTCTGCCATATGTCACCATTTCACATTCTTTCTAAACTCTTCCTTTCTGTGCTCTTTTGTAAGGTTTTTAACAGCTTTCATTATATTTTGTACATTGCCTCGGGACATATGTGGAAGGCAACTAATAAATAACAACAACCGCATACGGAATTATTATTTCCAAAAGGAATGAAAATAGCAAGCAGTGCCGTTCAACTTTTTTAAACGAGCCAGTGCAATTTTTTATGATCTGTTTCTTAAAAATAATAACCAGGCAGCTTCTCTTAAAATATTGGGAAGCAGAGTAATTGCTGGCCTTCCTTTACTGCCTTCCCCTGGATCGCATATAGGCATTTATGCTCTCAATAGCCACTTGAAGACATGGCTCTGTTGTTTAGGCCCATGTTTTCCTCCCATCCTTTCAGAATGACCTTTTGAAGCTGTCATCGTTCCAATGATTAAGATGGCTCTTAAATAGGCCTCTTATCCTCTGAAGCCTGTTTCAAAGGCCACTGATGAAAAAGGAAAGTTCTTATACCAGGTGAGTAGAGCCAATGCAACATAGTACAGCAATGGCTAACTTGGGGGGGGGCATTTTATTCTGCAGAGAGTGGTCTGGGGTCAAAAGTGGTCAGCTCCACATTTATTTGCAATGAATATGTGTCTGGGTATGCCATTACATACACCTATGTATATGGATATATTACATGCAAACATTTAAAAAGACCACACGTAGTGTGGAATCAATATTTCTTACTTCAAAATGGTATAGTAGGGCACCAGAGGCCAGATAAAATTTTGTCGGGGGCACATCCAGCTGGGTCCACCAGTTCTTGAAATAAAAAAATTCTGGCGACTGGGCAGAGCAAGAATCCCACCACCACCCCGCCGATGTTCTTTCGGTGTTTGTCCAATAACAAAGAAAAGCCAGGCCAATTTTTGTGGCCAGTTGGCCACCCTGAGTCCAAAGCTAGGTAGCCATTGTTTGTCTAACAGACTGAGTGTTAGTTATAGCCCCAACATGCAATAACAAAGAAAAGCCAGGCCAATTTTTGTAGCCAGTTGGCCACCCTGAGTCCAAAGCTAGGTAGTCATTGTTTGTCTAACAGACTGAGTGTTAGATATAGCCCCAAAAGATATGGCTTCAAATCACCATTCATCTGTGTAATGCACCGTGTGTCAGGAGCGAGCCAGCAATAAATCACACAAAATAAGTGAAGTTGACTCTTTATGTGAAGAAAGAGGATCTGCTTGGCAGTGCCTGGCCTAATGAGCACAGCAACTCTTCTTTGGTAGGTCTTGCCCCTATGAGGCACTTGTGGAGACTGAAGAGCCTTCTCATAGCTGCGTAAGTCTCTTCCTCTCCTGGGAGTTTCCCAAGCAATCTGAGACTGTGCCAACGTGCTTGCCTTTGCTCCTCACACTTTATGCCTCTCCTGGTCTTTGGAGACCAGCAGGGAGAGGAGCTGGTTGTAGCAGGAGGGGAAGACACCCCTGCTTCTTCACCAGCCTGACTCATCTCTGCCTCTTGGCCTCCCACATCCCACTCTGCAGCCTCCATTGCTGCTTCTGATTCTGGAGTCCCCTCTGCCACCGACTCTCCCTTCTCACCAAGCCCTGTTACCTCTTCAGCTTTCAACACCTCCTCCTTCCAGTCACCTCCTTCTTCTCCCTCTGACCACTTATCATCATCCCTCCACCAATGTCCTTGAGCTCTGAGCCTTCTTCCCTTGGTGCCTCCCACCATTTTTCTGCATCCACCCTGTTCATGACACTTTGTGACCTTTAGCTAATAATTTTCTCTCAACCAATCCTACATTTAAAGGAATGATGTAAGTATAAAATAGGGCAGCTCTCAACTACTTCATTCTGAGCTCTTTGGAAAAAGGAATATGATACACACTTAGGTACATGAGTCACAGGCAGCGCTGTGGTCTAAATCACTGAGCTTCTTGGGATTGCTGATTGAGCTCTCATTGCTCTGTCTCAGCTCCTGCCAACCTAGCTGTTCGAAAGCATACCAGTGCAAGTAGATAAATAGGTACCGCTGTGGCGGGAAGGCAAATGGTGTTTCCGTGTGCTCTGGTTTTTGTCACAGTGTTCTGGTGCGCCAGAAGCAGTTTAGTCATGCTGGCCATATGACCCGGAAAGCTTTCTGTGTTCAAACACCGGCTCCCTTTGCCTGAAAGGGAGATGAGTGCCACAACCCCATAGTCACCTTTGACTGGACTTAATGGTCCAGGGGTCCTTTTCCTTTACCTTTTTTTTTTACATGAGTCGGTAAGTAAATACCTTATATGAAGAATGGTATCACAATGACAGAAACAAAAATAACCATGAATTCTTGTTGGTAGGAGCACTTTTTCAGACCCCCTCAAAACTCCAGCCTTCCGATTCCAACTCCTTGCGTTGCCATTATTAATAAAGAATAACTAAATGTTATTTGATAATTGCTGTTGTTGCCACAAGCTTTTCTGATTGCTGCACAGAATAAGCCTAATAAACCATCGTGAGCCAATGGCATCAGAGGTGTTTGAACACTGCTGTCATTACCACAAGCATTTGGATTGCTGCTCCAAATGGGCTTAATGAGATATCCCCAGAAGACTTTATCATTACAATTACCAGTGCTAATGTAACAGTCGCATAATGGATTATTACAATTAAGCTGTAATTATAGCCAAATATTATCACGTCACAAATTCTTCACCTTTCCCTCAGTCTCTCTTTCTTACCAGCTGGAGGCAAAAATACAAGAGGCATTAATTGCATCACCTGGCAGAGGTATATTTGAATAGTAACTGGATGCTGGGTTATTTATGTAGATAAAATTCTGTGCTAGAACCATAGGGAAGAAAACTCAAAGGTTTGTTCCTAGCAGTGGCGTAGCGTGGGGGTGCAGGGGGGGGGGGGCGGCCGCACCAGGCACAACATCTGGGGGGGGGCGCTCGCACTCGCAGCTCTCTGCCCCCTGCTAAAATCCACAGGTTAGGGGGCGCAAATTACTTGCCTTGCCCCGGGTGCTGACAACCCACGCTACGCCACTGGTTCCTAGAAGGCACTGACGTTTCCCCCCCTCATAAGACCTCATCTCTTTGCCTTCCATTCTAATAACCCAAACAGCCATGCTACCCCTTTTTGGTCATGTGTGTGCACATCCTCACAAGTCCATCCCTGCCCACACACAGTTTTCGTGGCCTACTTAGTGATGGGACCTAAACTTATCATTTGATAATTATTGCCAACAAAACAAAAATAAATTTGTTTGCTGCTATTACAGTTGTAATTAGTTACTTAAGCAACCGATGTACAGTGGTACCTCGGGTTAAGTACTTAATTTGTTCCGGAGGTCCGTTCTTAACCTGAAACTGTTCTTAACCTGAAGTACCACTTTAGTTAATGGGGCTTCCTGCTGCCGCCGCACCGCCGCAGCACGATTTCTGTTCTCATCCTGAAGCAAAGTTCTTAACCTGAAGCACTATTTCTGGGTTAGCGGAGTCTGTAACCTGAAGTGTATGTAACCTGAAGCATATGTAACCCGAGGTACCACTGTACTTACATCTCCAAGGACCTCAACGAGGGACATACAGTTTTTCTCCTCCCCATTTTACCTCACAACAACTCTCATCCATTCAAAACTTATATAACAGTACATATAGTGAGATGGTGTTGTTATGTTATTAGTGTACTGCCAGAGCTTCCTGTGGCTGTTGGGTGTGTGTGTGTGTGTGTTGGGTGTGTGTGTGTAAATATAAATACAGACCCTCCAAGTGTCCCTATTTTCTAGGGAAGGGACAGTCTCAGATTTACCGAAACCATCCCAGTTTCTGATTTGATCCCAGAATGTCCCGGTTTTCCTTAAGATGTTCCTATTTTCATCAGAGAAATGTTGGTGGGTATGGTAGGATGGTAGGACTTATTTTCATCAGAGGGCGTGGAGTTATGTGACTTACCAAGGAGGTAAGTACCTATACAAGCTTTAGAAGACATCTGAAGGCAGCCTTGTATAAGGAAGATTTTTAATGTTTAATACTGGGGCAACCCAGTCAGATGGGTAGCGTACAAATACAATATTACTAGTACTATTAATAATTGACTAGAACATCCCTATTTTCATCGGAGAAATGTTGGGAGGACAAAGAGAGAGAGAGAGAGAGAAAGAAAGAAAGAAAGAATATTCAGACAAATGGTAGGTGTTTTCTACTATTTTTAAATGATATAACGTATCTATGTTTATTTATGTTTATGCTTTTAAATGCATTGTGTGTCACTTGGAGACCTTTGGGTAACAAGCAACTAACAGGTAATCATAATTTTAAGAAGGAGTAAGGTGACTGCCATGCTTGTTCATCTTAAACCCTTTGACTGATTAAAGCGCAAAATCTAAAATCATGTGTGGCAAAAAACAAATTGCATTGATGAAGGAGAGTGAAAGAAGCGAAGGGAGAGAAACGGAAAGAGAGAGGGAGAAGGTGTGTCTTTCTTAAGAGAGTCTGTGTACTGGTCCAGTAAGCGCTTCCGCTGCGCCACCAGCAACAGCTTTCTTTGCAGAGTATTAATTAAGTCCAGTGCAGAGATTCTTGTTGCAGTACAAGCTTCAAACTCTCAGCAGCAAAAGAAATAACGACACAGGGAAGCCTGTCTTTCCAAAGACAGGTTTATTGCAGAAAGATAACAGAAACACCTCCGGAGCTTTCACACATTTTGCTTCACGTCCAGCACGCCCCACAACAGCAGAGAAAACAAACACTCTTTATATACTGAGCAACTTAACAACTTAACGAGCTTGACTACTTAAAGTCACATGACATTGCTAATTTGCCAGCGTCTTAGGTTTCACACCCTAACACCCCCTCTCGCTGGCAATACAAAACCAAAAAATTACTTCAGACCCATTTCTTTACAAAAGTTTTCATGCCCCTGAAACCCAAGCGGTTTTGTAAAACCATCAGCTTGATTTTCATGACTGGGACAGTAATTTAATTTAACAATTCCTGCTTTTACCGTTTGACAAACATTTTGAAAGCGGATATCCAAATGTTTTGTACGACCTTTAAACTGCCCATTTTGTGCTAACTTAAGACACGGTTGATTATCACCCCATACAGTGATTGGAGTGATGGCCTTTTCATACATCTCTTGTGCCAAGCATTTGTAAAATTCTAGATCTCTACATAACTCAGATAAGGCACAGAACTCAGCTTCTGTTGACGACAAAGCAATCAGGTTCTGTTTCTTGGATCTCCACCCAATCAGGGAGTTACCAAATTTTATTACACAGCCAGACACTGATTTTCTATCCTTTAAATTTGCCCAATCACTATCTGCCCAACAAGTAATCTGTGCTTGTCCTTCCGAAGATAATTCAAGGCAAAAATCTTTGGTGTATTGTAAATATCTTAACACTCTTTGAATTCCTTTCCATGCATTTACACTAGGTTTTGAAGCTTCTCTGCTGAGTAAGTTAACAGCGTAAGCAATATCTGGTCTACTCCATTGCGAAAGATGAAGTAAGCTTCCCAGTGCTGACTGAAAGATTTCAGCATGCTTGAATTCAGCACTATCCTTGAACTCATTGTCTTTTACAAAACCCATTTCCATTGGTGTTCTAACACCTGCACACTCCGTCATGCCAAACTTTTTCAACATTTGCAATATCTTGCCTTTTTGATTCAGTAGAAAACTGCCATTTTTGGTCCTATCTATCTGAACACCAAGATAGACCTTCACATCACCAAGATTCTTAACTTTGAAGTGTTTATTTAACTCTTTGGCTAGTTTTTTTACTTGTTCTTGTGTCTTTGAAGTATAAATCAGGTCATCTACATAAACAAGCAAAGATTCTTGAGCATCTCCAGAACCTCTGAAATATAAGCAATTGTCAGCCTTGCTCCTGGTAAAACCAATGCCTACCAAAACGTCATTCAAACACTCATTCCAATTATGAGCAGATTGCTTGAGTCCATAAATAGATTTATGTAGTTTCCATACCTGATTTGATTTACCAACTTTCAATCCTGGCGGTAGCTCCATATAGAGCTCTTCAGCCAAGTCTGAATGAAGATAAGCTGTAGAGACATCAAATTGATTCACTTTAAACCCTTTCTGAGCAGCAACTGCTAATAGTGCCCGTAGGGTTTCACTCCTTGAAGTGGGTGCATAGACTTCGGAATAATGTAACCCCTTCCTTTGCGTAAAACCTCGAGCTACAAGTCTTGCTTTGTACTCTGGTTTCCCCATCGCTGTTGTCTTTAACCTGTACACCCACCTACAACTTACTGCCTTGGTACCTTCTGGCAGTTTGGTGATGGAAAACACACCCAGTTCTTTCATAGAATTCAACTCCTTTTGCATGGCCTCACGCCACCTACTGGCCTCCTCCTGGGGTAATTGCTCAACCTCCTCAAAACTTTCAGGTTCGCAATTTGCCAAACCAGCCCAAACACTAATAGCTTGGTACCTTTCAGGAGGTTTACCTTTGTTGGTACGCTTGGAACGCCTTGGCAGTTCCTGCGATGTTCCTTCAGTTTCCCCCTCTGACTCAGAATCACTAGTCGTCACCTGTTTGTCACTAGTAGTCACCTGTTTGTCACTAGTAGTTGAAGAACTTTCTGATTCTGACTTTACACGTCTCTCTTGCTGTACAGGTGAACTTTTAGAGCTAGAAGATTCTGACTTTACAGACTTGGGTGAACTAGACGATTTCTCACCCTCGTCCTCAGACTTAAATTCCTCAGCCTGTTCTGGAACTAATACCTGCCCTGGGGCCTGAGTTTCATTGTTACTGTTCACCACATCAAATAGTATGTCAGGATTTCCATGAATTCTATTCCAACCATCCTGTTCACAAAATTCCGCACTTCTGCTGATTGTGATTTTCGTTTGATTGCCTTCTACATTCACAAATCTCCAACCTTTTGTGTTTGCTTGATAACCACAGAAAACCATTTCTTTAGACCTAGGATCGCCTTTCCTACGTTGTGCCCTAGGCACCAGCACATAAGCACGACATCCAAAAACTCTTAGATGATCAATTTTTGGTTTTTTCCCAAATAGCATGAAGTAAGGAGTGTTGCCTACTGTGCTATTGTACACTCTGTTAAAAGTATAATTCGCATACAGTGCAGCCTCAGCCCAAAACTGCTGTGGAAGTCCAGAATCAAACAGTAAAGCAGCAATGGCTTCCTGTAATGTTCGAAATTTTCTTTCGGCAACTGCATTCTCCTGTGGTGAATAGGGATTGGTAAGTCTATGAACTATACCTTTCCTTTTTAACCACGTCTCCAGCGTGTGGTTCACATATTCCCCACCACGATCTGATTGTATTTTACGTACCCTGGTGTCAAATTTACATTCGACTTCTTCAATCCAATCCATCAGGATGGAAGCTGCTTGTGATTTTTCTTTCAGAAAGAAAACCCAACTAGCTCTTGAAAAATCATCCACCAAAATTTGCATAAATCTCGCACCTCCAAGCGATTTGACTGGCATAGGGCCACACACGTCTGTGTGCACAAGTTCAAAGGGTTTCTTGCTTACTCTATCAGATCTAGGATAGTTACATGTCTTAACCTTAGCTTGTTTACAAGCACAACAATCCAGAAAATTTGGACAGGGTTTAATGTTACACTCCTCAGCTAAATCTGGCATCTTGCTTACATACTTAAAGCATATATGAGCTAACCTTCTGTGTAGTAGATGTACACAACCTGTATGAGGAGCCTTATTTACACACTTAGCTTGCGCTTCACCTGTTGAACATCTACCTGCTGCTAACTGCTCTTCATCCAAAACAAAAAGCCCATCCTCACAGGGAATTTTAACTAGCTCCTTCCCCTGTTTCGAAATGGTGCACACATCATTTTCAAACTCAACCTTAAAACCACTTTTTACCAGGCATGACACACTCAAAAGACCATTCTTCATTCCTGGAAGAACAAAAACAGGAAGGTTAGTTTGCAAACAGTTAACATAAATTGTGCCTTTAAGGTTCATTTCTCGTTTACTATTGTCTGCTATAGTCACGGTTTTTGCAACTGGCAATGTCTTGCAGTTCATCAAGCTGCCACTAGATGTCGCTGGAACTAAACTGTGACTTGCTCCACTGTCAATTATCCACTTCAAGGCTTGTTGGCTCTTTTTAGAACTCTGTTGTGCTGCCATTGCAGATAGTCCCTTATCAGCCCCTGCTCCCCCTCTGGATCGTTGATTCTTGTAGTTCTCACGTCGTCTTCCCCTGTAGCTCCGGAAACTGGCCTTGGACTGTTGAAATTCCTGTTGCTTTTCTGGACACTTTGCTATCAAATGAAACCTGCTGCCACATCGAAAACATGACTTGCTGGCCATAGCAGACACTTGTGAGGCTTCCTTACAGCTCTGCCTGCTAGTTCCCTCACGCTGGGAATTATCTGAACATCCAACCCTTGGGGTATTTGAATTATCAATACGTTTTCGATGATGTTGATATTCTTGCTCACACAACCTACCAGTCACATAATTCATATTCAGCTGGTCCTCTGGCAAAACTTGTAAAGTTAGTACTAAGTTTTCAAACCCTGCATGCAGGCTGCTAAGCAGAGTATAAACTTTAATATTTTCAGGAAAATTCACACCTAGAGATGACAGTCGGTTGAAATACTCAGTCATCTGTGACGTGTGTTCAACCACACTATCCCCTGGCTTCAGTTTCAACTCATACAAAGCACGTATAATGTTCACCTTCTCTCCGGGCGTGGCTCTATGGTGAATTCGCCTAAGAGCTTCCCAAATTTCAAATGCAGACCTTAAATTTTCCACATGAGGTAATTGGGAATCGTCTATCGATACCATCAACATGCATCTAGCTTTAGTGTCCATTTTATCATGTTCCCTGTTCTGAGCATGTGCAGCAGCCTGTTGCTCTGCTGTGGCATCTGCTGCAACAGCCACAAACGGCTTTCGCCTCTGGACATAGTCAGCCCACACTTCTTTGGCTTCCAACCAGACTTGAGCCCTCTTAGACCACTGCACGTAATTAGCAGAGTTCAACTTTGTAAAGGGAACCTGGAAATTTTCCACTGCCATTCTTGGGGTCTGCTGCTGCTCCCTCTGTGTGCCCTTGCTTCTCTTTCCCCTTGGGATTTGTTTTACTCACTTTTCAGATGCCTCCAGCCTCTCAGTTCCTTTAAGAGCTGGATTTACGACCAAGCCGGTCTTCTCTCATCTGAAAGCTGCTTTCACTTTCTCTGCACACAATACAGCTGGAGAAACGTAGTAGGATCCATAACCTAAGAGAGTCTGTGTACTGGTCCAGTAAGCGCTTCCGCTGCGCCACCAGCAACAGCTTTCTTTGCAGAGTATTAATTAAGTCCAGTGCAGAGATTCTTGTTGCAGTACAAGCTTCAAACTCTCAGCAGCAAAAGAAATAACGACACAGGGAAGCCTGTCTTTCCAAAGACAGGTTTATTGCAGAAAGATAACAGAAACACCTCCGGAGCTTTCACACATTTTGCTTCACGTCCAGCACGCCCCACAACAGCAGAGAAAACAAACACTCTTTATATACTGAGCAACTTAACAACTTAACGAGCTTGACTACTTAAAGTCACATGACATTGCTAATTTGCCAGCGTCTTAGGTTTCACACCCTAACATTTCTTAGGTAACAATGAAAAATGGAACTATGACCAATCTATAGTATGGTGGCTAAGAGACTGAGCTACAAATCTGACAAATCCATGTTTAATTCTCGCCTATTTCGGTGCGCAGATTATGGGGACAGAAGTCATGGCGGCTTTTATGAAATCCACAAACCCCGACCCAACTCTTCCCAATTTTATAAAGAAACAGATACATTTTGCAATATATATATATATATATATATATATATATATGCACGTGTTCTTTAATTTCCTTCATTAACTGTCCTTTAATGTGTCCTTTAATTTCCTTCATAATTAAACTTACACAGGTTCCGCTTTATCAGTGCGTATGTGCACAGATGCAGAATTTGACAGATGGGGATTTATTAAATTTGTATCGCCATAGATCTCAGGGCAGTTCACAACATAAAATTGCAATATAAAATACCCAAAATAAGAATAAAGGCAATCCAAGAGGCAGAAGACATCTTACGATACAAATTCTGCTGTTGTTGGGTTTCTTTTGAGGGGGAATCACCCAAGTACGGTAGATTGCATTTCAGAACATAAAAGTTTCCCTAATGGCAGCCTGCTTGTCCTATTTTTGACAGTGAGCAAAAGGCAACAAAAATGTCACCATAACATAGGCTGACAGAATACAAGAGTGACAGAGAGAAAGACTGTGAAAATGAGAAGGGGGGGCCACTGATATGACCCAAGGACAGTTCTGAGGTCACATCTTGAAAGGGGAAGGATGCTACAATCAGAAACTGATGCACAAAATTGGCGTCTTATAAATTAGGGTTAATTGGTAGGTAGTGGAGGAATGGCCCATTCCACCAACAAAGTCTTCATAATAAATACTTTACAGAGAAATCTGGCAATTGTCGATTTGGATTCCTGGGTGAATAGCAATAGCCAGCGTGCCTCTTAAAACAGCTGGAAGCCCTCTTCAGGGCTGATGAACACTGATGAGCAAAATCCCCTCGAAAATTCTCATGTGCGAGTCTCACTTAAATGAACGAGGAATGCCCATTCGATTTAATTGGGAGATTTCAGGGCTAAGTTCTTTGCATTGAGGCCAGAGAAAACTAACTGACTCCAGCCTTGTGGAGAAGATACAGAACCCAAATCTTAATGAAACAGAAAGTGTTTGGCTTGCATGTTAGAATCCTTTCTCCCATTTATGTGGTTTCCTCCCCATTCCAGGTATAAAAAGGTAAAGAACCCCTAGCAGTTAAGTCCAGTCGCGAACGACTCTGGGGTTGCGCCGCTCAACTCGCTTTATTGGCCGAGGGAGCCAACGTTTGTCCGCAGACAGTTTTTCCGGGTCATGTGGCCAGCATGACTAAGCCACTTCTGGCGAAACCAGAGCAGCGCACAGAAACGCCGTTTACCTTCCCGCCGGAGCAGTACCTATTTATCGACTTGCACTTTGACGTGCTTTCAAACTGCTAGGTTGGCAGGAGCTGGGACCGAGCAACGGGAGCTCACTTTCCTGCTACATGCATTGGGTAACATGAAGATCCTGCAAGCAGAAAAACAAAGGAATTGACTTGATGGAGAGGAAGAAGGTGGTGGCGAGTGCAGATATGGAACAGTGATTATGAGCAAGGGGAGGGCAATGACAGGAGGCTAATTTGAGGAGGCAGGAAGTGACTTGGCCTTGCTTTCCCCATTGCCTCCTCAGAGTGCCTTCCTTGCAACACTGGTTGCTGACCAGGACCTTACTCCCATTAACAATAATAATTTCTGCAAAACCTAACAGCTTGAACAGCCATCCCAAACACTTTACAGTATTAGAAATTAAATGAGGCATGTGGTTAGCTCCTCTAGAGAAGCCATTTATCTTTGGTGTGTGTCTGTGCAGTCTGACAATGGGTAAAGGCTATTATAAAGACAGAACTTCTTGAAGGAAGCTGTATTTTTTTTAAGTATTCCCCCATCTGCCATCCCATGTTTTCCCCCATACATTTTCTGCCTGGATGAAGAATATAGGATAAAGTAAAAGGAATTACGCTGAAAGTATTGCCAATATCATGCTACAGACATTTAGAGGTGCGGGTGGTGGACTGCAAAAAGTGAAAGCGAAATAAATTGAAATATTTGGTCCAGGGCAACATAGTACTGTTTTTCCTGGTACTATCACCTGTAAACGAACCCCAGAAATCTATATTTTACCCCTACTGAGAGATGCATCAGGATTTTTAAAGCTATTTTATTTCCTCTGGAGTGTGTAAGATGTAGTGAGCTTTCCATTTATGGTTTGTTTTTTTTCCAATTTCTGAGTCTGAATGTGTTCTAATAAAAAGAGGGCAGTGGCCAACCAAAGCAACAGTTTTGTGAGCTCCAGCGAGTGGGAACAGCTTCCACACGTACAGATAGAAAGACTGGCTAGCTAATTTTTGCCCTTACAAACAAGGCTGTCTTACCGTAACTGAAGGCTTTCACCTTAGCAAAGTGCAAACAGTCATCGCTTCAACTAAAGAGAAGAATCCTCTGCATACTCTAGACTATGGCTACAATCCTATGAATGCATACATGAGAACACCCTCCGCTGAACATACTGGAATGTGCATCTGAGAAAGCTGTAAGGCTTGAAACAAATATTCCATGGTTACTAGTTTAAGGCTGAATACACACAACGTTTTAGTCTAGAATCAATGGAGACTGGGGATGGGATTCACGCTTGTGCTAACTAATTGTTCTGTCGTGCAAGCATTTCAGATTTCCAAACAGAACTGTCTCCCCTCTCCTCCCACTGTCTGCTCTTCTGGGGGTTCTCCTGAACCTCCCAACTAGGTGTGTGTGGGAAAGTCTCACTGCACCAGTGAGACTCACGTGCTGGCTTTTGCTAGCGCAGCAATTTAATTGAATCTGGCCCAGAGTACTCCCCCCCCCCCGGTAGTCTACAAAATATCTAGACCAGAGTATCTCAATCTTGGGTCTCCAGCTGTTTTTGGACTACAACTCCCATCACCCCTAGTGAGCAGGACCAGTCATCAGGGATGATGTAATTTGTAGTCCAAAAACAGCTGAGACCCAAGTTTGGGAAACCCTGATCTAGAACTTCTGCACGTTTGGTGGGATTTTTTGCCCCTAAATAATAATAATTATTATTATTTATTATTTATACCCCACCCATCTGGCTGGGTTTCCCAAGCCACTCTGGGTGGCTTCCAACAGAATATTAAAATACAATAATCTATTAAACATTAAAAGCTTCCCTAAACAGGGCTGCCTTCAGATGTCTTCTAAAAGTCTGGTAGTTGTTTTTCTCTTTGACATCTGGTGGGAGGGCGTTCCATAGGGCGGGAATCGGGTCCATGCCCAAAATCAAAGTTCATTTCAGATTGATTCCATATCACCCCTGCAGGGTGTCCCGGAATTGGCCACGTATCCACACCTGCCCAATAGCCTTGTGGGTGGTCGTACACCAATATCTCAATCACCACTTCCTTCTTCATCTGCCTGGGGGCATGTGCAAGGATTATCAGGCTTTGGTATCCTAATTCAGGGGAGGGTTTTCAAACATGTATCTGGTGGAGAGTGGACGGGGGGGTGATTGGAAAAGAGAGTTTTCCGTGGGCAGAGGCAGGCGGGTGGGTCGGAGAGATGGGGTTTGCTTAGGCCTGGTTCATTGGACTCTCGGGAGAGAGAGGATTGTGTGTGGGCAGAGGTGGGTGGGTTGCAGGTGGAGGCCTGGATTCAGAGAGAGAGAGAGAGAGAGAGAGAGAGAGAGAGAGAGAGAGAGAGAGAGTAATGGATTGCTCTGAAGTCATTTCAGCACCAGGTAAAGTAATGTTTAGTCTCCCAATTCCCGTCTCCCCACCCACCTGTCCTTTATTTTGCCCAACCAAAGGTGGTAACCCTACTACTGCTGTTTACTCTAGAGTTTTGTATGATCATGATAAAGGAACAAGACAGCAGCTTTAGGGTGTACTCACACACAAAAATATCAAACGAAATCCCTGTCGCTTCAGCATGAAGAAATGAAAGGCACAGTCTGCAATATGCCCCATTCCAAAGCTTGCATTTGCTCAAGACAAGCTTACAAGATATATTCAGTGCTTTGGAGCCCTCTGCTGCTAGCCAGGCCATACCTCTGTTATCAGTTCTATGTGATATCAGTTCTTTTTTAATATGCGCGGAAATAAGAAACGTTGGCTCTGATGATCTCATATGGCAGCATCCCAAAAGGATGCCATTGCACATTTTTACAACGGGCATCCATTTTACATTGATAGAAAGGAAATATGTGATTATATACAGTAGTAGCAGCTCGAAACAAAAACCAAAGGACAGTGTGGGATTCGTATTTTGCATTTGCGTTGGAGAACTCAAGAATTTGGGGGAGCGTTTTCCCTTCGTAAATTGCCAGTGACAAATATACGGTAAGTGCCTGAATTCCTGTGCACAGGTTTACTCCAAATCTAAATGAAGATGAAATGCAAGGGCTAAAATTTTCAACCTAGTTTTTAAATGCAAAATTGGCTTTGATTTTTTAAAAAGTGACTTGCAATCCCCCCCCCCCCCATGAATTCTTTCTTTGTACAACAGTTAACTTTTTAAGAATTACGTGCATTTTTCACTTTGGATATACCTGCCTCGTAGAAGCGTACAGGTTGCTGTTTTCATTTCAGTCTCCCATTTCATGGGCTGTTAGGTTGGGGTGATGAGAGAGCCAGAGATGGGGAAGAAGGCTGCCACACCAGCTAACTGGGTTGTTTAATTGTTACTTGCCATTTTGCCTGAATTTCCCCAATAGGCCCTGTCTTCACTTGTAAAATATTAACAGGCTCCTTGTGCCTGGGATCAAGTGA
This sequence comes from Podarcis tiliguerta, assembly GCF_965153285.1. Lineage (NCBI taxonomy): Eukaryota > Metazoa > Chordata > Lepidosauria > Squamata > Lacertidae > Podarcis > Podarcis tiliguerta. Next base: position 76,175,078 of record NC_139539.1, read on the forward strand.
CTGTCCTGTCCCCTTCACCTGCGAAATTTTAAAACCTATTTGAAAAGAGCCATTGTTTCCCAGGAATGCCAGGCCTATCTTGCGGGGTGCGGGGAGTGGGAATGTGAAGAGAAAGTCTTCATTTTTAGCTGGAATTTAGAGTCTGTGTGAGACGCTCTTCATTGGTAAAAGCGACTGTATTCAGGGGCTAAATATTTCTGCCTCACCCTGCTTAGAACCTTTCCCTTTTCTTTTTTTGCCTCCCCTGCTGAGTGGGTGGGAAGCAGAAGGAAAGTCTTTACCGCGAAAACCACCGGGCTTGACTACGGTTCAAGCTTTCAGACACAAGTTCCTCTGTTCCTGCTCCTGTCTTGCGCATTTATGGCACTTACGGGCATTCAGGTGAACGAGCGAGTGTGTTTAACAAGCGTTTAGAAATGGCCTTATTCTTTCATAGACGGAATACAAGGCAAAGACACAATATGTGTATTGAAAGACTGGCAGGAGATGCCTTTTCCAAGCAAAAATTAAAATAATAATAATAATTCTGAGGTTTAAAAAATCAGAATGACGAAACCCACTTGATAGGGTTTTTATGTAGTTGGTGGTAGTTGTTTTTTTAAAAAAAGAAAACTCACTCTGACATACAGCACGCACAATCATACCTTTCTTTTATGAATCCATTGAGACCAGCTAGTGGTGGTTTTTTTTTAATATCTGAAATTTCTTTTGCTTCAGTTTCACTGACATTTGGGGCAAAATTCTTTGGGGTTTTGCCAGATTTTGTCAAAGGCATCTTTAACTGCTATATTCCTGTGCTGTGGTAACGCTTGCCCATCAGGCACTGCAAGAACATGAAAAACGAAAAGGGTTGTGAACGATGTTCGTGAATTTGCAAGCGGCTGATTTTTTTTTGGGGGGGGGGACAGAAGGCAAGGAAGAAGAGAATAATAATTTTATTATTTGTACCCTGCCCATCTGACTCGGTTACCCCAGTCACTCTGTTTTGGGTTGCCATCGTGCTTTGACAAATGAATTTTTAAAAAATGATCTGAACACGAAGTGATGATGATAGGTTCAGTACCCACCTGATGATTCGGGAACATCAAGTTTTTGCAAAAAAGGCATCTTTTAACCTCTGGTTCTGGTTCAGGAGCATCGCCTAACCTTCTAAACCGTTAACGAATTAGTGGCATGAAATATTCAGGCTGTGATAAACGGCCGGCGATTATTTTTCAGAGAGGGTTTACCAAAATGTAATAAAACTTTATAAATAATAGATCGAGAACAATGCATCAGTATAAGGCATGGCATTCCTCCCCTCGTCCTTTAATGACAAGTTCCCCGTGTGATTTAGTGAAAAGAAACTAAAACGATTTATCCATAAGCCTTTCTGCTACACAAAAGGTAGCTTGTTCTTTGGGAGTTCTGGCTTCGAATCAATTGGGACTGTTGAAATATAGGAAGGAATTTTGGCAGTCTTCGCCAGTTCTGCAACATAGGGTGGGGGTGGGAACCTGAGGCCAAATTTGGCCTCCTGGGGCTCTCTATCTGGCCCTCAAAGCTCTCCTTGGACCACAAACCCTCCTTAGGCCAGATTACTAACTGGTCCTGCTCCCACCCCCTCCTCAAGTGCTTAAATACAGCAATTCCCCTTGTTTGCCTGGATGGGGAATGAAAAGGTATATAGAGAGAATTAGAAACCTTTGCGCATGTGGAACAGCAGGAAGATAAGTTGGAATATTGATCTATATAAGTAATAATTTCTGTGGGCTGACAAAGCAAAGAGTAACTCTACTTGACATTTGGGAACATGTTGTAGTTAAATAAAAATCTAGCAGGAATTGAAATACGTGCAGCTGATGGGAAATGAAGAAGGGGGGAAGGAAAAAAATTAATGAGAAAATGATAAAATATTTTAGGTATTGAAATGGAATTAGGAAATGTATGTTACAATGAGCAGGGGGTATGGGAGTGAAGAGAATCATCATGGTAGCAGGGTGGGAAGTCAACTTTTAAAATTGTATTAAATTTGAATTAATTTGATGTTACTTTGTTACAAATTTTGGAAAGCAATAAAAATCGACTGGCAAAAAAAGAGACTTAGAATCCCGTGACTTTCGCCTGGATGAAATGTAACCTACTACACACATAAAGATTGTAAATAAAGTAATGTGGCTCTCGGGGAGACAAAGGCCAAGGAATCCTTTTATGCAAGTAAGGAATTCATAAGTATTGTCTATTCACCATATTTCAGCCACAATAATCGACTCACTGCCATACAAAAGTGCTAGCAGTAAAACCAGTCTGAAGAGGAAGAACTTTAATTTTAACACCTCCTGCCACAAGCAAAACATGCAAACAGCATGATCAATCAGAGCCAATTTCAACTCACTTGACACCCTGGCTACTATATGAAGTTTGGGTTGAGAGAGAGAGAGAGACTGGGAAAGGCTCGATAACAGAATCCACATTGGGAAGCTTGCTACTTTGAACTTTCCCATCACCTTACCAATGTTTCCCCACAGGCAGTCTAAAAGACAACTCGGCAATGTCTGAATGGAATGGCACACAATAGGCCCTTCACAAGTAGGCCTTTAATTGATTACGGCTGTGTTTATAGAAGCAGAAGAGAATTTACACAAAATGACAGACTGCCTTCAGTTTTAAAAGTTCGCTAAAGTTGATTGTAGGGAGGTCTTTTTCCATGCACCCTCCAAACCTAGAAAAGACAAGTTCTTTCTTTTGTCTTTGAAACATGGCCACTACTGTTCCTCCCTCTTCTTCTGTCCTCCTCACAGCTCTCTTTTCTACGTAGTCTGCCAAAACATTGCCAAGGGAAGAAGCATCACATTGATTGTGGGTGGAATTAAAGAATGGCAGCACCAAACATAAAATTGTTTTGGTGTTTCTTTCAGCCAGCCTCTTGGTAGATTCCCAAAAGCTTGCTGCTCACCAGCATTGTAAGAAATGATGTGAAGACAGGGGCAAGACTGGCAATTGCCCTTCTCAGAGACTGCTATGAGTGCCACCTTACAAGAGAACCAAAATTATAAGACTCCATATCTGCTCCCTCTACTCCTCTCACATCTGCTCTGGGGTCTCCCCCAAACCCTCTGGACCAGATTTGGGAAAAGTGCCAGGGGGGCACAGCAGAAGACAAGGAAGGGGAAGTTCTGTTGTGTCCATGTAAGTTGTTCCACTTTGCACAAGGACTTTGTGCATACAAATATTTACTGATGTGTTTGCTGATGTTTTTAATTACGTTTTATGGATATTTATGGAGTAGTTTTTTTATATTTTGTATATTGTAAGCCACTTACACTTTATGAAAGTGTGGATTATAAACAAATAGACCCACTGCTTGTTCCTCTCTTCACCATATGTGGTCTATGCTTTCTAACGTGTTTACTATTCCACCTGACAAATATCCAGTTGGTTAGTCAAGGAACACCACTGCTGATCATTTGAGGCACTGCTTGCCGAAACGCAACATTAACTTTCAGTGGCACTATAAGAGAACCTTTAGTCACTCCTATATGGTCCCCTTAAGCGACTGGTAAGTTTGGGCATTTAGTGCAACAGCCGCGCCATTATTTCCCACTTTGCAAGGAGCACCAAAAACTGCCACTACTCTGACAGAAACGATTAACTTGATAGAAGAGCTTGATAGCTTATACACTTCTGAAAAGAGCTAACAGCACAAATGGCGAGCTATTTGTGTTGAAACTCCCAGCTCTAAAAATGGGATGGAGCATGTAATGCCCTGCTGGAGTAAATGAGGGAATTGCACCAGATATATGGTAGTAAGATTACTGTCAGTGATAGCAATCCACACTGGACCGAGACATTGGTTGAGCATCTGTTGTTGTTGTTGTTTAGTCGTTCAGTCGTGTCTGACTCTTTGTGACCCCATGGACCAGAGCATGCCAGGCACTTCTGTTTTCTACTGCCACCTGCAGTTTGGTCAGATTCATGTTTGTAGCTTCGAGAACACTGTCTAACCATCTCGTCCTCTGTCATCCCCTTCTCCTGGTGCCCTCCATCTTTCCCAACATCAGGGTCTTTTCCAGGGAGTCTTCTCCTCTCATGAGGTGGCCAAAGTATTGGAGCCTCAGCTTCATGATCTGTCCTTCCAGTGAGCACTCAGGGCTGATTTCCTTAAGAATGGATGCATTTGATCTTCTTGCAGTCCATGGGACTCCCAAGAGTCTCCTCCAGCACCATAATTCAAAAGCGTCAATTCTTCGGCGATCAGCCTTCTTTATGGTCCAGCTCTCACTTCCATACATCACTACTGGTAGATGTATGTATGTATAGATGCTGGTTGAGCATCTATCTTTTCACAAAAGATAAAACCAGAGATGCTATAGCATCAGGGCTATTGGGTATTTGTACACCAGCCATCCCCTATCTAGTGCCCCACAGATGTTTTGAACTCTCAGCAGCCCCAGCCAGGGATGATAGGAGTTGTATTCCCCTCAAAACCTGGAGGGCCATAGATTCACCACCCCTATGATGCAGGGACAAACGAAGGTGGTGAATGCTGAACAGTGGCATAGTGTGGGGAAAGGGGCACAGGGGTGGTTGCCCTGGGTGCAAAATTGTTAGGTGTGCAGAATTTCAACACCTGGTGCTGTGCATTTCTGTTGCTGGGCTTCGTTGAAAACAGCTTCTCCATGCAAACCAGAAAGTGACCTCTCCAGACAACAGAACAACTCTTCTTTTCTTATCTCTGTGGCTGTGATCTCCTGTGTGACTTAAGAAGTTGAAGACACATGTGCACTCTGTCCGTGTCCCTCCCACCCACCCATCCACATGGCCCCGGGCTCTGGCAACGCATGCTACGCCCCTGATGCTGAGATACAGAATTGATAGTGGAAATAGGCTTTCATGCACCACCTTACCTACTGCTAATTATTAATGTGGTGCTTGGTTATGTGGATGCCAACCTAGTGGAAATTTAATACATACTGAATATGCTACCTGTTACATCTCATGCCAGGAAATGGCTGTAGAAATTAGGCCGGGGGTTGCGTTTAAAAACGTTAAGTTTTAAATTGTCAGTGTTTGATGTTTGACTGTGTTTGTTGTTTTAATTTGCTGGAAGCTGCCCAGAGTGGCTGGGGCACCCCAGTCAGATGGGTGGCATATTATTCTTATTCTTATTTGTTGTTGTTTAGTCATTTAGTCATGTCCGACTCTTCGTGACCCCATGTATCAGAGCATGCCAGGCACTCCTGTCTTCCACTGCCTCCCGCAGTTTGGTCAGACTCATGTTTGTGGCTTCGAGAACACTGTCCAACCATCTCGTCCTCTGTCGTCCCCTTCTCCTTGTGCCCTCAATCTTTCCCAACATCAGGGTCTTTTCCAGGGAGTCTTCTCTTCTCATGAGGTGGCCAAAGTATTGGACCCTCAGCTTCATGATCTGTCCTTCCAGTGAGCACTCAGAGCTGATTTCAGACCCATGTTGGTAGCTTCAAGAACACTGTCCAACCATTATTCTTATTAGTCATACTTATATCCAATGTGCCCAAGACTGAATGAAAAGCCAACTAACTCTTTGCAAAATGGAGAACGTAGCCTATTTTACAAAGGAGTGGCTGGTGTGGGACAGATCAAAGAGCTGCCCTCCAGATACTGGCTTCTCCGCAGTTTATCTGGACAGGGCTGGCAGCCGCAAAGACATCAAAAAGCAGAGAGAATTTGTGAGGGGAAACTTGCATCTTCTGTGCCATGTGTAGGTAGGTGTAAAAGATGTTTTTCATTTGCCTGTGGAGAGTGACCTCTGCTGGGAATGTGAAACAAATGACAGAGATATTTCACACACACACACACACACGCATAAAATGTCAAGGTAACATTATTCCTCCATGGGAATTATTTGTGAGATGCAGTGATATAAAGGCTAATATAATTTTGAGACAATATTTTGTCGACAAATGCAAGTGAAAACTTGAAACCTTCTAAGTTAAGGTCCACTTCTGTTTCCTGGCTGCTTTCTGACTCTACACGAAAGCAATTACAATCCAGACAAGGCACCTAGCTGTTACTTTCAACTAAAATTTGTGCATTTCGAGAAGGCTATGCTCAGAATTAAATTAAGGATCGCCTTTCTACCAAGCTATGGGATTGTCCAATATTGCGGTAATTTGTTTGGAGTCAAACCAGGAATTTAAAGTGATATTGCCTATGCCTTGCATACAAGCAACTAGATATAAAAAGACAAGGCTTTTTCTCAATGCACTTTCTTGAGAGAAAGCCCAATTGAAAACAGTGATGCTTACTATTGAGTAAATAAGCATAGGAGTCTGCAGTTAATCGGGTATCTTTTAGAATAAAGTATTTTGACAGGAAAGGAAACAAAGATTTTTGTTCTTGTTGATATTCATTTTGCCTGTTAAAAGCACAAGGAACATTTTAGCATTAATTAATTTATGTTGTGGTTTTTTTGATGCATTGCCTCTACATGGTGATTGTGACTACTCAGAACATCCAGTTGATGTTGGCAATGTTATCCAGGAATATGTGCTTTGAAGACTGCTGAGTTTAAAGATAAATTCACCAAAATCCAATGTTTATTTTGTGATTACAGTGGTACCTCGGGTTAAGAACTTAATTCGTTCTGGAGGTCCATTCTTAACCTGAAACTGTTCTTAACCTGAGGTACCACTTTGGCTAATGGGGCCTCCTGCTGCTGCCATGCCGCCAGAGCACGATTTCTGTTCTCATCCTGAAGCAAAGTTCTTAACCTGAGGTAATATTTCTGGGTTAGCGAAGTCTGTAACCTGAAGCATATGTAACCTGAAGTGTATGTAACCCGAGGTACCACTGTACATGGGAAAGTCTTCATGGCTCGGAGGAGGGATTTAAGATGGTGGCCTCTCAGGAACCAATCCATATGTTATTTTTTTAAGTGCTACAGGACATTCAGGATGATAATACAATTTCTCTTCTGGAAATTCTTTAATAGACTTTTCATATTTTCCATACAAGGGATTTTTTCCAGCCGTAACTCACCAGAACTCAGTTCTAGCACCTCACAGGTGGGCACCATTGCCATTATAAGAGAACAAGGGAGCTATTCATAGTGAGTTCTGGTACCTCTTTTTCTAGAAAAATAGCACTGGACTCAACTATCAGGTTACACTGGTACCGCGGGTTACACACGCTTCAGGTTACATACGATTCAGGTTACAGACTCCGCTAACCAAGAAATATTACCTCAGGTTAAAAACTTTGCTTCAGAATGAGAACAGAAATTGTGCTCCAGCCGCACGGCGGCAGCAGGAGGCCCCATTAGCTAAAGTGGTGCTTCAGGTTAAGAACAGTTTCAGGTTAAGAATGGACCTCAGGAACGAATTAAGTACTTAACCTGAGGTACCACTCTACTTTTGACTGTGCACTGTAACATTCAAGCTTGAACTGGAATCCTGAGATTAAGCCTCATTGAGCATGCATGGAATTATCCCACATGCCTAGAAAAGAAACCTGCAAAAGTTACTGTCCAAGGCAGAAGGAAAGGTAGCCTGCCCACCCACCCATATACATAAAAGTAACACTGATTTCTTTAAAAAAAAAAAATTAATTAAGAACTTTCCTAAAGCATCTTCTCCTGGTCGCCTAGAGATCTGTACTCATCATAGGTGACTAGGCAAGTTACAAGCCTAGTTACAATCATCTTTCTAATTGAAAATTTATTTCCTCTGAATGTAAAACAAATTTTAATAGCGGTTCTGTAATCATTCCTAGCCAACAGCATCCGAGAGGATGCGTAGGGGGACGGCGAAGGGAAGGGTACTGAAAGAGATTGTTCAATGAGTCCTGAGTGAGCTATTTGGCATGAGCCGCGGTTCAGCTGCGTCTTTTCCGAAGCTTTTATTACAGTCTCCAGAGCTATGTGGTTTCTTTCCTGTGACTTCCCGGGTTTCATATCGCCCGTTCAAATGGTTCTGCACAGTCTAAATGTTACAAAGCAACACTGTACAACCAGATGGCTCTCGTCCATTTCGCAGCTTGTTAAATGTAATTTGTTTAGCTTGGTTGTTCAATTAAGTCCTACGTAGCAATAAACAGAACTGTGTATTATCCAACATACAAGAAAATGATTTAAATAATAAAGATTTCTCTCTCTCTCTCTCTCTCTTGTCTGTTCTCATTACCATGAGCAGTGTAATATATCTTGCCCATTTAATGTTTTGAACTGGCTTTCTAAATTACAGATGACACCCCAAACTGGGGCAGGCAACGGTAGCCATATTGAAAATGTTACTAGTTGGGAATCATAGTAGATTTCCATACCTTAGTTGCATTAGATGATTAGTCATCTAATACTAATTACCGTATTTTTTGCTCTATAAGACTCACTTTTTCCCTCCTAAAAAGTAAGGGGAAATGTGTGTGCGTCATATGGAGCGAATGCAGGCTGCGCAGCTATCCCAGAAGCCAGAACAGCAAGAGGGATTGCTGCTTTCACTACGCAGCGATCCCTCTTGCTGTTCTGGCTTCTGAGATTCAGAATATTTTTTTTCTTGTTTTCCTCCTCCCAAAACTAGGTGCGTCTTGTGGTCTGGTGCGTCTTAAAGAGCGAAAAATACGGTACTAAGGCTGGATCTATACTGATTATAAAAAAACGCTTAAAAGAAGAAGCGTTATATACCTCTCAATGCAATTTTACATTGCTCTACAGGGCCCTCTGGTGTCACATGATTATAACGCATTTGTAACGTTTGAAATTGACCAGTATAGATTAGCCTTATCATATCTGATAGTCGGTTCCAACTGGGGGGACCTGCAGGCTACCAAGTACCAACCTTGGGAATGAACTGGGGATGCTGCCAGATTTGCAACCCGGCAGTGCTCCATGGATGCGCCATTGGAGAGAACTTGCACCTCTACGAGGGAACTGTACAGATGGATGCAGACCATCACTGCAAATCTATGATGCCTGCATATTTTGCCCTCATTGGAGCCCCCAGGCACTGAGGTCACCAGAGCTCTACAGACATAGCTCCCATGCCAGCAGATTAATGTAACAAGGAATGCCAAAAAGTTGGGCGTCACTTAACACATGCCATGTTCGGCTTTGCAAATCATGACTTATGGGCAGATTTCAGTAAACATCAACCTGGATTGCATGGATTTGCTGAAATCATGATTGCCGTGTATCAATTTATTTGTTTGCTTATTTCATAAAATGTATATGCTGCTGGTAAAGACCCTGATGTTGGGAAAGATTGAGGGCACAAGGAGAAGGGGCCGACAGAGGACAAGATGGTTGGACAGTGTTCTTGAAGCTACTAACATGAGTCTGACCAAACTGCGGGAGGCAGTGGAAGACAGGAGTACGCTGGTCCATGGGGTCACGAAGAGTCGGACATGACTAAACAACTAAACAACAACAACAACAAGCTGTTCATATAAAAACCTCATATCCAAGCTATTTATTTTCAGAAGTAATCAACAGGTTTTGTTGCAATTAACCCTCAGTAAATAGCGATGGCAACATATATTGCTGCAATGGAGATATTTCAACTCCCCTACCCAGACATCGTTTGTCACCTGATAAAGCTATCTACAATTATATGTTGAGCATTAACATTTCCTAGTCTATCCCTGTAGGTTTACTCAGCATTCTATCAACACAAAACTACGTATCTCTTGCTTGAAAGAATTACAGGCTGACAGCTGCTTCCCAGGTGGTCACGACATACAGAATTACCAACCAAAGTCATGTCAGCATCTCTGGAATGAAAGATAGTACACAGGAAAAGATTTATAAATTATCCCACTTGCTACAATGTGTTCCTTATGGATGCTTACGGGGTAGGGGGCAGAGAGGGAGAGGAAGAAATGAAAGAGCTCAGTACATTTAGACTTATAACTTTGCAGCTGAGGTGTCTGGGCAAGCTTTCTACCCCAGAAATAAAATAATGTATTGTTAAAATAGGGACGCGGGTGGCGCTGTGGGTTAAAGCCTCAGTGCCTAGGACTTGCCGATCGAAAGGTCGGTGGTTCGAATCCCCGTAGCGGGGTGCACTCCCGCTGTTCAGTCCCAGCGCCTGCCAACCTAGCAGTTCGAAAGCAACCCCTGGGTGCAAGTAGATAAACAGGGACTGCTTACTAGCGGGAAGGTAAACGGTGTTTCTGTGTGCGGCTCTGGCTCGCCAGAGCAGCGATGTCACGCTGGCCACGTGACCCGGAAGTGTCTTCGGACAGCGCTGGCCCTTGGCCTCTTTGAGTGAGATGGGCGCACAACCCTAGAGTCTGTCAAGACTGGCCCGTACGGGCAGGGGTACCTTTACCTTTACCTATTGTTAAAATAAGGTTTAGTAGAGCACTCTTGTGGAGTTGCATGAAGGAGTGGTAGGTACATCTTTAACATATACGCTATTCTTTACAACAGTTTGTCAGTAACCTAAGAACTTTATGTAAAAGTTACCACATTTGTCTCTTGAAATCAGCCCCAACCCTACTGTTAGGCATAGTGAAACGGACGCCTCAGGTGGCAGATGCCGAGGGGTGGGGATTGGACAGAGCTATGTGTGCATCATGTCGCCTAAATTGAACTCCTTAAGCTAACCTGCTGCCCTCAGGTGCAATGGAAGACCCATGGTTGAAATCCAGATTCAGCTGCCAGTGTGGTCAGCTTGTGTATCTGGAATAAGGAAGGGGCAACATCTTGCCCTTCGCCTCAGGCAGCAAATGTTTGAGGTCGGCCCTGATTGAAATACTACAAGTACTGAGGATATCTAACAAGGAAGACTTTTTATTATGTTAAGTGCTTTACTATATCTTTATTTGCTCAAAGAGGTACTTCACTGTCCGGAGCCCTCTGGAGACATCTTGGCAGGGCTGGTGAGAAGGGAAGAGGGAATGGGATGAGAATGTAGACCTGAATCTTGGGGAGGGGGCCAGCAGTCTGGGAGGGGCCCAATGTCTTTGAATGCCCTGACTGCCATGGTAAAACCCCCTGACTTGATTCTGGCACAGCCGCCTGTTAGTGAAGCACCCCAAACATGGCCTGACTTGGTATAAGGAAGCTTCTTCTGTGTTTTTTTTCTTTATTAAATTTGTTAATCATTTTATCTTTCCCAGGTCACCCCAAGGTGCCTTACAACCAGCCAACTAAATAAACAACAACAACAAAAAACCCCACACATATAAACCGGGGGAGTGGGAGGGAAATACATTAAAAACACCCAACACACTTCTAAAATGCCACTGAGAGTTAAAGGCCTGGTTACAGAGGAAAGTTTTGCCTGGCACCTAAATATATATAATGGCAGCGCCAAGCAAGAACTTTCCACAAATAGGGAGCCACCATGGAAGAAGGCCCACACTCATGTCGCCATGCTCTAGACTTTCTCGACCTGTGGTCCCCAGATGTTGTTGAACTACAACTCCCATCACCCCTAGCTAGCAAGGCCAGAGCTCAGGGATGATGGGAGTTGTAGTCCAACAACATCTGGGGACCCACAGGTTGAGAACCGCTGCTCTAGACCTTTCGTGGAGTAGATGCATAAAAAGGGCCTCAGATGATGGTCGCAGGGTCCAGGTCGGTTCATATGGGTCCCCATATGTTCCTGTTAAATGACCCCCTGAAGTTTACTTCACTATTGGGATGTCAAGGCAGCCTGATGCACCACTGGATAGCATATCTTGCACCAGTGCTATTTTTCTAAAAAAGAAGTGACAGAACTCACCATGAACTCACCTTGTTCCCTTATAATGGCAATGGCACCCACCTGAGAGGTGCCAGAACTGAGTTCTAGTGAGTTCCAGCTGTGAAAAAAGCCCAGTCCTGCACTGCAGTCTTAACTACCCTAACCTAATGGTTTGGAAAACAGCTTGAAGCGGACTTTCATCTTTAATTCATTCACGTTTGCAAGAATATTGTGCCTTGACATGTATAATTGGAAACAGCACGAAGAGTCAGACCAGCTAGGCACATGACATGCACAAAGAAAGAAACGAGACTGTAAATCTTCTGCCTTGTAACATGCTCCCTTTTATCTCCATAATGCAGCGTTATTGGTCCAGGCGTAATACAACTTCTCAGAAACAATTCCCTCCTATCACCCAGCTGCAGGGAAAACAGCGAGGAGTCTGGCCAGATGTGCAGGAAGGAGTGGGCAGCTTGTGCAAAGGGATGATGTGGCATGCACACTTTCCTCGAGGAACATGGAGCTGGGGAATAATTGTGCTTCCTAAGTTTATATTTCAACAGCGTCATCGGAACTAGAGGGATTAAAAGAGGGAGTGCAAGGGGTCAACTGAAAATTGAAAAAAAGAAAAAGAAAACTTTCCTTGGCAGTGTTGGTGTTTCATTAAGTGAAGTATAATAAAGCACAAGTTATATATTGGGGAGTTTTGACTCCGCCATTGTTTTATTTATAAATAGTGGATTAGCATATATGAACAGTACTTAAAAATTAAAGCAACATTGTGCATCCTATCTTGCTAAGTTCCCCTTTCCTTCGCTTCAGCAAGGCATCTGCAAAACATGTCTGTATGCAAACTTGCAACACTAGGACATACTAAACTTTGCTGAATGCATTACAATGGTATCTCGCTTCAGGTTACATGCACTTCCAGTTACAGACTCCGCTAACCCAGAAATAGTACCTCGGTTTAAGAACTTTGCTTCAGGGTGAGAACAGAAATCGTGCAGCGGTGGTGCGGCGGCAGCAGGAGGCCCCATTAGCTAAAGTGGTGCTTCAGGTTAAGAACAGTTTCAGGTTACGAACGGACCTCCAGAACGAATTAAGTACTTAACCCGAGGTACCACTGTATCTGCATCCAGAACCTCGATTTTATTTGCTACAATAAACCCCTACTATGCAAGCAAAGTTGCTGTGTTTCTCTCACTCATATTGCAAAGTGAATCTCATAACATCCAAACTCAAAACCAACTCAGCTTATTGGCTTTTAAAAACACTTACAAGCAAAAAAATTACACTTTATATTAGGCAGTGAAATGCATGTCTTAACAGAGTAAAGCATATACATTTTATCATTGAATTTAGATCCAGATCCAGTCAAATGGCTGCAAGCAGTATATTTTTGGTGATAAAAATGCAGGTTTTCATGAAGTAAACACAATGGTTTGAAAGGAAAAGATGAGTCAACTCCAAGGCTAGGCAAAATATGAATTTTAGGATTAATTTTGTCAACTGACAATTGCATGAATTGAATTCTAACATTGTTATTGCAATCATTTCCCCTCTAGGTCTGAATCTCAGGAATAACAAATAACGATAAGAGTCTTGCTAGAAATTCATGCAAATACTTCGTCAATGTGGGGATACTTTTGACTATTTATAAGTCATCACCTTAGCATCTAACCTCCCAGTATTTTCTCTCTCACACTTTTCTTGCCCTTAAGTGACGTGAGACATAACGGTAAAGGTAAAGGACCCCTGGACAGTTAAGTCCAGTCAAAGGCGACTATGGGGTTGTGGAGCTCATCTTGCTTTCAGCCCAAGAGAGCTGGCGCTTGTCCACAGACAGCTTTCCGAGTCATGTGGCCAGCATTACTAAACCGCTTCTGGTGCAATGGAACACCATGACAGAAATCAGAGCGCACAGAAACGCTGTTTACCTTCTCGCCACAGTGGTACCTATTTATCTACTTGTACTGGCGTGCTTTTGAACTGCTAGGTTGACACGAGCTGGGACAGAGCAATGGGAGTTCACCCCGTCGCAGAATTCGAACCGCCGACCTTCTGATCAGCAAGCCCAAGAGGCTCAATGATTTCAATTACAGCGCCACCCGCATCCCTGTGATGTGAAACATAATGCCTACCAACACTACACTAAAGGTAAAGGTACCCCTAACCATTAGGTCCAGTCACGGACGACTCTGGGCTTGCGGCGCTCATCTCGCTTTATAGGCCGAGGGAGCTGGCATTTGTCCACAGACAGCTTCCAGGTCATACCAATACCTATTTGTTAAGTTGTGGGTGAACATATCAGACGACACAGTGATTCTTCAAACAGCTCTTGTTTATTCACAGGCCAGGACAGAACTGAACTGAAGGGCTCAGTCAGCCTGCTCATATAGAGCTCCAGTACCACGTTACTGTAACAACTTTCTAAAACTATCCAATCACCGAACGTCACTTTCGACCCTTCATTTGCATAACTATCTACAGTATCCCCCTGCTGGCCCAGGGTGAGAACTTCAGTACATAACACTATTTTTACATGGTGTCTGGGAACCATTGGCTATAACATCACATCAGGAATATGGCAGACCTCCTGTTGCCTCAGAGAGCAGGCTGGCTCACTGTCTTTTAAATTCATGGTGACATTATTTTCTGGGAAATCATTGAATGTACAATGCTGACACCAACCCACTATTTCTTTACATTTGTTGTGCAAAATGGCTACCCACAATCAGCTTACAGTTTAAGGATATGCCAAACCATCCCTTTCCCCCTAGTTATCACCTTCACTTTCAACAGATCGGATTTTGTTTTTAGTTAATGTGAAAAATTACTCTAAAACAAAGACTCTTGTATCCTGAGAGTGGGTGCAGCATTTAAAAGGATTTACAAACGTCAAGTTCACCTGCACTTTTTATTTATCAGTGAGTGAAGATTAACGTGTTGTCCTGAAGGATGAACAACGTTTTTCAAACTTATTGTCTGACTAGGATTTTGACTTTGTTGTTATAATTTATCTTCTAAAGGATCTTGTAAGTTGGTTCTCATACAGTTAAGGCACAATGCAGGGTTTTGGAAAAACTGTGTCAGTTTCATTTATTTTCACTGAACAAAAGTAGCTTAGAGGAAAAGAAAACCCACACAAACGATTCATCCCACTTATCTCCCTGCAAACCGCTAAGAGGACAGAATATAATCCACAAATTCCTCTTCCCCGCCGCCAGAAAATCACAATGAAAGCCAAGTATTTTATACTGAATAATCAGATAACAGAATCTCCTTGTCCATTTCGATTTTCAAAATGGCAGGGCCCTCAGTGTTTCTATATTCTGTTTTTGGCGTGCCTTTGATGTTCACTTCAAACTGAGAAGTGAAACTCAATCATATTATTGGAATTTCCAAAACTACCTACACAGATGAGACAGATAAGCTGACTCTAAAGCAAAACTCAATTTTATCTAATAATCCATCCAGGGTTGCTCTACATTTCACTAGTGAACTCGGCAGGGAAAAGGAGTTCTGGGGAGCTATGGGGATGGTCTTACAGAATTTTAAAAGCCACACTTTCCTGCCACTAACAGAATAAACCATATTCAAAGTCTTTGTCAGCCTCAATATTCCACATTGCAACTTATATTCTATATATTCTGTATTCTTCTTGTCTAAGCAAGGCAGGCTATAATATTAAGTGGGATAAGAAAGCCCAAATTCTGAAATAACCTTGAAAAGTAGTAAGTGGGACAGATGGTGGTGGTGATGAGGATGATGGCAGCAACTCTCATTCTAGAGGTGCCCATGATGTAAAACATAAACAGCTTTATGGAAGACCCCACAACCTGAATGATATTCTGATATACAGATTGGAGGGTTTACTGCTGGATCTTAGCCACTTCCGCAAACAAAATGAATCAACCCAATATTCATGAGTTTTTTAAATGCCATGTTGATGGTCCGAGCAAATCCAGGTTTGTTCAGAAGTGATTCTCATCAATTTCAATGTGGCTCTCCATCAGATAAGTGTGCATTAGGACTGTAGCCATAAAATGCAACGTTTATCTTTGATGAGCATCATCTGTGCTTAGAGGCAATGCATTTTGGCTTATATATCCTGTTACTATTTTAGTGTTTGGTGCGCACATGGCTAGATTTTGAATAGAAGAGTATGTAACGCTGATGAAGTGATTTCATAGTGCTTTCCACATTTTTAAAATTAAGCTTTCATTCAGGCCAAAGCCTGCCATTCATTCTACAACCTATAGTGACAGACACCCTCTGTGATTTATGAAGAGCTATAGTGATGAGTCAGTCACATTTCTAACCCCCCCCCCAAAAAAAGTGGAAGAAAACGTAGTTACTAGTGAGTGAGATTCTTCTAGTGCATTAAATTCTGAATTACTAGTAAGAAATATGTGCAATGCTGTCTTTAACAGAGAGAGCCCTTATGCTGTATCTTATATAAACATCAGCTTCTTTCTTACTTCTAATGACAGAGAACAGACCTAAATTCTATCTAAATGCCAAGAGGAGGAAAATAGGCACAGCTGTATCTACAGTAGAAAAAGAGTGGGACACCTCCCAGGATTCATAATTTTGTAGAAGCGTCTATCAGATTCTGCGACCTTTTAGCCTTTTTCTTTTTCGGTTAATTAAAAGCAGTCCCTGATTAATCAGGCAACACATTTTCTTTTTTTTAAAAAAGTCAGTTGTTTTAAATATATCTGCAACAGATTGTGCATGATCTGAGAGCAGCACGTCTCCACCCTTCATAATTTGGTATGCAAAACGTATGTGGATTGAATCAGTGAATTAATCAAAAAGAGATAAGGATAGATGGATTAAATCAGTAAATTAATCAAAAAGCCATAAGGACAGATCGGCTGGAAATTTATTTAAAAACCTTTGTTTAACAGCCTTTGACCAGCTTTTGCGTGTCCACAAAAAAATAGAAGCAAGACCCGCACAGCATCAGCTTCCATTATTCTCTACTGAAGCAAAGAGCGATGGCTTTTTGGTTCTCATCCTTGGGTCCCCAGCTGTTGTTGGACAACAACTCCCATCACCCCTGATCGTTGATACTGCTTGCTAAGGTTTCATGGGAATTGTAGTCCAACAATAGGTGGGTGGGGGGGATCCTAAATTTGAGAAACAGAGAAGGCTGGAAACCGATGTGAAGCCGCTTCGCTTTACTACCGCCAGCACTTGAACACGTCCGCCCACTGGGACCCCCCTTTCCCCTACAGCGCATGCCCAATCCAAAGGGCATCTAGAGAAATAGCTTAAACTTCCGGTACTAAACTAAACCATGAACACTCTGTGGGTATTATTAGACACTCTATAAACAACTTCTTTTTCTTCATCATCATCATCACTGCCACAGGCGAAAAGTCTTCCGCTTGCCTGCTATCAAAGAGCAAAGCAGCCCTCCAGCTCGATTGACTACCGCAGTTCTTCGTCGAAAGAGCGACGGGACGGTCCCTTTGGTCCTCACCCTCCTGAGGACGCCTTCACTCTCGCGAGGTTACCACTTCTCCCACCCGGTTCTCCGAGGTTTTCCTTCCCGGCGGCTGGCGTCAGGGGCTTCCGGGCGCATGCTCAGTCCGTGCGGCGAGGCGACATGGCGGCGCCCAGCTCGGAGCAGACGGCCCGGCCGCCGCGGCCGGGGAGAAGCGGGCGGATCCTGCTGGTGCGGCACCTCCCCGCCTCGCTGACGGCTTCGGAGAAGGAGAGCTTGCTGAGGCACTTCGGGGCCGCTTCCGTGCGGGTCCTGTCCGACCGCGGGAGGCTGGTAGGGAAGGCGCGGCTGGGGGGGCGGGCGGCCGGGGCGTGAAATGCCGCCCTCGGGGGGCTTCTGCCGCCTGAGGCAGCCGCGGTGCCAGAGCCGCCTCTGGCGTTAGGCAGACGGAGGCAGCTGCCTCGGGCGGCAGAAGAAGCTTCGAAGGTTGCAGAAGCAGTGCCTAAGCTAAACAAGCTCAGGGGTCAGCAAACCTTTTCAGCAGGGGGCCGGTCCACTGTCCCTCAGACCTTGTGGGGGGCCAGACTATATTTTTTTGGGGGAATGAACGAATTCCTGTGCCCCACAAATAACCCAGAGATGGGTTTTAAATAAAAGCGCACGTTCTATTCATGTAAAAACACCAGGCAGGCCCCACAAATAACCCAGAGATACATTTTAAATAATAGGACACATTCTACTCATGTAAAAACACGTTGATTCCCAGACCGTCCCTGGGCCAGATTTAGAAGGCGATTGGGCAGGATCCAGCCCCCAGGCCTTAGTTTGCCTACCCTTGAGCTTAGGGCCCCACTCTCTTGTGCCCCCCCCCCATATACTTACTCTTAATTGTATTTCAGTTCAACAATTACTTTGACAAAAGACATATTTTGTTATGTGCAAATAGCTTTAGATACCATAAATTAGCATATAGCATATATTCAACGCAAAAAACAGCGACAATTTGTTGTTGACAAACACAGCTGGACATATTAAGGCCCCCATTACCTTCAGTAGCTCAGGGCCTCATCAAACCTAAATCCAGCCCTGGGTAGAAGCCTCAGCAGAAGCGGTTTCGGCTGGAGCTGCGCATGACCTTGCGAGCATGCCCTGAGACCCCTGGATATAGGGCGTTATATAAATTCAATTAATGATAACAATAATCTCACCCGGATTCGCCGCTTCTCTACCAGAATGTGGCAGGTGGAGAACCAGGGGCAGGGAGGTCAGGGCAAGGTGGCGCTTCTTGTTTTGCCTTAAGCCTTGATAGGAATACACCTCCTATGCCATCCAGTGAGGTCCGGCTGGTGTCTTCACCATACACCTCTAGGCACCAGGCGAAAGCATTCCTCTCCAACAAGGCTTTTGGCTGAATGACATCCGATGCCCTTTTAAAATGTGTTCTGAAAGCGGGGCGGGGGGGGGATTATGGGGTTGTTTTTGTTTTTATTGCATGTTTTCTGTTTTGTTTTTATATTGTGATTAGTGCCAGATTGGCATATAAGCTAAACAAGCTATAGTTTAGGGCCTCACTCTCTTAGGGGCCCCCCAAAAATGCAAAGGAAAAAAACCCCTGGATGTACATTTCCAAAATGTAAGATAAAAAACAAATAAAATAAAACCTACAAACAGCAACAGTGTTCTGTGTTGTGTAGGCTCTGATGATGTAAGTAATGGGCCCCGCCTGCTCCCTAAAATATCACTGGTTTGCTCATTTCTATATATAGGTGCCTACATTCTGCATGGACTGGTTGCTTGCAACTTATGCAAATGTCTTTAGATACCTATTAGGTCCATAAATTACCATATAGCATAAATTCATCACAAAAAAACAACAATTTGTTGTTGAGAAAGGACAGCTGGACATATTAGAGGCCCCATTACCTTCAGTAGCTTAGGGCCTCATAAAACCTAAATCTGGCCCTGATTGTGATGTTAACATTGAGAATGGCCCTGAAATCTGTGGTTATAGGGCAGCGCACATATTTAATAAGTAATAAATAATACTAACACACTTGTTTGTATGTGTGTATGGATAGATAGATAGATAGATGGATATACATGCGCACACTGACCATTTGTTAACATCTGGCACATGTATTTATTCAATCAAATTATAGACCACTTGCTTTAAAATAATACAGTAATAATAATAATCTCAAAGTATGTGATAAGAGTTAAAACTAAAATGCAAGGGCCAGGGTGGCATTGCACACTAAACCAAATGTTGGGTTAGTGCAGCGGCAGAAAGGACCAGAGAGGAGTAAAGTGTCTGGGAGCTTCTCTTTTGGAGCCTGCTCACAAAAGCCAAGTTTCTTCTATTTTCGTGCCTGCTTATATTAAGAGTGCCATGCAAAGCGGCTCAAGATCTATCTACAAATGTCTATGAGTAACCTCTACTCAGAATGCAGAGCAATGTAAAGTGGCAATCGGGTATTTACTGAAAACTAGGAAACTGGTTAAATAGGGGATTCGGAGCTGGTTAGAAAACTGGACTCATTCCACATCTTAGACTCTCTTTCTTGGTGTTCCAGTTCTAACAAGGGGAGGAGAAAGAAAGATGGTTGCCCTTCCTGCTTTGCCTTTAGGTGCAGCCACATTCACGTTTAAAAATTCTGCAATACCTTGGATAATTTGTGTGTTAATGTTCTCTCTGCTTATATTGGAAAATCAACGCTTGGCATGTTCTTTCCCTCACTCAGAAACATACTGCTTTTGCTACTTTTCCGAATGAAAATGCAGCTGCTCAGGTGTGTATTTGAGACCATTACAGATCTTCTTTCTTTTATTTCTTTATTTCTTTTCTGCTGTAGTGTTCTATGGCTGTAGGTCAAGATGTTTGCCTTTCAATACAGAAACAAAATGTTGAAGATAAGTCTAAGGCTGCAGTCTTAACCCTGCTTACCTGGGGAGTAAACCCCATTGATTTCGATGAGATTTATTTCTGAGGATTGGGTTGTAAGGCTGTGATTGTTTGCATATCTACTTAGAATAAACTCCATTAAGATTGGAGGGAGGACTTGCATTAGAGCATTCATGCCTGGATAAGTTTCCTCCAATGATGAGCCTGGATAGCTCAGTTGGTTAGACCATGGTGCTGATAACGCCAAGGTTGCAGGTTCTATCCCTGTATGGACCAGCTGCATATTCCTGCATTGCAGGGGGTTGGACTAGATGATCCTCAGGGTCCCTTCCAACTCTACAGTGCTATGCTATGAAAATGCTTTAGATAATTATATATTTAGGTGTTGTTAGAATACAGCAAGGACACTTTAGCAAATGAATATTAACTGTTAGCATAAAGGCAACAGTGTATGGTACTGATGACTGTGTGTACGTATTAGATGCTAATATTAAAACAGGTCTGCTTAACTTGTAAATGTGCAAATGCAGGCTACCCGTTAAGTGTTCAAGACTGTAGAGCAGGCTTCCTCAACCTCGGCCCTCCAGATATTTTGCGACTAAGTTCCCATCATCCCTGTCCTGCTAGCTAGGGATCATGGCAGTTGTAGGCCAAAAACATCTAGAGGGCCCAGTCTGAGGAAGCCTGCTGTAGAGAAACAGAAAATATATTGAGTTGCTTAGCTTTATATTTTACAGCTCTTTCTGTATTAAGATGACAGACATTCTGTTGTCATCTTAACTTCGCCTCTCCTAACTTCTATCGTCTATCTAACTTAAAAGTGTAAAATCCTTGGAGTAGGAAATTTATAAAAGATATTCATAAGATATCTATAAGTAACTTACATTATCGGAACAGAAGTATAAGTTTCAGTGTCCAGTTCAAGAACTGGCAAGAAGGCAATTAAATCCCATAGTCATTAACAGTGCAATTTTCTGCATGTGTAGCAAGACTTTTCTGCAATGAGAAGTAATTCTCACTGATTTTCAGCATGCCTTTCTCGCTGGTAAGTTGGTATAAAATTGTAGGCAACGGTCGGGACATTATCCATTTTGGTCATTAAGAGGGATTAAATGGAAAGGTATTGCTCTTCCCCCAAACAAACTTTCTATCCGTGTTACTTAGTTTTTAGGCAAAGTAAATTGCAAGAGGGGAGAAGAAAGGAATAAACCGAGAAGTTGATGGGTCAGAGTGCATTTTAAATGTTAGTTGATTTAACTGCATGTTGTGTTCAATTGAAGGCTTTATCGAGATTGCATCAGCTGAACCTTCTAGGCCACACTCTGGTAGTTGAATATGCAAAGGACCAGGACAGTGTTTGTGCACTTAGCCAATCTTCTGAAAGCGAGAAGGACAAAAGGTATGTAGATGCTTCTGTATTTTCAAATTCAGTGGGCTTACAAAATATTTCTAAGATTCATGAAAGTATTTTCCAAAAACTCCTTCAAACTTTGCTGTGGTAGATCCAGGAGGATCCAGGTTGTTTCTTCAGATCCCATTGTATTAATACTGTAGATCTGAAGTGCAAGAAGTAAGTACTAGTGAATACAGTAGGACTTCCAAGTAAGTGGGGTTCGGATTACAGCCTTATTTAGGCTAGGTTCCTGTGGTTACATAGCAGATATGCTTTTCCACTCCATTTTTACTGTGTGACCATCATACTGGGGAGATCTTGACACATTCAAAGATAAATTTTGGTCAGATTGTCTAGGACTGGGACTGGAGAAGTTAGGAGTTCTGCCACAAAGACAATTCTGTTTGATTTTTTTTCCCACTGAGCAAACATAGGAAGGGAAGAGAACTGAGCAGAATCAAAAATACAGATTTTTACATATATGGTTCATCTTATTCACCACCTTTATTGGAATATAAATTACGGCTACCTCACAGAATTCAACAACTGAACAAAATAGATTTGAGTGGGGATTCATATTTATGAGCCAAAATTGGAGTTATGACTTCATAGAAACTGCCATATCTAGTCATTTATATTGTGTTATGTTTACCCCTATTACTATTGTCCTTCATTTGGTATTTTTTTCCAAATAGATGTTGCACAAGTAAAGAATGAACAACAACAAATTTTCTTGGCGACTTTTTTTTAATACACTTTGTGTCCAAACACAGTGGCGTTCATTTACAGTTAGGGTTATTTCAACATACCACATAATGTAGTAGATTGCTCTTGTGTGTGTTTTAGCCTTGAAGAACCAGTGAAAGAAGAGAAAGAACAGAAAGATCTAGGCTGCCTCAAGATAGAAAGTGGAATTGCTCCTAGCCATGGGTTAGTACTTAAGTTCTGATTTTGTATACAAAAATTGTTGTTGAAACCTAGCCTTTAAACCATTTGTGAACTTGTTTAGGCAAACATATGAGAGACCAGTAATATTTTCTTAGCTTGGTTTCCAAGAATAAATCACATCCTCTCTGTTCCTACAATTATATCACTACCCTTTTCTTAGTACTTTTTTTTCCTGCTTCTGATTAAAACAGAAGTAGCTAACCTGCAGTTTGTCAGATGCTGTTTACCTCCACTCCCATTGGCCCCAGTCAATAAGCAGTAGTTCAGAGTCCAGCAACATTGGGAGAACCCATGTTAGATACTTGCATGGATGTGGAACTTTCAGTAGATGTGATAAGCAACAGAGCAGATTTGTGTGCTAAAAAGATTGCCACACTTAGTTTTCTGAGGGCTCCACAAACCTCTGTCTGCAGATATTTGTTGCCTGTCACTATTATTGCATATGGATTGGTATTTAAGAGCTACTACGAGTGTGTAGCAGCTTGCTCACACACATTTTTTTCTACTGCGTATTTGCATTGAGTAAGGGTTAGGCCAGGTGACCTCCCAGTTCTATGATCAACATGCTTTTGAAATTCCCTCTAGTTTCCAGTGTCTCCTGTAGTGTTGGTAGCTGCTGTTCAACAACGAGAAGCATTACAATCCCGTGGTTGGTAAATATTTTTATTAATCCCTGGATATCATGGAATCAGTCTCTCATGTTTCAGAATTGCTGGTATGTGAGCTAGGGGTTTCTTTGTTTGGTGCTTTTAAACTCTAAATACAGTGGTGCCTCGCAAGACGAAATTAATTCGTTCTGCGAGTTTTTTCGTCTTGTGAATGAAAAATCACGAAGCACGGTTTCCCATAGGAAATGCATTGACGGTTTCCCATAGGAATGCATTCACGGTTTTAAGAAAAAGGCGCAAGACGTTTTCATCTTGCGAAGCAAGCCCATAGGGAAATTCGTCTTGCGAAGCAACTCAAAAAACAAAAAACTCTTTCGTCTTGTGAGTTTTTTGTCTTGCGAGGCATTCGTCTTGCGAGGTACTACTGTATTGAACTCTTCTGCATAGTGAAGCTTTTTTTTTAATAGGTTTGAATTGTTTCTAAGGTTGGTTTGTTTCCCCTCACAGGTTAACTTTCCCTATAAATTCTTGCCTCAAATATCGATACCCCCCGCCTTCCAGTACAATCCTAGCCAACATAGCAAATGCCTTGGCAAGTGTGCCTAAGTTTTATGTGCAGGTAAGTGTAGATCCCCTTCCCCAACCTGAATTCAATACATAAACCTTATACTTATTAGTATGGTATTGCCGAATTGTTATTTTAAGCAGCTGTAAATTACTGACTAGGGCTTATGTCCTGTATCTGCTTCTTTGAAATAAGCTCCATTTATCTCAGTGGGACTTGCTTTTGTATAGCATTCTGCTGTGAATGTTGCATCGCTCCACTCCTATTTGAGTTTGTAGTGGCATCAGTTAATTTGAAAGTGACTGCAAAGGAGCTCACAAAGACTTTCAGTATGAGTTATTGGATCACCTTTAGCAGTAAGAATATTTTTAGTATGTTCTCATAAGCACTGTTTTCAGCCATCAAAGCTATAAGCTATGGTCTGAAGGTACCATGCAGCTACCACCTTGCTCAATATATGCATGTCTATCAGTGCCTGAATGGATTACTTGCTTTGGGATTATATGTGTGCCATCATGGATTCCATGGCAGAAGTAGGTAGGATATGCATGTTCATTGCAGAATCTAGGGGTGGTATTCAGCTAAGTTTTACTCAGTGTCTTAAATGAGAAATCACATGGTTCTTTAAAATTTATTTCCGTCCATTTTTTAAAAACTGCAACTTCTAGTCCATATTGTTAGATGCTTGGAAGTATGTAACCAGGTTTTCAAATATGTCCAAACTAGTTGATATTGTTTTACTGCCTAGGTCAAGATTTTACACCTTTTCTGTTATAATTGTTGTACAGATATCTCCCTGTATTGCCAAATTATTTTATCCCAGTATCCCATCTCCCTGTGAGAAAAAAGTCCTTAAATAAATCACATTAGGTAGATATATTAAATCTAGTTCTGTCTGGCAAGCACAACTTATTATAACTTGTAGAATTATTCATTTTTTATGGTTCCAGAATTTTATGTCATGTATTCTACTCACTATTGATGCAGAGTAGAACTCCAAAGTATAGTTAGCAGAGTAAAAACTTAAATTCGTTGCAAGATTCCCCCAAAATAGACCAGAGGCATTTCATCCAGCAGAACTTTACTGCTACCAAAGGCAAATGAGCATAATGGTCACAAATCTAATACATTCAGGATTGCCACTGTCCATAAGAAATCCAGTTGCAGCAGACTTCACTTAAACTTACAATAACTTATAATAAAACTAAACCTTAACACTAAGCATACTATGTACAGAACACCACACCCAGGCTCCTTCTGGCCTCTTATTATAGTCAGCATGACCTTGACAGAAAGAGATAAGAGAACCAGTTTAAGCCAGCTGTATGCAGCTTCTCTGAAGGAATAACCCAAACATCATGAACCTTCTGCTTGTTTCTTTCATGCAGAGATGCTTCCAGAACCCTCTTGAATTAATTAGAATAGGAAAGAGCTCTGCACATCAGATCAATACTTTCTGTACTAAGAAATGCAAAGTGACATTTTAATCTTCAGATGAAACATTTCCTGCCCATTAGCTATGGCAAATGTAAAACCATTATAAAATACGCAACAAGTTTGGTTTATGTGGGATACTTGGAACGGTTGTAGCAAGGATAATATTCGTCCCATGACAATTAATGGCATGTTTACTCAAGTATTCATCTTTGAGTACTTGGAGAAGATGCTAAGTTGCTCTGGTTATCTTTCAGGTTTTGCATCTTATGAACAAAATGAATCTTCCCCCTCCCTTTGGGCCAGTTACTCCTCGACCTCCTATGGTATGAAACTGTTATTACTTGAAGCACTGTGAATAAATGCAACATTGTACAGTGGTACCTCGGGTGGCGCTGTGGGTTAAAGCCTCAGCGCCTAGGGCTTGCCGATCGCAAGGTCGGCGGTTCGAATCCCCATGGCGGGGTGCGCTCCCGTTGTTCGGTCCCAGCGCCTGCCAACCTAGCAGTTCGAAAGCACTCTCGGGTGCAAGTAGATAAATAGGGACCGCTTACTAGCGGGAAGGTAAACGGCGTTTCCATGTGCGGCTCTGGCTCGCCAGAGCAGCGATGTCACGCTGGCCCCCGGCCTCTTTGAGTGAGATGGGCGCACAACCCTAGAGTCTGTCAAGACTGGCCCGTATGGGCAGGGGTACCTTTACCTTTACCTTTTACCTCGGGTTACAAACACTTTGGGTTACAGACTCCGCTAACCCAGAAGTAGTACCTCAGGTTAAGAACTTTACCTCAGGATGAGAACAGAAATCGTGTGTCAGTGGCAATGGGAGGCCCATTAGCTAAAGTGGTACTTCAGGTTAAGAACGGTTTCAGGTTAAGAATGGACCTTTGGAATAAATTAAGTTTGTAACCAGAGGTACCACTGTATTTATAGTTTTAAGATACCCCTTTCTTTAGCATTTTTGGCTAGGATGCAAGTAGGAGTGTGAACCTAGTGGCATTTTTGGCTTTCCCCCCTTGAACAGCTGATTATCATGCCATATCAAACTACTTTTGCAACTCCTCAGTTAGAAGTGTCACTCCATCTTTGGGCCCTGTTCTTCATTATCAGGTGGACCATAAAAGGTGCGCTTTGAAAAATATAATGGGAATTTCCTATCATTACTGAAATATAAGTTCAACATATTGAGTTGTATATTGACTCTTCTCAGAAGAAGAAGAGATGCAATTGATGTAGTCAAACTCTGTACTCGAGATCTGCTAAAGCATATTGCCCATCCCTCGCAACAGCTGAATCTGCACTTTGCATTGTGGTTGCCCCACGTTCTGTTGGTACAATGGTGGGATAAATTGCACCATAAATATTCTTAACCTTGTTCTTCCCTCAGTCTCCACTCTTGACCTATATTTCCTGGGTGTGCTGCAGGAGTGATGCAGTAGCTATGGCCTTTTGTCCAAACCCTTTCTTATCACTGCCCACAAGAGGGTATGTGATAATCTAATGTCAAAAACTAGACTGTGGTGCAGAACACTTGCTTGTTGAGTACTGTATATGCTCGCTCTCTCTCTCTCTCTCTCTCTCTCTCTCTCTCTCTTTCACACACACACACACACACACACACACTTGCATTTGAACTGTTAACAACTGAAATACCAAAAAGGTTGTGCATTTTATTCTTCCTTTAGTATGAAGAGTATATCCCTTTGCCCCCTCCCATTCCTCCTCTGCCTCCTGAGGAGCCTCCTTTGCCTGAAGAGGAGGACAGTCAGGACTCGAGCAAAGATGAATCTGAGTATGAAAGTGCTGATGAAGAGGAAAAAGAAAGGTCAGTGACATTTTGTAGCCTGCTGCTCCCTGCGTAAAAGTTGGTGTCCTTGTTTTTCTCTGCCTGCAAAGAGTTAGTGATATTTTGCAGTCGAAGAAGAAGACGAAGCAGCCGCCACCCACCTGACTGGGTTTCCACAGCCACTCTGGGTGGCTCCCAACAAAATAAAACTGTAAAAGTTAGCAAATACTTAAACTACGGGATTGGAACCCATAGTTTAGGAATTACCTGTGCCTTAGTAATCAATGTCTCTGTCTCTTTCTCTCTTGAATACATAGCAGTAACATAGAAGCCCACTTTAGTACCAACTAGATTTCTTTTAACAAGCAGTAAATATATTTTCAACTAATTTTAAACCTTGCTAAAAGTATTTCAAAAGTATATTTTAACCATAATTGAGTATCAAGGTAGGGTTGTTGTTTTGGTTTTGTTTTTTTTTAAAAAAAATACTCTTTTCTTAAAATAGTGCATTTTGTGTGGTGCTTCCGGCAAATAGTTACATCTCGTATCCATTAAATATATATCCCCAAAGCTTTTGGCCTTGCCCTTGAAGACCTATAGAGCATGGAATCAACTGATGTAATTCAAAGAAATGAATAGGTAGGGAAAGCATACCTCAGCCTTAACTTGATAGGGGTTAATTTGGTCTGTAGACCCTGCAAAATTGATCTCAATTTCAGATGCCCCCTTCTTCCCATCCCTTTCTTTATAGCAAGTTTAGATCTGAGAAATAGCCTCTTCCCTTCGTGTGTGGTGAGGTTTGAGCTTCAATGGACTTCATCAGCACATGACCTTTTAGAGAAAGTGAAACCAAAGAAGACAGCTGCTCTGGCTGCTCCTTCTCTTTCATTTACCAGACCTTCTTAGGGCAGTGGCGTGTGTTTCCCAATCAGCTCTCCCCAGTTCTCCGTCTACCAGGGTTCAGAGTGGAAGAAATGGCAGAGTAGTCAACATCAGCTTGTCTGCAGCAGGCATCTACTAAATAGAGTCTTCTTTTAAAAGCCAAGCTCTAAAACCCTGAGGGTGGGAGGTTTGTTTCATTGATAGGTTTAACTATCCCCCCCCATATTTTCTGTGGAAATACCTTTTTTCCAATAAAGTATTCAATATGTTAATAATTCAGATTTACAAAGCTGATGGAATTGGCTACCCTCCAACCCAAACGACGGATCCCAACAAAGCCGCACCGTACGAGAAAAAGGAGAAAGATCAAAGACTTATTAAATGTCTCCCAGCTTGCTTCCCACAGGTATGGATATATGAGTATTGAATGTGGATCATTGCTATGTAATGAGTACATAGATATCTTGAGAAATTACCTGACTGAACTGTCAGAAATATTCAGCAAGTAAAAATATAGATTGTCCAGTGGTGTGATTGTATATAGCACTATATTGTAAGAAAAAAAACCAGTATTACCAGAATATTGCTTGCAACTCTTACCTGTAACGTGCTTAGCAACCCTTTTTGCAATCCCTTTAAAGAAATCTAAAATCATTAAGAAGTAAACAATTCTGTGCATAATCTTTCTTGTAAAGAAGCTTTAAACGAAGTTTTATGATGTCTTTTTGAACAGCAATTTGCACCCAGCCCTGTCGCCTTCGGATGTGTTTGAGCAGCCGCACCCTGTAGGTCTCAAAAAAATTGAATTTCACATATCTTCAGAGAGCCCTGGCATTCTTCAGAAAAGCTTGGAGGAGCAGCATAACAATGGTATGCTGTGTGTGTCAACTAAAACGTGTTTATATGTACATGGATTGTGGCACGTTATCTTGTATTTAATTTGGTTGAGGTCACTTGTGTCTCAGGATCACATCCCAACTAAACCTTCTCTGTGTTTAATTGTCTTAGACATCTATGCAGCCATTGATGAAATATCTGGTGAAGGGTTTGGAAAAATCTTACCCGCTCTCCGTTCCAGTCATAAAGAAGAGACAGAAGAGGAAGAAGAAGACGACGAAATACCTTCGGAATTTGTTTCTAAAAGAGAGCTAGAAAAAGGCAGAGTCTCCCATAAAGGTGATTTTATTCCCATTAATGTATTTTTATGACATGCAATGAGGATGTTGCTTTATTTAAATGTGATGAGCTTGTTTGGCTATATTGCTTAGTTGATTTGGGTTTTTTCACATCAAATATACATTCTGTTGAGAATCAGTTTTAATTATTTAATTAAGCCTATTTTCTAGAATGGAGATTACAGCTATATATTTTTCTTCCTGTGCTCAAGAAATGGAAACTCTTGCTGTCTTCAGAAATTATGAGCCTGGTGAGCCAAATTGTAGAATTTACGTGAAGAATCTGTCTAAACAAGTTCAAGAAAGGGTAAGTGGGAATTGAGCAGAAAGTGTTTGGTTCCTTCCGCAGAAGTAGCTAACTCTTCCTGCTCTGCTTTTATTTAAATCCCAGGATTTGAAGTTTATCTTTGGAAGATACGTTGACTTTTCATCAGAAACTGAACGTATAATGTAAGTGATGGCTGGGTGACTTCTTCCGTAGGTTGAGCCGCTCTTGACTTGGTGAGCCAAATGATATATCCATGAACTTGTATGTTTCCACCTATTTTCCAGTAGAAGAGTCCAGCACCCTTTTTAATGAAAGACTATAGTGAGGATCATAGAGGATAATGAAACATTAGGATTGAGAGCAGCAGAGTGGGCATGGGGAGGGCCTATACTACTTGTGACAATAGAGAGAGAAGAAGCCACTGGGGTGTAGAAGGAGAGAGTCAAGTCAGAGAAATGTGGCTGAGAAAGCGAGATTGTGGGAAGGGGTAAATTGTGCACTGGAAAAAAATAGGGCATGGAGAAAGGAATTAGGAGAATTGGGAATTGCAAAGGAGGGGTGTGGGAAAGAGAGTAGACGTGTACCAAGTGAGGATACTGTTCTTTTAAGAGAACTGTAGTTCTATTACAGAATGTTGTTCTAGTAACAGAACTGCAATTTTATTCCATGGGTGCCACAGCTTGGGAAGCTGAAATGTATAGTGATGTATCAGAAGATACCTGCTTTGTCAGAATCGGGCAAGAACCTGAGCAGGCTGTTTGTACAGCAGGACTCTTCTGTAGTCCTATTGAGAACTACTGAAACAAATCATGGCTCCTTCCTTCATCTGCTGTGATATGTACTGGGCAGCTGAAGCATTTACGTCTTGCAATTTATCCTAGGTTCGATATACGCTTAATGAAAGAAGGCCGTATGAAAGGACAAGCATTTGTTGGGCTTCCCAATGAAGGAGCAGCTGCAAAAGCTTTGAAAGAAGTCAATGGATATGTTTTATTTGACAAGCCTATGGTGGTCGTATCCTTTTCTTAAAATAAAGAAAAGCTTTCCATTTCATTTTCAGTTAAATATTGGGCCTGCTTTTAGAATCTTGCTTTTGGTAGCAAGGTTTCTTTGCAAATTATTTGTCCCCATTTAAATTGTAGGCAAAACAGAAGACATGGTTGTTGCAGCGCAGGTGAGAGGGAGGGGAGCGAACCAGCTAGCAGAGTCCTTCACTCATTTGTCCTTTTCCTGTGTTCCTCAGTCCTCTCCACTGCCACCAAAGGAATACACTTATTTTCCTGGCTGCCTTCGCTAAAACAGCCCTCAAACGTTTGTCTCCTACGTTGTTCTCTGCAGCCATCTTCTTGTACTTGGTTGAGTGGAACCCAGTGAAGTCATGGAGTGAAAATCAAGGCCAGGCACAGGCAAACTGCCCGTCCAGATGTTTGGGACTACAATTTCCATCATCCCTAGCTAACAGGACCTGTGGTCAGGGGTGATGGGAATTGTAGCCCCAAACATCTGGAGGGTCAGAGTTTGCCTACGCCTGATCAAGGCAATCAAACCATCCACAAATTTTGTTTTTTGCTTTTAAAAAATGGAAAACCAGTTATTAAAACAGTTACTGGCCCATTTTGCACGTGACAGTGAGCCAGGGCTGGTGAACCTGTTGGACTCCCAACGCACACCAGCCTCAGCCAACATGGCCAGTGGTCAGGAATGATGGGAGTCACAGTCCAGAAATAGCTGGAGGGGCCACAGCTCCCACCTCCGTAGTAAGCCATAGTCAGAAATAAACCATAGCTTATCATGAACAAAAGTGTACTAGTGCTCATTGTCTCCTGCTTCACATACACCCCTCCAACTCCACCCACCACTCCAGTCTCCTCCATTCCTCTTTCCGGCTCCACAATGTCTTGGTTCTGGTTGCATCAACACAGCAACAATTATTTTAACATACATCTTTCTCTGCAGCACTAAGAAGGCAAAGTGAGGTAGATTTTTCTCCCATCTCCAGCTGAGGTGGTCTAGCAAGCTTTTTTAGTTTTAATAAATAGAGATTAAGAAGTATCGTAATTTTGTGATGCTTTTGTGCCCCATAGTCTTTGTTTCTTGCATTTCCCCTCCCCCCACCGCTTATAAATTGTTCTTGTTAACGCTTGCCATCAAGACTTTTATTCCTTAATAAAACCAAGCAATTTGCTCGATCTGCGAGACCAAAGCCGGATCCCAAAGAGGAAAGGAGAAAAGAGAAGGGGAGAAGACCCTGAAGGTAAGTAAACTCCCTTGTATTCCATTTTGCCCTCCTAACTTAAAAAAATGCAAAACAGAGAGAGCATGGCTGCATTGCGTCTGAACTGGTAAACCTGACTTAGACTTGACTTAGAAAACTAGGTGGTGAGATGCGTTCCCTACTAGCCTCCTTCCTGATGCGCCAGCTTTCAATGTGCAACAGGAATCTCCTTGTGTGAGCAACGTCCCATCAATGTGTCATCGAAGTGGTACAATCCAGACACAGGTTTGCTTTCCGGTGACAAACAGGCCTTGACCACCAACAGGAGCTGGTTTAAGAAAAGACTTCTAACTTCTGCTTGATCAACACAGCAGCACGTTTTTTCTTTCTGGCTGAGAATTTTTTTTATAAATATAACTTTTTGCATTCATTGTGTCATCAGTTATAGAATGTCAGAGTGCAAACGAATTTGGCCTTTGGGCTCCTCTTCCACTGTTCTCCTAGAACTGTGGGGTCTCTGGCCCTTGATCTAAGATCAAGTTGTATGGCTGCTACAATCGCTTTGTTATCATTTATGATACTGCATGTTTTGTTTGTAAACTGCCCCTAGGATTTTGTTTCTTGAAGATGCAATAACTAACAGCAGGTGGCCCTAGACGCAGATGCACATTCATTTTAAAAAAAGACACATCTAGCCAGTCGAGTATGCTTGTAGTATTGCAAATGACCATCTGGAAGCAAATCGGAGCGTTGGTTTTGAGTGTTTTCATCCGTATTTTCCAGTAATCACAACGTTCGTTTTTGTTTACCAGCCTGAATTGCTGATGGTCATAGACCAGGGGGTGGGGGGGGGATGGGACTGGCAAATTGCAGGTTGAGCATGCTGCTGAAGTTTGACCTTTATAAATAAAATTGCATTCTGTTGTGTTACTGGCTTCCATAACCTTGTATCCTTTGCTAAAACGATTGTATAATTCCCGTCAGTTGTTTGGCAAAAATAGCTACAGATGAAAATAATGTATCCATTGTATTGCAGTGTCTTTTTAAAGATGGATATTTCTTATTGCTGCGGTCCTGTAGCTTTGGTAGCCAGTCAGAAATTGTGCTTGCCTTCCTCCTCCTGAAGGGGGAGGGACAGATTTTCGACTCTGACTTTCTTTGCCTCTGCATAACAGCAGAGGCAAGTTTCTGTCTCCTTCCAAGTTTGTCTCTCTCCAAGGATCAGTGCAAGATTGGGGAATTCCTCTTTTTCTCTCCTCCCCTGATCTCACCAGAATAGCAAATGTGCAGCACAGTGCCATGAGCAGGAGATAGGCTCCACCCAAGGAATACGAATGTTACAAAAACCACCCTTTCCTGATTGGTTTTTATGCTTAAAAAAAGAGCAAAAGTAGCAGACAAAAGTTGTCTCATGATAAGTGGCCTCCTGATGCATCATTTCCCAGAAAATATTTTTAACAGATATATTTGTTATGGCTGGGTAGCCAGCAGAATTGTAGCGGGACCATGCTAATACATTCTAGAGCTGGCTAACTTCTAGCTAAAACTACATTGGAGACAGAAATGCTTAGCTTTTGAACATGGCAAAAAGCCAGAATTCTGGTGCGTATTCTGGCATTGTACTGATCAAATAGTTAATACTATATTCTTTGTATTGGATTCAGAGCTGTTCTCCCGAGTTCCTGGTGCATTTGGTCTGAAGATTTAAAAATTGACCACTGTTTTAAAATAGGTAGTCTAAAGAATGAAAGCTGTAACAGAGAATAAAAGGATTAAACCGCATTCTGCTGTTCTTCTTTAGAAACATTCCTGCCTAAATACTGCAGTAATACTGTGTCATGCAAAGTGTATCCTTTCTTGCTGTATCCTTTTTTTGTATATATACATCTTTTTTTTTTCTAGTAAAAGGTTCTGGTGTTCTCTTAGCATTGCGCTAGGTGGTCATCTAGCAGATCTCTAGTAATAGTTTGTTATTTTACTAAACATAGCCCCTGTTTGTTAACTTACCAGGGTACCCATGGAAGTTTATAGCCTTAAAATGTACTTAAAAAAAATTCTCATATTAACAGTAGCGCAATTTTGGGCTGCCAGGCCTTCAGCAAGTGTAAACCTCTCTGCTTACGTTGGTAGAGTTTTAAATGCTGTTTACCAACTGAAGATCTGGCCTCAACTCTATATTTTTAACCGCCTTCCAATCTCATGGTGTCTAGAGGAAAACAGCAACACCTCCATAGCAAATGCAATATGCATCTTTAGCTGCTTTGTTGTAAGCCTCCTTACTGGATAGAGAGCAGCAAGTGAAGCAGTAGAAATGGAGCAAACTAAATTATATCTTCTGCTTAGTCTTTCTTGCTGCTTTCTAATTTGTTCTCAGGCTAGCACATTACAGTAAAATACAGCTGTTCCAGAGACAGTTTTAGCCTTGGATCCCTTAGAACTCAAAACCACAGCCCTGCAAAAGGAAATGCTCTTTCCATTTACAAGAGGGGTCTGTATGGGTCCCATCCTGATGGGATGTTGCTCACTTTTTTCCTGCAGCCATCCCCTATTGCATTCCATACTCTTCCTAATGGTTCCCCAAACCCCTGGAACAGCTTTTGCTGGCCGTAGGGTGTTTTTGAGGGAAGACGGATTTGGTAAAAATTCCCTCCGTCTTTGCCCATAGCAGGAGCAGACTTTTGCTCACAAGCTCTCCACCTTAGTTTTTCTTATTATCCAAACTTTTCAGCTTTCTACTTTAGAAATGTGTGTTTTCAATGCACCTTTAAATCGTTCCAGGTTCGTTTTGAGTTCCCTGTCTTTCAAGCTCTGGGAAGAAGATGCACGGTCGGCCGAACTATTCAACAGTGCGTAAAAGCATTTAACATGTATTTAAAACACGACACAAATGTTCTGCTAACCTTAGGTGTGTTGTGTGCTTTTAAACAATGGAAGACCTTGCTGCAAGTCACATAGTGGATGTGGAAAATGTTTCAATTAAAGATCTAATAAATTATTCACTTTTGCATTGTTTCTGTGTTCTTTTTTCTTTGCCAAAGCATTCATTATTTTTTTTCACACAACCAATGACATTCAACCACCCTACCACAACCCTGTTTTCAGCACAAAAGCATATTCTCCTGTTCTGTCACTTCACTTCCTTAAGATACTTGAATACCTGTGCAGATTGGAAGCTGAGACCCTGAGGCTCGGAGTAGAAAACGCCCCATATTCATTCTTAAAATGGAAGAGGAAGGTTCCTGTCAGCACTTGACCTACTTCAGGAATGCAAATATTAAAGTGCAGCTGGAACTAAGTTAGGGTGGGACAGACTTGTCCATCCCTATTTCCACATGGATGTTTTAAGGTAGGAAGGAGGGAATAGCTCAGTAGGGCACAGGACTCTTAATCTCAGGGGTCATGGGTTCGAGGCCCACATTGGGCAAAAGCTTCCTACACTGCAGGGGGGTTAGACTAGATGACCCTTGTGGTCCCTTCCAACTCTACAATTCTATGTAGATTATTTAGGCTAATGCTGGAGAAATCTTAAGGAAACAGCTCTAAAGCATCACAAATAAATTGAGTATTTGCAAGGTGGAGGGAAGGCCACTTTCCCTTCTTGTTTTAACACACTCTGCAGCTATTCCAAGCATATTTACACTGTATCGCCTCTGCCACACCCTTTAAAAATTATTTTTAAAATTGTGCAATTGTATGTCCAAAGGGCCAGATTAATATTTTTTAAAAATGGCTGCATCCATGTTGTATCGGTGAGGATAGCTCTCTTTTTGTCCATGCTGTGTGGTTTTGTACACAGTTACACAAGAAGTATTTTTACCCAGTAGGGTGGTGGTGCTGAGCTTTGAAGCTGCCCAAGCAAAAGGAAGAGGCAACAACGTGGTCCCATCTCCAAAGTGCAACGATCAAATCAGTCCTTGAGTTGTACGATTGGGATCAATGGGATGAAGGAGGGAGAATTACGCTAAATGGTATTTTACGATCACAGTGTTTGGAGCACAGACGAAACGCCACAATGATTCTGCAGCAGCACAACCAGACACCTTCATCTGCCCTAGTTGCAACAAAACATGTCTCTCCCATATCCGGTCTCTACAGCCACAGCAGGCGCTGTAACTCCCCAACGCTTCGACCACCCCTGAAGGCTCACTCTTCCATTGTCTTCCGACGCAGAGGGATGCCAATGTTCCATTCCAAAGATTGCTTCAGTGGGATGAAGGAAGGTCGCATTACATCAAAATTGGAGGCCAAGCCAAAATCCTCTAACTTTCCTATAGTTAGGATCTCTCTAAATGTCTTCCATGTCATTAGGTATGACAGCGGTCCTATTCCTTGGGCACCGAAAAGTAATGAGCGATAACAGGAGGATGAATGTTCTTACTAGAGCTGAAGGCTGCATTTGTGTCTCAATAGTCATTTCCCAACAATAGGCTGATGCCTGCACCTAAATTCAAAAACCCTTTCCTGGATTTTCATTACAAACTCTCCAAGAATGTTTTTTTTAATTATTCAACAAAAAGCTGAAACGTGCTACTAAAACGAAACAAAAAACAGTGCCACTTGCTATGTTGTCGCTCCTGTCTTTAAAAAGTAGCTCGCAAATATCTCGGTAGAGCAGGAGCCTCTTAACCTGAGGGTTGTGGGTTTGAGCCCCATGTTGCAGAGGGGTGGATTAGATGACCCTCGTGGTCCCTTCCAACTCATATAATTCCAAAGGAAATAAACAACTATCTGACTTTTAGAAGACCTCTGAAGGCAACCCTTTTTAGGGAAGTTTTTAATGTTTGATGTTTTATTGTGTTTTAAATAGTTTGTTGGGAGCCTCCCAGAGTGACTGGGGAAGCCCAGCCAGATGGGCGGGGTATAAATAATATATTATTATAACTACACTGGTACCTCAGGTTAAGAACTTAATTCGTTCTGGAGGTCCATTCTTAACCTGTTCTTAACCTGAAGCGCCACTTTAGCTAATGGGGCCTCCCGCTGCTGCCGCGCGATTTCTGTTCTCATCCTGAAGCAAAGTTCTTAACCCGAGGTACTATTTCTGGGTTAGTGGAGTCTGTAACCTGAAGCGTCTGTAACCCGAGGTGCCACTGTATATAATCCTATGATTCCGATACCAGGCAGAAAAAAGCACCTTGCGGTGAAAATTAAAAGCATGAACGCTAGAGGGCAGCATCCAAGTGTTTATGCAACCAGGCATGAGAATTTTGCCCAAGACTTGAGTGAAAGACAACCTGAGCCACACAAGCCGGTTGCAGAGGCGGGACGTCGTTTGCTTCCTTTCCAATGATTGGCTGCCGTTCCCTCTACTGCGAGCCTTTTCATTGCGAAGGTGGGAGCCCTTAGGGGAGCCGCGAGGGGAGCCGTGCCTTGTATTAAGCCTCCGAGCGCGTAGGTATGCCACCTGCAATGCATTCAGTGGGATTCTTCTCTGCTAATCCGGGGAGGGAGGGTGCCTGCAAGAAAACGCCAGATAAAACCCTTTCCTTCTCGGGAGAGGTTGCACCAGTCGAAAAGTGACGCAGCAATTGAGATTGTTGCAGGAATTTTTTTTTTTTTAAATCCCGTTCTTGGCAGCCCTACTTTTAGGTTCCGTGCTCCTAAAAATCCAGATTAAAAACAAAACGAGAGTTTTAGTGTGATTGTTTATGGGCCCCTGAAATTTAGTGCGAATAGGATTCACCCAAGTCCTCTGAGAATGGCTGCATTCGTTAATTCCTGCATTGCATGGGGTTGGATTTAGATGCCCCTGGCGGTTTCCTCCTTCTGTGATTCTGTTCGAACCATAATGGATTTTGTAGAGCCTATTCCTAACTAGGAGGGACGCGGGTGGCGCTGTGGGTAAAAGCCTCAGCACCTAGGGCTTGCCAATCGAAAGGTCGGCGGTTCGAATCCCCGTGGCGGGGTGCGTTCCCGCTGTTCGGTCCCAGCGCCTGCCAACCTAGCAGTTTGAAAGCACCCCCGGGTGCAAGTAGATAAATAGGGACCGCTTACTAGCGGGAAGGTAAACGGCGTTTCCGTGTGCGGCTCTGGCTCGCCAGAGCAGCGATGTCACGCTGGCCATGTGACCCGGAAGTGTCTGTGGACAGCGCTGGCTCCCGGCCTCTAGAGTGAGATGAGCGCACAACCCTAGAGTCTGTCAAGACTGGCCCGTACGGGCAGGGGTACCTTTACCTTTACCTTTAATGTTATTTCCACCTCCTCTCAAGTCTTATATCCTTCCCCCCAAAATGGATGCATTTGGCATGGAGACAGAGACATCTTCCTGTTTGTCTAATGGTGACCATTATATATATATATATATATATATATATATATATATATATCAGTTAGATATACTAGCACTCCATTGCAAATTCTGCCAAGTACCAGGCGGCCTGGGAACTAACTGTGTGCATGTACAGTGGTACCTCGGGTTAAGAACTTAATTCGTTCTGGAGGTCTGTTCTTAACCTGAAACTGTTCTTAACCTGAAGCACCACTTTAGCTAATGAGGCCTCCTGCTGCTGCCTCGCCACTGGAGCACGATTTCTGTTCTCATCCTGAAACAAAGTTCTTAACCCGAGGTAATATTTCTGGGTTAGCGGAGTCTGTAACCTGAAGCGTATGTAACCCGAGGTACCACTGTAATTCCGATATATTTGGACCTTGAAGCATCCCTGACTTTGCATAATGAGTGCCCATTGCAGCAAGGTGGGATTAGCGAGCTATCAGCATTTTCCACAGCCATTTGGGGATGCAGGCTGCTGGCTTGCCTAACATAGTTTCGGCCACAGTTGATGGCTTTGTGTTAATGTCTTCAGCACCCTTGACTTTAAGTGGGACTAAGCAGGTACAGTACAGTGGTGCCTCACAAGACGAAATTAATTCGTTCCACGAGTTTTTTCGTAGAGCGAGTTTTTTCGTCTTGCGAAGCACCACGGCGGGGAGGGGTGGGGAGAAGCAGGACAGCTGCCGCAGCCGGTCCTTGGACTCACCCGCGCCTTGTGGACACCGCATGACACGGCTGCTGGAGGGCGGCGGGGCTCAGGAGCGCGACTCCGGCTGCAACGCTGGCTGCAGCGCTGGCTGCTGGCGGCAACGGCTCCTGAGGGGAGCGCGCGAGGGCGGTGGGCAGCGGCACGAGGCAGCTGGAAGGTCGGCAGGAAAGTGGGAGGGAGCTGGAGGAGCCGTCAGGAAGGTGGGAGGCAGCCGGAGGAGCAGGGAAGCGAGCGTGCGATCGTCGCCATGACAGGAGAGGCAGGGCTGTTTCGTCTAGCGAAGCAAGCCCTTTGGAAAATCCGTCTTGCGAAGCACCTCAGAAAATGAAAAACCCTTTCGCCTAGCGGGTTTTTCGTCTTCCGAGGCATTCGTCTTGCGTGGTACCACTGTATATATATCAGCTAGATATACTAGCACTCCATTGCAAATTCTGCCAAGTACCAGGCGGCCTGGGAACTAACTGTGTGCATGTACAGTGGTACCTTGGGTTAAGAACTTAATTCGTTCTGGAGGTCTGTTCTTAACCTGAAACTGTTCTTAACCTGAAGCACCACTTTAGCTAATGGGGCCTCCTGCTGCTGCCTCGCCACTGGAGCACGATTTCTGTTCTCATCCTGAAACAAAGTTCTTAACCCGAGGTAATATTTCTGGGTTAGCGGAGTCTGTAACCTGAAGCGTATGTAACCCGAGGTACCACTGTAATTCCGATATATTTGGACCTTGAAGCACCCCTAACTTTGCATAATGAGTGCCCGTTGCAGCAAGGTGGGATTAGCGAGCTATCAGCATTTTCCACAGCCATTTGGGGATGCAGGCTGCTGGCTTGCCTAACATAGTTTTGGCCACAGTTGATGGCCCTGTGTTAATGTCTCCAGCACCCTTCACTTTAAGTGGGACTAAGCAGGTACAGAATGGACGCGGGTGGCGCTGTGGGTTAAAGCCTCAGTGCCTAGGACTTGCCGATCGAAAGGTCGGCGGTTCGAATCCCCGTGGCGGGGTGCGCTCCCGTCGTTCGGTCCCAGCGCCTGCCAACCTAGCAGTTCGAAAGCACCTTCAGGTGCAAGTAGATAAATAGGGACCGCTTACCAGCAGGAAGGTAAACAGCATTCCGTGTGCTGCGCTGGCTCGCCAGATGCAGCTTGTCATGCTGGCCATGTGACCCGGAAGTGTCTTCGGACAGCGCTGGCCCCCGGCCTCTTAAGTGAGATGGGCACACAACCCTAGAGTCTGGCAAGACTGGCCCGAACGGGCAGGGGTACCTTTACCTTTAAGCAGGTACAGTAATCTCAACTAAAGCATCCCTGACAGATGGTCATCCAAACTCTGCTTGGAAACCTCCAAGGAAGGAGCGTCTATGAGTGGATAGACAAGCTAATATCATTTGTAGAGGCCAGTAAGTTTCTTGGGTTTGTTTGCAAGGCTCTCTCCAAAAGTCACTTCTGATGCACAAATAGCCTGAAATGTACTCTCTTAAATAATAATATCCTCATTCCGCATAATTCAGCAAACGGGTTCTATTTTTCCCATGGGAAAACAGGCAAAGCATCCTAATCTTACAGTAAATTAATTCCTCCGCTATGCTGGCTCACATTTAGTGAGAGCTGAGCTCATTAAACAGTTCATGGGCGGCTGTTTTGTCTCTATTCAGCCGGGTCTGCCGCCGTTCCCAAACTCGATTTCCGTATTGAAATGGGGCAGTGTCAGTTTCCAAGCAGTTGTGCTTCTAGCTGCGGCTGCAAAATGCGGCGACAGCTGGTGGCAACGGCGTCTGGCAGACCTGCACATTGTCGACTGGCACACTGCGCAGCGAAGCAGGTTCCAAAAGAGCACATTGGCACACAGAAGTTAGTTATTTCTCCTTTGTAGCTGAAGCAACAGCAAGGAGATTGCTCTGCAAAAATAAAGTGTAGTGTAAGAATTATCAGTTTTTCTCCCCTTCCAACTAAGGGACATACATGCGCAGAGAGAGATTTCTGGGTGTGCATCTGTGGCTGAATGGGAGACACCAAATGCAGTAAGCGTTCCTGTGCATGCATTTCCAGTTCTGGAAAACTGGTATCCCACTGACTAGTTGTTTGGAACAGAGAAATGGATTCTGTTCTCTTCCCCGCCAAACAGCTGATTGGTGGGTGTTCAATGCTTTTTTTAAAAAAAATGTATTTTGGAAGTCTCTCCTTGCATTCTGCTGGGTTGGAATCTTGGTGTTCAGAAATGCAGGCTCCTCCTTTCAGTCCCTCTGATTGGCTCAGGCATGGATTCAGAGTCATCAGAGCCTGCCCGCCACTCGATCCATGTGGTTCTGAGAAATTCTGCCCATCAGTCTCAGGATGCCATTGAAGAACAAAACCTTATGCTGCCCCTGACTGTAGGTGAGGCAGCCCTTCTTCCAACCACTTGGCCACCTCTCTTCCTATAAATAAAAATAATAAAATAATAATTATTATTATCCATCTGAGGATGAGGATGAATGGAGGAGCGCCTCAGTTTCCTTGCAGTTTATGTGAGTGGGAATAATATTTCCATAGCCTAGAACATAGAATAATAGAATTGTAAAGTCGGAAAGGACCATGCGAGGCATCTAGCTAGTCCAACCCCCTGCTTTTCAGAGTTGCGGGGTGTGTGGGGGGGGGATGAATCTTCATGCCCTTGCTGCCCAAAAGTCACTGTTGCAAAATCCGCTTCCTGGCAGCTTACTATGAATGCTGGAGTGCAAGCGACCTCGGCCTGCGTTGCGAGGAGTGACTTGGCTGCATTTGGTGAAAAGACCGCGCACACTTTTCCCCGAGGTATTTCAACCAATTTGTATGCTTTCCAATCTACAGAGGTGATATACGGTAGGGTGGGATCATTTGAAAGGTTTCTTGAGCAACATAGAGTAATAGAATCATAGAGTTAGAAGTGACCCTGAGAATCATCTAGCCCATGGGTAGGCAAACCAAGGCTCGGGGCTGGGATCCGGCCCAATCACCTTCTAAATCTGGCATGTTTTTACATGAGTAGAATGTGTCCTTTTATTTAAAATGCATCTCTGGGTTATTTATGGGGCCTGCCTGGTGTTTTTACATGAGCAGAATCTGTGCTTTTATTTAAAATGCATCTCTGGGTTATTTGTGGGGCATAGGAATTCGTTCATATTTTTTTTCCAAATTATAATCCGGCCCCCCACAAGGTCTGAGGGACAGTGGACCGGCCCCCTGCTGAAAAAGTTTGCTGGCCCCTGATCTAGTCAGCCCCCCTGCAATGCAGAACTATGAAACTGTCCTGTACGGGCATCGAACCTGCAACCTCGGCATTATCAGCACCACACTGTAACCAGCTGAGCTACCCAGGCACATGGAATAGAGCGTGAAATTGGACCGACTTCTTCCCACTGCTTACATTAAGAGAATTGTGTTTTTAAGCATGTATATTATTGGGGGACGCGGGTGGCGCTTTGGGTAAAAGCCTCAGCGCCTAGGGCTTGCCGATCAAAAGGTTGGCGGTTCGAATCCCCGTGGCGGGGTGCGCTCCTGTTGTTCGGTCCCAGCGCCTGCCAACCTAGCAGTTCGAAAGCACTCCTCCCGGGTGCAAGTAGATAAATAGGGACCGCTTACTGGCGGGAAGGTAAACAGCGTTTCCGTGTGCGGCTCTGGCTCGCCAGAAGCAGCTTAGTCATGCTGGCCACATGACCCGGAAGTGTCTCCAGACAGCGCTGGCCCCCAGCCTCTTGAGTGAGATGGGCGCACAACCCTAGAGTCTGTCAAGACTGGCCCGTACGGGCAGGGGTACCTTTACCTTTACCTTTATTATTGTAAGACAAAGGGAAGGGAAAGGTTACAGCCCGATCTGTTGGTACAGGGCAGAGTGATGAATATAACAAAAGACCTTTTCAGTCTTTGGGTACATAGCAGAGGTTGGTGAGCCTGTAGCCCTTCAGCTGGACTACTCGCCTTCCCAGTTGGTAGTAACCTGCCCAGTGGGTCTGTGCCACCATTCACATAACAAAAGCTACCATGGAAATGTAACTTTTTTCCCTTCTTTCTAAAGTAGGGGGCCCATAGCTTGGCTTTTGAAAAACAAGGGGTCTGCAATACTTAGCTAACTGGGGACCACTGCACTAGAGGGCATGACTCTTTTTTTGGAAGAGTCAACAACAACAATTTTATTTACCGTATATCCCACCCATCTGGTTGGGTTGCCACCCTCTGGGCGGCTTCCAGCACATATAAAAACATGATAGAACACCAAACATACTATAAGATTCAAATCCCAGACTGACCCTGTTTAGGGAGATGCCTTTGCTTATACAGTGGTACCTTGGGTTAAGAACTTAATTCATTCTGGAGGTCCGTTCTTAACCTGAAACTGTTCTTAACCAGAAGCACCACTTTAGCTAATGGGGCCTCCTGCTGCCGCCACGCCGCTGGAGCACAATTTCTCTTCTCATCCTGAAGCAAAGTTCTTAACCCGAGGTACTATTTCTAGGTTAGCGGAGTCTGTAACCTGAAGCGTCTGTAACATGAAGCGTATGTAACCTGAGCTATGACTGTAATCAGTAAAATAACAGCAAATTGCAACGTATAGAATACAGCAAAACATACAAAACCATGTAAAAGGATCAAATTGAGAAACAAGGACACCAACAAGAAATAATAAAATTATTTCAAAAAACTGTCCCTGAACACAAGAATGGGCCTTTTCTGTGATGGCTCCTCGACTGTGCAATGCTCTCTCCAGAGAAGCTCACCT
This sequence comes from Podarcis tiliguerta, assembly GCF_965153285.1. Classification (NCBI taxonomy): domain Eukaryota; kingdom Metazoa; phylum Chordata; class Lepidosauria; order Squamata; family Lacertidae; genus Podarcis; species Podarcis tiliguerta. The sequence continues at coordinate 76,218,060 of NC_139539.1, forward strand.
AGCACCATCATTACATGGCTTTAGATAAAGGTAAAGGTACCCCTGCCCGTACGGGCCAGTCTTGCCAGACTCTAGGGTTGTGTGCTCATCTCACTCTAAAGGCCATGAGCCAGCGCTGTCCGAAGACACTTCCGGGTCATGTGGCCAGCGTGACAAGCTGCATCTGGCGAGCCAGCGCAGCACACGGAATGCCGTTTACCTTCCCGCTGGTAAGCGGTCCCTATTTATCTACTTGCACCCGGGGGTACTTTTGAACTGCTAGGTTGGCAGGCGAACCCAAGGTACCACTGTACTATTATATATGTGGGAATTAGCCAAGGGGCTTACTTAGTATGAGGCATAGTGGGGACTTCTGATACAAACAGAATCTGGACGTTTGCCTGATCATACAAGGCAATCAGTTTGTTTTTATAGGCTTAGGTGTTCTCCCCGCCCGCCCCCCCCCAAAGAAAATACCTCAGTGAAAGGCTTGTCTGCTACAGAACTGTGCCACAGATAGAGCTGGTGTGTGTAGTGCTTAGAGCTCTGAGTTACTAATGCAAGCTGAACTCATAATTTGGTCCCTTCCCTCCCTTATGGTTAGCTGGCCTAGATAGCCAGTACCTGCAGTGAGGTGGTGATGGTGCCACTTTTGTCACTGCTGTTGTATAAACCAGCAGGCTTTGAAAATCAAGGAGGGGGAAGATTTAAGCCCCTACCCATGCCATGGCTCTACAGTTTGACTTCTGATGGAAAAATCCAATAAAAAAGCAGAATTATCTTTTAATGAACATTTCTGCTAAATAGACCCGGGATCCTAAATGGAACACCAAAAGTGGAAAGAAAAGATGTTCCCCATCATCGTAGTTTGTAATCTCAGCCTTCAGCAGTCACACCTGTCAATTCTCCAATTTGTTTTGCTGCCAGAGTAACTAAGGTATTCTAACGCCAACTTGCACGGTGTTACATCTGGGCTTTCTAACAGCTCGAGGTTTTTTGTTGGGTTTTTTTTTTTAAAAAAATTGGTTTAAAATTTAAAATGTTAAATCCAGTTTGAAGTGTTGCTAACGTGCTGAGAGCTTTGCAAAGAGCTCTCGTTGGGTCTGGCAGCTGGGGTTGGGCAAAGCTTTAACTGGAATTCGTTTGACAAGTTCTTTTCTTTGATTAAGCAAGCTCAGTTGGGGAAAATGAAGCTGTGCTATTCAATATCACCTAGGGAACTTTGGCAAAAGTGAATGCTTAAAATATAGGTCAGATCATTGGATCAGGAATCGGGGTGGATTGAATTCAGGTGCCCACATGCATGCCACCTCAATATAGCAGCGTTGTGCCCTTTCCAGTTTGATACGATGCCTGAGCAATGCGATGGATTTATATTTATTATGATTTAATGTTTTTAAACGAGTCACATTCCTGTGCCGGAAAAGCAGTGCCTGCAGCAACATGCAAAACCATTCTCTCTCTCGGGGCTCAGTGTGAGATAATAACATATTCAAAACTGATAGCTAAAATACAGAATTTAAAACGAGGATCTTTGCAACAGCAAATTTAAGCCAGGTGAAACTCTCATCTCATGCCCTGGCCTGAGACAAAATTCAGGATTTCTAAAATTATTATTCTGAAGAAACATGAGTGAGGGTGGGTATTGCACATGAGTTTTTGCCCTTCTGTGGTTGACAGAACTTCCCTTATTCTAGACTCCTAAGTTCATGAATGCTGAGATGAATGCACACTCTCCATGCTTCGATTTGGTATGGCCACACGCATGACCCTAATCCTGATTTTATCTGTGTTTATCGTAGTCTCTCTGTGTGTTTGCATACCCTCCAGCATTTCTCCACTGAAAACAGTGATGTCCTATTCCATAATAATATTACCTTTATTATTTATATTTCACCCATCTGAGTGGGTTGCCCCAGCATATATAGAAACATAATAAAACATTAAACGTTAAAAAAACTTCCCTATACAGGACTGCCTTCAGATGTCTTCTAAAGGTTGCATAGTTATTTATCTCCTTAGCTCAGGGGGTTGCATAACTCCATACCCTCCGACATTTCTCCGCTGAAAATAGTGACAATGGCAGGACATTCCAGGATCAAATGAGAAACCGGGATGGCTTCTGTAAATCCAGAACTGTCCCTGGAAAATAAGGACACTTGGAAGGTCTGTGATTGGGACTGAATGCAGAGACTCACCATAGATTTCTAAACTTGTCCAACATGTTGACCACATTAAACCAACAAGCACTGTCTCTTTCACGCCACTGACATTTATATTATTGGTAGCAGCCTGTGCCACGGATTCCCCACAGTTGTCTGTGCTTTAAAGCTACATGCTACAGATAAGGTGGAGTGTCGGGGTGCAATTGTTAAACTGTGCTTTGCTCTGCCTTCAGAAGTGCAGAAGGCTGTTGAGAAGGATGTCGCCGAGTGTCAAGGACAACATGAAGAACCTGTTTCTTCTTCTCCTGGCGGCCTTTGGACTTTGCTGGACCCAATACAAGACCAATCCGAAGCCTGTAAGGACATCTATTGTCCACCTCTTTGAGTGGCGCTGGATTGACATTGCTCTTGAATGTGAACGTTACTTAGCCCCAAATGGATTTGCAGGTGTCCAGGTTAGTACTCTCTCTTGTTTGCTGAAGGCAAAATAACTACCTGGTAGATTCTGGATGAGTTTCTACCATCCAGTTCATAGCACCCAGTTAATACACTCATAGTCTTCTCACCATGCATGTATGAGATGGATGGTCCACTGATAAACCCACGTTTGTCTGGGCCTCATATTGTGGAGCTGGAAAAGGTTGAGGAAAATGGCGTCTCATATGGCTACTGTGCTGGAGTTTCTTCGCTTAGAACAAAGGAGGATGTGACAGAGCTAGATAAAATGATGCCTGATTTGGAGAAAATGAATAGGGAGAAGGTTATCTCTTCTATCATAATAATAGAACTTGCAGCTCTCCAATGAATGTTAGAAATACTAGAATCTGGGGCCATGTTTGAAGGTTCAGGTCAGACAAAAAACCGTCTTTCTTCACATAACATGTAGTGTGTAGTTTGACAAATTCATGCCTATGAAGGTTATCTTCTACCTCCACTGTTGGATTTAATGTAATATTTTTCTTCCCCCTTAAAGAGGGGAAGAATCACACAAATTGGTCTTCTCCGCCTGTAGACCAAGTCATGGAGTGACTGACTTACACAATACCTAAATATGCCTAATGGGGAGGAGTGTATTTGCCTAAAGCAACAATTCCCAGCAGGTGAATTGTGTGAACTTGCCCTCAGTTTACCAGAATGCCATTTATTGAGGATTTGCACTAGGTTAAATATTAATAGAGTTTAGAAAAAGAAGTCCTAGTCAATGAACTTTAGTTGCAGGGTTTGTGAATCCTCTGTACGGAGATAGTAACAAAAAGTGTCTCACTAAAGGCTGGACCAGGATATGTTATAATGTACAAATCGAGACACTTGACACATATTTAAGAGCTAGCATGTGGGAATCAGGCATCAAGTTTGCCGGGGCTGACCAGTCAGATCCCTGTCCTACTTCACAGGGTTGTTTTGAGGATAAAATTGCTGTGGAGGTTGGAGAACCTTATATACCACTGCAAACTTCTTTGAAAACTGCTGCTGTAAAATGGATGAATAACTTTATATATATATATATTAAAAATCCTTTTAATCATTTATTCTGGTTCTGCGGAATAAATGATAAAAGAGCTAGGCAGGCTACTGAAACTCTGTGCCCTAAGAACTGGAAATCCCACTCAGCAAATCCTCTCCCATCACGACTTCTAAGATATTGCAAGCACCAGCTGCATGCCTTTAAAACTGCCTTTGCAATCACAAGAGCTAGAAATTAGCTTTGGAAAGTAAAGCTTTTGCCAAACCAGAATAAGGCAGGCATAGGCAAACTCAGCCCTCCAGATGTTTTGGGACTACAGCTCCCATCATCCCTAGCTAACAGGACCAGTGGTCAGGGATGATGGGAGTTGTAGTCCCAAAACATCTGGAGGGCCGAGTTTGCCTATGCCTGTCCTAAGGCCAAACCGGAACCTACCTCACAAATCCCTGCATCCGATACTAATACCTGAGTTTGTGCAGTTGGATTGTGGATGCTTATTATCTTGCAAAATCCATATCTTCCCATATCATATGATACATATGATACATTTTTTCTCCTTTCGCTTGGGAAGCCATTTTTCATGCTCCCCATCTATCTGAAATGTAGCAGTCAGACACTAGAGAGGGGACATTGTGGTCCATGGTGCCCAGATAGTGGAAGTTGAGGCCTGGCCTCCCAGCTTCAGATGTGAAGAAAAGATGGTAACATTATTCCAGTGAGCTTTCCAATGGGCCACTTCTGGATTACCTAAAATGCTACATAGCCAAGGTGTTGGCTTTTGAAATGAACCCATATGGAGAAAAGCATCTCCATATGGAGATAGCTATTGTTATGCATCAGTTAAGAATACTTGAAGAGAAGAAGAAGAGTTTGGATTTGATATCCCGCCTTTCACTCCCTTTAAGGAGTCTCAAAGCGGCTAACATTCTCCTTTCCCTTCCTCCCCCACAACAAACACTCTGTGAGGTGAGTGGGGCTGAGAGACTTCAGAGAAGTGTGACTAGCCCAAGATCACCCAGCAGCTGCATGTGGAGGAGCGGGGACGCGAACCCGGTTCCCCAGATTACGAGACTACCGCTCTTAACCACTACACCACACTGGCTCTCTAAAAGTGTATGAGTAAGGGATGCAGGGTCTGTGATTCCACAGAAATTATCTTGGAGGGGGTATTACAAACCACACACACACACACAGAGAGAGAGAGAGAGAGAGAGAGAGAGAGAGACATCTACCAAAACTAACCATCCTTAACATAATTGCTAATGTTTGCACTGCTGTATTTATTGTCACGTCCGTCACATTCTTTAGTTTAAACTGTGATTTAAAAGGGGCCTATCTACCTTCAAACATCAGACTGATAGGAAGAGTTCGATTACGTTTTTATCTCCTACTCGCTCACTACATTTTTTAATTATATAGGTTTCTCCTCCAAATGAAAACCTTGTCGTTACGAGTCCCTGGAGGCCGTGGTGGGAAAGATATCAACCAATCAGTTACAAGTTATGCTCACGTTCTGGAAATGAAAATGAATTTAGAGACATGGTGGCCAGGTGCAACAATGTCGGAGTAAGTGGCTTTCAGTGGCTATTTATTTTTGGACAATCCTGCTTTTCATTCCAAAGAACGTTGAAGAGCATAATAAACCAACAATCGATTAAAATGGTAAGACTGCAAAATTCTGAGGCAAAAATCATGGGAAGCCTTTCCAAGGTGGAAGATTGGGAAGGCTACATCCTGAACGCTAAGGACTAGAAACCTGAACAAACATAGAGAGGTGCTAGAAGAAGCTAAAACAGATCACTGAAAATAAGTGGCTTGCTAACCACCATGCAACTCTGCTGCTTGTATCTTCCGCAGGTGTATATCTATGTGGACGTTGTCATCAACCATATGTGTGGCTCTGGGGCTGGCTCTGGGAACCGGGGGACTTGTGGCAGTTATTTCAATGCAGGGACCCGAGATTTCCCAGCCGTCCCATACTCTAGCTTTGATTTCAATGACGAGATATGCAAAACACCCAGTGGGGATATAGAGAATTACAGTGATCCTGTTCAGGTAAGCTTTACACTATTGATACCTGATATCCCTGGCTCTCTTAAGATGCTGTTGGACATCATCTCCCATCAGCCTCAGCAATGTGGCCATTGGTTAAGGCATCATGGGAGTTGGAGCCCAGTGACACCTGGAAGACTCCAGCTTCCGCTCTTACAATATAGCTAAGCTGCCAATACCATTTATTTCCTTCACGGGATCTTATTGGGTCTTAGGTTTGAAATTGTGTTCCAAATGTATTTTTTGTTCTTTAAATGGCTAATAATAATAATAATAATAATAATTTATTTATACCCCGCCCATCTGGCTGGGTTTCCCCAGCCACTCTGGGTGTCTTCCAACCGAATATTAAAAACAATACAGTGTCAGACTTTAAAAACATCCCTAAACAGGGCCGCCTGTTTTACTTTTTTAAAAGTAAAATAGTTGTTTATTGCCTTGACATCTGCACAGGGCAGGTGCCACTACCGAGAAGGCCCTCCTCCTGGTTCCCTGTAACCTCACTTTTCACAGAGAGGAAACCACCAGAAGGCCCTCAGTGCTGGATGGGCTGGATGATGGGGGTGGAGATGAATAAATTGGTGGCGTCAGTAGACCCTAACAGCTTTTGTTCAGGATGGGTGTTGGGCAGCTGTCACAAATACTTTGGTTATTGTGTGTTTATGCTTTGGCCGCTGAACCAATGGCGGTTTTCCCCACACGCACAGGTTCGCAACTGTCGCCTGTCTGGTCTCGTCGACCTCACGCAAAGGAGGGATGACGTGCGTTCAAAAATGGCCAACTACCTCAACCACCTGATTGATATTGGTGTAGCAGGGTTCCGAATCGATGCTTCCAAGCACATGTGGCCTGAGGACATCGCTGCTATTTTAAGCAAAGCACATGACCTCAACACACGGTGGTTTGCCAAAGGTTCACGGCCTTTTGTCTATCAGGAGGTAAGTAACAGGGATTCTAAGCGTTTTGTCTAGCACTTTCCAGTGTTCAAACTGTTCTGCATGCCGTACTTACTTATGTGTCAGGCTTCAGGGAATCGACTTCCTCCCCCCATGGCAGTAGATAAGAAGATCAAAGAAAGGAACATCTTACCAGTCAGAAACTTTAATAATCGCAGCAAGAGAACAAAGAAGATATCTCCTAGAAATGGCGGTGTTTCCAATTAAGGATTACACCCCCTTCCATTCCTATGAATCTACGTAACTCCTACATCTTGTAATCTGAGCTTGTACGTTCTGTGTTTTCTGTTCTGCCACTTTCTGAGCTTTTCTTGACCTTGGGCTGAGCAGAGGAATTCTGTCCAGAGACCGTGAATCTGTTAACCCTCTCCCTTCCAGTGTTTCTTCTCCTAGCTGTTCCCCATCCAGTATTTCCCAGCTTCTGCCTTCTGAACTAGGCCCCTCTGCAAACCACTGTTCCAAATCTATACTGTCCTCCTGGGAAGAGGCAGGAGCAGGGGGAGGGGGTGGCTCCCACCATTCCTCCTCAGTGCAGCCCTCCTCAACATGGTCCCTGGCATCACACATTCTCTCCCTGGGGGGCTCTTGGGCTGGCGGCTCCCAGCTCTCCTCCTCATCCAACCAGGTTCAGACAGGTGGACAGGAAGCACTCCACAATGCAACATTTTGCTGGAAGTCTAACTTGTATGCTCCGAATGCCAGATACACGGGCATCTGTTGTTTGGAACAGAATGCTAGACCTCATGGAGTTTTGGTCTTACCCAACAAGGCAATTATTTTCTCCAAGTCAACCCTTAAAGGTAAAGGTAAAGGGACCCCTAGCCATTAGGTCCAGTCGTGACCAACTCTGGGGTTGCAGTGCTCATCTTACTTTACTGTCCGAGGGAGCCAGTGTACAGCTTCCGGGTCGTGTGGCCAGCATGACTAAGCCGCTTCTGGCGAACCAGAGCAGCACACAGAAACACCGTTTACCTTCCCGCCGGAGCGGTACCTATTTATCTACTTGCACTTTGACGTGCTTTTGAACTGCTAGGTTGGCAGGAGCAGGGACCGAGCAACGGAAGCTCACCCCGTTATGGGGATTCGAACCGCCGACCTTCTGGTCGGCAAGTCCTAGACTCTGTGTTTTAACCCACAGCGCCACCCGCGTCCCAAGTCAACCCTTAGATATTGCTTAAAAGAATGGAAGAACTGATACACTTGGGCACAACTAGTGCAAATATTGGGTTGGGAAGGAGTTTGCTGTTCCATGTGGAGCCCTTTGTAAGAACCGTTAATTTTAGCGCATTGCGATTGGCGGGACTTGAAAGTGCTTCAGGTCAGCTGCTTCACGTCCTGATATATTTCCATTGTTCACGCTAGTGCCTCGTTTCAAAAGTGTAAGATGCTAGAGCCCAGACGAAACCAACTCCATAAGGTAATGGCCATAATAGCCCAAACCATTTCTCTGGTCATATTGGAGATAAGTCGAAATTGATACCACTAGATGTAACACAGTACGTACCACAAGATATTTACGTCTTAGTTCAGCTCGCCGACTATTCCTGCAGTAGCCTACCTTCTGTCAGTGATGTTGGTTTCTGCAGCAAATTGAAATCAATATCCTGTATCCTTTTTCTCTGTGTCTTCCCCCGGCTTTTTCCAGGTAATTGACTTGGGCGGTGAAGCGGTCCACAGCTCTGAATACTTCAGAAACGGCCGGGTGACTGAGTTTAAATATGGCGCAGAACTCGGGACAGTCCTCCGCAAGTGGAACGGAGAAAAGATGGCAAATTTAAAGTAATTTGCTTTAGACTCAATCCATACCCAGGTGCCCATGCACTGAGGGTGGGGTGCAGGGGGGGGGGGCCCTGCATGCAGATGGAAGCCAAACACTGCAGATGTCCATCCCCCCATTGCTAGTGCAATAATACAATCATGGCCTACAACAGGAGTGGGGTTTGTATATGAAACTCCGCAGGTGTGCTTTTCAGCCTATAATCAGAAGGACAGGATTATTCCCCCCCCCACCTCCTTTTTAAAAAAATAAAAATGCAAAAATGTGTAGTGGTTCCCTGACTGGAATTTCTTCCCCCTGGAAACCCAAATGGATCCAACGCTTTTGGCATTTTGGTCCATTTGCCCAAGAGGTTATGGAGCATTACCTGCCACTGCAATTCTGAGTATTTTATTACCTGTTTTATGACAGATTCTGGGTGCTTTTATAACCCCAATCCTAACCTGGCTTTACTGGCTGCCAGTTAGTTTCCAGGTCCAATTCAAAGTGCTGGTGTTGACCTATAAATTCTTACACAGCTCAGGACCTCAATAACTTAAGAACCACTTCTCTCCATATGAACCAACCCAGACCCTGTGCTTGTCACCTGAGGCCCTTCTTGATGTTCCCCCTCCCTGAGAGGTCCAGAGGGTGATGATGGTGATGATGACGACGATAATTTATATATAGCCCGCCCATTTGGCTGGGTTTCCCCAGCCACTCTGAGAGGCTTCCAATACACACACTATTAATAATAAAACATCAAACATTAATAGTAGCAATCAGATCCTATATAAAAAGTCACAATAACTTTAAAACAAACAATTTATTTCAAATAAAGCAATATTCAACAATCCATTAGAATCCAATAGTAAACAGTAAAATTAAACATCAACAAATAATAATTTAACAGTTTACATTTATTACAGTAAAGAATTACTAATTATACAGTTGTACCTTGGTGTGCTGGTCCCGGGGGTAAGGTACCTTGGGTGTAGCAAAGTCCACACGAAGAGGGGCAAGGTCCGAGGCAGAGTGCCGGGCGGTGAACAGGAACGCTGGAACAGGAGGCTGTGCAGGGAACAGGAACACCGGATGGTCGGGAACAGGAGGCCGAGCAGGGAACAGGAGTACCGGATAGTCAGGAACAGGAGGCCGAGCAGGGATCAAGAACGCAGGAAGGTCCGAAGCCAACAACGACGTTGCTCCCGCAACCTGGGGCCGGGCTGACTGGGCTTTTATCCTCTTCTAAGGCCAGGGGCGGTCCCGGCCCCCAGGAGCCCCGCCTCCTCTGGCCTTAAGGCGAGCACTCCTCCTGGGGGCAACCAGCTCCCTTCGCCTCTCTGCTCTAAACCTCTGCAGATCAGGAGAGGCCGAAGGGTTACTGGGCCCTGGAGGAGGCTCACCTGTGGCCACTGAGTCGTCAAGCCTCTCTGGGGCCAGAAGGGCTTCACCTGGGGCCAGCTCCTGATGCACTGCCACAGGTGCAGGCTCTTCAGCATCTAGGCCTGGCCCCAGTTCAGCCGGCCCTGGAGGCGGGGACTCCTGTGCAGGCCGGGATTCCTCTGTTTCATCCTCCGAATCGGAATCCCAGGCCATCACACCATCCCCCCTCCCAGGCCCCCCCCTCAACCGAGGGTCCGGACCCGGCTTGCCGGGGTACGTCGCATGGAACTCTCGGAGGCAGGCAGGTGCGTGGACGTTGGCCGCTGGTTCCCAGGAACGGTCCTCCGGTCCGTACCCCTTCCAGTCAATGAGATACTGCAGCTTCCCCCTGCGGTATCGGGAGTCCAGGATGCGTTCCACCTCGTACTCAGGCTCTCCCCGAACCAACACTGGCTGCGGTCGGGGACGGTTCGGGTGGAACTCGTCGGGTGGGGCCACCGGACTCAAAAGGGACCTGTGGAAGACCGGGTGAACCTTCAGGGTTGCGGGTAACCGGAGACGAAATGCCACAGGAGAGACTTGGTCTACGATAGGGAACGGGCCGGTGAAGCGGGCGTCCAACTTCCGCGAAGGTCGAGAGGGGTGGAGGTGGCGAGTGGAGAGCCAAACCAGGTCACCGACGCGAAGTTCCGGCCCCACCTGGCGGTGGCGGTCGGCCTGGGCCTTGTACGCTTCCTTGGCCTGGTGCAGTTGCTCCACCAAAAGCTGTTGCTGGGACTGGAGCTCTTGAAGCCACTCCGTCACCGCCGGGACTGCGGATGTCGGCAGCACCTCTGGAAACAGCCGTGGATGATAACCATAACTGGCCTGGAACGGGGTCTGCTGGGTGGACGCATTCACCGCGTTATTGTAGGCGAACTCCGCCAATGCCAGGTGGTCGACCCAGTCATCCTGCTGGTAGCTGCAGTAACACCGGAGGTACTGCTCCAGCACCGCGTTCGCCCGTTCCGTCTGGCCATCGGTCTGTGGGTGGTAGGCTGACGAGAGGCAGACCTCCGTCCCGAGGGTCTGGTGTAGTGCTTGCCAGAACCGGGATGTGAACTGAACGCCCCGGTCGGACACCACGCGCTCAGGTAGGCCATGCAGGCGGAAGACATGCTGAAGGTACAGCTGAGCAGTTTCCTTGGCTGTGGGTACAGATGGACAGGGAGCGCAGTGCACCATCTTGGTGAAATGGTCGGAGAAAACCAGAAGGCAGGTACAGCCACGAGACGAGGGTAAGTCCACTACAAAGTCCAACGAAACCGTGTGCCAAGGGTGCGGTGGAACTGGCAATGGCTGAAGTAGGCCGGGGGGTCGCCCGGTAGGTCCCTTGGCGCGCCGGCAGACATCACAACCAGCGACGTAGCGAGCCACGTCAGCCTTCAGGCGGGGCCACCAAAACTCTCGACTGACCAGATGGGTGGTCCGATACCGTCCAAAGTGCCCCGCTGCTGGGGCATCATGGGCCATCCGGAGAACCTCCAGCCGTAGTGGCCCTGGCGGGATGTACAAACGACCGTGGTGCATCAGAAGGCCCTGATGCAGGACCAGCCCCGGATACTGTGGGCTGGACCCTTCAGCCAACTCCCGGAGTCGTTCCTGGGCCCAAGCGTCGACCCGCTGCTGTTCCCGCACCCGAACCTGCAGTGGCTGCGCCTCCTGGGTGGCCAGGAATGCAGCCGGAGGTAGGATCGTGGTGGGTTCTGCTTTCTGTACCGTGTCTGCGTTGTCGTCAGGTTTCCGGGACAGGGCATCCGCCTTCTGATTCTGAGAGCTAGGGATGTAGCGGATCCGGAACTGGAACCGGGAAAAGAACAACGCCCACCGGATCTGTCTTTGGTTCAGCTTGCGGGTGGTCTGGAGGTACTCCAGGTTCCGGTGGTCGGTTCTCACCTCCACCGGATGTCGTGCCCCCTCAAGATGGTGGCGCCAGACCTCAAAGGCTACCTTGATGGCCAGTAGTTCCCGCTCCCACACAGTATAGTTACGCTCCGCTGGTAGGAGCTGGCGGGAATAGAAGGCACAGGGCAAGAGTGGCGCTTCAGGACCAATCTGTTGAGACAAGACGGCACCGAGAGCCGTACTGGAAGCGTCGGTCTCCACCACAAAGGGTCGAGAGGGGTCAGGATGTTGTAAGATTGGTGCCCTCTGGAAACAGGCCTTCAACCCCTGAAACGCCTCCTCTGCCTCCTTGTCCCAGGAAAACGGCGTCTTTGGGCGCAGTAGCCGGGTCAACGGGGTGGTGCGATGAGCATAATCAGCGATGAAGGTCCGGTAGTAATTGGCGAACCCCAGGAAACGCTGTAGGTCCTTGCGGTTCCGGGGTGCCGCCCATTCTTGAACCGCTGTCACCTTCCCCGGGTCCATTTGCACCCCATCTGGAGAGAGCCGGTGACCAAGGAAGTCCACAGTCCGCTGATGGAACTCGCACTTGCTGAGCTTTGCGTACAAACGGTGCTCACGCAAGCGCTGCAGCACGGTCCGGACATGTCCCTCATGGCGAGCCGGGTCACGGGAGTAAATCAGTATGTCATCCAAATACACCACCACGTACTTGTCTAACAGGTCCTGAAACACGTGGTTGATGTAGCGTTGAAACACAGCAGGCGCGTTGCACAAACCGAAAGGCATAACCAAATATTCGAACTGCCCGTACCGGGTCCCAAACGCTGTCTTCCACTCATCCCCGGCTCGGATCCGAATCAAGTTGTAGGCCCCCCGGAGGTCCAGCTTGGTGAACACCTGTGCCCCTTGCACCCGCTCCAGCAGCTCCGAGATAAGGGGCAAGGGGTACCGGTCTGGGACGGTAATTTTGTTCAGGGCTCGGTAATCATGGCAAGGGCGGAGTTCCCCACATTTCTTCTTAACAAAAAGCACCGGCGCCGCGGTGGGCGAGGTGGAAGGCCTAATGAACCCACGCTCCAGGTTCTTGCGCAAGAAGTCCTGCAAAGCCTCGCGCTCTGGCTCTGTTAGGGAATATAAGCGACTCGCTGGTAAAGGCGCTCCGGGTTGGAGGTCTATGCCGCAGTCAAAAGGCCGATGCGGCGGCAGCTGGTCTGCCCCCCGTTCCTCGAACACGTCCTGGTAGTCCTGGTATACGGCTGGGAGCGTGGGTGCTGCCTCCTCTGAGGGCGCGGCCGCCAGCGTTCCGGATTGAGCATGGGAACATGGGTCTGGGAAGTGCACGGTCCGTTTGACCCAGTCAATCTGAACGTTGTGGGCCTCCAGCCAGTCCATCCCGAGCACCAGGGGGAAGCGGGGCATAGAGGCAATGTCCAAAGTTCGCAACTCCCGGTGCTGCTGGAGACACAGGACCAGAGGCTGGGTCTCCTGAGTAACGGCACCTGAACGCAGAAGTCGTCCGTCAATCGCTTCCACCTGGACCGGTACTGGCTTGTTCCGAAGTGGCACCTGATGATGGGCGGCAAAAGCAGCGTCCATATAGGAGCGGGTTGCCCCTGAATCTACCAAAGCATGGGTGAGGATCCAGGGCCCACCTGGAGGGTATAAACGTACCGAAACCATAAGATGTTGCAAGTCCATTGGTGCGGGCCCATTCTGTACGGTTTGGGACCCCCGGTAGCTAGGGCCATCAGCTACTGGGGTTGGCGGTTTCCCTGCGGCTGGCGTTTCTCAGGGCAGGACCGAGCGAAGTGTCCACTTCCGCCACAGTAAAGACAGAGATTTCCATCCCGACGCCGCGCCTTCTCTGCGGGGGAAAGGCGTGGCCGCACTGCCCCGAGCTGCATAGGCTCCTCCGTTAAATCAGTTGTGACCGTGGGGCTGCCGGAAAAAGCTGGTGCCGTGAACTGGAAGTGTCGGCGACCCCGGGCCTGACGACGATCCTCCAACCGGTCGCCTATTTGTAGACTCCGTTGAATGAGAGTGTCCAGCGTGGTGGGGCGTTCCATTGTGGCCAACTGGTCCAGTACCTCGTCCGAAAGCCCTTCGAGATACTGGTCCCGCAGTGCCGAGTCATTCCAGGTCAAGTCCTGTGCCAACAGCCGGAACTCCGTGGTATATGTGGCCACCGTGGACTTGCCCTGTTTCAAATGCCGAATCGCCCGGTTGGCTTGACTCTCTTTCTGGGGGTTGCCGAACGCGGCCTCCAAACGATTGCAAAACCCCGTATAGTCTGCCAGCAAGGGGGAGTCTTGCCTGAGTAGCGGCAACGCCCACTTGGCCGCCTGGTCCTTTAACAAGCTAATCAAAAAGTGCACCTTGGTACGGTCGTCAGGAAAGTTCCGGGCTCGCCCCTGAATATACAGTTTGGCCTGGGCCAGGAACATGGGAAAGCTGGCCGGGGCTCCATCAAATTTCTCAGGCAAAGCCACTGGGTACTTGCCCGGAGCCGGGGCGTCGGCCCCAGAAGCCGGTAGGGCTTCCAAGCGTTGCTGAAGTGCCTCAACCGCGTCACTGAGCTGCTGCACGGTGTGAGACAAGGCCTGGTTCTCCTGGGCCAAAGCCACCAGTGCAGCCGCCTGTTCCGCCATGGCCTCTGGCTCTTCCCGAACGCACCCCGACGAAGGGGGAGTGCGGGAGGTGGCGGGAGCAAACTGTGCTGGTCCCGGGGGTAAGGTACCTTGGGTGTAGCAAAGTCCACACGAAGAGGGGCAAGGTCCGAGGCAGAGTGCCGGGCGGTGAACAGGAACGCTGGAACAGGAGGCTGTGCAGGGAACAGGAACACCGGATGGTCGGGAACAGGAGGCCGAGCAGGGAACAGGAGTACCGGATAGTCAGGAACAGGAGGCCGAGCAGGGATCAAGAACGCAGGAAGGTCCGAAGCCAACAACGACGTTGCTCCCGCAACCTGGGGCCGGGCTGACTGGGCTTTTATCCTCTTCTAAGGCCAGGGGCGGTCCCGGCCCCCAGGAGCCCCGCCTCCTCTGGCCTTAAGGCGAGCACTCCTCCTGGGGGCAACCAGCTCCCTTCGCCTCTCTGCTCTAAACCTCTGCAGATCAGGAGAGGCCGAAGGGTTACTGGGCCCTGGAGGAGGCTCACCTGTGGCCACTGAGTCGTCAAGCCTCTCTGGGGCCAGAAGGGCTTCACCTGGGGCCAGCTCCTGATGCACTGCCACAGGTGCAGGCTCTTCAGCATCTAGGCCTGGCCCCAGTTCAGCCGGCCCTGGAGGCGGGGACTCCTGTGCAGGCCGGGATTCCTCTGTTTCATCCTCCGAATCGGAATCCCAGGCCATCACACCTGGGTTAAGAACTTAATTCGTTCTGGAGGTCCATTCTTAACCTGAAACTGTTCTTAACCTGAAGCACCACTTTAGCTAATGGGACCTCCTGCTGCTGCCGCGCTGCCGGAGCACGATTTCTGTTCTCATCCTGAAGCAAAGTTCTTAACCCGAGGTAGTATTTCTGGGTTTGCAGAGTCTGTAACCTGAAGCGTATGTAACCTGATCTATGACTGTAATCAGTAAAATAACAGCAAATGGCAACGTATAGAATACAGCAAAATATACAAAACCATGTAAAAGGATCAAATTGAGAAACAAGGACACTAACAAGAAATAATAAAATTATTTCTAAAAACTGTCCCTGAACACAAGAATGGGCCTTTTCTGTGATGGTTCCTCGACTGTGCAATGCTCTCCCCAGAGAAGCTCACCTAGCACCATCATTACATGGCTTTAGGTGCCAAGCAAACCATTCCTCTTTTTCAAGGCCTTTGGCCATTAAATAATCTATGGCCTGTTAAAGGTGGGGATTATCAGACCGTTATCATGATCATTTTTTATTATGCTATCCATCATCATGCTTTTTTTTATGTTATTATTGTTATGCTCTGTAAAATGCGTTTTATCTCTTGATAAAAGGCAGTATATAAATCAAATTAATCATTATCATCGTTATCACCATCGTCACCAAACTTCTAAAGCTGTGCTTTTACCTGCTCTTAAGCTGTCTGGAATGGTGTGGTTGTAGTGGTTAAGAGCGGTAGATTTGTAATCTGGGGAACCGGGTTCGCGTCTCCGCTCCTCCACATGCAGCTGCTGGGTGACCTTGGGCCAGTCACACTTCTTTGAAGTCTCTCAGCCCCACTCACCTCACAGAGTGTTTGTTGTGGAGAAGGAAGGGAAGGGAGATTGTTAGCCGCTTTGAGACTCCTTCTTTGTTTCAGTTTGGCGGTCACCCCCTCAGAGATTGTGTCATGAGCAGTGGGCTAAAAAAATATACCTGGTAAACAAACAATAGTTTGCACCGAAGTGAATTGTGAATAAAGTTTTGATTATTTCTTCACAATTTAGGCGCTGTGGAGAAAACTGGAGTTTGATGCCTTCTGACAAAGCCATTGTCTTTGTAGATAACCATGACAACCAGAGGGGCCATGGTGCTGGCGGAGCCTCCATTCTTACTTTCTGGAACCCAAGGTAAGCCGCGTCCTTTTGAGGTTATTGAGCAACAATGTTTATTTCCTGAGGTCTGAATATCCAGGCATGTTGAAACGGACCGTTTCCCCACCTGTGCCACTGAAGGCAAAAAATATGTGTTCCAAAGCTCATCAATAATAGGAGGGAGGGATGTACAGAGTTGTAACTGGTTTATAAAGGAACCCTCACTCCCACATCAAAAGCAGTTCAAAAGAGCAGGAATCCTATTGGTCTGCTGGGTACCCAGTGGCAAAACAACAACAACAAACCTATGGTTACGTGAAACATTCTCAATAAACACACAAGACGTAACCGGCTGTATTTTGGAATAAATAAGGTATGCTATTCATTGTATCAAATTGTAGATTTCAACGGAAGTCTCATAAAGTTCAACGAAAAAAGCAGAAGACCCAGTGGATCAGTTCATTCACTAGACAGTTCATGCATAAGGTCCATACAAGTATTTGTTCCACCTGTCTATTCGTAGAGTCCAATAATCCACATGAAGGGTTGTTATGGTTCCACAGAATGCTTTCACAGAGTCTAAGACAAGGATTCCAGTATATTAGCCTTGTTTCACTACTACTATGCTATAAGATCCACTATCCTGTAACATTACATATGAGCCTGTTCTACTGATGAAGCCTAGGCTAATGTGGATTATTGGACATACATTAATATATAAAAATGTCTTCCCATACATTAATATATAAAAATGTGTATAGTCTTATTATCCAAATACTAATTTCTTTATCAGTAACCTCATATATTCTATATAAAGTCATCCCAAATATCATTACATTTAGCCAAAGTAATTATTTGTCTATGAATTGGAACATTACTGTGCTGTATCTAATCTCTGCTTGAATTATCTTCCTATTGAAGAGATTTTTGCTGGTCTGACTCCGTGTTTAAACTGCACATATTTGGAGAAAGTGGCAGGACTCAGAATGTCCTCTGGATGGTGCTAACATCTAACATCCTTGGCTATTGGCCATGCTGACTGCAGCTGATGGGAGTTGGTCTCCATCAGTGTCTAGAGGGCAGCATGTTGGCTGCTTCTGCACTTGTAGATAAACTACCTATAAGGAATTATTAGTGTGGTGCAGAATTCAGGTTTCCTGGGCAGTATACACAGCATGAATAGAAGACACCTGAGAACTGTATTATCGGGAATGGGGAGTTGCTTTGGAAGAGAATATGAAATTCTTGGGCCTGTTTATTTTCTGTACTTTGGTACACTTTTGGCAACTAGGTGCTTCCTATCCATTTTTCAGACTCTATAAGATGGCAGTTGGGTTTATGCTTGCTCACCCCTATGGATTTACACGAATAATGTCAAGTTACAGGTGGCCAAGAGTTATCCAGCATGGAAAGGTAACTTTATTCCGGTTCACAACAGCTATTTGTTAATTCCATATCAAAGACGTTCTGTCTTAACACTTGGAAAACACTTGACACTTGGAAAACAGGTTTTTAGACCCCAGAGCCAGAGCAGCAGTTGAAATCTATGCTTTAAGTTGACTGTTTCCAATTTAGCAGTGTTATCCTGTGCATGTCTACACCCAGAAGTAAGATTTACTGGATTCAGTGGGACTTAATTTCAGGTAACCGTCATGGGATAGCAGTCTTTTGTCTTGATTAGTTTTGGTGAGATTTAAGCAGGATTCGTGTTTTTGACTGAGATCACTGACTGCAAAGCCCTCCTCCCTCCCATACACACGAAATAGACTTAGGCGGGTTTCCACAATAAATTTAGCCTAAGGCTGTGCCTCACAAGCATCAGGCCATCAAATCTAGTGTGCAAGGATGGGTTATGTCAGGGACTGGCAGGATGAAGAGGAGTGGTGGGAGGCGACAGCCGGGGAACCTTAAGGGAAGCCTGAGAGAAGGAAGGCTCAGAGCCTGGGGAGTGGTGGTGGGACACTGAGAACAGGTCAGAGGATGAAAGAGGGGGGCAGAATGGTGGGAGGCTAAAGAAGCAACAGGTTTGAACGAGAGAGAAGAGCCAGATGCAGAAAGCAGTGCAGACTCAAGACATGAAGCAGAGAAGGAGGGGCCAGAGGCTGAATAAGCACAGCTTGGCTTTCCTCCTGTAGTAAGCTCCTCTCCCCCTTGTCTCCAAGGTCCTTGACATAGTTTAAGGCTGCTGGGGAGACATCCAGCTGGGGAGGAGACTTAGTGGGAAGTAGAAGGCAAATACCTTCAGTCCTGGCAACAGTTTCATAGGGGTCAGTCCTGTTTGTAGGTATTGCTGCCTGGTACGCTGTTTTCTTGAATGAAGAGCGAACTTTTCTGCCTGTCTCTGCATCTTGAGTGCTGACCTGCATCAGAACCAACCCTGACAGACAAGCACATCAGTGTAGTCCAGTCTCAGAACCTTTGCTTGCTATAAGGTTCACTAGTATAATCAAGTAGATTTTGAAGCCTTGTTGTTGTACCTTAAATCCGGCCAGGTCTGTCATAAGTCACATGGCCCAACTACAACTCCCATCATACCTGACTATTGCCCACGCTGGTTGGGGCTGAGAGCTGGAGGGACACAGGTTAGCTACCCCTGTTCTAAATGGAGGCCATGACTACTCATTTGGGGAATAATCTAGTCTATCATGGTGCCATGACTTACGACAGACCTGGTCTGGTTTAAGGTACCTCAACCAGCATGTTGAGACTCACGGCCAGCCAATTTTATTCTCCATGTGATAGTGTCATTTCTTGTTGTCTAATCACTTTAAATGTCATATTCCATAACTAGGACCTAAATGACTGGGTTGGACCACCGAGCAACAGTGATGGATCAATTAAACCTGTTACGATTAACACAAATGGTACCTGTGGTAACGGCTGGGTCTGCGAACATCGTTGGAATCAAATAAGGTAATAGAAGCCGCCAGATGTGTCATCTGTTCCTGCGGGAGCCTTCTTGAGATGGAGAAAGCCTGTTTCTCCAGATGTTTAGGATTCCAATGACTCGTGCCGTTTGCATAAGGAAGTGATACACACGTCTCATTTCTAGGAACATGGTGGCATTCCGAAATGTAGTGTACGGCCAACCTATTACAAGGTGGTGGGATGATGACAACAACCAGGTGGCGTTTGGACGTGATGGCAAAGGGTTCGTTGTGTTTAATAATGACGACAGGTAATGTTTTTATGTAGAGATGAAGGCGTTCATAAATTACGCATAGCAAGTCATTTGCCAAATTTGTATAGCAGATTAATTTTGCTGCTTGTCTTTTGCATGTCTGCTTGTGCACCCAGGGAAGCAAATGATCCAGAATGACAATGTGACCAGAAGTATATAAACCGAGTATGTAAAATGGCATTAAAAAAATACAATTATTATTTTTGTTTTCTTTTGTACAGGGCCTTGTCAGTAACGTTACCAACCGGTCTCCCCCCTGGCACTTATTGTGATGTTATTTCGGGACGAAAGGAAGGCAACCTCTGCACTGGAACGCAAATCCACGTTGCTGCTAATGGCACTGCTCATTTTCAACTGAACAGCCAAACTGAAAATCCATTCATTGCAATTCATGTCGAAGCCAAGCTGTAATCCACACTGAATCTCTTTTTGTTTGTTTCTCGGTCTTAGTTCTTCTAAGCTTTATGAAGCTAAATTAAAGTAAAATGCAAAGCCTCATAAATTATCTCTAGATGAATAAAAGTCACTTGTGGCTCAGCTTATTTGTTTCTTTTCTGATTAATTTTAGAATTCCTATCTCATTCGTCCTTCAAAGAAGGTAAAGTCCTGCTGGATGAGAGCAGTGTGCCATCTTAGTGTGCCATCTTGTTCTTGGCATCACCCAGCCACATGCCTCTGGGAACCTCACAAACGAAGTATGAGGAGGACACCTTTCTCCATCACCACCATTGTTTGTCTCCCAAACAAGCTACCCCTGCCAATTTTATGCTCTTCAGATCTTTGCTGTTTTTCTTTTGATCTCATGCGGATTTTGTGTGCACTAAGAAGACTTCTTTTTCTTTATATTTAGATATTTATGTATGTATAAATGAAACCCAAAGATTTGCAGATTTTTTTTATTTAAAAAATGCAAGTCAACCAACACTAAATGAGCTCAGTCGTCGTTGAACAGTGATGGACTTTGGGGTGGGTGGAAGTTGAATGGAACCACTGGACTCAAGGGCATCCTGATCAAATTTGCAGATGACACCAAACTGGGAGGGGTGGCTAACACCCCAGAGGACAGGATCACTCTTCAAAACGACCTTGACAGATTAGAGAACTGGGCCAAAACAAACAAGATGAATTTTAACAGGGAGAAATGTAAAGTATTGCACTTGGGCAAAAAAAATGAGAGGCACAAATACAAGATGGGTGACACCTGGCTTGAGAGCAGTACATGTGAAAAGGATCTAGGAGTCTTGGTTGACCACAAACTTGACATGAGCCAACAGTGTGACACGGCAGCTAAAAAAGCCAATGCAATTCTGGGCTGCATCAATAGGAGTATAGCATCTAGATCAAGGGAAGTAATAGTGCCACTGTATTCTGCTCTGGTCAGACCTCACCTGGGCACCACAGTTCAAGAAGGACACTGACAAACTGGAACGTGTCCAGAGGAGGGCAACCAAAATGGTCAAAGGCCTGAAAACGATGCCTTATGAGGAACGGCTAAGGGAGCTGGGCATGTTTAGCCTGGAGAAGAGGAGGTTAAGGGGTGATATGATAGCCATGTTCAAATATATAAAAGGATGTCACATAGAGGAGGGAGAAAGGTTGTTTTCTGCTGCTCCAGAGAAGCGGACACGGAGCAATGGATCCAAACTACAAGAAAAAAGATTCCACCTAAACATTAGGAAGAACTTCCTGACAGTAAGAGCTGTTCGACAGTGGAATTTGCTGCCAAGGGGTGTGGTGGAGTCTCCTTCTTTGGAGGTCTTTAAGCAGAGGCTTGACAACCATATGTCAGGAGTGCTCTGATGGTGTTTCCTGCTTGGCAGGGGGTTGGACTCGATGGCCCTTGTGGTCTCTTCCAACTCTATGATTCTATGAACTCTGGCCAGCAGTGCTTCATGCTGAAACACTTTGCTGCAGGTCCCATGTGTCGTGTAATAATGCAGTCCATTCCTGCATAGAACTGTTTGCTGGAGGAGTGTCTACAAAAACAAGGGAATCGATCCCTGAGTCTAAGCAGAATGACTAAGGTGTCTTGATAATCATTCATAACTTCCCCAACTAAGCGTGATAAATGAACCATTGGGATTAACGTTTGGAGATAGGGTCATACTGACTCTTATTATATTGTTTGGGCTTATTTGTGCAACAGTTACAGGTTACAATTTCATGAAGAGAAATCTAGCTCTGGGCACCTCCTGGTGACCTCAAGCACCTTAGAAAGCAGTTCTCACGGTTCACATGCTGCAGGGAGCTTTTGTTTTTGCTTTGCCACCCAAATCTTTGCACCTGTGCAAATATGAAAGCTTGTTTTCCTTTGGTGCGTATCAACAGCCAACCTTGCTTTTGCTCATGGTTTCATTGATCGACTTTTCAAAAGCAGGTGTTGTAAGACCACCTTAATTTTTGACGCCGTTTTATTTCAAGGAACTGTAAAGCTGATTATATTAAAGGAATTGGCCTTTGAATGTGGATTGGCAATAGCTCTGACCATATTTGCAGCACCTCCTGTGATTTGCCTAGTTGGTGGCACAACAAATTCTCTCTTTTTTATTGCAATTTAAAATTCCAGATACACATCAACTTTTCCTTTACATTAACATAAATCTTAAACTTTATTCTTCTGTCTATATATGCATACTCTAAATAATAATTTTTTACTTCCCTCTACCCCTTAACAGCTTCTCTCTTTATTTCATTTTCTTTTGTACTGTGTCAAAATCCTATCAACCTTCTCGCTCTCTTTTTTAATAATATTTATTAAAAGTTTAATAGTTACAGGAAAAAAGGAAAAAAGCAACAAAGAATTTAACAAACAATACATCAAAAATAAAAAACGGAAAAAACAATACATCAAAACAACAAGGAAAACAAAAACATTTAAAAACACATCCAATTTCCATATCTTTACCTTTCATTTACTTGTTTCATTGACCTCACACCTCCCTTTTTTGTATTCTAGTTCAATTAGCTATTTCAGCAAATTCTTTCCATCTTTCTCAATTTTTTGTTCTATAGTTTATCTTAACACAGTCTAACTTTAAATTTTCCACTTTGGCCCATTAACAATCAATTTTTGCTTAATTCTTTATAACATTTCTACTAAAACGATATAACTTCTTTCCAGCATTCTTCTAACATTCATTAATTTTGCAATGTTTCTGTAAATATACTTTGAATTTTTTCCAATCTTCTTCCACCGACTCTTCTCCCTGGTCTCGGATTCTGCCAGTCATTTCCGCCAATCTTCTCTTTATATATAATAACTGCTCTACAAATTTTGTAATTTTGTGAAATTTACTCTAGGCACATCCAAGTTTTGATTGGGGAACACTGTTTACACAAATAGTTTTTTAAACAAACCCATTCTTTTTTAATCCTTAAGGTCGAGTGATTTCTTATTGCTTCTGTCATTTTGGCTAGTTCGACATACACACTTTCTTTTGCCATTCTTCCTTAGTTGGAGTCAAATCCCCTTTCCAGTATTTGGCAGTTAACACTCTAGCCTCAGTTGTTGCATAAAGAAATACTCTCTTGCTTTCTCTTGAGATGCTTATTGTCATTATGCCCAGTAAGAAGGCCTCTGGTCTTTTGGGAAATGTTTGTCTGAGCATTTTCTTTAATTCTTCGTAGACCATGTCCCCCCCCCTTTTTTTTTAAATTTGGGGACAGGTGGTGGCACAACTAGTTCTCTACTGATGAATTCTCTGACCGTTTTAAAATCTTCAGCAATCCTGGAACAATTACATTCCTGATCCATGGTAGTGATAAAGCCTCCTTTCCCTTTCATTTTTCTTACATTTAACCGTCTTTCATTCATTCATTGTATTCTTCCTTTCTAACAGGGAACTCAAGGCAGTATTTGTCCTCAAAACAGCCCTGTGAGGTAAGTTGGGCTGAGAGATTATGATTTGCCTAAGGCCACCTGGTGAGCTTTGTGCTTCGAGTGGGTCTTTAAATTCTCGGGTACCAATCTGACACTCTAACCGCTACACCATCTCGAGCCAAAGAATGAGCAGTGGTCTGGACATTGACATAGAGGGCCATGGTGGCCAGGTCAGATAGGCCAATGAGAAAAGCTGTGAGGGCACTGGAACTGAACCCCCATGAGCTACAGACTCCAGTTGTGATCCCCTAGAAAAGAGGTGGAGAACCTCAGGCCCAGGGCTTCTGTATTTGGTGCAAGAAGCTGTCCTCAAGCCACACCTTCTACCCCACTGGCTACCCTGGCCTCATTTCATACCCTCCTTGAGTGTCCGTCACCCCCAGCTGGACTGTGCTCTTGAACCCTGCTTTCGTTTGCCTTGAATGAAGGATATGTGAGTGTGCCTACCGTACTGAGGTAAAATTGACATAAACCGCTCCACCCACTTTTGTCGCTGGCCTTGCCCAGCCCTGGCATGTGCATACCCTCCAATATTTCTCCAATGTAAACACACATCCTATTAAACGATAACGACAGTTTTATTATTTATATCCCACCCATCTGACTGGCATCCACTCTGGATGGCTTCCATCATATATAAAAACATCACAAAACGTTAAACATTACACAACTTCCCTATACAGGGCTGCCTTCAAATGTCTTCTAAAGGTTGTAGAGTTACTTATCTCCTTGGCTCAGGGGCCGCATAACTCCACACACTCCAACATTTCTCCAATAAAAATAGGGACGTCCTAAGTGGGACATTCTGGGATCAAATCAGAAATCGGGATGGCTTCTGTAAATCTGGGACTCTCCCTGGAAAA
This sequence comes from Podarcis tiliguerta, assembly GCF_965153285.1. Lineage (NCBI taxonomy): Eukaryota > Metazoa > Chordata > Lepidosauria > Squamata > Lacertidae > Podarcis > Podarcis tiliguerta. The sequence continues at coordinate 76,242,125 of NC_139539.1, forward strand.
TAGGGACACCTGGAGGTTCTGCATGTGGCCTCCAGAAGAGAATGTGACCCTTTGCAACCTCTTCAGAGGCCAGAGCTCTCTTGACCAGGGGTCTCCTGCTTCCCCTTGCCCACACAGGCAATAAACCCAGTTGGAACTAGCAGAGACAAAGGGCTGTCCCTTTAAGTCTCTCCACGCCCTGGGAAGAAGACAGTTTGGGATATAGGTTTGGAGTCAGAAATCTGTTGGAGCAAGTCATCTGCTCCATGGGATCTGTCTGGAATACCAAGAGACCTTTCTCTCACTATCCTTGTTCTCCAGGACATAATACCTGAATTTATCATCTATATCAGGGGTTCCCAAACAGAGATCCATGGACTACCAGTGATCTGTGAGCTGCATTCAGGTGGTCCATGGTGTGTCTGTGAAGAACAGACCCTCCAAGTGCCCCCATTTTCCAGGGACAGTCCCGGATTTACAGAAGCTGTCCTGCTTTCTGATTTGATCCTGGAATGTCCTGCTTTTCCTTAGAACATCCCTATTTTCATCAGAGAAATGTTGGAGGGTATGGTAGGATGTCCCTGTTTTCATAGAAATGTTGAAAGGGACGTCTCTATTTCATGGAGAGTATGAGTACAGTGGGTGCATTAAATGACCATACTGTTTTTTAAATTGTATTTTGATTGCCTCTTTTATTTCTTATCTTGCATTTTCTATTTATTATTGTAGTTTCTACTATATTCTACGGAATTAAAACTGAAATAAAATAAAGACATGAGGTACAAAACACATAAAATGTAGAAGAAGCATTAGAAATATAATTAAAGATCACACAGCATTTAGCACAGCTCATTGCAATTGCTGAAATAGGCAGAAAAATCATTAAGTGGTCTACCAAGACTTTCAGCGATTTTCAATGCTCTGCAGGGGGCTGGGAAGTTTGAGAACCACAGACATACATATCAGCCCTTCTTAATGAGTTTCCACTCAGGTTTATAACAAAACACTGCCAGTGACTCTCAATACAACTGCTTTGAAGCTCCTGAGATATCTTCAGCACATGCTTATCTTGTCATGTTAATATATTAACAATACTAGCTTAACCAAGCTCCTTCTTTTCTCTTAACTCAGTATTCCTAAGAAACAGCAGGCAACAAGGAAGTCATAAAATAAAATGTTACTAGGAAGCTGTTTAGCCACTAGCCACTTAATCTTTGTTCTAATCTCTTAAGGGTAACTTTGAAATGCAAGTGTATGCTAAACTTTCAGAGAGGTTAATATAATCAAGGAGATATGAATCTGAAGTCATCTGTTGCTGAAAAATTACCTTTAAACCTATCATTCACTTATCAGAATCTTCTGGCTCTTCAACAAAACTGGTAAATATGGTAAATATGTCTGTCTCTTTGGGAGTGTGTGTATGTGTGTTGGAAATTGCTGTTTAGGAAAGTACTAGACTTTGTGGCTATGGGTAGTAATCAGCTAGGTTTTCCTCAGAGCAAACCCTCTAAAATTATTGGATCTAGTGAAGTCATGCTTGTTAATCTCACTGGGTCTAGTTTGAGCAAAGTATCTGAAGCACATTTTTCAAATCAAAAAATTCTGGGCACTATAGTTTACCCCTCACAGAGTGGCAATTCTCTTCACCCTTAACAAATAAAAGAGCCCTGAATTCTTTGAGAGGGGAAATGTGTTTTAAAGGTATTGTGTGTAAGCAGCCTTAGTCATCTACCACCCTTTGTAATTGTAGGTTATGCTTCTCATACAATGTACTTTTATATACTCTGTGGAATATAACAGGAGTTTTCAAAGAGCCTCTGTTTCTGCAGACTCCTAATTGGAATGTTTAACACCAGTACAATCCCTGGAACCCAGGGCAGACTGGGACACTTCTCGTATGGGTAATTGTGACACATCTTGATTAATACAGTTGACATACAATTTGCTTAGGTACAGAAGTGTTAAAGGTAAAGGTAAAGGTACCCCTGCCCGTACAGGCCAGTCTTGACAGACTCTAGGGTTGTGCGCCCATCTCACTTAAGAGGCCGAGGGCTAGCGCTGTCCGGAGACACTTCCGGGTCACGTGGCCAGCATGACAAAGCTGCATCTGGCGAGCCAGCACAGCACACGGAAACGCCGTTTACCTTCCCGCCAGTAAGCGGTCCCTATTTATCTACTTGCACCTGAGGGTGCTTTCGAACTGCTAGGTTGGCAGGCGCTGGGACCGAACGACGGGAGCGCACCCCGCCGCAGGGATTCGAACCGCCAACCTTTCAATCGGCAAGCCCTAGGCGCTGAGGCTTTTACCCACAGCGCCACCCGCGTCCCATGACAGAAGTGTTAGGTCTTGACTATAGGGAGCAATTGATTATATGTGGAAGTGAGGTTGCAATGCCTATAACTTTTGGTTGCTGTATCACTGAATGCATATGCTAGTGGGGCATGCCACCCCAATTATTAATGACTTAAAAAATTAATTATATTTCTATACTGCCCTTTGTCCAAATATCATAGGGTGGGTTACAATATAAAACCACAAAAACACATACCATAATAACAAACAAAAACAATACCACATACCACACCGCAGTATAGAATGGCATAGATCAGGGGTCAGCAAACTTTTTCAGCAGGGGGCTGGTCCACTGTCCCTCAGACCTTGTGGGGGCGGGGCGGACTATATTTTGGAAGGGGGAAAAAATGAACAAATTCCTATGCCCCACAAATAACCCAGAGATGCATTTTAAATAAAAGGACACATTCTACTCATGTAAAAACATGCTGATTCCCGGACTGTCCGCGGGCCGGATTTAGAAGGCGATTGGGCCGGATCTGGCCCCTGGGTCTTAGTTTGTCTATCGCATAGATGGTTTAATTAGCCAAGGGTCTGGGAAAAGAGGAATGTTTTTGCCTGGTGCCAAAGTAGCTGCATATGGGCAGGGTACAACATAATGTTGATGTTGATGTTGATGATGATGATGATGATGATGATTTAATGAAGGTTCCAGGCAAGCCTCCCTGGAGAGAGCATTCCACAAGCAGGGAGCCACCACAGAAAAAAAAGTCCATTATTGTGTTATTAAATAAATATGAACATCCTTAAGCCTACGGACACCTCCTACTAAAGTAAATCAAATTTAGGTAAGCATTGTGGCTCTGCAACATCTTGCACCTTTGAGAAAGTAGGGCAAGTGTGAAAGAAAGAAAGAAAGAAAGAAAGAAAGAAAGAAAGAAAGAAAGAAAGAAAGAAAGAAAGAAAGAAAAAATTCACCATGATGGACAACAAGTAATAAGCTCTGAATGGTGTAACCTACAAAAAGGTATGATTGGCATTGTGTTGAAACCTGTGTGTGTTGTGAAAAAACATGAGGACACCAGGAGTCACTTGCACCATCTACTACAATTCACAGTATTTGCAGTGACACTGATTCCAAATAATAGGTTCCCATTAAAATATACTCCACGCACATAATAATTTTCACTTTGCAAGCGTGGAACGGCTCCTTCTGTTGAAAGGAATAGGAGAGTGTGTCCATGCAAACTCTTCACGGTGCATACAAGTTCATGGATTCAGCCTCTGAATGTCTGTTCCCAGGACTATCTAATCTATTTAGCTGCGAACACAGACATGAATAATCACACGGAGCCTTATCCAGTGGATTTGAAGTTATTAGCCAGAGAATTTGGTCTGTTATCTTCACCTGTTACTTTTGTTTAAACCACCAAATGGAATGACCTTTGATTAAATATAGCCAATTGTGTTGAATGCATCACGACTGAAGTGTACTTTGATCTGCAGCAAGAATATAAATAGAAAGGCAAAGCAGAGCACACAACAACGGCATTGGCCAAGACAACATGAGGGTCTTTCTTCTCCTAGTTGCCTTTGAGCTGTCTTGGGCTCAATACAACCCAAATACAAAACCCGGAAGGACATCAATAGTCCATCTCTTTGAATGGCGTTGGGCTGACATTGCTCTAGAATGCGAGCGTTATTTGGCACCTAATGGATTTGGCGGAGTCCAGGTAGGCAACTTCTATTCAATATTTGCTTGTCACAGTTTATTTGGACCAAAGACAACAAGTGGCAATTTCAATATAACTAACAACTGGAAATAATAGGTGCTTACAGGAGTGTACTTAGACTAGTCATTGGAAACAGACCAAGGTGAAGGACTCAAATATAGTTAATGCTTAATGGTTTAATTCAGGGGTAGCCAATATGATACACTTGAACTCCATGCCATAACCTCCAAATTTTGCTGGACTCTTAAACTCACATCAGCACCAGCCTTGCCAAAGATGATGAGAACTAGAGTCAAGCACCACCTGGAGGCTAGGATATTAGCTACTCCTGGTTTAATTAATGTGCCTGAACCAATAAGACTATTGAAATACAATGTCAAAGTGACAACCGATGCTTTTGAAATTTGTTCAGAATGTGGGACCGGTTCACATAGCCAACTTGGCAACATCCAACAATGTAATTTGGGGTAGGAAAAAACACCCCAGATAATTTTTTGGCTAAGGCTTTATTTATAGGTCTGGTTTAGAGTTAAGCAAACCACTCCCTGAATAAAGGTGTGTGGGAAAGAAGATGGAAGCATTTTGCTATGGGCTTCATGATCTTTAATGATTCTTCTGTGCATAACAATGAGGCACTCTTTTAATATTAATAGAGATAATGGATAATGAAAACTACTCTTCAACTTGCTAAGTCACAAGACCACAGTTTTGCCAAGAATTAAGTTAGCAAGGAATGTATATACCGGTAATTAGCTGGTAAGCCAGACATCGCTATTATCCAGCCAAGTGATAAAGAACATCTTATCACACTTCTCCATTAGAGCAGAGTGGTCCAGCGCAATAGGAGAGTGATAACATTCTACTCCTCGTTTCTACTCTTCAGGGCAATATAAATCAGAGAGGGAGGGAGAGAGATGAGAAGAGGTAACTCCATGCCTGTTTTTGTTGTCTTTTACAACATGCAACATGGAACCTTCTGTATCCATGGAGTCTTTTGGAAACCTGGTTTTTCCTGTTTCCCTTCTGAAAGGATGGGTGAATTGGCAGCAGGAACACCTTGCTAGTGGAGCCAAGAGAGATTTCTCTGGCTTCTGCTTAGCAGGAAGTGATGTTCCTGGCCATAGTCTGTCAGGATTCTTGGGGTTTGTAGCATTCAATTCATTTGAATCAAGGGCATAGAAACATTAAAAATCCTGTGAATTCCAGCAGGAAAGGACACTCCTGACTTTGTTGCATGTGTGTCATTGCCAAGCAAGTAGATGCCTGCAAGGCCTTCCTGTTGCTTTGGGTGAAATGATGCTGTCAGGAAGGGCCGGGGGCAGTCCCTCTCACATTTGGTTCTTCTGAAGACTCTCTGAGGAAGATTGGGAAAGCTTTCTGAGGAGAATTTACTCATCACTCGTTTTGGATTGTCTGTACAGATTCTGGCTATGTCAACCGCAGCCTACAATAACTTAAGCAGCACCATCATCTCTCTACTAAATTGTTGAAATGGTATTTATTGGTGTGTGGTGTTTTAATATCTCTTAATTCACAGATCTCCCCTCCAAATGAAAACCTCGTTATTACAAATCCATGGAGGCCATGGTGGGAAAGATACCAGCCCATCAGCTACAAGCTATGTTCACGATCTGGAAATGAGGATGAATTTAAAGACATGGTGACCAGATGCAACAATGTTGGAGTAAGTGGTTTGGAAATCCTGTCTATACCAATAGTGGGAGATGTCTGGTAAAATTCACTTGTCACCCCAACAAGCTAGGGATGGGTGGAGTCTGCCTAACTCGATTCAGAATGGACCCAGTTGGATGAATTTGGAGGACATCCCCTGGACACCCTTAAATTAATCAAATTTAAAAGCAACACTAATCTGAATCAGTTCTGAGAATGCAACAGGATCTAGAACCTCTTTGCCATTGAGAGCCCTGTCTGCTCTCCCCTTACCTTTCCCAAAATAACTAAAGTTCGTTACTCCAGGGGAGACTCTGCCATATGTAGGGCTTCACAGTTTAACTTTCAAGGATCCTGCAAGCATATACAAAATCGTCCAGTCCCACAAAAAGCCACGGGAAATGTCTAGAAAGGTCAGAAATCATGGAAATAGCATTTGCTGTGGTTCCTGGGAGCCCCCCAGAGCTACTGTGCATGTTCTTCTAAGAATGTTGGGAGCCATAGGAAACTACCTTTCCTTTAACTTCTAGTTAAGTTAGTTATACACAATGCTGTATAGGCATGTGTGGTCTACAATGTGAGGCTCTTTTATTATGGGCAGCTGTTTCTTGGAACCTAATATTGCCATTTCAGTAACTTTGCGAAGGAGGAGTGGGAGGGAAAACTCTAGGGTTACTGCAAGGTCAAAACAGATCCCTTAATGAATTTTAAATTGTGTTTCTCACTTATATGCATGTTCGATGTCTCCTCTGCAGGCATTTTAAAAGTACCATATTTTTCGCCCCATAGGACGCACTTTTTCCCCTCCAAAAATGAAGGGGAAATGTGTGTGCATCCTATGGGGCGAATGCAGGCTTCACGCACCTCTCCGCAAGCAGCGGGAGCCCAGCAGCACGGAGAGTTGCCTGCATGCTGAAGCCTGCGTGCGCCGAGCTCAGCGCGTCCAGGCTTTGCGGACCTCTCCGCAAGCAGCGGGAGCCAGTGCTGGGCTCCCACGGCTTGCAGAGAGCTGCCTGTTTGGGGACTGGGGTCGGGGGAAGCTTGGGCTTCCCCCGCCCCAACCCCGCACCTGGGGAAAAAAATAATTCCCCCCCCCTTTATTTCCCCCCCAAAAAAAAACTAGGTGCGCCTTATAGGACGGTGCGTCCTATAGGGCGAAAAATACGGTAAATAAAGGAGGAATGGCTCAGACTCTAGAGGAATGGGCCCATGAAATGTGCTGCTTGAAAACCTTCCATCACTGACACAAAGTGCCTTGTTTTAATTTACCGAGATTTCTAGTCAACCCCATCCTTAAGATTTGGAGTAGTTAACAGATCAAGCACCTGCAAGACAGAATTAATATTTCACCTACATTAATAACACTTCTCCCCATTCTCCAACTTAACTCTGAGCCCTCTAGGCCATCCCAAACAGATAGGTCCTACGATCCATCCCAAAATGCCCTCGAGCTTAGACTTTGGGAAATCTGCAGCAGGAAAACGTTCTGTAACTGGGGAGAAGGGCAGCCACCAAGAACATCTCTCTTCATTCAGTTGGTAACTAAGCACAGATGGTATGATTAATAGAGCATCCTCAATGGAACTCAGTGCTTGAGAAGGGACCCAAGAGAGGAAGTATGTTGGGCCTTTATAGGATATAACCAGCTTCTTGAATTATGCCTAGAAGAGAATAAGAAGCAAGGATAATAAATACAACCTGGTCATGCCTTTTCTGTACTCAGGTATATATTTATGTTGACGCTGTAGTCAACCACATGTGTGGAGCTGCCGCTGGCTCTGGCACCCACTCTACTTGTGGAAGCTATTTTAATTCAGAGACCCACGATTTCCCTGCTGTCCCGTACTCCGGCTGGGATTTCAACGACTGGAAATGCAAAACTGGAAGTGGAGAGATTGAAAATTATGGTGATCCTTACCAGGTGAAGCTCTTGCATTCATTTTCTTTACCCACTTTCTCCTTTCTTCGCTTGCATATTTCTTCTCTTCGTCATCCTTATGCAGTTCCTCTTCAATTCTTTTCTGCATAGGAGAAGTTGGTTTAAATGTGACACCCAACCCACTAATGATAAACCAGGCATCTGGGATAGCTCAGCTGGTAGAGCATGAGACTTAATCTCAGGGTTCGAGCCCCACGTTGGGCAAAAGATTCCTGCATTGCAGGGGATTGGCCTAGATGGCCCTCATGGTCCTTTCCAACTCTGCAGTTCTATGATTCTATGAAATTGATTTCTCAAAACAACCTTTCAAAACAGGTCCGCGACTGTCGCCTCGTTAGCCTTCTTGACCTTGCGCTCGAAAAGGACTATGTGCGCTCCAAGGTTGCCGAGTATATGAACCATCTGATTGACATTGGAGTAGCAGGATTTCGAATTGATGCTTCCAAGCATATGTGGCCTGGGGATATGAAAGCATTCCTAGACAAGTTGAAAAATCTGAGAACGACTTGGTTTGCTGAAGGAACAAGGCCTTTCATCTTCCAAGAGGTACTTTGACTGTCTGTTATGTTGAAGACAACCATTAAGCACATATAAGGCTAGCTTGAGAGGACGGCAAGGGCAGACATTTGTGATGTGGAGCTGATTTCAGAGCTTAAAAAACACTTTATTTTCCACTCATATGTATCATAATAACTTTTATTCTTTTCCCTCAACAGGTAATTGATTTGGGTGGAGAGGCCATTAAAGCCAGTGACTACTATGGAAATGGCCGGGTAACTGAATTCAAATATGGTGCAAAACTAGGAACGGTCATTCGCAAGTGGAGTGGAGAAAAGATGGCTTATTTAAAGTAATTTAATTTTATATACTTCAAAGCAAAACTGAATACCGAAGCTTACAGCCTTGCACATATTGAAATTCGGTGTTTAGCTAAATTTGGCCCTTTCTCTCTTTTCTTCAGGAACTGGGGAGAAGGCTGGGGTTTTATGCCTTCTGACAAAGCCGTTGTCTTTGTAGACAATCATGATAACCAGAGGGGGCACGGTGCTGGTGGATCTGCCATTTTGACTTTCTGGGATTCCAGGTAAGGAACACATTGAGACTTGAAGCCTTACTGGCTCCTCCTCCCCACCCCACTCCTGAAATAAATATAAATCTCAATTTCTGATCCTCCCTTTCATGTTCATTTTCTTAAAATATATCTTCAGGCAATACAAAATGGCAGTCGGCTTCATGCTCGCTCACCCATATGGTTTCACCCGTGTGATGTCAAGTTTCCGCTGGCCAAGATACTTTGAGAATGGAAAGGTCAGTTTCTATTGTGTGATAACAAGGAGCCTAAATAAATTGGAAATGGGCATTCATTATTTAGTTTTAAAGGATGTGCACCCCACTTTTCTAGATGTGTACCACATCTTCAAAGAGGTCTGCACCAGTGTGGTGCCAGTGTGGTGTAGTGGTGTAGTGGTTAAGAGTGGTGGACTCGTAATCTGGTGAACCGGGTTCACGTCCCCGCTCCTCCACATGCAGCTGCTGGGTGACCTTGGGCTAGTCACACTTCTCTGAAGTCTCTCAGCCTCAGTCACCTCACAGAGTGTTTGTTGTGGGGGAGGAAGAGAAAGGAGGATGTTAGCCGCTTTGAGACTCCTTAGGGTAGTGATAAAGCGGGATATCAAATCCAAACTCTTCTTCTTCTATATAGGTGGCTATTTCAGTTTTCAGTAAATTGAAATGGGGTGGTGGAAGGAAGGAATATCCCAGGGAGGTTCAAATCTTTCAGGGCTAACGGCCTAATCCAATTGATTTGAGAGTAACTTCTACTGAGTTCATTGAGATTTATTTCTGAGTACACATGGTTGGGATGCGGGTGGTGCTGTGGCCTAAACCACTGAGCCTAGGGCTTGCCGATCAGAAGGTCAGCGGTTCGATGGGGTGAGCTCCTGTTGCTCGGTCCCAGCTCCTGCCAACCTAGCAGTTTGAAAGCACGTCAAAGTGCAAGTAGATAAATAGGTACCACTCTGGCAGGAAGGTAAACGGTGTTTCCGTGTACAGCTCTGGTTCACCAGAAGCGGCTTAGCCATGCTGGCCACATGACCCAGAAGCTGTACGCCGGCTCCCTCGGCCACTAAAGCGAGATTAGTGCTGCAACCCCAGAGTCGTCCACAACTGGACCCAACGGTCTGGTGTTCCTTTACCTTTACATTTACCCACGGTTATGATTACACTGTAATACTCCAAATGAATCAATTTATCTTAACTTCACTTTTGGTATGGTTGCTTTGTAATGATTGGGCATGTGGTGTCCCTGAAGAATAATCATCTGCACTCTGAAGCACACTTGCAGAGAAGGTATGGTGGGCTTGCAACGCTTACCTGACCTCCCTTTGGCAACGTTGCTGCTTCACACCAGGATGGGGGGAGGCTGAGGTGGTAGCAAGGTTGACGCGGTGCAAACAGACTGGCAAGAGCACCAGATTAGACTGCATCAGCCTAACTGCACCTCACCAACCTTGCTCTTTCACCTGATGCTATGCACCAAAAATGTAGCTGGAGGAAAGTCAGGTGAGCAGTGCAGGCTAACCATGCTGTCTACCACTGGGTTTTATTTGACCTGAACTACTTATGGAATGCAGGTGCTAACTCTGTCCTTCAGACTCATCGGCATCATTAATACGCACCTTGCTCCACAGAACCAACAATCCTACACATCCTGGAGACTGACCAAGTCATGTGTGTGTGGTCTTGCGCATACAGCAGAATGTCAAGGAAGGTGGTAGATAGTACTGTACTATTTCAGCCTATCAGTTTTGAATGTTCCTCCACATAAAACAAAGACCCTGCCTGAATCAGACAGCAAAAGTTCAACCAAACCAAGAAAAAACCCTAGTGTATTAGTTATTGAGGTTACAGCTAAGACTGTTGCTTTCTGTGCTAACTTTCTACTGGTAGGGATGTAAGGGAATATCATGATATGATCCTCCATCTGAAGTGGCATCATCCATTCTAACATATTGGGACCCTAGCAGCTTCTCAACTCATTATGTTACATGTGTAGACCAGGCCTATGCCTCCCAGAAATATGATAATCTGCAAGTTTGGTTAGTTTATACATTCTAATAAATGTGTTCTGTTATTATTTTTCACCTCAAATATTTATGTTTTCTCAATTCTTTGACAACCAGGATATAAATGACTGGGTTGGACCTCCGAGCAATGGGGATGGGTCTACCAAATCTGTTACCATTAATCCAGACACAACCTGTGGCAATGACTGGGTCTGCGAACATCGATGGCGTCAAATAAGGTTGGAATGCGCACATGGCTTAATGGCTACAATCCAACACATAGATTAGCACTCTTTCAGTCCCCTTAATCATGCTTATCTCTTTATTGCACTTTGGCATGTTTGACTCTGTTCTGCAGTACATCAATTACCAATGAACCCATTTTTCCCCCTCCAAAGGAACATGGTGATTTTCCGCAATGTTGTGGACGGACAGCCATTTACCAACTGGTGGGACAATAACAGCAATCAAGTGGCATTTGGCCGTGGCAACAAAGGATTCATTGTCTTTAATAATGACGACTGGTAAGTAGGAAGAGATTTCTCATGTGTTTAAAGCAGAGCAGTCTAGCAGGCACCTAGAGCTATACAGAATCTAGCAATAATGTTTAAACCAGCCTTGCAAAGCATCCCAGAATCTTCCATAGAAGGAAGGATGCAGTGGGCATTTGAGCATCATCAGTTTTGTCCTTAGAAAAGCCAGGATGGGGTCAAACTGAAATCTCATTTTATTATTAGCAATTGCATAGCAGAATGGACCCACCAAGGTAGCTTAGCGTGCAAAGCTTGATGATAAAGGATAGCTAACTACATGCTCATTATTTTTGACTCTCTTTTTAAAACAGGAACATGTCTCAAACTCTGCAAACCAGCCTCCCTGCTGGCACTTACTGTGACATCATTTCTGGGCAGAAGGAAGGCAATGGCTGCAGTGGAATTAAAATCCAAGTCAATGGCGATGGCACAGCTTATTTCCAGATCAGCAACTCTGCCGAAGACCCCTTTGTCGCCATCCATGTCGATGCTAAATTATAGCTCGGGGAGAGGAATGTTTTGCTTTCCTAAAGCACTTTTGGAGTAATTTTGGAATCCCTCAAAAGAATAAAAAGTTGCAATGCTCATATGTATCTGCCATTTGTTTTCCTGATAAAACAATGCTTGCCACCAACACACACACACACACACACACACACACACACACAGAGCCCCCATTTATCTAAAACATCCCACATGCAGCCATTCTTTAAAGGAGAGGAAGAATGCCAACATAGCAGTGACTTCCATGCCACCGACTAGCTGCAACTAGTTGGCCAACTTCTAGAGCAGAGTGGGTGGTTTCATACTACACACTACATAGTATAGGCATTGAATGCTGAGATTGCTAAGCAGAGGCTGTTTTGAAAAGCCCTCATAGTGGCATCAGAATGTATGGACTGGCCCTATGCTGGCTTCCAGGTTTCTCCTGTGTTTCCAACGGCTGGCCACCCACTGTCCATGGATGGGTGGGAGGGTCTGCAAAATGGAATCTGCCCTCAGCATCATGCAACATATGGGCTCTGTCACCAGTCTGTGCACCACCAGAGACCACCACCACATTCAACCCAGACCTGTTTCCTGATTGGCCGGCGGCTGTTGTTTGGCCCTGCTGTCTCCAGCACTTTTGAATGGGAGCCATGCTGCAATTGGAGCTAGTACGCTTCTGAATATCAGTCACTGGGAATCACAGTAGGGGAGAATGCTGCTGCTCTCCGGGCCAGCTTGCAGGCTTCCCACATGCATCTGGTCAGCCACTGAGAGAACAGGGTGCTGGACTAGATGGGCCATTGGCCTGATCCAGCAGGCTCTTTTTAGGTTCAAAACTCAGCACCAAGTCCAATGTCAATTGGGCGCTGGCTTAGGTCCCATTCAAAAGTGTGCTTTCTCACCATCTGGGGTGGGTGAGGTGAGCTGCAGTGAGGCACTGGTGGTCCCATCAGCAGCGACAGCAACCTTTTCCTTCCACAACATCATTTTTATTGTCACTTCGTAGTGGAGATTTATGGGAATTCATGTACTTGTGTGCTAGAAAAACTTTGCCCGCAGAAGTTAAGCTATCATTTATTTCCATGCCTTTCAGACAGAAAGGCCCAAGCTGGTTCAAAAGGGGGTGAAATACAAATGCAACTTTTAAGCCTGAAACACTTTTTCTCAACCCCACCATCCCCTAGCTTCATACAGCTGTGAAAGACACACCAGTGGTTTGCGAGCCTGGTGGTTGTTTTTAAAGCCAACCTAATGGGATCTCTCCCCCCCTCTCTCTTTCTCTCTCTCTCGCTCACTCACTCACATCCTTTCAAAGTGAAAAAAAAATAAGAAAAGACCTTCAAAGACCATTTCGTTAGGAAACAGACAGATGGGAAAACCCTGCAGTCTGTTTGTTCTATCTGTCCTTGAGTATGAATTCTGGGGGAAAGTGTGTGTGTGTGTGTGTGTGTGTGTGTGTGTGTGTGTGTGTGTGTGACACAGAAGCAGTCAGCTTGTTTTGGAACGAGGTACATAGTATCTGACAAATAAGCACAGGTACAAAGTACTCAGTGTACAGATTGTAACTACAATGATGAGGCTGGGTAGCTCAGTTGGTTAGAGCGTGGTGCTGATAACACCAAGGTTGCAGGTTTGATCCCAGCTGCATATTCCTGCATTGCAGTGGGTTGGACTAAATGATCCTCAGAGTTCTGAAATTCTATGGTTTTGATTTAAAACAACAACAGCAACTGATGCCTTCGCTATGTGAGTGAGATTTTTTCTAACACTTTTGAGAAATCGAAGGCTACTGAGCAATGTTAGAGGTGAATAATTGAAATGCTAGCTTTGGATCTTAATATAAATGTTTCTGTGCCTGTACTAATGACCAAAGACTTCACCGTACAACTGAATAATCATCACATTAATATATATTTTTTTAAAAAATAAACCTTTGTAACTGGAACATTTCCTGGAACAAAACAGGATGTGTAGAGTACGTTTTCCTCATTGTGCCAAGTACTGATTCATCGTCACAGATGTTCATTCTTTTTATATTTCATGTTTTTGTGGATGTACATCATACTAGTCAACTCCTCATAATAGTCTAAATCTTGATCGTTTGTGCCAATTTTGCCCCAGCATTGTAGAACCACTTTGGCTGTGTACACACTATACTTCTCAAGCACATTTGAAGCATGCTTTTGTCCAGTGCTTTTTTTCCTGGGGGGACGCAGAGGTACACATACCCCTAAACATTTTGTGAGTCTGAGTTTGGCCTCATTGAGGGGCAGTATTTCAATATGAGTAGGAAAATGAGAGTACCCCTAAACATTTTTTAAAGAAAAAAAGGACTGCTTTTGTCCACTCAAAGAATTCTGGGCACTGTTAAGGGTTTCTGGGAATTGTAACTCTCTGAGGGGTGAACTACAGTGCTCAGAATTCTTTGAGGGGACAAAAACATGAGGTAGGGGGCTATTGAGGAGGCAGCAAATCCAGCCTCCAAGGAATGTATTGTCTGCTACTGCAGTGCACTCCTTGAAATCCGAATCTGCTGCCCTTGTGGATTCTGCCACCTGAGGCAGTCACCTCACCTTGCCTCATGGGTGGGTCAGCCCTGCAAAGACACCCTGTGTCTTGAAAGCTTCATTCTTGTATCCTGCAGTAAGAATGAGAACAACGTCATCGTTTTTGGTTCGCTTTATTTTCTCCTGTTATTTTCCCCACCTTGGTGCGACATATGCGAGTGGATAAAATAAATTTTTAATTTTTTTAAGAAGAGACAAGATAAGGAGCAGATGGGACTGGGAATAAGCTTAGTATGGAGAAAGCAGGATTTGAAATGTGAGAACGTAGTGGTCCTTAAATAAAGAACTTCACGTGAAAGATGTGTGCAATTGTAGTGGTTGCGTTGGTGGGAGCAAATTTTATAGATGCCATAACCCAGATTAATCAGTATCCTGGAGATATTAAGATGTTGTTCAAGCTTGGTTTGTTTTGTGCCATATAACATATGGAGGCATTTGGGAGAACTGGTCCGGAACAGAAGGAAGATCAATGATATGATAATTAATTTCGAGTGTAGGTGTGAGAGAATGCCTTGATTTATACCACCCAGATGGTGAGTACTGTATACATCCGTTACTGGCAATGATAACTATAAGCTGGGCTTGTAGAATGTTTTAGAGATTTAAGCGCTACACGAAGGAAACCTTAAGTGTTGGTAAAAGGAATAGTGATGTCATGGCAGCATTGTACCAAAATGTCTCCCTTTCAAGTTAGCTCCTTTTCATTGAGTTGTGTGTCAAGGTCCTCAAGACACCCCCTATAAAACACAGTTGACACAAGATTTTAGTTTTAAGGTTTTTGGCATAATTTTGGCCACAACTTTATTAAAATTACAAGTGATGTGAGTGGTTGCTTAGGCATTGGTTGCGACTATCTGACCCCACACAGGGACAGTCTGACATTCGTACACCCACGAAGTCAGAAAGGGAAAACATTTTGGGGAGAGAGACAGGACTGGGTACCATGCCTCAGCTCTCCCCAAATGCTCCTAAGGGCTCTTGCATGGCCCTAGCCCCTTGACAGGGGTTTGGACAAAAGCATGGTGAGCCCCTGGGTTCCTTTAACAGAAAGCCCTTGCAGCAGCAGCATTTTGGAGGAGCAGGCACAGCCAATACCCCTCCACCAACCAACCAACTCCTAAACCAATGCCTAACCGCAACCTTACAAGTTGTGACAATTTGCTACGCAGTAGGCAAAAACCAAATGGCACCAGCCAATCAGCCAAATGGACAAAATTCCCACTGGGCCCCTGCCCCAAAAGCAGACGACCCCATGACAGGCATAGCAAGGTCAAGCGAACAACCTGAAAATAGGGAGGGAAGGTGGGTGATCCGATGCGCACAGCGAAAAAAGAAAGCTCAATGCTGTGCGCAGGGTATGGCTGTCAATCACAAACTGGCAACATCCAAATCTCCCCAGCAACAGTAAGCTCAATGATAATGGTGGCCGAATCTTTCCCCACCCAGCAAAAATGGGTGTCTTGCTAGTCCCCACTGCAACATGTGCTCTCCATGAAGGAGAACACGCTATGTCATCTAAATGGGGAGAGTCTTGCTCAGAGAATGGAGATGGGGTGGGAAGAGTCTTACCCAAATTTCTGCCCCCGTTAAGATAGCTCGCTTGGATTCACAAATTTCCACTGATTTATACCTAAAACAGGAATCAATGCAAATTTGGATCATCCAACTCAGATCTGTATTTCTAAGGAGTTTAGAAGGAATTTAATTGCATTCATAGAATCAGAATTAATGCTTGTAACCAGCAGTGTTGTTCCATTGCCTCAAGGCCTTCTGCATGGATGTCAGGAATTGTCTGGATAAGGAAGAGTGGTGGGAGCCCTCTGCCCAGGAGCCCCCAAGAGAGGGATCCAAAGATGGTGACTTAGGTCCCAGATCCTGGTGGTGAGACACTGAGGAGCTGCCTGGAGAAGGGAGGTGCTAGGTACAGGGGGGGTTGAGTAATCAAGAAGGGTCAGGAGAAGGAGGGCCTTCCAGGACAGGGTTAGAGGCTGAGAGTTGCAATCTGAGTGCAGACAGTCCCAGTCCTGCTGGCTCTCCTACCCCACTGACAACCCACTCCAGGAGAGTTCTGCATGTTGCTGAGCAACAGGCCAGACAGGTCCACACCCTCAATTCAGCCTTCATCTGCTTGGGAGGGGTCCATCATGAAAGGCTAAAAGAGGCGGGTGGAGCTAGTGGTCAGTTTCAGCAACGTCAGCTGGATTAATATGAACCAGAGGATTCTGATCTGTTGTTATTTTCTGTTAATTAACAGCTAATTGCATTCCATGCTTCTCGTGTGTGTGCCTGCCGTGTGGTTCACTTGGCTCCTTGACATTGCACAACAGAATTCCACCCACCCACCCTGCTCTGCTGCCCATGTGTCTCCATATATATTATGGGTTTCTTCTCAACACTCTGGAGCAGATTTGGGAAGGTGAAGGGGGAAGCTGAATACAATCATTGTTTTATTTATAACACACCTTTCTTCCAAGGAAAACAAGATGGCATAAATGGCCCCCACACCTTACAACTACTTTGTGAGACGTGCTAGTATGATATATAGTGGCTCCTATATGGACTCTCTATTCCTAAAATTACCGTGGTGTCATGGGAAACAGGCATAGGATAGTCCATCCGAAGATGAAGATGAGGCAGAATGAGACAACCTCCCATAGGCATAATCTTTGATTACTATGCCTATTTAATTTCTGGTGCAATAGGCATAAGATACATGCCACCTGTATAAGTGCCTGACCTAAGGAAAGAGTGGAGGAACAGAAGAGCACAAAACTTAAGGAAATAAAGAGTAGGATGGCTGGATGGGGGTAAAACAGGGTATAAATATATCAGGGACTAAGTGTAAAGGTAAAGATAAAGGGACCCCTGACCATTAGGTCCAGTTGTGACCAACTCTGGGGTTCCGGCGCTCATCTCGCTTTACTGGCCGAGGGAGCCAGCGTACAGCTTCCGGGTCATGTGGCCAGCATGACTAAGCCGCTTCTGGCGAACCAGAGCAGAACACGGAAACGCTGTTTACCTTCCCGCCGGAGCGGAACCTATTTATCTACTTGCACTTTGACATGCTTTTGAACTGTTAGGTTGGCAGGAGCAGGGACTGAGCAATGGGAGCTCACCCCATCACGGATATTTGAGCTGCTGACCTGATCGGCAAGTCCTAGCCTCTGTAGTTTAACCCACAACGCCACCTGCGTCCCTCGGACTAAGTGTAGTTCTACTCAAATTCTAAACACTTGGGGGAGTCACTCATTTGGTTGCTCCCTGCCCTCCCTCCTATCCCAGGTTGTTTTATTGGTGCAGTCCAGGCATTAAAGATGGAGAACATCTGCATATCGTGGCAATTGGAATGAAGTGTTATACCCACTTAACAACAATTTACTGACTAACAAAGTCTATTAGGAATTATTTAGTATCAATGATAAGCTTTCTTCCCCCACTTTGGTAGTTGTACCGGTGTTTAATTGTGCTGTAAATAAAACTGCATGCTTTGCTTCCCAAATAAATGCTGCAATAAGGTGCTTTAATTGAGCCAAGGTAGAAAACAAAGTAGCCTTTTGCTTGAATGAACTAGAATCTAGGACGAAACAGTCACTTTCCCCACAGAAAACAGGGCTGCAAATGAAAGGAAAGAGAGAGCATGATTTAGAAGCAAATATCATTGGCTTTGCAGCTGTTGTCACTGACTGCTGCCAGCATTGCAGGTTTTGCCAGTTGCGATTATAGTTGTGTGCATTTTTCTCTTCAGACTAAAGAGAGAACCTGGAGCCAACAATTTACAGTACTTACAAATAGCAAAAGAATGCCTACTCCAGCTGTGAATTTAATCTCTATCCTGGTAGACAAAGGCGACCAAAAATTGCATGCAGGTGAGTGAATCAGGTTCCATGCAGGAGATTGAGCACAGAAATGTGGCTCCTGTCCTTCCTCTGCCAGCTCCTAACTGGGATTGTTAAAAAGAAGTTATAGGCTAGTCATTTTGGTGGCCTTATTTACAAGACTGACCTACTCCCATACCAATCTGCCTTTGGAAGTTCTCCTTTATCCCCTGCCATCTGAGGTAAGATAGGTGGTGACCAGAGACAAAGGTGTCTCAGTGGTACAGCCCCATTTGGGGAATTCCCTCCCCAGAGAAGGCTGCCTGGATGCCAACGTTGTTAGGCAAATGTATTTGACTCTTCTGGGTTTTAAAAGTGAGGTATTTTGTTGCTGCTGTGTTTTGTTCATTTTTGTTTGGACCCCCTGTATTGAGTTTTGTTGTTGTTGTTAGAATTTACGTGAACAGCCCAAGATGTGTGTGTGTGTAATACACACTCAGAGAGAGAGAGAGAGCTTTAAAAATTAGGTATAATAAAGGGTTTTATCTTTGAACTACTAAACAGGGCCAGCCCTACCATTAGGCAGTCTGAGGCAGTTGCCTCAGGTGGCAGAATCTTGGTGGGATCCAGGAACAGCAGATTCTGCCACTGTTCCTGCTGGTTGCTGCTGCATCGCCAAAGATGCCTGCCGCTTCTGAAGCATGTGACCTCGGCACCAATTTGGGAGGCCAAGGTGACTGCTTCACCAGTTCCTTCTTGCGCTGAAGCAGCTGTTGTCATCGCCTCCAAAATGGCATCTGTGCCAAGGCCTGCGGCCTACCCTTCTCTGCCTTCAGCGGCAGCTGGACTAGAAGCAGCCAAAAGACCAAGCCACATCTTCTTCAGTGCTCTCCTGGCTTTCGGCTCTCCTGACTGGTTCGCCACTGCCTCCTGGCTCTTCTGATTGGTTCTTTATTCCCGGGCTTTCATTTGTGTTGTGCTCACAGCTGCAACAAGGAGTTACTTTAAACCAGACTGAGAGGTACAGGTGTTTTGATGCTTGTTTTAAAAACCTGCATTTACTCAGAAATAATCCAGCTGCTTGCAACTGGGGGTGTAGTGTGTTCTGGATTTATAGTTGGATGGTTTGTTTGGTTTTTTAACTGCCTTTACTCAGAAGTAAGCCCAGCTAATTACTCTGAAATCTGGTTCCAGTTAACAATAATAATAACAATAACTATTTATACCCCACCCTCCCTAGCCAGAGCCAAGCTCAGGGCGGCTAACACCAATAAAATTACAATAAAATATAATTGGGGGGGGGGACAAACAAACAAAAAACTAGTTTATTAAAATATGGGTTAAAATACAATTTGAAATGCAGCCTCATTTTAATAGTAGCCCATAAATCAAAACCATAAGGGGAGGGAAACATAAGGTTCAGACTGAGTCCAAACCAAAGACCAGGCGGAACAGCTCTGTCTTGCAGGCCCTGCGGAAAGATGTCAAGTCCCACAGGCCCCTATTCTCTTGTAACAGAGCATTCCACCAGGCCGGGGCCAGTACTGAAAAGGCCCTGGCCCTAGTTGAAACCAATCTAACCACCTTGTGGCTTGGGACCTCCAAAGTGTTGTTATTTGTGGACCTTAAGGTCCTCCGTGGGGCATACCAGGTCCTCCGTGGGGCATACCAGGAGAGGCGGTCCTGTAGGTACGAGGGTCCTAGGCTGCATAGGGCTTTAAAGGTCAAAACCAGCACCTTAAACCTAACCCTGTACTCCACTGGGAGCCAGTGCAGCTGGTAAAGCACTGGATGAATGTGATCCCGCGGCAAGGACCCCGTAAGGAGACTCACTGTGGTATTCTGCACCCGCTGAAGTTTCTGGGTCAGCTTCAAGGGCAGCCATTCACAGAGCGAGTTACAATAATCAAGCCTGGAGGTGACTGTCGCATGGATCACTGTGGCCAGATCAGGGCGAGAAAGGTAAGGGGCAAACTGCTTGAAACAGCAGAGATGGGAAAATGCCACCTTTGCTGTGGCTGCAACCTGTGCCTCCATGGAAAGGGAGGCGTTGAAGGTTACACCCAAGCTCTTGACAGTAGGCGCTGGCACTAACTGAGCCCCTGCAAGAGATGGGAGTTGGCCCCCCAACCCCATGTCATCCCAACCCACCCAGAGGACCTCTGTCTTACTTCAACTGGCTCCCATGCAGCCATCCAGCCACAGCTTCCAAGCATTTGGTCAGTGTGTCTGGGGCCGAGACAGGGTGGCTGTCCATCAACAGATAAAGCTGGGTGTCATCAGCATATTGATGACAACCCAGCCTAAAACTCCGGAAAATCTGGGCAAGGGGGCGCATAAAGATATAAAAGTGCATAAGGTCAAAACCTGTCTTGGGGCATGTATAGACGTGGATAGGATTGGGATGCATGCTTCAACTCTGGTCCCAAAGCACTTCTTATTGTTATGGTTCTGGCTGCAGTTTGTATGTGTGCCCTTCGTTTGTGTGTGTGTGTGTGTGCTCAGTTCTGTTGAAATGACAAAAAATATTTATTTTCCCTGGTTTAATGTATTCCACAGCCAGAGTAAGTGAGTAACTATGTGCTTTGGACAGGCATGATGGGGGCAATTTAGCACCCGTTAAGTGTTTGATGTCCTAGTCAGGTCAGGTTAAGTTATTTTTGTGAGCTTCTTTTTGTGATAGAGGAAGGCTGCAGAGTAGCATGTATTGGAGTTGTTTTTAGAAGTCTGGTACTGCATCCCCCCCCCCCACCAGACAAAGCAAAATTTCTTCCACACCATCACCTTCACCAGAGTGGGGTGTCCTTGTGTGGTTTGCCTCTGCTTCCAAAATGTCTTAGGCCAACTCTGCTACCCAAACATTCTAAAATGGTTCAGTTTATTTTCAGTGGTACCTCGGGTTACAGATGCTTCGGGTTACAGACGCTTCAGGCTACAGACTCAACTAACCCAGAAATAGTACCTTGGGTTAAGAACTTTGCTTCAGGATGAGAACAGAAATCGCATGGCAGCGGCATGGCGGCAGCGGCGTGAGGCCCCATTAGCTAACGTGGTACCTCGGGTTAGAAACAGTTTCAGTTAAGAACGGACCTCCAGAACGAATTAAGTTCTTAACGCGAGGTACTACTGTACTTTTCAATCAGCACAGGCAGCAGAACTTCAATTAAAACCAGACTGTGATTAGATAAAAAGGAAAGCTCAATCATCCAAAATAAATAAATAAATACAAGGCTTTTAAAGTCTTCATAATAAACCATCTAAAAGTTAGCATTGTCAACAGCTGGGGAGGAAACTGGGGGACACCTGGGTTGACAGCAGTACATGTGAAAAGGATCAAAGGGTTTTATCAGTAAATCACAAGTTTAACAGTGAAAGCTTCCAGACTGCCTCTGTTTTCCAGTGGGAAGATTAAGTCACATAGCAGTAGTTTCAAGTTGCACAATTATGGGTGATTGGGAGGTCTTGCTTGCACAACAAAACCACTTTCCCAAGACTTTGGACGATAAGGGAAACGGTGAGAAAATGCACTGAAAAGTGTATGATAACCCTTGTGTTGATGCAATATCCTCTGAACTCCTCACAAACAAATCAGAATGAATGAAATAGCCAGAGACGACTAATCTCCCTGAACAAAAGTTTATTCATTTGTTGTGGTCATCCGTTTGTCTAAAGAGACAATGGAGTGCACCTCCGGGGGGGGGGGGGTGAAGTCAAGCAGCTGCGTAACAGCACCAAAGTGACTTCCCTGGGGTGCAAGTCTGGGCAGTGTGTATGGAGGTCCTGGGTTGCCCAGATGACAAGGTCCCCCGCCTCCACCCCGGACCTCGCTGATGTGGTCCAAAGGAAAGCAGAGCAATACATTTGGCACCAATCTGGCTGCAGGAATTGCCAGAAGGATGTGGACAAGGTGCCATCCAACCATCTTAGGGACTCCACTCTGGATTTGTGTAGGCTTTACTCCTTAGCCTTTTCTTCTCCTGAACCTATCCCACAAGGCAGTGGAGGTTTAGAGTCAGAGTTTCCTTCTCCTATATGGGCTACTCTCCCAAGTGGATGAGCCCTATCTGCCCCACACTTCCCTTTGAAGCATGAGCAGTAGCCACCTTCTTGACCATTGGCCCCACAACTGGTTTCATCTGCTCAACCCACTGGGAGCCTGTCTTGAAATGTCTTTGAGGGTTTGAGACCCCAAGCTGTTTCTGGGCTGTGGACGCATGCTGACAGCTTCTATACTTAGATACACAGATTAAAAAATAAATAAATCTCTAACCAATAACATTTCAAACCAACAGACAACATCATTGCAATCAATGGGCTCAAAATACAAAGGGCTGGGGGAAGAAATTCATGTGTGATTGTAAGACTCTCCTTGTTAGAGTTTTTTTAAGCAGAGCATATCAAGGAGGGTTTTTAAGTGAAGTCTGGATGGCCACCTATCAAGGAAGCTGCAGAAGTAGATTTCTTGCATTGGCAGGGGGTTGAACTAGGTAACCTTTTCAGGGTCCCTTCTATCTATATCTATAATGTACAATTTTATCTACCTGGGAAGCCTGTTTCACAAAAGCAGCAGTTCCCAGAGTGGTTTAACAATCTATCTCTCTTCACAGGGAACTCTGGAAACTGTATCTCTGGGAGACTAATAGCAGCCTCCTAACAACTCTCAGCATCATATATAGCTCCCAGAATCCTTTGGGAGAAGCCATGACTGTTTAAAGTGGTACCATAGTTCTTGAAATGTATGGTGTGAATTAGGGGATGGCCGTAGCAGGTGCCAGACTGACAGACCCTCCAAGTGTCCCTATTTCCCAGGGACACCCCTGATTTAGAGAAGCTGTCCCAGTTTCTGATTTGATCCCAGAATGTCCCGCTTTTCATTAGAATGTCCCTATTTTCATTGGAGAAATGTTGGAGGGTATGGAGTTATCTGACCCCCAAGCCATGTGAAGGCAATCCTGTATAGGGAAGTTTTTTTTAAAAAAATGTTTAATGGTTTATTATGTTTTTAATATATGTTGGAAGCTGCCCAGAGTTGCTGGGGCAACCCAGTAAGATGTGTGGGGTATGAATAGTAAAATTATCTTTATGGAATGGGATGTCTCTATTTTCATTGGAGAAATGTTTGAGGGTTTGGACTGATGCCAGACTGGCCAGTAAACAACACTTTGGTCCACATCTATGTCCGCCTTGAAAAGTGGCAAGGATGATGGTCAAGCAGCTGAACACAGGTACAGACAATTAGCACACAGCTGTGGGTTAAACCACAGAGCTTAGGACTTGCCAATCAGAAGGTTGGCGGCTCGAATCCCCAGACGGGGTGAGCTCCCGTTGCTCGGTCCCAGCTCCTGCCCACCTAGCAGTTCGAAAGCATGTCAAAGTGCAAGTAGATAAATAGGTACCACTCCAGCGGGAAGGTAAATGGTGTTTCCATGCACTGCTCTGGTTCGCCAGAAGCGGCTTAGTCATGCTGGCCACATGACCCGGAAGCTGTACGCCGGCTCCCTCGGCCAATAAACCGAGATGAGTGCCGCAACCCGAGTGTCGGCCCCGACTGGACCTAATGGTCAGGGGTCCCTTTACCTTTACAAAATAGTGTGCAAACACCACCACATGCTAAATGTGTGCACAGCTTGTGTACCTATGTACACAACAGCTAAGCTGTACAAATCAAGAAGGGTATAGTCTTTCGCATAACACTTGTAAATGTGTAGAGATATTTTGAACCTGTGTTCACTGCAAAGTGTGAACAAGCCTCAGTTGTTTGCTATTAAAGGCCTTGTCTCTTTTCTTTAAAAATAGGCAGCTCGTATCCTTGGGAAAATATTGCCATACTACAGTTATTTTGGTTTAGAATATTAATCGTTGCAATGTTTCTAAATTGTGTGTGTAAAACAATTCCTTGCAACAGCTTTGAATGCTTTGGGGGCAAGGAACTGGTGGTAAAGAAGCATTCATACCCTGACACAAGCAAGGTAAACCCAAGATTAAGAGATCTCTGACATTCAGATAATTATGGCTTGAGTTAAAGAACAATACCGCTCACTGCCGGCTGCCTACAGTGAATCCATCGATTGGGTTTCAGCTGTTTAGATTGTACTCTAATTTACACATTGAATTTCAAGAGCTATAATACATTACAACCAATGCGAGACAGAAGAATCATTAAACTGACCAGATTAATAACCCTCTCCTATGTGGCAAAGGAAGGTAATTGTGTGGTTCCCCCGCCCTAGCACAGCTGATATTGAAACCAATGGTGCATCGCAGAAATGGCTTGCTATCCTTCATTTAAGTATAAGCAGTGAAATAAACAAACTGGATTATTTATTAAATAGTTCAAGATTCATAGACTAGCCTATCACTCTACTGGTAGTGAGTGCGTTGTTCCGAGGCACCTATGCGCCTTTTCCATGGGCAAAAACATTGCTTTGTGTTCCCAGTTCCCCAGACAACTGGGAAATTCAGAGTAACCGTTATTCCTTTTGAGAAAGCAACCCTCCTGAGAAATTTCACTAATCTTATTGAAATTCATAGATCTCTCCTTGAAATTTGCAGGTGTTTTGCCCATTCAGCTGTTACCATGTGTCCTTGCCTACCTACCCATAGCCTCAGGTGCTGCAATGGGTCAGTGAGTTTGGCTGTTGGTTCGTTTGTTCGACCCACTCACACAGGGACAGCTGGATTCCTGCATGGCAAAGGGTTTGACAAATGACCCTCAGGGTCCTTTTCAATTCTACAATTCTATGCTTATGGGACGTGGGTGGCGCTGTGGGTTAAAGCCTCAGTGCCTAGGGCTTGCTGATCGAAAGGTCGGCGGTTCGAATCCCCGCAGCGGGGTGCGCTCCCGCTGTTCGGTCCCAGCGCCTGCCAACCTAGCAGTTCGAAAGCACCCCTGGGTGCAAGTAGATAAATAGGGACCGCTTACTAGCGGGAAGGTAAACGGCGTTTCCGTGTGTGGCTCTGGCTCGCCAGAGCAGCGATGTCACGCTGGCCACGTGACCCGGAAGTGTCTTCGGACAGCGCTGGCCCCCGGCCTCTTAAGTGAGATGGGCGCACAACCCTAGAGTCTGTCAAGACTGGCCCGTATGGGCAGGGGTACCTTTACCTTTTTATGTGTACAGTCAAGGAATACACACTAGGCAATTGAACAAAATTCACAGTCTGCCATGGCAAAAGTCAAGTTTTCTTAGAGGGAAAATTAGCAACAAGACAGTAAGTTTTGGTATAGGGTTACAAAAATAGAGTAAGGTCCCACAATATATTAAAAGCAGTATCACAACACTTTAAGCAGTCATGCCTTCCCCAAAGAATCCTGTATTTCATTAGGGCTGCTGAGAGTTGTTAGGAGACCTCTACTGCTCTATTGCTCAGGCAGGCGCATTATGTGACCCACGAGTGCAGCAAAATAACCGGGCTGTACAACAGTGATGGGATAAAATCAGGCCAAATCTTTGTTGACAGCAGCAGGCAGGACAAGGGTTGGCATGGCACTGGGTCCCAGGATCGGTTCATCATTCCACAAGCCCCATGTTGATAGAATGGATCTGCTGGGTTTGGGCCACTCCAAACCAGTGCCATGGGAGTCGGCTAGTATTGAACCTTGCCATGGTGCAAGCCAACCAAACAAGGCCTCACCAGGTGACCAGGGTGCAGATTCCAAACAGGCAGATACCAAACCCACGCCTGGGTTTGCTGTGGTCATTCCTCCCCTCAGACTCCTTATGGGCTCCCTCATATTATGTTGATCCTGACCAATGCCATTTCTGCCCTCATACAAACCATGTTCTTCCGCCTAACAAAAGAAGGCCATAATTTCACTGAGAGAAAGGCAACCCCCCCCCCAACCAAGTGCCAATCAGGTTGAGAGAGAGAAAAAATCATTTCTGATTCTGTCAACCAGCGACCCAAAACTGCTCATTGAAGGTTCTAACCTGGAGGTGGGCAGGCGGGAAACTCTCAAAGCAAAATGGCTGTGAGCGCCAGGGGAAGCAGTCTTATATAGGCTTCCCTGTCCTCTATGCAGCAAGGGCTCACGGGATAGCTTTTTCCCATGAGCCCATCACAGAGGTTTTGCCCAGTATTTTGCTGCAATATATGGGCCACAGTACCACTGGTCAAAGTCGTTTCGTGCTCATTGAGAACGGATCGGGGCTTCCCCTCATGCAGCTACAATTACCAGGGTGTCCTGGGAAAAGGGATTGATTGCCAAGCCACTCTGAAGACTGTAGCTCAGTTGTCTCCCCACTCCTCCGTGTGTTTCATAGCTGTCAGTTGTTCACATCAGCATGGCTTCAATCATTTCCGTTTGTGTACACACCAGGAACCAATTGGTGTGAAGCTGGTTTGAGAAACCATGCATTCTGTAACAAAGTACAGAAACACATGCATTTTGGATAATGCCACATGAACTTGGATGAAAAACCCAGCACTTGGAATTCAGTATAAGAGTGTGGACACTGCCAGAGTGCCAATAACAATTTACACGTGTTCCTGGTGGTTCCCACAACCTGGCAGTTTACAGGGCCAAACCTGCTTACTTTCAGAAGTAAAATTATATCACATGCCAAACCACATTCCCACAGCCATTCTCTGCATAAGTTTCCCAATTTCTGGGAATGATCACTCCCTATCAGTAGCAATAAACTTTGTTATAGGCACCTGTCTGTCTCAAGATACAATAGAGTGCTCCTCCGGGGGTGAAGTCAAACCACAGCGTTAGCAGCACTGAAGTGACTTCCCTGGGGAGCATACCTGGACAGTGTGTATGGAAGAAGAAGAAGAAGAGTTTGGATTTGATATCCCGCCTTTCACTCCCTTTAAGGAGTCTCAAAGCGTCTATCATTCTCCTTTCCCTTCCTCCCCCACAACAAACACTCTGTGAGGTGAGTGGGGCTGAGAGACTTCAGAGAAGTGCGACTAGCCCAAGGTCACCCAGCAGCTGCATGTGGAGGAGCGGAGACTCGAACCCGGTTCCCCAGATTATGAGACTACCGCTCTTAACCACTACACCACACTGTCCTGGGCTGCACAGATGGCAAGATCCGCCTCTCAGACTCACTGATGTGGTCCAAAGGAAAGCAGAGCAATACATCTGGCACCAGCTTGGCAGCAGGAGTTACCAGGAGACGTACAAGGTGCCATCCAATCATCTTATGGACCATAGCTGTCAACGTTTCCCTTTTTTTAAGGGAAATTCCCTTATTCCGCATAGGATTCCTCGCAAGAAAAGGGAAAAGGTTTTTTCCCCCCAAATTTTTTTATTCATTTTATAACACAACTAAACAACACAAACAGAAAAAACAAACAAATTCTTGTCTTATCCTTATTTTTTCTAAACATTGTTAGGTGGGCTTCCCCAAGTCCCCCCTATCTGATTTTCATTTTACTTCAATTTTAGCAGTTTACATATATCATAATTTTTAGGAAAAGGGAAAAGTTGACAGCTATGTTATGGACTCCACTCTGGATTTGTGTAGGGTATACTCTCGAGTCTTTTCTTAAACTTTTTTTCTTAAACTTTTCTTAAACATTGAAAAAAAACCAACCCATATCTGCAGGAGTCCCATACATGGTATCTCCAAAATCTTCCAGATATCTTCCCCTTCTGTCTAGCTCAGCCACAGAGTTTTAATCTTGCTGAATTCAAGGCACAGCTTCCCTTCCCACCTATCTACAAGTGATCCTTGAGTTCCCTTCTTGATAGCTGACATGACAAAACAAGGCACCCTGGTGACAGTGACAACAGAGTGACAGACAGACAGCACGGCAGAGTAATTAGGTAGCTGATAAGAGAGAATAAATAAATACTATTGTTGACAAATAGCTGACATAAAAAGGCCAATACATGATACATGATAAGATAGAGCTCAAACAGTAGAATAGAGGCAATTCCCTTCTGGATCACTTGATGGAAGCAGGAACCTGCAGAGATCCCCAGGTAAGATTTGCAAATAGCTGCAATTGCAAAGGGAACTGCGAGCTCTTTGTTAGAGAGAAAAGAACTTCAGCTGCACCACAGAGTGTCCTAGGAGGCTGGAGGAAACAATCATGCAAATTTAGCAGGACCAAATAAATTGGGCCAATATTTATTTTATTTTTTTAAAAAAATTCCATTACAGTCATACCTCATGCTACGTTTGCATCAGGTCAGTGGCGTAGCATGGGTTGTCAGCACCCGGGGCAAGGCAAGTAATTTGCGCCCCCCCCCCGCTGCACTGTCCCTCCCCCAAATAGTCCCTCGCTCTCTCTCCGCACCGCACCGCACGCCTGGCACCCTCCCCTCCACAGTGGGCGGCGACCCGGCGGCTCGGATCGGATTCGCACAGCCAGCACTGCAGTGAGAGAGAGTGAGTGAGCCAGGTAGGGGCAGAGAGCTGCGAGTGCGAGCGCGCCCCCCCCCCAGATGTTGCGCCCGGTGCGGCCGGCCCCCCCTGCACCCCCCACGCTACGCCACTGCTTCAGGTTGAGCGTTTTCAGGTTGTGTCCCTTGGTGACCCAGAAGTACCAGAAAAGGTTACTTCTGGGTTTCGCCACTAGCGCATGGACAGACGCGCAAAATGACGTCACGTGCATGTGCAGAAGCGGCAAATTGCGACCCGCGCACGTGCAGACACGGGTTGCGTTCTGCTCGTGTTGCAAACAGGCCTCCAGAATGGATCCCATTTGCAACCAGAGGTACCACTGTATATATATGAATCAGAGCATGTGGAAGCAGGGAAGACTTCCCTCTACCTCATGACCTTGATCCAGGAGCTATTCTTAGCAAAAGTGGACGGTGTGAAGTGATCGAATCCTGGCTATCCTGTGCCAAGTCTAGTTTGGCCTGAAACATGGTTCAGTTTTACAAGATTTTCTAGCAAAGCTGCTGCTATGCTCTGGAATTAACTGCACTCTGCATTCATTCACCCCTTCATTGATGCCGGCAAAGTTATAATTAATAGGTGCTGTATTTCCGTGCGGAATACTGGTCTAAATGGAGCATTCACACAGGCTGACCCCACACTGCAGATATTTCACCACTGCTATTTCTTTTTCTTCCTCTTTTTAAAGGACAACTTTCCCACTCTAAAAATTTATCACATTCTTTGTAATTGCTTAGCTTCAACGAGAGGAGAATTGTATTTCTATGCTCCAGCAATAATATTATTTGCAGGAGGATTATATAAGCCATAAGTCTTTGTCAAAACCAATTACTGGAATTTTCAAGAAGCACTCCTAACTACTAGAGAAACTTCTGAAGCAAATGGAGGCACTAGATCCGTGCTGTTTAAAATTACCCTGTTGGGCTTCAGCCAATATTCAGGTAGTATGAGGACAATGGCACCACATAGGGATGAATGTTCTGCTTCCCTGGCTGGTTTCCCAACAGCCTGAAGAAATAGAGCCATTAATCTTCTTATTTAATTTTACAGGTGTCACCTATATCTAAGTTTCTGAGAATTATTTTCACCTGTTTTCCCTTCAAGAGAACAGGAACGGGAGATTTGGATGCAGAGTACGAGACTGCCAAAGCAATTTTTGTTTGAGGTATTGCGTTTCAGGTCGCTTTACCAAGATTGGAAGAATTATTTTTCCTTCCACAAATGGAAATCATGTGATTATGTGCAAAATTTACTTGCAGGATAGAGGTGGAAGAAAAAGCTTCCCCTCTCCCCTTGCTAGTTCTTTATGAGCTCTCTAGGACTGATAGATAGAAGCTTACCTAATAATACAATAATGAACAATATAATAATAAATAACATAGCTCCAACGAAGCAACATTGGAAAGCAAGTCGGTACAGAGGTGGCAGCTGCCATTTACTAAATCAAACTATTGATCCACCTGTCATAGGAGAGTTTTAGGTAAGGGTTTCTCCCAGACCTACCTGGACCCACCAAGGATTGAATCTGGACCATTTGAATATAGAACGGATGAGCTAACGGAAACAGCATTCCATTTTTAGTATGGCCAACAGCTAGATAATAGCATGATTGTATCTCCTGTTGGTTTATGTCAGCAGGGAATTTTGAGTATGTTAGGAAATTTCATCCTTCATAAGTACTGAAAAACAAGCAAACCCAGAAGTAAAATACAGTGGTGCCCCGCAAGATGAATGCCTCACAAGACGGAAAACCCGCTAGACAAAAGGGTTTTCCGTTTTGGAGGTGCTTCGCAGGACGAATTTGCTATGGGCTTGCTTCGCAAGATGAAAATGTCTTGCGATTCCTGGTTTTTTTTTCCCGCTCCCCACCCCCTTTTTCTAAGGCACTAAGCTACTAATAGCCTTTTAGCAGCTAATCTGCTAACCCCTTAAGCCTTTAATAGCCGCTAATAGCCGCTAAACCGCTAATAGCGCTAATCCGCTAATGGGCTTGCTTCGCAAGACGAAAAAACCGCTAGACGAAGAGACTCACGGAACGGATTCTTTTCGTCTTGCGAGGCACCACTATAAGAATGTTGTTACATACTCTGCTTATGCTCATGAGAGGACTGGAAATAACTCCTTTCAATTGAATTCTCTTTCCATTGCAATACCAGCTCCAGGAGACCCTCAGGCAAGACACACCCAGAACTCTCAAAATGTGAGGAATTGGACCTCCACTCAGGTGCCCCCACCCACTCTAAGCAGTGCAGGATTTAGAGCGTTGCGGGAGGTGTCCTTGCACAGGAGCTGAGGGGGTACAAAATACAGTGGTACCTCGGGTTAAGTACTTAATTCGTTCCGGAGGTCCGTTCTTAACCTAAAGCACCACTTTAGCTAATGGGGGTCTCCTGCTGCCACCGCGCCGCCGGAGCACAATTTCTGTTCTCATCTTGAAGCAAAGTTCTTAACCTGAAGCACTATTTCTGGGTTAGCGGAGTCTGTAACCTGAAGCGTATGTAACCTGAAGCGTATGTAACCTGAGGTACCACTGTAACAATAATCTAAAAGCCTATATTTATAAGGGTACCTACTCAAAATTGAGAGGGATGCCAAACTTTGACCTTGCTCAGGGTGCCATATTACCAAAGTCCATCCCTGCCTCTATGGGCCCTGCACTGTCAGGGCAGGACAGGCAGCAAGCATGCCACAGCATCTGCTGCCACCTCTCTTTTCCTGCCACCCCATGCTGAGTGTCCAAACAAGCAAAACGGTATGTGGTGGCAGCTACTGCTGCTTCTCCATCTAGTACAGCCTTTCTCAACCTGTGGATCCCCAGATGTTGTTGAACTACAGCTCCCATCACCCCTAGCTAGCAAGGCCAGTGCTCAGGGATGATGGGAGTTGTTGTCCAACAACATCTGGGGACCCACAGGTTGAGAACCGCTGATCTAGTAGATAGGACAACAGCCAGAGCTGCATGTGAGAGAAATTGGAAACAGCATGGAAGTTGGAGACACGGGGACATGCTTGCTCTGCCCTAGAGGTCAGGGCTCCCCTCAATAGAGAAGCAAGATCTGTGGGGTGTTAACACGGTGAGCCATTCCATTTACGTTCAAGCTGTATACTTGTGGAAATAAAACCATATGTCCCGAAGACACCACAGTCACTCCAAGGAAACCTAACCCTAAATGCAGACACCCCTGTAGTCTCTCACCATGTGGAGATTGGGGTGGCATGTAACAGTACAGTGGTACCTCGGTTTACATACGCTTCAGGTTACAGACTCCGCTAGCCCAGAAATAGTACCTCAGGTTAAGAACTTTGCTTCAGGATGAGAACAGAAATCGTGCAGCAACGGCGCAGCAGCAGCAGGAGGCCCCATTAGCTAAAGTGGTGCTTCAGGTTAAGAACAGTTTCAGGTTAAGAACAGACCTCCAGAACGAATTAAGTGCTTAACCCGAGGTACCACTGTATGTCCCCAGTGAAGGCCTCTGTTTTTAAGCATAGATGAAGTCTAAGAAGGGTGTTGGCTATCACATAATCCTTCATTTCCCTTTTCTCCACAGGTCAAAGGTATTATAAGATAAGCTGCCCTATGACTGTAGCTTGACTAACTCTACTGCCATTTCAACATCCCTTTATTAAGGCATCCTTCTATTTCCTTGCACATCTTCTTCAGCGAAATTGTCCCAACTTGAGCATCCTGTAAACTAAGCCTTGATATTTAATAAATACTTGCTGCAATTTTCACTTTATATGTGAAATGGCTTGTTTGAATATCTCAAATGCGGAGATATATAATATTAGCATACTGTATCCGAATGAGGCACTTTTCTCTGCACCTAAAATTGTCCAGAGTAATGGTAAAAAGTAATTCTGAAGGTTATATTAAGTATAATGGGATGCAATCAGAGCACAACCACAAATCTTTTGAAGTTGTTATAAACTGTGGTGCAAACCACTTCCTCACCGGCAGTTTGCTGAGCATTTCAATGAGGCTGAAGAGCCCAAGCTATCTATTTCAATTCCATTCCATACATGGCAAATCTTATCATGCTGCAATACGCACTACCAAAATTCAGATCTGAAAAAAGGAAAGAATCTGGCACTTTAAAATCTAGGTGCTCCCCAGATACCTGCACCAATGAAAATACAATTGTAAAATAAATACACAACTATTCCTATTTACCTTTCTCCTTTCTACTTGTCTCTTGTAAACAAAAACCTTCTGTCCCTATTTTGTCATTGGGGGAGTAGTCAAGGATGCCTTTTGAACATTTTGTTAGTGTGTTCACATGCACACTAGAATTATTCTGGGGTCTGGTCCCTTCCTCGGGCCTGTAAAAATAAAGAAATCTTTTCACAAGAAGAAGCTGCTCAAGAGAGCCAGCCTCCATCTCCTCAGGTTGCACAAGTTAACGGCAAAGAGTACTTTGTTGTGGATTTAGCCCACGCTAAATCTCCGGCAGGAAGGTAAATGGCGTTTCCGTGCGCTGCTCTGGTTCGCCAGAAGCGACTTAGTCATGCTGGCCACATGACCCGGAAACTGTATGCCAGCTCCCTCGGCTAATAAAGCGAGATGAGTGCCGCAACCCCAGAGTTGGTCACGACTGGACCTAATGGTCAGGGGTCCCTTTAGCTTACAGAACAAGATTATAACCAGTGCCATTTTTATAGAAAAAGAGGTGCTGGAACTCACCATGAACACCTTCCTCGGTCTCACTGAATGGCAATGATGCTCACCTGAGAGGTGCCGGAACTGAGTTCCAGAGAGTTCCAGCTGAAAAAAAGCCCAGATTATAATTATTACTGCAATACTCTTAAATTATGTTACTGGAGCTAGAACTCTTTCCCCCTGCTGACACGAGAGCTGCCCTTCAATTGATCCAGTTCCAAAAGCAAGAAGATAGAACCAAAACAACGGCCCATTCTTCCTGAGAAAGAACACTTAATTTAACCCACCCTTACATCCAGTCTCCTGCCTGCTGGATGGCTGTGATAAATGTTTTTGCACAATATACACATTTGCTCAAATACGAAGAGTAACAAGGAAGCGATAAGGGGGTTTAAGATTAATGAAGTGTAATATAACCACTGCAAATTTAACTTGAACGCCAGAAGTGGAAAAATCCTGTTTTTAAGGCATATTACCCACTAGACTAGTTTGTCAAAGGAGGAAGGTTACAGAGGTGGCAACCACAATGTTCTCAGGATGACAAAATAAGACACTTAAGAGATTAGAAGAAATGATAAGCTTGTAATAACAGAACAGTCTGGATAGCCCAGGCAGTCTCTTCCAGACAGAAGATCTCTGACGGTGTGACATAAACTAAATATAGGCACACGGAGCCAAACTCTTTAGGAAGACAAAAGTGAGGGTGCTTGCAACCCAGATGGATTCAAGTCAATGGGAGTTCAGTCACCGACTTGAACAGGGAATGGATTACTTGACATAATAAATAGTTCCTTGGGTTTCTGTTCCAAAGAAAAATGTAGCAGAGCACAAATCTCCTTGTGACAAATGAAATATAAATACCAGCGCCTTAAGAGAATTGGCAAATAATACAGGGTCAGCACTAGGATACCCCCCAACATTCCTCAGATGAAAAGAGGGACATTTCTCACTCCTCTACAACTGACCCTCCTTGCCACCTGTGGCGTTTGCCCCTAGGATGTGTCAAGGAAAGGGTTAAAATGGGTGTGAGGTGATTGGCCAGTGAGAATGCAAGGGGGGAGTAAAAGATAGAATGGGAGGTTTTGAAAAGACAGTTGAGGTCTGGGGGTTGACAGTTGAGGTTTGTCACTTGGGAGTTGAGGCTTAGGTGTTGGAGAAGGAAGAGGGTGGAATGCGCAGTGGGTTGGTTGAGTTGTATTGTGAGAGAGTGAGAGGAATTGTTAGGGAGTTAGATAGATAAAGGTAAAGGTAAAGGTACCCCTGCCCGTACGGGCCAGTCTTGACAGACTCTAGGGTTGTGCGCCCATCTCACTCAAAGAGGCCGAGGGCCAGCGCTGTCCGGAGACACTTCCGGGTCACGTGGCCAGCGTGACATCGCTGCTCTGGCGAGCCAGAGCTGCACACGGAAACGCCGTTTACCTTCCCGCCAGTAAGCGGTCCCTATTTATCTACTTGCACCCGAGAGTGCTTTCGAACTGCTAGGTTGGCAGGCGCTGGGACCGAAAAATGGGAGCGCACCCCGCCGCGGGGATTCGAACCGCCGACCTTTCAATCGGCAAGCCCTAGACGCTGAGGCTTTTACCCACAGCGCCACCCGTGTCCCTAGTTAGATAGATAGTTGGGAATAATTCAGTTTGAAGTTGTAGGAACTAAGATTTAAGAAACTGACAAGAGAAAAATAAACCGAAACCATACGCTTATTCCTGTACTTAAAAATAAACTTGATTATTTGTTTATGTTAACAACTGTCTGGACTCCATGTGTCCCCGTGAGAAGCAGGGTGGTGGCAGCGAAGAAAGCAACCACAGTGGTGGCACAGGGTCAACAGATCGTGAAAATTCTGGGGGCCCTGTGTGATCGCCACCCCCCCCAATTTTTGTACCTCCCCAGAGTATTTCTTTTCAGAAGAAGGCATGGGCCACCAGCACTACGCTAATGGAACACAACACACACACCACCATCCTGAGAAAACCCCTTAATCCCATTTTTTTATTCAAAAAATCAAGACTCCTGGCACTCCACTCCGCTCCCCCTTTCTTCCCACTCAGGGTGTGCTTGCCTCAGAGCACATTGTGCCGCAACAGTAGCAACCTCTCTTCCTCCTTGCCCACTCTCCAGCAGCTGCTACGAGCTGCCCAGTGGAGGATGCTGGCCATGGAGAAGCAACAGAATGCTCCCTTACAGCTACCACTGCTCAGGAGAAAAGTCAGCTCAGCTGCCTCTCCCAGTTTAGCAGCAGCACTAGTGGGGGAAATAGGGACATTCCAGGATCAAATCAGAAGCAGGGAGTGTGGCAGGAAGATTCAAGGACAATTTTATTTTTGGGGAATGATTCATGTTATTATGTACAGTAGCTGCATTGTTTTACATTTTCTGGATGCCTCATGATCATGTTATAAAGTAGTCGTGTTCTGTGACACCTAGGAGTTGCTTCTTTTTGTTTTCCAATACATTTCTTATCAATTAAAAAATCGGTGCAGTGTGAGCAAATTTTTATTCTGAAAGTGTGGCCCAGAGAAAAAAGTTTGAGAACCACTGTTCTAAACTCTTGTGAGAACCTTAAATTTAATGCATTTTTATTGTTCTCTGATTTTTATATTGTAAGTTGCCCTTGTACTGGAGAAATAGTAGAAGAGAAATTTAAATATATATAAATAAAATCTACCCTGGAAAAACGTGTGGCAGTGACTATGCCAGCGTATTAGAAAATATGAAATTGCACAGGAGGGTTTTGCTGCTGCATTGTGCCAATAACTCACCTGTCAGCAGCTATTCCACCTGGTTGCAGCAGAGGGAGATGTGAGATAGAGGGAACTGAGATTAACAGCCACTTGCCCATTCTTCATCTGCAGAGAGAGGGCTGTGTAATCCTTGAATGGTGCTTTGTGAATAATAATAATAATAATAATATAACAACAACAACAACAAAAATGTTAAATATGTTGGTGCTTATGTAGAGATCTGGCAATTATCTTTTTTTTGCCGTGCAGAAATGCATACACGGAGAGAATACTTTTTAAATGGAGGCAGTTCACACATACGGCTAAGAGTTATTCAGTGTTAATTGATCAAGCGAGGAGAGATCTCTCATCTCATATTGTAGAGGAGATGACAGTAGGTGCTAAAAATAAATATGTCCTGTTGGGATTAACTTGAGATAGCAAAGCCACATATCTGGTCATTGCGTGACACCTCACTCAATGAATGTGCATGTGTGAACCAGCCCACCGAAAACTAAATTCTTTTTTTTTTTTTTGACAATTTTTTTTATTGGTTTTCACATATTACATTACAATACAGTGGTACCTCAGGTTACATACGCTTCAGGTTACATACGCTTCAGGTTACAGACTGCTAACCCAGAAACGCAGGTTAAGAACTTTGCTTCAGGATGAGAACAGAAATCGTGCTCTGGCGGCGTGGCAGCAGCAGGAGGCCGCATTAGCTAAAGTGGTGCTTCAGGTTAAGAATGGTTTCAGGTTAAGAATGGACCTCTGGAACAAATTAAGCACTTAACCTGAGGTACCACTGTACCAAAGCAAACACCATTTCTTCCCCATCCCCCATACTTTTACATTTATATTTCCTCAATCCATCATATTGTAGTTTTCGAATCGAATTGAAAACTACATTCTTAAGCTCACCAACATAGTTAAAGGTTTTGGTCCCGGTCCTGATCTATGAAAGCAGCGTTATCAGCAGGGCTTTTTTCAGTAGGGACTCACAGGAAATCAGTTCTGGCACCTCTCAGGTGGGTGCCATTGCCATTCTAAGAGAATGAGGGAGGCGTTCATGGTGAGTTCCATCACCATGTTTTCTAGAAAATTAGCACTGATTATCAGCATTATTGCATAGCAAAATTCTTCTAGGACTCTAACACCTCAGATGACTTTGAGGGGATCATGTCTTGCAATGCTCCTTCATGAGAGGAAAAAAACTCTTCAAGACGAAAACTAGTTCAGACACCTAATTCCTGATATCTGGTTTTCTATGTATGTTGTCAGAGAGAGAATTCTACCATGCCATCCCCACCTTTTAGTCTGAAATTGCAGAGTCCAGAACCAATGTTAACATATGGCCAGCTGCTTATGTACATGCTGAAATTGTCACATTTACTTTACATAAAAGAAGTGTATTCTTATTTGTATTACTATTCATTTTTACATGAACGCGTTATTGTTCATGGAGTGGAATGAACGTTTGACAGAGTATTTCCTCCTCCCCACACCTTCTACTTTAGAATACATGTAAAACATTTTAATTGTCCTCCCCCCCCCATCTCCAGCTGCACCTCTGGCTGCTCTGTGACCATCTAAACATTTTTGTCTTTCAGGTCAGCACTCACAGCTATAGATGAATGCCACTGAAGTTTTGCTTGTGCTTAAGGGAGAACAATGCGTGGTTAAGCAGGTGATCTTTTGATTTCGCTTCTAGAGCGAGATCAGTGCTGATGACAGAACAGATGGTCATCTTTGTTGCAGGGCAGGGGGGAAGAAAATTAAAATAACCAGATAGAATTGGGCAGATGTTTGCTTACATCCGTGCATAAATAGAACTAATCCTTATTGGTTAACTCTGCAATCTGGATTCTTGGGCGCAAGGGAAAGGTGATAGAGTATACACAAGTAACATACGCAGTGAGCAAGCCAAACCTATTTAAGAAGGAGCTTTTGAATATCTATTCCAAAGCAGAAGATACAGAAGATGACGAGCTTATTCTAAACGGTATGGTCAGCATAACGTTTCTTGAAGCAAGAAGAGCCGTTCTACATTCTTGCAGTTTCTCTTTGTTCTGAGATTGTTTTATCTGTTTTGCTTTTCCTTGCCAGAGATTGCAGCACATGCATGATCTATGTAAGTTTCTTCTGTTTTATAGTTATCATGTTTTTTTGAACAGCATTTCACATTGATCAGCCAGAGCTAGGTGTGTGGTTCTTTTCCCATCCATCTCAGAGTTCTCTACAGCTTTTTCTGTGCATGATGGAAACTGTTACAAAGTCAATGTCTTTGTGATGATTCTCTCTCTAAGTTAAAAAAAAATCCAGATCTGTGTTCTTTCTATGAGTTCTCAACAGCTGCATCACTCCTGCTGCATTCAAAAAAAAGCTGGAACATGGAACCAGACTGTGGTCCATAAGGTCAGAAGGAAGACTCATATTTGGGGCAAGTTTGAGTCTGTTATCACTTCACTACTTAGGCTGTTGCAGTAGAAAAGGGAGAGGACACATCATCCTGGCATTCATACATCACAGTGACTTTAAAGCTCTCTGAGATTCCTTGGAAGCCTATCATTGGTTCCTCAATGAGAAGATCAGTGATGCCAGGAAGCTTCCCGAAAAGACAGCTTGCTCTTCATTACTGATGTCCCCGTAGCCCAGGAAAGAGGGTGCAATTGCTTTTAGGCTGTAATCCTGTTAGTGGGAGTTGGTTCTACTGAATTTACTTCTGTTCTGACTCAACATAATCATGATCACACTGTTAGTTGTTGTGGGTGGTGATGATGATGATCCAATAGACTTGACCAATGAACTGGCTATGAACTTTAGCACAGACTCCAGACTTCTCAAATATTTTGTGCAGGTAAATGTGGACAGGATTCCCAGAAGGTAGACAGTTTGAAATCCCCCAGCTCGATAAAATGCTGCTGATCTTGTGACAGTTGCCAACAATTAGCTACCATTTTGTAGCTGCATATTGATTCTACTCACAATATGTAGAACTCTGATCACCTGACCCAGGTGATTTGTTTTAACCCCCCCCCTTGACCAGTGGCTCATTGAGGTCACGTGTTAGCATAAAACAGCCTCAATCTTCTGAGAAATCATTCAAATGCTTTGGGAGTCATAGTGAATAATCCCTTACTCTTGAATGACGCAGCAATCACATTTATGGTTTGCAGACCCCCCAAGTGTCTCTATTTTCCAGGGACAGTCCTGGATTTACAGAAGCCGTCCTTGTGTCTGATTTGATCCTGGAATATCCCCCTTTTCCTTAGGATACCCCTATTTTCATCAGAGAAATGTTGGAGGGTATGGAGTTATGTGATCCCCAAGCCAAGGAAACAAGTAATTATACAACCTTTAGAAGATATCTGAAGGCAGGCCTGTATAGGGAAGTTTTTAAAAAATGTTTTGATGTTTTATTATGTTTTATGTATGTTGGAAGCCATCCAGAGTGCCTGGAGCAACCCAGTCAGCTGGGTGGGGTATAAATAATAAAACGATGATAGTGGTGGTGGTGATGGAATAGGACATCCCTATTTTCATCAGAGAAATGTTGGAGGATATGGGTTTGTAAGACTGTGTGGCCAAGGCACTAAATTACCCATGAGGCAGAATTTGATTTTGCCACAAGGTGGCAATAACGATTAAAATATAAAGGCATTACCTGAAATAGATTCTATTTGCTTGATTAAGTATGACCCAAACATTGTGACCAGTCATATAAAGAACAGTACCTATCCAATTCTCTCTCTCTCTCATAGAATGACAAGTCAAGGACTATGGGGAATGATTTCCACTTTAGCATCCCCTGTAAGGGGTGCCTTTATCCTGTTTAGGACAAACACAATGATAAACTTACAATGCTGATCATGCTTTCATAAATATATGCTATTGAATTCCAAACCTGAACTGGGGGAAAAAAATAATAAGGAGAGAAAGAAAAGAGCTGTATTGCAGTTGAGAATCAAATTGTCTGTTCATGTTCTCTTGTACCGTAGGTTCATATTCTCTTTATACGCCTCCCCATTAATGCTCGCAAGCGATCTACAATCATTAAGTAGTGAGTGACAACGATGTTTGTTGATTAGCTATCATGTAATAATAATTACTGTCACTTTCAAGCCAAAGACGGAGAGCAGATGAACGTTGCGGTGTTTTAATCTGGAAATGTTGATGGTGGCAGAAGACGACAGCAAATAACAATAAAAACTGGTGCAATGCATACACAGCGCCACTCAAAGCAGCTAGATGAAATGATACCCCATTCTCCTGTGTAAACACCAGCTCTCTGTCATACGCAGCTCTGGCGCACTAGTTGTTCATCTGCATTATTCATTATTATTGTCTGCAAAATTAAAAATGAAACCTTCCAGGACAAAACATCTATGCAACAAGAAGCTAAGGTGGGAGGCACGGCAACCTTTAAATTTTGTTTGAGTGCTAGATGACCTCAGTAGGAGAAAAAAGGTATGTGAAAAAATAGCCCTGGTATTAACGCAGATCTATTTGAGTCTTCATGCTTTGTAGTTTGAAAACAAGCAGCTGACAAGGAATAGCTAGAACTGTACATATATTACTATTCCATCCTTTTCGTAGAGTAAGCCTAGGCTGAGGGCAGATCCATTCCATACAGTTAAAGGACACTTGGTGCAAATTTGAAGCACATTACTTCCCCAAAAGAATTATGGGAATGGTAGTTTGATACCTGGGAATTATGGGTCTGTGAGAGGAGGGAAAACTACCATTCCCAAGATTCTTTGGCAGAAGTATTCAGTGTCCTTTAAGTGCATGGTATAGTTCTGCCATCAGTTCAATTTCCCCAGTACCCTTTCCTTTTAATCATGCCTTGAAGTTTACATTTCTTGTATGCTGAGCAACCAAATCCTAAAATTTATAGACTGCTGCATTTCCTGACTTTTTAGAGAAGAATGTTCTATATATCTGCATACATTTCCAGCATTTATTTGACACACTTTTATACATCTTGATCTGGATAGGATTTGTGAAACCAACTTTGCACCTCTGCATAGTGAATGTATCTCTGGCTGGATGTATCAGCCCTTAAGCTTTGATAGGTATTTAATGTAATGGCATTCTGTAGTTATAAGGAAAATACTATATGCACCCTTATAGTCCTAAACAGCACAGCGTTTGCAACAGATTAACCCATAGACAGAAATATCAGAAACTTCAAATGACTCCAAACTGTTTCCGGGCACGCTCAGATCAATAGTTACAAAGGATGTTGCCTTCTCCTCCTCATCCTAATAAATAAACAGCCATCATCCTGCTCTGCTTCTTGTGACAAGACGGTGTGCAAGGGAGCTGCGGCTAAATAATAAATAAAGTGACCTGCAGAGTGATGTTCTCCTAAGTTCAAACGTATTAAGTCATTTTTGTGTATATATTTTAGGTTGACATGCCATTAAAATAAAAAATTTAATACGCACAAGCAACAAAAAGCAGCACATTTCATTTCACATTAAAAACATCCAGGCGGCTTGTCACTCCACCATTTCTGTCTCTGGAGATGGGTGGTGAAAAAGCATATAGAGAAGGAAGGCAAATAATGATAAAATCCTTGATGTTTGAATAAAGGGATTGCCACACAAGCTGAGAGTTGTGGTTCATGTAATTTTGCAAGTGCTGTTTCAGAAAAATGAATTCACTATGTCCTGTGCTAATGCTTTCATTCCCCAAAGCTTATTTATTAAAATAAATAAATAAATAAATAAATAAATAAATAAATAAATAAATGCTTAATACTTGAATTTGGCAGAGGGGAGACTACAGTCTCAAAGAGTGAATTTTTCTTTGTTTCAAGTATGCCACTAGATTGCAGGAGGAAGATAATCAGATCAAGCAATAAAATATAAATATTGGAGAAAATCTAACATTACATTCAATGATAGTTTTCTGCAAAGATAAGGATACTCAGCAGGCTCCTTGGAATAGCTATTTCTAGCCTTCCTCATCTGTTTTTCTCTACTATCTTTACATATTGATATTTTTTTTCCAAATCACTGAATTCCTCTTTTGAAGGTTCACAGATTGATGGTGTTTGCTTCTATCTCTCTGTTGTCTGATGACAGTTTCAAAGAAACCCTTATGTTTTGCTGCTCGGCAAGACTGGGGCATAACAGATGGAAAGCACACAATTCTAATCTGAGCTCCTCCTCCTATAGGGTATATTCCTCTTACCCTACCACAATCTTGTACACCCTAGATTATCACTCTTTCCCATAAGAACTTCTAAAATGATCTGGCTGCTTTTTCTCCTCCCTACAACTGAATGTGAACTAGACTGTTGATGCTGGTGCAATCACAAGACTAACTCTACACCGATGTTGCCACAAGCCCTAGTTGCTCAACAACTTCTAAATAATCCGCAGTCAGCCAAACTCTCCCCCAAAGAAACATGACTGGAAAACAAGTCTATTCCTCAAATTGGTGCTGAGGTATGAAGGGAACTTAAAACAAATATACAAAACGCCCAACACATTGTGGTTTCAACCTTACTCAGGAGCAAAGGATGCTTTAACTGGTTA
The DNA here is from genome assembly GCF_965153285.1 of Podarcis tiliguerta. Taxonomy (NCBI): domain Eukaryota; kingdom Metazoa; phylum Chordata; class Lepidosauria; order Squamata; family Lacertidae; genus Podarcis; species Podarcis tiliguerta. The sequence continues at coordinate 76,284,495 of NC_139539.1, forward strand.
CAAATACTTCAACAACACACGTCTGGTCATCTGAAACAGCTTGTGTATTTTCTTCCTTTGATTATATTTCAGTACCATTTTGAGGCTTGGTGTTCTTGTTTATTCACCTCTTTTTAGTGTTCCCTTCTCTCCTAAAAAATATATGCAAATACCCTCCATATTTCCCCTCTTCTATGTGATGAACAAGACACAAAGATTGCATTCCTCAGATCTCTGCCTTACTAACCAGAGCCTCTGAACTCCAGCCTTCCCTGTTGTGTACTTGTGTTGGAAAACCGCAAAGTTAACCCAGTCAGCATATTTTTAACACCACAGGTTGCTTTCCAGCTTTCCCTATGTCTGTTCCTTAAATCCTGCCCTATACTCTCTCAATAAGCATTTGGATACAACTGGTTGATCATCATGAGAACAAGTCAAGGCAAACTTTGGGCTCTCTTTTCCTCCATCTCTTCTTCAGCACCCCTGCTAAGATATTACAGACCCTCCAAGTGTCCCTATTTTCCAGGGATGTCCCTGATTTAGAGAAGCCGTCCCAGTTTCTGATTTGATCCTGGAATGTCCCACTTTTCCTTAGGATGACCCTATTTTCATTAGAGAAATGTTGGAGGGTATAGAGTTGTCCGCCCTCTGAACCGTCTGAAGGCAATCCTGTATAGGGAAGTTTTTTTAAAAATGTTTAATGGTTTATTATGTTTTTAATAAATGTTGGAAGCTGCCCAGAGTGCTGGGGCAGCCCAATAAGATATGCGTGGTATAAATAATAAAAATTATCATTATGGAATGGGATGTCCCTATTTTCATCGTTGGAGGGTATAATATTAGGGTATATTGGAGGGTATGATATTAGAGCTTTTGCTTCTGTTTTTTACTAACCACAGTTTAGTGACTAATGACTAATCTTAACTGATTAACTTAAATAGAACAGTTTGATAAATGATGGGTTGAAGGAGGCTGGCTTTAGTAAACCATAATTAAGGATATGTGACATTTAGCTCATTTTGTTTCTTGTATTCACATTTCAGTTGTTGTATTTTTTCCTCCCTTTTCTTGTAAACTGCCCAGGGAATGTAACTGAAGGGTGGCATAAGAAATACTTACAGTGATGAATGATTGAACAACATACTCCTTTAATTACTTGCCGATGGTGCTTTTCTTTATTATTAACAGCAATATTAATACATCCTAACCAGCAATGAAAAACGGCAAGGATGTTTACTGTTAGTACTATATTGTAAAAATTAACCACAAAGTGTAATAATGCCTAATGAAGACCACATTTTTAAGAAAGGGGATGCTAAAGAAGATGGTTAAGGATAACTAGGGAAGCAGTTTCAGTATTTCGGGCATGATGGCCAGTGTGGTGTAGTGGTTAAGAGCGGTAGACTCGTAATCTGGTGAACCGGGTTCGCTTCCCCGCTCCTCCACATGCAGCTGCTGGGTGACCTTGGGCCAGTCACACTTCTCTGAAGTCTCTCAGCCTCACTCACCTCACAGAGTGTTTGTTGTGGGGGAGGAAGGGAAAGGAGATTGTTAGCCGCTTTGAGACTCCTTCGGGTAGTGATAAAGCGGGATAACAAATCCAAACTCCTCCACAGCTGGAGACCCACATTTGGGAAACACTGAGTTACATGAAGGGAAAGGGCTGTAACTTCCTCTTACCTGTTTTGCATGCAGAAATTCCTGGGTTCAGTCCCAATGGCATCTCTAGATAAAGCTGGGAGAGAACCCTGCCTGAAATCATGGGTGGCCATCAGTGTGGGCAGTACTAAGCTAGATAAAGCAATGTTCTGTGCACAGCTCCAGGCTTTATGACTGGTACAAAAAGTACACATGGCTATGTTTCTACTGCAATTTGTCCCCTTTCTTGGTGCCTTTGTGCCGCAGCAGAGCTTACATCTTTATAAGGAGGACCGTGCAAGAAATTGAGACCGACTCCCATCTATAACCATCTTATGTTATGTGTAGTTTTAAAATCAGCATCCGAATTAAAGCTGTCAGGGAAAGATATTGCTATTTCGGGATTTGCTGATTGCCTAAAGTCGTACTGTCATTCCAGGAAAGATTGCTTGTCAGGAGTCGTCCTTTGGGAAATTACGTATGTCAAATGAGACTGCCTGGAGTTATGCTGGTCAAGATGGCGAATGGGGGACGACGACGGGCAACAAGCTGATCCATAATTGGATCAAATCTCCATTCAACCCTTGATCAAAGAAAATTAAACTCTCTTAAGATGGGCTTTTGATTTAAATCACATCCAGGCTATATCCAAATGAAGCAATGCTGCTGGGGACACATCTATATCACAGGCATTTAACCTTGACACCCGCAAAGTCATGGGAGGGGAGAGTGATTTCTAGCAGAGAATTCTGATTGGATACCTTCAACAAACTGTACTTCCCAGGATGCTTTGGGGGAAGAATTCTTCAATCGAATGCGTACAGGCAGGAAGCTCCTCTCCTCACTTGGCCTAAGACACAGAACACTCAGAGGAGTCCTTGATGCAACGACTGGAAGCACTGTCAATTTTAAATTTCCTGAATCAAGCATTTGCTTTATCAAGCAAGAGGTATACAAATCTTGTTTTTTATATATATATATATATATATATGCAGGTTTTGGTGTCCTCGGGTGTCTTCCCGTGTAAAAGTATATATATATATATATATATATATAAAAAATACCTGCTTGTTTATTTTTCTTAGGGAGGATCCCTTTCCTTCTATCAAAATGGTTCTATGTTTAGGGAAATTTCCCTCGATTTATGAATACTGATACTCGGGAGGAAGTGGAGGAGAGAAGAGTATGCACTTTGTACCAGTGACTCTAAGATCCAACAATTTTTGGCACAGAAAAACCTCTCCTGTGAGAGCCAGTGTTGTGTAGTGGTTAAGAGCGGTAGTCTCGTAATCTGGGGAACCGGGTTCACGTCTCCGCTCCTCCACATGCAGCTTCTGGGTGACCTTGGGCCAGTCACACTTCTCTGAAGTCTCTCAGCCCCACTCACCTCACAGAGTGTTTGTTGTGGGGGAGGAAGGGAAAGGAGAATGTTAGCCGCTTTGAGACTCCTGAAGGGGAGTGAAAGGTGGGATATCAAATCCAAACTCTTCTTCTTCTTCTTCTTCTTCTTCTTCTTCTTCTTCTTCTTCTTCTTCTTGTCTAGTCAGCTGGTAATGTGCAACAATATCTGAGAGAGAAAAACCAGCCATTGTTCTTGCCTGTCTTCCCTTCCTTCCTTCCTTCCTTTTTTTGGTATCTAGCTAAAAAGCAAATGCTGAGGCATTGCATCCAATATTAATCTTCCCCACAGTAGGCCAACTGGAATGAATTGATAATCCTAAATTAGGTCCAATAATTTCAGCAGATCTGCTCTGAATATAACATTGCTGGGTACAGCTCACTCTTATTTCTCGTCAGCTGGCAGCCCAAATTTTGGCGTAAGCCTGCTTTGTGTGACACACACACTGATTCTGCTGTTTCTGCTTGTATATCTGGTCAGCGTTCCTGTAAAGAAGAGGGATTGTTTTGAAATTTCATTTAGGTATTCCTTAATGAAAACAGGTAAGCAAGGCTGAATGGTATTTTAAGTGTGGGGGGAGGGCAGGCAGCCAGGGACACACACCTGGCCAAACAGCTGTCTCTGGAAAATTTTACGCATCACCTGGGAGGACAGGCAAACTAATGCTAGGGTACTGGAAGAAGCAAAGATCACCAGTGTCAAAGCAATGATTCTTCAACATCAGCTTTGTTGGACTGGCCATGTTGTGTGATGCCTGATTATCGTCTTCCAAAGCAACTACTCTATTCTGAACTTAAAAATGGAAAGCGTAATGCTGGTGGTCAACAAAAGAGGTTCAAAGACTGTCTCAAGGCAAATCTTTAAAAACGTAGTATAAACACAGACAACTGGAAAACACTGGCCTGCGAGCACTCCAATTGGAGAACAGCCTTTACTAAAGGTGTCATGGGTTTTGAAGAGGCTCGAACTCAGGACGAAAAGGGAGAAATGCGCTAAGAGGAAGGCACACTTGGCAAACCCTCACCGTGATCAACTCCTGCCCGGAAACCTATGTCCCCACTGTGGAAGGACATGTGGATCCAGAATTGGCTTCCACAGTAACTTATGGACTCACTTTTAAAACCATAATAAAAGAATTCCTTCCAGTAGCACCTGAGAGACCAACTAAGTTTGTTATTGGTATGAGCTATGCTGTGCATGCACACGTCTTCAGATATCTTCAGGTATCTTAAGAGAATAGAGCTGGGTGCCAGGTCTTCACCTTTCCCCAAATACCCCCAGGGGGTCTTGCATGGCCCTAGCCCCTTGACAGGGGTTCAGACAAGAGCATGGCGAGCCCCTGGATTCCTTTAACAGAATACCCTTGCAGCAGTAGCATTGGAGGGGCAGGAACAGCCAACCGTACCCCCTCTACCAACCAAATTTAACCAATGCCTAACCACAACCTTACAAGTTGTGACGAATTTGCTACACAGTAGGCAAAAAACCAAATGGCACCAGCCAATCAGCCAAATGGAAAAATTCCTACCAGGCCCTTGCCCCAAAGCAGACGATCCCATGACAGGCATAGCAAGGTGAACACAAACAGCCCTAAATGTAGGGAGGGTGGGCGGGTGATCCGATGCGTTCGGCGAAAAGAGGCAGATCAACACTGTACGCAGGGAATAAATAGCCCCTTGGCTGTCAATCATAAATTGCAACATCAAATTCTCCCCGACGACCAAGAGGTGCCCAATAAGATTCGTGGCCATCCAAACTAACCCGCCCAGCAACAGAGGGATGTCTTGTTTGCCCCCACCGCAACACGTGCTCTCCATGAAGGAGAACACGCTTTCACATTTCTTCAATATCTGGGTTTTTTTTTTTTTTTTTTTTTTAAAAAAGGAAACTTAACATTAGGAAGCTGCCTTATATCACGCCAGACCATTTATTTGTCTAGCTTAGCCCTGTCTACCTTGATTAGCAGTTCTCTCAAGGGGTCTTTCTTTGCCCCACCTGGAGATGCCAAGAATCAAACCTGGGACCTTCTGTATGCAGAGCAAATGCTCTGCCGCTGGACCGTGACCCATAATTCATGCACTGATTCTATAAACTGCAGGTGGGGCTCACAGGATGAATTTCTCTTCCTGGCTTATCTAGTCCAGTATTGTCCACACTGAGTGGCAGTGAATTTCCAGGGGTTCAGACAAGGCGTCTTTCTGTTAGGTTTCTGTTTATTGCCACTGTGCAGTGCTTGGAGTCACAAGACTCTGTTTACATTCCAGATTGTTGGAAGTCTCACGGGAGACGGGTGTTGGTATTACTGGTTTCCTATTTTCTTTGTACCAGTTGCCTCTCGGCTTTCACAGAGAGAGGATGTATATTTCTTTTTTGTCTGCATAGTTACAAATAAAACTCTTAGCATGTAGCTCATATTTCTCATCTTCTGCTGCTGCTGTATATTCTGCGTAATGAGGGAATGTTCCTGGAGCCTCATCAAAGGCTCAGGTCATTAATCAACGTCGGAGGGCTTGACCGGAGGAGTAGCTTGGCCGAACGCAAGTCCGACATTTTTTGTTATGGGCGCCTAGAGATGCTGGAATTGGAAGCTTCTGCACTCCAAGCAGATGCTACTGACCTCTGGCCCTTCTCCTTTCCTCTATGGAAAAGTGAAGGTAACACCTGCTTACCATGAAGGATAAAAATATAGAGCTTAAATGTTTTAACTGTTTTAAAATGTTGACAGCTGGAGTTAAACGAGACAGAGTATCCTGCCCCAAATAAAACAGCAGAACTCTTTCAACCCTACTCCTTTTATTCATCTGCAAAATCACTTTTTTTTTCTTTCCCAGAGGCGACTTTTAAAAAAAGAAAGGAAACTTTTCTAGCTAGCGGAAAGCCAGCACTGTGTGTTAGTGATAGAAAAATCCCCCCATGGCAAGAATGACACAAATGGATGCTTTCTCCTTCTGAATTTATATCTGATTCTGTTTCTGTTTCTGCAATTTTGTCGTAGCTCTGTACTGAGTTTCTCCTGGTCCCTCCTAGTTGGTGTAAATCTGGTTCTACAAATGCAATCGACTTTCAAAGAACAAGGCACGTCATATTATAAAGGAGGGACCTTTCTAGAAGCCCTCAGGGCTTAGATGAGATCAAAATTAACTCATCCATTATCTGCCAAACAGCAGATAATCTTTAATTTGGGCTTTCCTTGAACAAGCATGTCTGCCATGGTTACTCAATGACTCACAGACACATGCGTGGGATGACTCCATTGGAAAAATCCTGCTTGAAAAGTTGTTAAATGCATAATTCTTGATAGAATATTATTTAAATATGAATTTAAATATTTTTGTTGCTGCTGCAGAGTATTAATAAAAAAATTCACAGATTAATTCAGAAACAGAGTGGAAAGGATTCATGAATGAATAAATGCAAAGTTGCCATTGACTGGAACTAGATCAGTCGGCCTTTCCTGATGGAAATTAGTGCTTGATGCTCTTATGCTTAGAAATAGTAAATAAATATATGTTAAAGCAATGAGCTTTATTTTGGAAATTTGCTATATTAAAGGAGGAATCAGCAGTGATAGGTAATTCAAGGTACCCCACTACTTTTTTTTCTAGCTAATGCTTTGACAACCTGGCTTCTCATAACCTGGTCATTCTAAGGGAGGAAATATTTCCTGGGCAAGTTGCTTGTGAGACTTTCCATTGGCTTGCCCCCACAATAATGTAGTCTAGGAATAAATATTAAGTTGCAGCACAGTCAACCTCACTGATGACAAGACGTAGCCCTAGACATGACTACTTATGAGGTTTTCACCACTTTCGTTACATCAGAAGATGGAAAATTAGACTGAGCATTCTTTCTTTCCTGGATTCTGTGAATTCTGTGAATGTTTTGTGTAGATGTTTCTGAGCACAATTGGTCAGTGTTGGTGCTGACCTTTAAAGCCCTAAATGGCTTTTGCCCTGTATACCTGAAGGAGTGTCTCCACCCCCATTATTCAGCCCAGATACTGAGGTCCACCTCCGAGGGCCTTCTGGTAGTTCCCTCATTGCGAGAAATGAAGTTACAGGGAACCAGGCAAAAGGCCTTCTCAGTAGTCACGCCTGCTCTGTGGGACACCTTCCCAGCAGATGTCAAACAGATAAACAGCTATGTGATTTTTAAGAGACATCTGAAGTCAGCCCTGTTCAAGGAAGTTTTTAGTGTTTGATGTTGAATTGTGTTTTTACTATTTTTTGTTGGGAGCCACCTAGAGTGGCTGGAGCAACCCATTCAGATGGGCAGCATACAGTGGTACCTCGGGTTAAGAACTTAATTTGTTCTGGAGGTCCATTCTTAACCTGAAACTGTTCTTAACCTGAGGTACCACTTTAGCTAATGGGGCCTCCTACTGCCGCCACGCAATTTCTGTTCTCATCCTGAAGCAAAGTTCTTAACCCGAGGTACTATTTCTGGGTTAGCGGAATCTGTAACCTGAAGCGTCTGTAACCCGAGGTACCACTGTATAAATAATGACATCTTCTTCTTCTTCTTCTTCTTCTTCTTCTTCTTCTTCTTCTTCAGAGGGAGATGATGGATCCTTGTTGTGACTTAATGCAGGCCAAAGCCACAGGGTGGGAAAATGTCAAATGTTGGGCTTCAGAATTTTAAAGGGTTGTTGTACAAGATACCCTCCACTGGCTCCCTTCCTCAGTGACTCTATCTTCTCACTGCAGAAAATTCAGGGGACATTTGTCTGTGACCCCCCCGTTCTGGGGTGCAGGACCTACATCTTACACACCTAGGATTCTGGGATAAAGATGTAACAGCTGCTCAAAGTTGGGCTTGTAACCCAGTTCTTTCCCAGCCTTAATTGAAACTGCTTTGGATTTTATGGAACTTGAGAAATCTGCTTTGGCAGTTTTACCACCTAAATATAATAAAACCAAAATTTCAGCACTTCAGGTTTACACTGAGGGGAAGAGCTCTCTATGTCTCTTTGACATATTTAATGCTCCTAATGGCACAGCATTTCTTTTAAAAATAAAACCTCCCCCAACTCCTTGTTTGAAAATGAAATCCAAAGGAAAATGCAATGTAGTTGGGGAAGGACTGATAAATCATTTGTTTCTGATTTGTTGCTGTGCTATCATGCATGTATGTGTTTGGGGGATGGGGTGAGGAATGAAATTTGCATCCCCTGAGTTGTGTGCACAGATACTATTTTAAAAATAATTGCTAGAATTACAATAGAAATAAAAGAGTCCCATGTCGGATCATCAAGATAAAAACAATGCAACAAATCAAATAGCAACCATGACAGCAGGAAAAGCAGCAAAAGCAAACAAAAAACACACCCTTTTGCATTCCCAAGAATTTGATTTGGGTTAGATCCAAGAGAGATCTATGGAAGATGTCAGGGAACTGCCATCGGAGCAGGAGGAGGTGAGAGGGCTCTCAGACGATGGTGGAGAGGGCACCAGTAGGGGGAGGGATAGCCCATATGCTGGGGAAGGAAATCAGCATAACACCAGTGGAGAAGGGGAGGAGATAGAGGAAATGGAGAGCTGGCTCCAAGACTCTTCACAGGAGACAAGCGGAGAGGGAACAAGTGCTCCGTTACCCACACCCACAGCGCGTAAAAAGGTTGCGCGCAGGCAACAGGGGAGGAGACTGGGCGTGAAGCAGCTTCTATGTTGGAAGCGGTTTAAGAAACGCCCATTGACGGATTCTGCCAGCGACTGAGGCAGCCACGAGATAGAGGCTGCTCTGTCAGAAAGGGTTCAACCATGCAAGACAGCCACGAGTGAAGGCAATTTACGCACAAGCAATCCCTAGAACCACAACAGAAGACTTTGGAAATGGAGCTTCCAAAAGGTTCAAATCTTCTTGTCTTGCCCCTTTAGTGAGAAAAATGCTCCTTGGATAAATTTTGGTATCCTTTAATGAAGAGGTGGGTAACCAATGGCCCATGTGCTGCATCCAGTCCCCAAAAACCTTTTTTTGTGGGCCTCAGTGACCCACTATATATATATATATATACACACACACACACACACACACACACACACACTGCTCCTGTGCGTTCCCCACTGTGATGCCTTGATGTTAAAAGGTTTTGGTAGCCCTCAAAGCTCCTGCATTTTTCTTGTTGAAACTCTTCTTTTTTAAAACAAATTATTTTCAAAAAGATTTTGTGGGGGGAGGCACCCCACATACTCTTCACAGACCTGTTCAAACACATGATTTGGCTACATACGTTTTTAAATTTGTGTTAATGTTTTATTGTTTTGAATTATTCTTTTCAAATTACATTGTTTTCAAATTACAATGTTTTCAAAATATTTATTTTATTTTTCATGTTACTGCTTTATCACAGAAGTGCTTGCTGCTCTAGGCTCTGTTGGGAGGAAAGGAGGGATAGAAATTTAAGAAACAAGCATGGCCGTTTTTCAGCTGGAACTTGCCGGAACTCAGTTCCGGCACCTCTCAGGTGGGCACCTTTGCCATTATAAGAGAATATGTTGAGTTCTGGCACCTCTTTTTCTAGAAAAATAGCACTGCAAACAAGTAAACCAGCCTTAAGGAGCCCTAAGCTTGAGGGTGATGAGTGAGGTATTCACTGCTTCCGCCCTCATCATTTCTGATAAGTACAGCAATTCCCTCAATTGTAATCCATGGTAGGAGCCAGCAGTTCTGACTTCACCAGCCACCACTGCTGCTAACAATACTTGATCCAGCTTATTTAATTCAATCAAACAAAAGATAATGCATGCATTTCTGGAAAACTGACATTTGAATTCCAGAGCCACAGGAGGTAGGAGAGGAAAAGTTCATCTCAAGGAATAGAAATGGAAAAGTTCCTGTCTTTCCTTTTTCTCTCTTTCTTTCCCTTTCCTCCAGGCTTCCATATATTGGGATAATATCTAGAGAGGCAGAGTAGCAGAGCTATATTTAGTAAGTAGGTCATGGAGACTATTTCATTTGTTGAGCTGAAGAGCTCTACCCTTGCGCTTGTCTGAGTTCTCATGTGTGGCTTGCGCACCACAAAATCCTGCTTGCATCATCAAAACAAAGGCCTGTAAGGATGCCTCATAGAAATTTCATGAAGCAACAAAGCGCAGATGGTAGATGGCATATGCTCATTCTTCAGTTGTAAGTTCGCTCCTTTGCTGCAAAGACTCTTTTCTTTGCAGCGCCCCAAAAGGACTTCTTACACAGCCCCATATGAAAATGAGGATGAAAACACAACAAAGCAACATTCTGCTGGGACAGTAGTGCTTGCCCAAAAGTTTAAAGGCAGAACTATAGGTTATCCACCACACAGGCTTGCTGCCCAAAATGGTATCCCCACAATGGGATCTCACTCCACTCCCCTGTAGTTCACAGTAATGGAAATTCCTGTCATGGGGTCACTATCATTTCAATCTCAAGAAACCGATAAAAAATAATTTAGCATTAAAAAAGAAAATAGTCATCAAGTCCACATTGTCATGAAAAGTGTATTTGTTTTTGGGCCTTCAATATTTATCTTGAGATGGGTTGTTTCCAATGCTAGCCATGCTAAGAGTAGACCCATTGAAATTGATGAAATTAATGAACCTTACTAACTTAGGTGCACTAATTTCAGTGGCTCATCCACACTTCCACTTGTTCCATCACTTTCCTATGGGAAGACTTGCTATTTATTTATTTATTGAATTTATATCCCACCCTATACCCGGAGGTCTCAGGAAGGTTTACCCCCTGAATAAATATGGGTTGTGGGACGCGGGTGGTGCTGTGGGTTAAACCACAGAGCCTAGGACTTGCTGATCTGAAGGTCAGTGGTTCGAATCCCCGTGACGGGGTGAGCTCCTGTTGCTCAGTCTCTGCTCCTGCCAACCTAGCAGTTTGAAAGCACATCAAAGTGCAAGTAGATAAATAGGTACCGCTCTGGTGGGAAGGTAAACGGCGTTTCCGTATTCTGCTCTGGTTTGCCAGAAGCTTGTGGTCTCTTCCAACTCTATGATTCTATGATTCTATGCTGGCCACATGACCCGGAAGCTGTACGCTGGCTCCCTCGGCCAATAAAGCAAGATGAGTGCCGCAACCCCAGAGTCGGTCACGACTGGACCTAATGGTCAGGGGTCCCTTTACCTTTTAAATATGGGTTGCAGATAATGTCATGTGTACACCACTTCCCAAACCAGCAATAATAATAGTAATAGTAGTAGTAGTAGTAGTAGTAGTAGTAATAATAATAATAATAATAATAATAATTTGTATCCCGCTCTCTCTGGCCAAGGCCGGGCTCAGAGTAGCTAACATCATCAAAACAACATAATAACAGACAGACATCAATTAATTAAATTACATCTTAAAATTAATTCAGACAAGTTAAAATCTGGGCAGGCGGCAATTATCTGGTTGGAATTGAGAGTGGTTAAAACTTGCCAGTACCAACTGTTTCCACTGATCATACAAGGACCTGTGAGTGGGTTGGGGGCCTCCTTCGGGCTTGTTTTATACAAACGAAAGTAAGCCAAACTGCATCCTACCCAAAGGCCAGGTAGAACAGCTCCGTCTTGCAGGCCCTGCAGAAAGATGTCGAATCCTGCAAGGCCTTGGTCTCTTGTGGGAGAGTGTTCTACCAGGCTGGGGCCACAGTCAAAAAGGGCCTGGCTCTAGTCGAGGCCAGTCTAATTTCCCTGGGGCCCAGGATCTTCAAGGTGTTGTTGTTAGCAGACCATAAGGTCCTCTGTGGGGCATACCAGAAGAGGCAGTCCCGTAGGTACAATGAGAATGCACTGGATGTGGAGTGGGAATGTGCTTCTTGGCAATTTTGTGTGAAGTGGTTGTAGCCACATGGGAAGCCAGTCATTTCCACATGGTATGGGAAACTGTTACATGCCTTACTACAAGTTGGAAATGTAGGAAACTTGCCCATGTGTTACTGGTTTCTCCAAGTACTCAGATCTAGATTCAGATATGGCCACCCATCGGATCGGCTTGGCAGTGACAGTAAATTCATGGAGAAATGGGGGGGGGGGAGAGAGAAGAGCCAAATGGCAAAATATAATGCTGGGACAATTACTATACATTGTTATGAATGACTTAATAGCTTCTCTTGAGAATCTGAGAAGCAGAGTGGGAGGGCAGAACATGCATGGCTGATTTTAGGGATGATGAAAAGGCAGCAAATTGTTAGCGACTTAATTTATTATTACTGTACTTTTACTGTTAAGGAGGAAGAGACAGATGACCTTGTGTATCATGAAACTTGTGGATGGAGTCTAATGTATCCTCTGTGAGTTGTAGTGCTTTTTTATACAACTTGGCTTGTTTGCCAGCTGCAATTACGCCTTAAGAAAAAGGCAGAAAGAGAGAACCTGGCTGTAGGTATTCACCTGCATTTCAGGAGGTTAGACTAGATGACCCTCAGAATTCCTTCCAACTCCACAATTCCATGATTCTATGTTCTGATGGGTAAATTAAATGACCACAATGTGCTCCCCATGAGGTTGCCTTTGGAGACTGTTCAGAAGCGACGGTCGGTACAGAACACGGCAGCTAGGCTGCTAACTGGTACAAAGAATAAAGGACACATCTTGCCAGTTTAAAAAGAACTGCACTGTGCCCAAAATGTGTTCCTGGGCACAGTTCAAAGTGCTGATTTTAACCTTTAAAGTGCTAAATGGCTTGGAATCTGATTCCTTGGAGGACTGCTGGTTCATGCACAAGCCTGCCTGGCTTTTAAAAGATCATCAAAGACTTTGCTCAGGGTATCTGTGCATTTTGAAACCAAATGGCTGGTAATGAGCAACTGGGGCTTCCTAGTCAGAATGCCTCTCCTCTGCTTCTTCATCACGCCTTAACTTTGATTAATTTTAGGAAGAACATATATACACTGTTCCGACACCACAACTTGAGTCTGCTGTTTACCTGTTTTTTATTTATTTTACCTGTCTGCTTATTGCTTTTGTATTGTGAATCTAATGGCCAAATGTGAGTTTTGAAGAATTTTCTACATGTTGCCAGTGCTTTACTTCTGGGGGTACGCAAGGGTACAGTGGGATGTGGGTGGCACTGTGGGTTAAACCACAGAGCCTAGGGCTTGCCGATCAGAAGGTCGGTGGTTTGAATCCCTACGATATGGTGAGCTCCCATTGTTCGGTCCCAGCTCCTGCCAACCTAGCAGTTCGAAAGCACACCAGTGCAAGTAAATAAATAGGTACTGCTACAGCGGGAAGGTAAACGGTGTTTCCGTGTGCTGCTCTGGTTCGCCAGAAGTGGCTTAGTCATGCTGGCCACATGACCCGGAAGCTGTACGCCGGCTCCCTTGGCCAATAAAGCAAGATGAGTGCTGCAACCCCAGAGTCGTCCGCGACTGGACCTAATGATCAGGGGTCCCTTTACCTTTACGCAAGGGTATGCATAACCCCTAAACATTTTGTGAATCTTTGTGCTTTTGTCCATTTACTGTATTTATCTCCCCCCGATTTGAACTATAAAATGGTGATTTTCTTGAGACAAAATGAGAGTACCCGTAAACGTATTTTTTAAAGAAAAAAAGCACTGCATATCGTGAGCTACGTCATGAACCTTTTTTTGGTTAAGAAGCTAGGGGGGAAAGAAGGCATATACCTGTCAGGGAACTGCCATCAGTGCCGGAGGGAGAGAGCAAAATCCAGAGGGATTCCAGAGAGTGTCCCGGGATTGGGAGAGGCAGCCCATCTTCTGGGGAAGAGAATCAGTGTAGCACCAGTGGAGAAGGGGGGCAGATGGGGGAAGCGGTGAGGCAGTCCCATGACTCCTTGCCGGGGACCAGCGGGGAGAGTAGAGGTCCTCCGCTGCCTACGCCCTCCTTGCGCAGAAGGCTTTTGCGCAGAGAGAGTAGGAGGAGACTAGGCGTCAAAGATCTTCTTTGCTGTAAGAAATTTAAGAAACGCCCACTGACGGATTCTGCCAGCGATTGAGACAGCCACGGGTGAGTAGCTGTCCGGACAGAAAAGGTTTACTCAGGCAATCCAGCCAGGTGTTTGCACTGGCTTACGCATGAGCAACCCCTAGAACCACTACAATACCCAATAAAAGTTTCTTTGTGTGACAGTTTTAAAATTTGATCTGGCTGAGAAAATCCTTGGTAGACGGCAATTTAGAAAGATATTGAGGGCATATTTCTAGACATTGGCAGTACTTAACCAGCTCCGTTGGTTAGAGCATGGTGCTGATAACGCCAAGGTTGCAGATTTGATCCCGTATGGGACAGCTGCATGTTCTTGCATTGCAGGGGCTTGGACTAGATGATCCTCAGGATCCTCTAACTCTACAATTTTATGATTCTATGATTCATGTAGCCACTTACATGCCTAAGCTGAATCTAAACAACTACTTGGTCATAGGAAGCCAAGACGCCTGATCAGGTGTGAGTCCTACAAAATGGCCCTACAGGTCCCATATCTTGGCAACCTCAAATATTTGTGGTCACCATAGCTAAAAGAGCTCTGGAAAGTGCTACAAAAATGTTCACTAGCCAAAAATTTGGTGATGGAACTCCTCCTTTCCCAGGGAATTATTCTTTCTCCAGCAAAAGGAACTGGGTTTGAGTTGATTGTTTTGTTAGGCAATATGAGCAGAAAGAGGACCTGGATTGGTAGAGTTCTACAGTGGTGGTTTTTGTTTGTTTGTTTGGCTTTTAAGAAAAAGGGGTGCTGGTAGTCACCATGAAGTTCTTACCGTAATTGCCACACTTCTGACATTTGGAAGAGGTGCCGGTACTGTGTACCCTTGAGTATGCCCAGAAAAAAGCACCGGATCATCTCTAAATGATTGACAGTAGATTGGCAAGGATTTCTGATTCTAATTGTTTAACAACAACAGCGTCAAAATGTGCTCCCCCTGCAAATTATACTGTTGAACTGACGAAACTTTGGAGTAACCAGGAGGCAATTTTTGTGTCAGCGGACTGTGTGTCAGTACCCAAAATAAACTTCAGGGAACAGAATTCTTTAATTCTAAGGGCATGCAAGTTGGTGGTTCTCACGGTTATTCTTTAAAACAAAGTAGATTCCGAAAACCTGAAGTCTGTCCACCCCACTGCATTTCTGTCAACTGTCCCACAATTGCAGAGGCCACCCTAGCTTCTGATTGGATCCCAGATTGTCCAATTTTGGCTCCTGCGAGAGTGCAGTCCCAAAAGGTGCCCATTTTGGGGGGATGTACTCTCTGGCAAATCACGTGGTTCCTGCAAGAGCCCGGAAAGACGTGCATTCCAATTTTCCTCTGCAAGATGTTGGAGGGTATGCCATTGTTCAGCAATCTTAGATTAATCCCTGTTCATGTCTTTCTTTCTTTTTTCCTCGCTGTCAACCCTCTTCCTTTGCACGGAATTTACTTTCACAAAATATTACGAAACATAAACATGGACTGAGAAATCAATACAATCTGTGTAAGGGAAAGGGTATCTGTTTGCATCTCTCCTTGCTATGCTTTGTCATAAGAGGGCTATTGTTCAGCGAAAGAGAATGTCCTGGGGAAAACAGATAACTATCAGCCCCTTTGGTCTTTTCAGAACTATCACTCGCAATGAAAGCTCAGAGGGGGGAAAGGGGATAAAGAAAAGCAAGACAGAATTTGGATGTGATGGATGTGCAGTGTACAATTCTTACAATCCCACAGCAGCTGTGTCTGAACTGCCCTGTTTCCTCCTAAATGTGTTTGTTCAGTCCATGTCTGAAACATAGAGTTCACAGTGGTTGGTACAGATATTAAAAGCTGTTATGAGGAAATTATGAGGAAATTAGGGATGTGGGTGGTGCTGTGGTTTAAACCACTGAGCCTCTTGGGCTTGCCAATCAGAAGGTCGGCAGTTCGAATACCCGCTACGGGGTGAGCTCCCGTTGCTCGGTTCCAGCTCCTGCCAACCTAGCAGTTTGAAAGCATGCCTCCCAAAAGGGCAAGTAGATAAATAAGTACCGCTCTGGCGGGAAGGTAAAAGGTGTTTCCATGCACTGTTCTGGTTTTGGTGTTCCGTTGTGCCAGAAGTGGCTTAGTCATGCTGGCCACATGACCTGGAAAAACTGTCTGCGGACAAATGCCAGCTCCTGTGGCCTGTAAAGCGAGATGAGCGCCGCAACCCCAGAGTCATTCGCGACTGGACTTAACTGTCAGGGGTCCTTTACCCTTTTTATGAGGAAATTGGTCAAAAACCATTTAAGAGCTGAAAATGCACATGTGCAAATATGAGTTTTATGAATTTGCCAATTTTGCCACTCAAATTTTGAGAATGAAATTTCAGATTTCTTATCAAAGTAGCTCTAGATCTGCATCAAATACAAGATATTTAAGCCAACATTTTAAAGTAATAAGTTGTTGTTAGGATTTTGGCCGCGTGCCAAGAACATATCACTAGTTAATTATCATCACTGCAAAATGCATGTTTCATCTATGTTGCAAGGATACCACTATTTACTAAATGGGTCACAATCCATTTGCTCCAGTGAAAAAACCATCGGGAGCTGATTTTAAGCTACTGATGTTAGGCTTGATTCAGGGCTTAACTGGGCATTCTATAGTGGTGCAGAAAAGTAGAAGAGATTACTTTGCTAGAAACTATCCTTCTAGCAATTTACTGTCAACTGTAAAGAGGCGCAGGCAATTGATGAGCGTGTTTCAATACTTCCTCAGTTGTTCTTTTATTTGAATAAGAATGCCAATGGTTTCAAGTTACAAGAAAGGAGATTCCGACTAAAGACCAAGAAGAACATCCTGACAGTAAGAGATTGTTTGACAGGTAACCGTCTCCCTCAGTAGGTAGTAGACTCTCCTTCCTTGAAGGTTTTTAAGCAGAGGTTGGAAGGCCACCTGTCATGGATGCTTTAGCTAAGATTCCTGCATTATAGGGACTAGATGACCCCCAGGATCACTTCCAACTCTACAGTTCTATGCTTATTCCTTTGAAGCCTTGGCCTTATGCAGCCCATATATGTCCTGATGTCATGTACAGAATGGGTAGGCCTGGCTTCCCCTGAGCAGGCTGTTCAGCCCAAATGGAGAGGGTTGGAGGGCCCAGTTTGGGCTGCAGGCCAGAGGTTCCCCATTCCTGAAGCAAGTACTACCATTACTTGCCAACAGAAAGACTGGGGAAGTTATTAAGGCCACAAAGTCTGCTGTAGCTTTTATTTCCATGTGTCCAAGAACTGGGCGGGTGGACAGCAAGTTCCTTCTACTAGCACAAAGTGATGAATCAGATGTTTTGTCTTCATAAGTTTGGGTGCTTGATTTGCTCAGTGAAAAGTTTGCATCCAACACACAACTCTAATAATTATTGCTGGCTCTCATAGATATATATTGACAGTATAATGGGCTTTTTTTTTTTTTACTAAACCTAGTTTCTATTGTGCTGGATCCCTCATACTATAAAAGCAACTGTGTGTGTTAAAAAGAAAAACAGCATTCTTATTGAATAGGAAGAATACAAGGCTTGAGATCAGATAAGCTTTCTTTCCAGAATGTGAGTTTCCTTCCATTTGCTTCGGATTTGCCCCCACGTCCCACCATGTATCTGAAGACACTTTGATGATGAGTACACTTTTGTTCCTGTGTCTGCAAGGAAATTTTAGATGGACGGAAATTTCTTTTGCATAACATATTTTACACAAAGACAAATAATATTGCTAGGATGAGGGGGAGACAGCTTGGACTTGCTGCCAAGAAATGTAGAGTGTGATAAAAGGGCATATATTTACATAATGCAAGTATTGGAAGTTGTGGGTGTGGGATTGTAAAAATGGAAGAGAAGAAGGGAAGAAGGGAGAGAAATCTTAAAAATAAATAGTGTGTATCACATAAAACTTATAAAAAACATACTGGATTTTGTACTAATGAAAAGAATGTGCATACAGTAGAGTGGAAAACTACACACGCTAACAATCTCATAGCCAGTGTTGCCCAGGAATTCTAAGAAACTGATAAAATCAATGCTTCTTTCAAATGGTTAAAATCTATGCAGTACTGAAAAGTTCTGCTTGATTCAAAATGGCATCCTATTGTATCCAAACTTCAATGAAAACCTACTCCTTGATCACAGGCACCACCATGCAAAATTTAGCTATAATTTGCCAAGTACACAAAGCCCATGCTCACCCCTCCCATTCACTGTTTTAAAATATTACGAGAGATCTTCCACTATGTTGCCTACTTGTGCCCTGATAATTTGTCATCACAGTGCTGCCACCTTCTCTAGCCTGTCCTTTGTCCCCCCCCCATTATTTTTAATTTTCTGATCAGTTAGAACATTTATAAAACATTCTGTAATATCTCAATAGCTGAGCCAATGAATAGCGATGGTTCATTTCAGTCAACTGAAACTAGAATTCTAACTCTCAATAGCTATGAAACTTTCACAGCCTGTAGCCTGGGTTCAGTGTTTGTCCTTACTTTGAATTTATCCAATAGTGAGGGGATATTGCAACACTGCCATGTGTCCTTGCAAACCTGTGTAGTAGTGTGGTGTATTGGTTAAGAGAGGTAGACTCGTAATCTGGTGAACCGGGTTCGCGTCTCCGCTCCTCCACATGCAGCTGTGGGCTAGTCACACTTCTTTGAAGTCTTTCAGCTTCACTCACCTCACAGAGTGTTTGTTGTGGGGGAGGAAGGGAAAGGAAAATGTTAGCTGCTTTGAGACTCCTTTGGGTAGTGATAAAGCGGGATATCAAATCCAAACTCTACTTCTTCTGTGTTTTAATTTGAAGGCCCATTATTTTCTCTTCAACCATAGATAGTGCCCGAAAACACAATCCAAACCTGGCAGTGATACTGATCATAGATCTCAATACCTTTGAAATGCATCTTTTCCAAAAAAAAAAGCGACTGTGCACCATTCCCAAGGTATACAGCTTGCAACCTTAACCACTTCACCAGTTACTTTCCATGTGCAATTCTGTAATTTTTCCTACAAAAGCATTTTCTCAAACATAAACGAACCACAATTTCAAGAGGAACCACCAAACAGTTGATATATGCCAAGCCTAACTCTATGCACCAGAACAGCTTAGACCCTTGCTCTTCCCTAATGTACTATTTTGTATAGTCGTACCTCTTATTACGTCAGTCTCCAGCTGCATTTTTTCAGGATATGAACGCGGCAAATCCGGAAGTGTATACTTCCAGGTTTCACCATGCACGCATGCACAGAAGTGCTCTGCGCATCTTGCACATGCACAGAAACATTATGTGCACCTTGCATGTGCACAGAAGCACTCTATCGCGCCATGCGCAGAAGCGATACTCTAGTTGTGGACTTTTCAGGGTGTGAAAAGCACCCTGGAATGGATCGAGTCCGTAACTAGAGGTACCACTATACTATATAACAGGATACCAGTGCTAAATGGGCTTTTAATATTCATTGGCATAAAAGAACATGGACAGATGTCTTCTCTTCACTATTGTTTGTGGCACATACCCTCTCTGCCAGGCGCACAAGAAGCCATGGGTGATTCATGCAAAAATGCTTTTTCTGGATTTGGAGTGCTACTGTTTACATGACGACTTGGATGCCTAACGCACGTTGAACTTTTTCAAAACGAAAAAGGAAGAGGCTCAGTTTCATGAGAAAATCCACATGGCAAACATTTCCATACTGTGAACAAGAAGTGCAGGTAAATCATCCCTTGCTTGGTCCAATAGACACTATGTGGATGGTATGAGCACAAGCCTTATTACCTGGTTCTCAGAGCTGTTTTGCTGTTGCAAATATGATCAATATATATATATTATATATATACCAAAAAGTAACAAATAAAATCAAACAGAGTACATTAAAGGTAAGGGTAAAGGTACCCCTGCCCGTACGGGCCAGTCTTGCCAGACTCTAGGGTTGTGCGCCCATCTCACTCAAAGAGGCCAAGGGCGGGCGCTGTCCGAAGACACTTCCGGGTCACGTGGCCAGCGTGACATCGCTGCTCTGGCGAGCCAGAGCCGCACACGGAAACGCCGTTTACCTTCCCGCTAGTAAGCGGTCCCTATTTATCTACTTGCACCTGGAGGTGCTTTTGAACTGCTAGGTTGGCAGGCGCTGGGACCGAACAACGGGAGCGCACCCCGCCGCGGGGATTCGAACTGCCGACCTTTCGATCGGCAAGCCCTAGGCACTGAGGCTTTAACCCACAGCGCCACCCGCGTCCCTACATTAAAGAAACATAATTTCCCCCCAAAAGAGGCTCATCTGGCAAGGTTATAAAACAAAGAAGCCATTATCATAAAAATGGTTGCTAAAGTGACCAAGGCTTTTTGAAGCCCCAGTCAATGAAGAACACCATATAAGAAACATTGTAGCCATCTGCAATATGCATAATTTGGGAAAGATTACAGAAAAATAGCACTACATAGTCGGCTAATAGTACTTCTGTACTTGGAATTCAGTTGCCCTTGTTCTGGAGGAAGGGCTAGCCATGTGTGGGTCAAAATTCACAGCCACACAACGTTTGACCATGGTCCCATCCAAAGCACAGACATGGAAAAATAATTTTGGAAATAATTCTGAATATTATCCGTCCTATTTCTGCTTGGTGACGTTAGGCTTCCTAACTGGGTGTTTTGCTCCCAACAGCTAAATTCATAAGCACACATCCATAGACTGTTGCTCCATCTTATCTTCTCCTAATTGTTTATTCTACACACAATAAAGAAATGTCATAAGACACTTGGAGAAAGCAAAAGAGAATTAATGTTTACATTTCCCCTGGTAGGTGTTAATCTCAGATTGCTCTATGTTGAACAACACGCCTGTTGTTTCTGCAGTGTTTTCCAAACACTCATAAATACGCAGATTAATATATATCTTATCTGCTAATCCAGGCATGTGCTTCAGAGCAGGACTGTGCTGGTCCCGGGGGTAAGGTACCTTGGGTGTAGCAAAGTCCACACGAAGAGGGGCAAGGTCCGAGGCAGAGTGCCGGGCGGTGAACAGGAACGCTGGAACAGGAGGCTGTGCAGGGAACAGGAACACCGGATGGTCGGGAACAGGAGGCCGAGCAGGGAACAGGAGTACCGGATAGTCAGGAACAGGAGGCCGAGCAGGGATCAAGAACGCAGGAAGGTCCGAAGCCAACAACGACGTTGCTCCCGCAACCTGGGGCCGGGCTGACTGGGCTTTTATCCTCTTCTAAGGCCAGGGGCGGTCCCGGCCCCCAGGAGCCCCGCCTCCTCTGGCCTTAAGGCGAGCACTCCTCCTGGGGGCAACCAGTTCCCTTCGCCTCTCTGCTCTAAACCTCTGCAGATCAGGAGAGGCCGAAGGGTTACTGGGCCCTGGAGGAGGCTCACCTGTGGCCACTGAGTCGTCAAGCCTCTCTGGGGCCAGAAGGGCTTCACCTGGGGCCAGCTCCTGATGCACTGCCACAGGTGCAGGCTCTTCAGCATCTAGGCCTGGCCCCAGTTCAGCCGGCCCTGGAGGCGGGGACTCCTGTGCAGGCCGGGATTCCTCTGTTTCATCCTCCGAATCGGAATCCCAGGCCATCACACCATCCCCCCTCCCAGGCCCCCCCCTCAACCGAGGGTCCGGACCCGGCTTGCCGGGGTACGTCGCATGGAACTCTCGGAGGCAGGCAGGTGCGTGGACGTTGGCCGCTGGTTCCCAGGAACGGTCCTCCGGTCCGTACCCCTTCCAGTCAATGAGATACTGCAGCTTCCCCCTGCGGTATCGGGAGTCCAGGATGCGTTCCACCTCGTACTCAGGCTCTCCCCGAACCAACACTGGCTGCGGTCGGGGACGGTTCGGGTGGAACTCGTCGGGTGGGGCCACCGGACTCAAAAGGGACCTGTGGAAGACCGGGTGAACCTTCAGGGTTGCGGGTAACCGGAGACGAAATGCCACAGGAGAGACTTGGTCTACGATAGGGAACGGGCCGGTGAAGCGGGCGTCCAACTTCCGCGAAGGTCGAGAGGGGTGGAGGTGGCGAGTGGAGAGCCAAACCAGGTCACCGACGCGAAGTTCCGGCCCCACCTGGCGGTGGCGGTCGGCCTGGGCCTTGTACGCTTCCTTGGCCTGGTGCAGTTGCTCCACCAAAAGCTGTTGCTGGGACTGGAGCTCTTGAAGCCACTCCGTCACCGCCGGGACTGCGGATGTCGGCAGCACCTCTGGAAACAGCCGTGGATGATAACCATAACTGGCCTGGAACGGGGTCTGCTGGGTGGACGCATTCACCGCGTTATTGTAGGCGAACTCCGCCAATGCCAGGTGGTCGACCCAGTCATCCTGCTGGTAGCTGCAGTAACACCGGAGGTACTGCTCCAGCACCGCGTTCGCCCGTTCCGTCTGGCCATCGGTCTGTGGGTGGTAGGCTGACGAGAGGCAGACCTCCGTCCCGAGGGTCTGGTGTAGTGCTTGCCAGAACCGGGATGTGAACTGAACGCCCCGGTCGGACACCACGCGCTCAGGTAGGCCATGCAGGCGGAAGACATGCTGAAGGTACAGCTGAGCAGTTTCCTTGGCTGTGGGTACAGATGGACAGGGAGCGCAGTGCACCATCTTGGTGAAATGGTCGGAGAAAACCAGAAGGCAGGTACGGCCACGAGACGAGGGTAAGTCCACTACAAAGTCCAACGAAACCGTGTGCCAAGGGTGCGGTGGAACTGGCAATGGCTGAAGTAGGCCGGGGGGTCGCCCGGTAGGTCCCTTGGCGCGCCGGCAGACATCACAACCAGCGACGTAGCGAGCCACGTCAGCCTTCAGGCGGGGCCACCAAAACTCTCGACTGACCAGATGGGTGGTCCGATACCGTCCAAAGTGCCCCGCTGCTGGGGCATCATGGGCCATCCGGAGAACCTCCAGCCGTAGTGGCCCTGGCGGGATGTACAAACGACCGTGGTGCAGCAGAAGGCCCTGATGCAGGACCAGCCCCGGATACTGTGGGCTGGACCCTTCAGCCAGCTCCCGGAGTCGTTCCTGGGCCCAAGCGTCGACCCGCTGCTGTTCCCGCACCCGAACCTGCAGTGGCTGCGCCTCCTGGGTGGCCAGGAATGCAGCCGGAGGTAGGATCGTGGTGGGTTCTGCTTGCTGTACCGTGTCTGCGTTGTCGTCAGGTTTCCGGGACAGGGCATCCGCCTTCTGATTCTGAGAGCTAGGGATGTAGCGGATCCGGAACTGGAACCGGGAAAAGAACAACGCCCACCGGATCTGTCTTTGGTTCAGCTTGCGGGTGGTCTGGAGGTACTCCAGGTTCCGGTGGTCGGTTCTCACCTCCACCGGATGTCGTGCCCCCTCAAGATGGTGGCGCCAGACCTCAAAGGCTACCTTGATGGCCAGTAGTTCCCGCTCCCACACAGTATAGTTACGCTCCGCTGGTAGGAGCTGGCGGGAATAGAAGGCACAGGGTAAGAGTGGCGCTTCAGGACCAATCTGTTGAGACAAGACGGCACCGAGAGCCGTACTGGAAGCGTCGGTCTCCACCACAAAGGGTCGAGAGGGGTCAGGATGTTGTAAGATTGGTGCCCTCTGGAAACAGGCCTTCAACCCCTGAAACGCCTCCTCTGCCTCCTTGTCCCAGGAAAACGGCGTCTTTGGGCGCAGTAGCCGGGTCAACGGGGTGGTGCGATGAGCATAATCAGCGATGAAGGTCCGGTAGTAATTGGCGAACCCCAGGAAACGCTGTAGGTCCTTGCGGTTCCGGGGTGCCGCCCATTCTTGAACCGCTGTCACCTTCCCCGGGTCCATTTGCACCCCATCTGGAGAGAGCCGGTGACCAAGGAAGTCCACAGTCCGCTGATGGAACTCGCACTTGCTGAGCTTTGCGTACAAACGGTGCTCACGCAAGCGCTGCAGCACGGTCCGGACATGTCCCTCATGGCGAGCCGGGTCACGGGAGTAAATCAGTATGTCATCCAAATACACCACCACGTACTTGTCTAACAGGTCCTGAAACACGTGGTTGATGTAGCGTTGAAACACAGCAGGCGCGTTGCACAAACCGAAAGGCATAACCAAATATTCGAACTGTCCGTACCGGGTCCCAAACGCTGTCTTCCACTCATCCCCGGCTCGGATCCGAATCAAGTTGTAGGCCCCCCGGAGGTCCAGCTTGGTGAACACCTGTGCCCCTTGCACCCGCTCCAGCAGCTCCGAGATAAGGGGCAAGGGGTACCGGTCTGGGACGGTAATTTTGTTCAGGGCTCGGTAATCATGGCAAGGGCGGAGTTCCCCACATTTCTTCTTAACAAAAAGCACCGGCGCCGCGGTGGGCGAGGTGGAAGGCCTAATGAACCCACGCTCCAGGTTCTTGCGCAAGAAGTCCTGCAAAGCCTCGCGCTCTGGCTCTGTTAGGGAATATAAGCGACTCACTGGTAAAGGCGCTCCGGGTTGGAGGTCTATGCCGCAGTCAAAAGGCCGATGCGGCGGCAGCTGGTCTGCCCCCCGTTCCTCGAACACGTCCTGGTAGTCCTGGTACACGACTGGGAGCGTGGGTGCTGCCTCCTCTGAGGGCGCGGCCGCCAGCGTTCCGGATTGAGCATGGGAACATGGGTCTGGGAAGTGCACGGTCCGTTTGACCCAGTCAATCTGAACGTTGTGGGCCTCCAGCCAGTCCATCCCGAGCACCAGGGGGAAGCGGGGCATAGAGGCAATGTCCAAAGTTCGCAACTCCCGGTGCTGCTGGAGACACAGGACCAGAGGCTGGGTCTCCTGAGTAACGGCACCTGAACGCAGAAGTCGTCCGTCAATCGCTTCCACCTGGACCGGTACTGGCTTGTTCCGAAGTGGCACCTGATGATGGGCGGCAAAAGCAGCGTCCATATAGGAGCGGGTTGCCCCTGAATCTACCAAAGCATGGGTGAGGATCCAGGGCCCACCTGGAGGGTATAAACGTACCGAAACCATAAGATGTTGCAAGTCCATTGGTGCGGGCCCATTCTGTACGGTTTGGGACCCCCGGTAGCTAGGGCCATCAGCTACTGGGGTTGGCGGTTTCCCTGCGGCTGGCGTTTCTCAGGGCAGGACCGAGCGAAGTGTCCACTTCCGCCACAGTAAAGACAGAGATTTCCATCCCGACGCCGCGCCTTCTCTGCGGGGGATAGGCGTGGCCGCACTGCCCCGAGCTGCATAGGCTCCTCCGTTAAATCAGTTGTGACCGTGGGGCTGCCGGAAAAAGCTGGTGCCGTGAACTGGAAGTGTCGGCGACCCCGGGCCTGACGACGATCCTCCAACCGGTCGCCTATTTGTAGACTCCGTTGAATGAGAGTGTCCAACGTGGTGGGGCGTTCCATTGTGGCCAACTGGTCCAGTACCTCGTCCGAAAGCCCTTCGAGATACTGGTCCCGCAGTGCCGAGTCATTCCAGGTCAAGTCCTGTGCCAACAGCCGGAACTCCGTGGTATATGTGGCCACCGTGGACTTGCCCTGTTTCAAATGCCGAATCGCCCGGTTGGCTTGACTCTCTTTCTGGGGGTTGCCGAACGCGGCCTCCAAACGATTGCAAAACCCCGTATAGTCTGCCAGCAAGGGGGAGTCTTGCCTGAGTAGCGGCAACGCCCACTTGGCCGCCTGGTCCTTTAACAAGCTAATCAAAAAGTGCACCTTGGTACGGTCGTCAGGAAAGTTCCGGGCTCGCCCCTGAATATACAGTTTGGCCTGGGCCAGGAACATGGGAAAGCTGGCCGGGGCTCCATCAAATTTCTCAGGCAAAGCCACTGGGTACTTGCCCGGAGCCGGGGCGTCGGCCCCAGAAGCCGGTAGGGCTTCCAAGCGTTGCTGAAGTGCCTCAACCGCGTCACTGAGCTGCTGCACGGTGTGAGACAAGGCCTGGTTCTCCTGGGCCAAAGCCACCAGTGCAGCCGCCTGTTCAGCCATGGCCTCTGGCTCTTCCCGAACGCACCCCGACGAAGGGGGAGTGCGGGAGGTGGCGGGAGCAAACTGTGCTGGTCCCGGGGGTAAGGTACCTTGGGTGTAGCAAAGTCCACACGAAGAGGGGCAAGGTCCGAGGCAGAGTGCCGGGCGGTGAACAGGAACGCTGGAACAGGAGGCTGTGCAGGGAACAGGAACACCGGATGGTCGGGAACAGGAGGCCGAGCAGGGAACAGGAGTACCGGATAGTCAGGAACAGGAGGCCGAGCAGGGATCAAGAACGCAGGAAGGTCCGAAGCCAACAACGACGTTGCTCCCGCAACCTGGGGCCGGGCTGACTGGGCTTTTATCCTCTTCTAAGGCCAGGGGCGGTCCCGGCCCCCAGGAGCCCCGCCTCCTCTGGCCTTAAGGCGAGCACTCCTCCTGGGGGCAACCAGTTCCCTTCGCCTCTCTGCTCTAAACCTCTGCAGATCAGGAGAGGCCGAAGGGTTACTGGGCCCTGGAGGAGGCTCACCTGTGGCCACTGAGTCGTCAAGCCTCTCTGGGGCCAGAAGGGCTTCACCTGGGGCCAGCTCCTGATGCACTGCCACAGGTGCAGGCTCTTCAGCATCTAGGCCTGGCCCCAGTTCAGCCGGCCCTGGAGGCGGGGACTCCTGTGCAGGCCGGGATTCCTCTGTTTCATCCTCCGAATCGGAATCCCAGGCCATCACAAGGACACTGCAAAGACGTACGACATTCTGAAACACTTATTTGTTGATTGATTTATGAACACTGCCCTCCACAGAGTAGAGGTCCAACAGTTTCCATATGAAAAGTTCTAAAAATCCAGCGTTACCACAGTCATATATATATATATATAGAGAGAGAGAGAGATAGATAGATAGATAGATATATATTGATATATATATATTGTGTGACATCCTTCATGTTGTGCAGAAGCTAAACATCTAGTTTCAAGTGAAAAACATCTTAATGTGATTGGTACCATAAAATGACAAAATACAGGACATCTCATTAGTGACATAACATGGTGCTCTCCAGCTATTCAGGGCCAATTCACATATGTGGCAACAACTGCCTAGTTTCCCCACACTTTGCACATATGGGGTTGGGGATGGAGCCACTGCCAAGCCTTTTTTTAAAAAATGTATTTTTATTAAAGATTTTCTTGGTTTACAAAAGTATGTGCAATCTCTCTCTCCCCCTCCCTGTAACATTTTTTTTACAAATCAGTTTCATTTGTTGAGGCATTAGGAAGAAGAGGGGGAAAGAGGTGGAGGGGGGAAGATGAGTGGGGGTGGGGTCAGGTGGCAATGTTTCTATTTTACTTAATATATGTAGGGTTTGGTGCCAGCGTTGCTTGCGCAAGTTCTCTGCTATTCACTTGTGTTCCTTTGGTGGTGAGAGAGGTTGGGGTTGGCCTAAGGTGTGGTTGTTTGTTTGCGATTGGCTGTGGTGGTCTTTGTTTTTATGTGTGAGTGGGGTGGGTGGGTGTTTTGGATCAGGTTAGCCATATTGATTTGTATGCTGTTGGTAGATTTTTGTCATTGTCTTGTTGGGCTGTGTATGTGATAAAGGTGAGTCATACACATGTCTTGTGTTTGTCCCCGTGTCAGTTTCAGTTTATTGCTTAATTTTTCTAGTAAGGCTGTTTCCCATACTATTTGGTACCATTGGTCCATGCTTACTCCTGACAGGTCTCTCAAGTGTCTGGGTATGGTGTTTCCGGCTGCTGAAAGTAGGTGGGTTATGGGTTCTTTGTGGTGTAAATGGGCATTATTGTCTTGGAAGATGTTTAAGCCTAGTTCTTCAGCACATATTCTATCCTGTAGGCAGCCAAATGCTGGAGGAGTCCCATGGACTGCAAGAAGATCAAACACATCCATTCTTAAGGAAATCAGCCCTGAGTGCTCACTGGAAGGACAGATCCTGAAGCTGAGGCTCCAATACTTTGGCCACCTCATGAGAAGAGAAGACTCCCTGGAAAAAACCCTGATGTTGGGAAAGATGGAGGGCACAAGGAGAAGGGGCCGACAGAGGACGAGATGGTTGGACAGTGTTCTCGAAGCTACAAACATGAGCCTGACCAAACTGCGGGTGGCAGTGGAAGACAGGAGTGCCTGGCGTGCTCTGGTCCATGGGGTCACGAAGAGTCGGACACGACTGAACGACTAAACAACAACAACAAGGCAGCCAAAAGCAATCCTTTTGCCCCGGCGGGCGCATTATGTGACCCATGAGTGCAGCAAAATAACCAGGCTGTACAACAGTGATGGGATAAAATCAGGCCAAATCGTTATTGACAGCAGCAGGCAGGGCAAGGGTTGGCATGGCATTGGGTCCCAAGATCAGTTCATCACTCCCCAAGCCCTTTGTTGATGGAATGTATCTGCCGGGTTTGGACCAGCCCAAACCTGTTCCATGGGAGTTGGCCAGTGTTGAATCTTGCCGTGGTGCAAGCCAAGCAAGCAAGGTCTCACTGGCAACCAGGGTGCAGATTCCAAACAGGCAGATACCCCAGGGTTGGGTTTGCCACGGTCAATCCTCCACTCAGGCCCCTTATCGGGTCCCCACTATGCTATGTTGATCCTTCCCAATGTCACCTCTGCCCACAACAAACAACATTCTTCCACCTAACAAAGGAAGGCCATAATTTTACTGAGGGAAAAGCAGGGAAAAAAACCAACCAAGTGCCAATCAGGTTGAGAGAAAAATAAATTCTGGCCCTGTCAGTCAGTGAGCTAAAATTGCTCAGTGAAGGCTCTAACCAGAGGTTGGGCTGGCGGGAAGCTCTCAAGGCAAAATGGCCCTGAACTCCATGGAAAGCGGCTTTAACAAAGGCGTTCCCCTCCTCCCTTTGCAAGGGCTCATGGGACAGCTTTTTCCCATGAGCCCATCACGCAGACAAGATACTGGGCAAAACCTTGCTTTGTATTTTACTGCAATCTATGGGCCACAGATAGGGGACACGGGTGGCGCTGTGGGTTAAAGCCTCAGCGCCTAGGGCTTGCCGATCAAAAGGTCGGCGGTTCGAATCCCCGCGGCGGGGTGCGCTCCCGTTGCTCGGTCCCAGCGCCTGCCCACCTAGCAGTTCGAAAGCACTCTTGGGTGCAAGTAGATAAATAGGGACCGCTTACTAGCGGGAAGGTAAACGGCGTTTCTGTGTGCGGCTCTGGCTCACCAGAGCAGCGATGTCACGCTGGCCACATGACCCGGAAGTGTCTCCGGACAGCACTGGCCCCTGGCCTCTTGAGTGAGATGGGCGCACAACCCTAGAGTCTGTCAAGACTGGCCCGTACGGGCAGGGGTACCTTTACCTTTACCTTATGGGCCACAGTGCTGCCACGCAAAGGCAATCCATGCTTATTGAGCGAAGAAAGCGGCTTCCTGTGCTCACAGTTTAGATGCAAACCTTGGAAAAGCCCCCCCCCGACATACCTTTCATGGTGCTATAGCTGCTGCAACAACCCCCCCCCCCAATTTCACTGCATGGTTCCACATGTCATCATCATTCCACTGCTATTTTGGAAAAAAAGTAGACTGCTTTTACTTGGCTTGTAAAAATACCGACAGCTGCGAAAGGTTGAGAATGGTGCTGCAATATTTTGATTGTGCACAATTCCTTGCTTTTATGTATGGAGGTAGATTGAGAGTCATCTATTTCACATCTCCTCCAGCAGAAGGCCTGTCACGGCAGTCTCGAAAATGGTGGATTGCTCAGACCAGCATTACAATGGAGTAAGAGATGGATCTGCATATTGCAAGCAGGAGAGGAATCATGTGACCCCATTGCAGATCCCAGAAATACAGAGCCAACTCCAGGTTTTAGGGCCTGCACTCAAAGATTCTCTGGCAGCCCCCATCCTATGTCAGCACATGGTGGGCTTACTTGCAGTGGGACTTGGGGAAGCAGCAGTGGTCCAATATTGGGGAATCTAGGGTATTGTGGGAAATTTAAATGGGGCTCCCAGCCTCCTGCTGATCAGAGCACTGGGGGGGGGGGATTACCATTCCCCCCTGTGTATAAGATGCTTCCATGTTTAAGATGACCCTTTTCTTTTTTGGGGGACCCCAAAACAAACTGAACAACTTTGATATTTTATTTAATACTCAAAGTACTGGTATATTTAATACCATATACAGTGGTACCTCAGGTTAAGAACTTAATTTGTTCTGGAGGTCCGTTCTTAACCTGAAACTGTTCTTAACCTGAAGCACCATTTTAGCTAATGGGGTCTCCCACTGCTGCTGTGCCGCCGCAGCGCAATTTCTGTTCTCATCCTGAAGCAAAGTTCTTAACCAGAGATACTATATCTGGGTTAGCGGAGTCTGTAACCTGAAGCATCTGTAACCTGATGTACCACTTTATTTAAACACCAGCAGCAGTCAGCCTGTAATGGGTGATGGAAGTGGTAAGCAGAGGCAGAGTGTGACCCACCGGTGCCAGGCATGCATGCACCAGAGGGATGCAGAAGCTCCGACTTGGTGCAAATGCAGAGGGAGGGAGGGTCAGAGGCAGGTATGGGTTGTTGGTGTGCCCTGTCGAAGTACTGGGGCACCAGCAGCTGTGCAAGTGTGCTCCTTGCTGACTCCAGGAGGCTGTAGAAGCATCATGCAGCATGGCGTGAAGAACCACAAAAGCGTAATGCAATGTGGTGTGTGCTAGGAGGACAGATGTTTGCCATTTCCTTCGCAGATAGCTAAATTGAGAAGAAACGTTCATAGCCAGCAAGATTTAAAAAAAAAAGGCAGAGGAGTAATCTGTTCTACAGATGAGGGAAGTAGTTGAAGCTAAGTTGACTAGAGTCTGTAATGTTCTGGCAACCTCTGGAGAAGAGCAAAATCTGCTTTAAAGCAGCAGGAGAAATGTGTAATTGAATCATCCAGGTTAACTTTAAACAGGTAAAGGCCAACTGAGGCGCATATGACTAAGTCGTAAGAAAAGTGCTACAAATGAGAAGCAGATGGCTGTAGAAAAATATAAACCATCTGGAAGGAAGGAAAATGGCAGGAGTGCCAATTTTGAGCATTTGAAAACCAAGGGATTGATGGGGACTCATCTCTTCTTTAAAACCAAACATTAATTTCTAATTGTGCTCGGGCTTTAAGAATATTTGCCTGCCCCCATTTCTTCTATTGCATGAACTTAACAGGGTTAGGGGGACTTCCTGTATTTTTTTTTTAGCAAAGCATTTCTATGTCTTCTGCTTTGGTCTCTGGAAATGGGAAGAGAAAGAGGTCACGTGCCCACATTAAAACCAAGCTAATGCAATAAAAATCTCTTTGTAAATGGGACCATCAAAAACAAACAGAGCTTTCCATTTCATCAAACTCCTCGCAAACATTCCCTTCCCATCTTCCACCTGGGCCCTTCTTTTTCTGGAAAGATATCACCAAGTTTAAACACAGAGGAAAATAGCTCTCGAATCCAATAATATGTGGAAGGCAGAGCTTGCAGCAATACCGAGGGATTTTCACCCAATATATTTGCCAACAAATCAATAACAAGAGTAAATCCGTCTGTGTCGTGTGCAATCAAATGCTCACTACCAGGTACTGCTGCCTAAATTAATATAATCCCTGAAGTGCACAGTATGTGTCAAAGTTAATACCGAGGGAAGCTTACGCTTCACATGCGATAAGCTGAAGGATATCTCTTAATAATGGTTTAAATAACAGGAAATTATGTGGAGATTTTGAATTAAATGATCCTGAACTCACTTGGCTCAACACACGCCGAAGTCTCTTCTCTCCCAAGATGCTGTGTTTTCTCATCCTGTCAGTCTGCTGCCCAAAAAGTCATTTGAAATGAAGTGACTACACCACCGAGAGAGAAGCTGCAAACACACACACACACACACACACACACACACACACACACAATTTTACAAGGCAAACATTATTCTTAAAAAAAACACCCCAAAACAGACACCATTAATTCCAGCTTTTCTTTCATACACAACAGGGGTAGACAAGCAAGTGTCTCTTGGTGAAGCGAGATGAAAATCTCAGGATGTGTTCAGCATTTGTAGGAAATCCTTGCTGTGTTTTTTAGTTCACTTGGATAATTATGATGTAGATCCTAAATTTCAGGAAACCTTCATTATCGGATCAACGATCTTGTGATGGAACAGCTCTATAGAAAGCATTTTTTGTTAGGTGGGGCTAACAAAATCAAAATTTTTGATTTCGAATAAAAAAAAAAGAACAAAGGGGGGGGGGGTTGAGTCAGTTTTAAACTGACTGCACAGAAACCCATTGCTTCAGTGTCTCTATTTTTGATTCATAGAGTTTTTTTTCACAGTTTGTTTACATTCAGTATGAGACACTATTGTTATAGACTTCATGAGGTTGGGGGGAGAAAATGGGGGGGGGGGGCGAGAATCTCCCAGCAATGCTTTGAGTTCACCCAGTCCAACACAGAGGAACAGTGTGCCAAAATGGGAGCTTCTCTATTGTCAGAAAGTTCTTCCTGATGTTTAGCTAGAATCTCCTTTCTTGAATCCATTAGTTTGGGTCTTAGCCTCTGGAGCAGGAGAAAACAAGCTTCTTCCATCTTCCACGTGATAGCCCTTGAGATATTTGAAGATGGCTATCATATCTCCTCTCAATCTCTTCTTTACTAGGCTAAACATACCCAACCCTTCTATTGTTCCTCATAGTAAGGCTTGGTTTTCAGACCCTTGATCATCAGGCGTATTGCTGTAATTAAGATGAATGTATTGCCAAGAATGCTATTTTTGTTTCAGACACTGCAGATTATTGATAAAACTGATTGTTTCAAGAAGTGGCAAAAAGATCTATCTAAATTTGTCTGGCAGGGCAAAAAGCCAAGGATAAAATTTAAAATATTAACAGACGTTAAAGAAAGAGGGGGCTTTGCCCTGCCAGACCTAAAACTCTATTATGAAGCAGCAGCTTTCTGCTGGTTGAAGGAATGGCTACTTCTTGAAAACACAGACATATTGGATTTAGAAGGGTTTAATAATGCATTTGGCTGGCATGCATATCTATGGTATGATAAAGTTAAAGTGCATAGAATGTTCAAAATTCACATTGTTAGAAAAGCACTGTTCAATGTCTGGATCAGATACAAAGATCTTTTGGAAAACAAAACCCCAAGGTGGTTGTCTCCAATGGGAGCTAAGGCAGTAAAGAGACTCAATATGGAGGCAAATTGGCCGAAGTATTGGGAGATCTTAGAACAGGATGGTGACAAACTGAAATTGCAGAGTTTTGACAAACTAAAAAGTAAAGTCCGAGATTGGCTTCATTATTATCAAATAATGGAGGTATTCAAAATGGACAGAAAAATTGGCTTCCAGGTGGAAAAATCAAAATTGGAAACAGAACTATTAGAACCTAAAACAAAAATATTGTCTAGAATGTATAATTTGCTGCTGAAATGGAACACACAGGATGAGGAAGTGAAATCGGCTATGATTAAATGGGCTCAAGACGTTGGCCATAACATAATGTTTGCTGACTGGGAAAGGTTGTGGACCACTGGAATAAAGTTTACGGCATGTAATGCCTTAAGAGAGAACATAATGAAAATGATATATAGGTGGTACATGACACCAGTCAAGCTTGCAAAAATGTATCATATGCCTGATAACAAATGCTGGAAATGTAAAGAAGCAGAAGGTACCTTTTTTCACCTTTGGTGGACGTGCCCAAGGATTAAGGTTTTCTGGGAAATGATTTATAATGAATTGAAAAAAATATTTAAATACACATTTAGAAAGACCCCAGAAGCCTTTCTCCTGGGTATGGTAAACCAACAGGTTCAAGTGAAGGACAGAACTTTTTTTATGTACGCTACAACAGCAGCAAGAATACTCATCGCGCAATACTGGAAGACGCAAGATCTACCCACGCTGGAAGAATGGCAAATGAAGCTCATCGACTATATGGAACTTGCAGAAATGACTGGCAGAATCAGAGACCAGGGAGAAGAGATGGTGAAGGAAGATTGGAGGAAATTTAAAGACTATTTACAGAAGCATTATAAAATTACGAACGTTTGAGGTTATCAGATTGAATGTAAAAGAATGTTATTATAAAAATGACAATGTTAAAGAAAGTATATTTAATAAGACATAGGGAAATGTAAGGATAAATAAGACAATAATATTAATCTGAACCAAAGATACGCCAGAAGGAAAGAGTTTACTACCAGAATATAAGACCTAGAATACAGAGTGGGAAGGCATGGGGAAGTCGCAGACCTAAGTTAATGCTGAAGAATACAATGATACAATATTTGTTTTTAATTCTTTTATTCTTACCGTTTTCATTTTTCTTTTTGTCTTTGTACAATGTATGTATTGTTTTTCTTTTGTTGTTTTTTTTTCCTTTTGATGTGTTTGTCGATTTGCTCTTTTTTTGTTTATTGAATGTGGAAAATAAAATATTATTTAAAAAAAAAATAAACATACCCAACCCTTCTATTGTTCCTCATAGTAAGGCTTGGTTTTCAGACCCTTGATCATCTTGGTTACCCTTTTCTGCATACATTCCAGCTTGTCAATAACCTTCTTAAATTGTGGTACCCAGAACCGGACACAGTACTCCAGTGGTAGTCTGACTGAGGCAGAATAGAGAGGTACTAATACATACCTTGGTCTGGACACTGTACATCTGTTGATGTAGCTTTGAATCCTTGAATAGCTTTGGGATTTTGTTGGTTTTTGTTTTGCTGTTGCATCACACTGTTGACTCATGTTAAGCTTGTGGTCTACTAAGACCCCTAGATCCTTTTCACATGTACTACTGGCAATCCTAGTGACCCCCATCTTTTGCAAGAATTCTCTAGGCACTTCTAGGCAGTCACAGATAGTGAGGAGATCATAGAATCATAGAATCATAGAGTTGGAAGAGACCACAAGGGCCATCGAGTCCAACCCCCTGCCAAGCAGGAAACACCATCAGAGCACTCCTGACAGATGGTTGTCAAGCCTCTGCTTAAAGACCTCCAAAGAAGGAGACTCCACCACACTCCTTGGCAGCAAATTCCACTGTCGAACAGCTCTTACTGTCAGGAAGTTCTTCCTAATGTTTAGGTGGAATCTTCTTTCTTGTAGTTTGGATCCATTGCTCCGTGTCCGCTTCTCTGGAGCAGCAGAAAACAACCTTTCTCCCTCCTCTATGTGACATCGTTTTATATATTTGAACATGGCTATCATATTACTCCTTAACCTCCTCTTCTCCAGGCTAAACATGCCCAGCTCCCTTAGCTGTTCCTCATAAGGCATCGTTTCCAGGCCTTTGACCATTTTGGTCGCCCTCATCTGGACACGTTCCAGTTTGTCAGTGTCCTTCTTGAACTGTGGTGCCCAGAACTGCACACAGTACTCCAGGTGAGGTCTGACCAGAGCAGAATACAGTGGCACTATTACTTCCCTTGATCTAGATGCTATACTCCTATTGATGCAGCCCAGAATTGCATTGGCTTTTTTAGCTGCCGCGTCACACTGTTGGCTCATGTCAAGTTTGTGGTCAACCAAGACTCCTAGATCCTTTTCACATGTACTGCTCTCAAGCCAGGTGTCACCCTCTTGTATTTGTGCCTCACATTTTTTTTGCCCAAGTGCAATACTGGGTCAAACCACCAGAAGCCACTGTGTAGTGATAGAGTAGGTAGGGCAATTTACTTAGATGCCAGGAGCTGCAGTGGAGGCAGGGATGGTGCTACTGTAGTCAGCAGCTGTTAAGTAAGTAGTTGTCATGGTCTGGGAGAACAGACTGCTGATGTATCAACTCAGCAGCTAGGTAGGTACATAGATGGTGCTAGCTGTAGCAGACCCACCACAACCATCTGGCTTGGCACTTAATAATGATAGGACTTCCACCCCTTCCTCTCTCCCACCAGGCAGGAGCTGCCAGCAGGTTTACATAGGAAACTGTTATTGGCTGCCACTGCTTGTAAGAATTTGCTGTTCATAATCTTGTTAAATGATGTGATGGCACAAGGTTTACAAAGTATGTCAGCATCTGTTTAGTAATCCCATTGTTAAGCGACAAAATTGGAAGGGTGTCATGGCTGCTGCAGATAGCAGTACCTTTCTTTTAAACAACAACCACAATAATCACCAGCAGCTGCATAATTAATAATAATAATAATAATAATAATAATAATAATAATAATAATTTATTATTTATACCCTGCCCATCTGGCTGGGCTTCCCCAGTCACTCTGGGCGGCTTCCAACAAAATATTAAAATACAGTAATGCATCAAACATTAAAAGCTTCCCTAAAGCATTTTGTTGTATTGCATTTTTTGTTTTCACCTACATGTTACTATTTCTAGACAGGAGGTGGATATGGAAGGCAACCCTCTCCAGACTACTGATAAGACATCAGTCTTCTGGGCAGAGTTCAACAGTGTTGATAAGCATCTGAAATGCTTTCCACCAGATCCTTGCCTGGTGGCAAGAGGCTTGACAACCATATGTCAGGAGTGCTCTGATGGTGTTTCCTGCTTGGCAGGGGGTTGGTCTCGATGGCCCTTGTGGTCTCTTCCAACTCTATGATTCTATGATTAGCAAAGGCAACATGGAGCTCAAGAGCATCTTTCAAATGCAGATGACTCTTGCATTTGCTTCCAGGGGCAATATCCACTTACCAACCCTTGCAGCCTATATGGAGTCCACAGAGATTTCCAACAGTTCCATGTAAAGTGTCCCAGTTCACAAAGATGTGGTTGACTTACAGCGCAGTGCTAACCATGTCTACTCAGAAGTAAGTGTGGGGTTTACTCACAGGTACATGGGACAAAGGGGGGGCAAATTGTGGTTTCTATTTGGCTCTAGTATGGGGGGGGGGAAAGGTGGAGAAATGCAGCAAGCGCATTCCATTAACATCATTAAGGTTAATATGATGCTGAAGTGAGCTGAAAGTAAGGAAACATATTACTGGATAACAAGGGGTACCAGAGAAATTGCTGCTTCGCTTTAGGACTGGTGGTTATGGAAACAATAGCATGATCATTACTTGAAGTAGGTATATAGGAACAAAGGAAGCTGCCTTGTATGACAAGGCATTGACCCATTTAACTCAGTGCTGTCCACAATGATTTCAGACAGGAGTCGACCCATGTGCTACCTGGATGCTGAGGATTGAACCTGGGACCCTTTCCATACAAAGCCACCGCTCAGCTGCAGACCTTCACCTGTACAAGCTGTTCAGGAGAATCTATATTACAGTGCAATCCTATTCGTCTTCATTCAGGAGTAAGTCCCATTGATTTCAATGGCGCTTATTCCCTGGGAAGTGGGTATAAAATTGCAGCCTTCAGTTTGCTATTTCCCCCTGGTGCAGTCATTTTTGATATATCCAGCATACCACCTTTGAAAAGTAAGGTGACGAGGGACTCATCCATACTTGCTCCGTGCATGGGTCTAAACAGTCCCCCCCCCCCCCCGTGATTTCTAGGCATGGGTCTGAGCGGATTTGCAGCTTCCCCCTTGGAAACCCACTCTGTAGCGCTAAATTGTAGCAAACGCCCATCTGGAGAAAACCCGATTGA
This sequence comes from Podarcis tiliguerta, assembly GCF_965153285.1. Taxonomy (NCBI): domain Eukaryota; kingdom Metazoa; phylum Chordata; class Lepidosauria; order Squamata; family Lacertidae; genus Podarcis; species Podarcis tiliguerta. The sequence continues at coordinate 76,321,825 of NC_139539.1, forward strand.
CGTTTGCTCTGGTAAAGGTAAAGGTAAAGGGACCCCTGACCATTAGGTCCAGTCTAATGAGCGGCGCTCATCTCACTTTATTGGCCGAGGGAGCCGGTGTTTGTCCGCAGACAGCTTCCAGGTCATGTGGCCAGCATGACTAAGCCGCTTCTGGCGAACCAGAGCAGTGCATGGAAACGCCGTTTACCTTCCCGCCAGAGCGGTACCTATTTATCTCCTTCCACTTTGAGGTGTTTTCGTTCTGCTAGGTTGGCAGGAGCAGGGACCGAGCAACGGGAGCTCACCCCGTCGTGGGGATTCGAACCGCCGACCTTCTGATTGGCAAGTCCTAGGCTCTGTGGTTTAACCCACAGCGCCACCTGCGTCCCTGACGTTTGCTCTGAATCAGTGCTAATGATTGGGTTTTCCCCAGGGGAACGTGGCAGGGCAAACAGAAGTGTGGAGGAGCTCCAGCGCAAGCAAGCCAAGCCATGCGTCATTAAAATATTAAAAATAAAAATATCAGCTTCCAAGCTTTAGCATGCCGGTGCTGCCTTTAATTATAAGGAAAGTGAAAATTGAGAGGACAGCAAAGACCACACAGAGCATCTGCATGAAGGTTTGGTCTAGTTTTCATAAACCTCATAAGTGAGTCGGTAGCTGTCCTGAGACACTCAGGACCCTTGCGCCTGCCCTGTCTTGCAGACCCCTAGACCTAACCAGGCATCTTGCTATCATTCTGTGAGGAGCTCACTGTTGTAAACTCACCTCAAGTAGTGAAAAGGGAACTTTGTTATCTGGAGGGCTCCAACATTCAGTGGGAGCTGCATCCACTCTGTGTCGGATAATGATGGCAGTTTCAAATCCCACTGGTCTGCCCTGTTGTCTTGCAAATGTATATTGCAAAGATAATTGCGACTCTTCCTTGTGCCATCATTCCTACCGATTACCTTGGTAGCATAAGGACTTTAAAACTTAGCAGGATGTTGTGATTCAAGCCTCACTGTGCTGTCAGCATGATGCTGCTTGGTCAAATTGAGAGTCACAGCTACTTTTACTGCTTTAACATCCGGGGGTAAAAACAAATCAATAAAATGACTGAAGCTATTACTAAGAAAGACGGAGGGGGCAGAGGTGAAGATTTCAGAAGGCAGATCGGTGACATCCACAAGACAGCTTCGAGAATGCTTTTAAACTCATTTGCTGTTCTGAAATTGTGTAAAATAGCATACCACTAATTTATCGATTGTTTTCATTACATGTTCCTAAGAGAGTGAAATGATTTAACTTTTTAAAACATGCATCTATACTCTGCAATGAGAGCTGAAGGTTGCATTTATTTCTGCAGTTGTTGAAAAGAGGCCAGCCCTGTCAGTCACACAGAAAGGTGTTTTTATTTGGGCACCATAACGTACTATGCCTCTTATCCTCTTAACAATCATTCAGGTATTTTTATCATATGATTTATGCTCTCATTGTCATGATTTTTTATGTATTGCACATCTGCAAGGCTTAGTCAAGTAAAATCACCTCAGCAACAAACAAAAAACCACACAACCCAGATATCTTTAATTAGGTGAAGCACACCCTTGGAACTTTTAAAAGCAAACTTACTTGTGAATTCATTGACAATTTATTCTGTGTTTCAAGGGTGGGTGTGGGAAATTTTGAGGCTGATATACTGCATTATTCACACATCTCAACAGAGATTCAATGCTCTGTTTTAAAAGTGTGAATTTCATATCTTTAATCGTGACAATTCTCCTACTATGTTTGATCAGAAGTGAAGTATTTTCAGTGTAACCTTTTAGCTTCTTACCAGATCAGTGTTATTTGTTGTGCATTGGTTATCCGAGAACAGATAACCGAGAACACTGATTGTGTCAGGTCAGTAAACGGGTACAAAACTGTAGTTATTCTGAGCACAATGCGGAGTCAGATCAACCCACAGCTAAGCCGTGTAAGAGTGGAAGGGATGAAAGAGCATGCTGGCTCTTAACACAGATACATTCCCACAAAAGAGACACAGAAGAACATTAGTCAGCTGTGTGGGAGGAATCTGCTTGGGTGAAGTCCCATTTTTACCTCATTTTCACTTTTTACATAATGACCACTTATCACATTATGATTACAGCCCACTGATTGTGACTACCGTCAAGCTAAGGTTGTGTTTGCTATGCCTCCTGTTTTGATGATGGACCAAGGAGTCCTTAACCTACTAATTCATAAAAAAGAGCTTGTTTTGCTTATATGCATTCATGCAAGAAAAGGATTAAAACAGTCCCAGGTTTCTTCATTCTTCTTTGTGCCTGGAATGCTAGCAAATAATTATCTCCTTCCTATCCAATATAAATTAACTGGTACAAAAGAAAACAAAAGAATGTGACATCGGAGTCTGCGCTGGTTTTCTGGTGTTTTGGCATATTATAGAGAAGAGAAACAGGAGACGAAGCAACTTAATTCACACCTCCTGGACTATTAATTTTCGGCATGCTTTATGAGCTGAGAACTTTATCACAAAATTCTGTTGAAGTGCAGAATCCAAAGGATGATTGCATTTTGAGCTGTATCTGAGGCCCTTCCATACTATAGATGCAAAGCAGCACCATACCTCTATAAACAGTTGTGGGTTTCCTCAAAGAATCCTGGGAACTGTAGTTTGTTAGGGGTGCTGAGAGTTGTTGAGACTCTCTCCAGTTACAATTCCCCAAGTGCTATAGGAAAAATGACTGACTGTTAAACCAGAGTGATATCACCTGCCACTGAGAACTACTGCACAGATTGGGAGTTTCTTTGTCAGCCTTGGACAAGACCCGTGTTAATCTTAGAATCACAGCATCAAAGAATTGTAGAGTTGGATGGGACCCTGAGGATCATTTAATCCAATCCCTTGCAATGCTGGAAAATGCAGGACTCCCATACGGGGATTGAACCTGCATCTTTTTTGTATAGTTGCAATTTTACTGTGTAAAAACAAAAATCTGCCCCAGCTTCCCTTTTCCCACAGTGGCCAACCAGATGCCTTTGAGAAGCTCATGAGTGGGACATGAGAACAACAGCCACCTCCCATGTTGCAGCCCAGTAAGCCTCAAGAGGCACATTGCCTCTGATTGTGGGTGAAGCATGTAGGAACCATGACTAATAGCTCATGGGGAGTCCAATGCATACGTGTTCCTGAAGAAACGTCAGTGTTCAATCCTCATGCGCACGTACAGGCAAACTCGGCCCTCCAGATGTTTTGGGACTACAACTCCCATCATCCCTGACCACTGGTCCTGTTAGCTAGGGATGAGTTGTAGTCCCAAAACATCTGGAGGGCCGAGTTTGCCTATGCCTGCTCATGACCCATGTGATAAATCCAAATTTGTATGGGATAAATCCGAATTTGTATAGTATGAAGATGCCATTCCAAACTTTATTTCCATAGCTATGAGCAGGGCCCCTGTTGTGTTTTGCATTGTTTTAAAATTAAGCAGAGTACTTACATATGGAGGGAAAATGACATAGTATGAATATTACTTGAATAAAAATAGAAAGGATTGCAGTGGTATGTTGTGTGGTAGTCCTTGGACCCTTGCTTAGCTTTTGGCAAGGAATCTGGGCCCAAACTTATCTTTTCATGAGTCCTATAGGGCAAATCAATCACTTGCCAGCTTTTGAGCTCTCTTGGACTTTTAGGATTCCAAAGGCAATGTCCTCTACTTGTATTTACAGAGGACACTGAGACAGAGGCAGGTGGAGCAGCGACTCACATGCCAGGTACCGGATCCCAGCATGATATGCAATAATGACCTGTCACGAAAGTAGGCTGTGTACCGTCACACTGTGAAATATCCTGGGGGACTTCCTTTATGAATTCTAAAAAAGATACAGCAGCCCTTCAGGCAAGAATGAAGTCACAAATCATTTAAATATTTGTTTTGTGCCTTCCTCTAAGTATATTTCCCTCTTGTTTTCCGATTTATTTGGATTTGGATTTCTTGTAATATGCTGCATAAAGGATGCACTGAAACGGCCTAAGTTTTACCTCAAAAATGTTGTATTTGCTCAACGGTTGCACCAACCCATACACTAACATTAGCACGTCTCCGCTCCCAAGTAAGGAAATAGAAAAGTGGGAGAGAAAGAACAATTTGCTTCTTCATCTTCATAGCGTGATGTGAAGTTGGCAAAAGGCATTTAACATTCAATCCAGGAAAGCTTTGCAGGATGCTGATTCCTGTGTGTGGCATATGTCAAAATGTCTAGGCTGAATACAAGATCTGTTGCAGGGGTGAGGAACCTCAGGTCTGGGGGGCCAGTGCAGCCCTTCAAGGTCTCCCTATCTGGCTCTTATAAATCTTTCTAAACCACACCCCTCTGTGTAGCCACAGCTACTTTCTTGATTTTCCCTATTTTTCTAGGCCTTCACACTTCTGTCCCTTTACCACTTGATTATTCTTCCAAGCTCAACCCACATATCAGGTATTTTGAGAACTGCCAATAATAATAATAATAATTTATTATTTGTACCCCGCCCATCTGGCTGGGCTTCCCCGGCCACTCTGGGCGGCTTCCAACAAAGATTAAAAATACATTAAAATGTCACACATTAAAAACTTCCCTCAACAGGGCTGCCTTCAGATGTCTTCTAAAGGTCAGGTAGTTGTTTATCTCTCTGACATCTGATGGGAGGGCGTTCCACAGGGTGGGCGCCACTACCGAGAAGGCCCTCTGTCTGGTTCCCTGTAGCTTTGCTTCTCGCAGTGAGGGAATCGCCAGAAGGCCCTCGGCGCTGGACCTCAGCGTCTGGGCAGAACAATGGGGGTGGAGACGCACCTTCAGGTATACTGGACTGAGGCTATTTGGGACTTTAAAAGTCAATACCAACACTTTGAATTGTGCTTGGAAACATTCTGGGAGCCAATGTAGGTATTTCAATATTGCCAGGCCATACCTCATGGCATTATATCATTAAACCCTGCCATGTGACAAACACCATCAACATACTGCACAACTGCCCTGTCTTAAGCAGGACATCCCAGAATAACAGAAGCTCTCCCGGCTTCTGATTGTATTCTAGGATGTCCCGCTTGGGCTCCTATGTTCTGGCTGCACCAGAGTACAGGACTAAAAGACATGTGTTTTCGGGTCCCATGCTCTGGTGCAAGCCAGTTGGTTCCCACAAGAATGCAGGACCAAAACATGCATGTTTTTGGGTGCCACACTCTCACCTTGTGCCTGTGCACTGCCCCCTCCTCTTGCTCTTTCCAGAAGCAGTGCCGGCAGGATGGTGCAGTGGGGGAGGAGTGGTGAGCCCCGAGAAAGGAAGAGCCAAGAGAGAGGGGGACACGAATAAAAGGGGGAAGGCCTGAGTGAGAGGGGCGGCAGGGCCTCTTTCAAATTCATGTCCCAATTTGCCTCAGCAGCATGTTGGAGGATATGCACCAAGCCCTGCACATTAGATACAGTGGTGCCCCGCAAGACGAATGCCTCGCAAGATGGAAAACCCGCTAGACGAAAGGGTTTTCCGTTTTGGAGGTGCTTCGCAAAACGAATTTGCTATGGGCTTGCTTCGCAAGATGAAAATGTCTTGCAAGTTCCTTGGGGGGGGGTTTCCCCCCCCTTTTTCCCAAGCCGCTAAGCCGCTTAACAGCTGATCCGCTAAGCCGCTTATCAGCTGATCCGCTAAGCCCGCTAAGCCGCTAATAGCGCTAATCCGCTAAGCCGCTAATGGGCTTGCTTCGCAAGACGAAAAAAACTGCAAGACGAAGAGACTCACGGAACGGATTCTTTTCGTCTTGCGAGGCACCACTGTAGTGGAAATCTGGCAACCCTGCAAAAGTTTCCATATTTCATTACAAAACAGTGGTAATGATGCAGCAGGATAGTCAACTGATTAAGAATAAAAAGGGGCAGGAACAAATCTGGAATTAACATGTCGGAACAGAGGGGAGTATATCACCAAATCATGAGGCAAAGTACAGCGCCTGTGTATGGCTGGATAATATAGTACAGAATTTTTTACATTATCTGTTGAAATTATGCAGTGAGTCACTCTTGCTCCGGGGCTGCCTGCATTGTTATATCTGTTCCTCTTAAATACACAGGAGAACAGCTTTTAACAGGGTCCCCAGCACAACCCCCCTTCTCTTTGCTATTCTGCATATATTCCAGACATTAGATGTTCCAGAATACTTTCTGAGGTATGCTAAGCCTTTCATGTGGCTCTTTTTGGTGTATCAATGGAAAAGGGCTCATCATTTCTTTGCCGTAAAAGATGAGGGAAATCACAGTAAAAAGCACCCGGCCCATGGGATAAAAGGTAGCCATTTACCATTCTAAATAAAGATTTGAGCCCCTGAATTTAAATTACCTGATTTCTATAGGGGGCAGGGTGAGAGGGGGAATGAGGAGTGAGTCAAGATTCTTTTTTAAAATAAATAAATAAGGGCTCCATCCCCGCTATATCCACTTCTTAATTTAACTCCTGGTGAGTACACCTTGTGTTCTGCTTGTCTTTCTATATAAGCAAGTGAAGAAGCAATCACAGGGAGAGTGATGACAGCTCTGAATCCATAATAAATTCAACCCAAGGTGCCCTTTTGCATGCATTAGACTTGTGGCTATTTTAGATATGCAGCTTGGAACGATTGCCTCTCCCACTGTAACACCTCCCAAAATAATTTCAGAAGCAGGGGCTACTGAGATTATTATTATTTCCCCTCTGTATATGAAAGAGAGAGATTTTATCACAGCGGCTCTGCTGCACAAACACAAACATCAGACAATAATTAAGAGCATACAATATCTCCCCCTCCCTGCAAAAATATTTATGCCTTGAGGGCTGTCTCTACATCATTCATTTAAATGGTTCATTTAAAATGATCTCCCGGTTTAAAATTCATGTGTTTCCCAAATAGGCACACATCACATTTTGCACATATTATGCCATGATAGCCAAGGCAGGGCCTTGCAGATGGTGCTGGGCCATCAGCCACTGCCAGCATAGTCAATGGTCAGGAACTATGGGAGCTGTTGCAGTGCTGGATCTACAGATTCTGCCATGGGGGACAAAGGTCTGCGCTGCTGCCCCTCCCTTCCTGTGAACCAACCTTGACCTAAACGCTCACATTTGCAGAAGATCAGGACGCATTTCTGATTCTTCCTTTTCAGCAGCAATTCACTACCCCCATCTCTGCTATGGCAGAGAGGGGAACCCAGGAGTGGATTTTTGTGTGCAAGGACAGCAATCTTGCCTGAGATACACAAATGACCATGTATATCTGCCCCCTCTTCTATTTTACACTTGGGCCTAGATGACGGACCTCAGGGAGGTATTTGGGGTGATGGTGGTGGTAAATAGCTTCCAGAAGGTTGAAGTCCACCTACCCCTGGTCCACTGGGGCAAGTGGACCAATGGACTAACTCAATATAACTCTCTAACTCTCTATGATCCTACATCGTGTTGTGGAGAGTGTGTGGCCCCAACGCCTGACGTTTCTTATCTCTGAGATTCAGGACATCTCCATGAGAGGAATCCTATGCAGAGATATTTGCCAAAGCCCCCTTAAGAGATGTTTCGCAACTTTAACCTGTTGCAGGATCTTAGCCAGACCCAGTTGAATATAGCAGAGCATACGCAGACTTCCAGAAGCAATCAGTTGCAGACAGGAAGGATGAAGACGCTGCTACTAGTAACTTGGTTACTTAGAGGTGTTTATTATTTACAGCAGACTCCACAAGTTACTATATACAAGATACAGATACGAATCTTAAACTCTCTCTCTTGATAAACTCCAAACGACTCTCAGAACACCACACTGACCAACCAACTATCCAGCCAAGGAAGGCCATGAGTCATCATGCCTATGTGGAGAACTCGACCAATAGCAGAGTTGTATCCAAGGTCCCATATCTCTAGACAGAATAACTCCTTCTGCTCAGTCTTCTTGGCCTTCGGCCAGCTCTTAATTGCTTTGTGTGAAGCTGCACGTAGGCAAAATCCCAACACTTCTAAGCACCATTTGTTCCAGAAACTGTGATCCCATCAACAGTTCTAGAAACTGGCAGCCACATGGCAGACCTGGATGTAAACCACTCTTCCTAAGCCATCCAACCCAGCTCTCACTATTGTTCTATTCCTCTGTGGCGTAAGCATGGTGCTCACAGGTGGCATATTGGATAGGACTGAATTTCTAATGAAAGCAGGAAGATCTTCTAGGTGCTCATCATCTCTGCCAGCTCAGGGTCCTCAATCCACAACATTCCACCCTACTGCAAAGCTTCAGGAAACCTGAATCTTCACCTCATCTCGTTTAACAGACAATGATCTATAGAGGCAGGGCTAAGAAGGGTTTTCCCCATGCCAGTTCAGCCCTATTTTTGCATTCCCTCCTCTTCTGAGGTTTTCTTGCCTTCAAGTAATTACAGCCCCCCCCATACATATATATATATAGAGAGAGAGAGAGAGGGTTAACTGGAGAAGCCTGTCCCCCGCAACCAAAAAAAGCTCTACCACTTTGGCAGTTCCCCTAAAAAAACACAACTCAACAATTTGGGTGGATCTGGCCTGCATCCCCCACTGTCATTCATGTGGTGGGTGAGAGGCAGGAGAGATCTGAGGCAGAGAGCCTGCAGTACAAGTGTAGGCTTTGCAGAAAATTTGAAAGCCTAATCACACAAGTTTATACAACGGTCATCTAAATTCTGTTGCAAGCCTGATGCAGTCAAATGCTGCATGCTTCTGAAAAACCCTTGGATGTCAAACACTGCTTGATACCAAACATTTGCCAGCTTTCACACATGGAAGAATATGCAGAAAACTTCAAAATCCATAGGGGTGGTGGTGGGGTTTTCTGGGTGGGGGCATATTGGTTTCAGTTTACTACTGCCTAAGAGTATATGCATGCCTGCATACATATTAAAATACTACAACAAAAGAGTGGGAGTGTGGGCTTTCTCTTTAGAGAGGTATTTCATTTGAGAGTTGACTGGCATTATTTCCCATCAGCATTCTCCACCCTCGACACCTCCTGATTATTAGTGAAGGTTCTCTGACAGCATTCCCTTAATAAATGTATATGGAACATCATTTAATTAATCTGATCCATTTTTCGGAGCAACAGATGTTTGAGCTTGTTTATTGATTGCACACAGCCGTCAAATGAGCAATAATGATTAAAATACTCACAAGCATATTTCAGCAAAGTGATAAACCTCATTAGATTACCGAAAAGGGAGGCATTTTCCAGCAGCCATATCTTCTTCTATGCATCCAAAGACAAGGAAAGATGAATAATGGAGGCATATCTAAATCCCAACATGGAAGTAAAGAAACAAAAACATTGTGTTCCTCATCTGTGGCTACAGCCACAGATTCTATGTCTAGGACCATACATAGAGCCTTAGGATTTATTATTATTATTATTTAATCTATGTCCCACTTTTCCGTCATGAGTTTAAGATGATGAACATGACTCTTCCCCTGTCCATTTTATCATCACAGCAATTGGCCCAAGGTCACTTGGTTAGTTTCATGGATGAGCAGGGATTTGATCTCTGGGCTCTCAAGTCCTAAGTCACAGGCTAAGTTCCTGACTATTACCCTCTGCCTTCAACTGAGTCAGACCATTGGGCCATCTAACTCAGTATTTCTCCATCAACTGGAAGTGGCTCTCTAAGGCTCTAGGAAGGGGACATTCCCAGTCCTACCTGGAGAAGGTTGGGTTGAACTTGGGACCTTCTGCAGGTAAGGCAGATGTTTTGCCACCACACCATGATGGCTCTGGTTCACACATACATGGTCAATTCCTAATGTCCATCATGGCCTCCTTTCACCTCACTTCCTCTCAAACACAAAAGGGAGTCAGATCCTACATTCATCTAAAAGCCCTCAAAAGGTAAAGTGATACACCTGCACATGTGAACTGGCTGTATGTGAGCTGGAGAAGCAGTAAAAGGGGGGGGGGGTGCTTACAACATGGATATTTATTGTCTACTGCATTAAAACCTATTATATATTTTGAGTTCTCAGCTTTTATCCTACTACAGCTTAAAACAGCAGTTTTCAGATTTTGAGTAAAGGTAAAGGGACCCCACAGCGCGGGTGGCGCTGTGGGTAAAAGCCTCAGCACCTAGGACTTGCCGATCGAAAGGTCGGCGGTTCGAATCCCCGCGGCGGGGTCGCTCCCGCTGTTCAGTCCCAGCGCCTGCCAACCTAGCAGTTCGAAAGCACTTTCGGGTGCAAGTAGATAAATAGGGACCGCTTACTAGCGGGAAGGTAAACGGCGTTTCCGTGTGCGGCTCTGGCTCGCCAGAGCAGCTTCGTCACGCTGGCCACGTGACCTGGAAGTGTCTTCGGACAGCGCTGGCCCCCGGCCTATAGAGTGAGATGGGCGCACAACCCTAGAGTCTGTCAAGACTGGCCCGTACGGGCAGGGGTACCTTTACCTTTTAAAGGGACCCCTGACCATTAGGTCCAGTCATGGCCGACTCTGGGGTTGCGGTGCTCATCTCGCATTACTGGCCAAGGGAGCTGGCATACAGCTTCCGGGTCCTGTGGCCAGCATGACTAAGCTGCTTCTGGCGAACCAGAGCAGCGCACGAAAACGCCGTTTACCTTCCCGTTTACCTTCCCATTTACCTTACCTATTTATCTACTTGCACTTTCAAACTGCTAGGTTGGCAGGAGCAGGGACCAAGCTATGGGAGCTCACCCCGTCACGGGGATTCAAACCGCCAACCTTCTGATCAGCAAGTCCTAGGCTCTGTGGTTTAACCCACAGCGCCACCTGCGTCCCTTCAGCGCCATCCGCATCTTTTTTCAGATTTTGAGTAGGTTATTGGAATTGGCGCACGTCTACCATCACAATTATATATTGACTATGCAGAAGTGCATCCCCAGATAAATGGGCATAGAATTTTCTTATTCTTAATTATATATAAAATTATGTCTAGACTGCCCCTCATGCAAAATATCAGGGTGGTGTACAACAAGAGCCACACAAACATAAAACTTCATAAAAGCAAAACAGAATGCAGCCTGAGACTCATTTTTCATTATTCTACAGACATCAAATTATACTAGGATTTCTTGAGTGAGGAACACAAAAGCCCATAATTCATATTAGGGCAATACCTTTATTAGGCCAACCAAAATATCACAAAAGAGTGAGCAAGCCTTCAAGTTCTCCAACTTCATCAGATTAGAGAGAATATATATATATCAATAGTTAACTAAATGTAACCTATTCACCTATTACAAAGCAGGCAAGCCATTTACAACACGAGGCTAGAACAAGTTGGGATGTCATTGCTATTATCAGTAGACAGACAATAAATCAAAGTTCAGTAAAACAGAAAGCTTTTAAGCCTTAGCAAGTTGGGTCAATCAACAGAGTGCCTCACCCATAATGAGAAAAAGGTTGGAAAGGCAATGATAGGACTCAGGTGGCAAATGTTACAGTGATGAAAGAGACCGTAGTGCTTCTTAAAAAACAAAAGCAAGAAACCAAGAGGGAAATGTAATTTAGATGTAAGGACTAAAATGAGTAAAGAAGCAGAGAAATAAAATCCAGACTTTTAAAAGTAAAACAGCCTATTTCAACATGGTCTGAGCAAACACCTATGCTGAGTAAGGGTTCCATCCAGCTTTCTGTATCAAGCAGAACTGAACTCCCCCTAGATCAGCTGATCATATGTAATGACACCAGGTGTGGGGCAGGAGTGTGTGGTTCTGGTGGAAACAGCCTTGTAAGTTAAATATCACCCTAGGATCAGAGGTACGCCATCCCTGATATGGATGCCATCCTTTTGTTGAATGGCATTAGCCTCTTCATCAGCCTCTAGAAACAATACACATCACCCCGCTTTTGTCCAGAGATCTTGGGCACGAAGTAGAACATCAAAGGGTAACAAATCTAGCCACAAACATCATTTTAACAAAGCACTCCCAAAAAGGGGGAAAGAGAGGGGGAAAGTGAGACAGTAATCTACTATGGAGAGATGCCTAAAAATAGGTAGTCCAGACACATGGGAGGCATGAGCGAATGGTACGCTAGGACCTGTAATGTCTCCAAGGCCAAGCAAGACAAGGCAGCTGCCCAAACACCTCATTTGTAGCTAGCAGGAAAGTGGGAGCTTGTAGTCCATGCATGTCACATTAAAATTATGTAATACAGTATAAATGGTCAGGTTGTCAAACCCTAATGCTACCCTTGCTTTTTAATGGAGCTTTCACCTTTGAGCACATAATTTTCTGCCCACATAACTTTCTGCTTGTAGGAATAGGAGTTTAGTTTGCATTCCTGTGCTGCCTTCTATCCAAGATTCTCAAAGAATGTCATTAAGACGTTATCCTCGCGCCTCCTTTGTGCGATGATAAGCACTACTCTGGGCCTATCATTACCCTTTTCTTTAGATGTGGAAACCGGTATTTCGATCCATTAAAACACTTCACTGTGTACTGAGTTTTCAGCCGCTCAATGTCTCCACAGTCCCAAATGGAACAGTGAAATGTTAAGCGTGGGTTTATAATGCTTTGCTGGACTGGGGCCTAAGGCTACGGAGATATGGTTGATTTCAAGGTGAAGCAGGATGCCTTGTGGCTGCCAAATCAAGCTTCCATTTGTTAAAAAGCCCTGCCAGCATTTGAAAAATTCAGAATGATAGATTTAGGGTCCTCCCTCCAGGCTTGGGTCAGTACTTCAAAGCAAGCAAGTGTGGGCATTCTGGGTCTCTCAGGCTACCATTATATAAAATCTCCTCACAACTTCAAGCAAGGGCCAGTTTTTCCTGTGCAGGGTTGTGCCAGTAATGTCTCACGGGGAAGCAAATTGCAAAGTGAAGTAAGGAAATAGGCTTTCCTTCATGCAATACAGATGAGATATTCTGAGATAATTTCAGCAAAGTTCTCAGGGGAGATCCTACTTCTGTGTTATTATAGGAAGAGCTGCTTTTTTGAGCTGCAAGGATTTTTTTTTTAAAAAAAGACTAAAAACAAGAAATTGGAAAGAGGTGGGACCCAGTAAGAATCATAGAGTTGGCATAGCAGTCACCACTGGGCTGCCAGGCATTTCTTTCGGCGAAAGAGTCTACTTCGGAGAAGACCCACCTGTAATCAGTGACATAGCAGATGGTGAACATTCAGATGTGAGCCAGCCCTCAGAAAAATTTAGTTCCCCCAGAAGAACTCTTTGATCTGCTGCACTATCCTGACACTTGATCCCTCTTTGTTGTGCACTGTAGTGTGGCTCATGGAGGTTTACCTGTGGAATGCTGTTTTGGGGAGGCCAGGTGATGTTCTAAGGTCAGATCATGTTCTGATGAGTTCCTGCGTCTATGAAGTTATCCACTGTCCTCACTTTGTCCCCATTTAGACAAGTTAATCACATCTAAAGGAGAGTCACTTTAGGCGTAACCCGAAACAAGACCTTAGAGTTGAGTAAGAGGACTTCTGGGATGGCATTTCCAAGGCATTTGCCTTGAAAGTTCTGGGTGCCTAATCCTTTTCTTGTAGCAACTTCATTGTTCATTTATCCCAAAGTCATGCCAAGAGAAAAGTCGAGACAGCCTGACAATTCCCTTAATCGAAATGCGTCTGTTTGTACTAAGAGGGAGCCTTTCATGAAAAGCTTTGTCCATCTTAAAAGCGAGTTCATAAAGCAATTGAGACATGTGATGGCGGTCATTAAAGGGAGCAAGGATGAATGCTGGTTTGTGAAGTGCTGCCTCTGGAGTCTCAGGAGAGGGACTGCCAAGCGCAGTCAAGGAAGAGGTCTGAAATCAGCCATCTGTATGTACATTGCATCCACCATATTTGCTCTGAGGAGACAGAACCATATGAGGCAAGACAGCAAAGGTGAAATCCACTAAGGCAGCCTACTTTATTGCCATGGCAACCCCACCCTGATGAAAAGCAGAAAAACAAAACATCTTTAGGAAAAAAACGGGGGGGGGGGGGAATCAGTGCCGTCTACCAAGGGAATCCAGGGGGAAGATGTGCTTTAAGAAGAGCATGACATTTCCACCATTTGGCGACTCCTCTGAACAAAAGTAGGGGTTGCAACTTTTTGCAAGCTGCCGAGTTGGAACATATTGTACTTGCTAAATTATTCAGCATGTTTTGAGGCTGAACTCGAGATGATAAGTGAAAGCTGTAGTCAAAGATTAGAATCATTAGAGCCAGACGATGAGGTCAGAGCATTGCCACTGCCATTTTCGTTGATGCCGTCTGACATGCTGGTGGCCATCTTGCACTTGGAACTTTTGCTGGAGTCGACGCTCTCATACAGAGGCTCCCAACTCAAATGGGCTGGAGGGGCCTGTACTTCGTCCAACACATGTCCAGCAGTTCTCAACCATCATCTGCCAGAAGGAATGTCACTGCTGCCTAAATTTGACCTCAAACCTTCTATTTCACCTCAAATTAGATACTAAAATGTGGGGAGGTGGAGAGAAAACACTGCAATTTCACCAGTTTATCTGTTCATAAATGTGCGCAAATTGAATACAATAAGTGGCAGATACAGTACATAAACTTGCCTCACAGTGGCCTGGGACCTCCAGAATCAAGCTGTTACCACTCACAAAAAGTTGTAAAACCAGTGTCCTCCACAGTTTCCCTCACAGATTGGTTTATCCCATTTGAGTTCTTCCCAGTTCAATTGCCAGCCCATTTGTATTCTCTATGTGGAGTGGACATTGTCTTATTCTTCGCCTCAGGCAGCAAAATGTCTTGGAATGGCCTCGCTTGCCCTTCTTCCAAAGCAGAGGAGCATTCTCAGGTTCATGCACAGCGGCTCTTCTATTTTATGCTCATAACAAGGGATGTGAAGCAGAGAGAGAGAGAGAGAGAGAGAGAGAGAGAGAAAGAGAGAGAGAGAGAGAGAGACTCACCCAGGGTCACCTATGCCTGAGCAGGGATTCAAGTCCAATACTTTTTCTGAGTAATTTCTAAACTGTGCCAGAGTATAAAAAGTGTGTCACAAAAGAACTGCTAAGAATTTATGGTGGTGCCTTATCCTGAAAACATCTATCCACAGAAGAGTCTGCCCACTATGTATCAACATTTGTTCTACGTACTTCAATTGGCCTCCCTGAAGATAATTTCTTCTGCATTTGTGCAATTGTGTATGATTCATTCATTTTTTCCAAAGTTTTTTTTAACTAAGTTTTCCAAAATTTCACACATACATTTCAATACATAATAAAAACTTTTTTAAAAAAACAACAACTTCCCACCTCCTTTTCCATGGTGTTTCTGTTTCTGCTGCACCCTGTCTTCTATCTCTTAAACCTTAACAAAACTACTGTAATCTTTAATCCCTTCTGCTGTCCATAGTTCAAACCCTGCTTGCCTGTTCATCATATAATACTATTTCTTTAAATAATCTGAAAGGGGGTTTCCATTCTTCCACAAAACCTTTGCCATTAGGTCGTCTTATTTTTAGCTGTTAACTTTGCCAATTCTGCAGAGTGTGATCTGTTCACTGAGTTGCTGCTTGTAAAGGTCTGAGCAGAATTACCCACAGAGGAAGCTTTACAGTGAATCTCTGCATGAGTTACTGTTCTGGACTTGGCTCCTTCCAAAGAACATCTCCACATTTAATTCAGGAAGAAATGTGCTGAAACTGTCAGAAAGACACCATCCTGGCTCTGTAAATAAGCAATGTGGATGTTTCTCCTGGAGGAGGCAGTGTTTATTAATTAGGTCCACTGGATCATAGCATAAGCTACCAGTCCCTTAAATTGCATTGGATCTCAAGAGCGATCCTTGGTTGGAAATGGTTTCATATTACTGCAGTGATTGGGAGGCAACAGGAAGAAAGAGAAAATTGGACTTGTAGCTAAATTAATTTGTAGTCTTGTAACAAAGCAGCTGTTTTAGCTTTTTGTTGTTAAACTGAGTCACGTACAGTAAATCTTAGGCAGCAAGAAACTCCCCATGAACATCTTTATTACAGCAATCAGCCAGAACTACATTCCTGAAAATATTGCAAGCGTTTAGGACCATACTCTTCTCCTCATTGCACTGACGGGGAAAAAAGAGAGAAGCGTAACTTTGTTAATTGCGGAGGTGCTTTATTGCACTTTGAAATTTAAGAGCCCAATTCTGGACATGTGGAAGGAATTAGACAGAGAAGAGAGAGGGGTAGATGTTAGGTTCCAACAGGATATTATTGCCTTGTGATGCAAAGTAGCAGCTCCAGGAGAGGGGGATGATTTAGACTCGGGAAACAGCAGGATGGAAGTGGGATGAATGAAGTATCTTCTTACTCAGTGCCATTTCCTGAGCTGATTCAGGTCCTTGTCTTCCTGTTGCTGCTAGTTTGGCCCTTATGGCTAGTTCTTCCTCCAAAGAGCTCAAATAAGCTTCCATGTGGCCTCCGGGTAGGCTTCAATCCAGGCCATGGATGTGGAACCTTAAACTCTTCAGACCTTGGTGGACATACAACTCCCATCAACCTGGAGCATTGACCATGCTGGCTGGGGCTGAAGGGAGCTGGAATCCCAAGAACATCTGTGGAGCCACAGTTCCCCAACACCTAATCCAGGCAGTTTACAAGGCCAGCAGATGTATTTAGATTCAGGAACTGAATTTCTCTCCTTTGTACAGCCATGGAACATGTACCAGGTCCAATGCACATGGCTGCTGGCTTTGCAGTAGTCACAGGAAAAGCATTGCAACCCAAGCAATGCTGAGTAAGCTACGTGAATCTGCTACCACTTTCTGCCCTTGTTTCGGTTTTTTAATGCCAGGAAACCATCAGGTAACAGAGCACAGCTATAGTGTAGACCAAGGCCATGGAATTGCCACAGTTCAAATCTTGCTGTGGGCAGGCAACCCCCCCAACTTTCGTGGGGTTTATGTTCCTGATCATTTCACGTGTTGGCAGAGCACATATAAGCCCGCTCTACCTCCATGTCTGAAAACTGCCCACGCATGCACAATTGTGTGTGCTTTGACTGCATGCAAAATAGGAGGTGCCTGTACATATTAGGTTGGGCTTAGGCAAGTCACCATCTTATACTGAGGAAGGGCTGCAACAGAGTGATGGAGCCCATGCATCACATACAGAATTTTCCAGATTCGGTCCCCAGCATTTCACAATAGATATGGGAAAGATAGAATAGAATAGAAATTTATTTGTCATTGTCCGTATATACACAGTATACACAACAACGAAAATCAAACACCCACCCAAAGACCGGCTTCACATACACATTTGCACGTACCTCCAACACTCTCATCCCATTCAGACATAATCTATAAAACATACATAGTCCAGAATATAACATGACCTATTAAAAGCATAACATGACCTAAACCCTATCTCATTCCTTCCTACTCCCTGCTTGCTATTTCTTACAACTGGCCCTGAGATCATTATTTAGTGCAATCAGAGCTCTTGGATAGAAACTATTCAGAAGGCGTGTGGTTCGTGTTTTCATTGTCCTATATCTTCTGCCCGAAGGCAACAGTTCAAAGAAGTTGTGAGCAGGATGGGTGGGATCTCTCAGGATATTGTGTGACTTCTTCAAAGTGCGAGACGTGAAGATCTCATCCAGGGTTGGTAGCTGGAGCCCTATAACATTCTGGGCAATTTTTGTTATTCTCAGTAAAGCTTTTTTATCCGTTTCAGAGCTGCTTCCATACCACGATAATATACTATAGGTTAAGACACTCTCGATGGTACTGTGATAATAGGACAGGAGTAGGTGCTGAGATAGATTCAGTCCCCTGAGCATTCTCAGGAAATACAACCTCCCCTGCACCTTCCTCACAACCATGTTAATATTTGCAGTCCATGAGAGGTCCTCAGAGATATAAATGCCCAGGTACTTAAAACTACCAACCCTCTCCACCTCCTCGCCATTTATGTGCAATGGTAAAAATACACTTTTCTTTCTCCTAAAATCAACTATGAGTTCTTTGGTTTTTTTGGTGTTAAGCATAAGATTGTTTTCTTTACACCATTGAATTAACCCCTGTACTTCTTTCCTATAAGCAGTCTCATCGTTCTCACTAATGAGCCCCACCACTGTTGTATCATCCGCAAATTTGATGATTGTGTTGGACTTATACAGTGGGGTACAATCAGATGTGTACAGGGAATAGAGAAAGGGACTTAGCACACATCCCTGAGGAGCTCCTGTGCCTAATACTAGAGTAGAAGAATAGTAAGGTCCCATTCTCACTGTCTGCGGCCTGTCAGTCAGGAAATTCCTTACCCACAGACAGATCTTCTGATGTATACCCAAATTGATCATTTTAAGAAATAACCTGTCTGGCAAAATTGTATTGAAGGCAGAACTGTAGTCCACAAACAACAGCCTTGCGTAGGTTCCCTGTCGTTCTAAACGACTCAGTACAGTGTGGACAACGATGGAAATAGCATCATCAGTAGATCTATTTCTTCTGTATGCAAACTGGAACGGGTCTAGAGTGGATGGAAGACCAGCCTTAATATGATCTAGCACCAATCTCTCGAAACATTTCATAACGACAGATGTTAGGGCTATTGGTCTATAGTCATTGAGAGATACCACCACTGACTGCTTGGGGACTGGCACTATAATCGATGTCTTCAGACAGGTAGGGACAGAACCCTGCGACAGGGATAGATTAAAAATGTCCGTAAATACACCAGCTAATTCTGCAGTGCAGTCCCTAATTGCCCGTCCCGTGATTCCATCCGGTCCAGCTGCCTTCCTAATGTTAATGCACCGAAAGGCACGTTGTACACCCGGGGTCTGTAGTAAAAATGATTATCTATCAGTAGTAGCTTCTGATGATGTGCTGGTAGCCAATGCTGTAGTGTCAGTAGTTCCAGTTCCCACCTCCAAGCGACTAAAAAATTGATTCAGTTGATCAGCTAAGTGCGCACTGCTGCTAGCCAGTTCGTTTTTAATATTTTGCCCTGTAATTTGTCGCAGGCCTTGCCATACTCGACGAGGGTCGGAGCTCTCAAAATGTTTTTCGATCCTCCGGCAGTACATAGCTTTGGCGTTCTTAATGCCCTTTTTCAATTTGGCTCTGGCTTCTCTATACTGTTGCGCATCACCAGAGTGAAAAGCAGCATTTCTTGCCTTTAACAGCAAATACACATCCCTGTTTAGCCAGGGCTTGTTGTTAGGGAACACCCGTATTTGTTTGGTGGTAGTGACGACATCGATGCAGCTTTTAACGTAGAACAGTACTGTTGAAGCGTATGTGTCCACATTATTCCCCATAAAAAGCGACCACTCGCTGCTCCGAAAACAGTCTTGAAGTTGTTCAGATGCACCTACTGGCCACACTCGTATCTCTCTAATTGATGGTCTAATTCTACGTACGAGAGGTCTATATGATGGTATCATAAGTAGGGATATGTGGTCTGACTGCCCCAAATTGGGCAAGGGCTTGGTCTTGTATCCATGCATGATGTTACTATATACTCGGTCCAGGTTATTGCCCCCCCTGGTGGGACAATCAACATACTGGTGGAACTTAGGAAGCACAGTCCTTAAATCGGCTCGGTTAAAATCACCAGCAACCACAAATGCTCCATCCGGGTGGGCCCGCTGCTGTTTGCTAATAGCAGTTAGCAGGTGGCCCATAGCTGTAGTAGTGTTTGCATCGGGAGGTATATACACCGCTGTTATTATAACAACATTAAACTCACGTGGCAAATAGAAAGGGCGGCACTTCACCACTAGGTACTCCAAATCAGGAGAGCAATGCGTGTCCATTTGTTTAATGTCCGAACTCCAGTTGTTATTTATATAAACGCAAATTCCTCCTCCTCTGCTCTTCCCGGATTCGGCGGTTCTATCCGCTCTAATTACTGAGCGTCCGTGCCCCATCATTCACATGGGGATATTATGATTCAACAGCACCATTGATCTACAGTACTTTACAAAGAAGAGGTTTGATCGGTTCTGGTCCTAAGAGGTTTGCAAGCTAAGATACAGGGAAACAACTGAGGAGGAGGGTGGAATGGATACAGGAGTGAACAGCAGACAGTAAGGATTACAGGTAATATATGTGAAGTACTTTTACAATTCTAAACTGCTCTATATAGTCATGTTTACAAGGGTTCCGAAACTGTGGTCCATAGGCAGTGGAAGACTTTGGGCTCTCAATATCTGTGGCACTCTAAAATTCAACATCTCCCTCTTCTCACACACCATTCTACAGCATTGCTGTTTCACCTCTTGCACCGGTCATGCTAGCCTAAAACTGCCTCTGCCATGGACCACCAGTTGTGTGAGAGTTTCATTCTGGTTACCTATGGCATGTCTGTGGATTTGTGGCTGATGAAGGGCGTCAGCACATAAACTGCATTAAGTACAGCTTTCACATTGATTTTTAATTTTATTTTTATTGCTTCTTTTACTCCTTTTTATTGTTATTGCATTTTTGTCTTGTCTTGTATTCTATGGTATTCTAATTGCAACACAATAAAATACACTATACAAGAAATAAAAGAAGCAACAGGAGATGCAATGGAAAACCATACAGCATCTAGCACAGTGCACTGCAATTGCTATAACAGGCAGAAAAATCACTAAGTGGCCTGCCAAGACTTTCAGCAATTTTCAAGTGGTCTGAGGGGTGGGGGGAAGTTTTGAAACCACCGTACTACACAATGACACACACACACACACCCTCTTCAACAACCTAACTGGTTATGAAAGAACTGCTATAGGCGGTTACACAAAATATGCCCTGTAAGGATTGCTCAGACAACTATTTAACACGATCAACTGAAAGAACAGAGCTGGTATATTGAATAAACAGTGCAACTGGCTTCAGAGCTGTTACGGTCTGCTGGGCAAATAACAATAAAAAAATTTTAATGCTCCAAATATTTTTTGTTAACAGTAGAACCAAATGGCTTGAAAGAAAACTATTGAGTATGTTTCAAGCGGCTGATTTCCTTCCCTTTATAATTCTCCAGGTGATTTGTGATTTACATACGCCATGAATAAGCTTTACGATGGCCATAGCCGCTTGTGTATTCACATTTCTAATAGCTTATTCCTCAGAGTTAGGGTAACAACAATTTTTATTATTATTATTATTAGATGAAACATGTGCCATCCTAAAAAGCACATAAAGCATACTTGAAAGTGCTGCAGTCATTTCTGTTTCTATGCCCTTCACCCTTCAGTAAATCTTTGCATGTACAGAACCTGCCCCCCTCTCCCTGCCCCGATAAATTTTGATAGTCAGGTCAGAGCTCTTCTTTTCCCCTCCTGAGCAGAAAGCCCAGATTAGCCTTGACATTTTGCTTTTAAGTGAATATCACTGACAACTTTAATCCCAGATTGTATCAGCTCTTCTGAGTGCAAGGCAAGTTTCTATGCCAGCCCCAGACACTCAGCAGGATATCCATGGTAGGTAAGAGGTAGATTAGTGGGGCTTCATCAAGATCTTCTGAGTGCCCCAAGTATTAAGACTCTGCTGATAAATGTTATAAAGCTCATCAAAATTAACCTGCCTCTCTTCCCTGAGCACCACTCTCACGTTGTTCTTTTTACTAAGGAGGGACCTCAATGCGAGCCTCAAGATTTCACTTCATTGAAATTTGGTGGGAATTCTGAGGAAACCTCCTATGAATGGTGCCACAGGCTAATCTGCGGGATGAGAAATCTGAACTCTTGAAAGAAAATGAGGTCCTAGATCTCCCAACAGAGTGAACTGGGCATCAACCGTAAGCATACACACTATCCATCTAATAAATATGTGTACATCCCAAACTTTCGTCTGCACAGCAGAACTTCTTCTCTCTCTCCTCCCCCAATGCCCCACTCAAGTCTGCTGTGGGAGTTCCAGAAAAATATACTTGCTCAGTAACTTCACTGTATTCTTCTTCTTCTTCTTCTTCTTCTTCTTCTTCTTCTTCTTCTTCTCATTATTATTATTATTACAGTAGTACCTTGAGTTACAAACACTTCGGGTTACAGACTCAACTAACCTGGAAGTAGTACCTCAGGTTGAGAACTTTGCCCCAAGGTGAGAACAGAAATCGTGCGGCGGTTAGCTAAAGTGGTACCTCAGGTTAAGAAAAGTTTCAGGTTAAGAACGGACCTCCAGAACGAATTAAGTTTGTAACCAGGGTACCACTGTATTATTATTATTAGATTTAGACCCAGCCTAAATATGTCCATTGATTTCAGTGAGAACTAAAGCTGCTATACTATGCTTACTGATTTAGGAGTAAGTGTCATGCATCCCATATTTCTGAGCAGACATGCACAAGTTGCTCTAACTCCCTGCCTTTATGTAGCAGCAGTAAAGTACCCCAGTACTTCTGTATTTTTCACCTATTCATTGAGGCAGTGGCTTTTTTGTTTGTTCGTTGAAATCTCCTTTGTTTATCTCCTACTTCTAAAATAATGGGAACATATATTTTCTACCATTCTGCAGTTAACAAAAGGGTGGGAAGAGCCAAGAATTGTGATCCCATATCCACCGATCATCTAAGCATCCCTTGTATCCCCATTCTTCAGCATTAAAAAATGCAGAGAAAACAAAACTAATCACAAGTTTGCCGCATCCATCACGTGAAATGCAATAAATTAACAAGCCGATGAAAACTGATTGCTACCCGCCACTAACAAGCAGTCTGTTGTCTAATGGTCCAGAACCAAGTTGTTTGTTGTTAATGTTCTAAGAGGCTGGGAGCAGCTAAATTCACTGAGCCAAATTCAGCCTTTCGATGTAAATCAGAGGAATGCAATTTCAAAGAACTTAATCTGGGCAGAAAGTAGGTAAGAATCATTACAATTTAGCAGACCAAGCTAATCTGGATGTAAAAATAGGATCAATGCTTTTCATTATGTAGAAAAATAGAGATGAATATCTGGCTATCCTGAAGGTTATTCGGGGAGCAATCCTATGCACATTTACCTGGAATTCAGTTGGATTTACTTCTGAGTAAACACACAAAGGGTTGTGCTATTAGAGCTGGGGAGAGATATTGCTGCAGTCTAACTTCTGAAAATTTTAGTTCTCCTTGGAGGTTTTTAAGCAGAATTCCGGGTAACAAAATTTAAGAAGGATATCGACAAGCTGGAATGTGTGCAGAAGAGGGCAGCTAAGATGATCAAGGGTCTGGAAACCAAGCCTTATGAGGAGCAGTTTCCAGGCTAAACAGACCCAGCTCCTTAAAGAGGAGACTGAGGAGATATGACAGCCATCTTCAAATACCTCAAGGGCTGTCACATGGAAGATGGAGCAAGCTTGTTCTCCCCTGCTCTGAAGGGTAGGACTCAATCCAATGGTTACAAGAAAGGATTCCGACTAAACATCAGGAAGAACTTTCTGAGAGTAAGACCTGCTTAACAATGGAACCGTCTCCCTGAGTAAATGGTGGGCTCTCCTTGCTTGAAGGTTTTGAAGCAGAGGTTGGGTGGCCATCTCTCATGCTTTGCAGGGGTTTGGACTAGATGACCCTTGGTGTCCCTTTAACTCTACAATTCTACGAATCTATGATTCTATATGTGTGGTCTGTGATGGAAGGAAACCGCTTACCCCAGTGCCAACTATATGGGGTAGGCTTGTAAGAAAGGATGTCCCACTGTATTTCTTGTTCTTTCTGCTGCCACTATCCACTGATATGTCACCTAGATATGTCACCTATGGAATTTCCACTGCCGTGCAGTGATCTCCCTGAAAATAGGGATTCCAGATCTCCTGCTTGACAACGCCAACATGTCTCTCCACTGCTCTCGCTAGTACTTTAACAATCGGTAGCACAGCCCAACCCATTTGAGATACATGGGAGAACGACTAGTCCTTGAGTGTGTCCAGAAACCGAGAAAGCCCAGAAATCTAGTTCATCAATTTGTTCAAAAGGAATATACGTAATAAAGGGGAAGAAACAGCAGTATGCTGATCAAAATGGAAATAACACACCTTTTGGTCTGACTGTTCCTGTTCTAAACCTTGCTTCCAGAACATGATGCAGTTCATCCAGGTGGCATAAGTGATGTGCTCATCAGCATGGTTACCTCTCTCAGCTCTATATAATCTGCTAGGATTATAGCTCGGAAGACAGTCCATCAAAATGTTATATATTGGCAGGCTGCACTTAATTGGACAACGTGGAACTGGGACGGCAGCATTATGGGGTTATCACGAAGGAAACGGATGGCAACAAATGGTAGTGACTGCTAGTTAATCAGGGCGATATTGGCAGGTGCTTAATGGGGGTGCAATTAGTGACAAATAGAGTGTTGCTTAAGACGGTGATACATTGGTGCACAATTTTTAAGTCTAGACTTGTAATATACAGTTTGGAAAATATATATTTACCTTATGGACTAGGGGAGCAATGATCAAGACCATTTCAGCAACTTCGGTAATGAACTGTAGATTTTCTTAAATAATTTCTGGCTTTTCTTCAACTTCCTGTGCACCATCTCTGAGGTTTTTCTTACAGTCATTCAGTTTGTACAATCTTCTGTTTTGCATACAGCTGACATTATTTCCAAAATGAAGCCTAGAAAGGTTTTCATAGTTCAGTCACCGGCCCCAAATAAGCAAATGGCTGACCAAGGCCAAACCTCAGAGGATAGTTTTAGAAAGGAGAACACTGCCATTCTAACATTTCTAATTATCTGTACTGTGCAGTTCAGCCTATTGGTCTTTATTATTCCCAAGGTTCTTTAATTTGCTGATACTTGGTGTGGGTGAATTCCTATGTGCTGCAGCCGTGGAAACCAGGTGTCTCCTTCAATTGTGGTTGAAGCTGTTGGAGTCAGTTAACTAAAAACAAAATTCTCATAGGACGAGAATTTAAATGAGTACCACTTTCACCCATCACCGAAATGTGAATGCGACACGCAAGTTCTTTAGTGCAATGCTGCACAACTGTTTATGCCTCAAGCAAAGTGTAAGGCCAGGGTCCATGAGTAAAGTTTGCTACTGGTGCTGTTGACACATGATTTCTTTTCCCCTTTTGCTGGAAGGCAGTGTTAGTCTGGTACTACATCTCAGAAAGCTTATTTTAGCATGTGGTAGGTGAAATCGCTTCACACTCCACCTAACAACCTAAACCCTAACTCACGTAGCAGCAAAGGATAGGCCCTACTTAAAATGTTGTGTCCCTTCTCTTGTTCAGGGAGTTCAGTTCACTGCAGTTCCATCTCTGTCAGTGACATATTTACATAATCACAAAAATAATCAGCATTTTACTAAACATGTGATATAATATTTTTGTATGGAGTTTTGTCTAATCTACACATTTGCAAGCAGTTCCCCCTGATATAACGTATGTGTGTGTTTATGCTGTCTTTATTAATGTGTTGTCATGGACTGGCTGGATGCAGAGGAATGGTGGGAGGCAGCAGCTGGGGAACCCCCAATGGGACCCCCTAAGGGATGAATGTTCAGAGTCAGGTTATTGGTGGTGGGATGACGATGAGGGGTCAGAGGGAGAAGAGGGAGCAGACTGGGAGGAGGAGATGTTGGAGGCTGAAGAGGTGACAGGGTTTAGTTAGCAGGAAGAGGCTGTGACAGAGGGCAGTGCAGAATCAGAGGCAGAAGTGGAGGCTGGAGAGGAGGGGGGCCAAGAGGCAGAGTTGTGGCAGGCTGCTAAAGACACGGGGTCTCCCACTCCTGCTGCGGCCAGCTTCCCTTCCCCCTAGTTTCCCAGAACACAAAGAGGGTGGAGCAAAGAGAGATAAGACAATGGAGCTGGGGGAAGGAGCGGGGGGAGGAGCCTTAGAGAGCAGTAGGAAGGCAGGGACCTTCTGCCCTTGCAACTGCCTCATTGGGGCAAGACCTACTGTGAAGTGTTGCTGTGATCACTAGGCCTGCACTGTTTTGGTTTCTTTGAATAAAGAGTTAGCTTCACTGGCACCAGGTGTTTTATTGCTAACCTACCCTGACTCTTGCTCCCAACTTTCCTTCAATCTACACATCTTTGTACCCATCTTTCGAGTGAAAAACTACACCACAACATTCAGGGAGCTGCAAACAGCGAAGGACAGCTGTGTTTCGGTTTGCATATTGTTTCAGGAAGCACGAATTCTCAAAGTATGAAGCAGCAAGTCTTCTTATGGCAGGGGTCGCCAATGTGGTGCCCTGCAGAAGTTGTTTTGCTGCATCAGCCAGCCTGTGTAATGGTCAGATGATGGAGACTATTAGTCCACCAACATCTGGATGGCACTACATTGGTTACCCCTGCCCAAAGTCAAGACAGTGAGTGCTTCATGCCTCCTTTTTCTGAAGGTCGAACTAGGGCTGCATTCAAACAGCACTTTCTTCCAATGTTTCCTTCTCTGGTAATTTCCATGCTTTATATAATCTTTCACATGACACAAAGTCACTTCTGGAAATGTCATGGAATCCAATGGAGCTTTGAAATGACGGTGATGTGGGAATGGTGACTTGTAAGCAGGTGGGGTGGGATTCATTCTAGCTAAACCCCCATACTCTGCAAGCTCCCAGATTAATAAAGAAATCAGAACGCAACCATTCTGTGGATTTTCCACTCCTAATTTTGCAATATACAGGCGGTGACTATTTTATGTAGGGGTTCCGTTCCCAGCCCCCCATGTGCTTCAGCGGAGCATGCATAAGTGTGCCCAACCCATCATCTTCCAGGTCCAAAAGGGCCCATGTGTCTATAATCATGCGCCAATTGGACGCACATAAAATGGTTGCCGCCTGTAATTTTCAGCTCAAAACAATGTACCAAGATGCATTAAAACTTGCATTTTAGTACAAAATACGTTTAGAAATTGGAATAAATGTATTTTGTTTTAGAATATTAATTAAATATGGATTTTTGTATGGTTTGCTTTTTGCCAAAAACAAACAAACAAGAGCCACCTATTAATGTGGGGAAAGGGCGAACATGTTTATGAATGAACACACATAAAATTGACATGGACCCAGAAATAATCTGACTCATCCCGTCCCCACTTGAAGCCTCTCAAAGTGGGACACATCTCCCACTTGAATAATCGTTGCTTGTGTTTACCTCTGATGCGCACTCACCCCTTTATTTATATCACTTCATCGATCATGGTGGAGTTTTTTATTTTTTTCATTTAATAAGGCTAACCCAACATTGTGCAATAATCAGCATTCTAGCTGAAACTGGAAATTACTCTTAAGACAATGCAATTTCCAAGAGGCACAGTGTTTCCGTCTCCATACCGTTAGGACTGTGGCTAGTTTCTCATTATAAGTTCCATCTTCACAATCCTCCGAGCTTCGGTAAAACTAATTCTATTCATTTGAAGTTGTACTGGCTTGCTACTACCTCAGGGTAGAGAATTTGATGAAAACCTGTCATGGTTTTGACATCTGTTCGGCAAAGTGTAATGAGTTAACAGAAGATGTAAATGCACAGTGCCAACTTCAAGATTGTGGCAGGAGGGGGGTGTTCTTTGGGCAAAGCATCTTCAGTGGACCCCTCTATTCTGGGAGATACTTTTCTCATGCCGTCTCGGACATTTTTTTGGTGTTCTGTATAAAGTGAGAAGGGAGGAAGAACTGTTGATGTAGCAGGCCTTCCGCAAGGCTCGGGTGCCTAGCAACTTTTTGACCTCTTCACCCACTGAAATCTGATGCATACAAACCACAAAAATTTGAAGCAACAAACTTCGGCCATACAGTTAATATAGAAGGGGTTACTGTAAACTAACTGATGACATAATCAAATCAGCTGTTTAATTTCTTTATACAGGTCTGGTAGAAGAAGAAAATATATATGCACAGTTGTATGAATAGATCCCCCCTTTATCTTTTCTCTTTTAAACCTGAACCTTTCAAACAAAAATTGAATTATGCAACAATTCTTGCAGGCTGCTTTTCTCGAAATGCTACCATTTATGAAAATGCGAGTATAGGCTAAGGCCTATAGGTGGCAACATTGAATAATTTTTTGCAGAAATGCTTGCCTTCTACAGCTGCCCTTAATTAAAGTTTTATATATTTATATGAATTATCTTTCCCCTTTATTTTCAGCAACCTTGAATACATATGTTTGAAAATGTTTGCTTTTTTTAAAAAAAGAAAATAGGTTGCACAATAAAGTATACAAATGTAAGCACCCCCATTTTCCATTTAAAAGCAGAATAAGGCTTTATCTGCTGTAGGTTTTTTGTCTAGACCGTACATTGATAGACCTATTTAATTCCAACTCCAAATCTGTTTACTCTTTCAAGTGGAAACTTGGTTGTATACTCAGTCATTTCACCTGTATTTAGGGAAGGCTTTTGTTTTGGAAAGTGATGCATTCATCAGGTAACAAGACATGACATTATGTGTATTGTGCTCAGTTTCTGCAGAGTCTGAGCACAATACAGAGTGTCAGGTTATAGCCATGGTGGTGTACGTTGAAGGAGAGCTTTGCGTCCAGAAAACAATTATACCGGAGGAATGTTATGCTGGGTACCAAAATAATGTGATGACATTTTAAAAATAAGTTCTTAGTTCAAAATCTACTCAGTTCAGAGATGGAGAACTTGTGACCCTCTGATCTCATAGAAGAAGAAGAGGAGGAGGAGGAGGAGGAGGAGGAGGAGGAGGAGGAGGAGGAGGAGGAGGAGTTTGGATTTGATATCCCACCTTTCACTCCCCTTCAGGAGTCTCAAAGCGGCTAACATTCTCCTTTCCCTTCCTCCCCCACAACAAACACTCTGTGAGGTGAGTGGGGCTGAGAGACTCCAAAGAAGTGTGACTGGCCCAAGGTCACCCAGCAGCTGCATGTGGAGGAGCGGAGACGCGAACCCGGTTCCCCAGATTACGAGACTACCGCTCTTAACCACTACACCACTGTATTCAGTCAACACATGTGGGATGGTTGGGGATAAAACATGCAGGGACCAGCATGTGCAAGGGCACTGGATTAAGTCTGGTGTTGGTGCCCCCTACTCCTGTTTCCTTTCCCTGTTCTATCATGATGTCTGAATAAGGCTATGGTAGTAGCAGTGTCAAAGGTAGTCTCCTAACTGATAACGGACATGGTCCATCTGGATTGTTCTCCTGCACCAGCTTGATTGGGAATGTACTATGTCACGGATCTTAAATGCTCCACAGTTTGAAGTGGCTGGAAGCATAAGAATGGACTCATTTGGAAATGAAACATTCTTCAGGCCCATAGAAAATATTATTTAAACTTTTCCTGGCAGAACGTCCCTTCAAAACAAAATTAAAACATCAAAAACATCCTTACTGTATCTTGTGCTGTCCAGCGTCTTACAAAATATGAAACCATCTGAACAGACCTATAAGCAAAGGTCTTTTCCCCTCAGGCCTACTTTCCAGCCTCCAGGCTGTTTGCTCTCCCTTCAGCTGGGCCATTTACTTGCATTGCTCTCCCTGTGCCATTCAGAGAGACAACTTAACTCCATTTGCATCTTCACTCCATCAAGTTTGGGAGGCAAAGATACAAAGACAACTCCTTCCAAAATGGAGATCGCAACCCAATATTTCTCACATGATCCCAGGCTCCTTTCATTTTAGCTACCAGAGAACAGAAGTCAGTTAGTTAATCATGCTCAGAATCCTTTAGAAAAACTCTTGTGGGGAAAAAACAATGTTAGCAATACACATATAGCCATTTTCCATTTTAAACCTTCATTAATACACATACATTTTTCATTTCTCTGTGAATTAAACCATTAACATACAGTGGTACCTCTGCTTATGAACTGAATTCGTTCCGGAGGTCCATTTGTAACCTGAAACCATTCTTAACATGAGGCGCGCTTTCACTAATGGCGCCTCCCGCTGCTGCCGCACCGCCGGCACACGACTTTTGCTCGCATCCCGGGGCAAAGTTCGCAACCGGGAGCATCTACTTTCGGGTTAGCGGAGCTCGTAACCCGAAGCATTTGTAAGGAGGTGGTACGTAACACGAGGTTCCACTGTACTGTAGTAATGGCAGTGTGCTTGTACAGCTTCCCTTCAGTGCTGAGAGGCTTGTGTAAGGGTATGTCCAGGCCAATCGTGCCCAAGAGTTTACTGACCTGATGTGGGTTGGGGTTCAACCCTTTGGGGAATCTTCATTGTCACTGGAGGCATTTCTCTGGCCACCCTCACCATCAGAGGTGAGGTGGTGGCAACTGGAGAGTGGTCTTTCCAGATGTGGTGCCCTGATTGTGGGGTTCTCTCCAAAAGATTTGTCTTCCTCCTTCTTTGAGGCCATTTTGCCACCAGGTAAAGGCCTCCCCACCCCAGGCTTTTAATTCTTTCATTTTTAACTTCTTTCATTTTGAAGTATCTTTCTAGTTCATTTTGTTGTGAGCTGAACTGAAAATATTTGCATTGAACGGCAGCATATGAATCACAGAATCATAGAACGGTAGTTAGAAGGGACCCCAAGGGCCATCTAGTCCAACACCCTGTAATTCAGGAATCTCAACTTGATCATCCATGAAAGATGACCATCCAGCCTCTAAACCTCCAAGGAAGGAGAGTCCACCACCTGTCAAGGGAGTCTGTTCCAGTATCAAACAGCTCTTACTGTCAGAAAGTTCTTCCTGATGTTTAGTAGGAATCTCCTTTCTTGTAACTTGGATTGATTGGTTCGGGTCCTAGTCTCCACAGCAGGACAAAAAAAGAAAGTTAATAAAATCAAGCAATGAAATCTTGGGCTCTGGGATATAAGTAACACTGCTAGAGCTGGACATCAGAATCTGGGAAGCAAGAATGAAACGGCAGGATGTCAAATAAGAGCAGCTTTGTGAAAAGACTTTGAAGTGCCAGATCAAGTTACATTATAGAAATAAAGGATGGCACAATAGCAGCCTGGGAGTACTCAAAAGGAATTAAAAATAAGCAATTGAAAGGATATGTAATAGCACTTTTTTTGGGTAGAATAATACGGACACCTGTAGCAAATATGGCTCTAAATTATAAGAGGGAAGGAGCCTTAAAAGACTGCAATCCTATACCCTTATAGGCTGCAATCCTAACTACGTATACATAGAAGTTCTATTTAACTCAATGGGGTTTATGCCCAGGTAACTGGGGTTAGGATTGCAGCCTTACCTGGGAGCACGTCCCACTGAATTTAATGGGATGTACGTCTGAGTAGACTTTATTATTATTATTATTATTATTATTATTATTTATTATTATTATTATTTCTATACCACCCTATACTTGAATGTCTCAGGGTGGTCGACATAAAGGATCACATACATAAAATCAAAATACAAACGACAGCCCAATTTAAAAAAACAACAACCCCAAAGAGCCAGCATTTTAAAAGGGGTATAGGATGTTGATCAGGTCAGGCAAAGGCCTGGTTAAAAAGGGAATGTTTTTGCCTGGCGCCTAAAGGTGTATAATGAAGGTTCCAGGCGAACCTCCCTGGGAAGAGCATTCCACAGATGGGGAGCCACTGCAGAGAAGGCCTGTTCTTGTGTTGCCACCCTCCTTGAGGAGGCACACAAAGAAGGGCCTCAGAAGATGATCTCAGGGTCCGGGTAGATTAATATGGGAAAAGGCGGTTCTTGAGGTATTGTGGTCCTGAACCATTTAAGGCTTTATAGGTCAAAACGAGCCCTTTGAATTGGGCCCGGAAACTAACTGGTAGCCAATGCAGTTGTACCAGGATCGGTGTAATATGCTCAAACCCTCTTGCTCCGGTGAGCAACCTGGCTGCTGAATTCTGCACCAGCTGAAATTTCCGAACTGTCTTCAGAGGCAGCCCTACATATCGCACAGTGTAGTAATCGAATCCTGAGGTTATCAGAGCATAGACAAGAGTAGTTAGGCTATCGCTGTCCAGATAAGGGCGTAGCTGGGCCACCAACCAAGGCTGATGGAAGGCACTCTGGGCCACTGAGGCCACCTGAGCCTCAAGCGACAGCAAAGGATCCAGGAGTACTGCAGTCATGGAATTGCTTCAATTATGGAACTGCAGTGATGGCCACCACCTTGGAAGGATTGAAGAGAGAATCGTACAAATTAGTAGTGACCATGACTAGTAGCCACGATGGCTAAGTTCTACCACCACTGTCGAACACATTACTGTATGCCACTAAAGATCAGTTGCTGGGAATGGTATGCAGGTGGGCAGAGTGTTGCTGCCCTCAGGTCTTGCTTGAGGGCTTCCAACAGGCATCTGGTTGGCCACTGTGAGAATAGGTTGCCCAACCAGATGAGCCATTGGTCTGATCCAGCAGGGCTCTTGGTCAGACCACACCTGGAATACTGTGTCCAGTTTTGGGCACCACAATTTAAGAAGGTTGTTGACAAGCTGGAATGTGTACAGAGGAGGGCAACCAAGATGATGAAGGGTCTGGAAACCAAGCCTTACAAGGAGCACTTGAAGGAGCTGGGTATGTTTAGCCAGGAAAAGAGGAGACTGAGAAGAGATATGATAAAGGTAAAGGTACCTTGATTGTTAGGTCCAGTCGCGGACAACTCTGGGGTTGAACGCTCATCTCACTCTGTAGGCCAAGGGAGCCGGCGTTTGTCCGCAGACAGCTTCCAGGTCATGTGGCCAGCATGACTAAGCCGCTTCTGGTGAACCAGAGCAGCGCACAGAAACGCCATTTACCTTCCTGCCGGAGCGGTACCTATTTATCTACTTGCACTGGACATGCTTTTGAACTGCTAGGTGGGCAGGAGCAGGGACCAAACAACGGGAGCTCACCCCGTCGTGGGGATTCGAACTGCCGACCTTCCGATCGGCAAGCCCTAGGCTCAGTGGCTTAGACCACAGTGCCACCCACGTCAGCCATCTTCAAATATCTCAAGCGCTCTCACATGGAAGAGGGAACAAGCTTGTTTTCTCCTGCTCCAGAGGGTAGGACTCAAACTAATGGCTTCAAGTTACAAGAAAGGAGATTCTGATTAAACATCCAGTAAGACTAAGAGCTGTTCAACAGTGGAACAGACTCCCTTGTGAGGTTGTAGACTCTCCTTCTTTGGAGGTTTCTAAGCAGAGGTTGGCTGGCCATCTGTCATTGAGATTCCTGCATTGGAAGGGGTTGCACTAGATGACCTTTGGGTCCCGTCCAACGCCACAATTCTATGATTCTCCTTCTGCTCTTATGATTGCCAGTATTGGTCTGGTTCATTGTTGGTGCATGTATGTCACAACCCTTTCTCTTATGCACCATGCGTAATGAAACCTACCTTTCCATGTTCCAGTTCCGAACCCCAGAATTTCCAGCAGGCTTATTTTAACTTTGCTCTTACCCACAAACTCACATTGGTAGGATATCAAAGAGAAGCCTTGAGGAAGATTAGAGAGATAATCCTTCCATGCTGGGAGTTGTATTTCTCCAATTAAATGTCCATTGCAAGCAATGAAGAGCCTGGCACAGCTGACAGGGAAGGAAGATATCAGTGAAGCTCTGGCTCTTGAGTGCTTTTCTGGAGTCAGTTTAAATTATCAGTTAATAGATAGCTATTACACACACTTCTCTCCTTCAGTGAAAATGTATGATGTATATTATATCAGCATCAGTCGTTAATGAAGTTTCATTAACACAGACAGTGCCATATTAATTGGAGCTGCATATTTAATTCTTCCCCTTTTCTTTTCCTGGGGAGAACCTATCAAGAACATAGCCTTAAAAAATGAAAGAAGAAAAGAAAAATCTGTCCCTTCCTTCCACATTTAAAATAAAATGAATACATTTTTTTGTAGCACGTCAAGGAATTTCAGCAATTCAGCTCTAAACCTGTGCAAGGGATATTAAAGCTTTGCCATGGCATTTGATAAAAGCGGAGGTTTTGCATCAGGCCCATCTGCAATGACAGATGAAGGAGTTTCTCGTTGTTAAAAATGACTGCCACCAGTTGTGCTTCTCGACACAGACGGCAGCCATACGGGGAGAATTTGAGTACAATAAAAGCGACAAATTGTGTGTGTGTGTGTAGGGGGAGGGAAAGAACTGGAGACGTGATAATCTCATTAAATAAATATGTCTGTCCTTGTTGGGGGTAGGGGAAAATAGATGCAATAATCAACATGGAAGGCTTGTGAGGTATATGCAGAATTTTTAAAAAGGCAGAATTGCCCCAGGGCTGAGATATCCACATATTTGCCACTCTCATTAGCTATGTGCCAGGGCCAAATGGCATGTGATGCTAAATCCCTAAGCGCAGGATTTTTCCTTCACAAATCACCAGTGGTGGTCCTTGATCCACCCTGGAACCCTCACATGGGGGGGGGGTAATCAGTGCTGTAGCTAAAGGGGCACTAGCTGGGGGCTTTGCCCTGGGTGAAGCCTCCAGAGGGGGCACCACTGAGGCTCACAACCTGTGTGTGTGTGTACTTGTGCCAAACTGGCCCTCTGACCCAGGTGAAATAAAGCCTAGTTCCACCCCTGGTTTAAGGGTTTTTACTCATTGCAAGCTGCTCTGCCACCTCAATCCATGGGAGCGTTCCCTCTATGCCAGAGCTTTCCAAACTTTTCATGTTGGTGATACACTTTTTAGGCATGCATCAATTTGCAAAGCAGAGGTTAAATCGACCCCTATCCAGCCCTGGGAGGAGCACAGGGAGCGTTCACGCGACACATCTAAACACTGTAGCCGACGCACTAACGTGTCGCGACACAGAGTTTGGAAAGCTCTGCTCTATGCCAATGATAGGTGAGGTCCACTGATGCAGATCAGGGCCTCTCTATCTGACCTCCGAGATTCTCCCCCAGGCCACACACCTTCTTGACCCCACACATCATACTGCTGTCTCCTTGATGGCTCTTTGCTTGGCTGGGTTGTGTCTCTGATCAGGCTTCTTCTTTGCCTGGCTACAGAATATAGAGAGGGATATGCAGGTGTGCAGAAAGTAGCATTTGCTGCTCTGTCCACTTTTGTCTCTGACTATTTTTTTGCCTCAGGCCCCACATAGCACTGCCATGTGGCCCCCAGAAAGTTGTCCAGCAGGGAATCATTCGGAAAATCTTTTTAAGAAGCCGTCTAAGCCACTGGGCATTACACCTTATGGCCAAAGAATTCCAAAAGTGTTGTTGTTTTTTAACTGCACGAGAAACAAAAAGATTAAGACTCTCCCAAGATAACCCAGAGAGTATATTTGCATGGCCATGTTTTCACACTTGATCATTACAATCATCACATCATCATCTAGGCATTGGGAGGTTTTCATTGTGTCAAGTCAGGAGGAAAACCATTCATTTGCCCCTCCTGAGTTTGTCAATGGGTATTCTGAATCCACCCCAAGGCAAGACAAAAATTAAATGGCTGGCTGAATCCATTTTTTCCTCTCTTATCACAGGCTTATCATTCAACTGAACAGCATAGGCACGACATGCTTAAAGGGTAAAAATTACACGTTTCAAAGCAGGCATCAAGTTCCCAACCTTGTGTTTGCCTTTTAACGGTTATGCAGAGGTCAGGAGAGGTGATTTGTAGGAAAGAATCAGTGAACAGGAGTGCATGCTTAATCCTTCCCACAGCCAACACTTTTGCAATCGTACTCTGGATTTTTTAAAATAAAAAAACTGTTCCCTCCCCAGTCAGGCTCTGAGATAAGAAGAATCCCAGCTATAGGAGCTGGAACAGATAAGGGATAATTTATAAGGCACCATATAACACCGGTCCTAAAGGATCTACACTGGCTCCCAGTACATTTCTGAGCACAAATCAAAGGTACTGATATTTAAAGCCCTAAACAGTCCCGACCCTGTATATCTGAAGGAGTGTCTCCACCTACAACATTCAGCCCGGACAATGAAGTCCAGCTCCAAGGGCCTTCTGGAGGTTCTCTCACTGTGAGACGTGAAGCTACAGGGAATCAGGCAGAGGGCATTCTTGGTAGTGGCGCCCGCCCTGTGGAATGCCCTCCCATCAAACAGGTAAACAACTACAGTGGTACCTCAGTTTTTGAATGTAATCCGTTCCGGAAGACTGTTCGATTTCCGAAACTTTTGACAACCGAGGCACAGAGGGCGGTTTGCAATTTCAGTGGGGAAACTTAAAAAAAACAACTCAGCAGAAGCCATTCGACTTCTGAAAAGTGTTCAAAAATGGAAGCAACTACTTCCAGGTTTTCGACGTTTGAAAACCGAAGTGTTCAGCTTCCAAGACGTTTGGAAACCAAGTTACCACTGTATTTGACTTTTAGAAGACATCTGAAGGCAGCCTGGTATGGGGAAGTTTTATTGTTATTGTGTTTTTAATACGTTGTTAACAACAACAACAAATTGGAAGAGAGTTAAGCCTCCCCCTTGTAGACTACCAGTTCTCACTTCAGCCTGAGATCCTGCCCCCACCTCAGCATTTACATCAATAAGCAGAAACGGGTTTGAGGAACACGAGTTTACTGATACGACGTGCTATAATCACACCAAGAGAAGGGACTACAGAAATGCAAATATAAAAACCTTTTTTGGGGGGGAGGGCATACTTCACTTGCCCCCAACTCCTGCATTGCTGAAAGAGGGGCACTACTTTCATTGGCTCTTCAACCTAGCTCAGCTGGTACACGAGAGTTTTAAAAGCAGGGTTCTGGGTTCGAGCCACACATTGGCCAAAGATTCCTGCATTGCAGGGTGTTGGACTAGATGTTCCTTGTGGTCCCTTCCAGATCTACAATTCTATGATCCTATGGCTATTCTATGAAGTGAGTCCAATACGGATCCAACATTGTCATGAAGTCAATTGCATGTTTTCTGCAGGTGGAGATGTGAGTCTAATGCAGGGGTCAGCAATCTTTTTCAGCCGAGGGCCAGTCCACGGGAGGGAAATGAACAAATTCCTATGCCCCACAAATAACCCAGAGATGCATTTTAAATAACAGGACACATTCTCCTCATGTACAGTGGTACCTTTGGTTACAGACGCTTCAGGTTACAGACTCTGCTAACCCAGAAATAGTACCTTGGGTTAAGAACTTTGCTTCAGGATGAGAACAGAAATTGCGCGGTGGCAGCAGCGTGGCAGCAGTGGGAGGCCCCATTAGCTAAAGTGGTACCTCAGGTTAAGAACAGTTTCAGGTTAAGAACGGACCTCCAGAACGAATTAAGTTCTTAACCCGAGGTACCACTATAAAAACACGCTGATTCCAGGACCGTCTGTGGGCTGGATTGAGAAGGCGATTGGGCCAAATCCGGCCCCTGGGCCTTAGGTTGCCTACCCCCGGTCTAAGGTAATGAAATGAAATCATACACAGTTCTATATGAGCAGCTTATTATAGCACTTCACAAGTCAGTATGAGAGTGTGTGTAAACAGACTACCATTTCTCTCCTTATCACTCTCGTGGCAGGGGAGCACACTTGACTACTTATTTATAACTACTAGATCCTATGCTAAGAACTGAATCGCTTGATTAAATGTACCAGTGAGCATTGTCATTCAAGCCTGTCTCCAATAAGTAATAAAAGCAAAGTTGCTAACACACATATACCCTGCACTGAGAGATGAAGGCCGACCTATTAAAAAGGAGTCCCTCTCTTTTTCCTCTCATAAATCAAAATTTGCAAGAGGCTAATGAATGCATTTCAAAGTCTGGCATGATACTTTGACTTCCTCCTCACAGCCTCTCTTACTTTGAACCAGCTCTTATAGATGAAAGAGATGCATTCAGGAAACATTATTTCCATTTCAGCATCCTCGCTCCTTTCCTGTAGCATCCTGTGCTTTCCCTTTCTGATCTGCCCTGTCAATCAAGCAAAATGAGGTTCTGAATCTTTTACTTACCATTAGCAGCAAACACTTGCGCACCCTGGGAACTCCACCATTTACACATACATATATAACTGCCAAATCTTTGCTGTCAATAAAATTGACGGGGCATCATTCTCTACCCCCGTAATAAATATAAATAGCTTAATGAAGCTTCATTGTGCTGTAATGCAGTATATACCTCTTCGTTTTATCATTTAGGATTTTTTTAAAAAAATCCCTAAAATATGGTGTGGACTAGCAAGCTGTCTTGACCACTTTGTTGAGAAACTGATGGACAGTAGGACAAAGCCATCTCTCCCCTTATTGAGCATAGGTCAATTTTGGTTTCTCTCAGCTCTTTTTCCTATCTTGAGTTCAAGTCAAGATCAGGTCAGGTTCTACATTTCCACATCACATTGTAATCATCATCATCATCATCATCATCATCATCCTTATGCAACTCATCAGGGATATACATGTTTGTATGCAATTTTGCCTATAATATGCATTTCTGCAAAGCAGCTTTCCTGAATTTAATGCATGCTTAAATGTCTTTTTAACCAATATATGGATTTTTATGTACACTTTCCCCTGGCATTTGCCTTTTTGTATTCATTACTTTGGCACTGCAAAATTTGGAGCCATGCAAATTGTGAAGGTGGCAGTGTTTCAGTTCTGGTATTGTTTTGGAAGGTGCAAATTAGGCCAGTTTTCCTTTAAATGTGGATGGAATAGAATCTCTCCATCATCCCTGCCATCGACACAAATGCTGCTTGCTCAAACCCTAATTTCGCTTCTTGAATGGGCAACTGACACGCTAGGTAGTATTGCTGCAGGGGATTGAGTTGGCTTGGGGTGGCAAATTGTTTACTCTCAGTTGTCTGTTCATGGTAAAATCTGTGAAAATTTCATAAGCAACCTCAATGCCTTCTCTCTATTGCATTGTGGGGTATTAACACTACCCATCTCCTGAAGTTTTGATGCGGACAGATTTGCAAATGATGGCCACAGAGCATCCTGCAGAACCTCATTTACTCTCTTGAGACCACATTTGGCAAGACTTAATACGTGAGACACTCATTTGTTAGTTATGACATTTTCTTAAATTAGGTCTTTAGCTGAGATTTCCCTCCTTAAGGTTTTTAAACCCCGCTGTGTTTTCCAGAGCCTAAGCCTATTAAGCACCTTTCATTTGATACTAAATTGCAATATACTCCAAAATGAGGAGCTCAAACGTGCTTTTGAAGGTTGATGCAGGGTAGGGGGGACCAATATAATAATTGCTTTAAGTGGAGATGCTTCAGTATAATCTTTTTTTTAAAGAAATGCATCCTTCAATTTGCCAAGGACAACCATATCTAGTGATAACTCACTATAGCAGCAGATAGAGAATAATGAAAAGCCACTTGTTACATCCATTGTAGGATTCAAAGCCTTATGCTATCCATGCTTAATTTGAAGTAAGTCCTATTGGTTTCAATTATATTTAGTTCCAAACAATTATGGACTTGGGATTGTAGCTTTAATTCCTGGCTTTCATCTCTCGATTTCCCCATTTGCCCTCCCTAATTCTCAAAACTGTCATAGGCCCACTTCTTGGAGGTAGAGTTCTCCGATGATAGCAACCCTGAGGAGGAGATGGGCCCACCACACTTCATCCTATGTGGAGCTGAGGGTACCAGAGCCCACATCTGCTTGTCTGAATCCCATAGAGATGCCTTTACCAGCAGACTCTGATGACTGGTCCACAGTCTCCCCAGAGGATCAGAAGACGACTGACATACCACCACAGCTTGAAAACCCATGGCTTAGCACAGGCTTCCTCAACCTCAGCCCTCCAAATGTCTTTGGCCTACAACTCCCATGATCCATAGCTAGCAGGACCAGTGGTCAGGGATGATGGGAATTGTAGTATCAAAACATTTGGAGGACCGAGGTTGAGGAAGCCTGGCTTAGCAGAAGTCAAACATTTCAGAAAGTTACCATCCCTTTAATTGGTCAGATACAGCATTCAGGGGTGTGGCCTCTAGTCAATTAATACCTAGTTCAAGCTATAAAGATTCAGGACAAATATGACATATGTATGTCCTGTCTCAGCTGCAGGATTACAAACTGTGGCCTTCCTCTCTGGTTTTATATTCAATGGGAGCTGTTTGCACCTTCACTGCAATGTTCATTTGGATTGTACTGAACTAAATTAATGTATCTTTTGATATAGAATAGACTGCTAGGTAGCTGCATCGTAGTTAGTGGTGGAACCTTGCACTTCTTGGAGAAATTTGTCTTACACATTTTCAAAATGTAATTTCAAGTTTCAATATATGAATGTTTCTTGCTGCTTTACATTTGGTCTCATTATAAGATATTTCCAAGAGAAAACAAATGTGGAAATGTATGTTGGAAAGAGTTAAATCATGTAATCTTCTGGAGAAAAGCCCAGATAGGATCTAGAACAGTGAAAGTTATCTCCAGGCTAAAAATATCTCTACCAGCAGTGCTGTTTTTCTAGAAAAATAGGTGCCAGCACGAACTCCTCCCTTCTTCTCTTAGAATGGCAATGGCGCCCACCTGAGGCATTCTGGAACTAAGTTCCAGAAAGTTCCAGTTGAAGAAAACTCCTGTCTACCAGGAAGAAATAAGAAAGACACTCAGTGGATTCAGACAATCAATTCAATCCAACTGTTGAGCTTTACCTATCAAAAAAGTGTAGGAATAAAGTGAAACTGACTTCTCTGAAAGGGCTCACCTGGTAAAGGAAGCCACAGTCATCATTCATAAACTAGCATTTCGTTAGTTGTCTAAGCCAGCTTCCCCGAACCACAGCCATCATTTATAAACTAGAATGTTGTTAGTTGTCTAAGCCAGCTTTCCCCCTTCCCACCCTCCAGATGTTTGGGAACAGAACTCCCATAATCCTTGACCAGTGGCCATACTGTCTGGTGCTGATGAGAGTTGTAGTCTGAAACATCTGGAGGACACCAGATTGAAGAAAACTGGTCTAAGAGGTACGTATCTGTGGAGTCTACACATGCAAGGTTGGAGAGCAGGAAGCTGTCTGAATCGTGCTGATGCTTTCTAGTGCATTGAAATGGTCTGCCTATAAATCTATATTGCAAACCCTGGCACCAAGACCTCTATTTACATCTCCACAGTAGAAATATCATTTTAGTCTGATCCCTAGTGACTTCACAAATTATTTTGTGGGAACACTTCAACTAGTCTCCTTTTAGGCTCTCATACAACATCCTGAAATAGTTGTTTCTCCACACATATATAGGAAATCCTGTACAGATCAAAAGTGTACAGAATATTCTTTTTGCCTCATTTTATCCTGTTGGATGAGTTCCAGAGTGTCAAATAGCTCATGCTGCAGCCTGCCCGATACACCCTTGAGAGACTTCGTCTCAACTTGGCTTTAGGAATTTAACATCTTGGCTTGAAACAAGCCATTTCTCAGAGTGGCACACAGCTTAAGAATCCAATCCCTTTATTTCTTTTTGATTATGGTATTAAATCAGGATTCAGTTCAAATGAAGAAGAAAACATCCAGAAATGCAGCATTTAATGAAACTGGTTTCCATAACGGCTCTCAACAGATTATAAAATATTCTCTTCCAGCATCCTAGTAAAACATGGCTTTTGTAGATTAAAGCTGTGATCCTATGCTCACTAACCCGTGGGAGTTAGCACCAAGTGAAATCAATGGGACTTACTTCTGATAGCACTGTGATAGCACTGGAGATATATATCTCCATCTTAAACTGATTAAATATATCTCCATCTCCATCTGAAACTGATTAAAGAGTTACAGCAGGGTTAGGCTCAAAGGACATGTCATGTTCAGGGAACTGCTTGTTTAAACTCAGGTCTGTCCAAATCACATACAATTTTTAGAACATATGGTATGCATGGACTGTCAGGCGTTCAGCCTACACTTGAGTAGGACCCTGGCAGAGACACATGCCTGGCTGGCATGTTCTCTCCCTCCTGGTCTTTCATTTGGGAGCTTCAAAAGCTTTCCTCAGACCAAACATCCCAGCGACCGATGCCAACCAACACCGGCACACTTAGGGATCCGCAGAGTTTGCGCATCATGCGCATAACAGACCTCAGCAACTCAGCATTTTGGCTAATCTACTTTATTTACATATAAACACACAGAGCACTGCAACATGGCTCCCTCTCTCTCTAGCATCAGACAGCAAAGAGAAAAAGGACAATAGTCCCACTTCACGGAGCACAGTAACACAAACATCCTGTCTTCGTCACTTCCCACTCTGTGGAGTCAAAACATATACCCTCATGTGATAGACAACAATCTCATGACTGCAATCATGGAGCAGGAATTCTAACATGGACATCCTCCCTGCTCTTACAGC
This sequence comes from Podarcis tiliguerta, assembly GCF_965153285.1. Classification (NCBI taxonomy): domain Eukaryota; kingdom Metazoa; phylum Chordata; class Lepidosauria; order Squamata; family Lacertidae; genus Podarcis; species Podarcis tiliguerta. The sequence continues at coordinate 76,363,766 of NC_139539.1, forward strand.
TAAAATCCTCATAGCTGCTCCCAACCAGCAGTGAAGGCTGCTCTATTAGGGCTAGGGGGTTACTGCCCATCAACCTCTGGCCTGACCTCAACCAGTCCGCACCTGTCTGCCTTCTCCTTTGCAAATGGTTCAGAAGTTTACAAACTGGTCAGTGTCCTTTTCCTTTATCTCAGTGTTGTCCCTTGTAGAACTCAGCAGGGAGGAAGATGGCAGCAAAACTAGCATTAGTTGCCTCTGCCTGTCATTCGCTCTGGCTCCATCTACTGTTGGACTCCATACTTTCTGAACCACCAGTCCCAATAGGCACCAGACATCACTGCCCACAGGTGTTCTTCTTCCACATGGGTTCACTTCAATTTTGTTGCCCAGTTGTAGGGAACATTGAGAGAGGCTATGCAGAGGTGAGGCAGATGGGGTTGGAGGTATCCCCCTTATTCACATACTCCTTTGCTCTCAAAAAAAGTAGCATACCCTCCCCCCACTTACAATATGGGGGCAGGCCTGAGTTTAAATAGTTTCAGCCTAAAAAGCACTTTTAGTTTGTACACCAGCTGTATATGGCTAAATCCCCACAGATTTTAGTAAAGTTATTTCAGTCATTCTTCACAATAAACTAATATCCATTATGCTTTAGTGCCATTCTGCAGTTATAAGAATATTTCCATGAATAGGCCATAATTCTAGGAGACTGCTTCTCTCAGCACCAACAGATACCCTTCTGTGATGACCTACTGCCAGCAGGCAAAGACATTTTTATTCAAACAAGGCTTAGGTTCAAAGGACATGTAGGAAGTCTAGGGGCTAGGCCATTGTTCTCCCTTTTTACTATTTGTGATCTGTAAACCAGACAGGATAGCCATAAAAAACAACAACCAAGAAACTTTTCTAATAGGAAACTGTCCCCTGCAAAGCAGGACACATGGCCAGACTAGATGGGAGTTAAAAAATTACAAGTCTGTTGGTTTCATGTTGGCTATTAACAATAGGGGCGGGAAAGTTTGCTCTGAAAAAAATACATTTGAGCCGCAGGGATCTGTCATTTCTGCCAGGAATGATATATTAATGTTCAGGGAGACAGAGAATGAGGCAGTGGGAGATGCACTACTCACCTGGCTTTCCTGATCCTCTTAAAAAGAGGTCCTGCTCTAGAATATCATTCAACCCTTGAGTCCATCTGTTTATCCTTCAAGAAGCATACCTGGCAGGATTATTTCTCATGAGTGCTTCTATTTTTGGCAAGTAGACTAACAGTGCAATCCTAGACATTTCTTTTCAAAAGTAAGCCCTATTAAGTTTAATGGGGCTTACTCCCAGGAAAGTGGGTGTAGGATTGCAACAGATTCCATGCCCTCCAACATTTCTCTGATGAAAATAGGGACGTCTAAGGAAAAGTGTACAAGGCTGTATATTGTCTCCTGCTTATTTAACTTATATGCAGAATTCATCATGGGAAAGGCTGGACTTGATGAATCCCAAACTGGAATTAAGATTGTCGGAAGACATATCAACAACCTCAGATATGCAGATGACACAACCTGGATGGCAGAAAGTGAGGAAGAATTAAAGAACCATTTAATGAGGGTGAAAGAGAGCGCAAAATATGGTCTGAAGCTCAACATCAAAAAAACTAAGATCATGGCCACTGGTCCGATCACCTCTTGGCAAATAGAAGGGGAAGAAATGGAAGGACAGATCCTGAAGCTGAGGCTCCAATACTTTGGCCACCTCATGAGAAGAGAAGACTCCCTGAAAAAGACCCTGATGCTGGGAAAGACTGAGGGCACAAGGAGAAGGGGACGACAGAGGATGAGATGGTTGGATAGTGTTCTTGAAGCTACTAACATGAGTTTGACCAAACTGCGGGAGGCAATGGAAGACAGGAGTGTCTGGTGTGCTCTGGTCCATGGGGTCACGAAGAGTTGGACACGAATAAATGACTAAACAACAACAACAAAGGAAAAGCGGGACATTCTGGGATCAAATCAGAAACCGGGACAGCTCCTGTAAATCCAGGACTGTCCCTGGAAAATAGGGACACTTGGAGGGTCTGAGATGGTACACACAGAGACTTGAAATAATTTACTGCATGGACCTGAGCATGCCAGAGGAACAGATCCTCCTGCTTATAGAAGGATGAAAGAGTTTGACCTGTGTTGGTAAAAGTGCTATAGTTGTCATGGGGGTGTATTAAAAAGCAATCAACTAATGCTCTGAAAACAAGCTACTTTTACTTTCTTTGACAATTTGATCTTGAAATACAGGAGCTGGCCTCTAAAGCTTTCTGGTGCTTCTGTTTCTTCTAAGCCCTCTTTCCACCCATCCGCTCTGCCCTTGTGCTATTTTTTAAGCATCGCCAGGGCGCCAGGAAGCTGGGATGTGGCTTTTTTTTAAGAAGGAAAGTATAATGCCTCTTAGGATAATTTAAGGAAATATCTATGCAGTAAATTCACCTTTGAGCGTTTCCCACATTATTCATGCAAATGTCTGATTGGTTGAAGTATTTGCGATGTGAATGACCATCATGCCAGAGGAAGTGTCACCATTTGCATTACAAACCTAGGGAAGCAAGACCCTCTTGAAGTCTCATGTGTTGAAAATGCCGGAAGAGAGCTTTTTAAAAAGAAATAGTTTCAAGGCCTCCACCAACCTGGTATAAAAACTGGATTTGAAACAGCTTTTGAATGGCAATTACAGAGACATGAGCTGTTTACTAGCAGACAGCGAGGTACAGAGTATCTATATATTCATACACTATATATTTCGAGATGTGGAGGTCACTTCCATGCTAACACGCAAAAGAGATTTCCTTTTATGGATTAGCAATAACACATCCAATTCCCTGACGAATCAGTGTGAGGCAGAACCATTTTCCAGATTCTGGATTTTACTAGTCTGCAAAAGGTTTGAATATGCATTGCTTCATTCCCAGACATGGGACTACAACCTTTCTTGGTCGATTTGCCTGGCCCAGCTGAACCTAGTAGTGACCCTGTGTTAATCTGACTCAAAAATATTTCACACTTTTCAATTTGTTTCTCTGCATCTATGTTGTGAAGACCAGGGCTCATGTCTTCTAAGTTGCCCCACAAATTATTCACACAGCGTCAGTTCTGCATTGTGTAAATTCTCTGCACATAAAACAAATTGAGACAGTCTTAACACTTCACAGAGACAAAGAACATATGCAGGGTGAAATGGTATTGAGGAAGACGTCAATGTATTCATAAACCTAGATAATGTGTATTTGAAGTTTAAAGCTTCCCTTTGAAATTTCCTTGTACAGAGATATAACCAGATGAATATAGTTACAAAATACAAGCACTTGCATCATCACGAGAGGAAAAAAATATCGTGTGCCTCTCCCTCCCCCTCCTCATTTTGTTTGCATGTTGCTTTTGAGCAAATGTTCATCAAGCAATTTATATTAAATCGCTCAGACATAATGCTTTACAAACAGCTGATGAAAATTATAATGAGTATTCCTAATTAGTCAATCATCAAGCTATAATCACTTCAGGATAAATTAGGCTGTGGGAATTAGAGAAATTCAATGCACTGAGGTTGGCAACCCCCTCCTTTTCTTTTTAACATTGGCTGTATATAGAGGAGACATGAAAAAATATTTCACAGGCACACTTTGAGCTCAACTCTGACTTGTATCTGATAAGTAAACATGAATTGTCCAGTTCCCAGGAAGAACGTTGTACCTCCAGCCTCAATCTGTTGGTTACAAAAGGTATATCTAGGGCTTTCCTAGGATTAGTATCATTCGTCTTCATCTTTTTGAACAAACTCGCAGAGTATTTTTCATCAGCATCATATACGATCGGCACACATTCATAAATCAAAGCCTTACACAAGTTCAGCCAATTTGATTCCTGGAGCCTGAAAAAGTTGTATTGACCTGTTATTTGAGTGCTGAATCATTCATAGGATCACAATCAGCCTGGTTTCTCACTAAGTGCTGGTTTTAAAAGTCAATGTGGTCGTATAGGAAGCTACATAGTTATAAGTTGCAGACCAGCTTAGGCTCACCTAACGTCTTTTAGTTTATTATACATGTATTACTACTTTTTACTATGTGTTAAAAATAACTATACAGTGGTACCTTGGGTTACATACGGTTCAGGTTACATATGCTTCAGGTTACAGACTCCGCTAACCCAGAAATAATGCTTCAGGTTAAGAACTTTGCTTCAGGATGAGAACAGAAATTGTACTCCGGCGGTGTGGCAGCAGCAGGAGGCCTCATTAGCTAAAGTGGTGCTTCAGGTTAAGAACAGTTTCGGCTTAAGTACGGAACTCCGGAACGAATTAAGTACTTAACCCGAGGTAGCACTGTATCCTGCTTTTCTTCCAAACAGATCAGCATAGGATGCATGGCTGATTTCTCTTACATTTTAATTTTTGAGGTTGGCAGAAATATGATGACTTTTCTAATGTCATCCAGTGAGCGTGTGAAGAGTTACTTCACAAGTTGTTAAATTTTCTAGATGTTTTAAGTATATAGCTAAAATGTAAAGAGTAATTATACAGGGAGGTACATTCACCAGGGTAAAAATAGTAATAATGAGGGACACACACACACACACACACACACACACACTCCAACGTGTTTCAGATGACTAAGAAACAGAGGAGGCAGCACATCTGAATACTGAACCAATATTCTCTGAAGAAGGACCAGTAGGGTTCAAAATGTGTTGGATTAATACATATCTCTTGTATATATCCCATTGTTTTTTGCTTCTGCTTTGAGTTCTTTTGGGGGGGTTATTATTCCCCCCCCCCCTTTTCCCTGCATCGCATTCATCAGGGGGCCTGATTGCAGTTCCCTACTGAATGTACACAAGAAGGAAATTCTGGGTTTGGATGAATGTGCAAAATTCACCCCTTAGAATGAATGCAAGGACAGGCTGTTAGTAGGACCATTGCATAACCATGCAATGCTAGTTGGGACCACAGAAGCAAAAATGTTTTCATAGAATCATAGAATTGTAGAGTTGGAAGGGACCACAAGTCCAACCTTCTGCAATGCAGGTAGCATTTTGCCCAATGTGGGGCTTGAACCCACAACCCTGAAGTTTATGAGTCTCATGCTCTACCATGTGACCTATGAGAGCACTAGTATCTCCTTTATGCCATCTGCTGTACTTAGTGAGTGGCATACTATTATTTAAAAGTAGGAATAATGTTAAGTAGATTTTTATGCAATTAAATTGTTACAATAAAATAAAAATAGTGGGTACCTAGAAGTTTTAACATTCTTCCCAAATGCTGCATGTTTGCCTATGTAATTAGACTGAACATTGTGATATTGGCCAGCTAATATAAAAGGCATTAAAAATGCATAGCTTGAAACACATGGAAGGGGACCTTAAAATTAATTTTAAAAAGGAAGAACTAGTAATGTTCAAATGTAGTATAAATGTGAATTCTCTAAAGTTGCTTCTTCATGTTTTGCTACTCAAAGCTGTTTAAGAGAAAAATAGAGACTTATTTATTTGGAATCGCCTTGATTCGACTGCCTGTTTACACATAATATATGACAATTTCAGTTTCTTATTTCGCAGGCATGGGTCTCTTAAAATCTTGGGTTAGGGGTTTCTTCCCCCTCTAAAAGTAATTATGATTTATAATGTATTTGGTTCCTTAAGTTTCAATGAGGTCAGCATTGCAGATTAGCCTCAACTGGCTTTTGTCTCACATATGCATCAGGCATCTTCCATTCTGCCATAAAGTGGAGGAAATTTCAAGGGATGATGAATTTGGAATTTTAATAGACTGCCATTAATCTTTTGTAATTCTTTCTTCCTCCGTCCTAACTGTGGATCCAGCATATCTACATTCTAGCCTAATTATAAGGCTCACTATAGCAGTGTAATTTGTCATGCAAAACAGCTGTTTCCAGATCCTCCACTGTCGAAGAATTGAAGCAGGGATAGATCTGAACCCTGAGAAAACTGACATGTCATAAATTATTACGAAAAGGGCATTTTCCCTCCTGTAGGCTTGGAAGAAATGAAGGCAGAAAAGACCCTTTCCAACCCCATGCCCCGCCCCATCCGCCCATTATGAATAACCCAAGCCTCTGCTTGTCTAAATCTGCAATGCACTTGCCTAGTCTCTCTGCCTTAGAAGCACATCAAACATACATCCATGTCCATAAGCTCATATGATTATGATACATTTTTATTCTGCCATAGTTTCTAGGTGACGTTTCTTCATTTTGGAAATGTGATGTGTTGAAGTGACTTGAAATTTGAAATATGGCTAGGGGAAGATTGCCATACATCATTTATGCCTTTAAAGATTCAGTGCTACACATTCATTTAATGGTAAGGGTGTCGTTCGCACAAGAACACCATTGAGCCTCCATTGGCACAATGGGTCCATGCGTCTGGCTGTTAACCAGAAGACTGGTGGTTTGAGCAGGGGGTTAGACGAGACAATCCCTGGGGTCCCTTCCAACTCGACAATCCTATGATCCTATGCAGTGCTTTTTTTAAAAAATAAAAAAATGCTTAGTTTTTTGTTTGTTTGTTTTTGGATTTGATATCCCGCCTTTCACTCCCTTTAAGGAGTCTCAAAGCGGCTAACATTCTCCTTTCCCTTCCTCCCCCACAACAAACACTCTGTGAGGTGAGTGGGGCTGAGAGACTTCAGAGAAGTGTGACTGGCCCAAGGTCACCCACAGCTGCATGTGGAGGAGCGGAGACGCGAACCCGGTTCCCCAGATTACAAGACTACCGCTCTTAACCACTACACCACACTGGCTCCCAGTGTGGTGGCTCCCAGTGTTAGTTGTACTATCATTTTCCTACTCATTGAAATACTGCCCCTCAATGAGGTCAAACGTGGTTTCACAAAATGTTTAGGGGTATGCATAAACCTGCCCCCCCCCGAAAAAAAGCACTGGTCCTATGTACTGATGGGTGGGGCACTGATGGTGGCTATATGATCTGCTGCTGATGTGTACACTGGCCATGCCTCCTATTGTGTATTTGGCCAGTTTGGAGGACCTTTATGCACCATTGGAAGACACACTCCCATCGATGGTGTGGACAGTGCTGGAGCAGGATTTCTCTCTCTCTCTCTCTCTCCCTCTCCCCCCCCCCCACGCATTCCTTGAACAAGTTCAAAGGGTGATCTGACACCTCCCATAACATGGTATCATAGATTTGGGAGGGCAATTAAGAAACAATACAGGGTCAATGAAGACCATTGACAATGCAAGTGAATTGTTCTTCTCCCCTGCCCTGAAGTGTGAACAGAGGATGTTTCTGTCCACCCATGGTAACTGGATGTGAGGTAATTGGAAGTGAGTCCTGAGCAAGGGTGGCTAGGAAGAAAAAGAAGGGAGGGGGAAAGGATTGGGATCCATGTTGGGCAGGCTGCCTGAAGGCTGGCTGCACTGCTGTGGGGGACAAGCTCCTCTTGAAATGACCACGCTGGAGGTCATGGAGTCTGGAGTCTGGAGCGCAGTGCAGACTGAAGGTGTAAATAGGTGAATAAACCATATTATTTCTTAGTTATGACAGCCTCCGCCGTATCTCAGTTCTCCAAAGGACCACAGACCCTGGGTGAGTGCCTGGAACTCCACGGATTCTTGCTGCAGCTTGGCAGGGGGTGGCACCTAACTTTTGCAACAATATTCAGGTGCTGGTTGTTACTCCAAACTGCAACTCTCACCCATCTCAAGAAATGCTGAATGTGCCTGCTGACCTTTATAATGCTTTGTGTAGGCTCTACTAGGTTAAGCTGCTATATTTGAGTTTAGTTTAAAGGTAGATCTGGGACCTGCAGCAAACATCCAACCAACCAGCCATGCCTTTTCCCAAGAAACTCTATTTCATTCTCCATCACAGTGGTTTTCAATTTAACTCCCTGCCCACCCACAACAGACACACAGTATTTTTGCAGCCAATGAACATGCTCAGTCCTCATGCTTGGGTTGTTTACCTTCTTAAGATATCTGCCCCTCTTGTTTCACAGTAGACAAGAAAAATGGACTATGAAGCTTTGGAAACAGACCCATGGGCCTCTGTGTCTCTGGATCACTACTTTCACGTGTTACTGCTTCTTCCCTTGTAGAATTGGATATTTATTTTATCAGTTGAGCAAAGTTTCCTCCAAGTTTCGGAAACATCTCTCAATTTTTGCTATGTGGTATGCAGTTACGCCATTTGTAGTTTTAGTTTTTGGTCCATATCAATGCCAATGTGCTATCTATCTATCTATCTATCTATCTATCTATTTCTTGAATGCTCAGCTTCCAGAGAATTATGTTTGTGTGATGGGGAGGGGAGGGGAACTGAATTGCTTTCTTCTTGCCTTTCATTTCCACCCCACCTAGATTCATCCCACCTTTCATTTTACCTCTCAGGCGACAGCACAAAATATGGGACAATGGTCTACTTTACCCTTTCTTGAACAGCAACAAAAAAGTTATAAAATATTCTTAAGGAAGAATGATGGGGAGAGAGATTTCATTTATCACAGCACAAGCTATCTGAAAGCTATACCCACCGAGAATATTTTGCTCCCTTTTCTCACACCAATATAAAGAAAGCCAAAGACTGCCTGTGTGTGTGGAGAGGACTGGCAGGTTGAATCACATACAGTGGTACCTCGGGTTAAGAACTTAATTCGTTTTTACAGTAATCTGCTCAAATCCACATTTGCATACGTATTTTAATATGCATTTTCTCTCAACACACATTTCTAAATTACTGTCTCTTAAATAAGCAAATAATTCTTAAGACGTTGATTTTTTGAGCTCAGAATTGCATTTGAACATTGTGGCAAATGTGAAAGCGAGCGGATGACGATTATTATTATTATTATTATTATTATTATTATTATTATTATTAGAATTTATATACTGCCCTATACCCTGAGGTCTCAGGGTGGTTCACAGAATAAAATCAAAATACAAAACACATAATCAAAATAAAGACAACAACCCAATAACCTCCCTACTAAATTCTGATTGTACATTAGTTTCAGAGATGCAGATCAGATCACTTGCTGTCAGAACGGCAAATATTTTTTTTGCAAGCATCCCTATCTGAGTCAGACTGAGTATCATCTAAACCAATTGGTGGAAGCTCCCCAAGGTTTCAGATACAAGTATTTTCCAGCCCTGTCTAGAGATATGAGGAATTAAAGCTGGGCTCTTTTGCATGCAGTGCATGACCTCTGCCCAAGGAAAAATGGTCCTACCTCAAGTTGACCCCGAAACAAAGAGACTTTTAGAACAGGTGATCCTGCCCCCCCCTTTCTTTTTGCTTCTGGCTGAGAATGTTCCAACCATCTTTATTTTCACAGAAATTCACATCTTCCTGCATGGTATTGTACGTATTGACACTTCTTCATGAATGCATGTGTTTTACGCAAAACTGATCTAAGTAACTGTTGCTTGTCACATGCATGTTATACTAACACAGTGCTTGTGCATACTACAGGCAACCCCCCTATTTTCAAGGTGCTTACGTTCTGAGGCACTGCACACATAAGTGAAATCACGTATATTTGAAACACCATTGAAAAAGCTTACAAACACCCTGCCCTGTCCCATTCCACCCCCTTTGTGACACTCTCTTCCGGGTTCGGCACAATGTGAATGTGCACATTTGTGCACATAGGGAAGGCGGGTAAAATAGCCACACACAACATACATGCAACAAAGAACTGAGAGCAGTCAGACAAATACTATACTATTCCACAGAGAAGCACAGACCTGTAAATAATTAACTGTGAATGTGGCGATCACACAGGGTCCCCGGACGTTTAAGGGTCTATTGATCCCTGTGCCACCACTGTGCTCACTTCCCCGCTGCCACCAACCAGTTACTCTCTGGTAAAACACTGAGTCCAGTCAGTTGTTAAAAGGTTTCTCAGATAATAGTCCTGTCAGTATCTTAACTTTAGTTTCGTTACCGGCCTATACCTTCCTAATACCTTCTGACTGATTATCTCAACTGTTTGACTGACTCCTCTTAACAAATTCTCTCACTCTCTCACACCAGACTAGCCCAACCCACAGACTTATCTTCTCTGTCTCTTCTAACTCCAGACTGTCTTCTCCACAACTCTAACTCCTCCCAAAAATCTCTGTGCTTCAACCTTATACACAATTAACTCTTCCTCCCTGGGTTCCCACTGGTTAGTCATTTTACAATTAGTTAACCCTTTCCCTATGAACCCAATATGATGTCACACACATATGAGGGCAAACGCCACATACCTCCCCCCTTAAGAAGATTGACCCAGGAGGGATAACGTAACCTAGTTATTCTCCTGATCAATCAGCATTACATATCTAATGCAAATAAACATTTACTAACCTGTTATTATACAGGTCCCATATAACATTGGTACATTGACCCCAGATGTACGGCTTCAGTTTCTGTAATGCCCACACAATGGCAAGGCATTCCTTCTTGATGGTTGAAAGATGTCTTTCTCTCGGAAGTAATTTCTTGCTTATGAAGGTACCTTTATTTCTTGTAGATTGCACAGTTGCTCCCCTCTCCCTTCCCAGCATGTTATATCGGCTTTGTCTGGATCTTCACGTATTGTATACAGTGTCCAGCCTTCTGGTCTAATATGAGGCTTTAACACGTTCACATGGACCACCTTACGCCCTTCTTCCCCTTGTTGGATTACGTAATTCACATCACTCATTTTGGACACAATTTTGTACGGTCCCTCCCCTGCTAGTTGCATTTTATTTCCTTTGGTTGGCCTCAACAGCAACACTTCACTATCGGGTTCAAAAGTTCTTAGTCTGGCCTTTTTGTCGTACCAGGTTTTCTGCTTTGTTTGGGCCGCTTTTAAATTTCCCCCTGCTATCGCTAAGGATCTTTTCAATGCATTTTGCAGATTGTATACATAGTCTATCACTGACTCTGGATCTCTGTCTTGATACTCCTCCCAAGTCATACGGAGCAAGTCTAACGGTCCTTTTACTTTTCGTCCTAGTAACAGCTCAAAAGGACTAAACCCTGTACTTTCTTGGGGTATATCACGATACACATAAAGAAGAGGCTGTAATTTGCAATCTCAGTCATTGGGGTTCTCTGCTGCATAGGCTTTGATCATGCGGATCAAAGTCCCATTAAACCTTTCCACCAAACTGTTTGTTTCGGGATGGGATGGTGTTGAAGTTATGTGCGCTTCCCACAACCTTTTCATTAGTCATGAGGTAAAAGAGGTTCCCAAATCAGTGACAATCTCACTAGCAAAACCTAACCGACTCATATAATTAACTAAAGCATCCGCCACGTTCTCCGTCACTATATTTCGCAACAGGATGGCTTTGGGGTACCTGGTCGCAAAATCCAAAATTGTGAGGATATATTTGTGTCCTCGTTTAGTGGCTCTAGACAATGGTCCTATCAGATCAAGACCCAATCTCTGGAATGGTGTAGAGATTACAGGCCAAGGACACAGCTTGGCCTTTGTCTTATCCTGGCATGTGTGGGCCTAAAGGTGGCACCTGGTACCCCCTGACTATACCAACTCTCAGGGCTGGCTTTCATTTCAAAAGCAGTAAGCATGCTGCTGGAACTTACTCTATTGGCTTCGATGTGTTGCAACACCTATGGGAGTTGTTTTCTTTCTCATTTCTAGCTTCAAAGAGATAAACTCAATTTAATGAAACAATGGGAAAGGACAGAAATAAAGTGAAATTACTATCATTGCCCTTCTTCCAAAGGCATGCCAAACGTTTTCTTGAATCAGAGAACTGCCTCCTCCTTATTCAACCAGCGAGATTTTCACTGGTCTCACAATAATGCAAAGGACATTTCTGCACTTCAACTATCTGAAGCAGTCATGCACATTACCTTGACGTTGAGTCTCTGATCGATATGATTTGTGTCCCATTCTTGCTGACTAGGAGATGCAGTTTGGACTGTCAACAGCACATCTTGGAAGAAGTTGCATAGCCTTTCCAACCTAGGACAGAATGGGGAGAATATAAGAAACTGGTTTGCAGTTTCTGTACTGAACCTGGGGCATATAACATCTCCAGGATAGACATGAATTTAGTGTCATGAGCATCTTCTCGATGGGAATAGGACCCAATGGAAAAAAATATTATCAAAAGACCCTTCAAAATGTGGAGATGGCCTTCTAATTATATGCAGAAATGAAAAAGACAAGACACCTTATCTGAAGCATTGTGTTTCCGTGTGCTATGTGTTCCCTAAGCTGCACTCCCTTTTTTGCTCCTAGTGGGAAATCTTATGATGCCACTGGTCACGGAAACTTGTTGCTGGTTCTACAAATGTAGCTTGCATGGAGGTGTCCAGCCTTCTGCATTGTATTTTTTTACCGTTTGACTTTATTTCCTTGAAAATTTCTCCCCTTTTCTCCTTTGCAATGTAGGTTTTAAAAACTAGTTTCTGGAAAGTGAGACACCTTTTTCACAGCAGCGTAACAATAGTTTCACTGTTTAAGGAAGTATGCAGACAACCAAATATTAGGGAAGCCATGTCGCACACAAGGAATTGCAGAACAGGAGCAAGAATTTTACCCCCACAATCTTCTCCTTCCCTCCCTTTCAATCTGACCCAATGCATGCTTATTCAAGTGTAAGTGTACATAGGATTGCAACCTTACAGTGCAATCCTAACCAAATCTACTCCAAAGTAAATCATAATAATAATAATAATAATAAAAAGAAGAAGAAGAAGAATCTATACCCTACCCATCTGGCTGGGTTTCCCCAGCCACTCTGCGGGGCTTCCAACAAAGATTAAAAATACATTAAAATGTCACACATTAAAAACTTCCCTGAACAGGGCTGCCTCCAGATGTCTTCTAATTGTCAGGTACTTGTTTATCTCTTTGACATCTGATGGTAGGGCATTCCACAGGGCGGGCACCACTACCAAGAAGGCCCTCTGCCTGGTTCCCGGTAACTTGGCTTCTCGCAGTGAGGGAACTGCCAGAAGGCCCTTGGAGCTGGACCTCAGCATCCAAGCCGAACCATGGGGGTGGAGACACTCCTTCAGGTATACTGCACAGAGGCCATTTAGGGCTTTAAAGGTCAACACCAACACTTTGAATTGTGCTCGGAAACGTACTAGGAGCCAATGTAGGTCTTTCAAGATCGGTGTTATGTGGTCTCGGCAGCCACCCCCAGTCACCAGTCTAGTTGCCGCATTCTGGATTAGTTGTAGTTTCCAGGTCACCTTCAAAGGTAGCCCCACGTAGAATTGAAATCAAGTTCAATTCAATGAGGTTTAGTCTCAGGAAAGTGGGTTTCAGATTGCCTCTTTCAGATGGTCTTGAGTAGCTCCTAGGTTATTTTCCTGCTCATTCGTCCTTCATACAGATGATCAAATGGCAAAGCAGCCATCATTAGACTAGATCTGGTTAGTGGTGTATTTTATTGAACCTGTGCAGTAGACTAATCTTATATGGATTTTCTGCTACTTGTTAATTCCATCACTCCAAGCAATGTGGCAACGGTCAGCTCTTATAAGCAACTTTTGATTGTCTGCTGTTATTGTTGATGGCTTTCTCTCTTCTCCCCACCAACAACTTTCTTTAAAAACAAACATAAAAGCAAACCCAAATATACCAGGAGTGTTGATGGAAAAGAGCAGAATAATTAGCACTTGTACACAGAAATTTTAGGAAGAACTATTTGACACGGCAAACATTTTCTTCCCATGAGGAATAAACATTACAAACAGTTTATTCTCATGAGGAGTGAGGAAATAGCATCAAGTAAAACAAGGGTATTCATGCATTATCTTACAAGCAGTGCTATAGCTCTTATACCTACTGTGGGGAGCTTCCACCTCTACCACCACAATGTCATGTATCTCAATCCCTGAGTCTTCTTTATTTACACACAAGTGTCTGTATATATGCATTTTTAATTCATTTGCTGCCACCCATTCCTTCAAAAGGCTTTACAACCTCTGAGTAACGTAGTTGCGCCTGGATGTCAAAGGGGCTCCATTGCCAGAGACAGGATAACCTAAAAGTAGGCCAATTAAGGGGATTTTATATAGATAAAGAAAAACTGATACAGGTATCAGGTGCTGGATTGCAGTTTCCACAGGCTGAGGAGCCACGATTGCTGGCTTTAGCTTCCAAATGCCCTCAAGTCAATTTTCCTAATGCCCCACCCCGCCCAGTTATATCCTCTTATCCCCAACCAACTCATCAGTCCCAATCCAAGTCATCTCTCTTTCACAGTTAACCCCCAACAGACTTTTAACCATCCAACTGGCTTGAACTGGCCTGATCCAAGCCACACCTACTAAAACTCAGTCTCTTTCCTCTGCCAGAACCTACCACCGAGTAGCCACTGCTACAGGCTTGTCACATTATAACAAAAGAAAGCCTTGTGGCAGACAAAGACATAACACATCTTCCTTTTAAATACAGTGGTACCTCGGGTTAAGTACTTAATTTGTTCCGGAGGTCCGTACTTAACCTGAAACGGTTCTTAACCTGAAGCACCACTTTAGCTAATGGGGCCTCCTGCTGCTGCCGCGCCGCCAGAGCACGATTTCTGTTCTTATCCTGAAGCAAAATTTCTGGGTTAGCAAAGTCTGTAACCTGAAGCGTATGTAACCCGAGGTACCACTGTACAGACATAACCAAACACATACATAGTGTTTCTCTTCACTGACCTAAGAAAATTGCTATGGAGATGTTGTTGCCCTGCTGAGAAGGAGAAAAGTCATCTTCAGGTGGAGGTTCCCCCAAGGACTATCTTTCAGTTTTAAAAGAAGGAAAATAAAGATAAGATCAGTGGAGGACAAAGTAAAGTTCTTCTTTAAATACGAAGAAGGTTGATAGACTATATGGAATTGGCGGAAAGGACTGGCAGAATCTGGGACCAGGGAGAAGAGTTGGTGGAAGAAGATTGGAAAAAAGTTTAAAGACTATTTATAGAACTATTGTAAAACTATGAATGTTAGAAAAATGTTGGAATGAAGTTACATGGCTTTAGTAGAAATGTTATAAGGAATTAAGCATAAATAGATTAATAGAGTATTAAAGGGAAAAATAAGGTTAGAATGTGTTAAGATGATTACAGGATAGAAAACAGAGGAAGATGGGAAGGAATTGCTGAAATAATTAATAGAAGTGGAATACAAAAAGGGAGGCGTGAGGAGGTCGTGGAAATAAGTGAATGAAAGATAAGATACTGAAACTGTTGGATGTGTTTGATGTATTTTAAATTGTTTTTGCATTGTACTGTATTGTGTTGTATGGTTCTTTTTTCTCTTTTTTCTTTTTCTTTTCTTTCTTATTTTACTTTTTCTTTGTAATTGTTGGAAAAGCAATAAACATTACTTAAAAAAAGAAAAAAAGAAAATTGCAAAGGAAGTGTGAGCTCTTCTCAGGCCTTTAACATTTGTGCATGCCCTGTTTGGGTCTGTAACAATATGCCCCCCCCCTCTCCATTTTGGTCTGCAGAGTGGCTTGCAAACCAGGGCTTCAAGTGAAAAAGATCACTTGAGGAACGTCCCCAAGCTACACGCCTGTTTATTCAAAGTGAGTGAAACCCAGGCTGCATACACACATTTTATTCTAGAATCAATTGCTAGCCTTTTCTACATAATCCACCCACAATCTAGATCTGTTGCATAGTTCTTGCCCATGAAAATCACCTCTTGAGAAATGGGCTTCCTTCCGAAAATAAAAGCTCATTGATTCTGCATTATCAAGCTGTGTGTGCATTTGAAAACAGATATAGGCAGTCCCAACAATGGTGTGTGTCCCCGTGTGTGTACACACCTGGCAAATCATGCTCTGGATGGGCATCTACCAAAATCATGATCGCCACTTCAGATATGTCAGCCATACATATTTATTCCAGGTCTGAGAGAAAAAATCCTCTCTGTAACTTTTGTGACTGTATATTGATGCTGCATAACTGTAGGAACATTTTGGATATTTTAAAGAAGTGGGTATGAATTTGGAGATGAGAGGGTCATACAGTAACTCACCAGTACTCCTCCTGGCTCTCTAGCCTAGTGGGCACCTTTTTTAAAAAACACACACCGAACTTCATTTATTTATTAATTAAATTTCCTACCCGCCCTTTACCACAAAATCCCAGGACAATTTACAATAAATTATACAATTATAAAACAAAATAAAACAGTTACATAAAACACAAAAAGTGCAAAAACAAAAATAATTTCATACAAAACAATTCCATATATAAAAAAAGTTAAGAGTAGTTTTAATACAGACCGGGGGAGTGTGTGTTTACACATTATATCATCAGCATGTTCCAAATGGTATCATTTTATAAAACCAGACAAAGGGCTACCCTAAGAATATAATATAAAGGTAAAGGGACCCCTTGACCATTAAGTCCAGTCGCAGATGACTCTGGGGTTGCGGCGCTCATCTCGCTTTACTGGCCGAGGAATCTGACGTTTGTCCGCAGACAGTTTTTCTGGGTCATGTGGCCAGCATGACTAAGCCACTTCTGGCGAAACCAGAGCAGCGCACAAAAATGCCATTTACCTTCCCGCCAGAGCGGTACCTATTTATCTACTTGCACTTGATGTGCTTTCAAACTGCTAGGTTGGCAGGAGCTGGGACTGAGCAACGGGAGCTCACCCCGTCGTGGAGATTTGAACCACCGACCTTCCGATCGGCAAGCCCTAGGCTCAGTAGTTCAGACCACAGCGCCACCCACGTCCCTTAGAATATAATATACTGGGCTAAAAAATATTACATCATACAAGCAAAAGCCTGCAGTTGTGATTTCATGTGATTTATTTTAAGTCAATGGAAACCCAAGTGGAACAAATATCTTTCTTTTAAAGAAAAGAGAAGCAAAGAAAAAGGAACAAAAGGAAATAAACAAAAACTTACTTAATTTGCCTGACCCCCTAGGACTTTTTCTTTGACAATGCCACACCATTTCTGCATCTTTCTAAGAACCATGGGGAGTCAGGAACAAATATTCCTCTTTAACAACAAGCAAGCTGAGGTTGCGATGTCAGTGACATTCGCCCCAGGCCAGCTAGTGAATCCATGACAAATATGTGGTTTGAATCAAGATCTCTCAGGCCCATACCAACTGCCCTGTCTTCTGAAGAGCAAGTGAAATACTTGATAGAATCTGAAATCACATTACTATACAGTAACCACTCTCCTACCCTCCGTCAAAAGCAGCGGAAAAACACTTCCAATTATTTCACATTCACTTATCCCGACTTCTGAACATTAAAATGTTAACATGATGATAATCAGACTTAAATCAATTACTGCGTAATTGCTGAGTCAATGGGAGCATGGTTAAATATTGATAAGAGTCTTAAAGCTCCATCAGGATGTATTGACAACCAGAGTGACGGATGCAGCCCTTATTCAAGAGGAAAACTGGACAGCAAAGGGTTGAGTTTATTCTTATTGCTGCTGAGAGCATGGGCAATCAATATGGACTGCCTGTGCTCTTTTAAGCATGGGGCAGGGCTGGCATCCAAGGGTTATTTCCAATCTTTTTCATCCTGAGATTTACGTGGCAGAGATACTACATGTCATAGGGCAAAGCATTTGACTTAAAAAAAAGAAAAGAATATCCAATTTGCAGATTAAAAATACGGGATGGAAGCAGGGCATTGTTCTTTCTGCTCAGAAAGGCATAGCTTTTCTCTGCTTAGCATTCTCTAACCATAATAGCCCCAAGCCTCGCTCGCTCCAGTGGCAATGGTTAAAAATTATAAGTCATTTTACTTGGACAGATAGATGCCAAATGGCTGTGAGGGTTTTTAGCCACCTGATACAATTAGGTAAAGGTGGGACACATTTTTAATTATACTGAGCTTTGGTCAGCTTACCATGCATACCCAAGGAGAAAGCATGTTAAATAGCTTTGTGTTGTTGGCCACTGAACATAACAAAAATAAGCAAAAATAGCAGTTAATAGATAATGTGCATCGAACAAAATTGCTGCAGAACTACAAACGCCGGTATGCTGAATGGAGCAAAGGATTAAAATGACACATCTAAAAATAGAGAAAAAGCATCTTCACATGTTCACCAGCATGTGGACATGAACAGGGCTGCTAAGTAATCAATGAGTTAAGTCTATAGCCTGGTTTGCATGACACAGTCTGCCAAATTCAAAGTGTTAGTGCTGACCTTTAAAGCCCTAAACGGTCTTGGCCCAGTATATCTGAAGGAGTGTCTCCACCCCCATCGTTCTGCCTGGATGCTGAGTTCCAGCTATGAGGGCCTTCTGGCGGTTCCCTCACTGCGAGAAGCGAAGCTACAGGGAACCAGGCAGAGGGCCTTCTTGGTAGTGGTGCCCGCCCTGTGGAATGCCCTCCCATCAGATGTCAAGGAAATAAACAACTATTTGACTTTTAGAAGACATCTGAAGGCAGTCCTGTTTAGGGAAGTTTCTAATGTTTGATGTTTTATCGTGTTTTTAATATTCTGTTGGGAGCCGCCCAGAGTGGCCAGGGAAACCCAGCCAGATGGGTGGGATATACATAACAAATTATTATTATTATTATTATTATTATTATTATTATTATTAACTATGGCATGGCAAGACTGTGTGAACCTGTGAGCTCCTGGAGATGTGCTTGAAGCTCTGCTTCGCCCCAGTTCAAAGTTTGTCCTCTGTTACAGCTTATGGTTATTAAGGAGGGGGCTTAACCATGAGTCTCAGCCTACACACACACACTATATACATAGAATCATAGAATCATAGAGTTGGAATAGACCACAAGGGCCATCGAGTCCAACCCCCTGCCAAGCGGGAAACACCATCAGAGCACTCCTGACATATGGTTGTCAAGCCTCTGCTTAAAGACCTCCAAAGAAGGAGACTCCACCACACTCCTTGGCAGCAAATTCCACTGTCGAACAGCTCTTACATTTAAAGCACTTCACTAAGGATCATAGGAACAATATTTTACCTTTTACAGAGCTAGTTTCCCACAGCACTGGGTTTAGCATGGTGCAGGTGGTTCCCCTGAACAGGGTGCTGAGTTGAGGGGCTGCAAAACAATACTAATACTACTACTACCTATCTTTATATGGGTGTCTACTCAAAGTTAGGTAGGAAACATTTAGGGGGCAGACAAATTTTGTCCTCGCTCAGGGCAACATGTTACTGAAGTCGATCCCTGTTCCCAATATTATTTGTGCTATAAATGGATGGTGTGTATACAGCCACAGTTTGGATGACATGCTAAGCCTAGCACATTAAAACTGGTCAGGCAAAAATTCACAGACTGTTTTCTTTTGAAAGAAAACTACATGAAAATGATGTACAGATGGTATATAGCAACAGTACGGATAGCAAGAGTGTCTAAAACCGGGTCAAATATATGTTGGAAATGTAAAGAAAAGAGACCTTTTACCATATGTGGTGGGAAATGTAGAGAAATTAAAAAATTCTGGGAAATGATATATAATGAATTGAAGAAAATGTTTAAAATGACATTTGTAAAAAAAAAACCAGAAACATTTTTGTTAGGGATTGTAGGACAAGACCTGCCAAAGAAATTAAAGAACTTATTTATGTATGCTACAACTGCGGCAAGAGTCTTGATAGCACAAGGATGGAAGAATGAGGAAACCCCGACAAAAGAACAGTGGCAAGAGAAATTGATGAACTATGCGGAACTGGCAAAACTGACATAAAAATTGCCAGATAAGGACAACTGTGACTTTAAAGAAGCATGGGAACTTTTTACAAATTATTTAAAAAGACAACAAATGAATTGGACTCCTTGGCAGGTTTTGAATAAACATACACAAATTTATTGAGGGTTAATATAGTAGACAGATAATAAAAGGATACCATTTTACAGTATGCAGAGAATAACATGAGTTGAGAAATCAGACAGAGGAGCTGAGGGAAGACTTGGGGGGAGGGGGAGAGGGTTCTTAAGGGAGGGGGAGGGGGGAAAGGGGGAAAATAATGAAGATGATTTGTTTTGATAATCGTTACGTTGAAATTGTTAATAAAAAACTTAAAAAACAACAACTGGTCAGGCAGGAGCAAAGAGGCAGCTCAGTGCCTTTTCAGGAAGGAACATTATGTATGGACGATCCCTTCATATGCCTTCTACATCCAATTTGCCTAATGAGCTCAGTACCCTGAAGCAAACGTCTTTCACTGCTTCTTTCAAAACTGTGACTGGCTGAGTAAATGGTGTCTACACATTTGGGTTCTTTAGACGTAAACCATGTTCATTTTTTATTTCTAGACAGCAGCAACAGAATATTACTCCCTCAAAGAGCAAAATTGGATGATGAGCGTCAAAAAGAGTGTAGGGAATATGCTGTCACTGAAAAATAAGAGGGAGGCATCAGCATGGTCGGGGGAACCCCCCAAGATTTGCAGAAATATCCCCCCCAAAAAACCCACATATTTTAGGGGGAAATCTAAGAGGGTAAAAAACAAAAAAACGCCCAAAGAGCAGCTTCAGTGACCACAATAATACCATTATGTGCCACCCCATCTCCAAACAGTGTGAGATTCTAGGGATTCCAGAGAATTCCAGGCGCTTACCCAAGGTTCATGTTTATTTCAGAAATATGTATATATGCTTCTATTTACACATATATACAACCTGAACCTAGATGGACGGGTTGCAGAGCATTCACATCCTATGGAGGTCAAGCTTCCCCGCTTAGGGGACAGCAAAAAGCCATCCTCTGTGTCTCTAATAGTGCCACTGTACTCTGCTCTGGTCAGACCTCACCTGGAGTACTGTGTCCAGTTCTGGGCACCACAGTTCAAGAAGGACACTGACAAACTGGAACGTGTCCAGAGGAGGGCAACCAAAATGGTCAAAGGCCTGGAAACGATGCCTTATGAGGAACGGCTAAGGGAGCTGGGCATGTTTAGCCTGGAGAAGAGAAGGTTAAGGGGTGATATGATAGCCATGTTCAAATATATAAAAGGATGTCACATAGAGGAGGGAGAAAGGTTGTTTTCTGCTGCTCCAGAGAAGCGGACACGGAGCAATGGATCCAAACTACAAGAAATAAGATTCCACCTAAACATTAGGAAGAACTTCCTGACAGTAAGAGCTGTTCGACAGTGGAATTTGCTGCCAAGGAGTGTGGTGGAGTCTCCTTCTTTGGAGGTCTTTAAGCAGAAGCTTGACAACCATATGTCAGGAGTGCTCTGATGGTGTTTCCTGCTTGGCAGGGGGTTGGACTCGATGGCCCTTGTGGTCTCTTCCAACTCCTACTTCTATGATTCTAATTTTCAGTCTGTCATCCCCAGCTCAAATGAAATTCTGCACCTCCTTTTCCTTCTCCTTCTCACTGCTGACCAACTCCAAAGACCTCCCGCAGCCTACATCATTCAAAATTGAAGCCCCAAATTTGGCCTGTGCCTCTGCCCACTAGCACCCAGCAAAGAAGGGCCCCCACTCCCCTTTGCCTTTGATGGTTTCCTTCTTGCACCATCACTGGCCTTTGTTCTCTGCTAATGGTCCATCCATTTAATTTTGCAGAGCTGGATTGGCTCATTAGCACAACTGAATCTAGTGGGCTTCTTTGTTTGGCAAAGTTTAATCAAACCTTGATTAAGTCTAGCTTTTACTAAATCCAAGGGAAGGAGCTGGCACCCCGGAATTTAGGGGAATCTATATACCCAATATACCCAAACCTATAACAATACTCAGCATTAGGTAGCTCAATCCAGTTGCACTGAACCATTGCGTGTACAGTGGTGGACCTACATTTTGGGGGCCCTGAAGCTTGAACTGTTATAGGGGCCCCTTCGCAACCAGCAACAAGGTTTGGGTAACCACTTATCTTCTTCAATGGGGTTGTTTACAACAGCATCTGAGCCACTGACTCTCAGACTTTGGGATTGTTGAAATATATACAACAATGTGAATCATGCAACTGAAATTTACATGAGGCTAAGTGGTATTTTGAACAAGTACTCGTGAACACCGTGGATATTCTGATCAGTGTCTTAAGGAATGGATATTCTGATCTGCCTCCTATTGGCCCCCTTCTCTGCTTGTGGTACCCAGACATCAAGATAAATTTGAGATCCAATATTGGAAGATCCAAATTATTCACTGGAATAATATGTCTTTCTATGGATAATTTGAAGCTGTATTGTTTTTAACACTTGCTTGAGAGCCGCGCAGAGTGGCTGGGGAACTCAGCCAGATGGGCAGGGTATAAATAATAAATTATTATTATTATTATCATTATTATTATTATTGAATTAGGTTCTCTTCCTACCCCTTCAAGGAGCTCCATGTATTTCCTTTGTTAGTAGCCCCACACTTGTCACTGGCGAGGAAGAGGAGGAAGATGATTGTGAAGGATTTCAAAACTGGGGCAAAGGCCAGAGTGGCTTGGGAGGTTCTTTTGGCTCAATTCCTGGAGCCTCGTTTTCAATAATATGAAAAAAGAGGTCAGTGAAAAAAGAAAATCATTGTTCACTCTGAGGAATAAAAATAGACAGTGCTAAGGCAGGACAGCTAGTGATCCAAACAATGTCTTTAACACCTACACTGTAATTATTATCAAACTGTTTGAGAAGATAATCAGGAGAAATCATTAAACAAAAAGTTTGGACAACGATGTTCTCTCTCTCTCTCTCTCTATATATATATATACGAATGTGTGCCTGCTGCTGCTGCTTTATTTTATTTTATTTTATTTTTTAACACCAACTGATATTCATGAGGGTAAAGTGAAATCTTCTGCAAAAAAAAAAAAAAAAGAACTTTCTTCAGGTTTCTCATTTTAAATTGATTCAGGGCACTGTACTTATGATTTCCCTTTGGATGCATAGCATTTCCTTAGCCGTCAATGCCTATGTTTACCCTCTCACTGAAATTCAATTCAGAATCTCCTGCAAAAATCTGTTCAATCAAAATGTATTAGCATTCCTCAGGTTAAGTCAGGATATACCTGTACACTGACCTCTATTTTGAATCAATTTTGCAGCCTTAAATGATTAAGGCCTGAAATAAATGATTGAGTATGCCTTGAGAGAAAATGTATCATGAATAAAAAGTTGACAGATATTTCATTTCTGGGCAAGATCTGAGCCAGATTTATCCTGCTCCGAAATATTATGAGAGTGATCGTGAGGTAATAATCTGTGTTTTCATTTTCAATTAGCATAACTCTTCATTTATAACCATGGGGGAATCATGGGTCTGTCACCTTCATATCTCTGTGGTGCTTCTTACACTCCCTCCTCTAGATCTTTCATTTCCCAGAAGCAATCACCCCCTCTCCACATGACTTCATGGGAACTAGAGGGCTATCCTAGCAACTGTGGTCCCAGTACATAGCTGTCAACTCTTCCCTTTTCTTGTGAGGAATCCTATTTGGAATAAGGGGATTTCCCTTAAAAAAAGGGAAACATTGACAGCTATGTCCCAGTAACAACTGGGCTCTTCATGTCTGTGATTAACTGAAGAGAAAGGGGGAACCAGAGACATAGCTTACTGCTTGAGTGTGTGTGCTATGGAGTTTAACCCATAGTTTAACCCTATGGACCAAGAAACAGGGGAAGCATGAAGCTGTACCACAGGCTATGGAGCAGAGTCCTGTACAAGTGATGTCACATGTGGTAATGGAATTGCAACATTCTTAGAGTTTGTCTACACATACATGTCAGACTTTCTACGTATCCCTATTTTCCAGGGAAAGTCCCTGATTTACAGAAGCCATCCCTGTTTCTGATTTGATCCCAGAATGTCCTGCTTTTCCTTAGGACAACCCTATTTTCACTGGATAAATGTTGGAGGGCATGGAGTTATATGACTCCCGAGCCAAAGAGATAACCTTTAGAAGACATCTGAAGGCAGCCTTGTATAGGGAAGTTGAATGTTTAGTGTTTTATTATATGCTGGAAGCCACTCAGTGTGTCTGGGGCAACCCAGTCAGATGGGTGGGGTATAAATAATAAAATTACTACTACTACTACTACTACTACTACTACTACTATGGAATAGAACATCCCTATTTTCATTGGAGAAATGTTGGAGGGTATGGCACGCTCATCACTTGTTAACTGCAGCTCAAATAAATGGCTTGCATGTATTTTGTTTTGTGCAATTTCTGCATGCACAGGTTCGGATACCCTAAGCGTTTCCTCACAGCCTTTCTACACACACCCTTTATTTGCTTTGTTTGGACAAGAAAGGAGGAAGATTATAATTGCGGCTATACAGTGGTACCTCGGTTTAAGAACAGTTTTGTTAACAAACTATTCGGTATACGAACTATCCAAAACTAGAAGTAGGTGTTCCGGTTAGCAAACTTTACCTCGGTCTACGAACGGAAGCCAAATGGTCAAACGGCACTGGCGGCAGGAGGCCTCATTAGGGAAAGCACGCCTTGGTTTAAAAATGGCTTTGGTTTAAGAACGGACTTCTGGAATGGATTAAGTTTGTAAACCGAGGTACCACTGTATCTAAGGAAAAGAGAACACAAAATAATATGGGTGGGAAAGCATTATACAGAACTATATTATCATTGATTTTGTCATTCCAAAAGTTAATCTTTATATGCCTCTCTCTTGTCGATTATTTAATATTCTTCTCTGAGGAAGAAATGACTTGCATGTTTGAACGGGCCATAATACCATAGGCTGCCTTTTCACTTCCCCTCCATCTCCATCGCTTTTCATTGGAGCCATCCTACACCTTTGACTCCCAGTCCTCAAGTACTGAGGAATGACGGGACTTGCATGCCCGCACAATTACCCTCATCTTGAGAAAATCCACCTCTGATTGATCAGCGATCACTCAAAACATCGGAAGACAGTAGGAATTATA
The DNA here is from genome assembly GCF_965153285.1 of Podarcis tiliguerta. NCBI lineage: Eukaryota > Metazoa > Chordata > Lepidosauria > Squamata > Lacertidae > Podarcis > Podarcis tiliguerta. Next base: position 76,388,560 of record NC_139539.1, read on the forward strand.
TGTGTACGTTTCAGATCACTTCTGCCAAAAGAATACCCAAGGGCCAAGTGCCCCCCCCCCTATTTTTTTGTTCAAGTAAAAAAGAGGGATCATCTCATAATTAAGCGAATTCAAGCTTCTAGCGAAAACTTGAGTGCAGCACTGCCAGGCTAATCTCAGAAGCTGGCAACAAAGGCATGATGTCCTAGCCCTGCCCAAAGCTGTCCTTTTTGAATGTCTTTCACCTCAGACTTCCCAGCACACAGTGTAATTAATGCACACAGCAATTTATCTTCTATCTCTGTGGGAGTTGCTACCCTCTTGCCGAAAATGGAAAGATCACCTTCTTAATAGACCTGCTGAGCACAACCCGAGGAAACCAAAGTCCCTGTGCTCTCTTGAACATACAGATCCACATATGGTGGTGCTGAGGAGCAGCAGCTGTTCCCTTCCAGTCTGCCTTGCTAGTCTCCTTAATTCAATGCAAGCTGCCCCCCACCATTCTGAGACAGGGCCTCTGCACTCTCCATTGCTTTCTTGACAACACAACCGATTTACAATTACCTTAAATTTTTTATTGGTGGGTCTAACGAGGATGTTTTCACAGCTTGGGCTTCTATCACTTTTTCCCTCAGCGCTGCCCTGAATTTCTCTCTCTCAGTATGCGAGATACACACACGCACAAATCTCTCTGTCTCTGTTTCTCTCTCTCTTTATCTATTTATCTATCATAGCTGGTAAATGAAAGGGAGCCTCATGGAAAGCCAGAATGATCTTTCATAGGATGTTCCCAAGGTGAAAGCAATGTACCGGCTGATCTCACGGTTTGCAAAAACACAGGAGAAGCATCTCTCCCAGGCAAAATTCTTTTATCTGGATACTCCGTTCCTAATTAAAGCATTTTCCATACCTGTGTTCAGGGCAAGATCGACTCTTATGCTGACTGAGAATGGGAAGAGTCATCACAAGATCCCCTCCTCGTTCTCAATTGGCACCTGGTTGCATGCACAGTGTCACATGCTAGCTATTAGGAACAGTGTTTAATAAACCTGACACTAATTTTGCTGCTCTCAGGTCTGAATGTGTAGATCTTTTTGAATCCTAGCCTCCCCCTAGTTTTAGGTATTTCTTGTGGCTTGCCTCACCTTCCCTTCAGTCTTCCTGATCTCATTCTTCTTTTCATCAGCATCATTTTATTTGTATGCCGCCTTTCCCTAGTTAAAACAATGCTCAAGGCGGCTTACAACACGACCAGATTTACATAATTACCAAGGTAACAAAAGTCATAAGCAATAAATAAAACACATCAAAAAGTACACAATCAAATGAAAAACAATTTCCACATAAATCATAAAATCTAAAACTAAGAATACAGCATTAATATCAATTACAATTTAAAATGACATAGATAACAAATAAAAGCAAACAAAAACCGAGCCCTCTCTGCCCAGATGGAAGGAGGCAGGCAAGGCCCTTCCGGCCCTCAGCAGCAGGTGAGACCATCTTTTGCTCCCCCCACTTTCTTTTTTATGTATTAAGGGGATGGGATACATAGTGTGGGTCCTGCTGCAGGCTTGTTTGATTTGCATTCTCATTTTCTTTTAAAGTGTTTTGTACACTTAAAAAACAAACCATGAGGCCCATGTAAAGATGCCTTGCTTTCATCTAGCTGTCACTCTCCTCCTTATGACTTACCATATTTTTTGCCCCATAGGATGCACCGCCCCATAGGACGCACCTAGTTGGTTTTTTTGGGGGTGGGGGAAATAAAGAAAAAAAATTATTCCCCCCCCCCAGGTGCGGGGCTGGCGCGGGGGAAGCCCGAGCTTCCCCCGACCCCAGCCCCCAGAACAGGCTGCTGCCTGCAAGCCTTGCGCGCCCGGCAGGACCTCCCGCAAGGCACGCGAGACTTACGGACATCTGCCCGAAGCACGAGGCGTGCTCCGCAGCTCGCCCTGTGCTTCCGGCTGCAGGCTGCCGCCCCAAGCGGCGGGACCTCCAGCCGGGCGTGTGAGGCTTGCGGATAGCTTCCTGAAGCCTGGAGAGCGAGAGGGGTTGGTGCACACCAACGCCTCTCGCTCTCCAGGCTTCAGCAAAAGCCTGCATTCACCCCATAGGACGCACACACATTTCCTCTTCATTTTTGGAGGGGAAAAAGTGCGTCCTATAGGGCGAAAAATACGGTAAGTCCACAAGATATTCCTACCTGATGCACGTCTGACCTGAGGAAAGGGACAGGATGAACACTTGGGACTTTTGTAAGAAGCAAACTTTAGGTGCTCTATATGGTATGATCTCGCTCCTGCGCCAGCCCAGGCAAGGAAGATGGCTCTGTGGGGCTCTCTGCTGATCCCTTTGTGCAAGGCAGTTGCATCCACATGGATATAATTTCTTTCTGCCCTTTAAAGCCAAACACACACTCTCACCCCACCTACAAAAGGTAGCTCCGATAAACGAATAAAATACAATTAAGCCGCTCAAAACATTATCACCATCCAATTACACCATGCAACAAGAACAATAAATCACTGAGAGGAAAGCACATAGAAATCCAGTGACAGTGTTGGCAACAGGCCAACCTAATCCCAGCCTCCTAAAATCTGGGTGGTGAGGGGGGCATCAAATTTTGGCCTCCCTCCTCTCCCCCACACAAGACAGTGATAGCCTGCGGGCTCCATGTCAAAGTACTCTTGCAGCTCACTTGGTATGAAAAGTTGGACCATCCTGGTCTAAACTGAGTATTTGAGGTGAGGAAGACTTATAGAAATGGTCAATCACTCTTATTAAAAGCACTGCAAAGCCAGCAGTTAAATAACAACACAGCCCTCAAACTCCACAGCTGAAGAATGAGGGCAGTCATTTAAATAAACCAATGTGAGAAATTTACCTATTCTCTCTCCTGTTCCATCAGTCTTTCCATCTCCCAACCAAGAGAACACAAACTTTTATTCTCTTAAATCCTGCATGGAAATTTGCCCTGGCCTCCATTAAAAAATAAAATAAAAACCAGTCCATCTACTTCCGTTACTTCAGTATGACGCACCTCTCATGCAGCATGAGGTATTCCCCTTAGCCATTTTTCATAAGCCCACACCTAAAATTGAATTGTGCAAAGGAGACCTACAGAGAGTCAGGAGCCGCTCATTAACAAACCCAGGTTAGTTACTTTGCAATGAGTGAAGCGCCTGTGCCAATCTTGCTGTGAAGCAAGCATACATCCATATGAACAACGGCTGTTGAGTCTACCTTGTTACAACGGACTGCTGTTAGCAGACCATGTGAGAGGATTTGGCCTTAGGTTTGGTTGGCATGGCTTGGGCAGCCAGAGAGATAATGAGCTAGCACACTTATCCAATTCCAAAAAGCCTCTGAACGTGATGGAAGACAGGAAGGTTTAGAGTAATATGCCTGGAGGAGCTTCCTTTTATGTGAAACCAAGTGGTTTGCTCTCCAGATTTAGGCAGAACCGAATGCACTTCCTTTTGCCTTTCAGGGCTTTTTGATCTTATTGGCCGGATCCGGTAGCAGACCCACTCTATTACAGGAAATTGGCATCATCTGGTACGTGTATGCAGAGTACACTTGTCTGCGTTTATGATTACAGGAGTCAAGCTGCTTGAGCGCATATATATATATATATATATATATATATATATATATATATCACACATGGAAAATGTGTATCTTTTGATGGGCTGCCAGCAGCGTATAGATATATAACCACTACGGCTACGGTGCATCATAAAATTTTATTTCCTGTAGATTTGCCCTGCCACAGAACATTTACTCGCTGTCAAAGAAAGTAAAAAACATGCTAACAGCCTGAGGTTCCCTTTACAAGCATTGAAATTTCTGAAACCACCCCACAGCTAGTACTTTTTCATAATCCTCCTTGCAACACTTGATGTGTGCGATTTGCGACATGGGGAAAAGAGAAAGGGGGAGCGGAGCTTATCTTTAAAATACAATATTTTGGAATGGATCTCTGGGGTTTGCAGACTATGGGAGGCATGATTTAATTTGGGCCGTCTTTGTGACATTTAAGCAAGAAGCTGTCAGATGGAATTGTATGCCTCACTTTAAAAAATAATAATAAATGGGAATGAATCTTCCCGGAAAAGGACACTTATGTGGTTTATTAGATCTAGGCATTGTTAAATTCCAGGATCTCTCTTCAGCTGGCATGAATGTGTAGAAACTTTACTGTCAATGTTAAATTTCATTTCATGTCTCCTTTTTTATTCTTTAGTTATGCATTAAAATAAAATAAACTGCCCCATCTAAGAGAGGAAATACAGAGCAAACACTGACACCTAAAATTTGACATCTCCACCAAGTACTATCAAGCAGATCAGTATGTAGCAGAGGAGGGAAATCTGATACATCTACCAGTGCTTTTTCTTTAGAAAAAGAGGTGCCGGAACTCACCACAAATGCCTCCCTTGTTCTCTTGTAATGGCAAAGATGCCCACCTGAGAGGTGCCAGAACTGACTTCTGGCAAGTTCCAGCTGAAAAAAAATGCCCCACATTTACCTGCATACAGACCTATTAATACTGTGCCAAATTAGATATCTTCAGTAGACTACAACATTATGAGATATACAAAAGAGCTCTAGAACCACAACTCCATCTCCCCATCAAATCAGGCAGATCCCTGGTTTCAAGGGATTTCATTGTCACAGCTCTGGGCTGCTTCTAAAAGGTAAAGGTAAAGGGACCCCTGACCATTAGGTCCAGTCGTGACCAACTGTGGTCATCTCACTTTATTGGCTGAGGGAGCCGGCATTTGTCCACAGACAGCTTCCGGGTCATGTGGCCAGCATGACTAAGCCGCTTCTGGCGAACCAGAGCAGCACACGGAAATGCCATTTACCTTCTCGCCGGAGTGGTACCTATTTATCTACTTGCACTTTGACGTGCTTTCAAACTGCTAGGTTGGCAGGAGCAGGGACCAAGCTACGGAAGCTCACCCAATCACAGGGATTCGAACCGCCAACCTTCTGATCGGCAAGTCCTAGGCTCTGTGGTTTAACCCACAGCGCCACCTGCGTCCCCTCTGGGCTGCTTCTAGGCTGTCACAATTTTGGGATGGAATTTAATCACATACAGGCAAATGTAGGTTGAGCAATTAAGATTGACTGGGAGGTCTTGGGAACAAACCTGCTTCACCAAAACAGTGGTCACAAATGATCATGCTTGCAAGCGACAAAACATTCAGGATACAGATCATCCACATTCATAGGAAGTTTGGGGAGGCTCCTGAGGTTGAAAGTGAGGGAGGGTTCTGTATTAATGCTCATTCTTCTTGCTTCAGTTGTGCCTGTAGAATTGAGTGGTTTAAAGTTGTGGAATTTGCGAGTTCCAGGGAGTGTATGCATGTCTCTGAAACGGGTTTCAAAGGAAGAGTGGATTATGTCTATGTCTTCCCTTGCAATATAATGGAATTTGACCTTGTGATAGAGGGGGGGAAATTAAGGGGTTTTCTTTAAACCATAAGGGAAAGGTCTACACCAAGTTTCATCAAAATCCAAGACAGTGGGTGGCATGGCCGTGTTGAACTAACGTGGAATGACCTGGGAAACAACAAAGCAAGACGAGAGAAGTGGAGGAAGGGGCAAGCAGGAAGGAATATGTGATTATTTTAGTTAAGCTTCATATCAAAAGATATACCTGCTGGCAGCTGGAAAAAGTCAGGAGTTCCTGGAAGAAGTCACTTAAAATTACATCACCTGAAAATATCTTGGGTGTAAGGGGACCGAAATCACTGAAAGGAGGCCTGAAAGCCGCACAGAGTGGCTGGGGAAATTCTTGCAGACCAAGAATATCAGGTGACAGCAAACACGGTACATTTTTTTAGCTGGGGCAATTAGAATTAGCTCTACGACATGCTATTTTATTTGTTCATATCTTATGCTAATGCGCTCTGCAATCGCTATAGGAGAAGTAACACATTTCTAAAAGTTGCGGCGTGGGAATGATGTTTGAGTTAACTCTGATTTCAGTTTTCCAGAGAATTTAAAAATCATAATATTTGTACTTCTATTGTCATTGTATCTTCTTTTTTCTTTTTTTAAACAAATCATCGCTACGTACGGAATAAACACATCCAGTTCCCCACTGAGATTTTTCACTGCAATAGACATTTATGACAAGCAAATTGCCAGGAAAACATTTACAATGAATATAATTTTCATGTTAAATCAGCATGTGCATATATATATATATATATATATATATATATATGGATTTTACAGTTTTATAGCAAGAGACTTGGGGAGCGTGCTTTCCTTCTGAGAAATAAAGGAATGGGATAATTGCTGAGCTGCCGTGAACCATTTGGCAGAAAGCTACTCTCAGTCTCTGAAATCCTCCCTGTGGTGAGTTTTACTTTTTATCCTAAACCCTGAAGCAACTATTAGTTGGTAATAAAGTATTAGTCTGGAAGAAAAGAGGCCCTTATCTTGTCACCGGGCCAGTTGGAAACAGAGATCTGATTGTTCCACGCTGAAGGAGTTGTTGGAGATGTGGGAACGGAAGGCTAATTTCAAAACAACACAGTTGTGCTTAGGAGAATGAGAAAGAGGACGTACCTGGAAGCTAGGTTAGAGAGGATTTTCTGAATGGAAAGAGAGACAGCAAATTGAAACCTTCAGACTGAGCTGCTGACTTGGGGAAATGAAGATGGTGGCTGCCACTCTCAACCACTAACCACTTTATCTAGCACTTCTCTTTACAGTGCTGGTTCTCTGCCACCGGGCAGGGGTTGAAAAAAGCCCCCCCCCAAAGCTCAACAATATAGGGTTGTCCTTAAAAAAAAGGGGGGGGGGAGTTCCTGCGCCTATTTTTCTAGAAAAAAAAGCACTGCTTCAGGGTATGAGGAATATACAGAATGTGAGATCAGAAGGCAGCATGGAGATATATGAAAAGATGGATTTACATGGTCCTGGTTATTTATCTCTGCTTGCAAAAAAGCAAAAGCAAAAAAACCCAGCACAGCCAATTGCAAACTATATTTATGATTTGGACAGCTCACTAAAGTTTTGTCAGTAGGTAAATGCTTTGCAGTTACTAAGCTGAAATATAGGCACAACAATCTAATGGGAAGGAACGGAAGAGGTGCTCTTATTTATAGCTAGGGGAAAAAAATGTCAATATGACTGGGTAGGCATGTGTGCAAGGAAAGCTTGAATATATTGTGAGGATTTTGGTAGTCATGTGTTGATGTATCCTTTATGCCCAGAGGTGCATTGCAGTACTCTTCACCATACCTATTAGTAAGGGCTGAACCATTCATTGTCATGGCGGGAGGCAAATTTCCCCCTCTCTGCAACAGTGACTCCAATTAGTATTTTCCTCAATGGTCAATGTTATCTATTAACTGATAGTGCTGCAAGCCTTTTTCTTCACCTGCTTAGTCCTGAACTGTGGCCCAGCATCAAAGTTGTACACCTGAACTCACTTTCTAGCTTTTTCTCAACACATACTTGGAACCATGTGATAACTAAGATAACTGAGACCTTGTCAGCATATACACCTCTGCTCAAAAATCTGTATGGGCTGCTCATTTGTTACTGGGCCAAATTCAAATTCAAGATGCTACTATTGAAGCAGTTTCCTTGCAATCTCTCCCCCCCCCCCAGTGCTTTTTTCTGTTACGCATACCCCTAAACATTTTGTGAATCTAAGTTTGGCTTTATTGAGGGGCAGTTTTTCAATATGAGTAGGAAAATGAGAGTACCCCTAAACATTTTTTGTTCACAAGATAAAATCTGGGACAAAGTCCCTCCTGCACGAAGAAGCTATCTTAGATGGGCTTTGCATTTTATAACATTGAGGGTCATAGTGTGAGAATTCCTCACCAGTCACCAGCCTTTCCAGAAAGCAGGAAATATCAGAAGATGTCATTGGTAAGAAGCAAGCCTACCAAGACATGAACATACAGTATGTATTTTAATATTTGTTAGTTAATATCCCACAATTTTGGGGGCTTAGGGGCAGAAATAGGCTAATTTGAATGCATGCTGAAGTATGTGTGAGTTTCTATGAGGTGAGACATAGTGATTACAGCAAGAGACTTTATTGAGCAAACAGAACAGAGCAATAGGGGCAAAGCAACTAATAAGGTACATATTTCTGAAGGCCTGGGCCACTCACACTCTCAACGTGATTGGCTGTCTAAAACCCCAAGCTGCGAATCGTAACTCAGAGCTTAAGAGCCAATGCCAGCAACCCAAACCCTAAAAATGCTAAATGATTGGATATCGTGTGTCAAATCAAAACAGAGGGGCACAGAATCCTGGTCCAGACCACTGAGTACATAACACATACTTTCTGTAAACTGCTTGGTTTTTTATGATTAAGCAGTATATAAAGCCTGTTTAATACATAAAATCAGAGAAAACAACTCAGTACTTGTTGAAAAGGAGAACTTCTAGTCGCTCTACAGGGGTCCAACACACTTTGTAAATTGTATACAAATTTGAGTATGCCCCACTGGACAGTTTGTTCCAAGCGAGTTAGATAAATTGCTCTGAATGTTGAGAATGCTTATTTTAAACGGCGCAAGAGTCTGCTCCGAACAAATTGTATAATAAATATGTCACCACTGATAAATTACAGTGTTTGTGTGTATTTTGCTTAACATGTAGTGCTTGCCTCCCATCCCCTTGGATCATCCTCAACATGGGATGCTGCTGTTCTTAAGGATGGAGGCAAAGAATATTTGAAAATCATTCACATGCTACAGTAAGTAACCACCAGCTTAATCCCAAATTAATGAGCCGTATCTGTGCCTGATGTTTGAAAGAGCAGAAACAAAATTGCATTTTGATGTTGGGAAAACCGTATCATTGTGGCTAGATAATCCTTAGCAAGCCTCAAGATTTTTTGTTATTTTTAATTCACTGTTATCAGTAATTGTTATTGGCTTTTATCCGAATGTATTACACATGCCTGAAATGTTATTACAATTAAACAGTGTTTAAAACAGTGGCTGCTTTTTGTGATCTGTTCTTGCTTGGCCAGTTTAGCACTCTAAAGGTAGTTACAGGTGTGGCAAGTTACAAGACGAATTGTGAATTACTGAAGCCAAAAGCTAACCATCTTTATTTTAATGAGGGGGAAATGAACCAGGATGGGGAACCAAAACTTCAAAGTAAATCATTAAAGTGTTTCGGCACACAGAACTAAATTTATCTGGTTTTTGCATTCAAGCACCCAGTATAGCATCCCAACCAATGTGATATTGTCAAGGACATAGGGGACTGCTGAGGAATAAACTAGGAAAAGCTAAAGGCACCCTAACAGTGCTACAGTGCACAAGATTTACTGAGAAAAAGCTCTCTATAATTAACCGACATAAAACTGGTATGAATTTGTACAGCTGTTTTGTTAGTTTTGTTAATGGCTGGTTTTGTGGTTTAATTTTTTTTATTCTAATGATAGCATTAATCATGATTCATCCTGAGAGCATCAAATGACAGCTAGAAGCAACAACAACAACAACAATTATAATACAGGCAGGGACCATTTTAGACGTGTCCGATATCCACGCTCAACCCAGAAGTGACACAAACGCACCACAAAAAGGGGCAGAGTGGGTGGAATGGGGTGTTTGCAGACTGTTTCAATGGTGTTTTAAATATACACAATTTCACTTAAACACATGGTGCCTTGGAACTTAACCCCTGCGTAAATTGGGAATTGCCTGTGCCTTGTCATTCCTTTGTCATTGTTGCATAGTCAGAGGTACTCAGGAGAAAAGTGCTGAGATCTTAAGAGTGGTTACCCTGAGTTAATAATAACCCCTTGAGGGCAGAATTACACAGTAACCAGGCAAAGGTGCCCCCAGACCAACATTTCCTTTACCAATACAAATGTGGTGCTCTCCAGATGCTGTTGTTGTACAATTGCCATCACCCCTGAATATTGGCCATGCTGGCTGGGGATGGTGGGAGTTGTGACCCAGAATATCTGGATGGCACCTAGGGGACTGGCTGGACGGGAAAGAGTGGTGGGTGCCACCCACCCAAGAACCCCCCAGGGATGACACAGAGGAAGAAGACTTCCTCTGTGGTGGGACACAGAGGACCAGTCTTGGGAAGGGACAAGCTGGGAGGTGATAAAAGCAGGAGGTTTGATTGAACATGAGGGGCGGGGGGGGGGGGGGTCCAGAAGGAGAAAGCCGTTCCAGGACAGGGATGAGTGCCAAGGGTCGCAGTGTGAGGGCAGACTCTGACAGAGCGGAGCCAGGCACTGCTTCAGCAGCTGGACAGCTCCCCTTCACCTAGCGCTCCTCCTCCACTGACAGACAAGCAAATCATGAGGAGCCTTGCACATTGCTGAGACAGAACCAGAGGGAGATCCTTTCCCCTTGTAAGAGTCTACAGCTGCTTGGGAGACGGCTAGAGTGGGAAGGAGGGTCCAAACGTCAGCAATGTCTTCAACTAGGGCAGATTAGCCTAGATAAACTCCACTGTGTTTTTTTTATTTTTGTGAATAAAAGCTGATTGCAGCTCGCATCTTGAGTCCTTTTCCTGACCTGTGGATGAATCTGCGTTCCTGACACTACCCCAGTCTAAACTCTCGACATCCAGTAGACACAGAGAGTGTTAGAATTTAGAAGCCAAATGAGAACTTGGCTGTTCCTAATTGTTTATTTGTTTGTTTGTTTTTGATTTGTTTTGTGGGTTAAATGAGCTTATGGAATTTTATTGTTACTTGCTCACTAAATAAACCACCACCTGGAAAGGGCCACTACTTGCTTCCTAGTAACACACATTCCATCATTACACAACTGAATCACAGTTGTATAAGCATACCTTTAAAAAGGAAGCATGAATCATGCATTGCAAGGTGTAGGTTGTTAACGGCAAATAGCCAGGTTGAAGTCAGCAGAAAGCTGTTTGCGATACCTTTAATTCTGGCAGAGAGTGGGGGGAAGGAGCACACTTTTCTTTTGGATGCTGAGAGTGGGAGAGATGGGTAGCTTAATCACAGCACTTTAAAGAAGGAAGTAGGTTTGTGATCTCTTTTGCTCCTGCTGGCTTTCTTTCTCTGGACCGGTGTTTTCCTCTAGTGTACAGCTTTTTATATTCAACCCAGTGTCCAACCGTGAGATCTGATAATATTTTTAAGACTTTAAAATGAAGGCTTTAAGTTTCTGAAATGATGGGTTTGAATCTGAATAGGATGCCTTCCAAAGGGCTTTTATCATCAACCATAATCTTCTCTTATTTTTTGAAATAATGTTTTCTTCTTTTTCCTCCCGTATAGGAAGTTACATTTGTTACTCAACAATTATATTCCAATTCAACAAAACTAGTGATGTCCCGCTCACCCAACATCAAATTACAAACAACAGAGGTTTAAGGTTTTGTCTTATCTAATTTCATCCTCTCTAACATGTTTCTTAATATATTCTGCTGTTTCCTTACACTTGAAACCCTGCTGTGGTCTTCGCATATGGGGAATATCAACCATAATCTTCTAACAGCAAAGGGAGGAGGAGGAATGAGAGAGCTAGAAAGTTACAGAACTAGGAAAAATGCATACCTCACTAGCAGCAAAGGCGCAGCCCAGGTCACTTCCCCAAACCATGCCCATTGCACAATGTTAACATTCTCATTCATTGCTCAGTCCACTCGTTCCTCTACCCCCTACCCACCTCTGCAATGTGTCACCTGGAAGGTTACCTTACCCAGAAAGCAATGCAGTCCTTGGGCTGAAGGACGTTCCCCATCCCTGGTTGAGAATAGCTACACTCCCATGTTATTGATGCATTGTTTCAACAACCGAAAACTTTGTTGCTGAGGTATACCAGCGTGGAGTTCAGGAGGACTGTTTTGTAGTAAGTGACATGACAGAAAAGGAAGAAAGGAAGGGGGGACAAACAGTGCAGCCTGTTTTCTTTCTGTGTCATGTTTACACGGGTTCTCTGTTCTGTTTCATAAAATTATAGGTGATGTTGGTCTGGCACGAAAAACCCATGTTGCTGTGTTTCTTTCCTAAATGATTGCAGACTGACTGCTTAATGATAACGTACAAGGTTTGGGCATCAAGACAACTAGTCGGTAGCTGTCTGTGTGCTCTCTTTTTTTTCTCCTTTTCGTGGGTGAGAATAACAGTTGCCTGCCTCCAGTCTCTCAGAATCGCTTTAGTACCCTGAGATGCAATTTGCCTTGCCCCCAAAATTCATTTAGAGTGGTTAGGCACTCTTCTATCACCTTTTTACCTATGTTACCTCACTACCTTTCAACACCAACCTCCGTTTTTCACCCAATACAAGCCTGCACCAAAATTCCCATTTAAATACTTATTGGTAAATCTAATTTTCTCTCTCAAAATATACCTTTTTAAATATATTTGTCTTCAAAATATGTATTTCCAAACATATATTATCTCAAAACAGTGGATAACTGAATCCCAAACCTTCATTGGTCTTGGAGGTGTGGATCAAGTCAGTTCATACTGGAATTTCTCAATTTAATTCCTCCACTCTAGAACTCTGGAAGCAGCTAGAGTCTTTCTGGCTGTGATGTCATAATGTGTGTGTCTCATGGACAAATCAGGTTGGCCTGTCTTGCTTTACTGCTTGCATATTATAAAGATTAAGTGGTTTCAAAATCCTTTTAAATTAATAAAATTAAATGTTCTAGGGTCAAACCCCCCCCCCCCCGTCCTCAATAGAAGTTAGAAATTTTGAAGAGAACTTACGATCCTTGAATGGTACAAAACAAAGCCTAACCGGTTAAATTTCTGTTATGTCTGTCAGCCAACCAGTCTTTCATTAGCTGTATTGGGGGATAATATTCAAGAATGGTTGACTGGGGAACTAATCAAGGGGAACTGTGGTGCTGTGGGTAAAACCTCAGTGCCTAGGACTTGCCGACCGTATGGTCGGCAGTTCGAATCCCCACGGCGGGGTGAGCTCCCATCTTTCGGTCCCAGCTCCTGCCCACCTAGCAGTTCGAAAGCACCCCTAAGTGCAAGTAGATAAATAGGTACCGCTTTATAGCGGGAAGGTAAACGGCGTTTCCGTGTGCTGCGCTGGTGCTGGCTCGCCAGAGCAGCTTCGTCATGCTGGCCACGTGACCCGGAAGTGTCTCCGGACAGCGCTTGCCCCCGGCCTCTTAAGTGAGATGGGCACACAACCCTAGAGTCGGACACGACTGGCCCGTACGGGCAGGGGTACCTTTACCTTTACCTAATGCTTGGCAGAAGGTCCACTGACAAGTAGGAACCACTCTGTGTTTTTTAAGTGCAATACCAATCAGAGCAAATGACACATGTTCAATAAAGGGAAGGGGTAGAAAGGAACAGTAGAAAAAGCAAATGCCAGACTTTGAGAATGAACACTTCTAGCTGAAATTCTATTGGCGTAGATTCAGGAGAGAGGGGTTTGTTGGGGCTTTGTCTCCTAGGAGTGTCCGGCTGTATCTATTTGTATGCTGGTAAATAAAAGCAAGTGTTATATTTTAAACCTTCAGTGCTTTTTACCGCAAAGGAAACTAAATACTGAAACCTGTGGACATTCTCTTTACTCAGGGATGTGAAGAGCATGCAATGCTTCCATATGGAAAGTGAAGCATTAACAGACCCTTGTTGCTCAGTTTGAATGCTGAGCCAGGGAGAGAAAGGGGGATATTATACCAGGGCATCATTTACGGGATGTTGCATCTTTAAAACCATCTAGGAATAACCACTGTCTCAGCCAAAGGCTTTCCCCCTTCATGTCAACAACAGGAGACTCACATTGTGTCAGGTGTCATTGTTTCTGAGCCTCAGCTTGACATGATGGAATTGGGGGGGGGGTAACAATATCTGCATGAGAAACGAATGGCTGAAGGCCTGGCGCCGGCAGAAAATGCTGCTGTGGTAAGATATGCAAAGAGCAACATCCCCACTGAGACAAACCCATTGCAACCTTTCTGAGCTGGCCAGAGGAAGGCTTGGCAGTGACATCTTGGAGAAGGCTGCTTGCTGCTGAGGCTCCGGTTCATACCAAAGCGACAGCACAAAGGTTGAGGGCATCTAACAATAAAGAGTTCCAGACAGTAAAGAGATCACTTTGTGCTCTTTGGAACAAAACGTTGCTCTGCATTGGAAAGAGTCCCATTGGATTCCACTGGCTCCTGCTCGATGGAAGCCATGGCAACAAAGGAAGCAGTTTGCCCTTAGGATTTCAAGGGTTTGGACTAACCATAAAAGTTATCCTCATTTGGAAATGAATGCCTACTGATGTGGGTGGGGGCAAGATGAGAGCGGAAAGAAATCTGTGTGCAATATCTTCAGCCACCGAATACTTGTCTCCATCTAGAAGTATTTTCCAATACACAATGGAACCTCAGTTTTCAAGCATCTCAGAAGCCGAACAATTTGGAACCCAAACGCTGAAAACCCGGAAGTAATTGCTTCCATTTTAGAATGCGCCTTGGAAGTCAAATGGCTTCCGAGGCGCGTTTCTCCATTATTTCCATGGATTTTGTCGACCATTAATTGATTCTTAGTTTTCAAATGTTTTGGAAGTTGAACAGTCTTCTGGAAAGGATTAGGTTCGAGAACCAAGGTTCTACTATACATAGTATTGTGAGTTGGGCGGCAGGCGGGGCTGTATGTCTGAGTTTTCCAAAGCAACTACTCTATTCCCAACTTAATGAAAACTGAAATACAACAAAAGAGGTTTAAGGATGCTCTCAATGCAAATCTTAAAAAATGCAGTTATACATGGGAAATTGGGAAACACTGGCCTGTAAGCGCTCCAGTTGGAGAACAGCCTTTACCAAAGGTGTCATTGACTTTGAAGAAGCACGAACTCAGGATGAAAGGGAGAAATGAGCCAAGAGGAAGGCACGTTTGGCAAATCCTCACTGTGATCAACCCGGAAACCTATGTCCCCACTGTGAAAGGACATGTGGATCCAGAATTGGCCTCCACAGTCACTTACGGACACACTGTTAAGACCGTGTTCATGGAAGACAATCTTACTCAGCCACGAGTGATGCCAAAGAAGATGCCCGAGTCCTTTCTAATTCCTGGCTGCAAGTGCTGGAATGGCTAGGCAAGTTTCTTGGCAATAGCCTAAGTATTGGTCGTTAACGTAACAAAGTAAGTGGGTCTCCCTCCCCCAACTGTCTGTTAGAAAAACAAAAGCCAGAGTTGAGGTTTATGAGCTAGGAGATGGAGACTGCAGGCTGGGCAGCTGAGAAATGGAGCCATGCATGATTTCTGGTGGAATCCAAGGCTGTGGCTATTGGGATAAGTAAGACTCTTCTGGGGTTTTAATTCTTTGAACCCCTCCATCACAGGCTCAGGTTGAATATGTGTGTAAATAAACTGCCAAGAGGAAGAGGGACAACCACTGAAAGGCATCTTGAAAAAATAGCTCAGGCTGCTGAGAATGGGTTGATGGGTGCTTGAGCCTGTTGAAAATAATTCTGAAGAGTTTCTATGTTACAGAAGTACTATTCTGCAATACAAAGAGACAGAGTGGAGTATTACGTCTGGCCTGCTTCCAAATACATTTGGATTGAGTGGTTCAAGAGGGCTTCAAAATGAATTATGGGGCCATTTCTTTAAATAAAACAGATATAATTACATGTTTCCTTAAAAGATATGAGACATAGCAAGAGTATGGGACAATTCAGTATTGGGAGGGCAAAAATCAAAAGGACGGAAGAAGGATAACAAACAAAGGAGGAACAGAAAGACAAAGCAACCTGAAGCACTATGTTCTTCAGCCATAAAACTATCCATAGCTGCCCAATCATTAAAGCAAAAGCATGTGCATGTAACAAGAATATACTTGTGGTTCCTATGCATAGCATGACTTTTTGTTAGGCAGCCAATGTTATATTAGGGTCGTTGTTCTGTCCTTGATAATGCTCATTTTCTGCTGAGGTTAAATCAGTTTAGACACCATCTAGTCTTACACTGTAATTATTATTTTTCTATCAGTTAGAATCAGCTGCCAATTTATGGCATCTAGTGACATGCATTAGAAGCCAAACTGATAGCAACAAACAGTCCTGAACAGGAAGATCTTGGTGTGTATTCCCTACTCAGGAGATGGGGCTGATTACAAGGGAAGCACATTTTCTCAAGCCCAAATTCAAACCCTGCTTCGGCTCAGTCTTCCATGGGCAGTGAATGGATTAGTTCTCCCCACATCCCACTTTCCTTACAAAAACCGAATGGTGTATTAAGGAGAAAGGTTATTCATGTTAGCTCCCAAAATTCAATTGTCTTTTCATTACAGGCATTTTATTAAATATGCTATGGTCTGATGATGTGCGTACAGATGAATATATATGAGAAAATGAGAGCAGAAAGTAGAACAGTAGAGTTGGAAGGGACCACAAGGGCCATCTAGGCCAACCCTCTGGAATGCAAAAATCCTCTGCCCCATGTGGGCCTCAAACCCACTACCCTGAGATTACGAGTCTCATGCTCTACCAACTGAGCTATCCAGCAGCTAGAGAAGAGAACAGGAACTGCTGGGTTGGGCCATCTAGGCTAGGGATGGGAAGGTGTTACTCTCCAGATGTTGCTAGACTTACGGCTTCCGTCTTCTTTTCTTCTTCTTTTTCTTCTTTGGTGATCACTTGTAGCCGAGTAAGATTGTCTACTATAAACACAGTTTTAACAATAAGTCCATAAGTGACTGTGGAGGCCAATTCTGGACCCACATGTCCTTCCACAGTGGGGACATTGGTTCCTGGGCGGGAGTTGATCATGGTGTGGATTTGCCAAGTGTGCCTTCCTCTTAGCATGTTTCTCCCTTGCGTTATAAGTTCGAGTGTCTTCAAAGTCCATGACACCTTTGGTAAAGGCTGTTCTCCAACTGGAGCGCTTGCAGGCCAGTGTTTCCCAGTTGTCAGTGTTTATACTACATTTTTTTAGCTTTGCCTTGAGACAGTCTTTAAACCTCTTTTGTTGACCACCAGCATTACACTTTCCATTTTTAAGTTCGGAATAGAGTAGTTGCTTTAGAAAATGATAATCAGGCATCTGCACAACATGACCAGTGCAACGAAGTTGATGTTGAAGAATCATTGCTTCAACACTGGTGATCTTTGCTTCATCCAGTACACTGATATTAGTTCACCTGTCTTCCAAAGTGATGTGTAAGATTTTTCGGAGACACCGTTGATGGAATCTTTTGAGGAGTTGGAGATGGCGTTTGTAAGTGGTCCATGTTTCACAAGCATACAGTAAGGGTGGTAGTGCAATAGCTGTGTAAACAAGCATTTTGGTTTCCCTGCGAATGTCCGGGTCCTCACTCTGTACTTCAATCGGAAGAAAGCCGCACTCGCAGAGCTCAGGCAATGCTGGATTTCGGCATCAATGTTGATCCTTGTAGGAAGATAGGTAGGTAGGAGAAGTGATTGACATTTTCCAACATTACAGCATTGAGTTGGATTTGTGGTGCTGCAGAGGGGTTGTTTTGTACTTGATGGTGCAGCACTTTGGTTTTTTTTTTATGTTGGGCGACAGGCCAAGCTTTTCGTAAGCTTCTGTGAATATATTTAAGATGGTTTGGAGGTCATCCTCTGAGCGTGCACACACTACGTTGTCATCAGCATACTGAAGCTCTATGATGGAAGTTACAGTAACCTTACTCTTTGCTTTCAGCCTGCTCAGATTGAAGAGCTTTCCATCTGTTCAATACATGATTTCTACTCTGGTGGGGAGTTTCCCTTCGACAAAGTGTAGGATCATGGCAATGAAAATAATGAACAGAGTTGGGGCAATAACACAACCCTGTTTAACACCTGATCCCACTGTGAATGGTTCACTTTTAGAGCCATTGTTATCTGTGATTGTTGCTGTCATATTATCAGGGAGGAGCCAAATGATGTTTGCAAATTTATCTGGGCAGCCAATTTTCAGAAGGACAGTCCACAGGGCATTACGATTTACAGTGTCGAAAGCCTTACTCAGGTCGATAAACACCATATACAGAGGTTGGTTTGGCTCTCTGCATTTTTCCTGAAGCTGTCGAGCGGTGAAAATCATGTCCACTGTCCGCCTAGAAGGCCAAAAACCATTTTGGGATTCAGGAAGGGTCACCTCGGATATTGTTAAGAGTCGGTTTGCTAAGATCCTTGCAAGAATTTTGCAGGCCGCATCTAATAGAGAGATGCCTCAATAGTTTCCGCAATCAGTTCTGTCACCATTTTAAAAGAGATTGATAATTTTGGTATCCCTAAAGTCTGCTGGGATCACTTCTCTTTCCCAGATTTTTTCGATGAGCTTGTGAAGTTGTTGTGTAAGTTCAATTCCACCCACTTTGAAGATTTCAGCAGGTATTCCATCAGGTCCACTGGCTTTGTTGTTTTTCATTTGGTTAAGAGCTGTACACAACTCTCCCACATTTGGAGATACTGCAAGCTCATCTCTAACTTGTTTTTGCGAAAATTGTGAGAGGACCTCAGCAGCTACGGGGGAGTTGTGGTTAAGGAGATGTTGGTAGTGTTCTTTCCAGCGCAGTGCAATAGCTTCTTTATCTTTTAGAAGTGTGGTACCATCTGCTGAGCATAGGGGACATATGCCATGATTTATTGGCCCATAGATGGTCTTTGTGGCTTTAAAGAAACTCTGTGCATCGTGAGTGTTGGCTAAGTGCTGGATCTCTTGAGCTTTTTTCATTTACCAGGTGTTTTTTAGTTCTCTGGTTCTTCTTTGAACCTCAGCCTTAGCGTTGGCATAGGTTTTTTTCTTAGTGGCAGTTTCTATCTCTTTGCCAGATCTGAAAGGCCTTCATTTTCTTATCAATCATGCGTTCAATCTCACTTTCATTCACCCAAGGCGGTAAAGTCAAAGGGAAGGAGCTAGACACAGAATGATCCAAGAAGTCTTCAACGGCACAACAGGTAGATGATAACAAGCGGTATGTTACAACGGATGTGAAGGCGGACGAAGGCTGCAGCAGATAGGATCTACCGGTTTGTTGTCACTACTCATGCCATCGGAACAGAGCCCTACTGCGAAGACAGCTCCTGTAACCTCTGCTGATCACACTGACTGGGACTAATGGGAATTGGAAGTCCAACAATGCCTGGAGGACCACAGGGTCACCATCCCTGATCTAGGCCAAAATCCTGCCTCCAAGATTCTGTGCATTCACTAGCTGGTCAGACAGGTGATTCCCTTTCTCTGTTGTGTGTTCACAGGTGCCTCTGTAGGAAGCACCACTTAGCTATACAGTCAAACCTTGGTTCTCAAACGGCTCCATTTTTGAATGTTTTGGCTCCCAAATGCCAAAACCCCAGAAGTAACTGCTCCAGTTTTCGAACAATTTTTGGAAGCTGAATGTGCCACGTGGCTTCCGTTTTGAGTTTCCCTATTGTATTGAAGCTTCCACTTTCAGTTTTTGGTTGTCAAGCGTTTCGGAAATCGAACGGTCTTCCGGAATGGATTACGTTCAACAACTGAGGTTTGACTGTATCTACAAGCTGCTCTAGCTTTTAAAATTATGGCTTGTTTAGTTGGCAGTACAGCTACTAAACTAGACATATATTGTACACAGGAATGTAAAAGAAGGGAATGCAGGTATTTAGGTGTTGTTTCAAACACTACTAAAATCCAATTTGTTCATTGTGTCCACGTTCATCCCTCTGATAATTTTGCACTCTCGTAAGAAGCTCTGCTCCCATTCCTATGTAAATGGCTAGATTTTAAAAAGGGGTCTGAAAGTCACATGAGGGGGGATTTGGTGCCAAGAAGATGCCTCTAGGTTACTCAGCACATTCGCTGCACAATTCCTGAAACTTTCTGCACGGCCGTTTCTGCTTTTTATTTATTTACTACCTACCCACCTGCATTTTTGCAGCTTTCCATAAAACATGAAAATACGGTATAAAACAATAAAAATGATGAATTGACTAAAAAAGCTCTGAAACACAATCATGTACTTAGAAACATAGGAAGCAGCCTGAAACTGACACAGACCATCGCTCCATCCACCATTGTTTGTCAGGGAGACATTGCCTGGGATCTTTTGTATGCAAGGCAGATGCTCTGCCACTTAGCTTTGTGAATTGTGTCGGGGAGCCCTCTGCATGAAGAGTTTATAGTAGGCACCACTTGCTTGGCTTCTCTACCAAAACGATCAATGTCTCTGGTAGAACCCGCTGGAAGGATTATTCATCAGAATATCCAAAGCCATCTCAATCCCAAACCCAGGTCGAAATCCAGATGAAATGGATTGCATGCATAGAGTTTGGATTTTAATCTCCTCCAATACATTTTCTATATTGATGTGTGTGGTTTCCCCCCAACCCAACCCCCTACTCCCTGCCATCCCAATAGGCTAGGATTCCAGAATTAACCCTG
The DNA here is from genome assembly GCF_965153285.1 of Podarcis tiliguerta. Taxonomy (NCBI): domain Eukaryota; kingdom Metazoa; phylum Chordata; class Lepidosauria; order Squamata; family Lacertidae; genus Podarcis; species Podarcis tiliguerta. The sequence goes on from NC_139539.1 coordinate 76,408,874, forward strand.
GCTGGGAAAAATATGTATCTTTGCAAGAGAGAGGGTTAAGCTCTCCTCATCCATGTCTCTGCTCTTCAGACTCTATACACAGTTGGAGAAGGCCTCAAATGAATCTTCTACCCTCACATGTAGTTTGATTTGCCACACTGTCTGTCTGTCTGTCTGTCTGTCTGTCTCTCTCTCTCTCTCACACACACACACACACACACATACACGGATCCCTACTTAGTCTATCTCATTTCCAGAAAAGATAACTCTTTGTGTTTGTGCATTTAGTTGCTTTTGTACCCAAGGCTCAGAAAAGCAGTCTCTTATGAAGTTAACCTAGCCTTTGAAGTAAAGGTTTTACAAATTACAATGACTGTTCGGATTTTGTTTTAATTTCATCTGCTTTGAAGTCAGGTCCTTTTGCTGTTTCCCGTTTTTTGGCATCAGATATACACTGACATATGGTTAGGTAATATCTTCTATAATAATTCATTTCACAGTTTACATTGCTAACCACGGTCTGTGTCCAAAAGGGATTAATTCCACACACACCGCACACAGTGTTTTCTACAATCAGACATTGTGGTTTCTCTCTCTAGAACTCATGAGAATGTTCACTTTAAATTATTCAGAGCTAGATTAATATGTATGTCTAGAAGGAACTCCTACAATGCTGGGGTGAGTTTGAGAGAAGGTAGATGCAAAGATGACTTGTTAAAGTAAGTAAATGCATCTGGCTTCTCTTTTTAATATAAAAAATAAATAAGTCACAATGTATAAACACAGTATCTAAACACAGTTTTCTCAGGCTAGAATTAGTGGACAAAATGAAATGAAATTGCTAAAATTCCATTCATGATACAGCTTAAATTCCTGCTCTGCAGTGTTCAGTGGACATTTTCACAAGAGTCAGTAGGGATAGTCTTTCATCCACTTCTGTAAATCAAACGAAACAGCTATATTAATACGAACTTATGTTCAAACGACTTTTTTTTGCTTAAAAAACTCTCTTCTTTTCTTCTGTTGCTTTCATGAGATTCAGAAATCTCACGCTCAAAAAGTACTTTTAGCACTACTCGTAAAGAAACATCCTGCACTTGAGATTTCTGAATGAGTAGTTTCTAGAACAAAATCAAAGCAGAAAATCTGTGAAAATCTGAGGGGTGTGCAAGAGTTTCCCTTTTTCTTTTCACTCTTCCATTTGTTTTAATTATTAAACTCTCCATTAAGTTTGCTATACATCCGATGAAATAACATTCACTCATATTTGTGGTCCTAGAACCAGGAACCTACACAGGCCTTAGGCTGAGATACCTTGAATTATGCATTCTCAGACCTCTATCATTTTGCAAGAACTGCAGGAAAAATCTGAGGCATGCTAGAGCTTAGCTAGGAACTATTTATGTCAAAACTTCTGGAAGATCTCGAGAAACGCTTAGACTAGGACAAACATGCCATCACACACCACCCCAATCTCCCAGCGGTGTGAGATTCCAGGGGTACCAGGCATGCTTATCACGGTCTGTGTTTCCTTTGGACAATGAGGCACAGCAAAGACTGTAGTGTCTTTATGATGTATGGCTTATTTACACATATATACAACCTGGGCTTACTGTGGATGGATTCAAAACATTACACTCAGAGCGGGTTCCGTCTCTCTCACAGCTGCAGTACTGGATCCAAACTGCCAACCCCCATGGTACTTTGACTCTCCTTTGTCCAACTCACAAACTGCTTGCAAAACCCCACCACCACTAGTACATTAGCCCACTGCAGTTCTGAAAGTCCAACTCCCACCTCTGCAATGTCTTTTGCTAGCAACCCAGAGCCCAGGGCTTGGCTCCACCACTCTGTGTCCAGCAGAGAAGCTTGCCTTGTTGATAGCCCATCACCTTGTCTAATCTCTTACTGATCCATCTCTTCAGGCTATTACTTCATCAGGAAGCTAGCCTGGAACCCCAATAACTTATAACACTATGTATTTACCTGCTTAGTTTGTGTGTCAGCCCAGCTCACTTCTGTTGAGTTCATGACAGTGATGATGTTGCAGCAAAGGATTACTGCCTGAAAGCAGTGTTGTAAAACGGTTGTACCTCAGGAAGTGCAGGTAGGAAGCATTCGGCCACAAATCTGTCCTGTTGGGAATAAAAAAAGTACAGTGAAGCTATCTCTTCAGAGCCCCTCTGATGCACAGAAGGGAACAGAAGTGTGTAACATTAGTCTCTGCAATGGACAGGGAACATGAAGCTTCTGAAAAGGCTAGGCCTAGTATAAAACTTGGAACCTGGTCCTCCTGCCTTTGGGCAGCAAAAGACATACCGTATTTTTTGCTCTATAAGACTCACTTTTTCCCTCCTAAAAATTAAGGGGAAATGTTTGTGCGTCTTATGGAGCGAATGCAGGCTGCGCAGCTATCCCAGAAGCCAGAGCAGCAAGAGGGATTGCTGCTTTCACTACGCAGTGATTCCTCTTGCTGTTCTGGCTTCTGAGATTCAGAATAATTTTTTTCCTTGTTTTCCTCCTCTAAAAACTAGGTGCGTCTTGTGGTCTGGTGCGTCTTATAGAGCGAAAAATACGGCAAGTACTTTTCTTATGCATGCCAGACTTCTGTCCTAAGACCCAGTAACCCAATCCCAGTGTGGAATTGTAAAAGGAATAAACAAATAATATCTATAGCTTTTTATATTTTATTGATATCACTTAGACTGACCCGTCAAGTGTCCCCATTTTCTAGGGACAGTCCCAGATTTACAGAAGCTGTCCTAGTTTCTGATTTGTTCTCAGAATGTCCCACTTTTCCTTAGGAGAATTTTCATCAGAGAAACATCGGAGGGTATGGAGTCATGCAACCCCCTAGCCAAGGAGACATAGAATCATAGAATCATAGAGTTGGAAGAGACCACAAGGGCCATCGAGTCCAACCCCCTGCCAAGCAGGAAACACCATCAGAGCACTCCTGACATATGGTTGTCAAGCCTCTGCTTAAAGACCTCCAAAGAAGGAGACTCCACCACACTCCTTGGCAGCAAATTCCACTGTTGAACAGCTCTTACTGTCAGGAAGTTCTTCCTAATGTTTAGGTGGAATCTTCTTTCTTGTAGTTTGGATCCATTGCTCCATGTCCGCTTCTCTGGAGCAGCAGAAAACAACCTTTCTCCCTCCTCTATGTGACATCCTTTTATATATTTGAACATGGCTATCATATCACCCCTTAACCTCCTCTTCTCCAGGCTAAACATGCCCAGCTCCATTAGCCGTTCCTCATAAGGCATCGTTTCCAGGCCTTTGACCATTTTTGTTGCCCTCCTCTGGACACATTCCAGTTTGTCAGTGTCCTTCTTGAACTGTGGTGCCCAGAACTGGACACAGTACTCCAGGTGAGGTCTGACCAGACCAGAGCAGAATACAGTGGCACTATTACTTCCCTTGATCTAGATGCTATACTCCTATTGATGCAGCCCAGTAACTATACAACCTTTAGAAGACATCTGAAGGCAGACTTGTATAGGGAAGTAAGTTTTAACGTCATGCGCTGGGTCTCCTCAATCTTGGGGGCAATTTGGCACCTCTGGTACTGGAAGAGTACTGTGGTTTTGCTTATTTTGTAAATAAAAAGATCACAATAGCCAGAAATATGTATTCTGTAGAAGTAAATGACATGTGGTCTGGAACAGAAACAGAGGGAAGGGGAATGCACAAAAAAATAAGAAAAGAGAACAATATGATTCCCAACACATTTCAGGGAAACTCCTTTTCCTAAGGGAAAAGTTTCTTTTAAAAAAAATATGCTTAGGCGAGCCGCAGGCTACAATTTAGCCTCCCTGAACTCCAGGGTTTCTAGAGGCAATACAGGTGACAGTTCAGATAGGCCATAGGAGCAGCTTTCTCTGAAGCCAAATAAAATCAAGCTGCTCTAAACAGAAAGCTTGTTTCATTGTTCTAGCAAGCTGGCATACTCTGTAATGTTTTCTCTACCAGGCAGACGATTTGCAATTGGCTTGATCCGCATCAATGGAAATTACAAATAGTTTGCTGGAAAGCTGCAAGCCCTATTTGCATTCCTCTTGTTCGAAAGGCTGAAAACAGACTGGCCATAACAAAATATTGCCTGGTGCACGGATTTAGCAGACAAATGTTGGTCTGGCAGCAAGCTGGGTACAGTGCTCTCTTTTCGTTTTGCATTATAATTGCTGAGGGCATAGTTGCAGAATCTGTGGGAGGAAGCAATGGCTGGCCTGGGAATATAATACATCATCATAGCAATAAGCAGAGTGTCCCTGCCCCCCCCCCCAAAGCAGCTATTGCCTTGCTGAATCCAACTACGGTCTAGCTAGCCCAAAATTATTTTGGCAGTAGCAGAGAGCCTAATGTACCTGGATGCTCACAAGCAGGATTTGAAGGAAAATGCCATCCCCTGTTCTTTGTCCTCAGCATCTAGTAATCAGAGGAACAGCACCTCTGAAGATGGAAATGCCATACAGCTATCATAGTCGGGGTGTGTGTGTGGTTAAATATCAGTGCCTTTTTGGACCTCCTGAGTGTCTGTAGTTTTCATTTTGCTTTTCATTTGTATACCACCTTTCTATATTACTACAGTGGTACCTCCAGTTACAAACTTAATTCGTTCCAGAGGTCCATTCTTAACCCGAAACCGTTCTTAACCTGAGGCACGCTTTCGCTAATGGAGCCTCCCGCTGCCGCCAGTCCATGACTTCCGCTCGCATCAGGGGGCAAAGTTCGCTACCAGGAGCATCTACTTCTGGGTTAGTGGAGCTCGTTACACAAAGCGTTTGTAAGAAGGACAATATGTAACCCGAGGTTCCACTCTATACACAGGGTGGTTTGCCGCAACAAACTACAGTCATACCTCGGGTTGAATTTACTTCAGGTTGAGTGTTTTCGGTTGCGCTCCACGGCGACCTGGAAGTAACGGAATGCGTTACTTCTGGGTTTCGCCACTTGCACATGTGAAGATGGTCAAAATGCCGTCACACGCATGCGCAGAAGCGGCGTATTGTGACACGCGCAGACGCGGGTTGCGTTCGCTTCAGGATGCAAACGGGGCTCCGGAACGGATCCTGTTCGTATCCAGAGGTACCACTGTATACAACAAAGAACACCAACCTGTTCCCAATACAAAAAAAGTAATGATGAAACATGACTTTAAAATGGAACAACCTATATCAAATAACATAATATTCAGTAATCTATTAGAATAGAATAAAGGTAAAGGTAAAGGTACCCCTGCCCATACGGGCCAGTCTTGCCAGACTCTAGGGTTGTGCGCCCATCTCACTTAAGAGGCCAGGGGCCAGCGCTGTCCGGAGACACTTCCGGGTCACATGGCCAGCGTGAGAAAGCTGCATCTGGCGAGCCAGCGCAGCACACGGAAACGCTGTTTACCTTCCCGCCAGTAAGCGGTCCCTATTTATCTACTTGCACCTGGAGGTGCTTTCGAACTGCTAGGTTGGCAGGTGCTGGGACCGAGTAACGGGAGCGCACCCCGCCGCGGGGATTCGAACTGCCAACCTTTCGATCGGCAAGCCCTAGGCGCTGAGGCTTTTACCCACAGCGCCACCCGCGTCCCCTTAGAATAGAATAGCACACAATAAAATTAATTCTAAGAACATCAGCAAAAATAACAATTAAACAGAAATTCACTCTTTACCATTACAACAAATAATTACTAAGCTATGATCAATAAAAATCACTGCAAGTCGCACAATGCATGTTATGCAAATGATGGCCACTCATCCTTCTCAGGTGAGTGGCAGCTGAGGACCTTCGCCCCATCTGCTGTCCCCAGCAGCAGAAACCCATGTGTTGGCTGGCTGTTTAAGGGAATTCCTTGCACAGCAGAAATACAGAGTAGGACTCCTCACCAGAAAGTCAAAATAAAATGAGCCAAACAAAGGCCCCGCTGGAAGGGCTGTGCATGTAAAAGTCAGCTGTGTTTGAAAGACTTGCTTGATCCTTGCCTATGTTCCTACTCCCCCAATGGCAGTGTGGGTGACTGCAGAAGGGAGATTTTGTTGTTGTTGTTGCTGCTGCTGCTGCTGTTGTAGCTTTATCTGGCCCTCACAGTTCTCAACAAAGCCTGTCTGTTACGGTGGCGTTTTTCTATGTAGTCCTGTTCAGATCCTCAAAAAAGTGCTCCTGACCCTATCTTCCTCACATGAAGGTGTAAATAAACCTCTACATGTGGACTACTGTACAGTGGTACCTGGTTTACGAACTTAATCCGTTCCGGAAGCCCGTTCTTAAACCAAAACCGTTCTTAAACTGAGGCGTGCTTTCCCTAATGAGGCCTCCCGCCTCCGGTGCTCTTCCACCATTCGGATTCTGTTCTTAGACTGAGGTAAAGTTCACAAACCAGGACACTACTTCTGGTTTTGTGGAATTTGTAAACCGAATAGTTTGTAAACAGGGCTGTTCTTAAACCGAGGTACCACTATACAGTGGTACCTCGGGTTACATACGCTTCAGGTTACATACGCTTCAGGTTACAGACTCCACTAACCTGGAAATATTACCTCGGGTTAAGAACTTTGCTTCAGGATGAGAACAGAAATTGTGCTCCAGCGGCGCGGCAGCAGCAGGAGGCCCCATTAGCTAAAGTGCTTCAGGTTAAGAACAGTTCAGGTTAAGAACGGACCTCCGGACCGAATTAAGTACTTGACCCGAGGTACCACTGTATATGTTTGGACTCTTCTGCATGACTGGGAATGCAGTGTACAGTCAGGTTTACTGATTATGTGTACATAAAACCCATACACAGGCAGTGGTTCATACCTTTTGCTAAATGTGGAAATTTGTAGTGCAAGCAGCCACCATGTTTTGAAGGTCTGAACAATAAACGAGCCTTCTGTTTCTCAAACAACAGATCCAAAAGTTTCCAAACAAGCAATTTCTCTCATTCTCGCTCTCCTGATTAAGTTTGTGGTTTGTTTGTTTTTTTTGTATTTGTTAGTCATCCCATAACATGGTTCTCTTGCCAATGTACAATGAAATAAATTTTAAAATTATAAAAGGAAAAAAAAATACAAATAATATAATTCAAAACACCACCACACAACAATGGCAATAACTTCAGCGGGTTGACTGACAAATGTGGGATGCCACATAATAAAATTACCACACCATGATTTTAACAAGCCAGTTTGGAAGTTCCAATAGGTTGTTTCCACCCTTGTGCAACATTGGTGAAATTTCTTCCACCCCTTCCACTAGGGACTTAGAGTGCAAACGAATAAACAATTTAAAATCTAGAAAAGATTAAAATGTCAGAGGAAACAAGCAAAAATGTAACTGCACTGTTCTAAATGCAAAAATAAGCCTCATCAGCAGAACAACCCATTTAACAGATGCCCAGCAGAAACGTAAGATAAATAATCCAAACCCTCAGATATTAAATCCGAAAAGTAAGAGGTGCTCACTTACAATACGAAGTAAAAATAAATAAATACCCACCACATAAAAGCTGGAGTGCTAAAGCAGCTTCGGTCATTTTAACAAACCAATCTGTTCTGTGTTGACCAAGCGAGAAGCAGAGGAGCAAATGGCCTCTCTCCTACTGCAAAACAGGCCTCTGCACCTCTAATTCAAAATTCACATTTGGAGGGTAAATAACTTTTTTCCTTTTCTTTTTGCTTCCAGGGCTGGCGGAGGAGATTCTGGTGCTGGAGGCAGGCAAGATGTGTCCCATCCTTTGCCAACCGTGTACAACCAGACTGGCAGTCGAATGGTCTCTCAGCACAGGCTGAGACAGGACAAGGTCATCCACCGTACCTGAGTGGCAACTATGGGGCTGTGAAGCCAGCTGTGCTCCTTGGGGAGAGGAACTGACAGTTAAACTGCTGTGGCAATTGTTGCTCTGTAAACAGAACAGTGGTCTCCTAGCAACTCTCAGCAGCCTTAACTGCACTTCCCAGGATCCTCTGGGGGAAGGCAGGGTCCTACCCTCCACCCCACCCTAGGGTCCCAGTTCTTTAGAGATAGCAAATCTGTGTATTAGTATTAGGTAGAAGGAACAATAATGCTGCACCTTTGAGAAAAAGGGAAAAGTACCTTTCCCCTTTTTTCCAGACCTCAAGGCAGGCTGGGAAAGCGTGTTCTCCTTCATGGTGGGGGCCGCCAGGACACTCCAAAGTTTGGGGCGGGCTAATTGTTCGTTGGCCACTGATGCGATTGGGGCTTCCCTTGTTGTTGGGAAGAAGTTAATGTTGCCATTTGTTGATTGACAGCCAGAAATGCTAAAACTCCTTGCACGAGGCTAGGGCTTCCTCTTTTCGACCGTGCATCGGATTGCCCGTCCCCCCCTCCCTAGAATTAGGGTTGTTCGCTTTGACCTTGCTATGCCTGTCATGGGGTCGTCTGCTCTTGGGGCAGGGGCCTGGTAGGAATTTTGTCCATCTGGCTGATTGGCTGGGGCCATTTGGTTTTTGCCTACTGCGTAGCAGATCGTCACAACTTGTAAGGTTGCAGTTAGGCATTGGTTTATGGTTTGGCTGGTTGAGGGGAAGTGGTTGAGTGCCTGCCCTTGATAGGTTGAGTGCCTGCCCCTCTAATGCTGCTGCTGCAAGGGATTCCATTAAAGGAATTGGGGGCTAACTATTGCTTGTCCACTCTGTCAAGGAGGCTCGGGCCATAGCAATGAGCTCCTGGTTGCATTTGGGGTGAGGGCAGGTTCCCTGCTCCGCGTAACCCCCAAGTGTATTCCCCTATTCTGACTTGCGCATCGTGCGGAATGTCAGTCTGTCCCCCATGGTGGGGGCAGATAGTCGCAACCAATGCCTAAGCAACCACTCACAAATTTGTATTTCAATAAAGTTCTGGCCAAAATTATGCCAAAAATCTTAAACAAAAAATTCTGTGTGATGTGTGAGTTACTGGGGTGGCCCTGGGGACCTCGACACACAAATGAAGGCATATTATATTATAGTTTTTATGGGCTCTGCCCAGAGCAGGGAAAAACCTCCCTCTCTCCTTTGCAACCTCGTTCTGTTTAGTTATTGCAAAAAAACTTCTTAACATAACTTCGTAAAGAGCTTCCTAACCACATTCATTCAAAGCCCAAAGAACAGCCTACTGGGACATGAGTAAAATACCTCTACATGTGCCTTGTGAACTTCAATAAAATACATGTTTGAGAGCTTTGTGGAGTTTTGTTTATGCTATCCAGATTGAGAGGAGTCTCAGGATGGAACAGGCAGGGCTGTTTAAAGCGGCATGATTCCACTTTAAATGTACAGTGCACCTGAAGTGACTGCCTCATCCTGCATTTTGATAGACCATGGGTAGGCAAACTAAGACCCAGGGGCGGGATCTGGCCCGATCGCCTTCTAAATCCGGCCCACAAATGGTCCAGGAATCAGCATGTTTTTACATGAGTAGAATGTGTGCTTTAATTAAAATGCATCTCTGGGTTATTTGTGGGGCATAGAAATTTGTCCTTTTATTTTCTTAAAAATATAGTCTGGCCCCCCACAAAGTCTGAGGGACAGCGGACTGGTCCCCTGCTGAAAAAGTTTGCTGACCCCTGTGATAAACCCAGACCCTCCACGTTTTCCAGGGACATCCCTGATTTAGAGCAGCTGTCCCGGTTTCTGATTTGATCCTGGAATGTTCTGCTTTTCCTTAGGACGTCCCTATTTTCACTGGAGAAATATTGGAGGGTATGGAGTTACCTGACCCTCAAGCCATGTGAAGGCAATACTGTTTAGGGAAGCTTCTTTTTTTTAAAAAAAGTTTTATTTATACTTTTCAAATTTATACATTTCATCAATTTTACAAGCAGTTTAACCTTTCAAAGTTTGACTTCCTTCCCCCCCTTTTTGCAGTTCCTTAAATTTATTTTTTAATATCTTCTGCATATCCAAGTTCATTTAATTTGCCAATTTAATTATCTACTTTAAATATATACACTTATGAAGCTGCAATTTATTACAATCATCCTGCCAATGTTTTTATCTGTTTGCAATTTATCTGTAAATATTCAATAAACAATTTCCATCCTTTTATAAAAAGTTTGTTATCTTGATTTCTTATTCTTCCAGTAATTTTGCCATTTCAGCATATTCCATAAGTTTTTGTATCCATTCCTCCTTTGCTGGGACTTCTGTTTCTTTCCATTTTGGGGTGAGTAGCATTCTTGCTGCTGTAGTAGCATACATAAACAAATTTATATACAATTTAGGCAGTTCTGTCCCTATAATTCCCAAAAGTAAAGCTTCTGTGTTTTGTTTTGTTTTACAAAGGTTATTTTGAACATCCTTTTCAATTCCTTATATATCATTTTCCAGTAAGCTTTAACCTTACTACAAGACCACCACATATGATAAAAAGAACTTTCTTTCTTACAACACTTGTTTGATTTAGATTTATACACTTTTGCCAGTTTACTCGGTGTTAGATACCAATGATATATCACTTTTAGAGCATAACATGCTGTAAATTTTATATCCATATTCAACATTGCTCCCATGCTTCCATGTTTATATTTTGACCAATATCTATTGCCCGGTGTATCACTGAGGATTTACTTGCTCATCCTTTGTATAGGGAAGCTTGTTAATGATTAATGTTTTATTACATTTGTATATATGTTGGAAGCTGCCCAGAGTGGCTGGGGCAACCCAGTAAGATGTGTAGGGTAGAAATAGTGAAATTATCATTATGGAATGGGATGTCCCTATTTTCATCAGAGAAATGTTGGAAGATATGTAGACCTGGACAGAAAACTACCATATTTTTCGCTCTATAAGATGCACTTTTTCCCTTCTAAAAAGTAAGGGGAAATGTGTGTGTGCCTTATGGAGCAAATGCAGGCTGCGTGGCTATCCCAGAAGCCAGAAAAGCAAGAGGCTATCCCAGAAGCCAGATCCCTCTTGCTGTTCTGGCTTCTGGGATTGAGAATATTTTTTTTCTTGTTTTCCTCCTCCAAAAACTAGGTGCGTCTTATAGAGCGAAAAATACAGTATTTCTTCTACACTGTACAATAGGAAACAGTCTGAGTGATATGCCATGAAAGTCCAGTTGTCCTTGGAGAGCCCATGTGAACCTGACAGACCTTCTGGCTGTGTGGATTGTTGCCTTAATGGGCCCTTTGATCCCACTGTGGCCAGAATTCGCCATCGTTTAATCCAGATCTGCTCAACCTGGCTTTCAATACAGCTTTGGCTTTTGATCCTTTCTTCTGAGCCTTGGCTTCACACTTCTAGTGACTGGTGTTTTGGCTCATATTCCGGAGCTTCCTTTTTTGGCTTCCATCTTGGACTTGTCTTCAGAGCTATGATTACAACATAATTTGCTTCTGGACATCGATCTTAGCTCAGCTGCCATGGAATTTTGGCTGTCAGTTATAGCCCAAACCAGAACTTGGCCTGTTCAGTTTTTTAAAAAATACCTGTTCCAAATCTATGTACATTTTATTCTGTTTCTTCATTCAGATTCCCCTTACTGTGTCCCATTTCTATTCAACAGCCCCTTCCAAAGCTAGCTTAGAGGCTTGCTTGACTTCTCCTACCTTCTGAATTTCAACCATCACTTCAGGAATCCCTGTGTCTTCTTAGAGAGCATTTATCAAAATAAGTACTTAGCTTTCAAGCCTTTGGCCTTGTAGCTCCACCAATTTATATTCTAACAATCAAGAGAGCATTTGCATTTGTGCCCCAAGGTCTGGCTCACAGTGTTTTCGAGCAAACAGAAAAACAGAGTCAAAACTAAGATTCCTGGACTTTATTCCTAAACTACATTCATTGACTTGCTGTGTTGCCTCGGACAAGTTATTTGATGATCTTTCGGAAATGATGTCCTATTTGTTTAGAATTACATGACCAAACAACCAGGGGAAATTAATTCTGGGTTAGCAACATCGGACTTTTTCTTGCGGCATTCCAATTTAAAGTTAAGTGTTTTGGCGGGTTGATTTCAAAAAGTTTTGCAACAAGACCAAGTGCTGGTTCAAACTCAATTGCCTTCAGATAACTCCATTTCAGATCACTTGATGACTTAAGACTGTGTGAATTGACCTCACTGAAAATTATGGGCCCAAGCCAAACAAAACAGCAAGGATAATATGCAATGTGTTTGAATGAAAATAATAAATAACCCCAAGAAGGTATTAGAATCATAGAACTGTACAGTTTGAAGGGACCACGAGGATAATCTAGTCTAGCCCTCTGTAATGCAGAAATCTTTTGCCCAACATGGAACTCAAACCCATGACTCTGAGATTCAGAGTCTCGTGCTCTTCCGACTGAGCTATATTTTGTTTATTATTTATTTCACCATTTATTTCCCCCCCACAAAATTTATATACTGCTTGTTTGCAATAAAACCTCAAAGTGGTTTACAAAAAAGGGGGAAAAACACATTATTGGTAAAAAGAAAGAGAGTTAAAAACAACTATTTAAAATTATTTTAAACTATTAGACCATACTTCTGTTAATGTACTGGCTTGAGATATGCAGCAACTTCTAAATAATGATATTAATTTTAAGAGTGATCCTTAAATTCTTCTAATCTAGCCTGTGATTCTCAGCACTTCTGTATATTTCCAGTGCAAAGTAATGCAGATCCCTGCAGTACTAAATTCATTTTTAATTGCAAGCGCAGATGCCCCTGAAACTCGTTTTTCTATGTGCACGGTCATCATTCCCTGGGAAAGAGCCATGCATACATGTTGTCATCATTCAGACACAACCCCCAGCTGCCTGGGCTCTGCTCAACTTTAGGTATGTCTAAAGTCAGGAAACAATGGCATTAAAACATGGCAAAAGTTATCCCTTGCAGAAGGTTCTTAAGCATAATATAGCTTATATGTCACATGATTTACCATCTCTTTTTCCAAATAGGAATATAATGAGCACAATCCACAGAGCTTTCAGCATGTTCATTTCTCAGTGGTTCCAATGTGAGTGTTAAGCATGTGTTTAGATATTTCTGATTGAAATGAATGGGGCTTCCAAGAGTTTCGCTCTGAGTGGATTACGTTCCATATATTTGTCTGACAGATAGGTTGTAATTGAGTCGGTAATGGGATTTTTAGATAGTTCTATTTGTCTTTGCGTATAGCTGAGATTTAATTCGTGAGTTGTATCTATTCTTGTGCCTCGAAATAAAACTGAAGCATAAGAGAAAACCATTAATATACAGAAGAATTCAAAACACTAGATTCTATCATGCAAACTGTGTATCTAAACATCTACCTCATTTCATTCCTCTTGAGCAGAATAAGTCACATATTTAAAGCAGAATTATTCCCATGAATGTAAATAATATTTCTGCACAGAGAGAAGTATTAAATAACTAAGATTGCTGGTGGGGTTTTTGGGGGGATGTGTGTGTGTCTTTTCTTCTTCTTTTATGTTCTTAAAGAGTTTGTGCCAGTTGTTGCATCTGCATTGGGAGCAACAAGGGAATGGATTTCTCCATTTGCTATTCTCCCGGTATCCTTTTTCAAACAGGTATGGAAGCCTTAGATGTTTCATGCCAAAGGCCATAAAACTTATAAACATGACAGCCAGGATGGTATTTTTTTCTGTGTGAAGTGCAAACCTGGCATGGTGTTTGTGTTCCTTTTCAGTTCATGAAAGGGCTGATGTTTCTCAGGTGGTCCATAAAGTGAGATGGTTTGGTAGCAGACTGAGGAATATGCTCAGCCAGACATTCTGGAAACATAAGCCAAACAGTCATTCTTTCCAGCCTATTATTAGACTTGCTCACTGCCAAGCAACCTGCTACTTGGGAACCAGCTGGTTATCAGTTTCAAAGCTCACCCAATTTCTTTCAGGAGTTCTTTTGTATGCCTCTGGAAAGACTACCTCATTTTTTCCCCCGTGTTCAGGGACATCGTGAGATTAGATCTTGCCAGAAATATTGCGTGTGTGTATGCTCAGACTACTCAGCTTGAAGTAAAAACAGAAGAATTATGACCCAGCAAGCATCCATACTGTTTTATCATTTTTGGAATTGGCTAGAAACAGGGGGGAAGTAACTAAAACAGACTTGTGTCTAACTTTTACTTCATAATAGTTCTGTTCCGTTCAATCCTCAGAAGTAAGCTCAACTATGTTCAATTGGACTTACTGCCAGATAACTGGGTATAGGATGGCAGCCTACAATGAGGAAAGAAAATGTAGGCTTTTTGTGTCAAAAAAAGGGGGGAAAGCCTCAATGTCAGATTGAGATTCAGTTGAGAAGACAATAGACAAGGGCAGGGAGGAATCACATTTTAAATAAGATTAAACAAAATGTGATGCAACTTTTAAAACAAGGGTAGATAACCCTCAGCTCATAGAAAATAGTTTGGAGCACCACATTTGCCATTGTGTTTTATTTTGTTTTATTATGTTTACTTCTCCTGTGGGTCCCTTTCTGTGTCAAAAAGATTTTTGTGGCCTCATAACTTTTTGAGGTTGTTGGTTTTTTTCAACTAACTGCTGCCATAGTTACCACACTGTGATGCCAGAAAGTTTTTGTAGCTTCCAAGACCCCTCAAAATTTGTCCCTTATTATTATTATTATTATTATTATTATTATTATTATTATTATTAAAAAAACAAACAAATTATAATTCCAGTGGGTCCCCGTCTGTGATTCTGTGATGCCCCCCAAAATGGGACCCCCTCCCAGACTCCCTAAATGCATCCTTAAATATACATATATTGTCCTCACCCACTTTGACACTTCAGCCACACCTACTATGACATGCAGCACTTGACACAGAAAAGGTCTCTCTGGTTTTGAAATATCATCTAAAAGCGGACTCTGTAAGTACTATCAAAACTTGGGAAGATAAATTTCCTGAGATCTTTTGACATCTCAGTCACAGCTAATGCAGCCATTCAAAATGGGACTGAAACATAAAGATAGATTACATGTCTTGACGAAAGCTACCAGAGAGCTGCAATTTAAACGTGAAGTTCTCAAAGCCCACAATCAGTAGGTGAACTTTAGATTTTGCAGGATTCCCGAGTCAGTGGAGGAAAATAGGGGAAATGATATGGTGGGCTTCTTAACCCTGCGGCTCTCAAAGCTGCTTCCCACCATTTCTGTTTCTCCAGCAGACTTTGAACACTTGCATAGTTTCCTTCAATATCAGCTTCCCGGAAACAGAGAAGAGTTATGCAGCAAGATAACAATTCTAAACCCTAAGTTAACCTTGGGACTTTTTGATGGGGTGACTCGCTTCACAAGCGTTTAGTCGCTGTTGCTGGCAACACATTTACTAATGAATGGAAGAATCATGCTTCGCTTATGCTGTTAAGTGGTACACAAGGGTACGGGGTTTAGCACTGATGAGCAAATTGACTGAATAAATTGAGACATCTGAGTGATGAACAGAATTTGGCTAATTTTGGCTTTTGATATATACAGTGCATCTTACACACAGTGTTGCTCGGCATAGTGTTTCGGAAGGACTTGATTAGGTATGCATTTTACATAATTGTTAATTCTATGAAGATTTGTCTTAGTAAATGTCTATATCCATATCCAGTTTTGGCTATAATATGTACTGTATTTTCTAGTCTATCCCTCCCTCAGTGTATTTGCCCTTTTAAAAATGCTTTGGGGACTTAAGCTATGAACATATGTGGTACTGTCTACTTGGTGCTGTACTCAACCTGAACAAACTTCTACTAGGTCCACTACCATCTTATAATAATGCTTGTTTTTTTGTCTGCAGCCACCCTAGTATAATGTATTATGTTTATTTGCAAAATCAGTGTCCCTTTCAAATGTCCATACATAGGACATACAATTTGCAAAGCATGTAAGCTGGGATCAAGAACTGGAGTCAGTTATAGGTCAGTGATAAAACAATGAAGCACCCGATTTCAGTGAAATTAACTCTTTATTCAAAGAAACAAAACAGCTCAGTCCTAGTGGTCACAGCAACCATTAGGTAGGTCTTGCCCCATTGAGGCAGTTGCAAAGACCGAAGGTCTCCACCTTCCCACTGTTCTCCCTCCCCAGGTCCTTCCCAAGCAATTTGAGGCTCTGTCTAGTCTCTCTTCATCTCTCTGCTGCTTCTGGGAGACCAGTGGGGAGGGGAGCTAGTCTCAGCAGGAAGGGAAGACTCCCTGGATTCTTCAGCAGCTTGGCTCCACTCTGCTTCTTAACTCCCCTCTGCTTCTTCCCCTGAGTCTGGACTGCTTTCTTCCCCAGCCTCTTCCTGCTCACTAAGCCCTGTTTGCCTTTTCAGCTTCTGACTTGTCCTCCCAGTCTGCTCCTTCTTCTCTCTCTGACCACTGGTTGTTATCCCTCCACCAATCCCCTTGCTCTGAGCCTTCTTCCCCTGGGGGTTCCCTGCTGGTCCTCTCCACCCACCCAGTCCATGATAGCTGATAATATGCCTGTGCTGTATTTATACTGACTTAAGTGTTCTGCTGTACATCTTACGTTACTCTGTCTATGGATCCTGAAACAGGTTTGGAGAGATGGTTTGGGAAACAATGTTAGGAAATGGTTTTTCAAAGCCTTTCCAGAAAATATTTGTTTCCCTTCTCTGTAGAATCATCTTCAGAGCACGCGCTTGCGTGTGTGTGTCTAACAAATCATCTACTCCAATCCTCTGCCCTAAAGCAAAATACTTTGTGTATCTCAAGGATACACAACAAAGGCCTGTCCAATCTTCACATCAAGAAATCTCCCAAGGACCTCCCAAGGCAGCCGACATCATTTTTGAACTGCTCTCATATTTGGGGAAGTTTTCACAAGTACCATTTCTGATTTCAGCAGGGGGGTGAGTTGGGAGAAATTTCAGTAAGGAGAACAGGATTCTCAGCGAGGCTTAAAAGCCTGCTCTTGGATATACAGTGGTGCCTCGCAAGACGAAAAGAATCCGTTCTGTGAGTCTCTTCGTCTAGCGGTTTTTTCGTCTTGCGAAGCAAGCCCATTAGCGGATTAGCGCTATTAGCGGTTTAGCGACTATTAGCGGCTATTAAAGGCTTAACGGATTAGTGGATTAGCTGCTAAAAGGCTATTAGCAGTTTAGTGCCTTAGAAAAAGGGGGTGGGGAGCGGAAAAAAACCCCAGGAATCGCAAGACATTTTCGTCTTGCGAAGCAAGCCCATAGGAAATTCGTCCTGCGAAGCACCTCCAAAACGGAAAACCCTTTCGTCTAGCGGGTTTTCCGTCTTGGGAGGCATTCGTCTTGCGGGGCACCACTGTACAGTATTCATGATTAATACACAAAGCAGTGTATTTGAGTAACATTTACTGTGATTAACATTTTTTTCAGTACTCAAAAGTAAGTCCCACATATTAAAAGGGGCTTATTTCCAGGTACGTAGTTAGTGGATTGCAGTCATATCTTCATCACTATAGATATTTTTTCAACATAGTGCCCCCTATTCACCAAGCAGCCATTGTTGAGGCATCATTGGAGGGAGTTGCCAAGGAGGCAGCAGATCCAGCATCCAAGCGGTATACGGCAGCTGTTACTACTACCATGGCTGTGGCAGCGAGTGATGCATTCCTTGGAGGCTGGATCTGCTGCTCACATGAATCCTGCTGCCTGAGGCAGTCACCTCAGCTTGCCTCATGGGTGGGCCAGCCCTGGTAAGCATACATGTGTTCTGATGCTGGACTGAGACCAGGTAGTTCATAAACTATCAACAACAGCCAATGCTGCCAGCTTTGATGGTGTCAATCACCTGTATCATTCAACGTACGTTTCCCAGTACGTTTCCGAGCACAATTCAAAGTGTTGGTGCTGACCTTTAAAGCCCTAAACGGCCTCGGTCCAGTATACCTGAAGGAGCATCTCCACCCCCATTGCTCTACCTGGACACTGAGGTCCAGCACCGAGAGCCTTCTGGCGGTTCCCTCACTGCGAGAAGCCAAGTCACAGGGAACCAGGCAGAGGGCCTTCTCGGTAGTGGCGCCCTCCCTGTGGAACGCCCTCCCACCAGATGTCAAAGAGAACAACAACTACCAGACTTTTAGAAGACATCTGAAGGCAGCACTGTTTAGGGAAGCTTTTAATGTTTGATGTATCACAGTATTTTAATATTCTTTTGGAAGCCGCCCAGAGTGGCTGGGGAAACCCAGCCAGATGGGCGGGGTATAAATAATAAATTATTATTATTATTATTATTATTATTATTATTATTATTATTAGTGTTTGGAGTGCTGATTCCAGAATGTCTTCCTTTGCTGAGCCCTTAAACAGGCAATGAACACTTACAGTACAGGAACGTGCCTTTTGCAGTCTGTGAGGAACATAGGAAGGAACATTTGGGGCCAGGTGCATAGGGTTGTTCAGGCAAAGGACCCATTCGGATGGGTGTCTTTGTGTGGATGGTGAAGCCATGGCCTAATAGGATTCCTGAATTATCATCCAAACCAGGGCCAAGTGTATGTGAGCCAGGATACAGAATCAAACAGCCACGGACAGAAAGCCTCTACAGAGGGTGGTGAATACATCACATGATATCATGGGCTGTTCCTTGAGTCCGCTAGATGACATCGCAAGGGATCATTGCCTTAGGAGAGCGAGAAAAATTCTCAGGGATGACTCACACCCCGGGCATCACTTCTTTAATCTTCTACCCTCAGGCAGGAGATATAGAAGTATAATCAGCCGTACCAACAGGCTAAAAAATAGCTTCTATCCGTGGGCTGTTAGGCTGTTGAACAGAAAATAACATAGCACAATTGACTTGCAAGGTGGTGTGTTGTTCGATAAGAGATTGAGTATTTGGTGGGGGGAGGCTCATTTAATTTCACTGTACACAGGTTGTACAATGACAATAAAGGTATTAGTATGAGCTTTCGTGTGCATGCACACTTCTTCAGTATCTGAAGTATCTGAAGAAGTGTGCATGCACATGAAAGCTCATACCAATAACAAACTTAGTCGGTCTCTAAGGTGCTACTGGAATGAATTTTATTATTTTGTTTCGACTCAGGCAGACCAACACAGCTACCTACCTGTAGATATAGGTATTATTATCAAAGCAGCACAATAAAGGACTTGCATAAGAAATACCCATTATGGCTGCAGGAGCAAAATCTTTTGCTTAATGTGCTAGATTTAAAACAACAACAACCACCTAATGTACCCAGTGCTGAATGGTACGGATCTGAAAAAAAATGAAGAAGGGAAGGGGAGAGGAATGACTCCTTCAGCTTTTCTATCTCCACAGCTAATTGTTACAAAAATCTCTCAATGCTCTACTATGTTCTTGTATCACTTGTCAGATAGCTTGTCCTTTTTAATTGATTTTTTTCTTCCTTTGCATTTCCCGGGTTAATGGTTTATGCAGTGAGCTTAAAAGGGAAAGTAGGTTTAATGACCCTACTAAGATATAACTGAGATACTAGTGAATATTTTAAACTGGCAAAATGCCTGTCATTATGATTCATGGTGTGTGTGTGTGTGTGTGTGTGTGCAGGGAGAGTTGTGTATTACAAGGGTCCTTGGGATTGCAGTATGCCTATCTGCACCCTACAGGATTCCTATGAGACACAGTGGGGCCACTTAGCATAAATGGTTTGCAGACAGATTTTGTGCTCACCCAAGTACTATGCTCTACGTTTACCCATGGGAGCAAGTCCTAACTACTTGATTATGTTGATACCTGAGTTGATGGGGCGTCCTGGGTTTCCTGGTTTGGGTATTTTGGGTAGAAGATTCCTGGTTGAGGTTCTGCTGGTGTGTTTGAAAGGATCAGTTCTTGGATGTGTGGGTATAGCTCCTTAACAATCTTATTCAGTTCTTTTTTGTATTCCTGTGTGGGGTCTGAGTCCAGTTTTTTGTAAAAGGCGGTATTGGAGACTTGTCTGTGAGCCTCCTGGATGTAATCAGTTTTGTTCATGATGACAACAGCTCCCCCCCTTGTCTGCCTCTTTAAGTATAATGTCTGGGTTGTTCCTGAGATTATCTATGGCCCTCCTTTCAGCATGGTTTAGATTTTGTTGTAAGCGATGGCGTTTTCTGGTCACATCAGTTTGGATTCTGCGTCGGAAGCAATTGATATACAGATCTAGTGTGTCATTTTGTGTAGAGATAGATTGTGTCCCCTGGTCTCACATCGAACTGGCTTGGAAAATAAGCCCACCCCCCAAAAATTCCCAGAAATAGCTTTTTTTTTTTTTTTTTTTGAGTCAGCCTATCTTCAGATGCAATGACAACAGCCCTTGAGAAAAAATACATTTCCCAAAAGCTACTAGAGTCTTTAAACTTGAAGGACACCAAGGCAATCCAGGCAGCAGAGAAAGGGAGAAAACTCCCCCATTTCCTCTCACTCATCAACCATAAGCTGGATTTCAAGGGTACGGTTTGGAGGAGATTTTGAGGATGGCGTTGAGGAGTTCCAGATTTTAATTCAAACTCAGAATGCCCATGAGCAATATGAGTTCCCAAAGTATCCATATCTGGGTCCAAGCCCGGTGTGCTTCACCAGCATCTCTGTTTATAAACAAGTGAATCTGTACATGCTACTTGGGTGAGAGGTAAAGCTTCTGCCGATCCCTGGTGAGATGCCAAAGAATCAAACTTGCTTCTACCTGCTTGGCCCCTATGTGGATTCTTTTTCACGGTCACACTAGAGTATGTCAGAAGCCCAGTTCAGATGCTATCCCACACACATTGGGCTAATGGGTGGAGGGGAAGAATGAGTTGAACCTAGATGTGTCATCAGCATCACCATACTTCTGCTCCATTCTTTCCAGAAGTCCTTTTGACTTCTAAAACATCCGGAAACCAAGGCACAGCTTCTGATTGGCGGCAGTAAGATCCTGCAGCCAATTGGAAGCCGCATCGGACATTTGGGTTCCAAAGAATGATTGCAAACCGGAACACTCACTTCCAGAGTTGCGGAATTCAGGAGCCAAAACATTCGACTCACAAGGTATTTGTCAACCAAAGTATGACTATATATGGTTAGGGAAAGGTCTGAAGGAGGAATATATGGATGTTCGGCCCTATGTATAGGTGTAATTCCTGAACAGGACTAGACTTTTGAGAGCGTAGGGTGGGGTGTTGAGAACTGTCTCTCCCTCTATTTATCCATCTATTGATGTGAGTGACAGTGAGGCTGGCAATCAAATGTTTGTCTTCTATTTAAATCCAGCCTGGGGAGGAATACAAAAGCGAGATTTCTCCAGCCTGACTTTCGCAGCTGCATGACCTTGATTTTCTGTGTTTGAGAAGGAATGGAAGGATCCTCTTGAATTGCCCATTCATCATTTATACTAAATGGAGTATTTGCTTGAGTGAGGAATGCAAGAGCAGGCTGTCAGCCTTCCAGCTTATTCCGTTTAGCTTTTCTAAATTGAGTCAGCAAATTAAGTTAAAAGTGTAGATGGTAATTTCACAATGCAAATGTCTTAACTTGTAAGTGCACCATTTTGGTGCCCTCAATCAAGAAAGGCCTAAGAAATGATCAGAATCGTAGACCGATCTTGCTGCTTCAGCAAAATAAGAAGTGCGATGGATAGTCCCCAGAGTTTCCCCGGAAAACACACACACACACACACACAGAGAGAGAGAGAGAGCGAGAGAGCATGTATACTTACAGGATAATTCCCTGCACATCAGTTAGTTTGTGATGTTTGTGTGTGTGTTATGTATCTTCCAATTTTTATCTTCACACACATCATGTTTAGACCTGCACCTACTTGTTCACCTAAAAATGTGCAAATGAAACAAACATGCACACTAGTAGAGAAAACAGATGAAGGTGTTTGCAAACATGCTTCAGACTGTGTAACTCTAGGTAGTGATGACAGCTGCCCATTGGGGCTGGTAGGGCAGAAGGCAGGGAGCCTAACAGTAGGTGGCGCCAGAGCCAATGATGTGCAGAGCCAACTAATTCTAGTTTTCTCCCCATCCTCCTCCCGGTTGAGTTTCACAAGTGAAGCACTGAGGCAAAGGAGGAAGAAGATCACAGCCAGGGCGACCCCCTGGGCTGGTTGTAAGCTAAAAGGCAGGCAGGTGGGGGACTGGCTGTGGGCAGACTGAGGTTGGTGGATAGTGTCCCATTTGCCCTTATTGACCAGCCTCCACTGACTTGTTCACATGTTTCCCCCTCTTCCTTCACACAACTAACTATAGGCTTGTTTACATTGAGCGCCAGTGCAAATCTCTACATGTGTGCAAATGTTTTGTAGAGGTCAACTACTGTAAACACAAGTACACAGATTATACTCTCGTTGGAAGTAACTTGTGAGCATCTCTTATGTCTATCCTAGAGGTAAAATTGTACAGGAGCAAGTATTGTCAGACACATTGGCTGGTCCAGGTTTGCCCTATGTCCATGTGAAGGATCCTTCTATGTCAGCTTACCAGTGTCTGCCTTAAATTATCTATCAACCAAAATGGCCTTCTTGGGCTGCTTATGAAATCTCTCTATGCAGGCAGAAGGTAGTACTGCTACAGCTCTAAGAGCACCCTTGTCCTAAGTAAGCAGTGAGGAACTAGCATTACATCTCTGAAGGCCCAGAAATTTAACCAGGCAACAGCTTAACCCAGGATCCATCCAGTATATTATTCAGATAAAATCCCTCTCGGGTCCTCCAGCTGGGGAACCACCATTGGAAATGCCACCCGGGTGCCATCCAGATCCTTTGGACTCCATCTCCCCTCTACCAACATGGGGGTGATGGGAGCTGTCGTCCAAAACATGTGGAATGAAACAGGTTTGGGAATGTTGATCTAGCTCCTGTAGGCAATTGTTATACTCCAGATGAAAGGGACTTTCCTGAGAAGACCTTAGCACATGAGGCGGGACTCACCATTGCTGCTCCTTCATGGGATCTAAACATGTGAAAAGCATTGTGGTGTGATATGAAAATTTTGTGGTGTTACAGCTGTGGTGGACCATTCACACATGTAAGGAAATCATCACTTGCCTCACCTACAAGACATCTCTTGTTGCTATAGTCATCAGTTGGCCATTGCCACACACACAAAGTAGAAGCCAAGACAGGCAAGCAAGCAAGCAAACAGAAAAAATATTAGACTACATGATTGGACTGTTTTGGAGGAAAGGGTAGCAGTAATGTCAACAGGTGCCTGTTAGAGATTTAGATTTAAGTATATCTAAAAAGAAGAAAATTGATCCTCCCTTCTTGGATAAAACTGGCATTATCATGACTATGAATAAAATTACTGTGTACAGATAATTAGCAAAGAACTAGGACGAGACATTGAGTTTTTATAATATTTGAGCACCTTTTTTAAAATGTGTGAAATTTGGTCAATGATAATTAGCATGCATATTAAACCATATTCATTTTCATGCATTTAAATCTGGAAGATAATGTATTGCAGTGTTGTACTTCTGTAGTGCTTCAGATCAGTGTGAGAAACTGAGATATGAAAGCTAGGAGCTAAATGGCACCTTAAACCTAGGTTATGGGTGCAACAACGGAATGTCCAAGCATGCTTTTTTATAACAAGAATACAAAACTGAAAATGAATGAACTGCACATAAAATATTATGTTCATTTTTCACATGGTCTTGTCCTTCCCCTTCTCACCCCCCTAATATTCTTAAGATGGTCTCTTCTCCAGTCTTCAGAGTGTAGCTGGAAGCAGGGAGGCAGAAAAAAATCCTCCTTCCCTTCCACTCTCCAGCTTTAATCTGAAATCTTAGGCGCAGTACTGCGCCCAGAGCGCAGAAACTGCTTGCGCTAATGAAATTCCCTGTTGCAAAATGTGCCTAGAACAATGGGAGTTTCAAACACTGCTTCAGATATCTCTCCAGCTGTCTGCCTCCTGGCCCAGAACTACTGGTGTGGGGCACAGATATAATGGAACCATGTGACATAATGCAATATAAAGTTTATATTTACTCCAAGAGATTGTAAAATCACAATCCATGCTAAGAACTTGAATGCCTACGGAGGAAATGCTTCAGATAACTGGCCAACAAGACAAAAAAGGGGGCTCTTTCTCCCATCTTTCCTGAGCTCCTGAATGCCCAGCTACATAAGGAAATGTCCTGCTTGCGATCTCCGTGAACAGACAGAAGTCCAGGCAATGACATGAGAGCAGTAGCCCCCCACACATTGGTGGCATCTCCTCGCTGTAAGGGGCAATGTTAGCTAGCTAGCAACCATCACCATTTAGGAAACTACCCCCTGGCTGACAGATGAGATGTCAGCAGAGGCACAGCAGTGAGACTGTTTTATTGACTAGCCTGTGATGGATGGCCATAGTACTAGTGGGAAAGAGACCAAGGGCAGTTTTCCATAGTGGCAGTGAATTATGTAGCAGGGGATGATGGATGCCAAGAGCAGCCACTTAAGAGGGCTCTGTCTAGCAGACAGGCAAGCATCACAAGCACTAAGAGGTCAGCGCATCACAGTAAAAGTACATTTTGGGTTTGCTCCGCTTGCAGTGTCAACGTCTAATGCTCTGTCTCCTCCAAGGACTCTCTTTCACCTATTAGATGTTGTCTAGATGTGGCTGTATATCAGCCTTGCCTCACGCTTAGAACCAACTTGTTTCTAGCTCCACACCCAGTGAGTGATGTTATCACCCAAAATTATGCAGTCACAGACCGAGTTTGCTTTATGGAAGTCATTCCTCCCTTCATCACATGCTCCAGACTTTATCGCCTCTTTCTTCGTGAGCATGAGCTCTGATTCAGCTCTGAAACATTGTCCATTAACCACCACTTGTGAGTGGGTTAAACCATTTGCTGGAGCTCCCTGCCCTAACCTTATGGCTCAGTTAATCCCTGCACGAGTGGGGAAATTAATATTGGAGAGGGTGAGTTTGATACGGGGAGACTCACTTGTTTTTCGTAGGAAGCTTTGTCCATAATGTATGAACTAATGTCATTGGGGCACTGGCAAACTGATATAATGGGCCTGCACTTAGAAAACCACCTGGGCCTCTTTTCTAAACAGGTCAAGTTCTAGGGTCATGCTCAAATATATTTTAACGCTACAGCCCTCAGTTTCAGAGTTTCTCAGCCTCTGCTTGACTGCTGTGAAACCACAAGTTTCACTCATATTCTCAAAAATACTCTTTCTAATGGTGGTGAGCTATGGGTCGTATCCAGCAAAACTGTCCCACTTGTGAAAGGACTTCCACCTGCACAATGAGACTTCCTTTCCCTTTCCTCTTCCTGCATGCCCTTTCTGCCCAGTGCCAGATTTATGTATAGGCTAAACAAGCTATAGCTTAGGGCCCCACTCTCTTGGGGACCCCCCAAAAATGTAAAGAAAAAAAACTGGATGTACATTTCCAAAATATAAGATAAAAAACAAATAAAAGAAAACCTACATACAGCAACAGTGTTTCACTATTAATATACTTCTTAATTGTATTTCAGTTCAACAATTACTTTTATAAAATACATACAGTGGTACCTCAGTTTATGAACTTAATCCATTCCTGAAGTCCGTTCTTAAACCGAAACCATTCTTAAACCAAGGTGCACTTTCCCTAACGAGGCCTCTCGCTGCTGGTGTCCTTCCACCATTCGGCTTCCGTTCGTAAACCAAGGTAAAGTTCACAAAGCGGGACACTACATCTGGTTTTGTGGAGTTCGTAAACCAAATAGTTAGTAAACAGGCCTGTTCTTAAACCAAGGTACCACTGTATTTTATTATGTGCAAATGGCTTTAGATACCTATTAGGTCCATAAATTACCAAATAGCATATATTCAACACAAAAAAACAGTGACAATTTGTTGTTGACAAAGGACAGCTGGACATAAGGGCCTCATTACCTTCAGTAGCTTAGGGCCATCAAGCCTAAATCCACCCCTGTTTGTGCCCCCAAAAATGTGCTTTGGAGGGCTGGGGGGGGGGGAATTCAAGAATAGATTTTGGGGGCACACAGGAGGAGGAATGGAAGCTCTTGTGTTAATGGAATGAGTTTGTTGAATGCACCCCAAGTAATCGAATCACCGGATGAAGCTTTCTTTAGTTTGGTAAATATCTTTTCTATTTATATCAGTGTTCTCCATTGAGTGTTTTTATGTATGATTGTGTATACCCCCCAGCCCACCCCCCGGAAATATTGCATGTGCTTGTTGTTCCACAAATCTTAACCCCTATCTTAGGTGTGTTTGTTTTGGTGGTGTGGAGGTGGGATTGAATTTTGAGGAGGCTCATTCCTACGGTTGATCCCAGGTGCTACAGTTCTCAGGAGGTGCTATGAAAAGATACATGTGCATAGCACCACTGGTGTTCATGTGCAATCATAGAATCAATTCTGAATTGAGCCAACGGGAGTTTTCCCATAGCAGGGGTCAATAACATGTAAAAAAAAGTTCGGGCACATAGAGTTGTGAATGAGTGCTTAGGCACCACCCCTCTGGTAACTTTTCTTTCTTTTCTCTTCCCAGGGTTGGTCTCTCTCTCTCTCTCTCTCTCTCTCTCTCTCTCACACACACACACACACACACACATGCACACACACACACACACACACACACACACAGAGATAAAGAGAAAGCACAGGCACTCATTGCAAGGGGTCAACTCTATGCACTTTTCAAGGGAGAAAATGGCAGGCAACCACCTTCACCACCTTATGACCTAGTGGGCGGTGAGTGGTGTAGTGGTGGTTGTTTCAGACATTTCACCAGACTGTAACACTAGAGGAATATCTCAAGGGTGAAATTGCACTTACAGCCAACACATTACCGACCCTGTCCTAGGGATAGCCTACACGAGTAGTATTGTTTTGTTATGGTTGTTTTCTTTGTTACATTTCCGTTGTGTATTTTTTGTGTTCCTCTGATGAACGGTGAAAAAGAAATTCTATAACATAATTAATATGATATAAATACAATAAACAAATAAACAAATCGTAGTCACCGAGAGCCTTATGTATAAGTTTAATCCCTAAAGAAGACCCATTTATTTTCATTACTGAGTTGAGATTTGAATCAGGATCTACTTCATCTAAGTCTAAGACTGTAGTCCTAGATACACTTACGGTGGAACCTCGTGTTACGTACCGCCCTCCTTACGAATGCTTCGGGTTACGAGCTCCACTAACCCGGAAGTAGTTGCCCCTTGTTGCGAACTTTGCCCTGGGATGCGAGGGGAAGTCATGCGCCAGCGGCCCGGCAGCAGCGGGAGGCGCCGTTAGCGAAAGCCCGTCTCATGTTAAGAATGGTTTCAGCTTAAGAACGGACCTCTGGAATGAATTAAGTTCATAACCGGAGGTACCACTGTTCTTGGAAGCAAGTCTCACTGAATTCAGCCCAGGATGTAAAACACTTAGCCCAACACTTGATGTTGAACCACATCCTCTTCATTCAACTCCATCACTCATTGAATGAATGACTTTGCATCATTGTGGCTTGGATGATGAAGCTTCACTGTTTACATAACAGACAGGAGGAAGACCCAGAGATTTAGCAGAATTAAGTGAGTGTATCAACCACAAGACCTCAGCAACATGATAGCTCTTGAATTCAATACAACTTAGATTACATTCAATAAGTTTTTTTTAAAAAGCCCTGCGGTATTAATGGGCCTCGTAAAGTAGTTTCCTGTGGGATATATGTTACTTCCACTCTTGTTAAAAGTTCTTTTGATAACTTATTCATTACTCTGCTGTTAAAGAGCCCTGCAGTGCTTGCCTTGATGCATTAAGTATGCAAGTCCTTCTGGAAATAGGTTTTAACCTAAAGTAATTTGAACCCTGGCGGTTTGATGTGCGCCCAAACTTGGAGGGCGATATAAAGCATGCAACCTTTTGAAAACAGGCAAGAGAGGAGAAACAGGCCGGGCGTGTGTGTGGAGAGGAGAGAAATTGTGTGAGAAAAATAAAATATTCATTTGTTGGGAGTAATAAGAAATGGCAAATGTGAGGATCCAAACAAAGACGTTGAAACATGGATGTAATTTGAGAAGAGGGAGGAATGCTTGCCCTGCAAATTCCAGCCACTCCACATAGCATGCCCATTCTGAGTTTGTGAGTGACTTGAAACAATGTCTTCCAACTGTCCATCCCATTTTTAGCCCTCCCTGACAAGTTCCCTACGCCCGGCATGAAGGGCAGGGGAGAGTTTTCTGGTGGCATGAATAACACGTGCCGGTCTGAGGTGGTCTACAAACCATAGAAGAGTTTGGATTTGATATCCCGCCTTTCACTCCCCTTAAGGAGTCTCAAAGCGGCTAACAATCTCCTTTTCCCTTCCTCCCCCACAACAAACACTCTGTGAGGTGAGTAGGGCTGAGAGACTTCAGAGAAGTTTGACTGGCCCAAGGTCACCCAGCAGCTGCATGTGGAGGAGCGGGGAATCGAACCCGGTTCACCAGATTACGAGTCTACCGCTCTTAACCACTACACCACACTGGCTCTCATACATTTAAAGCACATGGCTTCCCCCCAAAAAAATCTTGGGAACTATAGTTGAATCCTCAAAGAATGACAGTTCTTGGCACCCTTAGCAAATGACAGTACCCAGAATTATTTGGGGGAAGACATGTGCTTTAAATGTGTGTAGTCAGCTGTCAGGGAACTGCCATCGGAGCGGGAGGCGGAGAGGAGGCTCCAGGACGATGGTGGAGAGAGTCCCAGTAGGGAGAGAGGTAGCCCATCCGCTGGGGAAGGAAATCAGCGTAACACCAGTGGAGAAGGGGGGCAGATGGGGGAATCGGAGAGGTGGCTCCAGGACTCTTCGCAGGAGACCAGCGGAGAGGGCACTAGTACTCCGCTGCCCACACCCACTTTGCGCAGAAAACTTCCACGCAGGCAAAGGGGGAGGAGACAGGGTGTCAAACAGCTTTTGTGCTGGAAGAGGTTCAAGAAATGCCCACTGACGGATTCTGCCAGCGACTGAGGCAGCCACGGAACATGAGGCTGTCCAGACAGAAAGGGTTCAACCAGGCAACCTAGCCAGGAGTAACGGCAACTTACGCACGAGCAACCCCTAGAACCATTACATCAGTCTTTGTATAAGCTGGACACATTACTTGCGAATCCTTTTATTCGGCTTTAGAGAAAGACAGCTGCCTGTTGGAGTACAGCCTGTCATGAGTTAGCCCTCTCCCATTCACAAGGGTAAGCAGTTTTGCTCCCTGCCTCTCTCTTTCTTTCTTTCTTTCTTTCTTTCTTTTTGCTAGAAACTGGGGAAATCGCCACATAGTAGGTGCTTGCACAAAAACCATTTGGGGTTTTTTTGACTCTTCTTTTCAACTACTCAGGCAAAACAAGAGGTTTCCAAAGGAACTCTTGAAAATCTCAAATGGTTTCTGAAGTGACTTGATGAATCCACTTCACTCATTTTGAAATGTAGGGGATACATTGCGCATTTCGGCGGAAAGATGGTGCATAAATATTTCCGGTAAATGAAGAAGGTAGCGTTACTGAATCACTACTAAATAAATATGCTACTGAATGGGACTGTGAGGCTCTGCTAAAACACCAGGTTGCCCCAGGCTCCTCCATGAACCTCAGCCATTCCACCCACCTACAAGAGAGGACAAGGGAGGGAGCTGTAGTGTCTCTCTTGTTTCTGTGGAAAGCCCAGCTACTTTCCCCTACTCTCTCTCTCTCTCTCTCTCTCTATATATATATATATATACTTCTTCTGTTCAATACATGACCTTTATCACTGAGGATTAACTGCCTGAGCTTGCTCCCCCCCTTGCCTCATTCCCTTTAGCATTCTGTCTCTTAGATGGTGAGCCTGAGTGTCACTATCTAAGATTCTTGCTGATATTTGTAATCATTTTGTTGGCTGATGAATGACCACTCCCAACATTAAATGGGGGGCGCCTTTTGCGTGGACGCGCTCAGCCCCTGGACCTTGTGCGGCTCCATCAGCACAGGCTTGGCTTCGCCTTCCCCCAGGTGGGATACCTGGAGGTCTCTACCTATCTCAGTCAGTCGTCCAATCTCGCCTGGGGAAGCGTTGCCAAGGAGACCAGGCCAGGTAGGGAAGGGACTACCTGCCCACACAATAGAGGGAGGGTCTTACCTGGGAATCTTCAGTTGGCTCCAGAGCTTCTTCGGGAAGGACGTCGTTGGACTTCCTTACTCCAAAGGTAGGCCTGGGGCCTTTGGCCTCCCCCTCCCCCACCACAGGGCCTCTAAGGGATGGCGCGCGCCCCGGGGGGGGGTAATATATGCCTGAATACCCCTTTAAAGGGGACCCCCTTCCCTGGCGGGCCTTCCCGCCGCCCCCATGCCCTTGGCGGGGGGCCGTGGAAGGCGCTGCGTGGCCTACCCCTGCTCCGGGCGGCCTTCTGGGTGATGAATGGAAATCTACTACCACCAGGCTGGTCTCAAAGTAGTGTGATACCAGACATTATTACAGTTAGCTTCACTAATCCAGGTTCCATCCCACTACTAATATTGACCACCACCACCACCACTGCTAGTAATATAATTATAATAATATAAATCCAATCAAGCCATTGCCTGAGCAAAATGACATTCGCTCACTTCCTCTACCTCTTATCTGCTTTGTAACCCCTGTACCTTCAAAAGGGTTAAGGGAATGATCGGTGCTATTTTTCTAGAAAAAGAGGTGCGAGAACTCACCATGAACACCTCTCTTGTTCTACAATGGTAATGGTGCCCACCCAAGAGGTGCCGGAACTGAGCTCCAAAGAGTTCTGGCTGGGGGGGGGGGGGAAGCCTTGGGAATAATGATAATACTAATAGAGACTACTAAGTATTATTGGCAAAAGTTATTTTTATCTGTGATCCTTGCCATCATTGCCTTTGAAATGTAATTTTAGTCTTGTGTATATGTATTTTGTGATTTGAACTTGTTGCAAGCCACCCTGAGTGGTGCATGGGGACTAGAAGGTTGGGATAGAAATGTACATTAAAATAAATTAAACTATAAGAATAGTAATCGAACAGATGGATGATCAGCTCTTTTTTGTGCCATATGTTTGGGGCTTATCTCTAGTTTGAAACACTCAGGGGCCTATCTATCATACATAGTGAAAGCCATCTTCAAAGCTGTTCAGCCGACACTCTAGGAATAGGGGAGAAATTGATTCAGTTCACCTTCAAAGGCAAACCCACCTAATTCACACTTTCCAGAACAATACATGAACTAAAATACAGACATCGTTTAAGATTCACAGTTGTGTTTGAGATTTGAATTTTGTAATGCAAAATTCTCTGGCTAGGTAATGTATGCAGAAGTGCACATACTAGGGTAAATTTGCCTTAAAATGTATATATTAATGAAAATATAAATAAGAGGGAAAAGCTTATTTGGAAAAATGTGTATATTAGGCAAAGTTCCATGTAAACACACCTGTGTAGATGAAGAAATCCACACCAAAATGCTGATTAATTTTCTTAAGGACTTAAAAATATATATACATAAATCCACAAATGGATGTGGAAATGCACAGTACCAAATTTAACACAGGAAAAATGAGAAACTGAGAAAAACTGAAATTGACAGATTCACCCATTCCTAGTTCATAGCAGGTAGGATGGATGCGGGTGGCGCTGTGGTCTAAACCACTGAGCCTTGGGCTTGCCAATGAAAAGGTTGGCAGTTCAAATCCCCACGATGGGGTCAGCTCCTGTTGCTCCATCCCAGCTCCTGCCAACCTAGCAATTCGAAAGCACGCCAAAAGTGCAAGTAGATTAATAGGTACCACTCTGGTGGGAAGGTAAATGGCGTTTCAGTGCACTGCTCTGGTTTTGGTGTTCCATTGCGCCAGAAGCGGCTTAGAAATGCTGGCCACATGACCCAGAAAAACTGTCTGCAGACAAACGCCGACTCCCTTGGCCTGTAAAGCGAGATAAGCACCACAACCCGAGAGTCGTTCGCAACTGGAATTAACTGTCAGGGGTCCCTTTACCTTTAGGGTGGTGGGAGTTGTAATTCTGTTGAGAGAGGAGTGGCTCTGATAAAGAATTTGCAGTGCCTGAACTGAACAATTTCATGGGTCTTTGGTGGATAGTCATGACAATTAACATCCTCTCAAACGGGTTTAAATTTGTAGTGTTGATGTGACCCAGGTTTCCTGGAACTAGGCTCTCAAGAAGTGAAAGAAATGAAATTACCATTAACGGCGTATTGAAAAGCTGACCTTTATCATGCTATCTGATCAAACAGATAAAAAGGTTAATATAATTCCAATGGTGAAGAATGGAAACAAATAATTCTCCATACTTCCAATGCAGCATACAAGTGAATTACAAAATTTAACAGTTGATGGAATATGCTGGTTGTGATTTGGTGAGAAACTTTATTATAAGGAATGTTTCCAATATAATGCCAACACTTTGTGGCTTTAATAATAGCTCATCCATGTGCAAAGTCAGAGGGAAGTCAAGGGATGGAGTCAGGAGGTGGAGTCTGGTGAAGATTGACTGGGCAAGGTCATGACCTGTCAAGCTTTTTGGTGGGATATGGGAAGAGTTTGGGGATGGGTCAGAGTTTGATGATGTTTAACTCAGGACGCAGGTGGCACTGTGGGTTAAACCACAGAGCCTAGGACTTGCCGATCAGAAGGTCGGTGGTTCGAATCCCCGCGATGGGGTGAGCTCCCGTTGCTCGGTCCCTGCTCCTGCCAACCTAGCAGTTCGAAAGCACATCAAAGTGCAAGTAGATAAATAGGTACCGCTCTGGCAGGAAGGTAAACGACGTTTCCGTGTGCTGCTCTGGTTCACCAGAAGTGTTTTAGTCATGCTGGCCTCATGACCCGGAAGCTGTCTGCGGACAAACACTGGCTCCCTCGGCCTATAGAGCAAGATGAGCGCGCAACCCCAGAGTCAGTCACGACTGGACCTAATGGTCAGGGGATCCCTTTACTTTTAATGTGATCCTTAAGGTAGCTTAAGCAAAACTGTGCTGAATATTGTCAGTTCAATGCGTGGTTGTGGCTAGTGAATTGGTGGAGGACATTTCTTCTGGTATACAGTTAGACTGTGACAATATTCAAACGTCCTCCTGTTCTCTGCTATAGTTTATCTCGGCTACTGCTTCTTTGGTGAAATCCTCCCCCTGTCTCGCATTCCTTCCTTCTACAATTAAACAGGAAATCACATGCAATCATGTACTAAACAGGTGAACATAATGATACTTCTAGCCGCAAAATATCTCTGAGGGCCAATGAGGACCTTTGAGAGTGAGTGAGGCCAATGCAAATGAGTAAGTGCACATCAACAGTGCCCAAAATACTATACTGAAGAATTAGGAGAGGTAGACCCAAGAACTGCTGTTATTTCAGAAGAGGCAACGGAGAGGCCCTCTAATCCCATCTCTCACTTTCCTATAACCTGATGGAACGACTGTTGCAGATGACAGCTGAGGGAGGAGCCAGATTGATCTGGCCTCTCAGCAAATTATTTGGTCTCTCAGATAATTAATAGACAGTCAGTGATAATGAGGAAAACCTGAGGCTTAGAAAATGAGGCTGTTTCCGTATGAATTATTATAACCTTGCTCAGAGAAAATATAGAGACAGTTGCCGCGTTCAGCTTTCAAACTTATTTGCAAATCTATTCATATTTTCAATAAAATTGGCAAACCTTGATTCTCCTCTTATTTGCATTTCTGTGACTCTGGGGTCCTGAATGTGTTTGGTTTATTGACTCCCTGCAGCACATTAGCAAAGAATTGGGTTTTGCTGTTTAATGTTTATCTCCAATTTCAGCAGAGCTCACCCATCTCTTGTGCCGTTGTGGGATGCATTATCCGGGGATGCATTTGACTTCTGTCAGAGCTGCAATATGAACAGATCACTAAATGTGCCACCTTGACTGAGTTTCCTGGCTGAATGTGCTTTTGCTATTTCATCCTCCCCAGCCGATGCAGAACTCCAAGGGCATGAGAGTTTAATCATCTTCCTTATTGCAGAAACTACCTGAATTTAAAAACAAAGGAGGGAAAAAAAACCCCACAGCCTTATTTTTAATAATCGTGGAACTGCCTCTTGCAAATGTAAATTTTGACATTTTTGGTTCCTCTGCCAAGAAAGGAAATTACACAAGGTAATTATTACCTGTGGTTGTGGTAAAAATGTCAGTTGTTGTTATAACTATTCTACTTTTCCACTAAGGAGTTCAAGGTTGCATACAAGGTTCCCCCTCCAATACAGGTACACACATTTTAATCCTTGCAACAACCCTGTGAGGTAGGATAGGCTGAGAGAGAGGGATTGGCCCAAGCTCATCCAAACTCAAACTTTTGAATATGGTTCTTCCTCCTTGTCTAGCAGTCAAACCACTACACAGCAGTGCCTCTCTGAATAAATACATATCTCTGGGGTATAACAATATAGATGCCCACTGTTTTAACAACTCCAATCTCAAACTCAAGGAAGTAGCAGGACTTCTTCACAAGTCCTTGATCAGAATAAGTTGTATATGAGATTCACATGTATTTGGTGAGGAATCATTTGTCTCAAAGACAAATATGAATCCAGAGAAGATCAAGGCAACCTTCAAACAGAGAAGTTTATCGTTATAGAGCAGTATTTCCCCAAAACTGTGAACCATTGCAAGTTCATATGCTGTGAGGAATATGAAAAAGGTAAACTTCCCTGTTAGTTCAAAGCAGTTATGGCTAAATCTGTCAATTTTTATTACTCTTGGAGTGCACTCAAATATGGGGATTATTGTGTTGGTGAGTCCTTGTATAATGCCAGTAATTCTGTCCCAGTTTCTAACATTCTTTTTTTACACCGCATTACCTGCTGCATTGTGGAACTGTGTCTTTTTGGTTGATATGCCGCCATGTCTCACCATGTGGGTGTTGTGTAAGACAACAGCAGACATTGGACATGCCACCACTGTTTCTGCACATGTGTGCTTTCCCCCCCCCCCCAAGATCCACCCATGAAAATGGCTGGAAAGAACAGGAT
Source organism: Podarcis tiliguerta (assembly GCF_965153285.1). NCBI lineage: Eukaryota > Metazoa > Chordata > Lepidosauria > Squamata > Lacertidae > Podarcis > Podarcis tiliguerta. Next base: position 76,443,633 of record NC_139539.1, read on the forward strand.
GCTGGAATATTGTCTGAAATTTTGTCACATGGAATGACCCATGGAGAAATACAGTGGTGCCTCGCAAGACGAAAAGAATCCATTCCGCGGGTCTTTTCGTCTTGCGGTTTTTTCGTCTTGCGAAGCAAGCCCATTGACGGAGTAGCGCTATTAGCGCTATTGGCGATTTAAGGGCTAAAAACGGCTTTTTAAGGGGTGGGGGATTAGCGGTTTTGCTGCTAAAATGCTTTTAGCAGCTTAGCGATTCAAAATAAGGGGTTTTGGAGCAAAAAAAAAAATTCATTTTTTTTCGTCATTTTTCGTCTTGCAAAGCAAGCCCATAGGGAAATTCAACCTGCGAAGCGCCTCTGCAAACGGAAAACCCTTTCGTCTTGCGGGTTTTCCGTCTTGCGAGGCATTCGTCTTGCGGGGCACCACTGTATAGCGTTTTCTCTGTAGGTTAACTGGGCTGCATTATTTGCTGGAAGTAACATGGAAACAGGTGCTAAACCTCTGCTATATCCCACTATACTTTAATAAGCGACTCTTAAAACATGATTCAGGTAGGTAGCTGTGTTGGTCTGATGCAGTTGAAATAAATAAAAATAAATAAATAAATTGTCCAGTAGCACCTTAGAGACCAACCAAGTTTGTTCTGGGTATAAGCTTTCGTGTGCATGCACACTTCTTCAGATACACTGAAACAGAAGTCACCAGACCCTTATATATAGTGGGAGGGTGGGGTGGGTTTTTTTCTCAGAAGGGTAGTAGGAGATGGGTGATTGACTCAATGGGTATGGTAAACTTGTTGACAACTGTTAACAACTGCAGTTAGTCCTACAGGAAAAAGCAAGGGATAGTATGCAGATGACCAAAAATAGCTTTAGCATATGTAATGAGACAAGAATCCAATATCTCTGTTCATACCAAGTCTCTCCATAGTTTTCATTTTAGTAATAAGTTGTAATTCAGCTGACCATACCCATTGAGTCAATCACCCATCTCCTACTACCCTTCTGAGAAAAACCCTACCCCACCCTCCCACTATATATAAGGGTCTGGTGACTTCTGTTTCAGTGTATCTTAAAACATGGAAATTATTAGGTAAAGAAACATTATGAGTGACACGAGGACGAACCTTGTTAAGATCATATATTTAAGGGTCATTTTTTGAGTGAAGTATTTCTGACGGTAAAGTCAAACTGCAGTGTCTCAGGTTCACCACCACCATCAAGTTCACTTGGGTCAGGCAAGTTTTACAAGAATAAAAAACTTTTTCTGCTCTTATTTTCTTACTATCACCAGCTGGCATTTGTAGGTTTTCCTGTTGTCATATTTCATTTTACTGCTGCACTAAACAAGCATATAATTTACCATATAATTCTCTATCTCCAGCTATTCCCCCTGGCACTCAGTACTGCAGAGGACTAGCCAAAATGAAAAACCAAATGAAATCCATTTCAGAACAAGCGTTCCAATTCCTTTTTTTGAAATGTGTATGCATAACATATGCCCTAAATTAAAGCTGATGCAAGTATCAAGTATTTCCTTTCACAGGGAGCTGGTTGTTCCTTTGATAATTCCAGAATTGGAAGGCACCACAGAGGCCTTTGTTAAGAATCGCTTCTCAGTCCTAGCATACCTCAGAACCCAAGCATATATGAGGTCCCTTGACAATTCTCTGCTCTCTGTAGCTCCTGTGTCTCATTGCATTTCACAGCACCTGGAAAAAGGAAACTGGAAGTAGTTCCCTGTAATGATATAGGCTGATGGGAACCCATATTTTCTATTTTTAAAAAATAAAAACAAAAATTTAGACATGACAACACCATCTTCTTGACTTTCCTCGACAATCATTACATCTGTTTCTATGCTTGGTGTTGTTGTTTAGTCGTTTAGTCGTGTCCGACTCTTCGTTACCCCATGGACTAGAGAACGCCAGGCACTCCTGTCTTCCACTGCCTCCCGCAGTTTGGTCAAACTCATGTTGGTAGCTTCAAGAACACTATCCAACCATCTCGTCCTCTGTTGTCCCCTTCTCCTTGTGCCCTCAGTCTTTCCCAACATCAGGGTCTTTTCCAGGGAGTCTTCTCTTCTCATGAGGTGGCCAAAGTATTGGAGCCTCAGCTTCAGGATCTGCCTTCCAGTGAGCACTCAGGGCTGATTTCCTTAAGAATGGAGAGGTTTGATCTTCTTGCATTCCATGGGACTCTCAAGAGTCTCCTCCAGCACCATAATTCAAAAGTATCAATTCGTCGGCAATCTGCCTTCTTTATGGTCCAGCTCTCACTTCCACACATCACTATCTCACTTCCATACATCCTGCCAGTGGAGGAAATCTACTGTTACATCATCTCTGATAGGTGGCCATTCAGTGTATGCTTAAAAACCTCTAAGGAAGGAGAGAGACAACCACCGTCTGAGACACTTTCTTATCATCTGAACCCAGAAGCAGATATCAACGCTGGTACACTGGCGTAGTGGAATGAAATAATCCAATGGGGAGACATTCCATCCTCGCCCCCCCCCCCCCCCGGAGAAGACAGTTATAATGGCAGAATTCTCCTCAAACCAGGAGAGGTTTTGTACTTTCCGTGTGGAGTCTTTAAGAGTCTAGACAAATGACATAATTTCTTTACTGCAGAACTTTGCACTCTAATGGCTAGCTGATTGTGAACTGTGGACCATTTGTAGCTCTTGAATCATCAATAATCCTAAACCACCATTGGGTCTTGATGACTACATATCTCATGTCTGACTTTCATCTATACTTATCTATGCAACAGATGTGTATGGGAACAGCTGAAGGTGTCATGTGGAATGAATAAACCTCCTCATTCAGATATGTGCTAAAGCTATTCAACAAAGGAACTGTATTCACCCATGCTGGGACAGCTGGTGGACAATCTCCCATCAGATTATTTTATTCTACTATCACACCGGTCCTTCAAACTGGTGATAAACAAACTTCCTCTCAATGCCCTGAAGAAAAATTACAGATCCCTAAGAAAGATTTACAGACTCTCCAAATGTCCCTATTTTCCAGGGACAGTCCTGGATTTACAGAAGCCATCCTGGTTTCTGATTTGATCCTGGGATATCCTGCTTTTCCTTAGGATGCCCCTATTTTCATAGGAGAAATTTTGCAGGGTATGGAGTTATCCAACCCCTGAGCCATCTGAAGGCAGCCCTGTATAGGGAAGGGGTTTTTTTGTTTTTAAAAATGTTTTATTATAGTTTTATATATGTTAGAAGCTACCCAGAGTGGCTGGGGCAATCCAGTCTGATGGGCAAGGTATAAATTGAATAATAATAATAATAATAATAATAATAACCAGTGCTTTTTTCCTTAAAAAATATATATTTAGGGGTCTCTCATTTTCCTACTCATATTGAAATATTGCCCCTCAGTGAGGCCAAACTTAGATTCACAAAATCTTTAGGGGTATGAGTACCCCTGCGTACTCCCAGAAAAAAACACAGTTGTTGATGATGATGATGATATGTCCCTATTTTCATCAGAGAAATGTTGGAGGGTAGGATATTTATAGAGGGGTAAGAGCATCACCACGACAGCAGTCGGAGAGATGGCGCAGTGCTTGTAGATCTTTGTGCAGTTACAGATGTAGCAGTTCTTCTGTCACCATCTTCAAGAGCACATGGTCAATGTGATTGAAGTCCAGTGAGCTTTGGGTAGCAGATGTGCCTACCATGCATTAAAGCCAGCCCAGATGATAGTCATAAAATGGACTGTGCAGTTTTTTTTACAGTAGCAGAGACTCTACATTTGGCACACCTCTTCATTTCTTCTAAATGCCAGAAGACCTTCCGAATGCAAATAGCTTCATTAGGGGTATGGTGTGCCTTGGCTCTGTAATAAAACACAGGTGCTTTTCAGCGCTCCCCTCCCTCTCCCCTCCCAGTGCATTCATTTAGCATAACATGATTCAGAGTTTCAAGAAACACTTAATGAAAAGATTAATAACTCCTCACATAACAAGGATCATCATGCATTTTTGACCACGTCAGTTTCTAAAAAGAAGTTTCAGAGGTCCAGGAAGCCATTATAGTGACCTTGGAAGACTTTCTGCTCACAATGTAGATGTATTAAGAAGAGTTCAGGGATATATATATATATATATATATAATAGTTTTATACGTTGTGTGTCTTTGCTTCTCAATTTGTATTGTGTTATTTTATGCTGTTATTTTTATTGAAATTGAGTGAATTTCTGTTTAATTATTATTTGCTGATATTTAATTTTATTGTGTACCATTCGGCTCTACTGGGTTATTGAATATTACTTTATTTGACATAAATTGTTTATTTTAAAGTTATGTTTTTATTTTGACATTCTCATATTGTTATAAGATGTGTGATCTTTGCTGTTTCTTCAGCTTGTAAACCAGCTTTTGTATAGTAATATGGAAAGATAGTATTCCGATTAGAAGTGAAATGAAATAATACCTAATCAGGTTTTTTTTGAAGGTCATAGGTTGACTTTGGGCAAAATGCTTTTTTGTAGCCTAGCGCACCCCAAAATATTGTGGTGAAGAAAATATGAATGATGGGTGTGCTCTAACAATTCTGAGCCCTTGGAAGGAGGCAGGGACAAACATTTGAAAATAATAATACGAAAAAGAAAATTTAAAAATCCCATTTAAACAGAATAACCTCTCCCTCTTCTCTCCCCCCCCCCCAGTGCTGCCCTAGATAAATATGCAACAGTAGAGACTTAAAACATTTCTGCATACTTAATCATTTATCGAAGTGGGATTTGATTGGCAAGCTCACTTGCCTCACAACCAAAAGTCCCCCTATTTTGCAAAGACCTATAACTGCATGGGCAACAAGCGTGACTGCAACACCTGGTTTTCCTCTTATAATTATTCTACCCTTAATTGGAGAAAGAAAAGAGAAATCATGACACTCATTTGCATATCAACTCCGACTAAACATTCCGACAAAAACCTCAGACAAATGAACACATTGTAGCTCTTTCGAAGGCTTGACATGAATTCTCCTGTAATGCAGACGGGGGATGAAAAGAGGTTGCCTAATAGTAGGGTTAAATCTGACACTTAAAATAAAATTTAAAAAACACACACACAAGTGCAGGTAATGAAATGGCTTCCTTCACCACCTCACCCCCTCTTCAGATCAGCCTGGGCACATCAAGGCAAGTCCCTGCCCTTTGTTGCATTTGCTCTTCCACCTCTCTCCCTACCTCTCGTGATTCGGCTTTGAAAATTAATGGGGCTCAGTCTGAAGCCAATTTTGAAGCCCATGAATGACAGCTCTAATAAAAGCATCCTTTTCCATGCCAAACTGGGACACACAGATATGTTTAGGTTAACCAAGATCATACACACACACACACACTTTTTATAGCAGTCGCTGCAGACATTCCCACTTGCATGCAGGGGAAGCCTCAAACAAAGTGGAACAAGGATGAGCTCAGTGGCCCCAGATCACGTAAACACCCACTGAAATGTTCTCCAGTGCAAGCGCCGGCAAATATGCAGATGGCCTTAACATTATCTTTCCAAGAGCAGGCCAGCAATTCTTTCGAGGAGGTCAAAACCAGAGTGTATGTGATGGTGGTTGTCCCCCATGGTGACTGTCTCCGATCTCTGGTGTGGCATTTGCCCGTTCTTTTTTAAAATGTCTGTACAGGGGGATAGAAAGAGTTAATAGGTAGACCAATAGAAAAGCCAGAGGCGGAGCCTACCTGTTTATAAAAGGGCTTAGCCCGAGGTTTGGGTTGGTTGGTTGGGAAAAGGCAGTTGGGAAAGCAATTGGGAGACAGTTGGAATTAGAGAGACAGCACAGTTGGTTCTTTTGTGAGGGGAGGTAGAAGAGTTAGAGACAGGATAAAAAGAAGACTAAGAAGGTAAAGAGTAACAACGTTTTGAATGCAGGTAAAGTTTATTTGTGTCTGCAATAAACTACACTCTTCTTTGTTAACTTGAGAAACTGATTGAGGCTAAGTGATTTACTGGGGAGGACCTGGTTGGAAGCAGTGGATTAGTGGTGTACGAGTCAATAATCCGTGAGACAACCGGGAGCTCCGTATGAACGCCACAAAGTTATTGAGAGGAATACGGCCAGTATACATGGAGAGGGGGTGTTGAGGGAGGGGTAGTACCTCTGGTAAAGGGGACACATTGTGCTCCTTCTGGGATAGTTTGACCACCTTGGTTCCCCATCCTGCACTCAGCTCTCACCTGTGACTCCTAGAAGCTGGCAGCATGTGACAGAGGCCACACCCTGGGAATGGATTCGACTGGCTGGCTAAACCCTCATTGAGTTAGGGACTTCCTCAGCACACAAAGACAGGCTCTGGCGGAGTGAGCAGACAAGACCAAGAGTGGGTCCAATGGTCAAGAAGGTGGTTTCTGCACGTGCTGTAGAGGGAAGCGAGGGGCAGATGGGGCTCATCCACCTGGGAAGGTAGCCCATCTGTCAGGACTGGGCAGAGGAGGAAGAATGGTGGAGACCACCTCCTCATCCTGACCCTTCCAGGGAGGAGGAAGAGGAAGACAGTATAAATGGACAGCAGTGGTTTGTGGGAGGTCACAGCTCAGAGGCAGATGAGGGGGAAAGTTGGGAAATAATGGGAGAGGAGGAGCAGGCAGAGTCGGAACAGCAGCTGGCTGACATGTTATCACTAGAAAGCATTCCAGACCCATCATCTCCCAGAACTTGGCGAGCCTTAGAAGTAGGAGAGCAAAGAGCTCAAAGACAAAGGGCACCTAGCAGCACCTGTAAAGGAGGTGATGATGACGATGAGGAAGTGGGAGAGGCCAGGCGGTAGAGATTCAGTCGGGACAATGCCATTATCCAAGAGGCTGACCTCTATAGCCTCTCTCTGTAAGGTTTGAAATAAAGGACTAAGAAACTTTTCCTTGTCTTTATAATTTCCTGGGCAACCAGCCAGGAGCCGCTGACAGCACCCTGACGCCATCTAGGAGAAGGGAAACTTTGATCCTAAATCTCTGCTGCTGGGCGTTTATTATGGGGTGGGTGCTTCTCACACATGCACTTTTCTGCAGCATCCACATGGTGTTAGCATTGTCAAAACACCAGCTCATAGTTCCCCCTCATTTTAATCCAGATTTTCCCGGGGGGGGGGGGGAGGGTTACAAAACCCATTTGTGATCGCTCAATGACCTGTTCATTCCCAACCCAGAAACACCCTGGGAAGGTAGCAGTGGCGTTGTGAGTGTCCTTTTTTTGAGCCTTCCGTCTTGATGCTCGGAAAGCCTTGACCCCTTTTCAAGCAGCCAGCAGGAGGCCTGCGCATCTGTAACAGAGACTGTCAAAGAAAGCCTTATGAGAATATGTAGGCTGCAGAGGAAATGTGTAGTTTTTCATTAAAACAACAAGAAAACGAGACTCGGTAGGTAATGTCTTGCTGGTTTCTTTTCTTATATGCTTACATTTCTCTTTCTGCACGATGCCATAAAAACCCATTAAAGTAAAACACAAAAAACAGGAGCATAAACTGTCAACAGAGATCTTTCAGCCAGTCCGCAGTTGTCCATGCATGGCTCCTTCCAATTTGTAGCTTTGAATCCTTTTCTTCTGTGCAGGGTATTTTTAATGTAATTCCTCGCAAGTACCATGGGAAAGGATGGGGGGGGCTTATCTTTTTAACACACCTATTTTAATCTCTTTGATGTGCAGTAATCCAATATGCATGTAACCTGAGGCTGCTTTCTAAAAAAAGAATGATCTGCCAATGATAAGGAAGACTTGTAATTTGACTGAATGGAATTTATAAAAGTCCAGGAGACGAATTGCTGGATGGACAGAAACTCCTTTCATCTCGATCAGACTGCTTAGACATACGTTGAGTAATTCCATAACTTTAATTCAGTCAACAGCGCCAATGTACTTGCCTTTAATTTTGCATAGTTGAAGATTGCAGGGCGGGGTGGGGAAGAAGGTGTTAGCAGAATCACTTAAATAATGCAGACAGAATCTAGTGAGAAAAGAAAGTGATAATACTTTACTGGGTAAACTGAACGAAACCTGCACATAATATGGGAAGTAACAAAGTGAGATGTTTTGTCTTTCTTAGTAATTCAGGCCTGGTCCATAGCAAAGAGACATACAACTAACATGGTGGAAAACCTCCCTCAGATTTGCTAGGCAACATTGCCACCCCTCTTGGCTTGCTGACTCTAAACAGAGTTAACTCTCATTTTGTGAGTTCTTTGGATGGGGAAAAGTCAGTTGTCTCCTTGTGTTACCTCACAGCACTGATTCTAACCAACAGAACTTGAAGGCCAGGCTGGTTTTGAGCAGACCACGTTGGTCTACTTTGAATCAAACCATTTCAGGCCCCTAACATTAATCAACCTGAACCAAACATCTGCTAGGGATTTTTTAGTTGTGCCTGTATTGCCTATTGTGCCTGTTAGACTAGATGACCCTTGGGATACCGTCCAGGTCTACAGTTTTATAATTCTATGAAAGCAGAACCTCACATGGTACCAGGAATTAGGTGCCAAAGGGTAGGGGGAGCTTAATTCAAAGAGAGAAGGGGGGGGGAGTTGCAGAGAAAGTACATCTGAAAGCCTCTAAAGAACTGAATGCTGTGGTTTGTAGTGCTGCAGAATTTTGAGAAAGATTTGAATGACGTTTTGATACACACACAGTTATAATAAAAAAAGAAGATGAGCAGAAGGCAGCTATATTCCTGAATAATGCAGAGACCAAAGCAGTTGATGTTTTTAATAGCATGCAGCCGAGTCTGGATGAGAGGGTTTGCCAGGATACTCATATGCAGAAGTGTGCAGAGTTTTACATACCAAAGGAAAGGGAAACATTTGAGAGATACCAAGTTTCACAAGAGGACACAGATACGAGGCAAGTAACTTGAAAGATTTTAAACAGGCTTGAAACTGGTAAGCCAGAACTTCATCATAACAGACGAGCTTATGATTGAAATTGGAGATCGAAGGAAGGAAGGGGTAAAAACGAAGAAAGGAAAGGGAGGAAAGGCAAGGAAAAGATAGAGAAAGAGAAGAAGGAGGGTGGGAAGTAAAAAGGAAAGGAATAATTAGGTTTCTAGAAAATATGGAACTCAGTTTAGACAATGAAGTCAAAATATGCTAGGAATTTGAGATAATCAGCAGGATTCTTAAGAGAGAGAGAGAGAGAGAGAGAGAGAGAGAGAGATGTCATTACATCTGATGGAACAGAATGCAACAAAGATAGCAAGCAGACAGCAAGCACAATTCAAAGTGTTGGTGCTGACCTTTAAAGTCCTAAACAGCCTTGGTCCTGTATACCTGAATGAGCATCTCCACCCCCACCATTCTGCCTGGACACTGAGGTCCTCCTCTGAGGGCCTTCTGGTGGTTCCCTCACTGTGATAAGTGAGGTTACAGGGAACCAAGCAGAGGACCTTCTCAGTAATAGCACCCACCCTGTGGAACGCCCTCCTGTCAGGTGTCAAGGAGATAAGTAACTATATAATCTTTAGAAGACATGTGAAGGCAGCCCTGTATAGGGAAGCTTTTTAAGGTGTAATGTTTTTACATATGTTGGAAGCCACCCAGAGTGGCTGTGGCAACCCAGTCAGATAGGCAGGGTATTATTATTATTATTATTATTATTATTATTATTATTATTATTTAGCAGTAGGCCAACATATCAAGGAAGTCCACACAGAGAGTCAGTGGAAGTCAGACTCCTGAGGGGGGTGGACAACATATGACACCATTGTTAAAACATGGCTGCACATCTACTACCAAGCCAGTTCCAAGTCCTTGAGCGACGCAGCCCTGAGCAATGCAAGTCCAGGGTACCTGAACTCATATATCTCATTTTGATCACTGAGATAATCTGTAGGAGCATCGCTGGTCATTCTCCAAGCTGGCGAGGCTCAATGGACAACAAGAACCGGAGCCTTTATAATGTCATCGCCCCAGTATTGTGGAATGCTCTGCCAACAGAGATTCATCAGGCGCCTTCTGTTTCAACTTTTAAATGCCTGCTGAAATTTTTTTCTATTTTGTCAGGTTTCTGCAGGCAATTAAGAAGAATATGTCTTTCGACAATGATTAATTGATGTCTGTTTTTAAACTTTATACATTTTTTTATTGTATGGTTTTATGCGTAATTGTTGTAAATCACTTTGATATTTTTACGAATCTATTTTTATAAGTAAATAACATATTAGTTTCCTGTAGTTATAATCATCAGCTTTTATTAATTAATTATGTTTGTTTTCATTTTTAATTGGTAAGCCTTAAAGGCATCTGAAATATATGTTAATGTAGATTAAGGAAATTGAGTTTTTTGGAGTCCCAGAAAATAACTAACGAGAGAGAGGAACCTTCAGAATAGATGCACTCACTAGCAATACTACTACTACTACTACTACTACTAATAATAATAATAATAGTACCATAAGATGCTACAGTTGTGTTTTGCTCCTAAGGAGTTGGACAAATGTATTAAAAGGAAATACTTTCCCCTGATCCCAGGGAATAAATTTTGGGTAGCATAGGTGGTATGAAATATTTCTCAGCATTTTGATCCAGCAGCTGGATTTTGTTGAATTCCACTAGAGGAGCAGAGTTCACTTAAATGCACTTTTAATATTCCCTTTGGAGACACCACTTTTGCAGGCTGCTTTTTTGGAAGAGCATTGGCAGGCAAGATCTTTTATTCTAGCAGTAGATATCTGAAAGTACTGAGGGACCAAGGTATCTATTGATGAAGCTCTTATTTGAGGCAAACTAGTAGAGCAAGGGGTGGCGAATCTGTTGGGCTACAACTTGCATCATCAACATTGCCCACAACAGTTCCACTGGTTTGCCCAAATGGTTGGTGATCCCAATCTATATGTAGTTTATATATCGCAATATACACATAAGACACTAGGAACATCAACAATGGGTGGTATCTAACTTATTACATCAGTGCAAAGATTTCCACTTTACATTGGGGTTTCTCTTCAACCCTCCAGAGCAGGGTTTTTTTGGGGGGAGGAGGCACAAGGCACACACCAGGGAGAGGAGATGGGGGCAAGTTGTGTTGTGCAAGCAGAAATCCTTGCAATGATGAAATGTGTTAGGTGGCTATCACTCAACATTTTAAAGTATGGGCTGAAACTTCATTCTTTCTGTTTCTTGGGGATCAATCCACCGCAGCAGTGCCAACAAATCTGTGCCCCCCTTTTCATTTTACAAAGTTACCCAAAGATGGTAAAAGAAGCTTTCCAAACTTGCTTCTCAGCAACAGAGCAACAACAGCCTCCATCAGAGCCCAGTTTTTGTTTTCCACCCCTCTTTGGAGTGAAGTGATGAGAGCTAGACAAAGGCAACTATTTTATCTCACTCACAGCACAATATTTACAATCTGATGAGCAGGGATTTAAATGACAAAGGAATCAAAGTACAGAAGCATCAACAAATCAAACAGCTCCCAAAGCTCACAGAAGCAGCTGTGCTCAGAAGTTCAGTCATCAATACCTCTCTGCGTTCCAAAAAGTCAACTGTCAGTGGCTGCTGTTCTCTTTTTATGGTGATTTAACAGAGGTTCAGAAGTAAGGAGGGACCCTAGCTGACTTTAAAGCTGAAACCGTAGTTGCCAGTTAAAGTGGACATATGAATTGTGATGGAGCACTTGGTCCATTTAGTTCAGTACTAAGTGGGCCAACTCAGATAAGACTGAGGAACTGTTAGTGGGTGGTTGCCAAGACTGGATGGGTGGGAGATCATCTGCTCTTGATGGGGTTACACGTCCTCTGAAGGAGCAGGTTCATAGCTTGGGGGTACTCCTGGATCCATTGCTATCGCTCGAGGTGATAGGAAGAACTTCCTGCCAGTAAGAGCTGTTCAACAGTGGAATTTGCTGCCAAGGAGTGTGGTGGAGTCTCCTTCTTTGGAGGTCTTTAAGCAGAGGCTTGACAGCCATATGTCAGGAGTGCTCTGATGGTGTTTCCTGCTTGGCAGGGGGTTGGACTCGATGGCCCTTGTGGTCTCTTCCAATTCTATGATTCTAGGTGGCCTCAGTGGCTTGGAGTGCCTTCTATTAGCTTTGGCTTGTAGCCCAGCTACACTCCTATCTGGACAGGGATAGCCTAGCTACTGTTGTCTATGCTCTGGTGACCTCTAGGTTAGATTACTACACTGCGTGATATGTAGGGCTGCCTCTGAAGACGGTTGAGAAACTTAGCTAGTGCAGAATTCAGCGGCCAAGTTGCTCACCGAAGCAAGATGGTTTGAGTATATTACACCGATCCTGGTCCAACTGCACTGGCTACCTCAGGTTACATACGCTTCAGGTTACATACACTTCAGGTTACAGACTCCTCTAACCCAGAAATAGTGCTTCAGGTTAAGAACTTTGCTGCAGGATGAGAACAGAAATCGGGCTCCGGCAGCGCGGCAGCAGCAGGAGGCCCCATTAGCTAAAGTGGTGCTTCAGGTTAAGAACAGTTTCAGGTTAAGTACGGATCCCCGGAACGAATTAAGTACTTAACCTGAGGTACCACTGTAAAGCTTTAAAGGCTCAGGACCACAATACCTCAAGGACTGCCTCTTTCCACATGAACCCTGAGATCAGCTTCTGAGGCCCTTCTTCATGTGCCACCTCCTCGAAAGACCCGGAGGGTGGCAACACGAGAATGGGCCTTCTCTGCAGTGGCTCCCCATCTGTGGAGTGTGTGGATATTCTCTCTGTATGTGTGAGAATCATTTGTTCCAGAAACAGAGAAGAACAGAGAAGTTTCAAGAAGCAGCAGAGGGCTGAGATTGTTTTGTCTATACAAGGATGTTTTTTGCTGGGACTGTTCCTTGGACACTTGACTGAATCTTTATGGCACCCATGAATGTTTATTGCCTTCTGTGTGTACATTCAGCCTCAAAGAATCTTCCAAGGAAGGAGCTGTGTTGAGATGTAACTCTGCTAAGTATGGATACTGGAACACACGCACAGCAAAAGTGATTCTGGACCCAGTCCTTCTAAATCATCCATCAGAGGTTTATGGATTGATGCAACAGAATGCTGTCCAGGGAAATTCACCTGGTACCTTCATTATACACCTTTAGATGCCAGGCAAAAATGTTTCTTTTGGCCTTTGATTGATTTGATTAACATCAAATGCCTTTTCAAAATGTGGTGGGGTTTTTTTTTGGGGGGGGGGGTGTTGCTGGGTTGTTGGTTTTATTTTGATTATGTATTTTGTGGTTTTAGATTTTGATTTTATTCTGTGAACTGCTCTGAGACCTCCAGGTGGTATACAAATTCAATAAATAATAATAACAAAATACGTACATACATACATACTCACTCAAGGGCAGTCGTGTTGGAAGTGGCATAACACAAAATGGCTGCCCAGAGGGGTGTGGCATAGCATAACATGACCGTCACATACAACAGAGCCAAAAAAGAGAGAGCTACCAAAATGTGCATGTATGCCCCTTCATCAGCCACCATCAGTTGGGCGTGTGAGAGAGAAGCCACTCCCATCAGCCATTGCCATACTCACAGAGAAAGCCTATTTGCAATTCTCTGATGTTCACCATGGAGGGAAGGGTGTGGGTGGGCAATCCTGGCAGCCAATGAAGCATGGGCATGTTTAAGGGGGCACCTTCAGCGTAAAGAGTGGCCTGGTAAACAGGAATTGAGCAAGGAGAGCAAACAACCCACAGCCACCTGTGCAACTCAAAAATCTGCCCTGGAAGGTCTCCCAAGAGGGAGGTGGGAAAGGAAGATAAAGTATCAAGTTTACAAGAGGAAGTTTGTTTTCTTCACACATCGATAGCATTGGATGCAACCCTCTGAGCTGTTACCATGATACTGTGTTTTCAATCATATGAAGACCACCTTGTGTGGGCTGTGCCCCCAATGGTGGTGTGATAAAATGAGCTCATATATAAACATATGGTGTGAATTAAATGTTGAAATAGTAATTTCAACTGTTGGTTTCCCCTTATGATGCTTCTTTAGCAGTTTAGAGAAATTGGTACTTGTCTTGCACAGAAATGTGGTATGAGTCGTGGCATGGCACCGCCCAACAGCAGCGGCTGGTCCTGAGAGCTGATGACCCTCAACAGTCCTAATCTGCATTTCAGTGGAACTCGGATGAGCAGAGGCATGCAGATGAGCCTTGCGACACCTGCATCACTTGCAGATACAAAATATTGCTTCTGTGCAAAGCACCAATAGCCAAACCAATAAATGAGCACACTGAACTTTCATCCGTCCTATGGAACAACATATTTCAGGGAAAGTTTCAAGTCACTAAAAATCCTAAAGCAGCGTTTTTGGAACACTAGTTGCAGGGCACAAGGTAAAGTTTGAATTATCTCTGAGGGGTCAGTTTGCATTTGTAGATTTCCCTTTGGAATAGTCTCCCACCCCCTCCTCAATATTCATTTTTTATCCCTACTGAAATGTTCGTAATAATAATAATAATAGTAGTAAGCACCTGGGGTTGCCACAGCCGGTGTCATTTGTTTGCTTATTTTTTTGGCCTCTCTGAACATATTTGCAGTTACAATTGGGATTATAAAGGCAGCATTTCCTTCTGTGATGCATTCAAGGTCATACACCATGTTCCCTTGCTTTGCTCTGTATCGCCAGAGTAATAAAAAAAGGTAATGCTCCTTCTTACATTGAGGAGCAGATCTCATTTCTGCCGAACATCTGTGCTGTATGAATTGTCCTATTACACCCAGAACACCAATTCTTTGGTAATATTATCAACTTCATTCTTTCCTCTACATTTATATTTATGTTGATATGAGGCAACTGGGAGATGCTGTGTTTGAAGTATGCATAATTCGAATGGGCATAAAGTGCAAGGAAGGCCATTTTGCTAATAGGAATATGTAGATTCAAAGAAGGAAAATCACAGGCAGAAAGCGGGAGCTAGTAGAAAAATGGAAGAGGTACAGTGTGCACCACTGGGCTGTTTGAAGAATGACGCAGGTAACCCACTAGGGCTGCTGGTCTGAAGGCAAGGCAGGAAGCCAACCGGCAGCCATGCAGGTAAGCAGAGAGTCTAAAGCAAAGTTCTGGCTTGCAAGTTCACCTTCCATCTTTTCTAGAGCCCCATGGTCCATCAGTTGGTGCCAGGTACAAAATGGTGGCTCGGAGGACAAAACCAATTACCCACTGTACCATGGGACTTGTACACTGGAACAACCAGGGGACACCGAGGAATACTGTTGCTGAGTATTCGTTCTCATTGCAGAGGAGGGGCTGTAGGCTTTCTTTGTACGGCCTCAGTTTGTCTCGTTGGTCTTATACCCATGCCCTTAAGCTCCTCTAGCTGAACCTCTAATTGTGCCCATTATGGTATCAAAAGGTACATTTTGCATTTTGATCAGAGGATTGTATTTCCATGACTGAGCCACAGCATTCAAGCCAGTTCTGGTGGGCGGCTTCCAACATATATAAAAGCATAATAAAACATTAAACATTAAAAAAAAACCACTTTCCTATACATGGCTGCCTTCCAATGTCTTCTAAAGGTTGTATAGTTATTTATCTCCTTGGCTTTTTTGGGGGGGGGGGGTGTCACATAACTTCATACCCTCCAACATTCCTCCAATGAAAATAGGGATGCCCTACCATACCCACCAACATTTCTTCAATGAAAACAGGGACATCCTAAGGAAAAGCAGGACATTCCAGGATCAAATCAGGAACCAGGATTGCTTCTGTAAATGCGGGACTGTCCCTGGAAAATAGGGATACTTGGAGGGTCTGCTCTCTTCTGCCCCCACTTCTGGCCTAAAAGTTCACTCTTTGTTTTGGTAATGGGACCAGCTCTATAGGAACAGATGGAATCAAATTGGCCTGTTGTGTCATCTACTTATCTGGCTCCCATCGCAGGGAACTGCACTACAGACAGCCACAAATATGACCTTGATCCGTATTAGCCTAATTGTCCATTGCATTTGTGAAATCAAAAACTGGAGATCAGACCAAACTTAACCGCACGGAGAAAGTGAGTGTTATTGTTAAGTTGCCTTAATACAAAGAGTAACTACTTGAGATGCAGGGAAAACAGCTCGAGGAATAGATGCGAGGACTCTTCTCGAAGATTGCTGTCAGGAGGAGGTGCAGACTATTCCTTTGAAGCTAATGTAGTCAAATTTCCTGGGGCTGGTGCCGCCTTGGGCTGGAGCATCATCTGAATGAGACACATTTCTGTCTAATCCTGCTGAACGTAGATAAGTCTGCCAATTGAAACTGTAAGAGGCCTGACAGCCAATGGCACCAGCTTTGTAATAGCAAATGACTGGTGCTGAAATATCAGAAATGGAACAGCACTTTCTGACAGCACGAAACGAACGTGTATGACAAGACATTTGAGCCACAGTCATTTTCTGCTCAAACAAGTTGTCTCTTCGCTCCAAATATCAGATCTACCTTAGTAACTAAATGGGCAAGTTTCATTTCCTTGCTGACATTTAGCGCTTCTTCTTTGCCCATAGATTGGTTAGCATTTCACAAGTGGCTTGGTGTCACTTATGCAATCTCGGTCCTTCGTGTCACATCAGAAGCTTCTGCTGTTTCTTTTGTGATAGGCACTCCGCCAAAAAAGAAAAAGGAAAAGGTTTTAATTGTGCTTTGCTACAAGTCTGTGGTGCCCTTTTGAGACCAGTCTTTGATGGGGCTTCTGATTGCTAGTTGGACAACCCATCTCAGGAGGCCACCATTTTGCTGAAACTAAGCAGGTCTAGGTGACATTGGTGTCTGAATGGGTGACCCATTGGGAACCACTTTTACACCACCTTGGGCTCCATAATGGAAGGAAGGTGGGATATAAATTCAAGAAAAATAAGTACTTCTAGGCCAAAGTGACTCACTGGGTGGAGAGGAAATGCCAGCACTATCAGGTCTCAGGGACTGGGCAGAAGAGGAGTGTTGGAGACCTCCTCCCCAGCCTGACCCTTCTAGAGAAGAAGAAGGCAGTTCAGAATCACAACCAGGGTTTGAGGGAGATCACAGCTCAGAGGCAGATGAGGGGGAAAGCTGGGAAATAATGGGAGAGGAGGAGGAGGAAGCACCAGGGGTGACAGCTGAAGGACACAGTGTCTTTAGAAAGCATTCCAGACCCCCCCCTCCCAAAACCCAGTGAGCATTTAAAGTAGGAGAGCAGAGAGCTCAAAGGCAGAGAGCACTTTTCAGCACTCGTCGTGATGATGCATGAGAGAAGAAGGGGGTGGAGACTCACTTGGGGCAACGCCATTCTCCCAAGGGGCTGCATTTCCAAGCCTCTCTGTGCATATTGACTAAAAAGCAGTTGGTAAGGACTTTTCCTTGTCTTATCCATTCCTGGCAACCTACCGTGGGGGTTGGATCCTCTGCCGCCTGACATCAGGACTGGAAATAGTGAGGCAGCAGGGAGGTCAGTGCAGTGGAAGTCCACTAGTAGGAGCGCCAGATTGACTCTGCTGCTGTGTTTGTACCATGCTGACCTTTCCTGATACGCTACAGCAACCCACCTGCCAGGAAGCTATCATAGCAACCCCTCTGGGATTCATGAACCTGTGAATTTTGTGGTTGGCTTAAGAAGAGTTTTATACAGTGCTCAATTTTAGTTTCTGTTTGCCACTGTGCAGCTGCTTGGAGTCACAGGAATCTGTTTACATTCCAGAGACAGTCCAGGCTGTTGGAAGTCTCATGAGAGACAGGAGACGCATGTGATGTTTTACTGGTTTCCTATTCCTTTGTTCCTTTGTTTCAGTTGCTCTCTGCTTTCATAGAGAGAGGATGTATATTTCTTTGCTGTCTGCGTAGTAAGAAATAAAGCATAGTGATGTAGCCATAAATCTCATCACTTCCCTGTGCTGGAAACTCTGCTGAACGAGAATGTGCCTGAGGCCTTATCAAAGGCCCAGGTCATTAATTATCGTTGGGAGGCAATTCCGAAGGACTCGGCTGGAGGGAAATGAACTTTATCAGCTTGGCCGAGCACAGATCCCGACATTTTTGGTTATGGGCCCAGAAGAACGGCAGAAGACCGGAATGCAGCAGCTTATCTTCTCTGCGTGTCTAGAAGATTGATGAGAGTGTTATACAGAAGTGTGCTAGGCAAACTAAACTTCATTGCCAGATGTTCAAGACTCCCTACAATATATTGGATAATCAGGTGGTTGTACAATGTAAAGCAGCTTGGCGAAATAAATAACCAGCATAAAAAGAACAATGTTCATGGTAAGAAAACAGTTTCAAAATCATAGAACCTTGGTTTTATAATAGGCATGAGGTTGGGAAATGACCTGCTCATTTTTATTCCAATAATGGAACTTCCAACAAACTTATTATTCTGCATGTTTTGCTGAGCTCTGGAGCAGTACCCATTTTGTGTTTAGGAAAGAAACAGTCTGTGATGTTAGGGAGTTCAAAGGGAGTGGTGTCCTTTGAAGGCTCTTTGTCCAATGGAGCACTAATACAATCATTCATATCCTGTTGATTTTTTGTTAAAAGATCTCATCTCTTATAGGAAAACATTGCCATGACTGGCACCACCATTTTAGCCAGGCGCTCACTTAAATGAGAAAGGCAAAAGGTTTGCTTGTTTTGAGTTTTGTTTCTGTTTATTTTTGGCAATATATGCCGGTGGTTATTTTAAAACCATATTTCACATATCTGATATTTTGACAATGTGCTCACATACATTATATTTCTCAATGATAATAACAGCTATTTGGTGGCCTTCTTTTCCCAGGAGAGTTTAAGCAATGGTTGAATGATTTGCTAAAATAATAACTGGAATGACACCCATACTGAAAAACCTCTCCCCCCCCCCCTTTTGCAGAGGGGTGGGAGAGGAATGAAATGCACTGATTTGATGACCTACTGCATTATTTATGTTTGGTTCCATCTATGTTCATTCAAAGGAACACAGGAAGAAAACAAGAGCCGTCTGAGCAAAAAGCATAATCTTAACTTGGAAAAATGTGGCTACTGAAAGTAAATAGGAATTCCTGAGGCACATGCTGTTGAGAATACACCCCCTGCCCCCTCCACAATATATGTTTAATGGCAACTGTGCCAACCTGTTGCTTTGCATTGTTTGCAGTGATTTTCCCAGGCTTTTAGCCTCTGATGGATTTTCTGTTACTGCTGTGATTGTTTTTAACACTGCCTTTTACTGCTCTTAATGGTGTTTTTGATTATTGCTGTTTTATTGTGCTTTATGGGCTATTGTTAACCACTCTGGTTTTTTTTTATTAATGGACAGTATAGAAATGTTTTTTATAAATACATATCTTGTATCTCTCGCTCTTTGTGTGTGTTATACACATATATTTGCACACACACAAACAGAGAAAGGATGATTTCATAGTGAAGTTACTATTTGCTCTATCTGCTTGCATTTTTAAACGCTAGCAGGCAGTGGCGTATCGTGGGGGGTCCAGGGGGGACCGGCCACACCGGGCGCAACATCTGGGGGGGGAGCGCTCGCACTCGCAGCTCTCTGCCCCTACCTGGCTCACTCACTCTCTCTCACTGCAGTGCTGGCTGTGCGAATCCGATCCGAGCCGCCAGGTCGCCGCCCACTGTGGAGGGGAGGGTGCCAGGCGTGCGGTGCGGTGCGGTGCGGTGTGGTGCGGAGAGATAGCGAGGGACTATCTGGGGGAGGGACAGTGCAGCGGGGGGGGGGCGCAAATTACTTGCCTTGTCCTGGGTGCTGACAACCCACGCTACGCCACTGCTAGCAGGGATACTGAATGCTGGTAGAGATAGGGAATATGTGGCTCTTTAGGTGTTGCAGGATTCCAACTCCCATCAGCCCTAGCTACAACAGCCAATAGCCAATCATCAGGGATAATGTGAGTTGTAGTCCCTCAACACCTGGAGAACCACAAGCTCTTTTTATCCCTGGTCATCTTAGTAATGTGGTATTAGGTAAAGGTAAAGGACCCCGTGTGGTTAAGCCCAGTCAAAGGCAACTATGGGATTGTGGCACTCATCTTGCTTCAGGCTGAGGGAACCGGCGTTTGTCCACAGACAGCTTTCCAAGTCATGTGGCCAGCATGACTAAACCGCTTCTGGCGCAATAGAACACCATATCTGAAGCCAGAGTGCATGGAAACGCCGTTTACCTTCCCGCCTCAGTGTTACCTATTTATCTACTCGCAATGGCATGCTTTCGAACTGCTAGGTTGGCAGGAGCTGGGACAGAGCAACAGGAACTCCTGAACTTCCAATTGGCAGACCCAAGAGGCTCAGTGGTTTGGACCACAGTGCCACCTACGTCCCACCTACGTCTATTACAATTACATAGCTGTACTAGTCTACATTTTGATTAGTGTTCCAGTGTTTAAGGTAAAGGTAAAGGGACCCCTGACCATTAGGTCCAGTCGTGACCAACTCTGGGGTTGCGGTGCTCATCTTGCTTTACTGGCCGAGGGAGCCAGCGTGCAACTTCCAGGTCATGTAGCCAGCATGACTAAGCCACTTCTGGCGAACCAGAGCAGCGCACGGAAACACCGTTTACCTTCCCGTCAGAGCAGTACCTATTTATCTACATGCACTTTGATGTGCTTTCGAACTGCTAGGTTGGCAGAAGCAGGAACCAAGCAGCGGGAGCTCACCCCGTCGCAGGGATTCAAACCGCTGACCTTCTGATCGGCAAGTCCTAGGCTCTGTGGTTTAACCCACAGCGCCACCCGTGTCCCTTTCGCTCCAGTGTTTACCTGCAAATATTTCCAGGAGTCCAAAGGTATGTCTGGAAAAACCCATACCTCACCTTGCTTTTAGTTTATCACAGCCTGTTTAGCGATTGGCTGCTCCTTGATAAGATGCTGCTTCAGTCTCATGCTTTTCTTCAACCTGTATCCTTTCTGGGGGCAGCGGTGTCATCACAATCTGAGTTGGCTGTGCGATGACATCAGAGAGAGAAAATGAAACAGATTTGGAGCATTTTCTGGACGACGTTGCCTGCAGTGTGAGCCAAGTGGGAATTACGTACCTGACATAATGGTAATGGTATCATGATGCCATATATATTTGGCTATGCAATGAAATAATGGAATGCAAACTCAGAGTTAATAATAATAATAATAATAATAATAATAAATTTTATTTATACCCCGTGCTCCCCAGCCAAGACCAGGCTCAGGGCGGCTAACAACCAATAATAAAAACAAGTTGATTAAAATACAATTTAAAAAAAACAAGATTAAAATGCAACATAAAAACATTAGGATGCAGCCTCTTCACAGGAGGAGAAAGGAAAAAGAAAGAGGGGGAGGGCCCTGGTCTCATGAGACAGAGCGTTCCACCAGGCCGGAGCCAGTGTAGAGAAGGCCCTGGCTCTGGTTGAGGCTAATCTAACTTCCTTAGGGCCCGGGACCTCTAGGGTGTTGCTATTTATGGACCTTAAGGTCCTCCGTGGGGCATACCAACTATTATAATTTCAATAATAGTTAGAGCAATACTACCTGCATATACATCAACCAGAAAACAACCCTCTATAGCGGTGCCCTGTGTGATGCCCTGTGGAGCCCGCTGGGCGCTCAGTGCGGATGAATCGGTCATGCTACCCTAAATACACCCCACACCTGGTAGACTGGTGGAAAGCTCTGCCTCCTCATAGATGTTAGGATGGTAGTGTTTCACCAGGGTGTTTTGAAATAAAAATAGAAGATTTTAAAAATAAAAGATAAGATGATATAATGTGTCAACGTGTCAAAAAAAGAGGAAGGAACAATGGGGGAGATCAATAAACATGCAGACAGATGGCAGAAAGGAAGGAAGAGCATAAAAATAACTATCTGATGAAAAGCTAGCACAGATTTAATGATTTGTTTTGAATTAACCTAACCATTGATGCTGCATTGAGCCTGCTGATAGAGCCTGGGCAGCATAATTTATAAACCTAATCCTTCAATTTGGCCCGCATATTATTTTGGGGGGTGGGGTGGGGAGAGGGGAGGAAGTTATATAATTCTCGCATTCAGATACGCAGGCTGGTGGGTAGTTCTTATGTCATCATCAGTTTGAGACGTCTCCTTCTCTAGCCCATAATGTGGGAAATGATTGCCAGCAGGTGTTTAAGGTGCTGTGTTAGATGAAGAAGTTATTTAAGCTAATGTGCCAGCTGCAGAAGGCAGTGGGAGGAAGAAACAACCTGGTGTATTGGGTTTCCTTTGATTAAAGGCTTCCTAGCTTGATATTTACCATCTTCTACAGCCATCAGTTAGGGATTTTGTGGCTGTGAATTGCACTCAAAGTTTAACCTTATTGCTGGGATGCAGAAACCCATACATAAAACTAAAACTTAGTGTAGGAAAAGACTTTCTGCCCACCCAAAGTAGGCTCGACCAAGCTAACTGCAGGGGCATCAAACTGTTTGCAATGAATGGACTTAGAGGGACCTAATTGGGCATCAGTTTGAGCTGTATAAGGGACGCGAGTGGCGCTGTGGGTTAAACCACAGGGTCTAGAACTTGCCGATCAGAAGGTCAGCGGTTTGAATCCCCGCGACGGGGTGAGCTCCCGTTGCTCGGTCCCTGCTCCTGCCAACCTAGCAGTTCGAAAGCACGTCAAAGTGCAAGTAGATAAATAGGTACCACTCTGCCGGGAAGATAAACGGCGTTTCCGTGCGCTGCTCTGGTTCGCCAGAAGCGGCTTAGTCATGTTGGCCACATGACCCGGAAGCTGTACGCCGGCTCCCTCGGCCAATAAAGTGAGATGAGTGCCACAACCCCAGAGTCGGCCACGACTGGACCTAATGGTCAGGGGTGCCTTTACCTTTGAGCTTTATGCTTCACAATCTGAACCTTGAATGTTACCTGCCACTGTAAAATGGATATTTGCAGGTGGCGAGGTGGTGGGTGCATTTGTTGATGCCATGCTTGTTGGACCGCCCATCGCCTTGCTATTAAAGACCCAATTTTTTGATCCAGAGCAGAGTCAGCAGGTGAGTGGAACCCCACTGGTCCCCCAGTCCTTGATGAACTACAATATTGCACTCGTGTATTGGGCCTATTCAGTTAATTTTTCCTTTATTCCTTTATTTGCTCCAAAATTAAGGTAATGAGAAACAAAAGGGTATGAATAGTTCCTTCTGCTTTTTTTTTATTTTAAGTATTGCATGCATATCTATTTTTCACTCATTTCGTGGTCATGGGGGCTTACATTCCTCTGATGTCAGTTGTGGCAGCAGAGCTGATTTTCATTTAATCACAGAATTGTAGACTTGGAAGGGATCCCAAGGGCCATCTAGTCGAACCCCCTGCAATGCAGGAATCTCAACTAAAGCATCCATGTCAGATGGCCATCCAACCTCTGCTTAGGGCCCTCGTATTTACGGGACAGCGTCTCCTGGTATGTCCCACAGAGGACCTTAAGGTCCATGAATAATCATAGTTTAGAGGTCCCAGACCCTAAGGAAGTTAGATTATCCTCCACCAGGGCCAGGGCCTTCTCAGTGATGGCTCCGACCTGGTGGAATGCTCTGTCCAATTAGACCAGGGCCCTGTAGGATTTAACCTCCTTCCACAGGGCCTGTAAGACAGAGCTATTCCACCTGGCTTTCAATTTGAACTTAGCCTGATCTTTCATTCCCCTTTCTTTCCCCCTCCTCCCCTTTTCTTGAAGATTACCTGCTCTGGGACCCCACAGCTAATTCTCCCCTGGTCTCCTCACTGGCCCAAATAGGACTAACTTAGCCAGCTAGCCCTGGTGATCATCTAATGTTTATTGAATGGATTTTCCCCCTAAATTGATTTTTGAATTCTGAATTTATTGTTATTCACATTTTATACTGTATTTTATGCTGTTTTTTGTTGCATCAATTAAGTGTTTTAAATTTGTTGTTAGCCACCCTGAGCCTGGTTTTCTGAACAGGGAAGGGCGGGGTATAAATAAAAAAATTATTATTATCATTATTATTATTAAAAACCTCCAAGGAAGAACAGTCCACAGTTTCCTGAGGGAGTCCGTTCCACTGTCAAACAGCTCTCACTGTCAGAAAGTTCTTCCTTATGTTTAGCTGGAATCTCCTTTCTTGTAACTTGAACCCACTAATTCAAGTCCTACCCTCCAGAGCAGGAGAAAACAAGCTTGTTCCCTCTTCCATGTGACAGCCCTTGAGATATTTGAAGGTGGCTCTCATATCTCCTCTCAGTCTCCTCTTTTCCATACTCTGCTCCTTCAACCGTTCCTCATAAGGTTGGTTTACAGACCCTTGACCATCCTCTGGGTTGCCCTCCTCTGTATATTTCATAAAGCCTCTCCTCCTTACAGAGGGGAGGAGTTGTGAGCAGGAGCCATTTCCCACGTTGGCAGGGGGCATTCCAGCCCCTTGCCCAGCTGGCCTGGCTGCCGCGCCACGCCCCCCGGTAGCCAACCAACCAGGTGGAAGCTTGGGGGCAGGGTTTTGCTGCTCAAACGTGGCCCCGACAGCACTTCCCTTTCATTCCACTGCTGGTTTTCCTCAGATCACCCACCCACGCTCCCTTTAGTTCACTGCTTGGTTCTTGACATTGCTATGGACCTGTGGTTGGTTGCCTTGGTTGTCCAAAGGGCCTGGTAGGAATTTTTATCCAACTGGCAAATTGGCACCGGACACTTGGTTTTTCGCCTACCTTGTAGCAACCGCCTCGTAACAGTTAGGCATTGGAATATGTTTGTGTATTGGAGGGCAGGGTGTGGCCATCGCCTACCCCTCCACAGTATAGGTATTCTGATAAAGGAATCCGACGGTCATGGATCCTGTCCGCCGCCCTTGCTGGTGGCTAGGGCCATGGCACGACCCCTGGTGACATCAGGGGGAGCTTTCAGTTGTATTTGCATCAACAGGTTCCTCCCACTGGTGGTTAACCCTTGTTAGACTCACCCCTCCATGAGGGGGTGGAGTCACGCTCTGTTGTTTTATCCAATGCCTAAGCCAATACCTCTCACATGCTGTAATCAATAAAGTTGTGGCCTTTTTTAACCCATTAACCTAATATACTGTGCCCACGTGTCTTTCTTATCCCCAAGTGGGTGGCGGGTCCTTGAATCACAACTACCGTATTTTTCGCCCTATAGGACGCACTTTCCCCCCTCCAAAAATGAAGGGGAAATGTGTGTGCGTACTATGTGTGTAAAAAATGAAGGGGAAATGTGTGTGCTTACCCCTCTCGCTCTCCAGGCTTCAGGAAGCTATCCGCAAGCCTCACGCGCCCGGCGGGAGGTCCTACCGGGCGCACAAGGCTTGCGGGCAGCAGCCTGCAGCCCAAAGCACGAGGTGAGCTGCGGAGCCCGCCCCGTGCTTCGGGCAGATGTCGGCAAGCCTCACACGCCCTGCAGGAGGTCCCGCCGGGCGCGCAAGGCTGGGGGCGGCAGCCTGCAGCCCAAAGCACGGGGCGAGCTGCGGAGCCCGCCCCGTGCTTCGGGCAGATGTTCGCCGGGCTCACAAGGCATGCAGGCAGCAGCCTGTTCTGGGGGCTGGGGTCAGGGGGAAGCTCGGGCTTCCCCCGTGCCAGCCCCGCGCCTGGGGGGGGGGAGAATAACTTTTTTTCTTTATTCCCCCCCAAAAAAAACTAGGTGCGTCCTATGGGGCGAAAAATACGGTACATCATGGAGGCAGAAACATGTTCCCTGGTGACATGACTGTAGGCCACGTTGGGAACCCCTGAAGGTCCTGATACAGCCCCCCCCCCCTTACAAGTTACATTAGACATCCTTGGTCTGCTGGGATATAAAATCTGGTGAATTTAGTATCTGCAGCGTGGTTTGAAATGGCTGTCTTCTTCTTTCTTATGTACTTACTTAGTAATCTAAGAGTGCAGGTATTCATTGTCCTTTTCATGAGCTGCTGGTGCAGTCTACTTCCAACTGATCAGCACAACATGGTTTTAACAATGTTTTAGCATCACATTTATATTTAGTTCGCCTGCTTGTTGCAAGGGCTATTTAAATATGCGAAGGAATTGACATGCAGCGAGGCTAAAAATGTTTGAGAATGCATCCAGGAACGCATTCCGTTCTCAGCATAGGTTCCTAGTTAGATACAATGCCCATTTTGCCATAAAACGTCTTGTTTACTGCACTAAAAAAAATAGGTAGATTCATATTTCAATGAGTCACACTCCACTCGGTCCACCTTTCATCATGGCTATATGCAGCAGCACCGTTGAAACCATTATAGTACTTTAGTGTCATTATGCTGTACAGTTTGCAAATAAGATACACTGTTATAAAGGAGAAATCAATGCTCTTTCTCCTCTCTTTGGAGCACTTATTTCTGAAAGAAATACTGTTATAGTTATCATTCCCATAACTCTGACAGCTTTCCTTATCCGTCATGCTGAATTATTCTTTTTATGATATTAGTACTTTTACTTACTTAAAGCAGCTTTCGTTTATCTGATGTATTTTTCTTACATTTTATCCCACTTTTCTCCTGGAAAGGAGATCCCAGCTTTTTCAAAAAGCCTCGATAAAAGACCAGGCCTTTCTTTCTTTCTTTCTTTCAAGTTATTTTAAAGCCACTCTTTGAGCTGTGTCCTCACACAAAGTGACGTACAAAGGAATGAAACATTAAGGCAGAAATGACCACAGCAAATTAGATGCTCTGGAGATAATTTAAGACATTGGCATGCCACCCCATAACACAAAATTCTGTGGGTTTTAACAATTATGGGGGGGGGACACAACTGAAATACAGCGTATTAACACCATCAGTTAAAGCCTGCCGAAAAGTCTTCAAAGCCTACCTAAACTCCAGAATTGAAGAGGCAAAGCAAAAATGCATTGGAAAATAGTTGTGAGGTTTGGGGGGCCACCACTGATAAGCTCATGTCTCTTGTGGCTGCTCAGCCTGATTATAACTGTGGGTACTCAAGAAGTTCACCTGAAGTTGATTTTAGAATATGGGCTTATATCAGGCATCCCCAAACTTGGCCCTCCAGCTGTTTTAGGACTACAACTCCCATCATCCCTAGCGAACAGGACCAGTGGTCAGGGATGATGGGAATTGTAGTCTCAAAACAGCTGGAGGGCCGAGTTTGGGGATGGCTGGATTATATGGATGAAAACCATGTAAGGCTTTAAAGCTTCAGACCAGCACTTCGAATTGGATTCAGCAGTCTACTGGTAGTCTCTGCAACTGATGCAAAATTAATTCTTCACTACCACCCGGGCAACCACATTTTGCCACTGTAGCTGTAGGGTCTGGAATATATTCAGAGGCATAATCTAATCTGAAGGAAACCAGAATATGGGTCCACTCTCCTTGCTCTAGAAAGGGCAGCAAGCAGTTGTTGTTTAGTTGTGTCCGACTCTTTGTGACCCCATGGACCAGAGCACACCATGCACTCCTGTCTTCCATTGCCTCCCGCAGTTTGGTCAAACTCATGCTGGTAGCTTTGAGAACACTGTCCAACCATTTCGTCCTCTGTCGTCCCCTTCTCCTTGTGCCCTCCATCTTTTCCAACATCAGGGTCTTTTCCAGGGAGTCTTCTCTTCTCATGAGGTGGCCAAAGTATTGGAGCCTCAGCTTCAGGATCTGTCCTTCCGGTGAGCACTCAGGGCTGATTTCCTTAAGAATGGATAGGTTTGATCTTCTTGCAGTCCATGGGACTCACTGTTGGTCACTTCCATTATTTCTGCATCAGTTTACATGAATAAACTGAAGGGGCACTAAATCCACCTTCTTGCTCCCAAACAGCTGATGGGCTGGGGAGTATAGCCCTATTTGTGTGTGTAATTCCATATCCAGTTAGAAGTCTGCACAGAAAATGCCATGCTAGTTCAGGACACCAGACTCTCTGTCTCTCTCTCTCTCCCCTTCCCCCTCATTTCAGCTCATTTTTCTCATGTATGTGCCAGGTTAAACTATCCTGCACATATAGACAGGTTGTTAGCAATTAGCACCAATGTGGGATGCCATGGTTTTAACAGAGCCAGAAACTGAGGGAATAGTGTCATGTTATAGTCTTATGGGTACATTTCAGCTCACGCAGCCTGATGATGTTGGCAATCTACTTGAAGGCTGGAGGCTTACCATGTCTTCTCTTGACTTACAGATGGTGGCTTTGAAAAGCTGTATTTCTGGGATGTTTAATGCCTCCTTAAAGGAAGATGTGAACCAAGCTATGTTGAAAGAGGCACTGGAGAGTTTGCTGTTTAAGAAACCAGCCACTGCTCTGTGCCAGCTATTACCCAGTTGAAATCCACCATTCTTGGGTGAGGTGACAGAAGAAATGGTGACCTCTCAACTCCAGAAAGTACGGGAGGAAGTTGATCATTTGGATCCATTCCAGTCTGGTTTTTACAGATATAACTGACCTTGTGATTTGTTGTTAAGCTTTCTGCTTTTGCCCATTTTAGTTATTTTAGATTACACTGTGGTTTCCTAATAATACGGTCGGCCATCTTGGATGAGGTAGGCTCAAAAAGCCATCATATGAATAATAAATACGAAAAACTAGGGAGCGCCCTCCTTCTTTCTCTACAGCTTTCCCAAATTATGAGCTTGACTAATTTCTCAGTATTGTGAGCTTTCCTTGCTTGGCTGTTTATTAGTGACTCGGGTGTTGGTTACTGACGGAGGGTTAATCAACCATAGAGAACTTGATTTAAATTTCTGCTCTGGGATTGGGGTGGTGGTGGTGGTTTAGCCATCCAAATAAAAACAAACCATTAATCCATGTGTTGCTCTCAAAAGTCTTGCTACTCTGAATAGTCAGCTAATTAAAGCATCCTTTGGGTGTGGAGATCCAGTTCTGTTCACTTAGGAAAAATAAAGCCACATTTGATGCCTGAGAAATATGCGCATCATGTAAGCAAAACCTGCAGTAGTTAATCATGACTTTGCGGGTGTCCAAGGACAAACTGCTTTGCTAGAGTGTGCATGCGAAAGGAAGCACATCAGGCAGGCTGAATGGGTACTTCCAGCAAGGATTAAAATAGTGTATAGAGCTCACTCCCTGATGTTTCTTCTCATGATACTGCAGAAAACATAATCGTGTTTTTTGCCCCTGTTTTGCCCTCTGCATGAATAGAGGATTGTTGCTAGCACCAGAAAGTATTCTGGGAGTGCCCTCTGTGTGTGCTATCCCTAGGCCATTTCATCAGTTCTACTGTAGGTATTCATCACTTGATCTGTGAGACAATATAATCATCACCAGACCCGTTTGATTGTCTCTAGGCAGCAGGCTGGCTAGATAAAAAGACAAAGGGAACTCGTTTTTCTCTACCATTACATTTTGAAAGTTGCTAGATTTAGCTGACTGTTTTATAGACTACTTAGGCAACTACAGTATTAACCTTTTCAAACACATTTGCATTTTTAAATAAACACTCTCCATCCTCTCAAAATAGCAGAGAACGTACTTTTTCAGCCATCTAAGACCAAGTCAGACCAAGTCATGATTTGTCTCTGGAGCTTACAGAACCACAACAAATGAACAATCGGTAATTTGACACCTGAGATCTGAGGCTGAAGATCAAGGAAACACTGCATACTACCCTCTACAGAAGAGCTGCCCTGGCCAGAGCAGACTGAAGGGGAAGCTGGGCTGTTAGAGGTGTATATCTTGTTTTATTCATTTTTGTGATCTGTCACAAGGGTAGGGCTTGCATGAACGAATCCAGCCTTCTTTGTACATGTTTCGAGAATGTTTGAAGGTGAACATCTGAATAGGACCTGTGTCTTCACCCAATTTAATTTGTGGCTTAGTTCAGGGTAAGATACAGATAGAATTTGGGCCTTTTTGAAATACATATTTTCACCCAGTACGAATTACATGCACAGCCAGGGTTGCATAAAGGGAAGCTCAGTGGCAAATTAATGACAAGACAAGACCGAACTCTGAGAGTGAAAGATGATAATGACAAAATGAACAGTGGGAGATTCATTAACAGGAGCGCACTAAAATGAACACACTGCTTCAATATGAGCATAATTCAATTAGATTTTTATTAGAGCTTCCCAAAATTTCATTTTCATTTGGTTTTTGCACAGAAATTAGTGTTTCATATCAGAAATATTTCAACAAGGTAATCAATGCAGATATCCAATATTTAGTGTTTGTGACACAAACAGAAAGAGATTAATTACCATGTCAAAGGGATGAAACACCTTCTCCCCCCAACCCTATTTTCTGTTCCCTTTATATAACATACTGTACTTCCTACATTGTAATGTGATTCCACACACAATTGCTACGTAAAATGTAAGAGCAGTATAGAACACCCCCAGGAGCAGTTAGGGACACCCCCATGGGCCAAATTAACTGTCAAGGACTGGCTGGAGAACGAGGAGTTGTGGGAAGTACCAGGCGGGGAACCCCTAAGGAAATCCCAGAGGAGGAAGGCTCAGAGCCCGGGGATTGGTGGTGGGACACCAATGAGAGGTCAGAGGGAGAAGATTGGGAGGAGGTACTGGATACTGAAGAGACAACAGGGTTTAGTGGGCAGGAGGAACCTGTGACAGGGAGCAGTTCAGACTCCAAGGCTAAAGCAGAGGAGGGGTGTCAAGAGGCTGCTGAAAAATCCTGGGGGGTCTCTCTCTCCTGCTGTGACAAGCTTCCCTCCTCCCAGTCTCCAAGAGCAGAATAACGAGGAGAGCAGAACAGAGGCCAGAAGTGGGGAGACACAGTTGGGAAACAGCCAGGAGAGGAGAAGCCTTAGAAGGAGTGGAAGGCAGGAACGTTCAGTCCTGGCAACAGGGCAAGACCTGCTGGGAAGTGTTGCTGAGTTGTATGCCGTTTCCTTGAATGAAGAGTTAACTTCACTAACAACGGAGCTCTGCATCTTTCGTGCTGACCTGCATCTGACTCCAACCCTGCCATTTCGCCTCTCAAACCTAATTTGCCCCATGAGACCATTTTGACCAAGCCATGCCCACTTGCCCTACACCTCAAGTGTGGGGCTTTTAAATCTTTGCTTCCATCCCTTATGTCTTAAGGGGATAAGTAAATTTAGTGGATGGGATTCACCCCACCAATGGAAGACCTATGTAAGGATTTCTGTTCTTCCACCATGCACCACATTGACCTGGGGTGTGTCAGGAGAACACCCCCCAAAAAAAACACACACACACAAAGCACATGTGTATGTGTGAGAGGATGTTCCATCTGGCAAGCTGGAATGCTTGCACAGAGAGAATGACTGAAAGGGCATGATGTTGATGTCATGAAATCCTACTCAATATGGATCCAGAGCAGAACTCCGACATATAGTTAGCAGAGTAAAAACTTAAACACATTGCAGGATCCCCCCAAAATAGACCAGAGGCAATTAATTCATCCAGCAGAGCTTTACTGCTACCAAAGGCAAATGAGCATAATGGTCACAAATCCAATAAATGCAGGATTGGCACAGTCCATAAGAAAGGCAGTTGCAGCAGACTTAACTTAAACTTACAACAACTTATAATAAGTCTAAACCTTAGGGTGGTCCCTCCCCCTACCTGACCGATCCCCTGTCAATGCCTCCCTAGGCAGGATTGGGCGATTGGCTGAGGTAGGCAGAGACCTCCAGGTATCCAGCCTGGGAAGGGCGAAGCCAGTCCGTACTACCGGGAGCCACATTGGGATCTGGGGGGCTGCTTGTGACCATGCAAAAGCTGCCCCCCATTTGATGTGGGGAGCAGTCACTATGTACAGAACACCACACCAGAAGAGAGATAGAAAGAAAAAATGAAACCCAGGCTCCTTCTGGCCTCTTATTATAGCCAGCATGACCTTGACAGAAAAGATAACAGAACCAGTTTAAGCTAGCTGTACTCAGCTTCTCTGAAGTAACAACCTAAACATCATGAACCTTCTGCTTGTTTCTTTCATGTAGAGAAGCTTCCAGAACCCTCTTGAATTAATAATAAGAGGAGACATCTCTACACATTAGATCAATACTTTCTGCACTAAGAAATGCAAACAGTTGAATGCTGACCAATGTGTCATCTTGGGCTCAACGTTTCTCTCTCGTGTGAACTTCTGAACATCCTGCCTGGAATGTAACACTGAAAGCAACCAACTATTTTGCAGCAGCAACAACAGCAACATATAAAATGATGACAATGACATCTCTCCACAGTCTCACAACACAAATTGGACCAGATGAACCTCAGGGTCCCGTCCAACTCTACAATTCTATGATTCTATGTCTTACAGAACTGACATCTCAGCTCCACAGAATCCTCTTTATGAACATGTGCCCAACATAAAAGAAAGCATTACTTTGCCTTTGATAAAGCTGGCCCTGTTCATTTGCTGTGGTAAGAATCACATCATAATTAAACTGGAAAAGTAGCAATTATACTGCAAACTCATAGTGACGATGTTTCCCTGCGTGCTTGTACCGTGCCACGGTACAACAAGATCTTCTTTACAAATAAAATAAAAAAGATGACTGCTCTTTGGCACAAGTACAACAATAAAAAACAACAGTAACAAAGTATATGACAGCCTTTCTGTGGATCAAGGGCAGTGCAGATGACAGGCTATCATTTGTCTTGCTTTGTCTTTATATTATCATTCAAGGGAATAAAATGCTGGCTGATGTCCTTTTTTATGCTTCCGCATGTTAAAGCTCGAGGTGATTAATACCTATCATCTATATCTATCATCTATCTATCTCAGCTTCTACTCAATATAATGAAAACGTAATATATAGCAGCTCTTCCAAAATTGTGCCAGGTTAACCCATGTGGTCAAAATATAGCCATGTGCTTATGTGAGGGGATGGGGGGGGGGAGAGAATGTTACACTCCTTCCAAAAGATGTTCAGCACATAGGAGTCTGATAAACAGTTCCTGTGACGACTGGAAGTGGTGGTGGAATATTCCGGAAGTGGTAGAATATCAGTGAGAAGGAATGTTATGGAAGGTACCCTGGGAATGACATTGCTGGGAATGACCTTACACAGCAACCAGGCCCCCTTTCAAAAAAGAAGATTCTAGAAATCTTGGAGAAGCAATCTGGCTCACATCCAAGGACTTCTACTTCAGTTGTGATTAAGTTCTGAAACAGATGCAAGTGTTACAAAAGGGTGATATCCTGACTGACCTTCCAGACTTCTTGTGACAGGTTCTGAGGTAACATATATTTCAGGTTCCAAATGCTATATAAGCTTGTAAGTCTTTTAACTTCTTCCCACTTCCTGGCTTAGCCCACTGCAGGCCTGAGTTTTGCCTTGCCAGGGAACTGGTTATAAACCCTCCAGATTTATCTGAGGAAAATATCCATGGAAAAGCGGGACATCCCAGGATCGAATCAGAAACTGGGACAGCTTCTGAAAATCTGGGACTGTCCCTGGAAAATAGGGACATTTGGAAGGTCTGTGAATATAAACTTGTGTAATGAACCTGTTATCATACCCACAACTCTGTGGACCCTGGATCAATTCATGAGGCAATTCATGCAGTACCACCAATTTTATACTGGGGCCTCTGGCTGTTAGACCAAAGTGCCTTGTTCTTTGAAAGACCAACTTGCCTTATTCTTTGAACCACCATATACATTTTGGAATTGTGAGCTGGTGGCTTGCTCTCTGCTAAACCCCAGTGCCACCAGAGGCTGGAGGACAGTGACCAACCCAGCGGGGATTGGGTGACACGGGGAGTTTTTCAGTGTTTTTAAGCTATAAGCTCGCATTCCATTCTCTTCCGCCGCCAACTTGTGCATGCTTACTCCATGCTCACGGTCTGGTCTGGTGTTCTTTGAGAGTGACGTCATGCAGACAGCAGAAAGTTAAATGGGAATGCAAACAGCTGATAATGCATTGTGAAGTCTGGTGCAATCCGGGATTCGATTCGCTGCTGGGTGCAGTGGTTATGTAAATTGCAAATCTAGGTCATAGAATTAGAAAACCATGGAATTGTAGAGTTGGAAGGGACTCCTAAGGTTCATCCAGCCTTTCTTAACCTGTGGGTCCCCAGATGTTGTTGAACTACAACTCCCATCACCCCTAGCTAGCAAGGCCAGAGCTCAGGGATGATGGGAGTTGTAGTCCAACAACATCTGGGGACCCACAGGTTGAGAACCACTAAGCTAGTCCAACCCCCTGCAATGCAGGAATCCCAGCTGAAGCATCCATGAAAAGATGGCCACCCAACTTCTGCTTTAAAAAGGAAGGAGAGTCTGTCACCTTCCGTGGTAGAGCGGTCTACTGTTGAACAGCTCTTACTGATAGAGAGTCCTTCCTAATGTTTACTTGGAATCTCCTTTCTTGTAATTAGAATCCATTGACTCTCTCTGGAGCAGCCCAAAAGAAGCTTGTTCCACCTTCCGTGGGGCTATCATACCATCTCTCAGTCTTTTCTGCTCCTTTTTCTGCTCCCTCAACCATCAGTGTGTGACTGGTTCCAGCAATTTCTGCATCCTACTTTTTCCAGGGCTTATTTTTTGAAAGAAACTAACAGCAGGGAGCAGTGGCGTAGCGTGGGTTGTCAGCACCCGGGGCAAGGCAAGTAATTTGCGCCCCCTAACCCGGGGCAAGGCAAGTAATTTGCGCCCCCCCGCTGCACTGTCCCTCCCCCAGATAGTCCCCCGCTCTCTCTCCGCACCGCTCCGCACCGCACCGCACCGCACGCCTGGCACCTTCCCCTCCACAGTGGGCGGCGACCCAGCGGCTCGGATCGGATTCGCACAGCCAGCACTGCAGTGAGAGAGAGCGAGTGAGCCAGGTAGGGGCAGAGAGCTGCGAGTGCGAGCGCCCCCCCCAGATGTTGCACCCGGTGCGGCCGGCCCCCCCTGCACCCCCACGCTACGCCACTGGCAGGGAGAGGGACCTGCAGCAAAGTTCAATGCAGCTCCTCAAACACCAGTGATGGTTATATGTAAATGTGTGACAATTTTACTAAAGAAAATGAGTAATAATGCTTAGCATTTATTGAACACATTTCAAGTGTTCAAACACTCCGCCTACATGATCCTAGTGATTCCACAACGACCCAGTAGGGTAGGCCATATCGCAGACAGGAGACAGAGACAGGGAAGAAGAGCTGTTTCCCAGGGCCACCTCTTATATTTGCAGTGGAGGTGCAATTCGGTTCTCACACCAACTCATTTCAAAGTTTGTTTGAGGCCTGCTCCTACTGTCATTAATTCCTGTGGGAACAGGAAACAAGCCCAGACTAGAAAACTTTCATCCATCTCTAGTGAAAAGTATGTGATCAGCTGAATCTATTTTTACTTAAATTGTTCTTTGATTTGTTTCCCTTGGAATGTATCGTGGAATGCTGAGATGTCACTAATGCTAGAATACATAAACATTATTCATTACAAAATACCGTTTCCCAGCTGGGCAGCTCCACATTTCCAGTGGTCATTTAATTAATGGATGCCTAATAGACCCATCTGCAAATCTTACAACAATGCAATACTTCCAGAAACTGAAATTGAGCTTGCCACTGCAAAAAGGATGCAGAGGGAGGCGTGAGTGGGGCAGTCGGGGTGCCAATTAACGATACAGAGGAATACTTGATCTTAGAAGCCTTAGGGGTAATCAATAATGAGTTTCCTTTCTGAGAACGTTATGTAGTTATAAGCACAAGATGATAGGCTTGAGTTGCTTGCATTTTGATGACCTTTTCCTGCATAGTTCCAACTTCTTAATAAGTACAAAAGCTAGACCAAGTTTTATTGTACAATAAAATTCTCAACCAATTCTTGGATCAAAACACACACACACACACACACAGCTCCTCCAGCCACCTAGGTTGTAAAGCACTGTCTAGTCTCCGTAAAAAATTAATAAGTACAATATTAATAAAACAACATGGGAGCTGACTAATATATACTTTCTGTCTGTCATTTCCACGGACACTGGGACACTATTTCATTTCACGAGACGTTATAAGGCTGGCAAAAGAAATGGTCTTGTTTCATGGGCTAATAAGAATTCCGAGCTGAGCTCCAGCCTAGTTCACGGCTTGAAATTTACGAGTCTCATCATTAAATTAACAGTAAGGAATTTCAAGTTCAGTGATTATAATCAGCACAATTCGTAGAGGATGGGGATTTATGAGCCTCATCAATTTAGCAAGGGAGGCCGGAAGAAATGGAACGACCCCATTGGTTAAAAAGAGTGGCAAGAGTCACAACTTCATTTGAGTTTCACTCATTGGGATCTGAACAAGTGAATAAGTGCAGGTTTCATGAGGATGAAAAACTACAAAGTCGGTACGGAGAATATGCCTTTGGATGCTAAATGTGTCAAGTGGCTAGAACCATGCATAAAGGATGACAACAAATGTAGCAGTTCTGGGTCTCCTTCTCTTTCTCCTTCCTTGTCTACCTGTAATGTCTAGTAACTCTAGTTCCTAGATGGGTGCTAGTCAACAAAGTTGAGAGCCAATATGATGTAGTGGTTAGAGTGTTGGACTAGTACATGGAGCACCATGGCTCAGATGCCCACTCTGCCATGGTTTGACCATTCTACAACTTCAATTGATTGGTTGATGGGAAAGGAAACTTCCATTTCCCATGGCAAACCACAAAACTAACAATTCATGACACTGCCGCCAAATCTCCAGGAAGCACCATAGCTGGAGTCCCCTAAAGAATCTAGAACTGCTGGCCAAAGGGTTATCCTTACACTTTAAAGTAAGCTAACTTCTAGAGAAAGTGGTGATAACAACCAGTTTGGATGACAATGTAGGATCAATCTACCAATCCCTATTGGGAGGCATGCCTGTTGTGTTTGTCCATGGAATTTTCTGGGCAGGGATACTGGAGTGGCTTGCCGGTTCCTGCTCCAGGTGGATCACGTTTAGTCAAAACTCTCCGCTATGACCTGTCCATCTTGGGTGGCCCTGCACAGCATAGCTCATAGCTTCTCTGAATTCTTCAAGCCCCTTCGCCACAACAAGGCAGTGATCCATGAAGGAGAAGCAGTGGACCGAGAACTCCCAGAAGTGCAAGCTGGATTTTGAAGGGGCAGAGGAACCAGAGACCAAATTGCAAACATGCGCTGGATTATGGAGAAAGCTAGAGAGTTCCAGAAAAACATCTACTTCTGTTTCATTGACTACACAAAAGCATTTGACTGTGTCGACCACAGCAAACTATGACAAGTTCTTAAAGAAATGGGAGTGCCTGATCACCTCATCTGTCTCCTGAGAAATCTCTATGTGGGACAAGAAGCTACAGTAAGAACTGGATATGGAACAACTGATTGGTTCAAAATTGGGAAAGGGGTATAACAAGGCTGTATATTGTCTCCCTGCTTATTTAACTTATATGCAGA
Source organism: Podarcis tiliguerta (assembly GCF_965153285.1). NCBI lineage: Eukaryota > Metazoa > Chordata > Lepidosauria > Squamata > Lacertidae > Podarcis > Podarcis tiliguerta. Next base: position 76,480,789 of record NC_139539.1, read on the forward strand.
ATTCATCACACGAAAGGCTGGACTGGATGAATCCCAAACCGGAATTAAGATTGCCGGAAGAAATATCAACAACCTCAGATATGCAGATGACACAACCTGGATGGCAGAAAGTGAGGAGGAATTAAAGAACTTTTTAATGAAGGTGAAAGAGGAGAGCACAAAATATGGTCTGAAGCTCAACATCAAAAAAAACTAGGATCATGGCAACTGGTCCCGTCACCTCCTGGCAAATAGAAGGGGAAGAAATGGAGGCAGTGTGAGATTTTACAGTCTTGGGCTCCATGATCACTGCAGATGGTGACAGCAGTCACGAAATTAAAATATGCCTGCTTCTTGGGAGAAAAGCAATGACAAACCTAGACAGCATCTTAAAAAGCAGAGACATCACCTTGCCGACAAAGGTCCGTATAGTTAAAGCTATGGTTTTCCCAGTAGTGATGTGTGGAAGTGAAAGCTGGATCATAAAGAAGGCTGATCGCCAAAGAATTGATGCTTTTGAATTATGGTGCTGGAGGAGCCTCTTAAGAGTCCCATGGACTGCAAGAAGATCAGACCTCTCCATTCTTAAGAAAATCAACCCTGAGTGCTCACTGGAAGGACAGATCGTGAAGCTGAGGCTCCAATACTTTGGCCACCTCATGAGAAGAGAAGACTTCCTGGAAAAGACCCTGATGTTGGGAAAGATGGAGGGCACAAGGAGAAGGGGACGACAGAGGACGAGATGGTTGGATAGTGTTCTCGAAGCTACCAGTATAAGTTTGACCAAGTTGTGGGAGGCAGTGGAAGACAGGAGTGCCTGGTATGCTCTGGTCCATGGGGTCACAAAGAGTTGGACACGACTAAACGACTAAATAACATTGGCAGGCATACATGAGACGTGTAACAAAACATTGCAATTACGCGTTCCTGTTCAGTCTTTCAGCCAGTCGGCCATGCCCTATTTCAGGACCCTCCATTCCATTTCCTCTCCCCCAATTTTCCTATATCTCCCACATCTGGCAAAAGATTCCTGCATTGCATGGAGTTGGACTAGATGACCCATGTGGTCCCTTCCAACTCTATACTTCTATGATTCCATCCAACAAGCACCCAGCATTCTGTGGCCACTGATTCCCATTTTTCTGTTTTGGAGACCTTCATCTGTTTTTCATCTCCACCACCACCACCACAAACGTTCTCTTTCCTTGCCCGTCTTTAGAGCTTGGGTTTCTTGATATCATGAGGGGACTCTGCACTCTGCTTTGGTTTTTCCACTTCTCCAGTGTGTGGAAGGCAGCAAGAAGAAGAGTTTGGATTTGATATCCCGCTTTATCACTACCCGAAGGAATCTCAAAGCGGCTAACATTCTCCTTTCCCTTCCTCCCCCACAAGAAACACTCTGTGAGGTGAGTGGGGCTGAGAGACTTCAGAGAAGTGTGACTAGCCCAAGGTCACCCAGCAGCTGCATGTGGAGGAGCGGAGACGCGAACCCGGTTCACCAGATTACGAGTCTGCCGCTCTTAACCGCTACACCACACTGGCAAGATCAGGTGATGTTGATGCAACAGAGCACAGAGGGTCAACAGAGTGAACACCCACATAGGGCTTCTGTAATCCTTCCTTACACCCATGACCAGTCCAGTTTGCCAGCTATCTCCAGTAAGGTTGTATAACAACTCCTTCTCTCCGGAGAGCTGCTCTGGCTCCTCGCCAAGCAAAGCACAGTAGGGCTGAAATCTCTAGTGGAGGTGTTTTTATGACGCTCCAGTCAAGCAGCCTCCAAAGGAAGTGCAATATTTATTATGTGTTGTAAGGGATGAACATGAGAGAGCAGAGATACATGTTCAGCGGTGACTATAATTCAGAGATTCCTTGCTGTGCAACATTATTTTTGACATCATTTTTTGGTGTTTATTTAATACATGCAATAATTTCTCTGCCTTCCCACACTAAACACCACTGACACTTACACAACATAGTCCTTGCTCTGTGGGATGTCTTCATTAAATTGCTATTGCTGCTGCTGTTATAAACCAGGTCCTTTTGGAGAAGTGGAAGGTAATAGTCAGCACATATTCCATTTTCTTCTTTTTCTATTTAAACTAGATATTCCATTTATTTTAGTATGTGAAATGGACCACAACTATACATTATTAACCTCTCAAACTACCACCATCTCAGTTTCACATGTTATTTTCTCCTGCTTCCCCTCAAAGGAAAATATCAGAAAAAAGATGGAGGGAGGAGATGGCTACCCCCCACACACATGGGTCTATGAGGGAAGCCATCTTGTTTTTCTGTTCACTGTTAGGAGGGATGGCATAACACCTTATTGTTTCCAGGACCCTCCAAGTGTCCCTTTTTTTCAAGGTCAGTCCCAGATTCACAGAAACTGTCCTGCTTTTCCTTAGGATGTTCCTGTTTTCACTGGAGAAATGTTGGAGGGTATGGAGTTATGCAACCCCCGAGCAAAGGGGATAAGTAACTATACAACCTTTAGAAGACATCTGAAGGCAGCCCTGTATGGTTTTATTATGTTTTATATATGTTGGAAACCACCCACAGTGGCTGGAGCTACCCAGTCAGATTGGTGGGATATAAATAGTACAGTGGTACCTCGGGTTACATACGCTTCAGGTTACATACGCTTCAGGTTACAGACTCCGCTAACCCAGAAATAGTGCTTCAGGTTAAGAACTTTGCTTCAGGATGAGAACAGAAATCGTGCTCCGGCGAGGCAGCAGCAGCAGGAGGCCCCATTAGCTAAAGTGGTGCTTCAGGTTAAGAACAGTTTCAGGTTAAGTACGGACCTCCGGAACTAATTAAGTACTTAACCCAAGGTACCACTGTAAAATGATTATGATTATGATTGATTAGGAGATCCCGATTTCCATCGGAGAAATGTTGTAGGGCATGTGTCTATGGACCCATTTTAAAAGCACATGGGGTTGTGGGGTTTCCTCCTGCAAGACACTTGCTTGGTCCTAACCTCTAGATCTTTTCCAAAAGATTATTACAGAAGGCATTTGGTATGGGCCCAGTGTTCACTTTAAACTGTGTGTTTTATGGTATGGCCATGCAAATAATAATAATAATAATAATAGTTTTATTCTTTATACCCCAACCATCTGGCTGGGTTTCCCCACCCACTCTGGGCGGCTCCCAACAGAACAAAACATCAAACATTAAAAACTTCCCTAAACAGGACTGCCTTCAGACGTCTTCTAAAAGTCAAATAGTTGTTTATTTCCTTGACATCTGATGGGAGGGTGTTCCACAGGGTGGGCACTACTACCGAGAAGGCGCTCTGCCTAGTTCCCCGTAGCCTCACTTCTCACAGTGAGGGAACCGCCAGAAGGCCCTCAGAGCTGGACCTCAGCGTCCGGGCAGAACGATGGGGGTGGAGACACTCCTTCAGGTATACTGGACCAAGGCCGTTTAGGGCTTTAAATGTCAGCAGCAACACTATGAATGGTTTTACTGGCATTTATTTTATTAAATTGTAATCCAATGTTGGCCTATATTTTCATGAAAGGCAGTTGTTGGGAAACACAAGTGTGGAGAAATGCTGTTGCATTGAGAGGTCCAGCTTGTGAGTTGTCCATCTGGTTGGCCACTGTGAGAACCAGATGCTGCACTTAATGAGCCTGATATAGGAGAACACTTCAGACAGGTAAGAAATTTAATTACATACATACATACATACATACATACATACATAAAAACACACCAAAAAACAGTCCCAGCACTCCATCATTCTGTACTATGTTTAAGAGGCAGAACATACAATGGGACTACTGTATTTTTCGCCCCATAGGACGCATTTTTCCCCCTCCAAAAATGAAGGGGAAATGTGTGTGCGTCCTATGGGGCGAATGCAGGCTTTCGCTGAAGCCTGGAGAGCGAGAGGCATCAGTGCGCACCGACCCCTCTTGCTCTCCAGGCTTCAGGAAGCTATCCGCAAGCCTTGCAAGCCCGGCGGGAGTTCCCGCGGGCTCACAAGGCTTTCGGGCGGGTTTGCGGAAGGCTTGGGGCAGTAGCCACGGCGGCGGGGGGGGGGGTATTTTTTTTATTCATTCCCCCCCTCCAAAAAAACGAGGTGCGTCCTATGGGCCGGTGCGCCCTATAGGGCGAAAAATACGGTAAGTCATACCCTTCAACATTTCTCCAATGAAAATAGGGACATCCTATTCAATAATAATAATAATTAAAATATAATAATTTTATTATTCAGATCATGCATATCTGATTGGGCTTCCCCAGCCACACTGGGTGGCTACACCCCCCCCCCCAACACAGGGCTGCCTTCAGATGTCTTCTAAAGGTTGTATAGATAAGTATTTCCTTGGCTTGGGGGTCGCATAACTGAGGTCCTACCATACCCTCCAACATTTCTCTGATGAAAATAGGGCATTCTAAGGAAAAGTGGGACATTCCAGGATCAAATCAGAAACCTGTACTGCTTCTGTAAATCTGGAACTGTCCCTGGAAAATAGAGATGCTCGGAGGGTCTGAGCAGTTAGGAATAGGCTTGATTCCTAGTGGTTGGCTGCTGGTACCACCAGAATCAGTGAGCAGGTTTAGCCCACATACCCCAAATGGTCTAAGCTCTGTATCTTTCCCAAGAGGAGAAAGGAGTGCAGCCCTTTATTTTCACCCATTAAGGAGAACAGATGTGCTTCAGTTCTGCAAGGGGAAACAAAGCGCTATAGACAAGGACCCCATTTCTGAGAAATTAAAAAGTGCTTTCCAATAGTGAGTGATTCAGCCCTTCCTGCAAAGTGGGTGGGAAGTACAATATCTGTTTGAGTGCTGGAAGACATGTGGTGTTATGTACTGAGCTGAATAGGATCCAAAATGCAGCAGTCGGATTGGTCCTAGAACCATAGGATCCAAAATGCAGCAGTCTGATTGGTCCTAGAACCATAGGATCCAAAATGCAGCAGTCTGATTGGTCCTAGAACCATAGGATTCAGAATGCAGCAGTCTGATTGGTCCTAGAACAATGCAGCAGTATGATTGGTTGGCAGGAGCCACCCAATCCAGCTCCAGGTGGAAGTGAATCCACAACCTGATTGGCCTACAGGAGAATCCTGGAATTAGCCAATCACGTGCAGCCCAATGTGTAAATAATGTATATAAAGCAGATATTTTGGGGGAACTTCCATTCCTCCTCACCACTATGAGCTGAATAAACAGCATGAAATCCACTCTCGACTCTGAGTATATTTCATGTGGCATTGATGATGTGCAAGCCCTACACACACACACACACACACACACACAGAGAGAGAGAGAGAGAGAGAGAGAGAGAGAGAGAGAGAGAGACTTAATGGGGATGGTGCTAGTTTTAACAGCAGCGGTGATAGTAACCATGACTAACAGCAGTTTAGAGGTGAAAGATGGTATGAGGGGGGAAAGGCATAAAGTAATGGAAAAGAGACAACAAGAAATGTGAGCTGGCTGTAATCATCGGAAGGTAGGATGGGGCCAGAGACGTTCTTTAAGCGCCTGCAAAATAGCTTTGAATAAGTCTTCCAGGGGAGCAATGATTTTTATACCTCAGTTTCTCAGTGGTTGGTATGATAGCTTGCCTTCTATGGTATTGTCCCTGCTGTGGCTCAACCTAAAAGGCAGTCAAGCTTATCTTTTCTCCAGGGGTGATTTTTATGCCATGACTTAGAGTCTTAACTAAAATGCTTTATTCGGCTGCTGTGACTTTGTATGCAGGTGGTTTTCCTTTTCTTTTTTCTTTTACCCCTCTGGATATGCCACATGTGACATTGAATATATATATATATATAGAGAGAGAGAGAGAGAGACTTCAGAAACCAACCTTATTTAGATGTGCCGTTCAGAGCCGCAAAGAAACACGCTTGTTTCTCATCTAACAGAACTAGCATACAAAGACACTTTGGAAGAAAGTTAATATTACAGTACTGGGGGAGGGGGAGGGGGGAAATTCTCAAAATGACATTGTCCTTCATGGAATGTCCTTTATGCAATCGAGTAACAAAACAACAACTGCCAGTAAAGCTTTTAACACCACATATGCTCAAATTGTGCTAGTTTCTGTTAGATAGATTTGCTATCGACGCGACAGGTCACAATGCAATTTAGAAGCAATTAAAAGGTAATGAATGTGCTGAACTGAAACCTCTGCCTGGGAGGCTTTTTTTCCCCTCCCAGTGTACAGGAGAAAGCAGATAGATCTGTGCCCTTCAGTAATTTGGGCTGGCGAAACGGCAATGCAGCCTCGGCTGAAATGGGGTTTTTAATGTCGGAAGGGCTGTTTGCCGATACTGCGCTGAGGTGGCAGGATACATCATAAATATGCTCAGAAAACAACAAGCCTTCCTCTGATGACCTGATGTTGGAGAGCTATGGGACCTAGGTTTGCAGATGAAATGAGATGAGACGGAAAATGCCAAATTGTGTTGCATTCAGGCACAGTGACTTAATTACGCACTGTTCCGTTAAGTGTAACTGAGCCTCCAGATTCCTTCATTCTTTTCCTTCCTTGTTCTAGGAGAAGATCTGCTACAGGCCTGCATTAAGAGCCTTGCCAGGGGGCTGTACAAAACCCTATCTAATAAATCTGCTATGTTACCAACACTGGTGTGGAGGCTGGATTAGTAACCGAGGTTTAACAAACCAGTATCTGAGATTCTGTCGTCACTCTTCTCAGTTACAGGTATATATACTTATAGGGAAAGGTGAGAGTGTAAGCAGTGAGATCAGATGAAATGAAATTTGAAAAGTGACAATTCAATTAGAACTTCAGTTATGCAAAATAAACACAGTGGCCCTTAACCCCCCCCCAACCCCCCCCAACAACTTAGCAATGCTGAATTAATTAACATCTGAAGAGGGACAGGAAACCGTTGTCTGTATCCAGACTCAGCTGAACAGAACTGAACTTTATGGTGACATCCATGCATCCTTTGACATTCCTTTGTACAAGAATGGCCACCATAACATCAGTAGCATGGTAGGTTGAAATGTTGTCCTACTGGTTTCTGAATATTGCCATTTTTGGTGTCAGATTTGTGTCCATTTATTCTTTTCCATAGGGACTGGCCCATTCGTCCCACATAGAATGTAAAGGCGCATTTCCCTGTGGAAAAGAAGTGGACTCTAGTCTTAAAAAACCTTATGCCCTAATAAATTTGCTATCACAAGATTCAGTTATTTTTGTGATGTCTGAGTGTAGCCTAAGCATGGGGGGGGGGGTGAATGCATTGAGGATGGCAGAATACTGATGTCCTTCCTTCTTGTCCCACTGCCCAGGATAAGACAGATGGCGAAGGAAGGAGAATCAGAGTGGAAATTTCAGCAGGCAGGCACAACATCTTTATTTTTAATATCCTTGTACTCAATTACGACATTATTTCATGTTTTGTGAAGATGGTATCTTTGTCGGGGCACCCACACATTTTCCGCAGACTCCAGCATTACTTCCTACAGGATTAATGGCTTGGTAAATGAGGCAGAACTGCCCGCACAGTTAATTAATGGTGGTATATGTCAAACACTGATAAAATCAAAATGATGGATAGTGCATTAAGCCACAAAGTTTGGATTGGTTTATCCTCATTCTAAAGATTTATCTCAAACAGTGCAGGTCAAGGCCATATTTGTCTCAAAATGACGATGAGTGGTCATTTCCTAAAACAATTTTGAGCAGATAATACGGGGTCCTTCATCCCATATTTATGTTTATTTCCTCCTATATAGCCTCCTATAGTTTTCTGTCATAAACTGTTTAAAGTAACGCTAGTGCTAATTAAAGTCATTCTGGTGATACCTTGCTTGAAATCTCAGTCTGAAATGCAGTGAGCACACACGCACAAGACACACTCTGCACTCCTCCATTGTTGATGCATGTGTGTATAATGGTTTTGCTGAGGAAGTTACTATGGTAATTGCAGGTTTAACATTCAGAGGTGCGGTGGCTGAAAACATAACATTCATTTTGCAGCCAAACAAACAGTAATCTTACAAAACAAGTTATTCTCAGTTCATTTTCAAATGTTTCTTCTCCAGACAATGGAGCTTCCCAGATTCTTGAGTAACAGTCCAGATTCCTGGATGAACATTTGGTGATCTTACCAGACATGGGTCACTAGAAGTGTGTTCATGGTCCAGTCTCCCAGCATTTTCACAGACATATTCCGTATTTTGTATACGTTTGATGACCATTTTCCCCGGGGGGGGGGTCCATTTCTGCCCCCATTCACATTGACAGAGTGCGTATAAGTGTGGCCCACCTCGTTCCACCCTTGTTCCACATTTTAGAGACATATTTGGTGACTTTTTGGTCACTTCTGGGTTAGGTGATGTGTATGTATTCGCAATCACACATCTTTCAGACAGGTGTTAAGCAGTCGTCACCTTATATTTATTTTTCCAGTGCTCTGTATCTTGATGTTTTGAATGTTTGCTGTAAACTGCTTTGGGCACAGCTCATTGTGGAACAGCGGTATACAAGTACAGTGGTGCCCCGCAAGACGAATGCCTCGTAAGACGGAAAACCCGCTAGACGAAAGGGTTTTCCGTTTTGGAGGTGCTTCGCAAAACAAATTTCCTATGGGCTTGCTTCGCAAGACGAAAATGTCTTGCGAGTTCCTGCGATTTTTTTTCGCTCCCCACCCCCTTTTTCTAAGGCACTAAGCTGCTAATAGCCTTTTAGCAGCTAATCTGCTAATCCCTTAAGCCTTTAATAGCCACTAATAGCCGCTAAACCGCTAATAGCGCTAATCTGCTAATCCGCTAATGGGGTTGCTTCGCAAGACGAAAAACCGCTATACGAAGAGACTCGCGGAACGGATTCTTTTCGTCTTGCGAGGCACCACTGTATATCGATCAATCAATCTTAGTAGTTTACACGAAATGTTAAAATTATCCATAAGAAAACAGTTCAAAACAGTAATTTAAAACATTTAAAAGATAATAAAAACAAACAGTAAATGATTGAATGTCACTATCGTCATCTACATGACTGGATAAAGGTAAAGGTAAAGGGACCCCTGGCCATTAGGTCCAGTCATGACCAACTCTGGGGTTGTGGCGCGCATCTCACTTTATTGGCTGAGGGAGCCAGCGTTTGTCCGCAGACAGCTTCCAGGTCATGTGGCCAGCATGACTAAGCCGCTTCTGGCGAACCAGAGCAGCACACGGAAACGCCGTTTACCTTCCCGCTGGAGCGGTTCCTATTTATCTACTTGCACTTTGACATGCTTTTGAACTGCTAGGTTGGTTGGCAGGAGCAGGGGCCGAGCAACAGGAGCTCACCCCGTCGCAGGGATTCGAACCAATCTGGAAGTCACCAATGTCTGAACCACTGTGTTCAAGTTCTCCTGGTCCAGGAATGGCCATAGCTATTCCACCAGTTGCAGCTGGTAACAGGGGCTTCTATAGTCCTCCAGTGACAAAGCTGGACCCAGAAGTACTCCCAGAATGTATGCCTGGGAGTGTGAGGGTTATGCCAGCCCCCTGAGCTGGGACTGAGGGTATTTAAGTGATGTCCCAAGATCCCTCAAGGGGATCCCCCTAGGGAGATGTAGGGTGTCTGGCCCCCACTTAATATGAGCATGGATCCAGTCTAGCCTCTCTTATGCCTGTTATGAAATATTTGTGCATATCAGAGGTAAGAAGCTTCAGCCAAATGCAGCCCCCTCCAGAACTCTCTTTCTGGCCCTTGAGGCTTTCCCCAGCCACCCTTCTCAGGCCTTGCTTCACACAGCCCTTGAGTGTTTCTGACCACCTGGACGATGTCCTTGAACTCTGATATGCCTCTTTCTTCTCTGGGGTATGTAGAAAGGAACCTATTGTACAAAGGTGAATTTTTCATTCAATGCTCAGACCACCTTTTTGCCTCTGGACCCACCCAACTCTGGTGCTTGGGCCTTGGAAAGCTGTTCAAAAGGGAGCACAGACTTCTCCACCCCTGGTGCACATCATAGAATCATAGAATCATAGAGTTGGAAGAGACCACCAGGGCCATCGAGTCCAACCCCCTGCCAAGCAGGAAACACCATCAGAGCACTCCTGACATATGGTTGTCAAGCCTCTGCTTAAAGACCTCCAAAGAAGGAGACTCTACCACACTTCTTGGCAGCAAATTCCACTGTCAAACAGCTCTTACTGTCAGGAAGTTCTTCCTAATGTTTAGGTGGAATCTTCTTTCTTGTAGAAGAACAGCAAACCTAGCAAATGTTGTGATGGGGAACAAGAAAGCCCCTCAACCCTTGGCTGAATTGTGAGAAGAATCCCACTGCAGCCTCATCAGCTGGCGACTAGCTTCCAATCCAGAGCAACTACTGGATATATTTTTATGCAGATTGTTAAGAATTTGCAGCAGAGTCAAAACTCAGATTTTCTATTCACATTTGAATGGATCTCAAATCTTAGCATTTGCGGGGCCAATTTTCCAACAGTTGTTTCCCCTCTTTTAAAAATTTCTTTCTATGCAAGTGCCGCCTTTGCAGTTCCATGGTTATGACATATTCCCTCTTTTTCCCATGGAAACTTTAAAAAAATAATAATATTCTGAGCTATAATGAAGTGCAAATAACATGCACCTGGTTCTTCCCTTTGAACAAATATTCATGTTTTCACAGTATTTACTTGGCTTTGGCAGTTTATGATCATTTTCGTTGGTTACCAGTTTACACAGAATTTACAGTCTCATGCATAATAATGGCAATGCAAATTCAAAAGCAATTTGGAATGTGTAGAGAAATAGGTTTAATTCTGTGGTCCTGCGTGCTGCATCCATTTATATTCTTCTATCACTTATTAGCTCAATGTTGTGAATCATTTCTATTTTATTTGTATATAATTTTATTCCTTAATGACAGGCTGCTCGCCAGGAACTGGTTCTGAAGTTGAATAGCATCAGTGATCTCAATGCTTCTCTCTTCCCCTGCACCTGAATAGACAGAAATGCTATTGGTGGATGGTGCATCCATCTGGATGAATGGCGTTCAAACTGGACAGGGTTGCATTCCTTGAAAGGATCTGGTACTCAGTGGTGTGGTCATTGAACCAGGTCTGCAGCAGTATGTTTATTGATGCAAAATTGCCATAAGAAGTGGCATCTGTGGCTCTAAGCATCTTTGACCAGCTTCAGGTGACGTGACAGCTGCAAACATGCCTAGATGGAGTCAGCGCAGCCACATTTACCAGTAACTTTGTTGATAACCTCTCATTTCGACTATTGAAATGTGATGGAAGTTGGGTTGCCTTTAAAAATGGCCCGGAAATTGCAGTTGGTCAAATTTTGAGCTGGGTTTAGGAGGTTCAATGCATTATCTCCAAGTCTGTTTCCGGAGCCAATTCAAAGGGCTGCTTTTAACCATTCAAGCCCATAACAGCTTGGGATCAGGTGACCTGAAAGATAATATTCTTTCATAGATATCTACCCAAAGTTTAAAACCATCTTCAAAAACCTTGCTCTGTACAGCCTCACAAAATGAGGAGTTGAGTGGCTACAAGCCTTCTCAGTTATGGCAACCTGGGCATGGAATTGCTTAACCAGAGATGCTTACCAGCAGTGGCACGCAGTCAGTGTACTAGGTTAGACCCTTAAATGTTTCCCTGGTGCCTCCTTCCCAAAGCCTGGGAAGAGCCTGTCCAGCTTAAGGAGGGAGCAGTGATGCTCACATGCAGGATACCACAATGTCATGTGCACATCGGGCTCATCCTCAATTGCCCTTGCAAGCTGGCACCTCTGGCCCTAACTATTCCTGCACTCCACTGATGACCAGAAACCTTTTCATTCTCCCAGGAACAAAGAAAATCTGGGTTCTCACTCTGGCACTTACTTAAGTAGAACAGACTCCCTGCTGCAAACATTCAGCCTCTAACCTGTGGTGGGTTGTGGAAACTGTGACATGGACGTACACAGTGGGCTTGTCCCTGCTCGCCCCGTCATGTGATAGTAATCACATAGTGGTGGTTGAGAGAATAAGTGAATAGGGCAGGCATGCCCAAACTTGGCCCTCCAGCTGTTTTGGGACTACAATTCCCATCATCCCTGACCACTGGTCCTGTTAGCTAGGGATAATGGGAGTTGTACTTTGGCCACCTCATGAGAAGAGAAGACTCCCTGGAAAAGACCCTGATGTTAGGAAAGATGGAGGGCACAAGGAGAAGGGGACGACAGAGGACGAGATGGTTGGACAGTGTTCTCGAAGCTACAAACATGAGTCTGACCAAACTGCTGGAGGCAGTGGAAGACAGAAGTGCCTGGCGTGCTCTGGTCCAGGGGGTCATGAAGAGTCAGACACGACTAAACGACTAAACAACAACAATGGGAGTTGCAGTCCCAAAACAGCTGGAGGACCAAGTTTGGCCATGCCTGGAATAGGGCACTGGTGACTGATCCAACACTCACAGGGGTATGACAGGGCAGAGGTGCACTGCAGTCTCTATGGATCCTTGCATTGTTCAGGCCCTTCCACCATACATGTACTGCCCATTATAAGAAATTCACTCTTCTCCTATATATTTTGGAAAGTTGTTTGTCTGTTCACTGTACATTTGGACATCTCTTAAGATATCACAACCCAATTTTGCATGACGGTTTCTGAGATCAGGGAGAAGGTTTTCATCTCCACAGTAGCACAGTGTGGGTTGCCAGTGCCTGGGGCCCGCTCAGAATGGGGATGGGTGGGAGGGAAATGGATGGAGTACGCATGCACATTCAACTGCCTAACGATGTCTGCGTCACCGAGGAGATTGAATCTGCAGAGATAAGAAAAGAAGAGTCGTTCCTTTGTCTGGAGAGGTCACTTCCTGGTTTGCATGGAGAAGACCTTTTCAACAGAGCCCAGTGATGGAAGCGCACCACTGTACTGAGGCAGTATTGGGTGTTGACATTTTGCGCCCCTAACAATTTTCTCCCGGGGCAACCACCGCTGTGGCCCACCCCTATGCTATGCCACTGCACCTCCATTTGGATATACCGGTAACTGGGTGCCATTTTGGATCAATATGGCAGACTGCACCTTTCAGAGCTGCACTGTGTTTAACCACTGTTTATAAAACTGCACTGGCCGTTTGGGTTCCTAAAATTCTGGCGCTTTGCCAGGGGGGCAAGGTTGCTAGCATTTCATAATGTCCGAAAACCTAAGAGCAGCTACAGAGACATTACATCATCTCTCATGAAGCCTTCTCCACAGCTCATGTCGATCTGTTACAATATATCTTACCTAGGCTTGGCGAATGTGCTGACCACGCAATTCAAGGGAGGTTAACAATCAATAACAACGTTGGCTTCTTTAGATCCTCACATTTTGCCCAGGTTCAATGAATAAAAGCTGCTCCTGTGCATAGTGAGGCCGGGGCAGGATGCAAAGGATTCATTTGGACTGCTCTCTGTGCACTGCCCTGTCAGGGTTAGCAAAAGCATTAGAAGAAGCCAGCCGGAGAAGAAAGCTGATCTTGATTTCTGCAGGAAAGGTCAGGGCTATGGCTTTGTATAAATCTTATCTGCAACGCTAAGGGAAAGAAAAGTCTTCGGGCGCCCTCCAACTTGCATCTTGTTTCCGCATTATGTTACGTGACACAGAATAACACCGCATAACCCCATTTAATGTGATGTGCCATCAATTTTTATTAAAGCAATTTATTTCCACTGCCCCTGGAAAAAAAGGCTGAAGTCCTATTAAATGGAAAGAATTTCAGAGGTACCCGTTTGTAGACCGTTTGCAAATATAGGTATCTCAGAGTGAGCTTTCCCCCACAACAAAGGTTATCTCCAATGCTCAGCAATACCAAACAGTCAGCACAGCAGCCGCCAATTCTATAAAATGGAAATTTCCGGGAGGCGGGGGGAAGCATTCAGTCACCCGGGAAACTGTCATTTTGACAGGATAGACTATACTGAGCTGTGTACAGCAGACCTTGGAGTCCAGCTGGAGTATGATGAATGGAAGAGACTGGAGGCCATTTTATACAATCAGCAGAATCAAGTGGTAAAGCTTTTCCCGGACTGTACCACTTTAGGCTGCAAATGTGCCTGTGGGGAGAGGGGGGGGGGGATGCCAGAAAGAAAGAAAGAAAGAAAGAAAGAAAGAAAGAAAGAAAGAAAGAAAGAAAGAACCTGTTGGGTGACAAAGTGAAATAACTAAATATAATGGTGTAAAAAAATGCGTTAAAAAAACCCAGATCTGCAGTTTTGTTCTACGCACTGGTGAAGAAAAAGAAATGCACTCAAAGTGGAAACAAACTCAAAGAGGCGGTGCTCAGACTCCTGCTATTGCAATGCGGTGTTCCCTGTCTCTTCCCCATGTGTGCTCCCTTCTTCTCTACAAGCTGGCTCTGGGTGATCAGGAGATCCCCCAGAATACCATGGCAGGGGTGAGGAAAGGGGAGATTATTTTGCTGGGCAAGCAGCTCCCCTTTCTCGGTGGCCCTACACATTGCACAGTTTCTAGATAATTCAGCCGACCCCCTGCCCAATACTCCTGCTCACCTGTCTCCATTCTGCTAATACAGTGGTACCCCGCAAGACGAATGCCTCGGAAGACGAAAAACTCGCAAGACGAAAGGGTTTTTCGTTTTCTGAGGTGCTTTGCAAGATGGATTTTCCTAAGGGCTTGCTTCGCTAGACGAAACAGCCCTGCCTCTCGTGTCATGGCGACGGTCACTGCACGCACACACGCTCGCTTCCCCGCTCCTCTGGCTCCCTCCCACCTTCCTGCTGACGGCTCCTCCGGCTCCCTCCCACCTTCTGGCTGACAGTTAATGCCTTGCGCCGCTGCCCACCCCCTCGTGCACTCCCCTCAGAGAGCCGTTGCCGCCAGCGCCTCTCTCTCCCTGGAGTTGCGCTCCTGAGCCCCGCCGCCCTCCAGCAGCCGCGTCGCACGGTGGCCACATTGCGTGGGTGAGTCTGAGGTACCGGCTGCGGCAGCTGTCCTGCTTCTCCCCGCCCCTCCCTGCCGTTGTCAGTGTTTAAATGCAGTGGTGCTTCGCAAGACGAAAAAACTCGTACAATGAAAAAACTCGCGGAACGAATTAATTTTGTCTTGCGAGGCACCACTGTACTCTATAGATCATCCTTTCCCTACTGGTATTATATCACATTGCATTGCATTCTTACTACTGCTCAAGAGACAGCCACCATATGACAGTGATAATAAAAATCTTGCCTCAGCAGAGAGTTCAACACAATGTTATTGGAACATATCGCTTATGCAGCCCCTGCATGTATTCACTGAACTTGTGGCGGCGAGGAAGTAATACTTTTTCAGCTGATGCCAATCCCGGCATCAGCACACATACTGATCATGCCCCGTCTCTTAAGTCTCACATTAGAGTGAAAGGGATCTTCTTCACCCACCACACAACAGGAGACTATGAGACAACCGTAATTCCTGATTACAGTTAGGAGTCTTAGGCATGTACCTATGGGACCGCCTCTCCTGGTATGCCCCACGGAGGACCTTAAGGTCTACAAATGACAACATTTTGGAGGTCCCAAGTCACAAAGTGGTTAGATTGGTCTCAACTTAGAGCCAGGGCCTTTTCATTACTGGCCCCGACTTGGTGGAACGCTCTGTCACAAGAGACTAGGGCCCTGCAGGACTTGACATCTTTCTTCAGGGCCTGCAAGACAGAGCTGTTCCACCTGGCCTTTGGTTTAGACTCAGTCTGACCCTTATGTTTCCCTCCCCTTAAGGTTTTGATCTATGGGCTACTTTTAAAATGAGGCTGCATTTTAAATTGCATTTTAACCTGTATTTTAAATTGGTTTTTCCCCCTATTATGTATTTACTGTAATTTTACTAGTGTTAGCCACCCTGAGCCCGGCTCTGGCCAGGGAGGGCGGGGTATAAATAATATATTATTATTATTATTATTATTATTATTATTATTATTATTATTATTATTTTCAAGCAGAGCTCACCAGAGCTCCTGTGATGTGAGGGCCATTGCCATTCTAAGAGGACGAGGGAGAAGTTAATGGCCAAACACCGGCACCTCTTTTTCTAATATTGAAAGTGCAAATATTGTGTGTGTGTGTGTGTGTTGTAAAATCTCTCCCCTCCACAATTTCAGGGTAACACATCCTATCAGAAGCAGTTTGCTGGGTGAGTCGCTCTCACAAGAACATATTATTTGATAGCTTGTTTGGGATTCCTCAATAAGAAGATCTGTAATGGCAGATAAGCATTTTTGGAAGACCACTCCTACTTTCCCCATGTCATGCACATTGCAGGGGCGTTTGGGATGTGGTTTATGGTTTCATTGCGAGGCAAAACTAAGGTCCAACAGAATTGGCTGGTTCCTGCCCCTCCCCGTTGAACAGGTTGTGTGCTTCAGAACATCTTCAGCCAGCTGTGATTTTGTGAGAGACATACAATGTTTCCTTAAGTGGAATGTCTTCCCTAAACCTTTGCTGCCTCCCTTCATGGTGCTGAATGGAAGGAGGCTTACTCTAGCATTGGGAAACAAAAAGGAAAGCAACCCAGCTACCTAAAATAACACATTTTCTGCCTAATACTATTTTTATTTTTGAAAATCTGAGGTGCACTATAGGGCAGGAGGATTCGGATTTGTCATTCAGACCTTAAAAATGGGGGAAAGGGGGGGGGGACTTTAGGGATCAGCTAGTTCCTACCAGATTCTCTTCATCCTAACAAGCCACCTTCTCAGACAGGAGGCCAAACTCATATGCACTTCAGTAGCTCCTACCTGCGAGCTGAGTCTGAATGTGTTCCTGAAAATGACCCTGGAGGAAGCTGTAACCATAGCAGTAGCAATGAGACAATTTATTCCTTTATAAATGGAAACAGAAAAAGTTATTAGCATATCGACCTTGTTAGCTTCAAAAAAATGTTAACCTCTTTCTTGAAGAACTAGATCTCTTCCCCCACCTTTTTTTTTTTTACACATGTGTATGTTCAGTGATAAGTCATTATGACCTACAAATGAGATTTTTTTTAAAAAAAAAAAAAGAGGAAAAGTTTTAAAATGTGTTTTTGGAATTTAGTTTCCAAAGATGGTGTGAGCCTATTTTTTGTTCTTGGGACAGAATTCCTTGGACCCAAGTTGGTTAGGTAAAGGTAAAGGGACCCCTGACCATTAGGTCCAGTCGTGACTGACTCTGGGGTTGCGGCGCTCATCTCGCTTTATTGGCCGAGGGAGTCTTCGTACAGCTTCCGGGTCATGTGGCCAGCATGACTAAGCTGCTTCTGGCGAACCAGAGCAGTGCACAGAAATGCCGTTTACCTTCCTGCCAGAGCAGTACCTATTTATCTACTTGCACTTTCACATGCTTTCAAACTGCTAGGTTGGCAGGAGCAGGGACTGAGCAATGGAAGCTCACCCCGCCACGGGGATTCGAACCACCGACCTTCTGATCGGCAAGTCCTAGGCTCTGTGGTTTAACCCACAGTGCCACCTACGTCCCCCCAAGTTGGTTAGGATCTCATAAATGGCTACAAGAAGCATAAACCTGGTGGGCAGCCAGTGTTAGCATCTCAGCACCAAAGTTATACGCTGGCAATAGTCTGCCCCCATCAGACAATTGACCCAAAATTCTAAATAGGGTTTTGAAGTGCATCCCACTAAGAATATGTAGGATTCCTCACTGCGGCTGGAATTCCCAACCATATTAACACAGGAAGCTGCCTTATAGTGAGTTAGACCATTGGCCCATGTAGCTCAGCATTGTCCACACTGTGGCTCTGTGGGGTCTCTCCCAACCCTTCAGCATCCTTTTGCTCCATAAATGTTCCACTATTCAAACTCCAACGCAGCTTAGTATGTTCAGACATATGGAGTAGATTAGATTGCACTGGGTGTGGTTCCCCCCTTCCTTCTTCTTAAGCAAAACCTCTGCTGGTCAACTGGTGGTCCTATTTCCCCACCTGAACAGGTTTTTTTAAGCATCACAAGTGCCATCCCTGCTTTTGAAATCTGTGTGATTAACGATTTGGGCCCTGTGCTTACAAAGCAAGGGACTGAGTAGTTTTCCTCCGATCCCTTGTTTTCCAGACACAAGTATGAGTTGTTTTACCTTTGTCCCACCACTTCCCCCCCAGAAAACCTTCTCTTTAGCGTTAAATTGGAGCAAACATCAATCTGGAGAAAACCTGATTGATGTTTGCTCCGATTCTGCAGTAAACGGCGGGTTTTCCCAGTGGAAAGAGGCTGGGCAAGCGGAAGTGTGGATGAACCTTCTACTTCCTATGTAGAAGCCTGTGCCATGCATAGATGATCTGTAGCTTGAATGGCGCTTTGAATTTCTCTTGATCTGTTACCTCATATTTTTGTTTTTATTTTAGTTTCACACACTATTCTTGTCCTCAAAAGAAAACGAATCCATAAAAGATGAGCTCTTTTCCTGGCTTTTAAAAATCTTCTTAATTAAAAGTCATCATTTCCCACTTTGCCAACATGTGTCAAGCTGTAGGATTTTTTCTGGAAAGGATTATTACCAACGCAATACTTCCTGGAGCATGACTTCCCTGTAATATCCTTTAACAATCAATTAAGCTTGTAAAAAAGCCTGAGATGGACTTGATGCCTTCAAATTTGGGCTCAGATCTTTTGAGGGAGGGAGGGAGGAACTTAAAACTATTTCAGAGGAGGGCAACTGAGAAGCAGCAGTATGACAACAGATTAAAAGTTTAGGTTTATGCTAATGTAAGCTCCATGTAATTGAACACATGTGGAAGGTAAGTTGCAATGAGTGGCATTCAACAGGTTAACTCCCTGATAGTCTGTGTAGATGCTTGAACCAGCTTAGTTAATATTAATCCTTCTAGGCTGAGTCCTTTAAGGAGTTAAGTGTGCTTGGGAATGTGTTCTGTCGTATAAAAAGGACGGTGGTCTTAAGTAGAAGAAACTACAGGTTGTGAGCTTCCCTTATAGGCCATCACTATATGGTATTGGAGTTATCTCTCTTGGCCAATAGCCAGTCTTTCGAAGTCACCTGTGGAAAAGTTTGGTGACATCATAATATGTAAAGTCCTAGTGATAATATATAATTTTAGAATATCTAACTGTGAAGATCCACAGAATGAAAGTGGATGAGAAAGAGGAGGATTGGTTTGAGAAGTTATTGAATTATTTGGATAGGTTTGAACAATTTGGGGCAATTAAAATGTTAAAAGTGAAACAAACCTTGTGGATGGAGAAGTATTAATGTCTATAAAATTGTACATATGGTTGATTTGAATATGTTATTATAGATTATGTATACCCAATGTATCAGTCACCACGGTGTTTCACTGTTTGTGTTTTGGTTGTTGGTAAAAATAAAAAATTTAAACATTAAAGACAAAGTAAAGTCCTAGTGCTTTTTTCCATGGGGGGACACAGGGGTACACATAGCCCTAAACATTTTGTGAATCTTTTGTCCATTTGCTGTATTTATTTTCCCTGATTTGAATCTAAAATGGTGATTTTCTTGAGTCAAAATGAGAGTACCCCTGAACATTTTTTTAATAGAAAAAAAGCACTGTAAAGTCCTTTAGTGCCTCTGCTTACAGAAGAATATTCCAACGCCAGTCATAGATGGAAGGAATAGGAGGAGTGCTCTTTTGGAAGAGACTTCTCAGCAACTCAAAGGGTTGTGAGAGCTTTGTGGCTGCTTTTATGAAACAACGAGAAAACCCCTCAGACCCAGCTTTTGAAACATATTTTTCGACTGGACAATTTTTATTTCAAAGAAGAGTCGATTTTTATTCATTCTATTGCTTCCAAATGCACATTATTAATGACTGCAGTAAGGAGAGACCCCAAAATGGCACCGCATAGCCAGGGAAGAAGGGATGAGGGAAGATCTATACCTTGCCTCATGGGTGGGCCGGCCCTGAGTGCAGCTATTTCCTACCAGATTGGTAAATAGCTTGGTTCACTACCAAAGCAAACTTGGCAACACCTGCTTCCTGGCAACTTCAGCCAGGCCTTGGAGAAAACCCAGTTTGAAGCCCTGGGGGGCCACAACCATTTAGTGTAGACTACAGGAAGCTAATGTGGCGCTCTCCAGATATTGTGGACTACTACAACTCCCATTAACCCTAACCACTGACCATCTTGGCTAGGGCTGATTGGATATGTAGTCCACAACTTCCCAAGGGAACCATGTTGACTATCTCTGATATAGACAATGTGGCTCTAAATGGTCATCTAGTCTAGATGCAGTATAAGGCTGTTTCCTCTGTTCCCAGCACAAATTATGGACGTTATAGACAAGAGTTCCACACACTGAGTTTTTCAGGGAACTTCCTTAAGTATCATTTCATTTGTATGGAAAGTATGTGCCATCTAAAATCAGCACGTTTTGAGTTTGTGTGTATAGTCACGTCCTGAAAAATTGCATCCAACTGATAATGCTTATGGCCTCTCTTGCTCTTTTGCATTCTGTTGCATTCTCCCTTGAACCTGTAAAATGATCCTCTATTTTTAATCCCTTAAAGTGTGACTGAAGTGAAAATGCCTTGAAATTCAGTATAAAAGCAAATTCCCTCACAACATTGCTCATTCAACTGTTGCAGTGTTCTGGTGCTCTGTGTTGAAGAAATATGTGAAATTGGTTTGCATATACTTTGACCCCTTTTCCCTTGGAATCATAATCCTTCTCTGTGTAAATGATTGTAAAATGTTTCATGATACACCACGTTGAGGGAAGCCGTATAAAATAATTTGCAATTGTAAAACACTGCAGTTGGCCAAACTGCCTGCGATAATAGAAGGAAGGCCAATTACTGAACCATAATGAAAGGCAACACCTCGCTCAGAAAGGCATTAGCTTTTCGAAAGAGGGTCTCCACCCTCTAATAAGAGGAGAACGATAGGCAAATCAAAATGGGAAATCAAGAACTGTTACGATGCATTTGTCATAGTGACAGGAAGAAAATGTATTTTAGAAGCAACATTACTGATGCAATGCCTTCATCATGAAGAATCCAGAAAGCAAGTGGTGTGCACAAAAGGCAATCATCAAAACTTCATACC
Organism: Podarcis tiliguerta; assembly: GCF_965153285.1. Lineage (NCBI taxonomy): Eukaryota > Metazoa > Chordata > Lepidosauria > Squamata > Lacertidae > Podarcis > Podarcis tiliguerta. The sequence goes on from NC_139539.1 coordinate 76,501,744, forward strand.
TTCTCTCCTCAGCAATACCTATCATTCAAAAAGAATAACACCAACAGAAGCACATTGGAATAATCGCTGAGCAGCTCTCCTGCAGTAGTATCAATCAATGTCTGTTTCGCAGCGTAATCATAGAGTTATAGGGCTAGAAGGGGTGTGGAGGATAAGAGCATACAAGTGGTCCAATAGCTCCAACAGAGCCCCACTGTTGATCTCAGTAATCAGTTTACAAATATCTCCCCCCTCCTCTCAAATCATACTTGGGTTTCCTGCCTACTTCCATAGGCCTGAGCAAGATAGTCAACTGGGAAAATCCTGCGTGGTGAGATTTTAAAATTCTGCTTTAAGTTGACGGAATGATAAGGCGTTACTCAAAACTAAACAGGAATAAACAAAATTTACACGAAATAAAGTGTCTGGCATCAAAACCAAACGATGCTAATATTTGCACATTATGCAGATATACTTCTGAAGCTATCACCATTTGAGAAATTATTGCGTTCTTGAAGCTCAGGAGTTAATCTCTCGATATAAACTTCTCATTAGCCATCTGCTTGTGTAACCCCAGCTGCCAGATGACTTGGGAAAGTTGTCTGGGAGAAAACCAGTACGGAGAGGTATTTCGAAACAGGGAGTGTGCCTTTCAAAATGTGCCATCTACTGCTTCTGGTGGAGTCGCCAATGATCCTGGGATTCTGTGCAAGACATTATGAAAGAGATATCATTCGCTGGATCCCTCCCTAATAGGTCCTCAAATAGTGCTACTTATCTGTACTTTGACCCTGGCCCAATGAGCTTATTGGTGATAAAGATATCTCTCTTTATTCTGAAAGTTACGAGAACCAAATTAGATAAAACATGGAAATCACATAAGTGAAGTAGTGGTTGCACAAAGCACGAGTGCTCTGTGGGGAAGCTCTCTTATGAAATCAGGCAGGAAACATGTCAATCAGATGGTGTCCTTCTCCTATACTGTTCCCAACACATCCTTCTTTTGTAGGATCTTAAAGGGAGTGGAATGAAGATTAGCAAGTCAATAGTCAAAGGAGGTGGAAGTCATCTGCACCATCCCATGCAGTTCTATTATGTGCCTCTAACACATGCAGGGACGCGGGTGGCGCTGTGGGTTAAAGCCTCAGTGCCTAGGGCTTGCCGATCGAAAGGTCGGCGGTTCGAATCCCCGCGGTGGGGTGCGCTCCCGCTGTTCGGTCCCAGCGCCTGCCAACCTAGCAGTTCGAAAGCACCCCTGGGTGCAAGTAGATAAATAGGGACCGCTTACTAGCGGGAAGGTAAACGGCATTTCTGTGTGCGGCTCTGGCTCGCCAGAGCAGCGATGTCACGCTGGCCACGTGACCCGGAAGTATCTTCGGACAGCGCTGGCCCCCGGCCTCTTTGAGTGAGATGGGCGCACAACCCTAGAGTCTGTCAAGACTGGCCCGTACGGGCAGGGGTACCTTTACCTTAACACATGCAGAAGGAAAGCACTGTAGCTCAGGAGCAGAGCTTCTGCTTTGAGTGAACAAGGTCCCAGGTTTAATCTCCAGCATTTCCAGGTGGGGCTGGGAGAGACTTGTGCGCTCAGGCTTTGTCACGGTCCTCTGTGCACCAGTAGTGGTTTAGTCATGCTGGTCACATGACCTAGAAAGCTGTCTGTGGACAAATGCCAGCTTCCTTGGCCTGAAAGTGAGATGAGCCCCACACCCTATATTCACCTTTGACTGGAAAACCACCCAGGGGTCCTTTACCTTTTACCTAGATGGACTGGCTCCTGTGTTCCTACGTGGGAGAGTTACAGAGCATATTTCTGAGGTTTGAGAAGCCCTCCTCTGCCCAACAAGTTCCATGCCAGACCCGATGTTATTGAACTTAAGAAGTGGGGATAAAATCCTGCTCCACGGAAGTGTATTGCAAACTTACATTATCAGCCGTCAGAACTTCACCAGAGGGTTCAGTGCAGGACAAAATGGAAATTTCTTAATGCCATCAAACTACTTTGAAGCACGGTTTTTGTAACAGGGTTGTATATTGCCCAAGAGTTCTTTGCCTGGAAAAGTTACTTGTTTATATGCATACCTATTACCGCTCTATGGCATCCTGTTAATTGTGTTGTAAATAAAGGGCTGCCCGCGCTCCCAACTCGAGAAGCCGCATTAATTTTATTAGGAGAGAAAAACAGCACATTTACCAAAATGACATCACATTTGTTAGTTGCCTGAGGCTTTTCATTATATTTGACTTCATAAAACAGAATACTTAGCCTTCTGCCAGAATTAGCCACATGATATACACAGCACAGTAAGTCGGCAGTGCTCAACTCCTTCATTCAGTAGAAGGAAGCAAATCAGACTGTTTAGGAGTACATCAAATTGCATGGCATCTTTACTGCGCATTTCTTTTGGTGAGTGCACCTTATTTTAACTCGGAATTATAGCCTCTGCGGCCCTGGCATCCTTTTTTCTTTGCCTCATCAGGATTCATCATCTATTTCAGGTTGGTCCAGGGAAATTACTGAGATGAGGAAAGAATGTATATCCCACCTTTCTGCAAAGGTACGGGAAGCGATTTATGCAAAATTGACACTTTGCAAAAGAAGATAAAAGCACAAAATTAAAAACGCAGTCTAAATGTAAAACAAAGCAACAAGCAAAACCAATAGCAGTTTAAAAGAAACATGCAGCAGTCTGAAGATTGGGAGCCTTGGGATTGGACTCACATCCCCTGGCTCCTGACTGCATTAACCAGGGCTCTCCATAACCAAGATCTGCCACTAAGATCTTAGATGATTCCATGGTGAAGAAAGGATCTCATTGGTGGTACAGTCATACCTCACGTTACGTTTGCTTCAGGTTGCACGTTTTCAGGTTCTGGGTCCCGTGGCCACCTGGAAGTACCGGAAAGGGTTACTTCTGGGGTTTGCTGCTTGTGCATGTGCAGACGCACAAAATGATGTCACACGCATGCAGAGAAGCAGCGAATCGTGACCCGCACGTGCGCGGATGCGGGTTGCATTCCTTTCAGGTTGCAAACGGGGCTCCGTTCACAACCAGAGGTACCACTGTATTTGTGTTCATATACTCCTCAGGGTTTCAGGATTTGGTTTCTATCCTTGAGTTCAGAAAATGTCTGATCAGTTCCTTCCTTTTAACAGATCATCTCTTATTTAGCTTCCTTTTGGGAAGCTCAGGACAAAGCTCTCCCATTTTACTCTCACAATAACCCTGTCAGGTAGGCAAGATGGAGCTAAAAATCACCAAGCAAGCAGTATTTGAATTCAGTCTCAAGAAGCAAGTGAATATACCATGCTGGCTCTTAGACGTACCATAGCTTCTCCTTCTGCAAAGGGGAGAATAACATGTTTAATTTAACCTTTTAGCACAATGTCAGATATTGATAGATGTTTTAAATGGGTATCGGAAGTACTGATCTTTCCAAGCACCAAAAATCCATCTAAGTAATAAGCCACTGAGTTCCTTATCTGAATCAGGCCCACAGTTTATATTGCTTATCACTGCTGCTCAGGATCCACTTTTTTAGGTGGATATAGTAAAAGGTCTTTTCATGGGCATTCTTAGCAATTTTGTTCCCGGCAGTGCTCTTCAAGTAGTGCACACTGCATCAAAATCAATAAAATCCAATCAGCAATTTTATTCATGTGACCAGCAGTTACAGATAACTTAATATTATTTACTGTAAAAACACAGGGTAAGAGACCTGCTGGGTCAGAGGACAGCTCCATCTCCTTCAACCTTCTGCTTTCAGCAATGGCCAACTAGTTGTTTCTAAGGAGCTCCTAAAGCATGCATGATGAAGACAACATTTCTTGCCACTGGTCCCCAACACCTGCTAGTTAAGAACAGAGCTACACCTCTCAACCCAGAACTTCTGTTTAGCTTTTACTGCCGATAGATGAGGAACCAGCGATGAATTGTCGCAATGCAAATTTCACATTTCCATTCAACCTCTTCTGGATTTGTAAGTTCAGCACCACTGTGGTGAACGTGGAAAATAACAAAAGCATTCTGGGAAATGATATAAAATGAGTTGAAAAAAATGTTTCAAATAACCTTTGTGGAGGGAAAACAGAAGCTTTTAGGAATTGTAGGTGCAGAAATACCAAAGGAGCAGAAAAGACTATTTATGTACGCAACGACGGCAGCACTTTGGGCCCAAAGATGGAAGGAAGGTAAAGCCCCAACTAGGAAAGAATGGTTGATGATGGACTACACCAAAATAGCAAAAATGACAGGGAAGATGAGAAATCAAGAAGATAGAAACTTGACTAAGGAATGGGGGAAATTTATAATTTACCTTGGAGAACATTGTAAACAGCTAAAAACTTTGGCAGGACTGTAACAACACTTGTAATGTGAGAAGAACTATGGGAAGTCCAAGGATTCAGGGAATCCTTTATGTGTATGATTATGAATACTATTTGAATATAAATGTAAATTAGAAACACTAATTTTAAAAAATGTGGGTGGGTTGGGTGGGGTGGAGTTCAGCCCCATCAACACCATTCTGTCAACAGTCCAGTACTTAGTGGCATGCTTTTGGGGTGTTTCTTACTGTTAAACTTATGGATGTCTTGGAGGTACTACTCTATTTTGTGTTAGCAGCGCCATTTTGACTACATGTGGGCACTGTCCTCTGAAGATCAGAAACAGAATGAAATAGAATGCGACCACTACCACATCTTATGGTCGTCAACTCTCTCAAGCTAATGGTGTGTTTTGTGGAGGAGGAGGAAGAGGAGGAGGAAGAGGAGAAACAAACTGTTAACCTCAAAAGTTGTTGTTGTTGTTTTTGCACTCTTCCTTTGAACATCTTCAATGAATTGTTGTCATTCATTTGTTCATTTGTTTTGGGGATAGGGTACAACAAAGTTAGAGTCTCCCAGAAATCATGTTTAATGCTCTAGTTCATTAAACCTTTAAAGCCCTAAATGGCCTTTGGTCCAGTATACCCGAAGGAGCGTCTCCACCCCCAATGTTCTGCTTGGATACTGACGTCCAATGCCGAGGGCCTTCTGGCGGTTCCCTCGCTGCGAGAAGCCAAGTTACAGGGAACCAGGCAGAGGGCCTTCTCGGTAGTGGCACCCACCCTGTGGAACACCCTCCCACCAGATGTCAAAGAGAAAAACAACTACCAGACTTTTAGAAGACATCTGAAGGCAGCCCTGTTTAGGGAAGCTTTTAATGTTTAATAGAGTATTGTATTTTAATATTCTGTTGGAATGGGTGGGGAATGAATGAATGAATAATTATAGAGTTAAAGAAATAACTTCAAAAGCATTTCTATTTTTCCTTCTTCCATTGAACCAACTATCCAAGTGTCTAAAACATCTTACTTGAACTGAATTACAGGCAATCCAAGCAGAGGATGGCACAGAACTGATGCAGTGGGAGACAGTGAAAGCTTTGCTACCACATAGGCAAACTACCTTCACGCATAGTGGCTGGTGGCTGCCATCTCCTCCTCCTCCTTCCCAGATGCCTCATTTTGAGAGGCACTCAGGGGGGAAATGGTGCACCCAATATTGAATACATAGGTGCCAACTTGAACAAAATATTAGGGGGGGGTTGTAGTTCTAGGTACATGGGAATCGGGTGGCGCTGTGGTCTAAACAACTGAGCCTAGGGCTTGCCGATCGGAAGGTTGGCGGTTCGAATCCCCGCTATGGGGTGAGCTCCTGTTGTCCCAGCTCTTGCCAACCTAGCAGTTCGAAAGCATGTCAAAGTGCAAGTAGATAAATAGGTACCGCTCCGGCAGGAAGGTAAACCACGTTTCTGTGTGCTGCTCTGGTTCACCAGAAGCGGCTTAGTCATGCTGGCCACATGACCCAGAAAAACTGTCTGCGGACAAATGTCGGCTCCCTCAGCCAGTAAAGCGAGATGAGTGCCGCAACCCCAGAGTCATTCACGACTGGACTTAACTGTCAGGGGTCCTTTACCTTTACCTTTTTAGTTCTACGTACAATGTGATGCTTAAATAATAATACAAATGTGATGCTTAAACAATATGCAGGTGGCAAATCTATTTTTTAAGATGTGAAGTCTGGTGAAAAATCTATATTCATTTAATCAGGGATTTTCCTCTACACTAATTTCTCTCTGTACTTTCAAAATTGTAATTTTAAGTCCTAAAACGTGCTGCGCAGATCTCACAACAGAAAGAACCATTTGCAAAAACATACATACAGTGGTACCTTGGTTCTTGAATGTAATCCATTCCGAAAGTCTGTTCGACTCCTGAAACTGTTCGAAAACCAAGGCATGGCTTCCGATTGGCTGCAGGAGCTTCCTGCACTCAAGCGGAAGTCGCGTCGGACGTTCAGCTTCCGAAAAATATTTGCAAACCGGAACACCTACTTTTGCAGCGCTCAGGAGCCAATTTGTTTGGCAACTAAGCCATTTGGGAACCAGGTTCCACTGTAAATACTGTTTGAAACAGATTTGGGAAAATTAACAACAAAGACTTCCAGCCGCATGTTTCCTTCCTAATAATAATAATAATAATAACAATAATTTATTACAGTTGGAGACCAGTTTGTATTTCCTTCCTTCCTTCCTTCCTTCCTTCCTTCCTTCCTTCCTTCCTTCCTTCCTTCCTTCCTCTTCCTTCCTTATTAAATCTTTATTTAGAAATTTCTATATTACAAGATAAGGGCTTAGAAATTTACCCTGATTTAACACCTTGTTAAGCATCACTTAACCTCCTAGCATTCACTGAATATCTCTGTCACGTAGGCTGGCTTTTGCCTAATAATGTCACAATTAAGGAGCAGTCATTGCCATTCAGTATCATTAGGTTAAATTGGTTTCTTGGGAGAAGTCCTGGTAAGGCAGCCATCCTGACTAACTGCTATTCAATTACATGGGAAGGCTTGTATGAAAAAGATACCCAGGAACGGACAGGGAAGCAATGCTGTACTGTATTTATGCATCCTTATTTCTTGGCCTTTTATTCGTAAGAGAATCACAAAACTGTAAATTGGGCATAATTTTATAAATCTCAGCCATGTCCTTCTCTGTCAACTTCTCCTCTAAGCGCCCCAGACATTATAACCTTTGCATGAACCTTTGCTAGACCAGGCACCCCCAAACTTGGCCCTCCAGCTGTTTCGGGACTACAATTCCCATCATCCCTGTCCACTGGTCCTGTTAGCTAGGCATGATGGGAGTTGTAGTCCCAAAACAGCTGGAGGGCCGAGTTTGGGGATGCCTGTGCTAGACACATCAAAGAAGCATTTCAGTTAAAACATGTTGTAAACTTCGTGTGAGAAATCGGGTTGGCAAAAACAGAACTCCACGCTGCCATCTGGTGCCACAGTCTTATAATGCATAAACAACACATATAAAGCGCTTTTTCTTTGCCAATGTAGCTGAGTCCCTGATTACTTTTATAGTAACCAGTAATATACATATAGCTGCCTTTTAACAGGGATGCCCATATTTAAAACAATTCATTTCATTGCTGGAACATACTGTACGTGCCTAGCATAGGCATAATGCCAATGTGCAGTTAATTCCACTTTACCAAAGACTTTGTGGACTTTGAAGACATTCGAACTCAGGACGAAAGGGAGAAACGTGCTAAGAGGAAGGCATGCTTGGCAAACCCTCACCGTGATCAACTCGTGCCCGGAAACCTATGTCCCCTCTGAGGAAGGACGTGTGGATCCAGATTTTTTTAAAAAAAATAATATTTATTAGAGGTTTAATAGTTACAGAAAAAAGAAAAAAGAAACAGTAAAAAATTTAACAGACAATACATCAAAAATAAAAAGAAAAACAAAAAACAATACAGCAAAACAACAAGAAAAACAAAAACATTTAAAAACACATCCAATATTTCCATATCTTTACCTTTCATTTACTTGTTTCATCGACCTCCTCACACCTCCCTTTTTTGTATTCTAGTTCAGTTAGCTATTTCAGCAAATCCTTTCCATCTTCCTCAATTTTTTGTTCTATAATTTATCTTAACTCAATCTAACTTTTAATTTTCCACTTTGGCCCATTAAAGATCCAGAATTGGCCTCCACGTCACTTATGGACCCACTGTTAAAACCGTGTTCATGGAAGACAATCTTACTTGACTATGAGCTATCGCCAAAGAAGAAGACATGTCTAGCATAGGCATGATGCCAATGTGCAGTTAATGCCACTACATGCATTAACAAATCCAGTAATGTCCTCATCAATATCATTCTACAAGAATTTAATTTAATGTATCTAAGGAGCACAAATTCTATCAATATCCGAGATTCACGGCAATCATGCAAATTTATATAGATATTGGCTTTGTGGCCAATATTTCATCAGTAATAACTACATAATAGATAAACGCAAGAATTCTAAAGCTCATTGGAATACTTTTAATGTGAACTGACCTTTGGTATTGATTGCAATTCCTTCTGATGCTTGCTTTAAAAATAACTGGAAGGATTAATGAGTTCTTGTAGCTTTTAGACTAAGCCGGGCACTCCTGGTTGTATGGATCTTCTTTTCTGTCCTGTGAGATGATTAAAACAAATTATAGCCCTGCATAGGATATTAGCAAATGCCTTTAAAAGAAAAGAGAGAAGAGAAGGCCTAGTTCTGATGGAGGCGATAACCCTGTGGGATGGTGGCGCCATTTTGTACTGCAGGGGAAGGCTCTAATAACTGATGCTCCTTCATAAAGGAGAGGTGTTAGAGGTTTAACCCTTCTACAATCTGTACAGACTCCTATATCACCTTACATATTACAATGGCCTGGTTCACATGCAGGGATGGCGGGGAAGATTCAATTCAGTTTACATTTGAAGGCAAAACTCATGTCTAGCCTTGACCTTGGCATGGAGCCCTCAAAGTTGGGCTTTTTTTCAGTCAGAACTCACTGGAACTCAGTTCTGGCACCTCTCAGGAGACCACCATTAGAAAAGAACAAGGGAGGCGTTCATGGTGCGTTTCGGCACCTCTTTTTCTAGAAAAATAGCACTGCCTCAAAGAATAAACCAAACACCTCCACATCGCTGGAACGCCATCTTATCTCATCCCTGGAAGTTTTCTCATTCACACTAAGCCATAGTTTGGCTTACAGTTTTGTGTGAGCACAGCCATATAAAAGACACAAAAGAAGGGAAAGGGATAGACCAGTGGTGTCCAAACTTTTTTCAAAGAGGGCCAGATTTGATGAAGTGAAGGGCCGTGAGGGCCGACCAAATGGTCAACCACAGTTATTTACCTCTTTTTTTAGGATATAAAGTGCCACGGGGGCCGGATTAAACCGACCAGCAGGCCGGGTTAGGCCCTCAAAACGGACTTTGGACATGCCTGGGATAGATAAAGCAGGGGACATGCTTTTGTTTGCATTGAAGATATTTCTCATCAGTTTCATGGCGTTACTTCATCATTATCATCATCACTTTTAATTTGTATACGGTCTTTCTGTCTTACAATACCCAAGGCGGTTTACAAGCCAAAGAAACAAAGAATGTACACCTTATAACAATCTAATGCAACACAAAAATGTGATAATAAAACATAACTTTAAAATAAGCAACCTACATCAAATAAAGTAAAAAATCAACAATCATTAGAATAGTATAGAACAATATTGATTATCAGCATATAAAAAAAAACCAGAAATTGACTCTGAACAATGACAATAAATAATTTCTAAACTACAAATCAATTATAAATGGCAAGCCACAGTGCGTAAAATAATGCAATACAAATTGAGAAGCAGAGACTGGAGGGTGGGGCAAGGCAGGTGGAAGAAGGCCTTGCCTGATGAAGTCTCTCCCCTCACAGTTTTTCCTCCTACTCACCTCAACTGACCCTGGAGTCTTTTCTTATAAGGAAGACACTGGAAGCAAGCAACTGACAGCAAGTCAGCAGTGTAATTGATGGGACTGTCAATGCTTGATGTTGTGTGCAGGTTAATTAGTTCTAATTCTTTAAAATTTTGCAGGGATCTTTTTAAAGGTTACATCCCCTGTGAGCTTCATGGAAATACTCAGGGAGAACAGAAATGAGTTTTATATTGGTCCAGCTTTCATGGTGCCTAGCACAAAAGAATCCTAGACCTATTTGTCTCCACTTGGGTCAGTTCCATGCCCTCCCAAGGGATAAGTATCCCTGCAAATTTCATCCACATCTGTTTAAATTGCTGCATTGTGATTTTCACATTTAAATCAGTGGGGAATGCAACTGTAGCTTCCTTTACAAAGTGAAGTGACCATGCAAAGTGGGAATGATATGAAGCAGCTTCGGCCCACAAAGCAACAAAACCAAGTAGTTTTCCTAGCAAAGCAATGGAGTACAAACTGGTTTTTTGAGGGTTTTTTGTGGGGTTTTTTTCCACACTCCTATGTGAGACTATGGGGACGCGGGTTAAACCGCAGAGCCTAGGGCTTGCTGATCAGAAGGTCGGTGGTTCGAATCCCTGCGACGGGGTGAGCTCCCGTTGCTCGGTCCCTGCTGCTGCCAACCTAGCAATTTGAAAGCACATCAAAGTGCAAGTAGATAAATAGGTACCGCTCCGTAGGGAAGGTAAACGGCGTTTCTGTGCGCTGCTCTGGTTCTCCAGAAGTGGCTTAGTCATGCTGCCCACATGACCCAGAAGCTGTACGCTGGCTCCCTCAGCCAATAAAGCGAGATGAGCGGTGCAACCCCAGAGTCGGCCATGACTGGACCTAATGGTCAGGGGTCCCTTTACCTTTACCTTTATGTGAGACTATAAAGGTCAGCACACTGATTTTTCATGAGCCTCTGCAGTCAAGAGTCTACTTCAATCTCTTCCGTGCCCACCCCATACCAGCCCTTTTCTAAATTAAAAGACGTCTTCAATGGGAATCCCAGCCTCCTTATCATCAACTGCATAAACTCAACCTGCTTTTGACAATAGTTACTTGCAAGACGATCAAACCTATCCATTCTTAAGGAAATCAGCCTGAGTGCTCACTGGAAGGACAGATCCTGAAGCTGAGGCTCCAATACTTTGGCCACCTCATGAGAAGAGAAGACTCCCTGGAAAAGACCCTGATGTTGGGAAAGAAGGAGGGCACAAGGAGAAGGGGGCGACAGAGGATGAGATGGTTGGACAGTGTTCTCGAATCTACCAGCATGAGTTTAACCAAACTGCAGGAGGCAGTGGAAGACAGGGGTGCCTGGCGTGCTCTGGTCCATGGGGTCACGAAGAGTTGGACATGACTAAACGACTGAACAACAACAACCACCTCTTCTCCTATGCATCAAATGTCACTTGGGGGATTCTCTAGACAACAGCCATGCCCTAGGAGTCATTCACAACATACAGGCTGCTCTCTTAGAATACGCTACAAATTCTCCTCTCCCTGCTGATATCAACATTCTCTTTCTAGTCCTGCTTCTTCATATTTTATACCATATATACAGGGATGTGCTGCCTCAGGAGAACGTCTTCTGACCCAGATATAAAATCTCTCTTTAGAAAGCAGAGATGCATCCATCATGCTTCCAGTACATTTATAAACCATGAAAAACCATATTTTTCATTTCAAATTTATATGCAACACTCTGTTTTGCTGTTTAATACTTGCAAGGGTGTGCATGCAGAAGAATATGGATTTATAATAGGTTGTTTTGGGTTTTTTGTGAGTTTGCCTGTATATATTTCTTCAACTTTCAAGTCGCAACACATTTTCCTCCTGAATGGAGGAGTCTGAAAATGGCCCAAGTCTGTATTGTATGTGTGTTAAAAGCTGGGAAAATATCAGATGTTTTCCACAATGTACAGAATTCTGTTTTATCTTTTAGAGACATCCATTCCTTTGCAAATATACCGCAAGCCATGCTCAGTCACCTGTTGCAAACACCGGGCAATGAAACAGTGCACAAATAAATTGTACAATGCACACATATATTATATGGTTTCCAGACATGATCCAGTCAAAGTTAAGCATGTTTATGTCCCATTGATTTCATTAGGGGAAAGTTAAATGACTACTTGATTTTCCTAAGAAAATCAATGAGAGTTAAAAGTGACTAACATTGACTTAATTGTGTCCTCCCCTCCTTGAAAGGCAACTTTTTGTGATTTTTATTTTATTTCTATAGCTATTTTCTTGCTTCACACATAATGCTCTCCCACTTTGGGGACACTTCTCTACAAAAGTGAGTAAATTGTTATTTCAATGAAGGCCTTAATCATTCTTGTTCATTAGGTGAGTATTGCATGCCAAGGCCCCGTGACCTGCGGTCCCCTAGTGCATGAATAAAACACACAAACAAACAGATTCTGGCTTATGGGTTCAAACAGGCCACAACTTTATTGGTTACAGATGTGAGTGATTTAGCATTGGGTGAAGTCAGACTATATCTTGACTCCTGTCTGTCTGCTGGGAGTCCAACTAAGGGTAAACCACCAACAAGGGAGCCCTAAGACTTACGTCAGGGATGCAGGTGGTGCTGTGGGTTAAACCACAGAGCCTAGGACTTGCTGATCAGAAGGTCAGCGGTTCGAATCCCTGCGACGAGGTGAGTTCCCGTTGCTCGGTCCCTGCTCCTGCCAACCTAGCAGTTCGAAAGCCGAGTAAGATTGTCTTCCATAAACACGGTTTTAACAATGAGTCCAGTTAGCAGTTTTGCAGCCATAGTCAGTACCTCTGTGCATCTGCCTTTGGAGGATAGCATCAAATGATGAAGTGGGCCCTACTGCACAAAAAGATTATGCCATAATAAATCTCTTAGGCTTTAAGGGTACTACATAAATCTTCTAGGATTTTCCAGAATGTTTAATAACTGAAGCAATGTTCCATATTGCATTTACATGACATAGGAGCACTCTTACATCCGAGGATGAATGCAGGCTACTTACTCTGGTGTAAGCAAGTAGCCTGGTTAATGTTGTTGAACATCTGAATCAACCTTCTCTAAAAAGCTAATGTATAAAGTGAATAGAGAACATTGGTGGGTGAAATTGGGTGTTTAAGCTTCTGCACTAAATTTCTGTTTCCGCAAAAAAAAAAAAGAATCCATCTGAAATCTATCAAAAGAAGCATGTTTTAACAGGAATACCTGACTGTACGAGCTTTTGCAGCAATAGCTGCATTTGCAGCAGACTTTTGAAAGGCTTTAATTGTAGCCTACAATTTACAAGTCATCATTAGTGTTTTATTTTAACCAGGGAGAAGGAAATTGAAAAGTTGAAAGGGAAGAAAAAGCTCAAGAGGCATGTGGTTGAACAATGAAATTAAATAGAAATAATTTCAATCTTTTGACATTTCTGGCAGCTGAGAATGCACTAAGAAGAAGAGTGAACATTATTCTGTGACTAACACCTTTTGTGGGTACACACACACACTAACATTCAACAACATAACCCCATTGTAAGCTGGGGATGGGGAACCTCAGGCATGGAGGCCAAATATGACCCTCTGAGATTTTCTGTACATCCCTCTGGACTCTCCACAAGCTATACCTCTCCCCAGCCATGCTCAATGTCCTCCTTGAGTGCTTTTGCTTGGCTGGACTTTGTGCTTGAACTCTAATCATGTCTGGATGGAGAGGTGCATGCATGGCAGTGTTTCTCAAACTTTTTTCAGAATAAAAATTTGCTCTTCCCACACCATTTTTTTTTAATGCATAAGAAATGCATTGGAAAACAAAAAAGAAAGAACTTCTAGCAATGCTTGATTTATAACATTGGCCACAACTTCTTTATAATATGATCACAGACCCTCCAAGTGTCCCCATTTTCCAAGAACAGTCCCGGAGTTACAGAAGCCATCCCGGGTTCTGATTCAATCCCGGAATGTGCCGCTTTTCCTTAGGACATGCCTATTTTCATCAGAAAAATGTTGGAGGGTGTGGAGTTATGGGATCCCCAAGCCACATAGATAGATACAACCTTTAGAAGACATCTGAAGGCAGTCTTATATAGGATTTTTTTTAAAAAAAATATTACTGTTTTATTACGTATTTATATATGTTGGAAGCTGCCGAGAGTGGTTGGGGCAACCAAGTCAGATGGGCGGGGGATAAATAATAAATTTATTATTATTATTATGGACTAGAATGTCCAAAATATAAAACGTTGGAGGGTATGTGATCATAGAACACCCAGAAAGTATAAAACAATGCAGCCACATAAGAACATGAACCATTCCCAAAATATAATTATAAACAAGTCTCTAACATCTGTACCTTAAGTACGTATACAGACTCAATGAGAGGTGCAAGTTGCCAGGTAATCTCATTTGTATTAGGTCTAATTTGAGACAAACAAACTCTAATATGATCAACACAAAGAAGCCCTTCTTCTTTTCTGATTTTTCATATTTGTCAGCGTTGAAAATCCCTGTTCACAACAAATGTTGTAGAGAGCTGTAGAAGAATAGCTAATGCTCATGAAGAGAGGTGTGGATACTGCTTTCTGGTTGTATATCCCTGCCAAAACATTTAAATATTATTCTATACTACGATGAAATGTTTACAGGTTTCTTTGATTGTCCCTGAATCTTCCTGCCACTCTTGCCACCTTCTCCTGGTACATCAGTGTGGTGTGCCACAACCTTTGATAAACACTGGTCAGTGGCGGACGTTGATAATATGCCACCCTCTGTGAGGCCATTTGATGTCCTCTCTTCACGACCTTAGTGGTGCCAGCTTAAGCCAGGCTTTGGGAAGGAGGCGCAAGGGTCCAAGAGCCCTCCTACTTCCTTCGCAAAGCCTGGCAAGCACTTGCCCAGCTTTGGGAAGGAGGAAGAAGTCTAGGACCATGTCAGTGCCCTCACATCTCCTTCCTAAAGCCGAGCTAGCATTTACTGGTATTTAAGAAGGGGCCTTCCTTGGCTATGTGCCCAGTGCAACCATACCACTTGTATGGCCCTAAAGCTGGTGTACAGAAACCTCTAATTTTTGCATGGCTGGAGGGTAGCCTTCTGTCATGAACTGGCAGGACAATGGGGAGGAGGAAGAAGATCCCAGCAAAGGGGTGTAGCTGGGACTGGGACACACCAGGGCAAACTGGGGAAGGGGAATGAGAGGTTGGTGTAGAAACTACTCACAAGGTGTCAGAGGATGATGAGGGGATGGGGGTCAGTACAGAGGAGTCAGAGCAGCAGGACCTATCACCAGAGGCAAAGGGGCCCCTGTCTCCACAAACACAGTGGGCTCTGAAGAATAGGGAGCAGCGACCGGGGTGCTTCAGGAGGCTGAGGCAGGCAAGGCCCCAAAGCTGGCCAAGTGTGGCTTACTAGTTCTGGGAGGAGAGATGTGATGCCTCAACTAAAATAGGTGCAGGGCAGGTGAGGGTCACATGACTCAAGAAGCCCAGATGCTGCAATCAGCATGCAAAGGACAAAAGGGCAGCAGAGCTGAGGTGCTGTGTCTGCTCAACTGCCCATGTTGGTGGACCTCAGCTTGGATATACCAAGATCTCTGTGGGACTGTGCTTTGGGCTGGACTCTGGACTGTATCCTGGCTGCTGGACTTCAGACTTGGCTTCTTGGATTGACCATGGACTGCGTTTCCCGACCTTTGGACTTCACTTGTGTGGATCAACTCTCGGACTTTGTACTTTGGGCTTGGCATACTGACTTGCTGCCAGGTAGGCCAATCTGACTAGGCAATCTGACCTCTTGTTTGAAGCCTAGGCCACAGACTAGGAAACCATGAGCAAAGGACATTGTACTGCAAGCATTGCCACTGTGGTGTCCCCAGCCTCAGGGTGCAGACCAGATAACTGGAATGCCATAGCTCCAGTGTAAAACCCATGCATGTGCGGTCTGGGCTGTGAATCTGGCATTCTAGTACAGTAAATATTCATCTTGCCATTGCTGTGCTGGATTTCCGATATTTTGATTTTGAACTTGGGCTACTTCTAGAGGGCAGTCATAATCTCTGTGTTGAAATTCTTTGCTCATCCTTTCTCTCTGCCCTCATTCTCAGCAGGTGTCGTCGCATTAGCTGTTCCCCAATCAGATAATGGATGTCATAATGGCAGTAACTTCTCTTCCTCGACAGATGAATTGCCCATTCAGACTTTTAGTATGTGCACGCGATGGTTCTCCTGTTCCCAGATAAACCTCTACTGGGAAAACTGTTTATTGCTAACGGTACCTCTTTTGCCTATTGTCTTTACCTATAAATAGGCTAATTGAGTTGAGATCCTGCAAGCGTGCTCTAACTGCACAGGTCTCTAGAAGTCTCTCCCTCAATTATTCCCCTCACCCAGGTGTCTGTCCCTTTCTGACCTATAAGAGAAGCCAGCTCTACAGTAGGCACTCTGGAAAAATAGTGTTTCTCCATTGCTTCTTGCTTAGTTGACTATGCCATTCAAGGACTTTCTATGTTTTCTGTGCAAAATGAGTGTTTTAATTACAGTACTTTTCCGTCTATAAGATGCTCCCATATATAAGACACCCCCCTATTTGGGGGGACTCAAATTTAAGAAAATGGGGGGAGATGGCACAGAGTTGTTCAGGTTTTTTAAAGGGGAGGATTACCCAGGGTTCTTGAGCTTTTTTGAGGGGGAATGGCGAAAATAGCTCACCCACACACGACCAAAAACCCGCCTCTCGTCTGTCCCCTCACTGGCAGAAGCTGCCAATCGCCCGCCCAATTGCCACAGCGTCAGCCAATCAACACCAGCCATTGACGGAGCAACCAATAACACGCCCAATAGCCGCTGACAGCCGCTGCAGCAACCAATCAAACATCCACCCTATGCACTATCCATGTATAAGATGACCCCCACTTTTTAGCATAATTTTTAAAGAAAACAAAACCTAGTCTTATACACAGAAAAGTACAGTAAATAAAAGCATCATCTTTAAAACAATGCTTACCATGGTGGATTCCCAAAGCTGGATCATATAATAGGTAAAAAAAGGAGGGAAAATCTTTCTTTTTTTAAACTTCATTATCCTGTGTAAATAAATATTTTAAAAGGTTACATGACCTATTTGCTGTGTACTTATTCTAGACAAGCTTAGATCATATGGTTATTCTAGATAAATTTAAATCATATGATAGTTAACTAGGAAACTCAGTTGCTTAGGGCATGGTGCTGACAACGCCAAGATTGCAGGTTCGATCCCCGTATGCGAAAGCTGCATATTCCTGCATTTCAGGGGGTTGGACTAGATGATCCTTAGGGTCCCTTCCAACTCTACAATTCTATTATTCTATAAAAAAACCAAATACCAGTTTGGCCAAGAAATAAAAAATAATGTGGATCAAATATAATGTAGAAATTCCAACACTGAGCCACCTACTACCAGAGATCAAGGGGAGAACAGAAATAGTCAATGGTTGTAGTGATGCAGTGAAGTAATGCTAAAACACAGGGTGAGAGCATGGCACCTGTGGGCACTGGTGCCCAAGAAGCCTCTGAACCACCCACTCTCATTCCCCCCCATTGCCATGAGTGGTGAGGGTAGTTAACTTTCCACAGGAGAAAAGTGCATAGAAAGAGTAAGCTGGAAGACTGATGTTCTTTCCCGTTTCCTCTTTCATCTCCACATGCTTTTCAAGGCTGAACTTCTTTATTTTACTCAGTCAGATCCCTTGGAAAAGCAGTGTGTGTGTTTCTTTCTTTCTGTTTCTTGAGATGGTGCTGATCTGGGGGAGGAGGAAAAGAACAGTCAGGGAGAAGTGCCCAGCCCATGGTACTCATTCAAAAATCCAAATGGAAAAAATGCAACACCGATGGTATCTAACACCTTGGAAACTCTCGAAGATGTACAAAAGTGTCTCAAGCAATTGCTGGAGGTGTGGAGATAAATCAGGCACTTTCTATCACATGTGGTGGCTATGTCAGAAAACCCAGGCATTTTGGGAGAGCACCCACTCTCCCAATTACAAAAAATGCTAAAGATTTCCTTTAAGAAAAAACAACAGAAGTTTATCTTCTGGGGATTACAGATTTGGATATCCTGCAATTTTTTATTTTTATTTTTTAAATGAAAGGTATGTTTTCATATGCTACAGTTGCAGCAAGAGTTCTTATTGCTACAAAATGGAAGAGTGAATGAAATCCCCTCTATTCATGAATGGATTCAAAAACTGACAGAATATGCGGCGTTAGATAGTCTATCAGCAAAAGTAAAGAACAAACCGAAACAGGAATTTGTCTCAAAATGGGAGGTTTTCAAAGTTTATTTGAAAAATAACTACAGCAGTTTAAACTCTGTTGCAGCATTCGAATAATTTCAGTAGTAGCTTTAAGAAAGATGTGAGACCTAACTAAAAATTAGTCAATTTATGATAAAAGTGTGTTCTGGCAACAAGTAATATATAACTGAAATATGGAATACACGGGAGGTCGGGTCTATAGTCCAAAGACCATTTTCTACTACATTGTTCTGTAACTAATATTGTGTTTATCACTATTTTCATTTGTATTATTTTTGTTTTTCTTTTGTTTTTTGGCGAATAATTCAATCAATCAATCAATCAATTAATCCAGATGTTGCCGGCTTCTCTAAAACCTAGGAATATCTCACTGCCCAGAGAGCACTCTGATCTATAAGGCTCACTGAACAGGACAACAGCACACTGGTCTATGGTTCCAAGTTCTGACTCCTGCAGCTCTTTCCAAAAAAAGTAGGGATACAAAAAGAGCTTTTTGGCAAGAAAAGAAACACATTTTGTTCCAGGATTTTTCTTTGGCTTCTGGGTTGAATCTAAGATTAAATTAACTATAGAATGGTTGCATCTTATTTTAATTTAGGAATGAGGGTAGATTTAACAGAAAAAAGCAATCAGATAACTCCCCATGTGAATCTGAATTTACAGTAATGAATGCATCCCGAGATAAAGACAGGTAATTTATTTTACTAACACCATTGGTTCCCTAATAATTATCCATAAAGTCAACGAGGATTTGGCCCAATTCATATCTGTCGTTATAAATATCACTAATTAATAGATGAGTAAATTATTTGGCATTCCTTTTCAGTTCCATGGCTTCTTGGAATAGCTGTTTTTCAGAGATCTGAAAATAGCTGTTTTCCTTTCGGTGCAAAGAATGTAAGCTAGAGGAAAATATTCTCCAGCGCACATTAAGAGCAAGACTGCAATGCATCCCATTAGAACCGAATGCTACATAATGTTTAAAAACAGGAGCAGGTTTATGTCAGTACAACAAGTATCGCACGGGACTGGGTTACGGGGAGACAGTTTAGCCAGGCAAAAGGAATAAAGAGTTGTTTGTACTTTATACTAATATGATATGATTTTGATTTCCCAGGGAGCAAGCCTAATGTAATCCAAAGCTCACATCATATAAACTAACATCTTACCATATCAGATTCTTAATACAAAAACAATATTCCTTTTCTCTTCACATTTAAAGGACCATATATTGTGTTTGGCTGTGCACAGATATTTTTAATATCCACATTATTTACTGATATGTCACCTTCCCTCTCATTGTGCTTTCGAAACAAAAGTTGCTTTTAAAATTTAACTGTTTCTGTGCCCACCCATTAAAGGTCACAGAGACTATTCCTATTACATGAGCAGAGAAGGCAAAAATAGAGATTAATTTGTATGCAACCCTGAGAAGTGAAGGCTCATAAGAATTGTTGCCACAGAGGACTGACTAAATTTGGAGGTTCTGAGGAGAATTGTGCCCCATTCATCTGTATTCACATGTAGGAAGGGCTGGATTTAGGGTAGTGTGGCTGGTGCCCCCTCACAGGGGGCTGAAGGGACGCATAATAATAATAATAATAATAATACCCATAAAAAGCAATTGTAGAAAAATGAATTATAGTGAAAATAAGAAATATGGGCTATTTTGGAGTGAGGGGGTGCCAAATTTTGTCCTTGTTCAGGGTGCCATATTACCATAGTCTACCACTTCATGTAGGGCATAAACCTGTAGAGAGAGGAATGAAACTGTCCTTTTAGTCTGACTATGATGTCACATTTACTGTATTCCCAAGGATAGTGGAGGAGAGTATAGCTGCCACCTTCTGCCCTCACACAGGATTTGTCCAGCCATAGCTGCACAGCCTGGGAGTGACATAGGCTGAGATCTACACAGGGCCAGCCCGCCCATGAGGCAAGGTGAGGTGGTTGCCTCAGGCGGCAGATCCAGCCTCCTCTGCTGCCTCTTGCTGCCTCCTCCTCCTCTGTGCCCACCCACCATCACAGCCTGCCCTTCAAGTTACCACCTGCTATCTTCGTCCCCATCCTGATCCATTTCACTAGACTTCTGAGCCCAGTCCCCAAAGTTCCACTTACAACAAGGAGATAGAATCATAGAATCATAGAGTTGGAAGAGACCACAAGGGCCATCGAGTCCAACCCCCTGCCAAGCAGGAAACACCATCAGAGCCCTCCTGACATATGGTTGTCAAGCCTCTGCTTAAAGACCTCCAAAGAAGGAGACTCCACCACACTCCTTGGCAGCAAATTCCACTGTCGAACAGCTCTTACTGTCAGGAAGTTCTTCCTAATGTTGATGCTGGTGATGCTGGTGGAACAACTGGAGATACATTTAAAACACACTGGAGAAGACTTCAGGTGACACAATGCAATGGTCGGAGGGCATTGAGCTGTAACTTCTGATAGCTGAGTGGGGAATGTTTTTCAGGTCAACCTGGGCAAGTTTGTGAAGGGACATGTGCCAGTGGTGGCTCCAGCAAGAAGCAAAAGTGGGCAGAGCAATAATGTCAATGTTACCTCAGTGTAGTAGGCTAATAGTAATTTATATGCACATGCTCACACACTCCTCTCTATTCTCCATCCAGAGAAGCAAAAGGCATTGTAAGAGTTCAAGGGCACATTCCACGCAGGCAAAAACTCTTGGGTTGTGGAGCAGGGCTGGTGAGTGATGAGTGCGTGGCCTGAGGTGAGTTTTGAGAGTCAGACAGAAAAGCCTGGAAGGTTGCCTTTGACCCCACAGACCCGAGGTCCCTCATACCCTCTCTCCTTCCAAGCTGCTCCAGCGCTCAGTGTTTCTCAGATATGTACAGTGGTGCCTCGCAAGACGAAAAGAATCCGTTCCGCGAGTCTCTTCATCTAGCGGTTTTTTCGTCTTGCGAAGCAACCCCATTAGCGGATTAGCGCTATTAGCGGTTTAGCGGCTATTAGCGGCTATTAAAGGCTTAAGGGATTAGTGGATTAGCTGCTAAAAGGCTAGTAGCAGCTTAGTGCCTTAGAAAAAGGGGGTGGGGAGCGAAAAAAAATCGCAGGAACTCGCAAGACATTTTCGTCTTGCGAAGCAAGCCCATAGGAAATTCGTTTTGCGAAGCACCTCCAAAACGGAAAACCCTTTCGTCTAGCGGGTTTTCCGACTTGCGAGGCATTCGTCTTGCGGGGCACCACTGTACCTTTATTCCTTCTACTCTAAATTATGTGTTGTCTAAGGAAAATAATATTTTCAAAATACTGGGCAAAATGTACCTATGTACCAGCCCAATAGTATTTCTTTTTCTTTTTGAATTTGCATTTTATTTTTTTGTTAACATTCTTATATTACATCGGTAAATGTTATCATATTACATTACAGGACTTACTATAATATAATTTCCAGCATGTATACAAAAATTATATACAGCCCAATAGTATTTCAGCTACCACATGAAAAGCAGGATTAGTGCAAACCTATGCACCAAATTTAAAAGGGACACGGGTGGCGCTGTGGGTTAAACCACAGAGCCTAGGACTTGCCGGTCAGAAGGTCGGCAGTTTGAATCCCCACGAAGGGGTGAGCTCCCGTTGCTCGGTCCCTGCTCCTGCCATCCTAGCAGTTCGAAAGCACGTCAAAGTGCAAGTAGATAAATAGGTACCGCTCTGGCAGGAAGGTAAATGGCATTTCCGTGCGCTGCTCTGGTTCGCCAGAAGCGGCTTGGTCATGCTGGCCACATGACCTGGAAGCTGTACGCTGGCTCCCTCGGCCAATAAAGCGAGATGACTGCCGCAACCCCAGAGTCAGTCACGACTGGACCTAATGGTCAGGGGTCCCTTTGCCCTTTGCCTTATGCACCAAATTATCCAGAACTAAGGTATTTGTCAGACTAGGAAAGTGAGGTGTGCTGCTGCACATACTTCAATTTACAATTTTACTCAAAGCTTAATACACACAAGCATATATATAGCATGAGGACATCCAATGTATGCTGAGATCATTTTAGAAACACACGCATCAATTTTCCTAGGTTAAAGGAACACATATGCCAATATAGTGGGAGGGGAGAGGGAATGTTTCGAAGGGGCATTCCTAATTAACCTTCAGTGTTTTCATGACATCCCTTTAACCTAAATATAGATGTCATTAATCCAATGGAAAACTAATTTGGGTTAAGAAAAGCTGTAATGAATTTCCCCCCCTCTTCTCATTGAATTATTGACCCACTACTTTCATTAAGGAGAACCAAGCAAAGGAAACCATACGGCTTTCGTGTTTATCTTGTTATCCTCATGTGGATATGTTTTCCTCCCCTTATTTATAATAAAAGGATTCTTGAAAGCACACATTCTATTGATTGCAGGTGTTTATAATATTATTACATATTTAGCCTGGGCTCTCAGGTTCAAGGGAGAAAAAATAATCAATGGGGAACTGTAAAAAAAATGAAGAAAATTGAGAGATGGCTGTCAGCAAGAAGGAGTTTCTAGTTCTATTTTAGATTCAAACAATACAACACACACATACATACATGCATGGGGGTGGGGGAGAGGACTTGACAGATCCTATAAATGAGGAAAAAGTGCTTTCCAAGGAGGAAGTTGGGAGCGAAAAGGCTAAAGGTGAACAGGGCATTTAATGCTCTCTCTGCCAAACAGGTTAGCTTTTAACCTGTACAGACCTAAACAGATTAGGACTTATCTATTTGGTAGATCTCCTTCCTCCCTCAAACACAACCACTGCTGTCTTTTGGCAACACCATCTGGGATTCCCGCAAATTCAGATCCAGAGTATCTTTTAGAAAAGCTATAATCCAGCAAGGTTTTGCGACTGGGGAAGAGAAGAGGCTCTTTTAAAGCCTGATTTTTAAATGAATTAGGAATATGCATACCAGGGAAGTTCTCCTTAGCCAGCTGAGAATCTGACCTAAAGACCCATCTCAATGAAGACGTAAGACTGATAAACTCCAGAATTCTTCTCAGGTCCAGACTGACAAACGCTCAGGAGCAGATGAGCAGAATCTTTATCAGCCACAGATCATTGGCTGACATTGCTTTGACTGTCAAAGCCCCACTTCGCAAGACCTCCATTGAGAATGCAGCCACATAGCCGAGAAGTGAGGAGGGGACTCTTTTCACATGGAGAACCTGCCCTGCCGGGGGTGGCGGTAGACATCTGTTTCAAAGGGGTTGGAATATGCAGACCAATATTTGTATTAATCCCTTTGAATGGGCCTTTTCTGTGAGTCAAGTCAAGTCATTTATTACAGCCAATGACCAGGATCAAAACAAAAAATGTCAATTACAAAATTTAAAAGTTCAAGGGAAAGTACAATAATATAAAACCACATACAGTGGTACCTCGGGTTACATACTCTTCAGGTTACATACGCTTCAGGTTACATACACTTCAGGTTACAGACTCCGCTAACCCAGAAATAGTACCTCGGGTTAAGAACTTTGCTTCAGGATGAGAACAGAAATCGTGCTCTGGCGGCGTGGCGGCAGCAGGAGACCCCTTTAGCTAAAGTGGTGCTTCAGGTTAAGAACAGTTTCAGATTAAGGATAGACCTCCGGAAAAAATTAAGTACTTAACCCAAGGTACCACTGTATAAAATAATATAAAATCATGTATACATGACAGGGAAGTTCTGGGCCTTTTCTGCGGTTGCTCCCCATTTGTGGAATGCTCTCCCCAGAGAGACTTGCCTGGCACCATAATTACTTGTCTTTAGGCACCAGGCAAAAACATTCCTCTTTACCCAGGCCTTTGGCCATTAAGCAATATATGGCCTTTTAAAAGTAGAGGGACTGTTGTTATGATTCTTGCTGTGATTGTTTTATTGTTTTCTTATTATTACGCTATGTAAATTATGTTTTAAAAGTTGTGCACCACCCTGGGATCTTCATTTAAAGGGTGGTATATAAATTGAATAAGTAGTAGTAGTAGCAGCAGCAATAGTAATAATCCATTTTCTTTCTTATAAACCACATTTTAAAAACCCATCAGGTTATGGCAGGAGAGTTCGGTCAATTGGACAACAGTCATTCTTACAAAGTGTTGGTATTGACCTTTAAAGCCCTAAATGGCCTCGGCCCAGTATACCTGAAGGAGCGTCTCCACCCCCATCACTTAGCCCAGACACTGAGGTCCACCTCCGAGGGTCTTCTGGCAATTGTCTCACCGTGAGAAGTGAAGTTACAGGGAACCAGGCAGAGGGTCTTCTCGGCGGTAGTGCCCTCCCTGTGGAACACCCTCCCTTCAGGTGTCATGGAGATTAAGAACTACACAACTTTTAGAAGACATTTGAAGGCAACCCTGTATAGGGATTTTTTTGACATTTCACATTTTATTACTTTTTATATTCTGCTGGATGCCGCCCAGAGTGGCTGAGGAAACCTAGCCAGATGGGCGGGGTACAAATCTAACAATGTTTTTGTGATGGGTCAAGTGGCAGAGCCAACCTGTAAACTCTTGTCTGTGTGATAAATCTGTGCCTTTTTGATCCCTGCCACTGAGATGCTACTCAAAGGGAGTGGGGAGACTGGCAGGGATGTTTTCAGAGGTTTGAATGAAAACACTTAACACTTCCTCATACAGGGGCACAGACCTGAAATTTCTACAGAAGGCTGTACTGCTAGTGAATTACTGACAAATTTATGAGCATATACAACAAGGAATGATAAAGTGGAACAGCTACCTTTGTGTTCTGAATGAGAGTCTTGGTATTAAGTGGAAGACATGCAAATTAAATGCATGTATTCCTGGCACTGCCAAGTTGAAATATCAAGTGCTCCAAAGGTTAGCGCTTACCATGTTGAGCCTATGTGGTTTCTGGAAATGATTTTAAAAGGCATGCAATTGTCTGATGGAATTCAGTGTTATCAAATACCAAACCCCTAGTGCGTGATCTTTCAAAGAAAGGGAGTGAGAAAAACCTAACTGCATTTAACCAAGATAGGTCTCTATTTCCGTGTGATAAGGGCTTCCTTGTTGTTGTTTTATCATGAGCTGCTAAAAAGGAGTGCAACCATGGATGGAGAATACATTGTGTTAAGAGTTCCTGAACGCTGCCTATAATCCAGGGGTTTGCAAACTGGTTCATGGACCACCTATGGACCATGAACTTCATTCAGGTGGTTTGTAGAAATTCCTTCTTGAGTCTTCATATTTATTTTTAATGGTATTCTGTTGCTTCTTTTATTTCTTATACTGTATTTTATGGAATTCAAATTGTAGTACAAGAGAATACAATACAGAAGAATTAAAAGAAGGAATAATCATACAGTTTAAAATCAGGCATCATCTAGCACAGTGCATTACAGAAAAATAATCAAGTCCATCAGCAATTTTCAAGTTGTCAATGGAGGTGGGGGGAGTTTGGGGACCACCAATATAACCACCATCCAGAATTCTTTCCTTTTTAACTCTTAAAAAAGGGACAGAACTAACCCAAAAAAGAAATGTTTGTGGTTTGAAATTTTCTTTGTGTGACCAGGCGGCGACAGCCCCAGCCCGCAGGGATCATAAGGAAGGAATAAAGACTCTGACAAAGTTATATGGAATTAAAGTTAGGCCACAACTTTTTTAAACTTCCTAATGTAGGAAGGGGACGTGGGTGGCGCTGTGGGCTAAAGCCTCAGTGCCTAGGGCTTGCCGATCGAAAGGTCGGCGGTTCGAATCCCCGCAGCAGGGTGCGCTCCCGCTGTTCGGTCCCAGCGCCTGCCAACCTAGCAGTTCGAAAGCACTCCCGGGTGCAAGTAGATAAATAGGGACCGCTTACTAGCGGGAAGGTAAACAGCGTTTCCGTGTGCGGCTCTGACTCACCAGAGCAGCGATGTCACGCTGGCCACGTGACCCGGAAGTGTCTTCGGACAGCGCTGGCCCTTGGCCTCTTTGAATGAGATGGGCGCACAACCCTAGAGTCTGTCAAGACTGGCCCGTACGGGCAGGGGTACCTTAATGTAGGAAGACCTTCGCTTAGGCCTTGGGTGTGTATCCCTCCCAGCCCCCCAGCCGGGGGGAACTGGGACTCATCAGGGTAAATGGGATATGGGCGTGCTCTGCGAGACATAAGTGTAGCACAGGGGTGGCTAACTCTCAAGAGACTGTGATCTACTCACAGAGTTAAAAACTGGCAGTGATCTACCCCCTTTTGGGGGGTTGTTCAGGTCAAAATTGTTGAGCTTTTTCAGGAAGGAGGTAAAATGCTGAGCTTTTTTTAGGGAAGCCACAGTTGTTCAGCTTCTTTGGGGGGAGCCAATGATCTACCAGTGATCTACTGCAGACGTCCCGTGAGCTACCTGTTGGACAGGCAGGCAAGACAATATCCACTTGCGCAGGGTAGTTCACTGACAACCTTTCAGTGTATGGCCAGTGATACCCATATATATAACCCCTTTAAGAGGGGGACCCTGGAATTGCCGCCGCAGGGGGGTGAGTCACCACTTTATTGAACAGAGAATCTCACCACTGTTGGTAAGCGTATTTCAAACTATATGCTCCACAATTAAGAAAAATGTTTTAACTTGTAATATATAATATATCCTGATTCTTTAGATACATTTGCAAGATATTGCTGTCTTTGCCATCTTTTTAAACATTCGACATCTCTAAGATGACCAGGTGTAAAGCAAGGGAACATGATTCCTCTATTTTAAATTGTTGCATTGAAGAGGGGACATTGGATCTTTCAAGTGAGGAGCATGCATAGGTGAATTGGCCAACCTTTAGGCTGCTGAAATCCTGTTAAAATAGAAAGTTTCCCTAGATGTGCACCATCCCTCTATCCATTTCTCTCGAGTCTTTCATAACACAAACAGGGAAACCAAGTTAGCTCTATCCGCCTCACATCTTATGGTTAGAGGAAATCAGCAATATTCCTTCTTTCAGAAGTATTGCATGTCAGAAGAAAGCTAAAGTGGAATAGGAAGAAAACTGACAGATGCATCCCAATCCAATCACAGGTAGAGTGAATAAAGAAGGTAAAGGATACTCATTTCCAGTGAAAAAGTCAAAAGGCAAGATATCCAAGGCATAATATAGCTGTCATGCAATCGTCGGCTGCAATGCTGGAGATGCTGAGAAGGAAGATTTGGCTTTTTGAACACCTTTAATAGGCTTCCTCAGAGTTTTAATTAGTAAGAGATCCAAGCAGTAGCTGACAGCTGGCAGAATCTTCTGTCTCAAGTTAAAGTCAAACTAATTAAGATTCTAGAAGGAAAACATATTTCTTCCAGCACCCTTAATCAGTCAACTTTGGTTAGTAAAGCAATATGGAACCTTTTGCCTTGACAACTTCATAACCTTGGAAATGTGAAACTTCTAAATAATAATGAACCAATTTTTCAACAAGGCCACTCAGAGTGGCTCGACAGACCAACTACTATGCTTGCATGTTCCTCCCTCCCATTTAATTTCATTCTGTTCATACTGTTTAGGATTTAACTTTGTGAATTTCCTGTTGATTATGGTCCAATCTGAAGGCACAATGCAATATGACCTGAAAGGGATGCAAATTAAATTATGAATGGGGGACCTTCCTCACTACTAGTTCAGACATAAAGTGGACATACTGAGTTATTTTTCTACATAGTCCATAATTTCCTGAACCACTCCTGTCCATCATGGACTTGCAATGGCATGGAAGCAAATTAGTTTCTGTATGAAATACTGTAGATTCTTGGCTCATTTGGGGTAGATGTGTTGGAATCTTCTTGGGTTCCATTCAATTCTAGCTAAACCCGTCAGTGGTCTAGTTGCATGATTGCTTTTTAGCTTCAATTATACAGGTCCCAAGCATGTCTTGACATTCACACACACTGCACCAAGGGCTTTGCATTCAAGGTTGCTGCTTAGCTGGTGCATGCCTACATCACGTTTCTAAGGACTAACAACCAGGGCCTGCAAAGTCTGTGATGCAATGTGACTTGGAGTAAAGTGTGCATATGGAGTCTGTGCCCCATTTTAAAATAACAATACTGTACTGTGAATTGAAACTACAGCAGCACAAATGAAACAAGATGATTCTGAGGAAACAGACTGGTCTACCCCTGCCCTGAAATCCATGGTCTGTTTTCAAGGTAATATATCCCACAGGGTAGGGTTTCACCAAACCCTAACAACATTTATCTAAAGCATAGATGAGAAACACATGATATTCCTAAACACTGTCTATGCTGGCTGGGGCTGGTGAGAGTTTGAAGCTATCAGCATCTAGAGGGCCACATCTAGAGGTTCTCTATCCCTGATCTAAAGCCTGGAGGGCTTGTTTTGAGCACCCTTGGTGTGGGGAAAGGACATCAGAAGAGGTGGCAAGTGATGCACTCCTTTGATAACAGATCTGCTACCTCTCCCAGCTGTCAGGAGCTTGCAGCCCTGAAGCAACTGCCTCACCTTGCATCATTGGTGGGCCAGCCTTTTACTTGGTGCTAGGTGTGAAGCAATCTTTTTTGTAATGACTCTGGGGTGAAGGAAATATGCTCCAGCTGTGTTCAGGGATGCTTCTGCTATTCTCCAGGTCTGAGCTGTGTTCCAAGTTTGAGCTCTTAGCATTACTAAGATGCTAGGGATGAGCTCTGGAACAAATTAAGTACTGCTAACAAGAAAAGGGGAGATGGAAACTGCTTCTATAGCTGGAAGGCTGGTCTTCAAAATGTTTTTGGCATTTACTTAGGACTGAATACGAAGTATGATAAAAAAGAAAGAAAATTGGGTTTAATAATGGAAGATGCTATAGAAAATCTATCAGAGAAAGCACTGGTGATTAATAAAATGGCATTTCTACCTCATCTCCACCCAATTTATCCCTGAGATGAAAATATGGGATAAGAAATTTACATTCAACTCACTCAATTAACCTACGAAATGAGTCCCTTTTTGATGTCTGAAAACAGTAGCCTGAGGTTCAGTTGCCACACTCCAAGTCATATCTGTGCATAGCAGAAATATCTGTACGTGTCCTCTGCTGAAAAATACTTCATTGCTGTATGCAGGGTTCCCCCCACCCCAGCCCTCTTAGGCCCAGTTCACACAACCATGAAAGCAACCTGAATGAGGTTTGAGGGAACAAGACTAGGATTTGAGTGTGCAGTTAAGCCATTGTGCAGTTAATTGACCGAGGTGTTAATTTTTCCTTTCAAATTTTCTGGTAGTTATGACCATTGGTAGGAATCCAATGTGGCTCCCTCCAGAGGGAAATGACTCCCTCTTGCCCCAGCCAGGATGGCCAGTAGTCAAGGATTATTGGAGCTTTCACCCACATCGTCTGGAGAACAGCACTTTGGCTACCCTAGCCTAAGAAGGTCATGGGCAGAGACAGGGGATGATGCCACACAGAGAAGTGAGAGTGGGGGCAATCCTTGCCATAGCACTGCCACACTTCTATGTTCCTCTGCCACTCCCCAGCCAGGTGATGTTGAGAATCTCTTGGTTGAATTCCATGGTGTCTCTTAAGACTCCATCTTGTTCCAGATGCTGCTTAGCATCTACATGAACCTGTAGGGGCCAGTGTTCTGCTGATATTTG
This sequence comes from Podarcis tiliguerta, assembly GCF_965153285.1. NCBI lineage: Eukaryota > Metazoa > Chordata > Lepidosauria > Squamata > Lacertidae > Podarcis > Podarcis tiliguerta. The sequence goes on from NC_139539.1 coordinate 76,531,369, forward strand.
TACCTGTGTTTTTTTCCCTCTTGACAAGTTATGTGGAGGTTGGTCATAAAACAGGAGTGGGGAGGATGTGGCCCTCCAGATATTGTTGTACTACAACTTCCATTTTTCCGAAACATTGGCAATGGTGACTACAGCTGGTGGGAGTTTTAGGCCAATAATATCTGGAGAACCACAGATTCCCCATCCTGGGCATAATGAAATTAGCACTTTGAAGAAATATTCAGGATGGCTTGATGGACACTGGGGTTTCACCTGTTGCACCAACCTTAAAATAATCATGAAGTGCCTGAGTGGTATAGATCACTGCTTTAATTTCCTCCTTCTCTTCCTCCAGGTTTAATCCAGCTTCTCTGTCTACCAAATCACTACAATTCCTGCTTAAAGATAGTTACAGTAAGGCCATCTCCAGGAAGCTTTTCAAGACCAGGAAACTGCCTGCAGACCACTGAATAGCAGCAAGACTGGGGGGGGGGGGGGAGTAAAAAGCTACACAAATATTGTTGGATGCTCAGTCATAATCTGGGGGATCTCAGTCTAGGGCTTCCGTCTTTTGGTTGCAGTTGACTTCCAGTGCAGTTGGTCCTCCTGGTTCAGAAATAAAATTTATGGGCATCAGAAACTCTATGTGAACAAGACTGGGGGGGGGGGTCATTTTCAGAATAATCTGTAGGCCTTCAACCACAAGCTAGTCGCCAGAATTGCTGCATTTCATTTTTACTCTAGTCCACAAGTTGTCTCTTTCCTTTACACTTTCAGAGTTACCTGCCTCTATTTCTCAAGTCAGCTAATTTCAGTCCTGTCTTTTCCACTTCGCTTCAATTTGCAACCTACCCTTCTCTGTCCACTCTAGTTTACATCTTACTCTTTGCCTCTCCATCACGCGATTTTTCTCCAGAAGTCCACAACCAATTATTTGTTTCCGCTACTGAAACACAGAGCTGGATGTGAGCTCTTGTGACTGCTGCAGAGCATCAACATTTCCATCGCTGGACTCTGCAGTTGCAGGAGAAGAAAATACCCTCACATTTTCACCCTTTCTTCATAAATTGGTTAGACCTTCCATTGCCATTTCTCTATGCTCACTGTTTGCTATAATTCTGGGCTCTGACAGAAGGAAAGGTAGAAAAGAAACACAGTCACAAGAGATAAAGTTAATTATCTGAACTACTTCTGAAATTTTAATTATTTAGTCCCCGGCGCTTTACTATGATGTGTAGCATACTGCCCAACTCTTTTAAAATGTGGCCTGAACATTATTGTTGGGAAGTCTGGTTTCTGGAGCAACGCTAGTTATTACTGATAGTGCAAATTGTCTAGCAGCTTAGGCCAAGTTTGCTGCTCTGGGGGCATAATTTCTGCATTACATGTGAAAGATCCTCAGTTCCGTTCCTGCAGAAACCCATATCTGGGGAAAGGGAGAAACCACACATTTAAAGACATTGTGATGTCATGTACCATCAACCCAATGATGCTTACTGGGTGGTCTTCAGCCAGTCTTCGTATCTCAGCCTAACCAATCTCACAACAGGGTTGGATGCAAAGGCTTTAACCTGGTTCGTTTCCAAATGTTCATCAGTACGCCTGCTCTGCTCCATTTGTGTGCATTTTTCCCCTGGAAAAATCATTTAAAATCCACATGAATCTAGTGTTGTTGTTTCTTAAAAAACCAAATAATTACAAAGTGGTTCAAAGGCTGACTTTCTCATTTTGGAACATGCTTGGGTGGATTTTGCATTGCCTGAAAAACAAAAACTTTTTTTTTGATAACTTGTTGATGGACCTTGAGCAATCACTTCTAGTTGAGCACTAATCTAGCGCCCTGTGAATGTGGTCCGAGTGAATAATTATTGCACAAAAAAGTATCACCCCAAAGGGGATACAAATTAATTTTGGAAACATGTTTCTATTACTCTTCATATGCCTTCAATGCTCCCCTAATAAGTAGCTGCAGAGAAATAATTGACTTGGTCATTCAATCTGAACATGTAGTCAATGGTTATTAAGCTCTGACACATGTCGGTGGAATTTAAATAGTCAAAGTGCAATTAAAATTGGAAATGCAAACTCAGTTTATAATACAATTGTGCTGCATTATGATAGCCTAATGTAATAACCTTTGCCTTGACAGCAGACAATTCACCTTCTAGTTTTTGAATTGTCTGTATTCTGGCTAATTCGCTACTCATGCAATAATTGGTTGATACAAATTTAGACATCTGCAGCTACAAATAATCTTCTTGTAATTAAACAAGTGCATTGTACTTCTAAAAATAAATTTGCTGCTTTAGGAGGAAATAGAGGAGTCCAAGCCAACAAATAGCTTCCTAGCACATCTAAGTATTTCTCCTTTCTTTCTTACTACAAGTATGATGGGCTACAAAATGCTGCAGTGTGGAGCATCCTCGTTCAACTTTTCAGCCACTCCATTCCTTTTCTTCTCCCATCTCACCCCTTCCAATAGTCAGCACACCTTGCCCACTGAATATCCTTCATTCTCATTGGGCTGCTTTGGCATCCTCTGCTTTATAGATTTTTCTCTTGATCTCTTTTTGTACTTTTGGAAAACTTGGGGTTCCCCCAGGATTGCTGATACCCCTTTCCTGTGCAAGAATGATGCCATTTTGGCTACATAATGATAGGCCCTGGGAGATTAAGGCACCATTTCAGAGGCTGTAGAGTTCAGCTGAGGATCCAAAGTCAAATTCTTACTAAGAAAAATGAAATGAAACTTTTGGTCCCCACCCCACCCCAATTCACTATTGGGAAAATTAAAAATGACTATAGCTGATTTATTTTAATAGAATTTCATAAAATTTGCAGGCACAGACACTCCTCTAGAGTGGATAAAGCCAGCCACATTCCAGGCAAATGGGTCTTCAATATTTTTTTAAAAGAAACGATTTGTAATTTTCTAATTGTTTGGCAGAATCTAATAAAATTTGCAGGTTTGGTAGAGCTTTTTCAGGGAATTAACACTACCAGCATTTAGAAGGGTACCTGCTGTCATTTTTCTGCACAGATAGCCCTTACCATTTTTGCATAGCAAGAAGAGGGTTCACTTAATCTCCCTTGTAGGGGCATTTTATATGAAAATAGCATACATGAGATAGGCTACAGATAGGTTAGAAGCTGTCAAATTACAGAAAAATTGATGCAAGTTTCTTTTTCTTTTTCCCTTTTTGTTCTGGGGACCTTTAAAGTTATTTTTGGGATGGAGAACTAAAAGGGATTCACTTCTTTCCCTGTGGTTTTGTGAGCAACAATTTTTAAAAAATGAAAATGACATACATTATAGAGGTGCCTCTATAAAAGCATCCTGGAAAAGGATGGATGCAAGGGCTAGGAATTTAATGGTGAGAAACAGTTTTAGGCTCCTGTTCTGCTCAATTTGCACCAAAAGCAACAGAAACAAAGTACAAACCTACCTTGACAGGAGAGTATTTGCGAGCGTGTAGCACACAGGGAAAAAGGCAGGAATGTCTAGCATTTTCCAAGCAAGCTCTGCTAGCAGAACTAACAAAGAGCACGGAACATATAACAATAAGCTTGCCACATTGCTCCAACATCACTTTGTCCAAAGCACTGTGATTGGATAGTCCTGGAAAAATCACATCCACTGATTATAAGCTAGACCTGTCAGTTACAAAAGAATTCCTCCCTCCACCCTGACATTTTCCTTATATACCAAGCTTGAGGATAAGTTTCAGGTTCTGCAGACCCATTATCTGTAGCACTGGTGGGGGGGGGGGGTTAAGGTCTAAATCATCCATAATCCGTTTGGAAGTCCCTTCAGTGTGGTGTAGTGGTTAAGAGCGATAGACTCGTAATCTGGGGAACCGGGTTCGCTTCCCTGCTCCTCCTCATGCAGCTGCTGGGTGACCTTGGGCCAGTCACACTTCCTTGAAGTCTCTCAGCCCCACTCACCTCACAGAGTGTTTGTTGTGGGGGGGGAGAATGTTAGCCGCTTTGAGACTCCTTCGGATAGTGATAAAGCGGGATATCAAATCTAAACTCCTTCTCCTCCTCCTCCTCTTCTTCTTCAGTTCAACCTGCTTCAGAGAGATGCCACTAGTTATTTGACAAGTCATGAGTCTTTCTGAATTGCCCTAATTGGTTTTGGAATTTGTTTGAATCCCATACTTGCTTTGCACTTGTGGGCATTTCTGCCTCAGTTGCCAAAAAAAGATTGACAGCCTTTGGGTATGATGCACCTCAGCCTGGGGTTGGGGCGTGCTATTTGCCGTTTTGCCTCAGGTAGCAAAATTTATTGGCTCAGCTCTGAAATGAACTTCCAATACTTTAGTGTCTGCTGCATTGAAAACAGAAGGTGTGGTAGACCTGAAACATTGAATAATTGCATGAAGGAATGACTTTGCAAAGCAGATAGGGCAAGTGGATGTAATATCAAAAAAAAAATGTCACGAGGAATAGGCAACTCATTGGCATGAATATCAAATGCTTCTCAAAACAAAGGGAAGGGAAGGGAAGGGAAAAGCAGATGACTATTTTCTCCCCCTCCATAGTGCCATTTTTTGAATACAAAGAAATGCAACAGATGAAGCAACATAATTTACTTTGACATGCCATCATTAAGTGCTAAGATAAATTAATAAACAGCACCTTTGGGTGCAGCCAATATATTCAGATCCTGTCATGGTTGATTAGAATATCTGACTGAGCTGCAATAAAACCGAGTGTGTATTAATATACAATAGTTTCCCTTTGTTTGCTTAATGCAGAGTGATTACTATTTATTCATTCTACCAATCACCATTTTCTCATAAACACTGAATGCTCCCCCCCTTGCTTACAGTGTTGAAATGAAATGGGTCATTATTCACATTTTTATTGTTACCCAGAGCCTTATGTTATTGTGAAATACTGTACCGGCATAATGGAAATTTAAATAGGTAACAAAGTTGCTTAACTAATCAGGTTTGCTCAAAAACATATTCTTAGCAATGTTAGAAGAAAGCTGGATGAATAGAGCATCCTGTAAATTTAATACTGGCATGTTCGCAGCCACTAATTGTAGGAATATTCCAGGAGGGTGTTTTGTCACATACATTTTTTCATCAAGTAAGTGAGGATAACATTCGTGATAGATCAATGTTGTATTCTACCAGCACTGCCCTTTTCAAAATAAGTTTAGGTCAATGTAATTTGATTTCGTGGTTGTTGAGTTCCTTGAAAATAAAAGTTGATTTTCAAAAAGCACTCTCCGATTTTCATAATCCACAGGGATACTGCCAGCTTCCTTCCCAGTCTGCTACCCTTATACATGCTAATGCACTTTTGCTTTGGAATGCATGAATGCTTCCATATATTAGTCTTCTAATCACTTCAACTGAAAGATTTTTTCCACATGGAATAGTAGGCTATTGTTTTTCTTTGCCCAGCCTACATTATACAGAACCTTTCTCCCCCTTTTTAAATGGTAATATTATTTTACACTTCTCGGGCTGTACAAAAAGTCCTTGAAGCACAAAAAAATTGAAAGCCTTATTAGAACAAGGCAAAAAACTTTTAACAGCCAATTTACATACTTTTTCAGAGGATGATCATTTTTCTGCATTGAAGGACTAGGTCACACTTGTAACATGATATGTTATGTGGATGCTCTAACAGAGAACCTGCCCACATAGAGCCCAGTTGAGGGGACTTTTACATACTTTTTGTTCAAGAATCACACTTCTGGGCAGAATTTATATATTAACACACTACGGTTGAGGCTGGTGCTGCCTGGGAATTTCTTGAAACTGAAAATATTTTTTGAAATGGCAAAAAAATGAGTGAAGCCACATTTTTTGTTTGCCACCTTGATTCTTGATTCAAAATGGTGCCTGGTGTCCAAACAATGATGTCCAAACATGAGAGTTTCACCTCAGAAACTCTCATGCCGAGTTTGACAATGATATTTTGAGAGGTGGCTGAACCTTTTGAGATATCAGTACCAAGAAAGTTACACCAAAGTCACATTTTGCTCCACCATGTTTATTCAAAAAGGTGCCTGTCATCCAAATGGTCACAAAGTCTGCCCCTCCCATCTTAGGAACTATCATTCTGAATTTGGTGATGATATCTCAAGAGGCAATAGAACCTATGCCAAAAGAAAGGAGCAACATCACATCAAGGTGATTTTTTGGTCCACCATCTTGATTCAAAATGGCGGCTAGTAATGATATTTCCAGAGGCGGTCAAACCTATGGAGAATACATGGTATGGAATAAATGAATGAAAATGAGTTTTATTCTTAGGGAACAGATGGACAAACCATTTTGCAAAATATATAGTCTCACCTTTCCTCCAAAGAGCTAAATGTGGTGTGCCTCATTCTGCAGATTTCCCAATCAGCTAGACTAAAAATATATATTTGATTGCCTTTAAAAAAAAGTCAATGGAGTCAGGGGCGGAGCTTCATGCTCCGGCACTGGGGGTCGGAGAGCAGGCGGGGGTGGGGCTGGTGCGCGTCCCAGGGGTGTGGTGCCCAGCGCGGGTGGGGGGGCAGCTCCAATGGCATCCCACCAGGATCCCGCTGATGGGGGCAGTGTGCTACCCCCACACGCCTCTTCCTTTGCCAGTGAATGTAGTCAAGTATGTTTCAAGCTATATCATCGGGGTAATGCTGACTTATGTATGTAAGTTTGAATCTCTTAGTGCATTGATCTGATGTGCAGAGATGTTTCCTATTCTGATTAATTCAAAAGGGTTCTGGAAGCTTTTCTGTGTGAAAGAAACAAGCAGAAGCTTCATGATGTTTGGGTTATTCCTTCAGAGAAGCTGAGTACAGCTGGCTTAAACTGGTTCTCTTATCTTTTCTGTCAAGGTCAGTAGGGTCAGAAGGAGCCTGGGTTTCACTTTCTCTTTCTATCTCTCTTCCTTCTGGTGTGGTGTTCTGCATATAGTGCTATGGTTTAGACTTATTATAAGTTATTGCAAGCTTAAGTTAAGTCTGCCACAACTAGATTTCTTATGGACAGTGCCAATCCTGAATGTATTGGATTTGCCTTTGGTAGCAGTAAAGCTCTGCTTCTGGAAATCACGAGCGGAGAGAGTGCTGTTGCATCCCAGGACTTATCATGGACATTGATTGGCCACTGTGAGAACCGGATGTTTTTGGGCTAGATGGACTTTTGACCTTATCCAACAGTGTTGCTTTTATGTTCTTAAGCACACAGACCTGCTACCACTGTGTCCAGCTTAGCTCTCTATGTCCTGCTCTATGCTGGGTTGTTTGAGACTCTTAAAAATGGGAACACTTCCTTGAAGAGCATTAAATATATCTGTGGGGCTCAGTGCTATTTGAAAACCAGCCAACTTTTATGAAGGGGATTATATATGTCTGTGGAATAACAAGTACTCTGCTGCTTACGAAGTATCTAAAATTCATAGAAAAGTCCGGGAGCAGAGGATTATTTATTTATTTATTTATTTAAAGAGAGCACGGAGGAAGAAAGGACCTTTCAAAAGAATTTAAAATTAGTAAGAGTACAATAGAGCCAGACGTTTTTGAAGATTTTCCCGGTCTCTCTGACTAGGCCCACTGTGTGTTCCTTGATATCTATAGTTTGGATGTGATACTTTTAAAGAATCTTTTTCTGTAAGTCTCAGCATAATGTTATGTTAAATCTGTTCATGGGGGAGCTGCGGTATCTTCTCCGAAAGGAGGGGGAGACTGTACTAAAAGGGGATTTCACTTTGCAGATTTGATTTTGGTAAACAGGACGGGGGAAGAAAGAGTACCTAATGCAATAAAATAGCAAGCATCAAAGACAGACGTAGATTTTAAATAAAGCTGCTGAATTGAGAATGCATAAGAGTTCCCTTTCAAATGTGGTGGATTTTAGATGAAAGTTAACATTTGGGCTTTGTGTTTGGGACATTTGCACAGCAGAAGGAAGGCTGCGGTTTAATGTTCTTATAAGCTGACCATCAAGAAACATACTTACCAAAGGCATCCACACTACTGGTTTAGGAACTGGTGAGCCACCTTGCACACCTTAAATAATAGATCTAGTTTGTTTCTTTATTTATAGCATTTCTTATATGCCCTTCATTGAAAGGCTCCATGCCCAACGCTTGGCGTACACACCCACCCCGGGCTTTGGCAGCTGACACTAAGCCACTGTCTTGGACTAGTTTCAGAAACCATCTGCAAGTGATGATCAGTTCAGCCCGCCACAGGAAAACAAATCTGATTCATTCTGATTTAAAGCACCAGCACAACAATAACACACCAGGTAGACCTCACTTGGGTAACTGTTCATAGATAGGGTGCCACAACGGAAAAGGCCCTCTGCCTTCCTATCAACATCATAGCTGTTGCAGTAATGCTTTTATTCAAAATATTCTGCCTATCACAAACAATGTAACTGTAAAACATTAAGCACAAATTCACTAACTGTGACACTAGGGTAAACAAAATCTTAAAGCAATAAAAGGCATTTGAAATAATAATATCACCCCCCAATTGCATTATAGCACCAAGCAAATCAGCCTGCATGTTGATGCAAAGAGGCGGGTGGCAGAAGAAAAACAAGGAATTATTTTGGCAGATCTTCCTAGGCTTGACATATCACCACAGAGAAGAGCTAACTAATGTGGCATGTTGAGGCACATTACGTAAAGAAAAAAAGAAGAAGAAAAGGACTTGGCATCCCACTTTGCTGAAAGTAAAAAAATGGGCATGCTTGCTCCCACTTATCTCAAATTCATCCTGAAATTAACTGTTCCCACTCCAAAACAAAAACCGAATCAGCAACTATATAGCATATTTTTTGCTCTATAAGACTTACCTTTTCGCTCCTAAAAAGTAAGGGGAAATGTGTGTGCGTCTTATGGCGCGAATGCAGGCTGCACAGCTATCCCAGAAGCCAGAACGGCAAGAGGGGTTGCTGCTTTTACTGTGCAGCGATCCCTCTTGCTGTTCTGGCTTCTGAGATTCAGAATATTTTTTTTCTTGTTTTCCTCCTCCCAAAACTAGGTGCGTCTTGTGGTCTGGTGCTTTTTATAGAGCGAAAAATACGGTAGTTTATTTCGTAAGCCAGGGTTCAGACACTCTAACTTCAAAAAAGCAGCCATTCCAAATGGCACCAGAGCAAAACAACAAAGACCTTTCTCCTTGCATTGTGGTGTAGTGGTTAAGAGTGGTAGACTCGTAATCTGGTGAACTGGGTTCGCGTCTCTGCTTCTCCCCATGTGGGTGACCTTGGGCTAGTCACATTTCTCTGAAGTCTCTCAGCCTCACTCACCTCACAGAGTGTTTGTTGTGGGGGAGGAAGGGAAAGGAGAATATTAGCCACTTTGAGACTCCTTAGGGTAGTGGTAAAGTGGGATATCAAATCCAAACTCTTCTTCTTCTTCTTCTTGCATTGTCTTTGGGGTTGTTTCAGAGGGCTTCCTGCAAGAAAAAACATCACTGTGGGCAAAATTCCTCAAGGGGATGTAACATGCTCAACCAACTTAAGTTTTATTGTCCTTTGCTTATCTGACTTGTCAGTTCAGAAATGAAAACTATTGATACAATAAAAGTGTTTTTATTCTCTATTAACTGAACTGTGTGCTCTTTAACTGAACTGTGTGGGGGGGGGGTAGAGAAATTCTGAGACATCTCGCATGTCAGGATTCTTGTTTTACTCACGTGCTGAATGCCATTTTGAAAAGTTTCATTATGTGGCAGCAGTTTCTCAAAATGCCATTTAACATGTGACTATTAATCATTTTATTTATACAGAACATGTTAACTATATATGAAAATGAAAAAAGGGTCCGTAAATTGAAATTTTCATGGAATTAGTCTACTGGAATGCTACTCCCAACAGCTTTCCACTAGGAAAATACTAATACTAATAATAAAAATAAATTTATTATTTATATGCTGCCCATCTGACTGGGTTGCCCCAGCCACTCTGGCCAGCGTCCAGCAAATTAAAACATAAAACACAGTAAAACACTACAGACCAAACATTTCCGTATATGGGGCTGCCTTCAGATGTCTTCTAAAAGTCAGATTGTTGTTTATTTCCTTGACATTTGATGGGAGGCGTTCCACAGGGTGGGCACCACTACAAAGAAGCCCTCTGCCTGGTTCCCTGTAACCTCACTTCTTGCAGTGAGGGAACCACCAGAAGGCCCTCAACGCTGGACCTCAGTGTCCGGACTGAATGCTGGGGGTGGAGATGCGTCTTCAGGTATACAGGCAATGCGACCCAGTCCCCCTGCAATAGCAATTTCTTATTGCCCCCTTACCTCAGTTCCCTGCCTGCTCTACCCTGACCCAAGTCCCACGTTCCCTTGTATCTGCACTGTGTTGCCAGCTCCCTATACTTTTCTCCTTGTTTCAACCACAGTACATCATGATCTCTCTCTCTCTCTTTCTCTTGCCTCTTAGCACGCTTTCTGCCGGGCCGTCTTCTCACTTAGGTTCTCATCTCTACATTCTGTTGACTCTTCAGCCTCAACCCCAACAACTCTGGCAATGGCACACAACCCCTCTAATTTCTAGATCCAGTCAAATGTTCTTCCCTTCCCCATACCCATTACAGCCATACCTTGGATCCCAAATGCCCTGCATGTCAAACGTTTGGGCTCCCAAACCCAGAAGTGAGTGTTCCGGTTTGCAAATGTTCTTTGGGACCCAAACATATGACAGGGCTTCTGGGGCTTCTGATTGGAAGCCGTGTTTTGGTTTCCAAACGTTTTGGAAGTCAAACGGACTTCCGGAATGGATTCCGTTCGACTTCTGAGGTACCACTGCATGTCTTCATTTCTCTTTTTAGCATTCCCTGTAGCTGCAGTACTTGCTAACATTTTTTGATCGACTCTTCCCTCTCAATGTTAGAATTCTTATAAATATTCCATGGCATCACAGATCATCCAGTGGCTGTGTGTGCAAAGCCCTGTTCCATTTCCAGATGAACATTATTCTTTTAATTTTGGTAAGCCACTATGAGACCAGCGGCTTGCGGTGAAATTTTTTTGTAGAGGAACAGTTAGGGCCAGAGACAGTGGCTTGTGAGGGTGATTTTTTTGGAGGGGTGGAGGAGTTGATGTCGTGTGCATGAGCATCACACCTTGATAAGCCGGGCAGAAGTTTCCTGGACTTTGTGAAGGAGCCACCAGGGGAACATTTAGGGAACTAGCCTAGCCCCCCTAGTCCACTGACCACATACCACTGTATAAGACTGTGATTAATAGTGAAATAGAAATACTTTAAATAAATAAGCCACACACTTTCATAATTAGTATTGTATCACGCCAATAGCACCTGCTGCTCATACTTTGTGGTTCTGACTTTTAAAATATATATAAAAACCCCCAGAAATGCCAAATTATTTGCTTCATGTTCTGCTACTTTATCTTCTCAAGCTTCATCTGTTAAATCAAAATAATAGCAGCCCTTCCTCCTCTTATCCCTTCTTTTTTTGTATTTATAAACTGCATTTATTTAACCTTCTCTTAAGAGAAGCACATGCCTCTGCAACTCAAACACGAATGCTGGCGAAAAAACTATAATGCGGATATAAAATGTCCACAGAGAAATCTGTGGGAAAAGATGATTGAGCCCCCTGTTATAAGCATAGCTGTGAAGTGCTCACAGCAAAAAAAGATGTACTAAATTTTAACAGTTTGCCGTGGTTGCAAATATACACCAAGGTTGTTTTCCCCCTGGGTTGGGGTGGGGAGGAGTTGTTAAATAATTTTTTATCTATGGAATGGAAAAGTGGCCACAGGAGCTAATAAATATGTGTTTTTAAGACGCTGGAGGATATAGTTTAATACAGCTGGCTGGTTTAATGCCAATGGCACACCGTAACTTATCATGATTAGGTACAGTTAGGGTAACATGCTAGGTAAACTTACTTCATGCTATTTACACAAGCTGACCAAAAGGGCATTGATGCATGTATGGGAATTAAATCATTGCCGACCTTCCTAGCCGTTCAACATATAAACGTAGCATATTTTACATCTCCCAGTGATCTATACTAGGTATTTTATGGGAAGGCCTCGCTGCAGCAAATATTATTTAAGCAAACCCAATAATAATTCAGAATAGGAAAGAGGAATTCCCCCTGACTCTCTCACACACATCATTCCCCCCCCCTTCCCTATCACAGCTTAAAATGGATGGCCTGTACCCTCAGTAACATTTCTCAGTTCAGCAACCTCAATATGTGTGTTGCTAAAGACGAATGGAGAAGGTGTTTAGAGTTAATGATCTGTATCATATTGCTTCCGTTTAGCTAAAGATATATAATCCCACACGGTTTTGGTTTATATTGACTCTTATTCAAGAGCCACATCTTCCAAAGGCCATCATGCTTTCCTGACAGGTTGGGAGATTAAAATAAATAAGTCAATAAAGTCCCCATTTTTATTTTTTTTCAGATCAGCCCTGTAGAGAATTTGATGTTTTTTTACTCCTTCATGTTTTACATTGATATTAGAATTACATATTGCCAAATTACTGTCACGTTGCATTTTGTCATCTAAACGGCATCTCTGGAGGGACAGGGGTGAGCGAGCGTGTTTCTGCAATCAAAACGAATGCATTTTATTCTCTATTGCAAATCCAAGAAGATGTCATTGAACATTTGAAGCTTTCATATCTCCAGGGAGGTTTTCTAACCTGGGCAAAGGTATTGCTAGTGTATAACATGGATGTCTCACATATGCCCTTTAGGACCTAACATCAGGATGACATCTCCTCCCCAGCCAAAATAAACAAGTTCTGTTTGAACTACTCTGGACACCAACCATTCTGACTTGAGTACTTTATTTTATTTTCAATTATGTTTTATTAAATTTTAACATTTTCAATATACAAACCCTCCAAGCATCCCTAATTTCCAGGGACATCCTTGATTTAGAGAAGCCATCCCGGTTTCTGATTTGATCCCAGAATGTCCCACTATTCCTTCGGGTGTCCCTGTTTTCACTGGAGAAATGTTGGAAGGTATGGAGTTATCCGAATCCTGAACCGTCTGAAGGCAATCCGGTATAGGGAAATGCTTTTTTAAAATGTTTAATGTTCTATTATGTTTTTATATGTGTTAGAAGCTGTCCAGAGTGCTTGGGCAACCCAATAAAATGTGTGGAGTATAAATAGTAACATTAGCCTTATGGAATGGGACATCCCTATTTTCATTGGAGAAATGTTGGAGGGTATGAGCATAAACAGTTAAATCATAATTTCCTTTTTTCTCTTATTTTTGTCGACTTCCCACCCCCTTTTGCATGGAGTTGTTGTTTCGCTCCTTCTGCTGTACTCTATCTTCTATCTATCGAATCCTAATTACAATATTATAATCTAATTACATCTGTTGCTCATAGCTCAAATCCTGCTTGTAAGTTCAACATACTGTAATATTTCTTTAAATAGTTTGAAAAAGGCATCCATTCTAAGACTCGAGAAGGTAAAGGTAAAGGACCCTTGGATGGTTAAGTCTAGTTGAATTCGACTATGCGGTACGGCCCTCATCTCTACTTTCAGGCCAAGGGAGCCAGCATTTGTCTGCAGATTGCTTTTCCAGGCCAGCATGGCTAAACTGCTTCTGGTGCAACGGAACACCGTGATGCATGGAAACGACATTTACCTTCCCACCACAGTGATACCCATTTATCTACTCGTGCTGGTATGCTTTCAAACTGTTAGGTTGGCAGGAGCAGGGACAGAGCAATGGGAGCTCACCCCGTCACGCGGATTCAAACTGCCAACATTACAATCGGCAAGCCCAAAAGGCCCTACCCATGACAGTCAGTAGCTGTAGTTACAATGGGAGACTCTGTTGTAAATAAAAATATGCCCTTTTCCCTTATGGGGTATCCAAGAGCCAATATAGAGTCCTTACATAGGTTCCCTATTGGTAGGAGAAAATAACAGAGGCCAACCAGAGAATATTGAGAAGCAAAGCAGTTAGTAAGCTTGATCTTTATTGATCTGTTGCAACAGGGTGCTCCCCTCACACGCAGGAGAGGAAGAGGACCCCCTTAATTGCTGTGCAAGGGCTTATAAAGACTTTTGAAAAATCCCATTCTGTAGATCAAGACCACCCCCAGAAACATTCATACATTACAGAAGGGGTGTAACCTAAGACCACCCCTCAGATACCACCTACATCACAAATTTAAATGTTGTTTTTCTCCTTGTCACAGTTTATCTCCTGTCTGGCAAGTTACTTGATTGGATTGCTTGGGGTGCCTGGCCATTCTTTTGAAGTGTTAAAATACTTATTTCCTGGGCCACTTATTTCCTGGGCCAGGTCACAGGTTCACACCTTATTCAAACAGACATATCCTTGAGACAAGATTTGTGAGGAAAGACAATGGGGAGGCTTTTCCACAGAGAAAGGATTTGGTCAGTTTAGGAATCAAAATGGTTCCAGGTTGGTCTTCCTGTGTTGATCTGTGTATGTGCAGTTATGAACATTACCATATATCTAATACCATAAAATTCCTATCACATTATTTACAACAACACAAGAGTTGAAACCTTAGCAGTAGATGCTCAATATCTGTGTAACTTCCTCCTTGGAGGCATGTGATTGGCTTCTTCATTATTGCCTCTTAGGTGGGTCCCAAATTAGGGATATAATAAGGCATCACTTTTCCGTTCCACCCTGTGTTTGTGGAATGTAGCGCTGTTTCCATTTTACTGCAGTTCTTCTTCCAAGAGAAACTACATTATTTGTATTGCTAACTAATGTGGAAAAATGATGGAACTTGCACAATAATGATATTAATGATGTATTCTACATTTCCATTATGTTGTTCCACTTTATTCATTTTGGTGTGAAGGAAATGCAATGCAATTTTTTGGGGGGGGATGCAATCAATTATGTATGTTATCTTTTACAGTCTGAAAGCAACAACAGTGAATACAAATCATATTTGCGAGATTGATTTCTGACCTGGACATCTACAGATCAGCAAACAAATAAGCAACCATCAGCAATTTCTGCTCACGTTTCGTTGGAATTCTCCAACATCCCCACCCTAAATGCATTCTTATTTCAGTCTGCTTTTAATAAGGGTAGGTTAATGCTTTTTTCTCTGCATGTTTTTTTTGATGACCGCAAGTGAGGGTTTTTATACCTTTTTTATTGGCTGACTTAAAATGAAATGGTTATATTGCTGTTTCCACTTTCAAGAGTTTAATTGTGAATTGTTATGTTTGTTTCAAGATTTTCCCCCCCATTGTGCATCATTTTGAGATGTTATTTTTTTTTATCTTGAAAGGCAACTGAGACATTCTTTTGATAAATTTTGGGCTGGCCCATTCAAAATCAAGGAAAGTGAGGAATGGATACACTGCAAAATAAGATAAAATAGAATACACCTATGTTTCTGCTAGACCAGAGGTACAATATCCTCTGGCACAGCTGGTAAGGGAATCTCCAGGTGGTGATGGAGTTGAGAATGCCCCCTTTCTAAAGCTCTGGAGGGCCACTGCCAGTCTGTATTGACAATAACCCACATGGTGAAAAAGAGGCCAAAGGTCTAGCCAGCCAGTAAGTTATCCTGGCCCTGTGCGTGGGGCCGAGCACCGCTGCTGCGCAGTTGGTCCTGTACCCAGGGAATTCCCTCCAATTCCTGCCACCATTAACCAATTTGGTGGCAGGACGATTCAGCCTGCTAATAGCCCCGTTCACCAGGGAAGGAGCGATTGGACATATTTCATTAGTTGACTTCCAAACTGTTGTGTCACCCATGTCTAGCCTCACCTGTTGCAAATTCAGAGTTAAAGCTATATCAACAAATCCTGTGCATTTCCCCCTGGCATCTGCGAGCATGTCGGTCCTAGTGGTAGCACACTGAGCATTCCCCAGCATAGCTGGGCTTCCAACTAAATCCGACAACTTCCCAGATGGAGAATCTCTTTCATCCCAAGGGCTACATTTCCTTTCTGAACAATGCCAGTGCTAGCTGGGGCCAGAGGCAAAAGCGAAGGGGTATTTTGAGTTGTTTCTTTAATCCCTGGGCATTATTAATTTGGTATTTCCCCCCAGACCATTGTTTATATATTTAGGCTGGTTATTTGCTTCCTTGTTTAATTTTTTAAAAAATCACCATTCAGCATGCATCTTCTTTCTTTCTTTCTTTCTTTCTTTCTTTCTTTCTTTCTTTTACAGTTCCAAACTCTCACAAGCACGCACACACACAGATGTTGGCACCGACCAATTAAACGGAAATGTTGCTGTGTTTGGGCAGTAACAAAACAAAGCAAAGCCTTGGGAATATACAAAGCAAAAAAGAATTAAGTCCCAGAGATAAGAACATAAGAGGATGTGAGCGAAAATCACTAATTGCTCCAAATTAACCATGTTGAAAGTCAAGTCAGTAATGAGGCCTGAGACCTATTTTCTTTTAAAACTGAAAGCACAGGGGATCTCAGCTATTTATTCTGGGGGTAAGCATGCATGGGCAGTTTGTGTGTGTGTGTTTTCCAGAAGGTCATGAACTGCATATTTGACATTCCCTTTTTTCCCTTCTGTAGAATGTTGGAGTGTTTGGTAGGACGCCCCTATTTTCATTACAGAAATGCATCCTGGGCCACATGGAGTGGAGTGGGTAGGAGGCAGGGGAATGGATCAAGTACACAGGCACATTCAACTGCCTAACAGCACCTGCATCGCCCAGGAGATCACAGCCACAGAGATAAGAAGAGTTGTTCTCTGAAGAGGTCACTTCCTGCTTCGCATGGAGTAGCCGTTTTCAACAGAGCCCAGCAAAGTGCACAGCTATATTGAGGCGGCAATGGGTGTTGACATTTTGCACCACTAACTATTTTGCTCCTGGGGCAACCGCTCCTGTACCCCCCACAAATGCTACACCACTGTGTTTATTACCTGCTGATGTGTGCATAAATATCTGTGGGCTGGGCTGCTGGTGGCCTAACCACTGCCTGTAACTGCTAACACACAGAAAAGTTCCAGCTGAGATCCAGCACTGAGGGCCATCTGGCAGTTCCCTCATTGCAAGAAGTGCGGTTACAGGGAACCAGGCAAAGGGCTTCTTTATAGTGGCACCCACCCTGTGGAACAGCCCCCCATCAGATGTCAAGGAGATAAGTAACCAAACAATGTCTGAAGGCAGCCCTGTATAGGGAAGTTTTAAATGTTTAACGTTTTATTATACTGGTTAGGGAGAGCAATACTTTCCTTCTCTGGGTGCTGGCAACCCACGCTATGCCACTGGTGGGGGCTGTAGTCTGCCATCCCAAAGAATCTCGCTGGGCTCACAGAAGCCAAGCACTTGGAGGAGATACTGTGGCCAGATGTTTCCCTATGTTCTCTCCCTTTCTACAGGTTAACAAGGCAGTTTGGGTGGCTTCAAGGTTAAATCTTTCACTGTGGCAGGTGTCTCTGGCGCCTCCAGTTGCAGGTTCCATAGATTTTGCATGCCTCAGGCATCCTGTACCACCCTGCAATGGTCTGAACCCACATTTTGACAGCCACTGCTCTAAGCATTTGTTAGAAAACAGTTGTTTAGCCCAAGGAAAATCTCTTATATAACACCCACACCCACACACCCAATGTGCTCATAGTTCTGGTAGAAATAATTTCCCTTTGGTGCTAATGTTTAATTGTAATGCAAATTGCATGTTCAATTATGTTTATGTTAACAGCAGTTTTTCAAAGGGATGTCATAAAATGTTATGAGGTTCTGCTCCTATCATTTGACCTAAGGGGTTTATTAAAAGCAAACCAAGTGAATATAGGCCAATAAGCATTTCACAGGCAAAGAGAAAGAACACCTTATTTATTTATTCACTCTAAACATGTGTAATCTGTTCTATTAAAAACAACAACAAGAAAACAAAGACAGCTAACAATGGAGATGATCCATTCAAAATGAAGCACTTGCCAAGCCTTGTTGATTTCATTAGATGCATCAATCTCTCCTATTGAAGTTAGTGGAACAAAAAAGACTTTAAGTTCTTGGTATAAGGAAATTGCCTTATACCAAGCCAGACAACCACTAGCAGTGGGAGCAGAGCAGCAGTGCTCCGATCAGTGTTGGGTGGTTCAGAGCCACCATTTTCATTTCTCACAATCACACTACATTGGGGAGCATTGTGGAAAATCAAAATAGAGGCTTCCAAACCAAGCCACCTGGTGCTGATGAGAGTGCTGTGGGGGGGGGGGGGGAGTAATGAGCTGGACAGAACCCGGAATGTGTGGCGCTCACTTATGTATTGATGTATCTCCAAGAACTGATCTACCCAATTATCTACTGCAGCCAAGGGACTATGGTTCAAATTAGGAAGTTCATTGTTTGAACCTCTCCTCTGCCAGGAACTCTTTGGTAGCCTCCATCTGCAATATGGGGCATAGCCTCCTTCTGCAGTATGGGGTATTACAATACTGAATTACTTGTACTTTACAGGGTTGCTTTTGTACAGCGATGGACCAAAGACAAGGCCTACATGATTCTTGGATTCCACAAGCTTCTGGGGTTTATCTTGCTCCAGAAAGAAGCTTCCCAACTCCAGGTTAAGATCTACTACATTAAGATTAGCAAAACTTCTCAAGGATTTTAAATGTCTCTTCACAGCTGATCAGTCATAAGTTGCACTGAAACCACGATATTCAAACCAAATCAATAACAAGTTGGGAACTTATGGAACCATTGGTGCTAGTTTTTCATCATGATTGTATGTGGGTAAGAGATGTTTGGATGCAGGAATACACAGCACACTTAAGGTCTTGCATTGCTGCCATTCATTTCAAAGGCAATTCCACAGAAGAGTATTTTTTAGTGGGATATGCCCTGAGTAGTACGGCTTGTAATTTGATGAACCCACTAGAAAGGAAGAAGGATGAGATGCTCCTTATTCAAGCAGCATCCCAAAATTGAACACTGTCAGACATGCATCTTCTCTGGAGCAAATCTATTTTACCTGCTTTAAGAAGGTTAAATTACTTTTACTTTCTCTCCCTGAACTCTTTCTTCCTGTTAAGGGGATGGGAAGAGGAAAAGTACATGCCTCCAAGGAAGATGACTTTAAAAAATCTTAACTTATGAGTTCACCTCATAGCAAAGTAGATATAATTTGGAATCAGAGTTGTGCATTTGGACTTTTCAGAATTACATCAGGCTCAAATTTTCACACCGGCAAGGGACATGCTGTAGAGTCCCGAGCAGAATTCTTTATCTAGCTGTGACACCTGAGAGTGTTAAATTACAAAATAATTTCCAGGGTCTGTAGCAAACTAGTGGAAAACATATTCTCCGGGTCTGGGGGATTGTCCAAAGTCAGGACCCATTTTAGCATTGTCAATGACATCTTGTAATAATAAAATGATGTTAAAAAGAAACTCTTTCTCTTCTTGGAGTTTTTGCTCTGTGGCCTTGTTTAGAACATATAGTTTGAAATGTTGAAGCCCACTAAAGTCAGTTTTACAGTGCATTCCAGTGTGTATCTCCTCTAACACAAGCCCCATTCAGTGGGCAGTATTCCTAGCTAAGTGTGCAATGACAACCTGAATTTCGAGAAGGCTAAATTAAGAACATTGCGAGAAGCAAAGCTACAGGGAACCAGGCAGAGGGCCTTCTTGGTAGTGGCACCCGCCCTGTGGAATGCCCTCCCATCAGATGTCAAAGAGATAAACAACTACCTCACATTCAGAAGACATCTTAAGGCAGCCCTGTTCAGGGAAGTTTTCAATGTGTGACATCTTAGTATATTTTTGGTCTTTGTGGAAGCCACTCAGAGTGGCTGGGAAAACCCAGCAGATGGGAGGGGTACAAATACATTATTATTATTATTATTATTATTATTATTAATGGAATAGAAAGGAAGAAACTTTTCATATGCGTAGGTGAGCTCAAGGAATGGTGCTGGTGAGATCCTTGGCTATTTGGTTTTCCTTGGCACCATATTATTCAAAATAGGGCTTACTATCTCCAAATGGAGAAATATTTATCCCTTAAAGGACCCCTGACTGTTAAGTCCAGTTGTGGACCACTCTGGGTTGCGATGCTCATCTCGCTTTACTGGCCAAGGGAGCTGGCATTTGTCCACAGACAGCTTCCGGGTCATGTGGCCAGCATGACTAAGCTGCTTCTGGCGAACCAGAGCAGTGCACGGAAATGCCATTTACCTTCCCGCCGGAGTGGTACTTATTTATCTACTTGCACTTTGATATGCTTCCGAACTGCTAGGTTGGCAGCAGCAGGGACCGAACAATGGGAGCTCATTTAACGTTAGCTCATGCAAACTCAGAAATTGGATCTTTGACCAGGACGCCAATCAAGATAGAACATCCATTATTGCTGCCTGGTATTCTATTTGGTACCTCCAAATTAAGGTCAATCGTTCAAGGCCTTATTACCTTGAGTCACTGACTTTCCCGCAACTTCATAGGGCATTTGTGGAACTAAGGTTCCAACTGATGCCTTTAGCATACTTAGAGGGGAATTCCCTGTATGAAACACAAATGCATTTATGGATGCAACCAGGTCAAGGATATCATGCACTACCTGCTGATTTGCCCCTTATATACAATGCCAAGGTAATTTTTTTATCGCCTTTTCTTATCTGGTTCTCAAGCCAATCCCCCCAGGAAGTGACAGCCGAACTCTTAGCTGATAAAGATCTACAAATTACACAAATTTGCTCTGGCAGCTAAGGAGCTCCATTCCAGCCATACTAATGCTTTCTAATTTTTTAACAGTATGCTGTAATATTGAATGATGTAAACTTTTATAGGTTTTTATATGTTGTGTTATTTCAGTGGAAAGGCTTGCTCTTGTCCTCTGCTGTTGACTGCAAAGGCCTTTGGCTATACAGTGGTTATAGACACTTCAGGTTACAGATGCTTCAGGTTACAGACTCCGCTAACCCAGAAATAGTATCTCGGGTTAAGAACTTTGCTTCAGGATGAGAACAGAAATCGCGCAGCGGCAGCGGGAGGCCCCATTAGCTAAAGTGGTACCTCGGGTTAAGAATGGTTTCACATTAAGAACGGACCTCCGGAACGAATTAAGCTCATAACCAGAGGTACCACTGTACACAATCAATTGATTGATTGTTATTATTCAATACAACAGTTTTTGGTGGGGTTGTCATATTTCTAGAAGTGAAATTCAGGGCATAAAAGTTTTTGTTGAGCTTTTTTAAGGCAATCAACCTCAAAATCCCAGTTAAATCCTGAATATGTCTGGGAAATTACTGACGTATGACAACCCTCATGTTTGGGAACTTTCAGGGGCCATTTCCTCCAAGCCATACTCACCTGTCTGTACTTGACATTTTAAGTTATATCAAGTAAGGAGCAGACAAAAGATGTGGCTTCCTGGCGAAAATGAGGTTTGCAGGTGCTTGATCGTCAGCAGTTACAAACTCTTCTTCCTGCACAGCTTCATTTACAGGATCAAAATCTCAAATGTCCACCCCTAACCATGACCCATACCATTGCATCTCTAAACCGATCATCAATGACCCACATGCACCTGCTCTCACATTCCTGTACATAAGATCACCCAGGCCATATATCTGCGTGTCATTTCATCCACTCTTAAACCACAACCAAAGTTTGCTGGAAAGTTTGGCTCCTCTCTTGCACTTTGCCGTGTTTGAAGGTTGTCTGAGGTGCAGTTCATTTACATTTCAGGCATTTCTGTAAGACTCTCTTGGCAGGGTTATAAAGTGTTACAGCGTCACAAAGTCAGAACGGTACCCATGGCAGCACTATTCAAATTTATTTGATTAGAAACCTGCAGGCCTTTTCCTTCTGTTCATCATAACTGATGGCCAATG
Organism: Podarcis tiliguerta; assembly: GCF_965153285.1. Taxonomy (NCBI): domain Eukaryota; kingdom Metazoa; phylum Chordata; class Lepidosauria; order Squamata; family Lacertidae; genus Podarcis; species Podarcis tiliguerta. The sequence continues at coordinate 76,553,135 of NC_139539.1, forward strand.
CAGTGGGGAGGCCTCAGAGGCTGAGAGCACATCAGCTGACAGAATGCAATCAGGGAGATAAAATACAAGTTGCTAGTAAGCTTTTTACTGGGACAAGGATCTGTCTGGCCCTGTCTGTCTCCGACTACTAAATCTTGATTTAAACCTCTTCTGAAAGCTTTTGGAGTCAACATTACCCTTTTCATTTCCATTTCGAAAGGTGGCTTTCATTTCAAAGGGAACTAGCGAAGGTTGAAACAAAAGGTTAACTGAATACTCTGAAAAATTGATATGAGTCTAAATGCAAATGTAACTAAGGCACTGGTTCTCCAAACACTTAGAAATGAGCATAACTCTATTGAGGACTCTTTCACCAAACAATTACTGGATATACCCAGCAGTATAATGTGCAGTTGTTCAAATGATCATGCCTAAAGTATGGACAGGACAGTGGACATTTCAAGAGAAAAGTCTTCACTAATGTTCTGCATCAGTTTAATGACCACGATGTGCAGGAAGCAGGATATTTATAGGGGAGTATAAATGCCATTTTATTCCAGCCCTGTTCTAATTTTTCTGCAGCCTGAATCATGAGATACTGCATACCCTCCAACATTTCTCTGATGAAAATAGAGATGTCCCCTCCAACTTTTATCTGATGAAAACAGAGACATTCCTTCCAACATTTCTCCAATGAAAATAGGGACATCCTAAGGAAAAGTGGGACATCCCAGGATCAAATCAGAAACTGGGACAGCTTCTGTAAATCTGGGACTGTCCCTGGAAAATAGAGACACTTGGAGGGTCTGCCGGATATCAGGACCTGGTTTGCTGAAGAGGAGAGCTGGGAGCCGCCAGCCCAAAAGCCCCCCAGATGATATTGTGATGAAGGGTGGTATATTAATTAAATAAATGAAAAATAAGAACATCATTTTCCGATGTCTTTGTGGCTGTGAAAAATACTGACATTTCTCATGCTGGCTGCGGCAGCTTTCATGATATATTTTGATATTTAGCCCTTTGTGTTTGAAAGTAGCGCTTGTCTTCTCCTTGGGACTCATAGAGCTGCACAGTATGTAAAAAACCTCAACTTCAGGAGATGGCCCAGGTCAGGCAATTGCGCACAGTGCAAGGCAATAATGGACTGGTTACACAGGACTGGTTACTGGTGGAAATTCAAGCTCTGGGCTTTGGAGAGATTTGCCCCTGCCATGCTACAAAAAGCCAACAGGCAAATAAGAGCAATGTGAGATCATAGGGCTTTTAAAAAGCAAACAAACAGATTATGTGGGGAAATCAGCCCTGAGTGCTCACTGGAAGGACAGATCGTGAAGCTGAGGCTCCAATACTTTGGCCACCTCATGAGAAGAGAAGACTCCCTGGAAAAGACCCTGGTGTTGGGAAAGATGGAGGGGACAAGGAGAAGGGGACAACAGAGGATGAGATGGTTGGATAGTGTTCTCAAAACCACCAGCATGAGTTTGACCAAACTGCGGGAGGCAGTGGAAGACAGGAGTGCCTGGTGTGCTCTGGTCCATGGGGTCACGAAGAGTCAGACACGAGTAAACGACTAAACAACAACAAGTATTTGCATTGGTGAAAAGGTGGGATTTCTGTGGTATTTGCCACACACTTTTTCCTCTCTAACTCCAGAGATTCCCTATGCAGTTGATATAACACTCCTATTTGGATTTTCCGAGCATATGGAATTTCCAGATTTAGAGAGGGGTATGGATGGGGCCCTCTTTAGTGGACTTTGCCACAGTAGTTTTCATTTCCAGAGTGGCTTGCTCAAAAGCACACACCTGATAAACCACATACCACTCTAGTTTTCAAGTGGTTTGGGCTCTGCCTGAGAGGTGCCGACATCTCAGACAAATGAACGTTTGAATCTGCCCTAAGTAGGATGGTCAGCTGGGAAGCAAAACTGAGCTCTCCATCAGCTTAATGACTTGTACCTTTAATTGTCTAGCTAGGAGGCACACTTAACACCAGCCTCAGCTGAGAAGATCGTGCACTTTCCAGAAGAATAATGTAGAGAAATAATAGTATTATCAATTAGAGATAAGCCCTAGAAGTGGGAGAGATATCCTAGAACTGCTCTAAATTTTTAAATCAGAATGATCTTAACATTCACCACACAAAAAAATAGCAACCCAAAATGAGTGAGGATAGTGCAGAAGCCCTTTAAATAAAATTTGGTCAATCATGGTTGACATCAAGAGATCGCTCCCCTCCCCAAAAGGAACTGCCTGCTCCTTTCTTCTCCTACCAAAAATTGGCCAAGTCATTTCTTCTTCATTCCTCACGAAACAGAAACAAAGTTTGCAATTACATACTTACATGGGAGTAAGCCCCGTTTAACTCAATGGGACACCTATAGACTTATTATGTTCTTATATTTTCCTCCCCCAATTAATATTTGTGAAATAATCTGAAAAGGGCTGAGGAACAGCTTTGGGGTTGAGGGCAAGGCTGCATCCTTAGTTAGCAGAAGACATTAAAGGGCTAGTATGTAAAGGTTTTGTTGTTTGCCTCAGTGAACTAAAGTATTTTAAAAATGTTTTTCTCCCACAAGCTAAATAGCCATTATTTCACTGTTTGCCCAATATACTTTTGGCAGGTATGAAAGTACACAGCTAAAATATTCCCCAAACTGATACATTATGCAGGCAGTAGGGAATGATGTTTATAAATCTCCTCAAGATTATTAGCTAAAGAGCGCACCAACCCCTTTCTTCATGGATAGCAACTGAAGGAAGGAAACAACAGCCAGGGCGTTTAGGCTGCTATTCTAACCCAATTTACCCGAGAGTAAACTGAACTGAATTCAATAAAGCGTACTTCCAAGTAGACATTGTTGGGATCCTGCTGTTGGTCAGGAAAATATGCTATCACCTGATACCTTTAGCTTCACATAGGCCACATCCATACCATACATTTAAAGCCCAATTTATACTATTTTAACTGTTTAAAGGGACGCAGGTGGTGCTGTGGGTTAAACCACAGAGCCTAGGACTTGCCGATCAGAACTCCCCGGGACTCCCCGTGATGGGGTGAGCTCCCGTTGCTCAGCCCCTGCTTCTGCCAACCTAGCAGTTCGAAAGCACGTCAAAGTGCAAGTAGATAAATAGGTACCACTCTGGCGGGAAGGTAAACGGCGTTTCCGTGCGCCCCTTTGGTTCGCCAGAAGCAGCTTAGTCATGCTGGCCACATGACCCGGAAGCTGTACACCGGCTCCCTCGGCCAATAAAGCAAGATGAGCGCTGCAACCCCAGAGTCGGTCACGACTGGACCTAATGGTCAGGGGTCCCATTACCTTTACTTTAACTGTTTAAGAGCCAGTGTGGTGTAGTGGTTAAGAGCAGTGGACTCGTAATCTGGTGAACCGGGTTCGCTTCCCCACTCCTCCACATGCAGCTGCTGGGTGACCTTGGGCTAGTCACACTTCTCTGAAGTCTCTCAGCCCCACTCACCTCACACAGTGTTTGTTGTGGGGGAGGAAGGGAAAGGAGACTGTTAGCCGCTTTGAGACTCCTTCAGGTAGTGATAAAGCGGGATATCAAATTCAAACTCTTCCTCCTCCTCCTCTTCTTCTTCATTGCTTTCTCCCAAAGGATTCTGGAAGATGCAGTTCAGTAAGATTGTTTTGAGTTGTTAGGAGACCCCTATTCCCTACACAAAGCTAACTGTCAGTCCTTGTTCCCTGGGAACTCTGGGCCTCCTAATAACTTTTAACAAACCACAGTTCCCAGGATTCTTTAGGGGAGGCCATGTCTTAAAGTCGTATAATAGTGCTTTAAAAGTATGGCGCAGATGCAACCACAGGCTGGATGTGGTTAGTCATTTCCTTAACACAACGATTTCTTTCTTGGGGCAGCAATCACGAACACATTACCATACCCTGCAAGTATCCAGGAAAAACTGGAAAAATCCTGTTTTCTCACACGAGAGCCCGGCGGCCATTTTGGGTGCTGTGATCCTGCACAATTTTGCACTGGGATCTCACCCTGAAAGAAAGCACACCTTTTGGGCTCCATGATCTTGTGCGGGTAAGAAGATGTGTGTCCTGGTTTGGGGACTCAAGATACTGGAGTATTACAATATTGAAATATTGTTACGATCGGTATTCTTCTTCTAGAGACTTTTCACATAAGACAAGGCAACTTAACCATTGGATAGGCCTGTTAACCATTTTATATTTCATACTTTCATACTTCATACTTTCATAATTTCATACTAGTTGTTCACACTTCCGGCGGCAGCTGCTGTGCAAAAGTAGGTGTCCTGACAACTTAGGATACTGACCTTGCAGGAATAAGCAGCTATCTTGCAGTTTGAAAGCAATTATCTTGGTAGTGGTTGGGATGCACTAAAGTCTCTCCTTCGCTTCCTGCCTCCCTCCCTTTATCTCTCTTGCATTTATTACTCTAGGAAACATCACTGTTGATGCTGCCATCCAAGAAACCTATGCCCAGCTCTTTGTGGTAACAGAAATGGAAATGCAGTTGTGTTGACATACATATTAGGCGGAGTGAAATTAAGGTCTTATTAACTTGAGGTTTATGCATGCAAAGCTACTTGAAGCTGTCATTTCTTTTTCTATGATCTCATTGTGAGGCCTTCAGTGATCTCGAGGGGGAAGAAGTCACCTAAGAAAGTGGGTCAAACTAAGCTGCAAGGTTAAATAAGCATCCTGACCAGCTGTATAATAAGGACCAACATTTAAATACCCCCACTGAGAAGAGGACAATGATAATAACTCTTCAACCTCGAAAAATGTGGAGGAAACATCCCTGACAAAATATTGCAATGCGGGTTAGGAAGGAGGCAGAATTGTGGTATTTGATATTAGCCAAATTAGGATCAAAGATTTTCCTCTTGGCACATCTGCCCACAGTTTGGCATGGCTAATTGGGCTGAATACTAATCAGGGCTTTTCACCCTTAATTACTGTTCTTGAAAAATGCAACGGCCACAAAGCTAGGAATCCATTCTTCTTCAAAGTCTGCATTATTGTGTAATACTGCTTTTCTCTAATAAGAGTTCGGCTTTCTCAGAGTTTATAATAAGAAACTGCTAAATAATAATGAAATATGCCTGACAATAAAACAGAACGAAACAACCAACATCAGTCAAACCAACACTCAATTATTCTACTTCAAATGCCCCCCTTCAAAATAATAGCCCCATATATTTTCTGCTTGTTGGAGCATGACCAAGGTTATGTCCGCAGTATTAAAATACAATTGAAGCATATTTTTTCTTCAAAGAATTCTTGGCATTGTAGTTTACCCCCCACCCAAGTTACAGTTCCCAGCAACACTTAACAAATCACAGTGGCCCACCATTCTTTGAGGGAGAAAATGTGCTTTGAATATGCTTTAAAGAGGGAAAAAAGTGTATAGGCCACATGCAGGTTTCTCTAGAACTGACACCCCATAGTTTTTATGTTGGTGTCTGGTTGCAGACTTGCTACTGGTTAGCAGTTTCAAGTTGGGTGGATGACGTACCGTATTTTTCACTCTATAGGACACACTTTTCCCCCTCCAAAAGTTAAGGGGAAATGTGTATGCATCCTATAGAACGAATGCAGGCTCCTTGGCTTCAGCGATAGCAACATGAGGCCTCCAAAGAACAGAGGCAGCGCTCCCTTCGTGCTCCAGAGGCTTCGCGTTGCTTTCGCTGAAGTCAGGAGAGCAAGACTCTCCTGGCTTCAGCAGAGAGGGAGAGCTGTGCAGCGCCCCTTCAGCCAAGCGGGAGGAGAAATGGAAGGGGCTCCATTTTTCCTGCCACTTCGCTGAAGGGGCGCTGAGCAGAGAGGGGGAGATTTCCCCCCCCCCCTTGTTCTCCCCCTCTAAAACAAGGTGCATCCTATGGTCTGGTGTGTCCTATAGACCGAAAAATACAGTACTTCTGCCATGGGAAATGATTAGGATGAGGTCTGGATAGAGCTAGGAATTATGTGGAAGCAGTTTGGACAGTTTCCTGCTGGACTCTTTTGGCTGCTTACAGTAGACTCGGACTAAGTGTCAGGGTGGTACAGGCCATCTAGTGTTTTTGTTGTGGTTATTGTGTTGGACTAGGGAGAAGCAGGTTCTTCAAATTTCCACTCAGCCTTGAAGCTTACTGAGGTGACATTGGGGCCATCATTATCTCTCAAGGTCGCTATCAGGATAAAATGTGCACACTCAGACAACGAATTTGCTTTTCATATACAGTGGTACCTTGGTTTACGAACTTAATCCGTTCTGGAAGTCCGTTCTTAAACCGAAACCATTCTTAAACCGAGGCGTGCATTCCCTAATGAGGCCTCCCACCGCCGATGCCTTTCCACCATTTGGATTCTGTTCTTAGACCGAGGTAAAGTTCTCAAACCAAGACACTATTTCTGGTTTTGCGGAGTGTGTAAACCAAATCATTCTTAAACCGGACTGTTCTTAAACTGAGGTACCACTGTATAGGATATTATTAATAACAATAACAATAATCCTATTGCTACTCCTTTAACTACTTCCACATTTTCTGACAGCATAATCCTATTTACTCAGAACAAAATCCCTCTGTGTTCAGTTACTACCCAGGCGAGCAACTGTAGACTCAGGTAGCAATTCAACATCATGCTAAAACGAATGTTCCATCTCCTCAAGCATTACTGGTTGCCCAGTGGAATGACTCCCCCTCCCCAAGCTGCTTTGGAGGGTGCGGGGGCATGTGAGAGGAGGGAAAGCCACTAGTGGCGCTAATGTGGAACTACTTAGTTCAATCCTGCCCTAAGGTTTGCCACCACTGTGTCAAGGATGGGCTGTAAGCCATTTCTGATCTGTGGGAATCCCTTACTGGAGTGACTAACTTCTATCCCATTGATTTCAATGAGAATTCGTAATAAATAACTTTTACTGGATTGTGTCCAGTGTGTATTTAATTCACTGCAGCGCTTCCAAAACATGAATCTTCAAATTCCTTTGAATTCAAATTTAAAAGCTCATTAAGCATTCAGCACTTTTGTATACTTTGGAGGAATTGTCACCTGGCATAAATATTTAAATTGCCCTGTGCAATCCTTAGGGCAAGGGGAAACCATCCCCCCCCCCCCTTCTCAATTATTTGAAAGTTCAGAAATTAGCACTGGAACTTTTCGGCTTGCAAGTAAGTTACTATAACAATAGACATTTTAAAGCCCCATGGAAAGATATGTTGGAAATTGCCTGTTCAAAGAAATTTATGATTTTATTACAGCTGCATATTGACTATTCCTACAATATCCCGAAGGCAGAACCAAACAGTTTATTTATTCAAACTGCAAATGAAATTGGGCAAGAAAAGTAATTAGCAAGCAACAAAAAATAATGGAAAAGCACCATAAAAGCTGTTTGGAATTTATGTGGGTTGTCAGATTGTTAGAAAATAACAGCTTAAATTTTAAAAGATCAACTTTTTTTATATGCATACCAACAGCATACAGCATATATAGATTTATCACAAAGTTGGCTCGGAGTGAATCCAGCACTCTTGTGGAGGCAATTTTCCTGCTTTTAACTTTGACAATAAGCACAATAAGGCAAGAAGTGCTCAAACCAAGTGGTGCGAAGGTTCAAAATTTGCCTGATCCAAAGTTGCACGTCAGGTTGTGCTGCTTACAAATGGTGAATTGGGACCATTGTCCCCTATGAAGAGAAGTGTGCATGAAATTGATGTACTTGCGACCCTAGAATAGGTGTGCAATATATGAAACCTTTTGAAATGTGACCGAGTGATTTATGACCTTGTAGCATTCTCAAATAAGGACGTTACCCACGTTTGACAGGATGTAATCCCAGGCCATGGGGGTTGGTCTGGTGGAAAGATCGTGGTGAGACCCCCACAGTTCTCAGGAAATCATATGTGGAACCACAGTATGACAGTTAATGCTGCCACTCCATGGCTCACACGTGTTTCACATGCACAGCTCTCACACATAGTATATTTTCAAGACATGGATACCACAGTAGTTGTAGCAGTCATAGATGCATTAACCACAAGGAGACAGTGAATGAGTCATACAACCAGATGCAGCTCAGAAGAAGAAGAAGAAGAAGAAGAGGAGGAAGAAGAAGAGTTTGGATTTGATATTCCGCTTTATCACTACCCTAAGGAGTCTCAAAGCGGCTAACATTCTCCTTTCCCTTCCTCCCCCACAACAAACACTCTGTGAGGTGAGTGAGGCTGAGAGACTTCAGAGAAGTGTGACTAGCCCAAGGTCACCCAGCAGCTGTATGTGGAGGAGCAGGGACGCGAACCTGGTTCACCAGATTACGAGTCCACCGCTCTTAACCACTACACCACACTGGTTCTCACAGAGAACTTGTGAGTCTGTGAAACCAGGAAAAACCTTTTATGATCATCGCCACCATCAGAACTAAGAGCACTTGGTCATCTGTACAGCAGAAGGAAGACCCTCAAGTGCTGTTATACAGAAGGATTTCTTGTTTAGGGTCAATATGTGTTGAGAGGAAAGAGTTTCCTGACTCCAAATCTTGAAGATCTTCTGCTGCTCTGTCTCAATATCTGACAAGCCAGTTCAATGAGATCTTCCCCAGCCTCGGCTGCCTCCGCGTCCCCCCACTTCGTTGAGCATGCTACCCATCATTTTCTATAATGCCCGTACTTCCCATTCTAAGCATTTTCATGTTGGTTATTTCAATCATGGTTTCAGAAGTGTTTGACATGAAAAGGAAGCAAGGGCTCAGAGAAACAGTTGGAGTGAGTCTTTGGCACTACCTTTTCTTGTGCTGGGACTTTGTTCTGATCCCATACATGGGGAAAAATGATAGTTATTAATATTCTAATGAATCGGCCTTCCCCACAATTCCAACTGTGAGCAAGTAATCAACGTTTCTCTGAATAAAAGCATCCATTCTTATTGCTTGTATATATACACAACTTTGTGTCCATTCACTTTTCACTGTGCTTTCAGTGGGCTTGTAAATACGGTAACTTCCATCACAACTTCCATCTTTAGGTCAAAACCAGCACTTTGAATCGGAACCGGAAATTAATTGGCAGCCTGTGCAGTTGGGCCAGAATTGGCACTATAGGCTCAAACTACCTTGCCCCAGTGAGAAACTTGGCCACTGAATTTTGCACCAGTTGAAGTTTCCAAACCATCTTCAGAGGCAGAGGCATGTATAACATGTTGCAGTGATCTAACCTAGAGATTATCAGAGCATAGACAACAGAAATTAGGCTGTGCCTATCCACATGCATGTACAAATTCTGATGTCTCACATTTTTAAAGTGTGAACAGCTTCCACTGAAATTCACTCGATAGACTATAAAACATTTGAAAGCGCCATCTATGGTGTTTGATCTGTGATGGTTCTTTCTTTACTTCATGTAGCATTCATCAATTGATGGATAGGCATGCCTGAATTTAATATAAGAATGGGTAAAATTCTGAGAACCATTACTTCTGATTTTAATGCAAAATCATTCTAGCCAGATCAATGGGATGGAGATCCAATTTGCTTGGCAGAAAAATGAGTGCATGCCCTTCCGCTCTCCCATATGATGTGTGATTTCCATGTGGAAGCCCAAATTCACACAATCTCTATTCATTCAACCTTCCCCCCTTTTGGGTTGTCCCCAATGTTAGTTGTACTTAGAGTATGGCCATTGAAAAGAATGGTCTGCTAATGTCAATGATGTACTCTGAATAGATCTTAATTGGCCACAGCTCAATTGGCCTCTAGAATCTTTTTTTCTATTTCCCAACCATATTAGTATTATCATTCATACACATACATGGTTATTCAAAGGCTACTACTTTTCAGCGAGACAAGTTTACCATTAGACAACAACAGCACCACAAGTTTAAAAGAAAAGAGAAAAGAGGTAAGAAAACAATTGAAATGGGTCATTCAGGAGGGAAGAGGTAAATCTCAGAAACTTCAATGGCTCCCTCCTTGCCATGTAAAAATCTTCCTTTTGTTTACAGATAAGTGAAAGTTAGTTCTAAGAGCTAACTTTTAAATGATGATGGCAGCCATGATGTTTTTGGAATATCTAGTGGTTCCTTCAGACAAATGGCAGTGACCCCTGGGAGATCAGAAAGGAAAGAGTGTTTTTAAAGGGAGATGTTTATCCACTTGAAAGTGTTTGGGTTTACTTTATTTTCATAGGCAGATATTCAAAGACGTATCTTCTTTCATATCATAACTGGCACAGACTTAATCACCTCACAGACATTTTGAAAACTAGCACCCAGGGGACCAAAGCAATGTAGTCACACAGTAAGTGTTCTGAAAATTCAAGAAGCAAAATACGGCATATCGGGCTGTTAGGGTGATAGGACCAAAGCATATTCCTTGTCTGTTTCAGGATGAACCGCATGATATATTTTCTATCTAAAGAATATTGCCACCACAACTTAACTTGAACATGTGGAATTACTGGGACCCAGAAACAGGACTGTGGTTTGTGAACTACTTCCTATGCAGAACTTCTGTAAATACATTTTCAGATAATAATGTTTTGCAACATTTTGCTAGAATCAAATCATTTCAAACCTTTTTAAACCACCCCTGCCCCTGATCCAACACCTTCTATATATATCAATATCAAATTAGAATATAAATTAGAATTAAGGCCCAAGCCCCATATGATGTCAGGAGATCTGTAATTAAATCTATCTCTTTAAAAAATGATAAAAGTTGATACAGGTGTGATTGGATTGGAGCTGCAGTGCACACAAGATTGATACCACCTCTGTCAGGGCGGTGCCCCAATCTGATTCAGAACCTCAACCCTCTTCACAACACCTTTTTATATTATTTTTAAGTTGGGATATCTATATAACAATTCATTTGGATCACAGATCAGAACATTTTGATTTCTTTCCCCAGTCCCCAGAAATTAATTCTAATTTTAGCTGGTGCAGAGAATGTACGGTAAATTGTGCCTGTACACCTATATACTGCCTATATCAGGAAAATATCAGAGCTTCAAAACTGAATCAGTTTAATGATCAGTAGGACAATCAATTTCAGTCTTCAGTGGGTCAATCAGCCAATTTTAATATGTGGGAAGTTTTAATTGGTGGAGCTATGAATTAAGACCTGCTTGCCTATTATTGCTGAGATGATAGATGATAGATAGATAGATGATAGATAGATGATAGATAGAGAGATAGATAGATAGATAGATAGATAGATGATAGATAGATAGATAGATAGATAGATAGATAGATAGATAGATGATGATAGATAGATGATAGATATATAGATGATAGTCTCAAAAACTGTTTCAGACTGTCTCAAAAAAATACAAGAGATTTTAGTTATATGTAGAAGTATGGTAGATGATTAGTCAACTAAAAAATAAAGTCCATTACTGTCTCCAGGCATCAGTTCAGCACCTTTAGGACCTTTCCTAATTCAGATGGAACACAGAGAAAGAGTTGCATGTCATCTGCATATGGATGGTACTTTCTTCCATATTCTCTAACAATGTCTCCCAACAGCTTCATATAGATGCTAAATAATATGGAAGACATGAAAGCCTGTGGGATCTGCAGGTCAATTCCCATGGGACTGAGCAGTACTCTTATTGCTACTCTCTGAAAACAACATCATGTCGCAGGGAGACAAAAGTATTGACAGGAACACCAGTCATGCCAACCAGACAACCCCCCAGAGCATTTAGGAATCCATCAGATCCCACCAACCTCCATGGGAAGACCATCTCCAACCTTTGCAGAGTGAAGAAGCTTCATTCAGTCCAACCTCACCAGAGAATGCTCCATCCATGACAAAAACAAAAACAACCTCACAGTGAACTCCACAATCAACAGAGTGTTACCAATCTGCTCTGGGGAAAAGTCCAGGCTGAGGGTATGCCCAGCCACATGTGTTGGACCACTTAGATACTGGAACAGTCACCTGGTTGTTTCTGAAGCCCCAAACTGGCTCATTTGAGTCAGCCTTGGTGTGGGTATTGAAGTCCCTCAACACCACAGTGAAATTGGTTCACCAACACCACATCCAAGATTATCTGTGCCAGCTTGGTTGTAGTGCAGGGGGTGGATGGTATACTAATAATATCCCTGTTTTTTCTCCCTGGCCTAACACCACCCGAAAAAATCAAACCCAGACAAAGAGTTGATCGACCTGCTGAGGGAGACAATATTTTTTATGGATGATTGTGACTCCCCCTCCTCACCCCTCTGACCTGGAATGGTGCTATGCCAAATACTCAGGTGGGCACAGATGGGTTAGGCACGGGGCCACCAGGCTCATCCACCCAGCTCTCAGTAATGCCAAGCTGATCCCCTCATCCATGATCACTTCTTTTGAATCTGGACAGATCTAGCATTTAGCAATAACAACAGCAGGCCAGAGGGCCAGTTGACATGTGCCCCCAGATTCTGAAATATGGCAGGTGAAGCAGAGGGGGGCAAAGGCTTTGGTGTAACTAGCCCCACCTATACCTTATCACACCTCTGTAACACCCCTACCTACCATCACAGGGCATAGAGGATAGTGTTAGGGGACATGAAGTAGGAGGCACAAAATAAAAATATCGACATGATTATTACTATTATAATCTCTTCTCCTTCTTCTGTTAGTTGTGTCAAAGTTACTGGGTTTCCATCGTTTGACCAATTGCTCCAGTGTTGTTGATGAACTGAGTACCGGTATTTTTTTTTTGTCCCTGTGCAAGAACAGGGCATAGTAATGAAGTGCGCAAAATCACACAGCCATAAGTTACATGTCAAAGGCTTTCATGAAGAACTCAAAATGCAATTTTTGAGCAATGCACTTCATCTGAAACTATTTCAGAAAGCAGCTGAAGTCCTCCTTCCTATATGGCAGAAGCCAGCAGAGGGGAAAGGGGGAGACACAGCAAGCTGGTTGGTGCCTAGCTGAGGAAGCATAAATTCGGAAATGTACGTCGGATGGGAAAGTTACGGCTTGAGTGAACACTCCATGGGAGTGACGGAAGGAAAGTCATTAAGATGAAATTAAAACCAGTAGGGAAAGAGTAGCCTGAATGAAATAGATTTAATCACAACGTTGATTGAGATGTCCGTGAAAGCTGATAATGAGAAGCAATAAGATTTATAAGTAAATTAGGTATAATAAAAATGTGTTAATTTTTAATGAGACAAGTTCATCTCATTAGTGACTGAAGAGAAAACCAGACCTAGAAAGTTCTACATTTCTTTTTAGAAAGGATTCTGAATTTGGTTGGCAACGTCAGCTCCTGTAAACCATTAGCTGTAATGTCAAGAAGCTGGATAATTTTTCTCTTCTCTGAAAAAAAAAGTGTTTGTGTGTGTGTGTTTAAGAATAATGACTACAAAGGAGGAACTGGGGACTATTATCAGCATGATACATTTTCAGCCTCCATATTATTGTGTGTGATAGGAAATTGTTTTGTTTTGACTGCAAAGCTAAGTATTCTATATTCACATTAGTTTGCTTTATCTGTGCTGTGTAGGTTAAGACGTACAACTTCACCATGAAAGAGCCTCATGGCTTCTCATAAATACTAGGGGGAAAGTGGAGGCAAAATCTATTGTTTTCCTCAGTGATCACAGTTTGAGTCTTAACTCAATTAATCCGGATAGGGATCAAACTTCCAGGGGAGCTGTGAACTGTTAGATGATGCCAGAGTCTCTCTTAACAAAACTCTGACTCTAATAGTTACAAGGGGACCTTAGAGAAGGAATGGAAGGAGGATTACAAAGAAAGAAAAGCAAACAAGTTGCCTTGAGTTACCAAGCATAGATGTTAAATTCAGATAATTGGCAGAGCTGGAAGAAGCAAAGGTTTCTTGAGTGTGTGAACATTTCACAGCTTACCAGACAAGTCCTTCAGCCATACTTTGCCACGCCTAGGAGTTTTTATTGGTATTTATTTACCTCAAATTAATGAAGCATGGAGGCAAGGCTGATGTCTTGCAATCTGAGAAAAAGGCACAAGATGGCGTCCTGCCATTCAATGCTCAGAACTGGACTGGCAATTTGACTAAATGCTGCCAATAGGATAGCATCCTCCATCACACCTGAGGATAATAGGCTAGCTTAAGAGGTAAATGGCAGCTCTGGCCTACCACCCCTTGTTCACACTCCCTGTGCCATGCTGCATGAGGCAGCTGTCTCACTCTGTGTAACAGTAGGGCCAGACTCAGTGCTTTTGTTCTGGGGGTATGCAGGGGTATGTGTACCCCTAAACATTTTGTGAATCTAAGTTTGGCCTCATTGAGGGGCAGTATTTCAATATGAGTAGGAAAATGAGAGTACCCCTAAACATTTTTTTTTAAAGAAAAAAAAAGCACTAGCCAGACCTATATGGAGTTTAATGTTTGGGTTTACTTATGGCCATGTAGATCAATGGCCACTATATATGATGACTGTATGTTGAGTCTGGCCTGCTATAATTATTATCATATTTATTTGTCACTTACTACAAAAAATTGCCTCAAAGTAGCTTACCATTTTTTTAAAAAGTGTGAAATACCAAATTTAATATACAGTAGTACCTCGGTTTAAGAACAGTCCGGTTTAAGAATGATTTGGTTTGCAAACTCCACAAAACCGGAAATAGTGTCTTGGTTTGAGAACTTTACCTCGGTCTAAGAACGGAAGCCGAACGGTGGAAGGGCACCGGCGGTAAGAGGCCTCATTAGGGAAAGCACGCCTCAGTTTAAGAACGGTTTTGGTTTAGGAACGGACTTCTGGAATGGATTAAATTCATAAACTGAGGTACCACTGTACATCAGAAGATTAAAGAACATTATTAAGTGCTCACCCTGCGACAACAGACATGGTTGGCCTTGCACCGTAAAGGCCACCCCATTTCCCTGTCTGCCATTTTGAACCCAAAATCATGTTTCAGACTACTTTTAATACAGGTTTTCCCACAATGAACCATGTGTTGTTGGAGAGAGCATGAGCCACTTCTGTGCCTCAGATGCAAAGTCCAAATGGTGCCCTTCCCAGCAGAGGACTTATAATAATAAATTCAGTCACTGATAATTGGAATTTGTATGCAAAATCTTCTACACGACATGGCTCTTTCCATTTACTTGATGCTAGAGCTGCTCCTGATTGTGGTTCAGTTAACCATTTCCATGACATTAAACATGATGAACCAAGAAGCAACTGACAGGCAAATCTCAGTGTAGCTTTGTTTGGGCCTTCTCTGTGTTGTTACGAACCATTAGTTTCTTTATACAGTGTAGGGCTGTAGTTAATGGTTTATTATTTTTCCTGATTTCTCAGTATGCTGCTCCATACATCAAACCTGAACAGGGAAAAAAACAACTGATATCCGTGGAGCAATCAGGCACAATTTCAGGCAGGTGATTAATGTGCCTTTGAGTCTCTCTCATCACTTTGGACAAGTAGCAAGTCACGTTTTATAGCATTACTAATCTGATATTCATTAAAACTTGTATACAAAAAGGCAAGCCAAAAGATTAAACGTAAGTGTGTGTCAACACCAAACCCCCAACGAAAAGCATCTGTTAAGTTCCACTGCACTTTCGCTCCTAAAACTTTTGATGATTAATGGAACTTGGAAAAGAAAATTCCTCTGCTGTACGAAATCATGTCTCCTCACCACCGACCCTAAATAATATCTATGCATGAAACATATGCATTTCTTTCTTTGATCTGGACTCTCCTAGGCTCCCATAAAGAAGTGCTATGCTCTGGGCCAGCTGAAGGTGCCTTTTTTTCCAAGGTCGCTAAATGTTTCATTTCGCAAGAGACCTAAACCCATGGCAATAACACTAAAGAATGCAAAGCGTGGCTCCGCCGTTTTCTCTCGCTCTCCTACAGTAAATAGTATTGGCCTCTATATATTCATGGTATTGATCTTTTTTAATGATATGCACAGAAAAGTAATTCCCAAATGTTCAGCCTGTCACCGTGACTAATCTTTTTCCCCCATGCTCTAGATTTTACACCTTGAGGAAACAGCTGTGTCAATGATGCTTTCCATTAAAGTGTCCTGCAGATGTCAAGAGAAACACATTAATGGCCAGATAAACCTTATAAATGGCAAGCGTGCCACTTAAATACTAAATAAAAGCAATAATCAATAGCAAAGGCAACAGCAGGATATAAATTTGCCTTGTTGTTTTTTAAAAAAAAAAATTCCCTGCAATCATGTAAGATGAAAGTGCTGACTTTTAATTCCACTCCTCCCAAACTTTCCCCCAAAAAACTTATTTATAGCTTGTTTCTATTTTTTGGAGGGTGGGAATGTTCCTACTTATGAGATCTTTTTTAAAACCATCAACTATCCATAGCTATGGAATTCAACCTTCTGAGGAGTTTTGCAAAACAAGTCTAATGCATGAATATAAACAAAACCTTGATGATAAGCTTGAATTGATAGTCTGCTGAAAAATAATTATGATGCCCATTTGTGCAGGGGTTCTGCTGAATATACTACTTTTGGGGGTCCATCTCAGTTTAAGGGTAGTGCAAGAATTTTAGTCTCATCATGAGCTGGGTAGTGAAATCAATGCTCATTATGGGAATAGAGACCCCTGTCCTCCCAAAGATGTCAAATTGTTTGATCTCAGTAACATTTTAATAATATTTTATTATTAAAATAGGTCTGCTCACACTTGAAAATATTATTTTCAATCATTATGCAGTTGATATGAGCAGATCTACTGCCATGATTTATATACAGTGGTACCCTAGGTTAAGTACTTAATTCGTTCCAGAGGTCCGTACTTAACCTGAAACTGTTCTTACCCTGAAGCACCACTTTAGGTAATGGGGCCTCCTGCTGCCGCCATGCCGCCGGAGCACGATTTCTGTTCTCATCCTGAAGCAAAGTTCTTAACCTGAGGTAATATTTCTGGGTTAGCAGAGTCTGTAACCTGAAGCGTATGTAACCTGAAGCGTATGTAACCCGAGGTACCACTGTACAGAGGAAGATTCTGGAAAGGCTGAGCAAAGTCACCTCACTTATTTGGGTGGTGGTCCTGGTGGCTAGGTGTACCACTTCATAGCTTCACCTCGCAGGCAATCTGCTTTCTTTTCTGGAGAATGCCGATAGGACCACTGCAATTCATGTCTTGGTCACACATCATAAAGGAACCCCTTCCATTGATTTCCCCCCTTCAGATTAGGAAGCATGGATAGGTAGGGAAAGAAACACACACATCACACCCTCAGTCGCCACATGACGGTAAGGAAAGTTCAAATGCTCACAGCCAATGAAATTCCAAAGTCCCTTGAGAATGAGGCAGAAAAATTGAAGCCTCTTTCACAGTGGTGGAAAGCATGCAAGAAAGGGGCATGTTTTGGCACAGCACTGGTGATAGCTGCCACATGGGCCAATGTCCAGCTGCCTCCATGTGGACCTTGGATCTGAGAGCTTAGCCTTTAAAAGCATCAGCTAGCAAGAGATCTGCCATTCAAACCAGCAGAGCTTGTAACAGTGAAATGGGAGGGGAGGCACTTGAAAATCCATGTGGGGTGCATCTGAAAATCCCATTTGGCTGCCCTTATCATGGTAGGGCACTCTCAGCCTGGATAGCTCAGCTGGATAGAGTTGGATACACCAAAGTTGCAGATTCAGTCCCCATATGGGACAGCTACATATTCCTGCATCGCAGGGGGTTGGACTAGATGATCCTCAGGGTTACCTTCCGACTCTACAATTATATGATTCTATGAACATAGGGAAAATAAGTAAATTAATTTGTTGCTGGATGAGACTCAGCTTGCTCAATGTGATGCTGTAGGAACAGTTTTTCACTCTGATTCAAGATCCCTTTTGAAAAAGTTAATAGCCCACTGCTTATCTGTTTTGGGTGGGGAAAAGGAGGGATAGTTTCACTGCTCCCCCACCCAATTGGCAATTTAGCATTAAAAGAGGGGCTCAGCTCCTGCTCAATTTCATTGGATCAGAATGCTTGTTTTGATCATGGCAGCCAGTCAACTGCCCAAGTTGAACTCATTCATAAGCAAGACATTTGTATCTTTGTAGACTGAAGACTTTTTTCCCAGCTAAAGAATGCTTTTAATTAAGTGAGGGGGGAAATATTATAGGTGCCCCTATATGAAATGCTAATCACTTATTCACCACCAAGTCAAAGACTTTTCATTTCAGGTGTTTCTTTGATCTACAATGGCACCTACAATATAATATAATATTCCCTAAACTTCAAAGGTGGAACTGAAAAGTCTGTGTCAGGTTTCAAAAGGCGGGGGGGGGGGGGGAGGACAAGAGGGAGAAGAAAAAGACAAGGGAAAAAAATGAATTATCTGAACAGGAAAGATCCATTACGAGTATCATTTATTAAAGGAACACATGTATATTCTCTTTTGTACAATGCTGACAGTACTCAGAGTGACAATCATATCCGACTTTGAAATACATACCAGCTGAAAATATTGAAAGGAGGATGAGAACAGTAAGACGCATCTTGCAAATTTAGGGTGATTTACTATACTTTTCATGAGCCATGACAAAGGATTTCTGACAGATAGCTTGGCTGTCCTTCCCTGTGGCTATTTTCTGTGTATTCTAAATCTAAGGACTTCATTGGTAGACTGCACCCATACTTAAAGTGGGCCTAGGAATGCTTAAGGACTTGATCTGGGTGGATTTCTTTATGAACTGAACTTCTTAAATGAAAACATCAGAACTTGGCTGTCTGCAAGATTTTGCCCTTCTCCGAATGTTGCAGCTCAGTTATTGGCAGGTTATACTATTTTAATACATATTGCGGGTGTGCACTGACCACAAGCTTTCCTTTGGATCCAACAAGGCATGTTTGAAAGTGGCCTACATTGGTCCAAAGTCCTTCAGAGGCTGCCTGATTCAGCACAGGGTCTGAATTGGAATCTGCTTGGGGAAAATATAAATTAAAAATATATCAGATATCTCTTTCATGCACTTCCTTAAAAAAAGACAATATGTCCTCCTTGAAGATTAATGTCCACCCCCCCTTTTTTTTTACAGTTCACTGGTTTTGGGTGAGTGCCTTGCAGAGACAAGTTCCTGGCTGAGCACTAATCAGGTGGGATTTCATGCATCCTAAATCCAAGCCTAATCTGGAAAGATAATTCCTCTTAGCAAACATTGGCAGGGTGGAGTAGAATAGTCCACCAGAGAGACCATTGGATTAGGACCAGGGAGCCTCAGCTGAGCCATTTATTCATTGGATGACTAGATGATTTTGGACAAATATTAGTTAGTGGTGTGCAGCTGCTCTGTACTGGAGCTGAATAACTAGGTGAAGTGATATGATTCAGGGTGATTTGCCCCTCCACAAGTCAAACTGAGGTCCATGAAGCACCCTGAGTGAGATCAAAGCCCCCCACCCACCTAGTGGCATTCTGGTTCCACTTCCTTTTCTGCTGACCAATGCCTTTCATCTGCAGGGAGAAACTAGCTGGAAGTCATTACAGTGGTACCTTGGGTTACAGATGCTTCAGGTTACAGATGCTTCAGGTTACAGACTCCGCTAACCCAGAAATAGTACCTTGGGTTAAGAACTTTGCTTCAGGATGAGAACAGAAATCGCGCAGCGGCGGCAGTGGGAGGCCCCATTAGCTAAAGTGGTGCTTCAGGTTAAGAACAGTTTCAGGTTAAGAACGGACCTCCAGAACAAATTAAGTTCTTAACCCGAGGTACCACTGTACATATATATCAATGGATAAACTTTAAAAACTAGCAAATTAATAAATCTAGTAATATCCACCTCGGGCCTTCAGAATGAGGTAAACTTTAATTCATTATTTACTTATTGGACTTCTATACCGCCCTTCACCCAGGGATCACAGAGAGGTTTACAATATTAAAAAAACACAACAGTACATTGGAAATATAAGACGAGATAGGGCAGAGCTTTCCAAATTGTGTGTCGGTGTGTCGCATGAACGCTCCCTATGCTCCTCCCAGGTCTGGGAAGGTGTTAGTTTAACCTGTGGTTTCCCAGTAAAACCGAATTACTGCATTGCAAATTGATGCATGTCCAAAAAGTGTGTCACCAACCATGAAAAGTTTGGAAAGCTCTGAGGCAGGGGCTACAGACAAGAACGATGATTTTATCATCTCTTTTCCGATTCTCGAGAACAGTTCAACAATTGCCACAAACTATGCGTCTCTACTAACCATTGTTCTTGACATCTAAAATGTTTGCTGGTGAGTACAAAAAAAACAATATGTGTAGCTGTCAGCTTAATGGGTCACATCCACTCCCTTCCATGTTTCCTCTCTCTTCCTTTACTTAAAATCGATAACGAAGAAATAAGAAGCATCATACACTGGAGGGCATGAAGAATGAAGCATTTAACAGTAACATCCAGACATCTTGCTCACTGGACAACTTACAAGCTCATAACTATTTTATCAGATTTCAATTCATTACTTGTCTATGTGTCTTCCAGCACTTGGTGTGTCTTATATATAGGGGAGGGGGAGATAGGTGTTATAGGCAGTAGCAGCAGGAAACGCCAAACTTGCTATTGATTTGGCTCTCTGGCATTCTGTGCTGAAGATCCTTATGCATGGCCACTGATTGCATCTCAGTTTCTGGTTCAGGAATAGCAGCCTGCCTTATATCTAAATGAAAATCTAAAAACTCATCATGGCTAATATTTCATTACCTAAGCTGCCTGATTCTCATTGACAATAAAATAAAAGGGTTATGATTGGAGTACAGTGAAAACAACTATCGGGAGTAATTCATTACCTTTAATCACTTGGAGAAAAGCCTTTTATGACCTCTACTAAAGCCATGTTTTGTCTACTAATGCCAATATTGCACACACATACCGTGAAGTGGAATGCAGGTCGATATTCATGCAAAGCGGAAGGGCAATAAAAAAATTACTGAAATGCACGGAGTTATTCTGTCACTGCGGAAATAAATCTCTAGAGCATGCCTCTTGCTGCAAGGTCAACTATCATGGATATAACCTTAGACAGGCCATATTGTTGCTTGACAAGGATGCCATGAGAGATGATTAAATATGTAAACGATCATGAAATGGGTAAAGGTAAGAGTGCAAAGGAGCACTGAAAACTGAGTAGCTAAATAGAATAGTGTGTTTATCAAAGCAGTTGAGCTTAGAAGGTTAAGAGTTACATCCCATTCAGAGCTGATTTGGACAGCCCTCCCAAAGCCACATGATAGAGTACATAAAGCCACTCCCGACATCCGGAAGGGGGGGGTTGTGGGCTCACGCCCCATTCACACCCTCGCGGGGCTGGCTGCAGCCCTGCAGGACCTGGGGAATCCCGGGGTCATTAGTATTTATTATTCATCGCGCCAGCCAATCGGCTGGCGGCAGGGGCAGGACTTGTAAGGGGCATTTAAGGTCGGGGCAGCCCATGCTCGCCCCTTTCTTTTCTTTCAGCAGCTGCGGTTTCCTACCCTCCCGTCCTTTAAGTTCTCATCTGGACTTTGCTATGCGCTTCGGCTGGTCGCTGCAAGGGGCCTGGTAGGAGTTTTTCCACTTGGCTAATTGGCTATATTTTGGAAGCCACTTGGTTTTTTCGCTTACCTCGTAGCAAAACGTCACAACACCTTGGTTTGGGCGGTTAGGCATTGGCAGGGGTATTATTATGCAAATGAGATGGGGGGAGGAACGCCATCACCTCCCCCAAATGTTGAAGGGTAGTTCATTAAAGGACTCCGGGGGGCGTTGCCTCGTCTGAAACCTATGGAGGCTAGGGCCTAAAGCGCGCTCCCGAGCGGTAACCCCTCGGGGAGCGCCTAGGGATGTGCATCTCGGGGGCTCCCCCTGTTGGTGCTTAACCCTTCCCGGTTATACTGGTTAGTCTGATAGGGCCAATGCCTAAAGCCAATACCGCTCTTACCTGTAATCAATAAAGTTGTGGCCATTTTTCGCCCATTAACCTAAATTCTGGTGTCCTGTGTCTTCATTTATTCCATCTGTTGGAGGGGGCGGGAATAGCCACGCAAGTGATGTGCACACAGGAACTCTTGCATGCATACATACACACACACAAACACACACAGATGCAGGAGAAATTCAATTCTGTTAGCATTTAATGAAAAGTCCACATTTATTGAACCAATACAAAGAGAAAAAAGAGGAAGTAGCAATAATAATAAGAAAATAGTGCACCCTCTGCTTGCATAGAAAATCTCCCATTGTTCCCATGGGTGGACTGAAGAGCCGATTTGGGCAATGGCTCGTTGCTAGGGCACCCCATACATGGGTTTTAGAAAGATACCCACTCCTGACCAATTCCCCTGTCCCACTCTCCACCATGCTTAATGCTCATGGGGTGCCACAGCTGCCAATCGGGTAGATTGCCAAGCTATTGTCCCTTTGTTCCACCCTATTGGCAGGTGGTACTAAGGATACTTGCTTTGCCCCGTGCACTGGCAACCCATGCCACGCCACTGAAACTTGCCACCTTTTATTGAGGGGATCTGCCTGAGGTGACCCAACTCAGCCTTTGCCTCCTTCTCTGCCCTCCACTCCAAGTTGGCTCAAATCAAGTTGTGAAATTAGGTCCTTCACGTATTTTTAAACAGATGCTCATTTTATGCTTCTTTCCTTGTATTCTGTGTAGGCACAGCCTTGAAAATGATGAGTGGTTGCTGTTGAATCTGGGAGGTGCTGATTATGCCGAACAACCCTCCCAGACATTTTGCAGATGTAATGCATATTGATAACTCTGCACTGAGCATGTGATGGTTCCCCACACTACAAATGCTGTATTAGGAGTTGTATATACTGCAGGTGGTGCTGTGGTCTAAACCACTGAGCCTCTTGGTCTTGCCAATTGGAAGTTTGGCGGTTCAAATCTGAACCTGCGACGGGGTGAGCTCCCGTTGCTCGGTCCCATCTCCTGCCAACCTAGCAGTTTGAAAGCACACCAGTCCAAGTAGATAAATAGGTACCGTTGCAGT
This sequence comes from Podarcis tiliguerta, assembly GCF_965153285.1. Taxonomy (NCBI): domain Eukaryota; kingdom Metazoa; phylum Chordata; class Lepidosauria; order Squamata; family Lacertidae; genus Podarcis; species Podarcis tiliguerta. The sequence continues at coordinate 76,576,022 of NC_139539.1, forward strand.
GGGAAGGTAAACAGCATTTCTGTGTGCTCTGGTTTCCTTCACAGTATCGCCTTTGACTGGACTTAACCATCCAGTGGTCTTTTACCCCTTTTTTTGTATATACTGTATAAAAAGATAGGAAAACATTTTTTTTTTTACTGGGGTTAAACCACTGTGCATAACATATGGCTACCCTCAGATGTATTTCTTTAAACAGTGGGTTCACCTTTCTCATGTCCTGACCTTTAAAAAGTCTCTAGGCTGCCCAGTAAAAGATGCTATAGAAGCAGTGAGCTATGATTCCACTCATCAGCTTCCGGCGCTGACACTAGCTCATAGGCTGTGTACTCTTGCTATATATCAAGTTGACTATTTATACCACCCACAAGAGGCTGAAGAGGGTCGTCTGCATGATTTACCTTATCTGTCATGGTGTGCCTCTTCCATTCTTGCAAAGCCTCCCGCTGGCCTTATAAACAGAAAAGATGACTACTCTGTAATAGACATAATTAATGCACCCAGGAACGATGGTGAAACAAATTTGTCTCTCTGTGTGAAAAAAAGATTTCTGTAATGCCTAATACTCAAGCATAACAATGAAAGTGTGTTCTTTGTTTGGCATGTTGGCACATTCCTTACATTTATTACCTGGAGTTTTTATTTATTTCATTTTATAGATCACCCTCTCTTGAAGGCGCAAAGTGATGGGAAAGGAGAAAAACAGATTTTCAATATTCTGATCATAGCTCTATGCTGCTGCTGCTGCTGCTTCGTACCTGCTCTTCTTCATAAGGTTCCAACAGGACTGCTACAGTATAAAGCTAAATATTAAAAATCAGTTAAAACAATCTGAAATCCTAAGAAGATGGCAAAGGTTAAGGAGGGTGGGTCTCAATATCTGATAGTTTGCATGATGTCAGGGTAGGGACAGAGGCACACCTCTGCCCTTCCTTGTCCATGTCAACACTCTGTGCATGGACAAAAAATGTGAAAAGTGCTATAATCTTCCACGCTTGTTTCTCTGTGCCCTGCATGGTATGTTTTCTGGGTGAGAATATATACTATGTGTTGCATTATTGGCTAATTCCACACACACACACACCCCATAACGGGAGCTCTATAACATTTTCCATGCATGAATAACACTTGAAAGGGCTACATTTCATAAATTCACATTGCGAGGGTTTGCTGTCCTTTTTTAAGGGTATATTGAGTGCTTTTGAATTGGAGACAGGATGTAACACACTGGAAAACCAATGTCTAAGACCAGATCTTAGAACTTAGTGGAGGGGAAGAGGAAAGGAATGTGCTACCGGCTGATAATTCTTCAGAAGTGAAACGTTTCTTTAAAAGTGTATTTCAGAGACATGGTAGAATGAGAGAGATTCCCATTCTACAGCTCCAACAACTTGAAAAGAATGATGCTAAATAGCTTCTGTGACTTAAACATTTCCTTAGTTTAAAGTAGAGGTAGGTTAAAAAAATATTACAATTTTCAGGTGAAAACTAATGATTTTGACTGGGTAGGCAATTTCCTTTTTTAGAATACATTACATTGATTGAAAATTTATATTTTTGAATATTTGGTGCTATTTTATCCTGGTTTTTTTAATTAAAAAGTTGCTTGCTTTTTTCTTAGCACTATCTCCATGCCCCCATGTCTCCTGCTTCTTTTGGTATGAGCTACCTGGGTGATCTCACCAAGAGAAACTGACATCACAATACTAAGTAACCAATCAGAGTTGCCTCTGTATTGTCACTGGTGACAATGCAGAGTGAAGGCAAGTGAGGACTAGTGAAATCAGATAAACAGCTTTGCAAAGTGTGATTGAATATCCCAGGGTGGGGGTATGTTTTCTGAAAACTGTGATTACTTTCATCTCATCTCTACATATGGGTGTTATTCAAATTCAAATGCAGCTTCCCTCCCATTTCCCCACTGCAATTCATCCAGATCTTTTGAGATAGTTGCCTTTCTGAAAACACAGGATGCCAACAGGATACTAACAGGCTAGACAGCTGCGAGAGAGCTAATGCTTGAAAGCTTGCCATGGCAATGTGATCTACAATGAAGCTGAAGAGGAACATACTGGCAGATATATATTTTTTGTCTCGCACAAGAAAACTGGCTTTTGCATTTGTGAGGAAAAGATGCAAATGTCAGGCATTAATGATAACCGGTGTACGACGCTATGGTCCAGTAGCTGCTGGTACTTAATTTCAACAAAATCACAGTCCTCTCTCAACCTTTTCCCACGTAGTTGTGTAAACATGACAGTAACTTTAAATCTTGTTGACAACTACTTCCTTACCTGTCAGCAAGCAGTCAGCTGCAGTTCAAATGGCGCTGTATCGGAAAGCATCTCGCAACCCGCACCCACCACCTTGAGCCAAGACTAGTAATTTGGGATACTGCTGAATGCTGGGTCAAAACATGTCACAGCTTTACAAGCAGCTAAACAATTAAAATGATGGTGGTAGCAAAAAAAGAGAGAATTTGCTGTAAACAAATGTTTCCGCTGTTTTGGGGGGGGGGGTTTGGGTGAGTGTCAGTTCATGCGGCTGTTTTGGAGTTTTTTTTTATCATCAGTAAAAATGAGATATAGGTAGTAACCCATTCGAAAGATGTCTTCAGTGTAGTGTGGAAAGTAAATCTAAATAAATAGTCTTTGGGTGGATTCAGACAACTGGGAGCTATACAGTTGCTGCTTAAAAGTCTGTGGTCTCAGACCATGAAATTAAGCCTAGAGTCCCTTGCAGATGCTCAAAAATCATAGAGGGTGTTTTGTGTCTTTGTGTGTGTGTGTGTGTGTGTGTGTGTGCTGGGCAGATAATGCTTGGCTTAACCATATGGCAGGAGGTGACAGAAGGGTAATCATCTAAGTCTGTTCTAGAAAAAAAGGGGGAAATATTCTGTGCTACCACCTGTCTAGCTCAGTTGGTAGAGCACAAGGCTCTTAATTTCAGGGTTGTGGGTTCAATCCCCACTTTGGGCAAAATATACCTGCATCACAGAGGGTTGGTATACATGACCTTCAGAATCCCTTCCAACTCTACGATTCTAGATAAATGGAGGTTTAGTTCAATGGGAGATGTTTGCACAGAGTTACATCAAGGTGGGACTTAATAGTAAACTGGTGTTATTGGTGCTGTTGAAGGTGAGGCGATATATTACAGTCTCCACAGCTGTTAAATCAGCTTTAACAATATGCATTCTCGGCCTCTGGTTTTCTTTTCTTTTCTTTTAAACCCTTTCCCTTTCTGTAAACAAGAAGTAAGACGAAAGTGACAAATTCTCATTTTGACTGTTGTGTCCTTCTTTGCTTTAATATGTCCCCTTATTAGGCAATTTCAGCCACAATGGCATACTTGCTTACCAGCTTCTGATGTAGAATAATATCCGATTGGTAGCGTTGGCAGTTTCCTAATTCTGTTTCAGTGCCCCAGAGAAGCATATTGCATTGTAAGTGCCAACTGGGCATTGGCATCTGGAATTCCTTGCGCTAAATGAAGGAAAACATTAGCAATTTGATTAGTGGGATCTGACTGCTCTCCTTAAATATTACAGCCTGTTCCAAAAAACAGAAGTGGCATAGAACAAATAGACAGAGCAGATGTGAAGCAGCATCTGAACTGGGAGGCTGCCAACTGATCAATTCCACCAAGGGTTGATTATCTAACCAGAAACACATTTTGTTGATACTTAGATTTCGTCCCCCAAGAATAACTTCTGCCAATGTTGGAAACCTCTCCGAAAATGGGATACTCATAACCAGTGCTGCTCCAGGTAAAGGCAGCGTAGTGAGCATTGTTTCTCAGGGAAAGCTTTCCCTTACATGTACCTTATCTGCAAATACATATTACCTGCCTTTATGCCAACTAAAAGTAGCAGAAGTGGAACAAAAGGGCAGGTGTGTGTAAGAAAGGGAGATTAAAATAACACTGGAAAGAATAGGCTCAATGCATTTTGAGATGGCATGTCTAATTATGGCTTGGTTTTGTTTTAATCGTGATCCCCCAAACAGTACTTATAAGCTATAATAAGGGATAAGGAACCTGTGGTTGTTCAGATGTCATTGGATTCCAACCTCCAGCATCCCTGATCATTGACTATGCTGACTGGGACTCATGGAAGCTCATGGAAGCTGAAGTTCCAACAACTTCTGGAAGGCCACTGATTCTCTATATCCGAACAAAAGTGGTGTCACTTATTAGAACACTGGGGCCATTCACACTTATATATGTCCCATGATTTCAAGTTACGGTTCTTTCCTTCTGATGCTTTCCCTCTAATGATATTCTAGGCTGCATCAACAGAAGTATAGTATTCAGATCAAGTGACGTAATAGTACCGCTCTATTCTTCCTTGGTCAGACCACACCTGGAATACTGTGTCAAGTTCTGGGCAGCGCAGTTTAAGAAGGATGTTGACAATCTGGAATGTGTGCAGAGGAGGGCAACCAAGATGATGAAGAAAGATCTGGAAACCAAGCCTTATGAGGAATGGTTGAAGGAGCTGGGTATGTTTAGCCTGGAAAAGAGGAAACTGAAAGGAGATATGATAACCACCTGCAAATATCTCAAGGGCTTTTGCATGGAAGATGGAACAAGCTTGTTTTCTCTTGCACTGGAGGGTAGAATTTGAACCAATAGCTTCGAGTTGTGGTTCGAGGACCCGACCCCCACAAAGTGGAATGAATACACAAGGACACGTGATATAAGGTTTATGGGCAAGGAAAGGCCACAACTTTATTGGTTACAGCAGTGAAAAGGTATTGGCTTAGGCATTGGATGTCCACAACAGAGGGGGTTTATTCACCAGTAGGTGGAGCCTGTTGATGCTAATCCAACTATAGGCTCTCCCCTGATGTCACCGAGGGTCGTGCCATGGCCTCCCGCCAAGCAGGCATTGGACAGAATACACGACCGCAGATTCCTTTAACGGAATACCCAAAAATTGAAGGCATAGGCGATGGCCACACCTAGCCCTTCAACACACCACAACACATTAATCCAATGCCTAACCTACCCACCAATACCACGAAAGTTGTGACGATTGCTACGAGGTAGGCGAAAAAACCAAAAGGCCTAATGCCAAATGGAAAAATTCCTACCAGGCCCCCCGGACAACCAGGGTGACCAACCTAAGGTCCATAGCAAGGCCAAGGAAAAACTAAGACCCTGAGCTCAAAGGGAGTGGAGGGTGGGTGACTCTCGACGGTACGACGGAGAATGAGGCCGAGGGGAGGGCTGGCGCCGCAGCATATAGGCTGCAGAACACGCCCCCTTGGCGGCACCTGGTTGGGTGCCTGCCGATGGGCGTGGGCGCCAGCCAGGTGAATGGGAGAGGCAGGGGGCTGACGCCCCCTACTAGGGGCGGTGCTCGGGCTCCCGCCCACAACCACTCCCCTCTCTTCCAGGGAGGAGAGTCTTTACAAGAATGCAGATTCCGACGAAACATCAGGATTGCCACGGAAGGTAATAGGTAAATACAATTGGTATCTACTCAATTATTCTCCAAATTAAAATAGCCAGATTTGGCTAACATCATCTCTATTAGGAAAAAAAAACCTAGCTGGACTGTGTTTTGCACAAGAGCTGGCAATGGGAGTATTGGGTGAGCGCTTATAGCAGTAGCTCTTTCAGTATTAGAGCTAATAACTTGAAAAGTTTCAAAATCAGCTGACTGGGCTGAAACATTTCTTCCACTTTATAGTAATGAAAAACTGAGCAGTTAGTTTACTTTATATACTTTACATCCATCTATGGAGAGTTTGTTGCTTGCGCTCCCTTTCAGCGTTTAAAACACTGCTTCCCGATTCTTTGCTCTATGTAGCTTTATAACATAAAAGCAATAAATACTGTACTTTGGCGCAGAGTGGATTGGGAGGGCTCCAGTAATGGATATGTAGGCAATTCATTATCATAGGCAGATCACTTGCTGGTGAAGTTTGGATTGGCAGCAGGAACTCCTCCTTGCAGGGATAGGAGACCCATTAAGAGGGTCCACCTCTAAAGACTTAAGGAATTGGAGAGATTCTTAGATGCTCTGGTAGATTTCTGGTTGGCTTATCTGGCACTTTGGACAAGGCTCAAGTCTGCCTGTGGAATGGGGAGGTGGAGAGGACCATGGGCACAACAGTTCCTAAGTGCTGCACAGCTCAGATAGCTTCCTGGTCTTGAGAGTTTTCCTGGTCTTCTTGAGAGTTTTTTGGCCTGGCGATGGATCCCAGATGGCACAGGTCCTGTAACCAATACAACCAAACCCAGGTGAGACCACCAAATGGCGCCTACAGTGCAGAGGTGGCAGCAACAAAGAATACTTACTTCTACACCACCATGTTGTCTTCTAGTTGATGTCCAGCCAAGCTTTAGGAGTTGGTGAATGGCTCGGTCAAATCCACCCCACAGAGTGGAACAACTGAACCCTCCCATGCCTGCTGTAATAGATTTGCTAAAGATTTGGTGGGCATAGTTCCTCTCATTCACACAGTTTCTCTGGGCTTCAAGCTTTACCAGAGTACATTGGTACCTCGGGTTACAGATGCTTCAGGTTATAGACTCCGCTAACCCAGAAATAGTACCTTGGGTTAAGAACTTTGCTTCAGGATGAGAACAGAAATTGTGCTCCAGTGGTGCGGCAGCAGCAGGAGGCCCCATTAGCTAAAGTGGTCATCAGGTTAAGAACAGTTTCAGGTTAAGAACAGACCTCCAAAACAAATTAAGTACTTAACCTGAGGTACCACTGTAGTGAAAAATAAAATTATGGGGAGGGTGCAGCTACCACAAAAAACTTGCCATGTCCATAGACCATCAAAGGACAAGTGGACCATACGATTCAAGTGAGCTGAGCTATGCTGGGAGACAATGTATGAAAAGACAAATTCCAATCCCAGGGGTGGGGGGGTGGGGATCTGTGTAGTCATGACTCCAATTTAGTCATTGAACCAGGCAATCTGGCACAACAAAATCTAAGTGTCCATTTGGTAACGAACTAGGATCATGTCAAGTGGCAGCAATGTTGCTATTGACTCCAGTGGCTTCTTCTTTGTAAGACAAGCTCAACATGAAGAACACAAAATAATGGGCTGGTTGGTTGGCATGGGGTTGAACCAGTACTTTTTAAAAAGACCATATTTTGGAGTGTGTCTTGCAAAACAGCTGCTGGAAGTCCTCAGTCACCTTGGCCTTTTGGACAGCTGCTGCCACTTCGTTGCCTCTCTTTGCCGGCCGTTCTCTTTCAACCTGAAGCGAGAAAAGCGGCCAATATTCAATGCTACACTTTAAAACAGTGGCTGTGTGAAGAAATACTTTGAAGGTGAAGCAGCCCGGTTACCTCTCAGGGTACAAAGAAGCCACGTGGCCCTTGCTGAGATCTCTAAGGCTACTTTCACGCAGCGTGAGGAGCAGCAATCCATACATATATTTCAGAAAGAAAGAGAAGGAGGGAGGGAACAAAAATACAAGCACAACAGGATAGCAGTGCTTAGCTGACCAAGTTGGTAAGATTTCTTTTTCTGATCAACAAAAATGTAAGCTAAATTAAATGGGCATCAGCTTGGGTTTTTTTATTAAAAAATAATTTTACAAATATAAAAATATGTACAAAAGTGCATATGTGGCAGATGCCATCTTAGAAGAGATATTCATACATCCCTTTGTCCTTTCCAAAAAGGCGGCCTGATGGCTGCATGGGGAGTGCTATTGTTTTTGTTTCTATGTTAAACCTTTTTGTGTTTTTATGTTGTAAACAGTCTTGTGATCCTTGGATAAAGGGAAGTATGGAAATTTAATTCTTCATCATCGTCATCTTTAAAAATGAAGAATGCTCACCCCCCCCCAGCAATTGTTTATTTATATGTGGTATGTTTGTGTCTGTGTGCAGAACATACCATTACCTATACAGTGGTACCTCTGGTTAAGTATTTAATTCGTTCCGGAGGTCCGTTCTTAACCTGAAACTGTTCTTAACCTGAAGCACCACTTTAGCTAATGGGGCCTCCCGCTGCTGCCGTGCCGCCGGAGCACGATTTCTGTTCTTATCCTCAAGCAAAGTTCTTAACCTGAAGCACTATTTCTGGGTGTGTGTACTATTTCTGCTGAGTGTGTAACCTGAAGCGTATGTATCCTGAGGTACCACTGTAATCAAGATTTCATTCATTGAGCAGCAGGTAATCTATCTACCTAGCTAGCTATGGGTAGATATTCTAAAATAGACTGCAGGTGTCTGTACAATCTAACAGTCACCATTTGTGTATTTTTAAGGCAGCTGTTTGGAGGAGGGATGAGAACACACCGTGAGTCTGTTAATCTTGTCAGGCTACTTCACAGCTGAACTCTGAGCGGACAGAATATTCATTGGAGGGCGAAACATTGCACTTGCAAAACAAGCTTACCATGTTGGGAGGGTAAGAATTGAAGGCTGATGAGCTGCCTTTTCCAGTGTCAGAGCTCAAATATTTGAAAGGGAAGGGTCCTGGTCTGGTGCGTCAAATGTCTTTCGCTTTGTAGCTGTGTGATTTGTGTTTATTGTGTATTGTGATGGCCATTGGCTATAAACAATAAAATCTACTGGCCTCGGTAGGGGAAGGGGTGACGGGGTTTCTGCAGCAGGTGTGGGAAGGAGGGGCTTATAGTGTCAGACCTTGGTCACCAAGGATGGACCACCCTCAAGAGGGAGATCTGAAAAATTGTCATTGGGGACATCCTCTAACGAAGCTCAGAAAACGATGGTACAGGTGGCCAGATGTGATGTTTCTTTACTTGAAAGTTAGCACAGCTGCATCAAATGTGGCATAATCCCAGGGAACTATGAAATTATTCACACATTTACCTAGAATCAATCATTTAACACAGTAGTGCTACTAATTAAGAACTGTGGTGCTTACTTTCAATTATACATAGGATATGATGGTGTCCATTGGAACCTATTGACAATTTTGTTTGTGGACTGTGTCCTGGATCAACAGAACTCTCTGGAGTTTTTTTGTATGGAATACTGGAGATCTAGTCACTGGGTGTTTTGCAAATAAATAAATTACTATTATTAGTTGTTGTTGTTTTGTTGTTTAGTCGTGTCCGACTTTTCGTGACCCCATGGACCAGAGCACGCCAGGCACTCCTGTCTTCCACTGCCTCCCGCAGTTTGGTCAGACTCATGTTTGTAGCTTCGAGAACACTGTCCAACCATCTCGTCCTCTGTCATCCCCTTCTCCTTGTGCCCTCCATCTTTCCCAACATCAGGGTCTCTTCCAGGGAGTCTTCTCTTCTCATGAGGTGGCCAAAGAATTGGAGCCTCAGCTTCACAATCTGTCCTTCCAGTGAGCACTCAGGGCTGATTTCCTTCAGAATGGAGAGGTTTGATCTTCTTGCAGTCCATGGGACTCTCACGAGTCTCCTCCAGCACCATAATTCAAAAGCATCAATTCTTCGGTGATCAGCCTTCTTTATGGTCCAGCTCTCACTTCCATACATCACTACTGGGAAAACCATGGCTTTTACTATACGGACCTTTGTTGGTAAGGTGATGTCTCTGCTTTTTAAGATGCTGGTAAGGTAATGTCTCTGCTTTTTAAGATGCTTATTATTAGTAGTGATGCCTTTTGGTGGGGAAAGCTCATAATCTAAAAGAAATTCTCTTCTTTTTCCATTGCCTGCCACAGTCAAGTAACATTCTTGTCCCATCACCCACACTACAAACAATTTGCCCAAAGTCAAAAAGGACTGTCAGGATGACCTTGGAAAAACGTACCCAATAATCAACCTAACTCGATTAGAAACACCTGTGAATGTGCCTGGCATAGATTGTCTACATGATTGCTTATTCTCAAATTAAAAGAACAGATTGCTTTTTCTATGACAATGGAGTTGACATGAAGGATGTGGGTGAGGTCTATAAATCAGTCAAAGGCAAATTGGACTGGATTAGAAAAGAAATGAAACTCTCGACATAGGCTGACCAATGCAATTCTTGCAGAGAAGGTAATATATTCCCAAAGAACTCAAGATGAATGTCAGGATAGATGAAGGTTTGGGGCCATCTTAATATGGGCTTTCATATTAATCTGTGAAGAGAATTTGCTTAAGATTCCCCTCCAGGCAAATAATTTCAGTTTGAATCACAACCAAGTGCCAGCGATGGTCTGAGGAAGACCAGATTAGTGTGCTTGGGGGCCTTGGTGCAGTTCCTGATATGGGGTCCATATTACAATAAGTAAACAAATGCATGAAATAGGCTGCAAGAAAACAAATTATGTGGTATTTTAATGACTAACAAATTTATTATGGCTTTCATAAAGGTAAAGGTACCCCTGCCCATACGGGCTAGTCTTGCCAGACTCTAGGGTTGTGTGCTCATCTCACTCTATAGGCCGGGAGCCAGCGCTGTCCGCAGACACTTCCGGGTCACATGGCCAGCGTGACAAGCTGCATCTGGCGAGCCAGCACAGCACACGGAACGCCATTATGGCTTCCATAGACTACAACAATTACCATAAGCATGTGGATTTTCAAAACTCTCAGTGAACACAACCAATTTTTTTCTCTCAACCTTGGAAGATGAAAAGGAAATACTCTGAGTTTATGTAGTTTCACATGTTGAACTCACTCAGCTCACGATTGTTTTTGCTCACATTCTGCCTTAGGCCAACCACCTACTGTCATCCTAAAATACCTTATATAGCTGCTGTGAGGCTATAAAATGTATAAAATGGCTGCAAAAGGGAAATTAGTGCTTGTATTATAGGCATCAACTTTTGCTTCATTTAACCAGAGTGATATACCTTCGTACTATAAAGGGCCTCCCCCCCTACCCCCAGGGTGTCAACCAATCTTAATCTGGTCTCGTTCTTGCAAGTTTCAGATGCTTAAATCCCACTTGAGTTCAGTCAAGCATACTCTCAGGTTAGTGGGCACAGGAGATTGATTCCTAAGAGAAGCTATGTTAGGCTTGTAGCCTAAAATTGAAAGTAAAGTAGGAAGAGAAAGCAGTGTCAGTATTTCCCCTAATGGCTCAGTTAAAAACAAAACCCTGTTCCCACTTTCCAGTGTTATGCCCTGATGGCAAAACGAGATAAACAACAGAATTTATAAAAGTTTTAGAATAAACTTTATCTTATGAATAGTGATATGATTGCCTTAAAATTATAATTTAATTTTGCATCCCTGCACCCACTTATATAGGGACGTGGGTGGCGCTGTGGGTTAAACCACAGAGCCTAGGACTTGCCGATCAGAAGGTCGGCGGTTCGAATCTCCGCGACGGGGTGAGCGCCCGTTGCTCGGTCCCTGCACCTGCCAACCTAGCAGTTCAAAAGCACATCAAAGTGCAAGTAGATAAATAGGTACCGCTCCAGTGGGAAGGCAAACAGCATTTCCGTGCGCTGCTCTGGTTCGCCAGAAGCGGCTTAGTCATGACCCGGAAGCTGTACGCCGGCTCCCTCGGCCAATAAAACGAAATGAGCGCTGCAACCCCAGAGTCAGCCACAACTGGACCTAATGGTCAGGGGTCCCTTTACCTTTACCAGCTTATATTAGAGCAAGCCTCATGAAACATGAAGAGACTTACTTCTGAGTAGCCATGCATGCAATGGTACTGAAAGATAACTATATAGTGAATTCTGTGGAGCAGGAAACCTGCCTAAGCCTCTTTGCAAAGTTTGCCCGTTTTTCCTTTGTCATTTGGGGGTGGGGGAATATTTAACATCCACTAGCATGTATTGTGTAGTGGTATTTGCACATAACTTCTAGGGAGAACCTGATTTCATAAGAACCCACTACAGGAAAGATGTATCCTGGTTGCTAGGTGGGAAAAGGAAGGACAAGCTACAGAGATTTCAAGGACTTGAAAATGAGAAAGAAGCAGGAATGAAATGTGCACTAAAGGGGAGGGTGAAACAGCATTTATTTAGGACCCCGATGATTGCCTGGTTTGCAGACAACTCATTTCTCTATCACAGTTTTGACCACTTTTCTAAAAACACCAAAAGGTGGGAACAGCCTAGCTGCCTCATTGATGAGAATGTTGCCTGCACATTTTGATTCATAACTTTCCTTCCAGGAGGACTGGAGACTTACCTTTTTTGGGTTTTTTTTAATAAAGGAAAACACAGAATGTTGCCTCGCTTGCAGGCATAGGCCCTGGTGAAATTGTACTTTAGCAGACATGGATCTGAGCACACATGCTATTATTAAAGTTAAGTAGACCTTGGTCTACTTGGATGAGAAGCTATCTGGAAGTCCCACATATGCTGCTCTTAGAGTGGGCACAATAAATAAATAAACACAGAAAAGGACATTTCCAAGGGCTGTTTTGTAGTAATTCCAACAACGACGAGCATGGCAATGAGAAGATTCTGTTCACATAAATCACTGATCTTTCCTCCCCATGCCCTCTCTAAAATGCAAGAAAAGAGAGAGAATTTTATCTTCACAGTTGGTATATGAGCCTTTCACATTGCAAAGTTAAGGAGATGCAAGATGTTCGGCTCCTGCCATGGTTATTTATTTGCCATGTGCAGCCTTAGAAATGTGAAGTACTTACAGCTATAATTGCCCTGAACGAGACAGGCAGCACATTCATTTAAAAAATAAAAAAGCTCCCTTGTCCCTGCCTTGTGCTATATGCCTCTGATGATTGCCTGGTGATAAAAAGCTGGATGAATATGAATGGTAACACACTGTCAGGATCCCTGCATTATGATATTGAAAACTGGGACTCTTGGCTGCTTAGAAAAAGCAGCTGGCTGTCTTCATTTGGCGGGGTTCCTGTTATAATTTTCAAAGGGGACAGCAGTAGACACAGAAAACAAAGACCTGTACTTTGTCAGCTTCAAACCATCTGAAGAGTGTAAAGTCAAGTCCAGTGGGTCGAATCAGCAACAACATCTTGAGTACACCAATAAGATATTCTGAACGGGCTGAACATTGATGGCTGGATAGCACAATGGGCACCCAGGAGGCATGTGATGGAGCTGATATATAGACTTGAAAATTCACGTGGCTATCTCTAGGGGATTCCTGAAATGTCTGGCCTAGACTAAAAAGTTGGAGAGCTTTTCTCAGGCTCACTAGCAGGAAGATACAGATTCATCTGATATACCAAATCCAGCAGGAGGCCTGGTCTCTGAACTTTCGCCTTTCAAACAATGAGGAAGTGTCTAGCTTTCATCGACTGAATGATACAAGGCAAAATAGAATCATAGACTCATAGAATCATAGAGTTGGAAGAGACCACAAGGGCCATCGAGTCCAACCCCCTGCCAAGCAGGAAACACCATCAGAGCACTCCTGACATATGGCTGTCAAGCCTCTGCTTAAAGACCTCCAAAGAAGGAGACTCCACCACACTCCTTGGCAGCAAATTCCACTGTCGAACAGCTCTTACTGTCAGGAAGTTCTTCCTAATGTTTAGGTGGAATCTTCTTTCTTGTAGTTTGGATCCATTGCTCCGTGTCCGCTTCTCTGCAGCAGCAGAAAACAACCTTTCTCCCTCCTCTATGTGACATCCTTTTATATATTTGAACATGGCTATCATATCACCCCTTAACCTCCTCTTCTCCAGGCTAAACATGCCCAGCTCCCTTAGCCGTTCCTCATAAGGCATCGTTTCCAGGCCTTTGACCATTTTGGTTGCCCTCCTCTGGACACGTTCCAGTTTGTCAGTGTCCTTCTTGAACTGTGGTGCCCAGAACTGGACACACCTTTCCAACCAATGCAGGCACCTTTCCAACTGATGGGTTTGTAAGAAATGAGCTTGCTCCAATCTTTGTATTTTTAGCCAATGAATTAAGTAACAGCAGGGGCTTGTGTTTAGGAATCCACAAGGTAAAGAAAATTAGAATAACACATACCCATTGCCCAGAGAAGGGGCTTCCTCGTTCATTTTAAAGCCCCTTTTTTGGTAGAGAATTCGCCTAGGCTCTTCACTTTCATTAAAATAATAATAAAGGAATAAAGAAAAGCAAAGGAAAAAAGAGCAACTTCCTATCCCTCCATGGTTCCTTTTGAAACTGTCTTTGGTGGTCACTATTCCGAGCAAACAATGTAAAAATCCAAGGATTTATGATTTGTTACAGTATATTCACCTATATGTAGCAAAGACCTGTGTCCACACTTTTTCTCAAACAATTTAAAGAGGGGAAATGTATTTTAAGAAATTCATTTAAAACATTTAAGAAAGTTATCCTGCCATTTAAAGTGACTATATTGTGAAGGGCAGAGGAGGGTGGCATTGTAACTGAGAGAGCATTGGATAAGTCAGCCCTGCAAAGTAGCCCACCAGTATTGTGAAGTGAGGGGCACTGCGACAGAGACAGCAGTATGTTATGTGTGACAAACCTTTGGTGTAGACTAGAATTAGTATCTAGTTTCTCGGTGCGCTACGTTTTCCAGGGAAATGCAGTTTGCGGGGGTTGGACTTTACTGTAGCAGCAAATGAGGGAGAAGGGGACCGATTGCTGTTAAGTTCAGCTTCCCAATGAAAGGCTGAAATACATTTTGCTAAGAAAGAAAGAGCCGACTGTTTGACCTGTGCTGATCACATTGCTGAAGTTATTATGAGGCATAAATAAATAATCACAGCAAAGGTTCTCAGAAGACGCTGCTCGCCTTTTAACAATTTCAAGTTGAATCCATTCAAACACAAGCGTTTGAACAAGTGCCGTGCTGAAAATTTCTCCTCCAATTATTTATGACGAAAAGAAATTGCATTTGAAAATTAAGAAAGGGGGGAGAGAGAGAGAAAAATAGTGAAATTCTCATCAGTTCGGAGCAGTGTTTTCATTGAATTTACTTTACTTCCAAGGTAACTAAGGGGCGTTTATGACCCTCCTTTCTTTCATTCTAATGATCATGTCTCTGGTGGTCTCCATGTCCATTAATTGCAATGGGTCTCCTCTGAGCTTGACTAATGCTGGATAGTGTCATTCTTAATGTATTAACTTTTGACTTTTGGTCAATTCGTGCATTTCTACAAAGTTCTACTTTGCAGTGAGAGATTCTGCAGCGAGAGTTCTATAGTGAGAGATTTTACTTTCTTGGGCTCCATGATCACTGCAGATGGTGACAGCAGCCACGAAATTAAAAGATGCCTGCTTCTTGGGAGAAAAGCAATGACAAACCTAGACAGCATGTTAAAAAGCAGAGACATCACCTTGCCAACAAAGGTGCGTATAGTAAAAGCTATGGTTTTCCCAGTAGTGATGTATGGAAGTGAGAGCTGGACCATAAAGAAGGCTGATCGCCAAAGAATTGATGCTTTTGAATTATGGTGCTGGAGGAGACTCTTGAGAGTCTCATGGACTGCAAGAAGATCAAACGTATCCATTCTGAAGGAAATCAGCCCTGAGTGCTCACTGGAAGGACGGATCCTGAAGCTGAGGCTCCAATACTTTGGCCACCTCATGAGAAGAGAAGACTCCCTGGAGAAGACCCTGATGTTGGGAAAGATGGAGGGCACAAGGAGAAGGGGACGACAGGGGACGAGATGGTTGGACAGTGTTCTCGAAGCTACCAGCATGAGTTTGACCAAACTGCGGGAGGCAGTAGAAGACAGGAGTGCTTGGCATGCTCTGGTCCATGGGGTCACGAAGAGTCGGACATGACTAAACGGCTAAACAACAACAACTTTGCTTATAAAAACTGGAACGAATTCTGTTCTGATTGCTGAACGAACTGCTTTCCTTTTATTTCCTCACTAACATATCCTGTCTTTCACTTCAGACTGTAAACCTGTGAGCAGGACTTGCTTTATAGAATCATAGAGTTGAAAGGGACCCAAGGATCATGTAGTCCAACCCTCTGTAATGCAGGAATATGCAGCTGTCCCATATGGGGATCAAACCTGAAACATAGTAGTAGTAGTAGTAGTAGTAGTAATAATAATAATAATAATAATAATAATTTATTCATACCCCGCCCATCTGGCTGAGTTTCCCCAGCCACTTTGGGCAGCTCCCAATCGAGTGTTAAAAACAATATTTTATTTTATATGTTCAACTTTATTTTTAATAATACTTATTTTTTTAGTTTGCAATTTAGCTTTTTGATCGTATGTTTTGATCGGCTTCTTCTACAGCAAACATTCCATTAATACTCTTTCAGTAGGATATAGCAGTGCTTCCCCCCCAGGGGTACTCAAAGGTACACAGTACCGGCACCGGTTTTTTTCTAGAAGAAAAGCACTGAGATGTAGCTAGTACTGAGGTTATTGATGTGATTTCTCTTATTTACTCTGCTGACCTGCCTTGAGAACGTCAGGGCTTGACACCATGATAAAAGGCGCCAGGCCTTGACTCTGATTGTTTGCTCTCAGTTGCCAGTAGATGTCATTCATGGTAAGAGACTGTCAAAGTGATTGTGCAGGATGGGTAATCATCTGTTACAGTTGTGGGCAGATTCTCAACTTATGAAGGATTTAGCCTTGACCCTCTTTTCACCTTACCTCCCACTTTCCCCACACTAATGACAACGGGACCCGTAAATTAAACCTGTCAGCTACCTTGCCTCCAGTCTTCAAAAATGCATGGACTAAAGTGTAATTTATGGTCAGAGCTTACATAAGAAGCATTGGCAACTCTCAGTAATTATTACAGAGATGTAACTCGACGCGAAAATAAATGTTTCTACAAGTTTAACAGAGCGCTGACATTGCCATAATTAGGCCTGTGATTCATGTCAGACGAGTCCTTTCGCAGGATCCTATAATGGTTGGCGAAATTAATTTAACTCAGTCAGTGGGAGAGGAGAAGAGAGTCCTGGAATTTAAATCATGTTTTTTTCTGGATGCTAAAATTAACCAAAACAAAACAAAAAAAAAAGAAACAGAAAAACCCCCAGCTTCCCTGGTTTGTTCATTGATTGCTTTGCACTACAGATTGCATTGCTTTAAAATTTTACCAGATTCTCTCATTCCTGTTTCTAGGGATAAGTTCTAGGGATAACAGTGAAGGTGGAAATCTATTTTTCAATATAAAAAACAGAATTGTGAATGAGGACACATGCAGTACTCAGAAAGTATATTGCTGAACCCCAAAATAATGAGAGGGGACTGGGGATTAGGCTAGCAAAGGTATACTAGAAAAGTGTTCAATGAGATTACACATGTGAGATGTAGTCTATACTCACTAGCAAACCCTGATCCATTAGCCCAGAACTCTGCATGCTTCTAATTGTATACAACCACCTTCTGTTGATATTCCATGGGAAGAATCAAATTAAAATAAAGTCCCTTCCAACCCTAAGGTCCTATAATCATCAGCACAAACTATCACCTGGGCTACTTGTTGTTGTTGTTTAGTCGTTTAGTCGTGTCCGACTCTTCGTGACCCCATGGACCAGAGCACGCCAGGCACTCCTATCTTCCACTGCCTCCCGCAGTTTGGTCAAACTCATGCTGGTAGCTTCAAGAACACTGTCGAACCATCTCGTCCTCTGTCGTCCCCTTCTCCTTGTGCCCTCCATCTTTCCCAACACCAGGGTCTTTTCCAGGGAGTCTTCTCTTCTCATGAGGTGGCCAAAGTATTGGAGCCTCAGCTTCACGATCTGTCCTTCCAGTGAGCACTCAGGACTGATTTCCTTAAGAATGGATACATTTGATCTTCTTGCAGTCCATGGGACTCTCAAGAGTCTCCTTCAGCACCATAATTCAAAAGCATCAATTCTTCGGTGATCAGCCTTCTTGATGGTCCAGCTCTCACTTCCATACATCACTACTACCTGTTAGCCATTGACTGATGCTGTGATGCCATAGGGGCATAGGAAGCTGTCTTATACTGAGTCATACCATTGGTCCATCTAGCTCAGTATTGCCCACATTGGTTGGCATGGTTCTATTGGATTTCAGACAGGTTTCTCCTGGAGTTTTTGGAGAACATCAACATTCTGAGGGAAGCAGTTAAAAAGAGAATTTCATGGTGAAGCGGCTGGAGGGGTTGCAAGAAAAGTGGTGTCTGGGGTGGGTTGTCAAGAGCAGGGGTAGCCAATCCATGAGGCAAGGTGAGGTGACCGCTTCAGGCAGCAGGATCCACAGGAGCAGCAGATCATGATATAGTCATTTATTCCCCTTTTGTTACTGAGGTCGATCTTCACACACCCTGGGGGTGTCATTTTGTGGTTCACCTCAGGTGCCAAAAAGCCTCTCCTCCTTCTGGAGGGGAGGGATTTTGAGTGGGAGACGATTCCTGCGTCACGCAGGGGGCATTATGCCCCTGCCCTCTCATCAATGCTGGCACGCCACGCCTCCCAGTTGGGCACCCAATCAGGTGCCACCACAGGGGCGTGGTTTAGCCGCTCAACTGCAGCCGCGCCAGCTCTCCCCGCCATTGTGCTTCAGATTTTCCACATGTCACCCACCCACCACTCCCTTTAGGGCGTAACTTCTTGCTCGACCTTGCTATGGACCCATGATTGGTCGCCCTGGAGTTTTTTCCAATTGGCAAATTGGCACTGGCCTCTTGGTTTTTTTCCGCCTACCTCGTAGCAATCATCACAACTTTCTTGGTATTTGGCGGTTAGGCATTGGAATGTGTTGTTGGTTTATGGAAGGGCAAGGTGTGGCCATTACCTACCCTTTCACTTATGGGTATTCCCTTGAAGGAATCTGGTGGTCATGGATCTTGTCCGATGCCCTGGGTGGCGGGGGGCCATGGCACGACCCTCGGTGACATCAGGGGAGAGCTTATAGTTGTATTTGCTTCAACAGGCACCCCCTACTTGTGGTTAACCCCTCATCAGACTCACCCCTCTCCGAGTGGGTGGAGTCAAATTTGCTGTGGTCCAATGCCTAAGCCAATACCTTCTCACATGCTGTAATCAATAAAGTTGTGGCCTTTTCTTGCCCATTAAGCTAATATACTGTCTCCACGTGTCTTCATTACCCAAGCGGTGATCGGGTCCTCGAATCACAATGTCTTGGGCCAGAACTGATAAAGAGGGTTGTGCTGCAGAGGGGGATGAGGGCAGAGATGAGGCCTTGAGCAGACACTTGGTTGAGGCCAGGGAAGCGGAATAGTTTGGAGCTAAGTGTTTGGAGGTAGGATTGCTGAAGGACATGGGGTAATGCTGAGGGAAGGATGAGTGGAAGAAACAGAAGAATGGAGGAAGCAGCGTAAATGAAACATACTACATAGCAGTTGGAATAGTGTGCTTCTCTCTCTCTCTCTCTCTCTCTCTCTCTCTCTCTCTCTATCTCTCTATCTCTCTATCTCTCTCTCTCTCTCTCACACACACACACTTGGCAATACTTTTCTCTGCATGCAGATTCCACTGCCATTTTTATCTCTAGTGCAACTTGGGCTCGCACCCAGAGAACTGTAACCATTTGAAATTTGAAAGCATCATGGCCTTGAACAACAAAGCTTGACTGAACACACACAAATGCTGAATTGTAAAAGGCAATGAAGTCTATGAGAAAGCAATATATGCTGCAGGTGTTGATTAATGACACTTTTATTTAGAGCTTAATATTAAAGAAGTCTGAAATTATGTATAACGGCAGCAATACTTGGAGCATGGCACAGAAACACTTCACTTCTTAACAGTTAACCCTAACCTTCACCTCCCTCACCAGCCCCTCCGAGAATTATCTCTGACCTCCCAGTGAAGAGCAATAATGAAAAGAACTTAAACACCTTTTGTGACACTATTTTTAAACAACAAATGTACTTCTTAAGGCACATTTATAGAAAAGACAGCCCTCCCTCCCACTTTACACATGTATTTTTAAGCTCACTATCCCTGCAGGCTTTTAGAACAATTTCTGTTATCTCATATTTTTTTACATATGCATTAAACTTGGCTTTTGACAATTTTCTTTTACTTGTTTAATATTCAAATAAAAGCTTAACGACAGTCCCTCTCAGCCTGAATTTGAATAAAACCAAACCATTTCCTAAATAGGCAGAAACATACATTGGCTTCTTTACAAGCCAAGAACACTTTGGAGGTTGGCACCCACCATCAGCCACCACAAGCTCCCCTCTCAGCTGTTCCCCAGTCCACAAAAACCCTTTGGGGTGCCAGGAAGGTCCCAATGGCCTTTGGGGAAAACTGAAGCTCGCACGGACCATCAGAGAGTGATGGGAGAGGAATATCCCACTCTCTTCCTTTGTCTCTTTTCATGGTTGAAGTGCCCTTGTTGCACTCCATTGCCACTTTAACTAATCCAGGTGTGAAGTGTTGAAAATCTCTTACCTCCTGTTTTCTGCATGTGTGACTAAATCAATTACTGCCTTTATTTCATATTTGGCAAGGGTCCTCTACCTTGGTATACAGCAATTATTTTCATAGCAGCTACTAAGCAAATTAGCTAAGCGTTAGGATGTTCGACTATGTTCTCTGACCTTGGGTGTATGTATGAATTAGGAAATATTGTAACTGCCTCAAAATACCCGAAGAAAAATTTCTGGCTTGCCCAGCCATCCTGGGAAAGCCAGGCACAGGTCAGTTCTGTGTCCAAGGCAGCTGTCTACCAGTTCCATCTGGTATGCAGGCTGAGACCCTACCTGCTCAAAGACTGTCTTGCCAGAGTGGTGCGTGGCCTGGTTATCTCCCACTTGGACTATTGCAATGTGCTGTACGTGGGTCTCTTTTGAAGGTGACTCAGAAACTACAACTAATTCAGAATGTCGCAGCTAGACTGTTGAGTGGGAGTGGCCACCAGGACCATATAACACCGGTCCTAAGAGATCTTCACTGGCTCCCAGTGTGCTTCTGAGCACAATTCAAGGTGTTGGTGCTGACCTATAAAGCCCTAAACGGCCTGGTCCCAGCATACCTGAAGTAGCATCTCCACCCCCCTCGCTCAGCCCGGACACTGAGGTCCTCCTACAAGGGTCTTCTACTGGCTCCCTCGCTGCAAGAAGCAAAGTTAAAGGGAACCAGGCAGAGGTCCTTGTCGGTAGTGACACCCACCCTGTGGAAGGCCCTCCTTTCAGATGTCAAGGAAATAAACAACTACCTGATTTTTAGAAGACATCTGAAGGCAGCCCTGTTTAGGGAAGTTTTCAAGGATGGATGTTTATGTTTTTAGATATGTTGTAAGCCACCCAGAGTGGCTAGGGAAACCCAGCCAGATGGGCGGGGTATAAATAAAATCATCATCATCATCATCAAACCTTTTATTGGCATCACATACAAACTTCCAAAACAAATCAATATAGAATTACCACTTCCCCAGTGGCACAAAACATTTGCTAAAAGAAAGGAGGCAGAGCAGTCTATTGTCGCATCTCTTGGTCTCCAGGGAGATCAGACGTCTGCAGTGTATTTCGATGACAAAAAACCAAATAGAAATATTTAGCCACTAACTTGGTGAGCTCCTGATCATTCCCCAGTAATAGAAAATGTATGACCTCCAACTCTGGTTTCCCTTTGGGGATACAGAGTTGATCTTGAAATTGCTGACGGAGATCAGCATATAGTTTACAATTAAGAACCCCATGTGTAATGGTTTCCACCAGGTGGTCTTCACATGGCCAAGTTCTTTCTCCTTCCACCGTGCCTGAGAACCTTCCCCAAAGGAGATTTGATGGATTTGAATTAAACCTGGCCATCATCATCATAGCACCTACTAGGCAAATACTTAAGCGTTGGGATGTTTGACTATGTTCTCTGACCTTGGGACGTATGTATGAATTAGGGAAGTTTGTAACAGGCTGCCTCAAAATTCTAGCTGGAGAAAAATTCCTGGTTTTCCCAGCCATTCTGATCCATAAAACTGACTGCCCCAACTTCCCTCTGAAGTGCCAAGCAGTGGGAGCAGTAATAATAAATAATAATAAATTTTTATTTATATCCCGCCCTCCCCAGCCGAAGCCGGGCTCAGGGCGGCTAACAACAATAAAACAGTACAACAGTACAACACAACACTCTAAAATCATTCATTATAAAGTTACAGTTACAGTAGTAACTGTGTTCTCACTAAGATCACACATTAGACCAACATCAGCAGTGCTGTGCTGTAGATCTTCTGAAAAACCCTAGTAGCAATGACCTCCCCCCCCCAAAAAAAAAAAAGGTATCAAAGTTTTCCCTCCTGACTCAAAGTCTTTACCTGCAGGGACTAGTGATATTACTGTTGATTGGAAATGACACACACATCGAAAATGAGCAGTGGGATTTTATTATTATTATTATTAACATGAATGTAATAGCTCTGCATCAGTCTTCTGACAATATTGTCAGTACAAGTTTGTCTGCCAATATTTCACTTCTGGGGCTTGGGTATATAGAGATGATCAGGTGACAACGTAATTAAAGGCAACACAGGAAAACGAAAGGTTGGTGAGGGGCAGCTGGAATAAAAATCGCATATGTTGTGAAAAGACAGGCAGCAACCAGCTGAGAGCTTCCTGCTTTATCATTTTGTCGGTGCAGGGATTTCAGGCCTAGGTGAGTTCTCAGGACTCGGCACTCAGAAAGCCAACATCATTTGATCGATAGGCCCAGAAGCAACAACTTGGCCATCTCTTCCCTGTGTGATATGGGTTAGCGAAACCTAGGGTTTGACTATGAGAGTAGTGCTATGGGACACTTCTCTGTGTGTCTGTGTGCATTCATATTCTTTGACCAAATGAAGGGGCGGGTTGGATGGGTATTTACAGCAATGCTGTTGATGGAGGGCTGTGTTGCTCTCCTGGCTTCCCGATGTCGCACATCACTGCCATGTGGAGAAAAGATAGTGGGGAACTAGGCATAGTGCGGGCATGGCAACAGAGCCATTCCCATGTTCCCAGTACTGCACCCATGCTGTGCCCAGTTCCCTGCCAGTAATGCAAGCCGGTAGAGCAATGCAGCCCCACATGTGCCCCCCACTGGCTACTACTGGGTATACAGGAGGCATGTGGAGTCACAGTAACAGCCTGATGAAGTGTACTGGTGGTGCTAGGCTGCATAATACCCTAAGGTGCTTTCAGCATAGTTGACTTAGTTCACATTGAAATGAAAACATTGTGGAAAACGGGATGGGAAGTTGACAAAACAGAATGCAAAATTATGTTTTGGAGAGTATATGTGGAATTTTTTTCTTGAACTCTAATAAATAAATAATTCACACTGAAATGAAAATGTATGTGCATTAATGAAGGTTTAAAATTGAAAACACCTAAATGTGTATTGCTAACATTGGGGTTTCTCCACAGTAGCTTTTCTAAGTAGACTCTGAGCTCTCGCAAAGTTGATAATTAACTCATTGTTGTTTTCTCCTAGCTAACGTGAGGGTTGTAACCTTAGATCAGGCGTCAAAGGTACTGAGCTGCAAATTCGCCATCTTGAAAGGGTGGTGGCTGTTAGTCTTTCTTTGAACGCCACAGGGAACAGAAGATGTAAATGAAGCTCTCAAGGAAAACAGCTCCAGGGAAATGGATGCTGTTAAAGAGAGAGAGAGAAACCTTTGCTTATTGGTCTGTTTGGATTATTTCATATTTTCTAAGATGCTGAGCTTGCGTTGGACAGCAGAAGACATTGTATGTATATTTTGGATGTGTCTTTGATGCTTATGATCTGTTTTTGAAGAGTTCTGCAAGTAAAAGTTTGAATAATGCTTTTATGGGTCCGAACAATGATTTATTCTGAAAAGGTTCAGTTCTTGTGCTTCCAGTCGCTTCAAACCAAAATGGGTAGACAGTGTGAGGCCACGATTTTTTTTTTATTTGCATTCAAGAATTGACCTCTTAAAATATCTTTGTTTAAGAAGAAGAAAAAACCCACTCAGAAACAAGCAACCTGAAAACTTCAAGTATCTTACTGCCTAATTATGTTGATTCTTACTCAGAAATAAGTTCCAGTGTCTTTTGCAGTGCTAACTCTCAAATAAGTGTATACAGGATGCTAACTATATACTGAATTTCTATACCTGTCTGTTCCAAAGACAGTCCCACTGAGTTAAAAGGGGCTTGATCCCAAGGTAATTGAGTAAAGGATTGCAGCTTTAGTCTAATTTCTCACATTTTTTTAGCTTCATTGTGATTTTAATACAACAGTGTACAGTTCTCATTATGCATTTGCAGTAAAATTCTTGTGAGAAAGGGGGAAATATCAGATACCCAGGATTTGCTTTATCATTCAACATAGCACTGCATTCCCCATCATGTTCTACCTCTTTTGGTAAGCTTTCACTGTTATATTTTGCAGCTGTATCTGATTTGCTGCATTGCTGATCACTATAAAAATCTGTACTTCCCATATATTATCTCACCATATTTCAGTATGATATTTCTGGAGCGTTTGAGTTTATAGTGCTCTAAAGAAGAAGAAAAAGCACCCTCTGCATTTTTTTGAGGAGAGGAATTGAGCAAAACACTTGAAAGGTTAGGAAAACAAATTGGCAAGCGTAATTTCTTCTATCCTTAATTATTATCAAGAAAACTGAACACCCCAAAACATAGGTCCTTTATGATTATACTGCAGTCTAAGAACTGGCATTGTATCTTCTCTTGTTGTGTTGCAACTGTGAATAAAAATGAATTCCCTTTTTCAAAAAGGAAGAAGGAAAAAATATATATTTAGAATTCATGGGATGGATCTAGCCTAACAGAGCATTCTAGGTCAGGGGTCAGCAAACTTTTTCAGCAGGGGGCTGGTCCACTGTCCCTCAGACCTTGTGGGGGGGGCCAGACTGTATTGGGGGGGATGAGTGAATTCCTATGCCCCACAAATAACCCAGAGATGCATTTTAAATAAAAGCACACATTCTACTCATGTAAAAACACACTGATTCCCGGACCATCCGCGGGCCAGATTTAGAAGGTGATTGGGCTGGATCCGGCCCCCGGGCCTTAGTTTGCCTACCCATGTTCTAGGTCACCACTCAGTCCATCACACTGAAGGGATTTTGGATGAAGCATAAATTTCACTCCCCTGGACTCTGCCAACAATAGGTGGTGGGGACCACCCAACAGCTCCTTGATGTACCTGCACAAACTGGAAATGGACGAAAGCTACAAATGATGTATAGCCAGCACAAACCACTGGGGTTTCTGGAGTGGCGAGAAACAGAGCTTGACCAGCACAGCATCTGCTGGATCTTAATCTGCTGATAAATTGTGGCAGGGCCTGATCCAGGCTTGTTTGCAGCACCAGCTTGAGCACTGGCAAAGGAGCAAGACAAGATTTTTGTGTCCCTCTCCTTCTGCCCTGGCTAGCTTGAGAGATAGGGCTGCAAATGTGGCAGTGACTCTGCCACTCTAGTTAAGCCCTGCAGGTAGCTGCCCTGGCATGGTTAGGGTTACATCCTGAGTTACATTCAGAGTAGACCCATTGGAAGCAGCTAGATTTGAGGAACCCAAGTCCCATTGTTTTCAGTGGGTCTGCTCTAAGTATTACTAAGTCTGGAATTGCACCTTAAAAAAAAAAATGTTAGATGCAAATTGTTCAAGGTGCTAAAGCAGTGAAGACGACGTGTGTGTTGTATACACATTTTTTAAATATATATATGTGTGTACACATATGTGTGTTTCTAACATTTACACCAGTAGAAATGCAGCAATTCTATTTACTGATAACATTAAGTAGTGTCTTCAGAAGGTGTGGTGAATCTTTGGCCTTCTAGATGTTGCTGAACTACAATTCCCATCATCCCTGACCATTGGCCATGCTTTCAAGGGCTGATGGGAGCTGTAGTTCATCTACATCTGGAGGGCCAAAGGTTTCTTCAGTGATACATCTGGTTATGTTGGCTCTGATGGAAGAAAGCTCAGGCTTGCAGTAAGTAATTAAGATGTTTGGATGGGCTCTGAAAAGTCTCAGATAACTAGCCACAACTACCACAGTAAAGTTTTGTGTATGTGTGTAAAGTTTGTTCTCTGGAAAGATGACTTTCCCCCATTAACTAGCCCTGAGAAGCACACTGTAGCAACTCCTCTTATTGTGTTGATGGCATAGCTGGTTCATTGGATAATGCAAGATACAGTGGAAGGATAATATGGACAACATAGAAGTTTGAGGCATCACAGGAAGAAAATGGCAGGATCAATGGAAGAAAATGATGAAGAATGCTACCTATGGTACTCCCCTAGTTATGGCTGCCTGCCTTAACTAGAACAATATTCATTTATCTATTTATTTGCCCCATGGATATATACACAAAAGGCAAAATGTGTATTAAAAGTCTTGAATACATTTTCTGCATTTAAACAGCAGTGCTCCATGTTGGACAAATCCTTGCTCCATATTCCCCATTGGCCATTTATTTGGGCAGATATTAACAACCGCCAGTCTTATAACTTATCACACCATGCTGGTTATTTATTCAGCTAGCCATGAAGAGTAATGAATCGGTTTGCTGGGATTGTTGTTGTGCTTCGGGACCTGAAAGTCTTCAGCAAAAGCCACCCTACTGAGAAGTTTCATGGCATGGTTTCAAAAGCCTTTGTTGGCATCATCCTGCGAATTACACTCCCCCTTGTCATAGAAGAGTTTGGTGCGGTAGGTGATTCATCTATATGGAGCGCTCCAGCAAAATGATTTATTTTATTTTTTTGGTTCACGTAAAGTGTTCATAATGGGTTTATCCCTGCTCAAAAAACTACCTCGTAAAAGTCATATATCAGACTGAGTCAAAGCCTTACAGCAGGTGGCTTTATAATGAGGTTGATGACTAACCATTTCAAATGATTCCTTTCCTTTCCTTCCAACTTGTCAGAAGAGACAAACTATCCATTAGGAAGCATATTGCCCAAGAATTAGTTAATGGAGGCATTTGATGCCATACAACTCACAGGGCCTTTTGTATCTCTATTCCCATATGAGCCAAATGGCTTTCACAAAGCAATTACCAAAGTATTCTTAGATCTAATTCTATTCTAGTCACCTGCTTGAAATTGTTAAACCAAGGTAGCAGCTATCCAGAGATTCTGAAACATGTACAAGATTATTCTGTTCCTTCATTGTGTGTCCCTTCATATTATGCTACTCCCTTGCTGTCATGTATACATGGCCTGCTGCAGAAATTCATCCCTCTAAAACCATCACATATCAATGTGCTGAACAACAATAAAACAAGTGGCATTGTCACCCCCCACAAAATGCCTCTGCTTTCTTACACGTGGGAGGTTGTAATTCACAAGCTGTGGGTCATAAATTCAGCCTCTTTTAGTCGTTGAGTTGCTATCACTGTTGGAATGCATAAGAGCAGTTCTTCTTCAAATTTTGCAGTTCTCCAGCCAGTGCATATATTAGGGGAACATGAGTGGATGGACTTGTGAACCTAGCATACAAAAATTCATTGCATTGAATAAAATTCAATCTATTAGGCAATCCTACGTACAAAGATGTGTATATCAGAAGCATGCACTAAAATGCAGATTCATGACAACTGGGGGGAATTACAGTGCAGTGAACTGAAGACTGAGGAAATGCAAAACAGAAAGAAACTAAAATTTTCAAAATTGTCCATCCTTTGTCTTTCCACCTCAGTTTTATGTTTCCTCAGTTACTACCAAAGTTATCTAAGTATTTATGCTTGCATAGGATTAGGCCAATGTTTTCTAAATGTCTCAAAGATGATGCACACCAGAAATCTTTTGTTTACAATACAATTCTATATTTTTATTTTCTTTTATTTATTTTACTCTTCTCTTCTCTTCTCTTCTCTTCTCTTCTCTTCTCTTCTCTTTTCTTTTCCTTTTACTTTTATTCTGCCCATCTGACTGGGCTGCCCCTGTCAGTCTGGGCGGCTTCCAGCAAATATAAAAACATAAAAATGCAAAACATTAAAAACTTCCCTATACAGGGCTGCCATAAATAAATAAATAAATAAATAAATAAATAAATAAATAAATAAATTTTGTACCCCCACCCATCTGACTGGGTCGCTTCTAATGCATATAAAAATGTATCAAACCATTAAACATTAAGGTTACATAGTTACTCATCTCCTTGACATCTGATGGGAGGGTGTTCTACAGGGCAGGCGCTCTGCCTGGCTCCCTGTAACCTCATTTCTCACAGCGAGGGAACCATCAGAAGGCCCTTGGAGCTGGACCTCAGTGTCCAGGCTGAGCAATGGAGCTGGAGACGCTCCTTCAGGTACACTGGGCCGAGGCCTTTCTGCTCAGAAGTTAAGCCCATTGAGCTCAACAAGACTTATTCACAGGTATGTGATCGGATTGCAGCCTAAAAATGTCTACTTGAAATTATGCTCCATTGCATTACATGAGGTTTACTTCCAGGTGAGTGACTACAGGATTGTGGCCTCAGATACTTCATTTCTCATAGGAGGTCATGCAAATTTATTTACGGATTTATTTTATTTTTAAAAAGTGCATTCTACCTTCTGATATGAACAGGGGCCCCTTAAATGTTCTATAATTTAAAAGTAAAGGTAAAGGAACCCCTGACCATTAGGTCCAGTCGTGACCGACTCTGGGGTTGCGGCGTTCATCTCGCTTTATTGGCTGTGGGAGCCAGCGTTTGTCCGCAGACAGCTTCCGGTTCATGTGGCCAGCATGACTAAGTTGCTTCTTCCGAATCAGAGCAGCACACGGAAACGTCGTTTACCTTCCCGCTGGGGCGGTACCTATTTATCTACTTGCTCTTTGTGCTTTCAAACTGCTAGGTTGGCACAAATTGCAAAAAAGAGAGTATATAATACAATAAATATCAAAGAGTGTAAAACCAATAGAATAGGAACCAGCATAGATTTTGCTTCAAAGTAGACTTTGTTTTTGTGGCATGAGTACACCAGATACAATATATAATTTTGGACTGTCTTCTCTTCAATGCTCTTCAGAGAGACCCACTGGCAACTCCTTTGAAACTTAAAGTATCTACTTGCAAAGAATTTGTAATCCAATATCTGTTGAGGGATGATATTCCCCAAACTGCTAATATTATTTCAGGATATTTAGCTGAGATTTTTAAAGTCAAATTTAAAAGTACTTAATGTTAAGTATTGTGTCTTTTATACATTTCAAGTGCTTAATATGTCTGGATTACCAATGTTTTATGGGTGGTTTTTATCGTCTAAATTATGTCAATAATGGCTGAATGAATGAGGGCACAGAATAACCCAAACCAGTATGGCAGTGGGGAAACAGCACAGAAATTAAGGTGTGTGGAAATAAGAAAAAAAGGATTAATGCCACTTCAAAAGATCATAAGAACCTCTCTAGAGTGTGAGCTTCAAAATACACTAGTATCCTCAACAAGGAAGGCAAAATACAGAACAAGACCTGAGATGTTGAGTGCAGTGGATGGTCAGATTATTGGATCATATTTATGGATTAGCCATTACTGGATGAGCCATTGTTAGTGCGTAAAATTTAAAAATAACTTGAGGTTCTGACTATAATAGGTCTTTTCTCTCAGTTCTTTCCTTTCCCAGCAGAATCTATTTTCTGTAACCACAAAAACTAGTAACATCTATTTTATCTTAGCTAGCAAAACATTAAACGCATCAGTGCTTTACATCTTATACATTTGTCTGCAATAAATTAGCATAGCTTGCAACGTTAAATTTAATTTCTGAATGATAATTATCCCCCCTCCTTTCCAATCTCCCCTTTAGAAATATTAAAACACGGAGTGGCTTTTTATTCTGGCAAAAAAAAAGAGGACTTCAATTTATATAAAATAATAGTTCTATTGAACCATAAAATTCTAGTGGAAAACCAATAGGGGATGGACAACGTGTTGGAACAAAAAAACAGTCCAGAGATGCACTTTCAAAGTTGAGCACCTGCTGTAAAATAACCATCTGTGTGTAACTGTAATTTAATTATAGGTTCATTCCTTTTGTGTACACTGGAAGAATCTCATAGGTCTTCCCCAGTTGGTCTGCAATCAACTTCTGGCATTTTGCAAAAGCAACAGACATGTTCTCTTAATAACACCTGCTAACTTCATCTCATTCCGGTTTCAGTAAATGGCTTCTGGGATTTTGCAATGGTGGTTGCAAGATTTTTTTGGATGAAAAAAAATATGGAATCAAAGCCTACATTAACTAATCATGTGCCTTAAGAAACTGTTGGCGTTATTGGCAGAGACATCACTAATGCACTCATCAAAAATTGTTATATACCAGATGCATTAAATCTATCTGTCATCTAGTCTTTGTTGTACAGCACTTAGCAGTTTTAGGTGCTTCATTCATCATAATCATCAGCACCAGCATCATCATGGAGGAGTCATATTGGAGGGAGGGGAGCTTGGGCTGCAAACTTTCCATCTCAATTTCACCATTTTGGCTTGCAGATGATGGGGAATCCTTGCTGAGAGTCATTTGTAGCCAAAGACCCTGGCACAATGTTCTCTAGCTGCAACTAAAACCCCCCAGAGAGTGTAGGAATTTGCAGAGCTTTCTATCAAGCCCTAAGGTATCCCACTGCAAATAGCTGGTGCATCTGAGGAGAGAACCTACAGGACCTCATCATCCTTGGATGAGAGCTTCAGCTGACATTCTTTGCAGCCAAGAAGACATCACACACAGGACTGTTTTGGCGGATTGAAGAATAATTTATTCTAAGTATTTATTATGATGTAAGCCACTTGGGTATTGTGTAGGGATCAACATTATTTTCATAAATAAAATGAATAATAAATTGGCAGATGTGGTGGGATACGCTATTAGTGAGATTGCATTAGGTCTTTTGAGTCCTCTGGTTCATGCTTTGCAGCTTAGCAGTCACGCCTGCAAAATCCTTGAAAATATCCTCTGTTTATACAGTCACAAGCAGATGGCAAAGCCAAGAGGTTGATGGAGTCCTCAGTGAGTCACCCGACGTGGGTGGAGGGTTATAGAAAATGGGAATGGGGTTCAGCAAAGTTTTGCCAGATGGAGAAACCTTTTTGGAACTGCTGTGGAAGGAAGTGGGCTCCTAGGATTTCTGATGTCAGAGTTAGCCGTTTAAGGGCTTCCTGTCTCCAAAGGCAAGGTGGTGCTGGCATCCACAAGCATAGGAAGCAAGTGTTGAAACAATCTGTTGTAATGCTCTAAAGCACACCAACTGTTTTGTACCATAAAGGTTTCATTCAACAGGCACGTGTAGACAAAAAAATTAAGCAGAAATTGCTCATTGACTCTGCTTTAGCACAAAGCTGCTTAGGTGAAAGTTATTTAGCCTTTCTTTGACATCAGAGCAGCTAAGCCAGTGGCACTCAGAGGGACCCTGACGGATCAATCTGTCCAAGCAGATCAACTTCCCAGCGTACCCTGGGAAGAGGGCTTGCTTGTTAAATCATGCTGGAAATTGTTGTTCTGTGAAGGAAGCAGGAGCCTCCAAACTACTCTCAGTACAAACTACAGTTCCTTGGATTCTTTGTGGGGAGCCATGATGGTGAAAAGTGCCATAATAGCATCAATGGTGTAGATGTGGCTGGCATCAAGCACATTAGTTTGCCAGAGATGTTGGAGGAAGAGATTACAAGAGTGAAAAGATCTGGGTCAAGAAATGAAATGCAGGGATTTTTGAGATGACTCCCAAGCACATGATTTGTATGATTTACCACTGTGAAATATCACGAAGGTCGTGTTTGTTCAAAATGAATGCAGACATTATTCAAACCCTCTAGACTGTGAACAAACTAATTTGGAACATGTATGGTTATCAGGGGACAGCTCTATTCAATGGGATACCACCCTATTCCAAGTTTTTCTCATATACCGTCGTACCTTGGATCCCAAATGCCTTGGTACTCAGATGTTTTGGCTCCTGAACGCCGGTAAAAACTATGGAGAGACCTGGTCTGAATAGAGATATTGGATTCATGTTCCATTAAAGGTAAACCCTGACTGTTAGGTCCAGTCGCAGACAACTCTAGGGTTGCGGTGCTCATCTCACTTTATTGGCCGAGGGAGCCGGTGTACAGCTTCCGGGTCATGTGGCCAGCATGACTTAAGCCACTTCTGGTGAACCGGAGCAGCACATGGAAACGCCATTTACCTTCCCGCCGGAGCGGTACCTATTTCTCTACTTACACTTTGACCTGCTTTCGAACTGCTAGGTTGGCAGGAGCAAGGACCAAGCAACGGGAGCTCACCCAGTCGCGGGGATTCGAACCACTGACCTTCTGATCGGCAAGCCCTAGGTTCAGTGGTTTAGACCACATCACCACCTGCGTCCACATGTTCCATTATACATACTAAAACTAATTTTGGTCATCTATCTCTTTAAAAATCCTTGTGGAACCAACTACCATAACAGTCACCAACAGTTATAAGGTTGAATCAACCTCTGCTTCAGAGTATCTGATGAAATGTGTATTACACACGAAAGCTCATACATTGAAAGTTTTATTTTGTTGAACTTTAAGATGCCACTGGAATTCTTAAAAAAGTTTTTTTCATCTTTCATCTTGTTATTTATTATGACTATGACAGATCAACACGGCTATCCACCTGAATCTGGTTTGTGAACGTTCTTTGGAACCCAATGTCCAATGGGGTTTCTGCGGCTTCCGATTGGCTACAGGAGCTTCCTGCAGCCAATCAGAAGCCATGCTTTGATTTCTGAACTTTTTGAAAACTGAATAGACTTCCGGAATGGATTCCATTTAACTTCCAATGTACAGCTGTATATATGTGGCGGGGTGGGGGGGGGGAGAGAGAGATTAATAGTAATGCCCCAAATCCCATGAACTGCAGAGAGATGATGCAACTTCTCTTCTGAGCATTTTGGATATCAGGATATAAATGTCTTAAATAAATAATAGTAGCATCAAATCATTGACTGATATCATCATAGAAGAATCATAGAATCATAGAGTTGGAATAGACCACAAGGGCCATCAAGTCCAACCCCCTGCCAAGCAGGAAACACCATCAGAGCACTCCTGACATATGGTTGTCAAGCCTCTGCTTAAAGACCTCCAAAGAAGGAGACTCCACCACACTCCTTGGCAGCAAATTCCACTGTCAAACAGCTCTTACTGTCAGGAAGTTCTTCCTAATGTTTAGGTGGAATCTTCTTTCTTGTAGTTTGGATCCATTGCTCCGTGTCCGCTTCTCTGGAGCAGCAGAAAACAACCTTTCTCCCTCCTCTATGTGACATCCTTTTATATATTTGAACATGGCTATATCACCCCTTAACCTCCTCTTCTCCAGGCTAAACATGCCCAGCTCCCTTAGCCGTTCCTCATATCTCACATAGAAAGGTGCACCAACTTTATTTCACATGTATTGGCCACAATCTACAACACCTTTGACAATGGAATTAAGAAAGGCGAGGAAAAGCATTTTCTAATCCTGCATAAGCTGAACCTCATAGAGAAAAGTCTAGACATCCAGAACTGAGGAGAGAAATATCATCTTAAACATTAGGCAGGTTGAGACATGAGTAAAATGTATGCAAAACTCACTGACTGCTTATGACACCTTTGGCAATTGCTGTCCTCAGCAAGGCTGCCACAGGCTCTCAGGGGACCGCCAGAATTGTCTGAAAGCCTTTGACTTTAGGAACTATGAAGCCACAGCTAGAGGTTTTGATGTATTCTTGACATTTAGCCAATTACATTTCCAGACACAGTCTGACAAAGTGATTTGTATTTTTTTGTTTCCCATTTACAAGTAACATGGTCGGGACATTAAGATACTGGTGTGCTAGGTGGCAGACAGCCCAGCAATAAAATGTTTGTTAAATTACTGAGGAGAATACTACCCTGGAAATGAGTTGGTTGCGAGATGGACAATGTTAAGCTGGAGATGTGCCTTGTTTTGAAATATGGGCACACCCTTGAAAGTTCTAGGCCACTGTTTTCATCAGATTATAAAATAGTTTCTCTTTCCCTGTACAAAGGGAAGTTCATAGCAGCCTTCTTCTCAAAGTGAATTTCCCTCAGAAGAGAGGGAATTCTGGTTGAGATGTTATTGTTACTAATATTCGGGGGGGGGGGGGGGGTCAGCCAGAACTCAACAGAACTCATTTCAGGCACTTCTCATGTTATGGGGTTAGAAAATGATTTTTTTAAGAATTATCTTCGGAAACACATGGTTGTGCAAGGCGTTTCCCCAATATGTTGTTTAAGAAACCACTACGTTCACAATCTATTAAAATTTTATGTAACATTTCTAAGGTTATATTAGTTCTGTATTATTTGTTTGGCATTTTCACAATTTCAAGAAGGGATGTGTGTGTGTGTGTGTGTTTGAGAGAGAGAGAGAATTTTAATTACAGAAGCAATTAAGAAGATCCCAGGAAATACTTATAATGAGCTAGAGTCGTATGCTTTAGTGTCACCCTAGAGCATTAAAGCACCTGCCATATGCTCTCTTTAAAAATTGTATCTTTGCCTTCTGAATGAAGGAAGGGAATGTATTAATTTGTAGAGACTTTTAAGATGTATGTACCTGTGTCTGAAAATGTGAAAGGAATGTCAATTTTTCCCACCACCCACTGCATAAAGTTTGAACTAGGAATGCAGTAATGTCGCAAAACTAGGCATAATTCTAAATTCATACATAGATAATCATGGGTTTTTTCCCTTTCAGAATAAAATATTTATTATATAATATTCATAGAATTATTTATATGCCACCTTTTGCGGGCAGAGCCCACTCAACATAGCTCACAGTATCAACAATAATCTACAAACAACAAAGGCAGCAGTGTTAACCATTAAATAATATTAGTGGAACAGCTAACAAAGTTATCCACTTTAACATAGTTCTCTGGAAATAGCCTTATTCAAGCAATGGTAGTTTGGAAATAATGGGTTGTAAAATGCACACACACACACACACACACACACACACACACGATGGATTTGGGGCCAAACACATCTCTGTGGAGAGGAGGTTGTACAATACAGAGCCACTAGAAGCCTCGTTTCTCATGGCTGCCAAAATACAGATGGCATTTTGAAATTTCCCTTGAACTCTTCCTTCCTTGCTGGTCATTAGAACAACTTATAACTAAGAACTTGAACACGAGTTTTGCTTATTTCCTCCTCCTTCCCATTCCATTTTAACTTTTGTGCCATATCCTTTTAAATTGCAAGCCCACAATTCACAGATCCAGGAATTCAAGAAAATTTAGATGTCATAATGAAAAATGTACTTTGGGACTAGGAAGAACAGACAAACGTTTAAGATAATTATTTAAAGCCTGGTTAAATTATTAGTTTGTTTAGCATAAATAGATGGATACGTGTATAGAACAGGGTGGTGGTTGTTTTTTAAGAATATTGTTAACTTGCACGAATTAAGGATCCTGAAAACACCCCAAGTCGACATAATTTTCTTTGAAAATAATGGGGATGCATCAGAGTAATCCTGGGTTCGTTCCTATATGGCAGCATAAAACCAACTTGTCTTGTATGTAATTGGATTCATTAAATATTTTGTCACTAAAAACTACCTCCCCAGAGAGATTGGTTCTAAAGACTCTCCTTCTGCAAGAGAGGGGAGTGGTTGTGGTCAGGAGCCGGACTCCGCCTCAAGCAGGGGGCGTTAGCCCCCTGCCTCCCACTCACCTGGCTGGCGCCCACGCCCACGGGCAGGCACCCAACCAGGTGCCTGTGAGGGGGCATGTATAACAGCCTAAATTGGGTGTGCTTTATGAATGGCCGAGTCATTTCTCATGAACATATCCGGATTGGTGACCAGGCCTTGTACCGGAATGATGGGGTTCATCTTTCAGACCAAGGGAATGACATTTGGTTAAATGGCATCATCATCAGCATCAGGGATTGGTTACAGCTGTGAGGGTATTGGCGGTGAGCCTTTTGGGCTCGGGTGGCGGATAGGCATTGGAATAATGTGTTGTGGTGTGTCGGAGGGCTAGGTGTGGCCATCGCCTACGCCTTCAATTTTTGGGTATTCCGTTAAAGGAATCCGGCGGTCGTGTATTCTGTCCGATGCCTGCGTGGCGGGAGGCCATAGCACGACCCTCGGTGACATCAGGGGAGAGCTTATAGTTGGATTAGCATCAACAGGCTCCACCTACTGGTGAATAAACCCCCTTGTTTTAGACCCCCTCTCTGAGGGGGTGGAGTCAGCTGACGTAATCCAATGCCTAAGCCAATACCTTTTCACTTGCTGTAATCAATAAAGTTGTGGCCTTTTCTTGCCCATTAACCTTATATCATGTGTCCTTGTGTTTTCATTCCACTATGCGGGGATCGGGTCCTCGAACCACAAATGAATGTTATTAAGAAAGAGCAATTCATTTTTACTCCATTAGCCGAGTCCTTAGAAGACACCCCCCCCCCCATTAATTCCTCTCATATGTCTTCTGACATTTGGATGTGAAACCAGATGCAGACAGGACAGTCTGGATCACAGCAAAGGGGTCATGCAAGTACTAACCTTGCCCACTCTATACCACAAAACATTCCAGGTTAGAAACCACAAAGAAGTAAGGAGAAGGCAGGTTCTGTTGCTCACTAGAGTACTTCCTCTGCTTTCCAAATAAAGTACTTTCTGCACTACACATTTAAATCAGTATCATGCTGCTTTGAACAGCCATGGCTTTCCCCAGAGCATCCTGGGAACTGTCACCCTAAAACGACCTCAGCCCACTATACCTGAAGGAGAGTCTCCACCCCCATCGTTCAGCCTGGACACTGAGGTCCAGCTCCGAGGGCCTTCTGGCGCTTCCCTCCCTGCGAGGTGAGGGTACAGAAAACCAGGCAGAGGGGCTTCTCTGTACAGTGGTACCTCAGGTTCCAGACGCTTCAGGTTACAGACTCCACTAACCCAGAAATAGTACCTTGGGTTAAGAACTTTGCTTCAGGATGAGAACAGAAACCAGCAGCACGGCGGCAGCGGGAGGCCCCATTAGCTAAAGTGGTATCTCAGGTTAAGAACAGTTTCAGGTTAAGAACGGACCTCCAGAACGAATTAAGTTCTTAACCCGAGGTACCATTGTAGTGGCGCCCACTCTGTGGAACACCCTCCCATCAGATGTCAAACAGATAAACAACTATCTGACTATCTGAAAGCAGCCCTGTTTAGGGAAGTTTTTAATATTCTGTTGGGAGCCGCCCAGAGTGGGTGGGGAAACCCAGTCAGATGGGCAGGGTATAAATAAATTGCAGTGGTGCCTCGCAAGACGAAATTAATTCATTCTGCGAGTTTTTTCGTCTTGCGAATCTTTCGTCTTGCGAAACAATGCACCCTGGGTATTAACGGTTTTAAGAAAAAGGAAACAAACTTGCAAGACGTTTTCGTCTTGAGAAGCAAGCCCATAGGGAAATTCGTCTTGCGAAGCAACTCAAAAAACGAAAAACTATTTCGTCTTGTGAGTTTTTCGTCTTGCGAGGCATTCGTCTTGCGAGGTACCACTGTATTATTAATTATTATTATTATTATTATTATTATTATTATTATTATTATTAGCTGAGAGATCATAGAATCATAGAATTGTAGAGTTGGAAGAGATCATGGAGGTCATCTAGTCCACTCCCTGCAATGCAAGAATCTTTTGTCCAACTTGGGGCTCGAATCTATGTCCCTGAGATTAAGAGTATCATGTTCTGCCAGCCAAGCTATCCAGCTTTTCCTCTCAGACATCTACAACTGCCCAGTATTTGCTTGCTTGTTTTATTTAGCAAAATTTATATGTAACTTGATTGTAAGGGGGGGAAAACACCTCTAAGTGGTTTACAAAAATATAAAACTAAACATTAGCATTATTGATTAAAACATTCAAAAATCGGGTTTTGAAAATATACAAAAGATGATTAAAATCAATAGAAGCGAAAAAGAAAGAAAACACATGTAACTTCTGGAAAGGCTCAGCTGAACAAAAATGTTTTAAGCAGGCACCAGTGAAGGCAACTGGCAGAAATCAAGAGGCAGGGAGTTCCAAAGTCTAGGTGCTCCCGCAGTAAATGATCGATATAATACAAGGATGGAACAAGTATTATGTG
The DNA here is from genome assembly GCF_965153285.1 of Podarcis tiliguerta. Classification (NCBI taxonomy): domain Eukaryota; kingdom Metazoa; phylum Chordata; class Lepidosauria; order Squamata; family Lacertidae; genus Podarcis; species Podarcis tiliguerta. The sequence continues at coordinate 76,613,804 of NC_139539.1, forward strand.
GCACCTGCAACAGTGCCAGTTACACAAATGGAAGCTGATGAATGGGTATATATGAGGGAAAGTGATCTCTCAATTAAACTGTTCTCAAGGTGTTAAGGGCTCTATTTACAAATAGTCATACCCAGGGCTTTTTTCCCCAGCCCAAACTCAGTTCCAGCACCTCTCAGGTGTGTGGCATTGCCATTCTAAGAGAACAAGGAGGCATTCCTGGTGAGTTCTGGTATCTCTTTTCCTACTTTTAACTTAGCCAAGGACCAAATGGGCAGCTCTCTGAGCAGGGATGTTATATGCGCACAAAGTCTCACTTCCCAGAATTCCCTGGGAAGAGGGATTGATTCCTAAACCAGGCTGGGAATTGTAGCTCTGTGGGGTCTTCTAACAACTCTCAGTACCTTCTGCAAACTGCAGTTCCCAGGATTCATTGGGGGAAGCCATGAGTGGTTCCAATTCATAACATTACTTCTGTCCTTTTGCACTTCCAGCACATACTTGTCTTGGTTTTATAGGTTATGACTAGCTTATTTGGCATTAATATCGTCTATAAATCATCTTTGTATATATATATATATATATATATATATATATATATATATATATATAAAGTATAACAAGCAGTAAATTACTTCAGGTTCATTATTATTAACCTCTATCTATCATCTATCATCTATCTATCATCTATCTATCTATCTATCTATCTATCTTCTGAAACATGGCTGAAAAAGGAGCAAAAGGGGTGGGGTCTGAAGGAAGAGGGACAGTGTCAGAACAGAAAAGGATATAAAAAACGGATCTGTTAAAAGAAGCTTGTCCACCAGCAAAACAGCAGCATCCTTGTATTCTCCCAAGTCCCCCCTCACATGCAGTATTTTCCCCTTCTTATTATTATCCTTATATATTGTGATATGTTTTAAATTATTCTTTTAGCTTGATGTCATATAAGACACTCCAATTTCCCAGGCTTTGACACCTGCACTCTTTGCAAACCTTTGCCCAATGTTTTTATTAACTCAATTTAATGGAACCTTTTTTTCATGGTGACCTTAAGAATTTAATAACTCTTCAATGCAAGGACAATACCACCTGCAGGCTCCACTGGGATTAAACTGCAGTAGCTCAATATGTCTGCAGGAACACATTAATGGGAAGCAGAAAAGGGGAGGGGGGCATCCCTCAGAAACTACACAAATAGGTCCCTTGGCCCTGTGGGTGGATATTATGAGTGGTTATGATGTCTGCTCCAGGACGGCGAACATAAAACACTGCGCTTCTGAGGCATGGGGGATGCTCACAGCTGCCTAATATTAATCTAACTTTGATCATGTCAGATATGCTAGCAAATGTCCCTTTCCACAGTGCCTCCCTCTCTGACAGACACTCTGCTTATCTTAAAAGATACAATCAATACATTATTAGTCAACAAGCTGACAGAGGCCCATAAATTAATCCCTTTCTGTCAATGCGGAAGTTACGTTTTCCGGAGAAGCCTCATCCTCACAGTATGGAACAGAGACCATTTAATCCAATTAAGGTAGAAATGAACTCCAGTCCCTGCCCCCAGCGCACATCTTGGCTCTGTCCCATATATTTGAGTTCTTAAGCTCAAGAGCAGCAGCAGTGACCTTAGGGTTGTGTTTGTGTGTGTGTGTTCTTTTTGGTTCAGTCATTGAATTCCAAGGTTAAACTTTGAACCGACATGTTTGAAATGATAAATCAGCAGGTGGTGCAGCAACAAAAGCGCTAGCGCATTTGCAAAGCTAAGCAGCACCCGGTACGGATTCAGTTTGGATGGAGGAACGCGTGTTGCAATTCCCGCATTGCAGGCGATTGGATTAACTTGCCTTTGGGGTCTCTTCCAACATTCCAGTTCTATGATTCTATGTACATGCATGAGTGTGCACACATGCACACAACCAGTAAGCATTCTTTCTCATCCATGTTCTTCTTTAACCTAACCAAAGGTGGCCAACTTTTCAACTAACCTGTGCCCCAGTGCCTTTCCACAGCAACTTGAGTGGCAGAAATTGGCTGGTGACAAAGCCACTTCCAACATAAGGAGGAGGGGTTGCGGGCTCACGCCCCATCTACATCCCAGCCCCGTGGGACTTGGGAATCCCGGGATTAATTAGTAGTCAACATTCACTGTGCTAGCCAATCGGCTGGCGGCGGGGGAGGGCTTAGTAGGGGGCATTTAAGGTCGGGGAAGCCCATGCTCGCCCCTTTCTTTTCTTACAGCCATGGCGTGCATCTCTCAGATGCTGATAACAATATTTGGCTTGCTGACATTTTCCAGGGGATCAGGGATTGGTTACAGGTCTGAGGGTATTGGCGGCAAGCCTGGCTCGTGTGGCGGTTAGGCATTGGCAGGGGTATTATTATGCAAATGAGTTGGGGGGGAGGAACGCCATCACCTATGGAGGCTAGGGCCTAAAGCGCGCTCCCGAGTGGTAACCCCTCAGGGAGCGTCTAGGGATGTGCATCTCGGGGGCTGCCCCTGTTGTTGCTTAACCCTTCCCAGTTTTATGCCAGTTAGTCTGATAGGGCCAATGCCTAAAGCCAATACCGCTCATTTTCCGCCCATTAACCTAAATTCTGGTGTCCTGTGTCTTTATTTACTCCATCTGGGGGAGGGGGCGGGAATCGCCACGCAGCATTCATGATATGAAAAGGTTCCTTTGCAGATCTTTGGGCTGCGAAAGGTAATCCTGATCAGCTGACAACCATATTCCAAGTACCTATAGAAAGAAGGTGAAGGGGGTTCAGTAAGGGTAGCTAATGCATGATTATTTTTAGAGAACTGGTGAGGTCGCTGTAGATTGGAGGCGGGCAAATGCCCCCATCTTCAAAAAGGGGCGAGGGGAATCCAGGTAAGTACTGACTGGTGAGCTTGACATCGGTACCAGGCTGACTGGTGAGCTTGACATCGGTACCAGGAAAGGTCCTAGAACAGGTAATTAAACAGTTAGTACTTTAAAAAGGATGCTGTGATTACCAAGACCCATCATGGGTTTCTCAAAAACAAGTCACGCCAGACAAATCACATTTATATTTTTGATAGAGTTAAAAGGTTGTGGATCAGAGGAATTCTGTGGACATAGTGTGTCTTGATTTCAGTAAGGCTTTTGACAAAGTCCCCTGTGATATTCTTGTTGAGAAGCAGGTAAAATTTGGGGTGGATGAGGTAATAGTTAGGTGACTGACTGGCTGAACCCAGAGTATGCTCACTAATGGTTCCTCATCATCCTGGAAAAACATGACTAAGCATCTTCCACATGTTTATAAATGATTTGAACATAGGAATTGAGGAGCTACTCATCAAATTTTAGATGACACCGAACTGGGAGGAGTAGCTAATGCTGCAGAAGACAGCTTTCTGACAGGAAATGCTTTTTGACAGTCTAATGGACTCCCTCAGAAGGTGGTGGACTCTCCTTCCTTGGAGGTTTTCAAACAGAGCTTGGATGGCCATTGGTCATGGATGCTTTCCTACATTGCGGAAAGCTGGACTACATGACCCTCAGGGTCCCTTCCAACTCTACAGTTCTCTTTTATACGTGACAATCTATTCCAAATACACAAAATGTTCCATTTAGGACACCTTGTACCATTATTTCAGTGAGAGGAACATTCAAAAATATGCATAAAACCTTCCTATGCTTTTAAGGACTTTGACAAGGAAAGGATGTTAACAGCCTCATGGCACGCAAAACACATAATTCTGAATCTTTGTGATAGTAATCCAATATAATGATAGCATGCATTAAGGAAGCAGGCTTTGATTGGCCCTATTATTGTAGAGTAGTAGCAAGCAACAAGCACTTACTTGCATTTAAATCTTTATTGATAACAGAGAAAGAGACGGTGTACCTGCTTAACACTATTTTTCTGTGAAGGGATGCTAGCAACACAAGAAGACCCATGCTGGATCAGGCTAGGGATCCATCACAGTGGCCAACTGGATGCCCATGGGAAACCCACAAGCATGAACTGAGTGCAACAGCACTCTCCACCTGTGGTTCCCAGACACTGGTATGCAGAAACATACCGTATTTTTCGTCCCATAGGACGCTCCGTCCCAAAGGACACACCTAGTTTTTTTGGGGGGGAAATAAAGGAATTGCCCCCCCTTTATTCCCCCCCCCAAAACCAGGTCGGGGAACAGCGGTATGGTGGCGCTCCGCCTCCCCGCTGTCCCCCGAGCTTGTGGGGCTGGCCGATGTCTGCCCGAACCGCGGGGCACTCTGCTTCAGTGTGCCCCACGCTCCATGCAGCAGGGTGCGGATGTCTGCCCGGCGGGTGGGGCGCTCTGCTTCAGGGCGCCCGCATGCCGGGCAGCAGGCTGCCATCCGCAGCCTAGGGAGCCCTGCAGGAACTCCCGCGGGCTCCCCAGGCTTGCGGATAGCTTCCTAAAGCCTGAAGAGGGAGAGGGGTCGGTGCGCACCGACCCCTCTCGCTCTCCAAGCTTCAGCAAAAGCCCGTATTCGCCCCATAGGACGCACACAGATTTCCCCTTCATTTTTGGAGGTGAAAAAGTGCGTCCTATAGGGCGAAAAATACGGTACTTCCTCCAACAGTAGAGGTGGAATCTAAATCATCTTGCTTTTAAGCATTTTTCTCTCAGCCAGAGGAGTGCAACTCCAAAACACACACGATATCATAGAACTTTAACTTTGTAGCCTGTTATAATGCTCTACTCCTTGGTCTGCCAGTCCTTTTACTTTATTACCATTGATTTTTATTTTTTTATTTCTGGAAGTGCCTGGAACCTGAAACCTACAGGACAAAATCCCATAACGCTTTACAAATGATCAATAGGCATTAGGTCTACTTGCATTCAAGGAAGGTGTGTGCACACCACAATCCCACCCGCTCCCAATCTTCATATATTTAGCACAACAGTCAGGAGGGAGATTCTGAGTGCTGAATGTGCTTAAAACCTCCAGAAGGGGAGCCAGCAGGGATGATACATTCTTGTGCTGTGGCAAAACCTCTCCTCTAATTAGTCAAATGCCTTCTGCAGTGGTGGCTGGTCTGTTAGGGCAAATGGGCCAACCTCAGGTTGCCTCCCTTCTTCCTTACAGATCTTTTCTTGCAGTGTTGGTGCTGACCTTTAAAGCCCTAAATGGCCTTGGCATCTCCACTCCCGTCATTCAGCCTGAATACTGAAATCCAGCTCAGAAGGCCTTCTGGCAGTTCCCTCACTGTGAGGTTATAGGGAACCATGCAGAGGACTGTCTCAGTAGTGGCACCCATGATGTGGAATGCCCTCCCATCAGATATCAAGGAGTAACTATACAGCCTTTAGAAGACATCTGAAGGCAGGCCTGGATAGGGAAGTTTTTAATATTTGATGTTTTATTATGTTTCTGTATATGCTGGAAGCCGCCGAGAGTGGCTGGAGCAACCCAGTCAGATGTCAGATGGGCAAGTTGTTGTTGTTGTTGTTGTTGTTGTTATTATCATCATCATTACAAGGTGTGACCAGAAAGTTTGGTGAATGGTTACAGAAATCAGATAGCGACATATATTCAAACATTCAATCGGCATCGGAAACCCACGAAATGCTCACAATTGTGTACAGAGATGAAGCTGTAACCTGAAAGACAGTGTATGAGTGGTTTAAGCGTTTCCGTGAAGGGCGGCAAACCATTGAAGATGACTCTCAGTCTGGCAGACTGTCGACGAGAACGGCGGCAAATGTCGACAGAGTGTTGATGAGTTATTGATGCAGGATTGTCCTTCCAAATGATGGCGGAAGAATTGCATATTCCCCATGAAATCATTACTGAGATTACTGAGTTGTCCCACCCTCCATATTCTCCCGATCTGGCCCCACCGAATTTCTTTCTTTTTCCAAAACTGAAATCTGCACTGAAAGGGCACAGATTTTCCAACATTTTAGACTTCCAAGCTGCTGTGATGAGGGAACTGAAAGCAGTACGGAAAGAGGACTCCTCTAGAAGTTTCCAACAGTTCTACGAACGTTGTAAATGGTGCATTGTATCAGAGGGGGCCTACTCTGAAGGCCTGTACAGTATGTATGCTCAAATATTTCTCACTGTCCGATTTCTGTGACCATTCACTGAACTTTCCAGTCACACCTTCTATTACCTTTCTGCCCCTGCCTGTTAGCTTCCATTGCATTAGTTAGTTCTGCCTGTCATTAGCTCTGCCACCACCTAAGGTTGGGCTCTGCTTTCTACCCCAGCAGTCTCAATGGTCACAAGCCATCGCTTGTCTTCTGATGCAAAAGAGGCTTCTATTTTTCTGCTTCTTTCTCGGGACACATTGGAATTTCTTTATAATGTTGTTGAGCTTGCGGGTCAAGTTTACCCTGTCATTGTGAGGCGGCTGTGTGGCTGCTGTGCTTTTCTTTCTATTACACTCTTCTCCAGCAGCGTGCAATCTCCCAAACAGCTTGGATGGGAAACCTCTTGAGAGCTCCATGTACACTGCTTTGAGCTTTTCCAATGATATGCTGTTTATAGCAAATTATCGTGCAGCTGACACTCAGCTTCCACCATCAGCCAAATTAAATACACATGCCATGTAGTCAGTTTTTCAATTATTGCAAATATTTGCATGGGGATGGTCAAAAGGCATTGCATCACAATTAATCTTCATTGTGCAAATACAAATGAACACAAACCATGAAAGGAGAAGATTAAACGCTAGCTATGCTGGTTAGATATGTTGTTCTGAATGGAGGTTTTTTCCTTTTCTTTTCCCTTTCTTGGAAGGCTGTCAACACAAAGAGTTTGTACACATTACCAGCTTAAAATCTTGGTCATTGTTTTTCTCAATTTGGACTGAAGCTGGGTGTGTGTGTGTGGAATCCATCAAAATACAATATTTCAGAAGGCAGAAAATGCTTGATGCAGGATAGATACAGATTGGGGCTAATCATAGAATCCTCGAATCCTAGACCTTAGTTACCAGACAAAGTTGCTGTTACATTTATGCATGCAGAATTATTATCACTTTCACCTAGCATTTGCCCTTTTTTCTGTCATTTTCCTGTGTCATACTTGAACAACTTATGAAAGCGCTCCAAGTCTCAACAAAAAGATTTCTGTCAGTCACTTTTCACTTGTGTGCTATAAATAAATCACTTTGTGCCGAACAAGAAGAAAAGCAGAACCATTCCTACATCTCAGTGGAGATAGCCTGACACAATACAGGAGGTCTTAGAAAGGGCACCTGGAATATTATTCTCCCTCATATCTAAACAATATGTCCTTTCTTACATATATCTAAACCATAGCCTGATATCTTCCTACAAAACCCCCTCCAAAATCATACTATTCCCAATATGTTTGCTCTGACATTTGAGTTTCCGTTAAGATTCACACTTTTGTCCTTGAAAAAGTGGCATTATTCTTTGCTGCACTCACCAATGGATAATGCTGCTGAATTTGGGCATTAAAATGGGGGGAAATGTGTGTGTGTGTGTGTGTGTGTGTGTGTGTGTGTGTGTGTTGATACCCCACAATCTCCTTAGCTCACGTCTTTCAAACTAGACCACACAGTGTATCTACTGCTTAATGCTACTCCCATGACAATGCTGAGTTGATATCAGTACTGCACTTTTTTTATTATTATCATAGCCTCTTATATCTCATTGTTCTAAATACATCTTAGCTGTGACAAGGAACAGGAAGAAAACAAATGTCTCATTGGTCGCATTAATTCCTGTGCCTGTATTCAGTCAGGGCCCCACAGAATGAAAGACTAAAACCGACAATTCAATTTCTTAGCCGCTTTTGTGAGGGACTTTAGCAAAGGGATCTGACAGATATAGAGGGAATATTTTTCAAAATGGAAAGAAATAGATTTTCTGCTTTGAGCCAATAGGAGAGTTTAACATGATAAATGATCTGATCCATGGCTTCTTTTCTATTATTTTAAGGAGGGTTTTTATATTTTAGTTTAACACCTTTGCAAATGGCTTTTCAGTCTCTTGGCATTTACTACGGATGCTACAGAAGTTAGGATTTCAACTTCTGCTTTTAAGTAGCAAGCTAGAGGCCTGGAAGATCAGTGGTTTCCTGTCTCCCTCCCTCTTTTAAATTTTTGGGTTTCGTTTGCCAATTCTTTCCCAAGAGTGCTAGAAACTATGTACGATTATGGCATGGCATGGTCATAAATAGCTGCCAATAAATCAAGGTCTATCCAACAAGCAGTTCTATTCCCTATTTTTGAGTGGGGTTCAATCATACACTCAGCTTGCCCAATTATAGGTGATGCGTGCAACAAATCAGCTTCCCCAATGGTATGGACTTTTGTCATAAGGAAAGGGATGGGGGACATGGACTTGAAAATGTGAGCTAATACTTGTTTTTAATATATCTAATCTCCCTGCAAGCAAATCGGAATGAATGCTCAATAAACAGGTGGTCTGGAGGCACCCTTAGACTGCATGTGTGTAGCACAATGGCCATGCATTGCCATGAGACATGAGGTTAATCTATATCTTACTGGGTGGGCCTCAGACCTTTGTGATAGTTATGACGTATGGGGCTTGACCGCGAACAAGAGCCATGGTTACTGTTGCTAAGGAGGACAATACAGTGGGCAGTTAGTAGTATTGAAAGTGAACATACTGGGTAGTGTGTGTATGTATAGTGGTACCTCAGGTTAAGTACTTAATTCGTTCCGGAGGTCCGTACTTAACCTGAAACTGTTCTTAACCTGAAGCACCACTTTAGCTAATGGGGCCTCCTGCTGCTGCCGCGCCGCCAGAGCACAATTCCTGTTCTCATCCTGAAGCAAAGTTCTTAACCTGAAGCACTACTTCTGGGTTAGCGGAGTCTGTAACCTGAAGTGTATGTAACCCGAGGTACCACTGTATATGTGTGTGTGTGTGTGTGTTTAACATTTTATAAAATTTTCAAAAATAACAACAAAAGCATCATCAACAAATTTTCAAACCATAATTTTGATTGACTTTCTTTCCCTCCCCTCCTTGGTTTCATACTCATTTGATACTCGTTCACGCACGTCCTTAAAACTTTATATTCTCAGTATCCCCATTTTAAACCTTCTTCATCTTAATACAAGTGACTTCTAAAAGTTATCCTAATGTAAAAAAATCTATACACAAAGCTTAAAAGATATACATTAAACATTTATCCCTTTTAAAAAATAATAATAATAATTCAAAGTCCTCTTTCTTGCTTGGGATTCAAGTTAACCAATTTGTCCTGCATGGTTCAATAGTTCATTTTGCCAGTCTTTGTCTTCTTTGGTGAAGGCTTCTTCCTTCTGTAGGAGCTGGCAAGTCTTGGCCTGGAGTCCACTCTTAGGTACAGGAACAAAGTCTTTCGTTCAGTAAATCACCAAAACCTGTACATCTCAATATCATAGCTTCAATTTTTTTTTTAGCAACAACCATTTTTCCACAATCCTTTCTACTGGGTAGTTCATTATATATTGATCAGGGCATTAGAATTGGATTGGTGTTCTGAGGGTCACTCTGAAAGAATTCATATTGCCTCTTGGGCAAAGAACAAAAGAAGAGGGTTTTGCAAAGTACAGTGGTACCTCAGGTTAAGTACTTAATTCGTTCCAGAGGTCCGTTCTTAACCTGAAACTGTTCTTAACCTGAAGCACCACTTTAGCTAATGGGGCCTCCTGCTGCTGCCATGCCACCGGAGCATGATTTCTGTTCTCATCCTGAAGCAAAGTTCTTAACCTGAAGCACTATTTCTGGGTTAGCGGAGTCTGTAACCTGAAGCGTATGTAACCTGAGGTACCACAGTAGAGACATGTTATTCATCTAAGGCTGTGGCCACCAGAATATTTAAGGCAGAAATAAGCAGAGAGCGTATGTGCTAAAGAACGATGGAGGCTAAAGAGAAAATATGAGCATAAGGTCCGACGAAAAGTCTCGGACCACCCCTGCATAATACATTTAAAGCAGTGTTATACCACTTTAATCAGGCAAAGTCCCCCCCCCCAAAGAATCATGGGAACTACAGTTTGGCAAGGGTGCGCAAAGTTGTTAGGAGGCAAATATTACATTCATGGAGCTACAATTCCCAGAGTGGTTTAACAATCAATTCCTACCCAGAGGACTCTGGGAATTAAACTCTGGGAATTAAAGCAGAACTCTGAGAATTAAAGCAGTAGCATGTCATTGCACACACCTCAATGATGGTCTCTTTAAGTCACCCTCAACATTTTACCCTCAGCTTCTGTTTTTCATCTCTAAAATGGGGATAGCTAATTACCAGTGACGCAAGGGTGTGATGCTCAACGAGATGCATACTTTGGCAGGACTTTTACATGCAAATAAAAAAGTATTTTGAATGACCATCTATGCTTTTATTTTGAATCTCTACAACAATTCCCTTCCCCCTTAAAGGTATCATCGTTATTCACCGGCCCACGGTATCCCCCCGTTCTTTTGCGCTTATAAGTTTATGTGCTCAGAGATGCATTGTGAAGTAGAATACTAAAAAAAACCATGGTGGCAATTTAACAGCAGTCATTTTTTTTATTAGAAAAACAACAGAGCTGGCCTATTTGGTAAATGAGAGAGTGTTCAGGCATTGACATATGCAGAGCAGGAACCAGCTTGAGATGAAAAATCCATTGATTCCTGAGTGACAAAATGCAGCCCAATGTAATTGTTCTGATAAGGCTGTCACTGATCTTGTTCACTATCTGAAATTCCAAATGAAAACGAAGGGAGAGGCATCTCAGGGCCTTAATGACAATTGAGTAAAATGTGCCAATGCAAGCTAATAATATACCTGCATGATACAGGCCATTAAGCACTCAACGGCAATGCTTCCTCAACAACAGAAACAAATGGAAGTGACATTTATGGTCAATGTGTTGTCTTATTAAGCTGTGTTAAATGCTCTTCAGAATAATTAATACACCTTGGAGCCAATCGTTAAAAAAAAAAAAAATCTGCAAGTACCCTATCAGCCCCCTCTTCTTTGCTGGTAATTACTTAAGCCAGCTTTGACTGAGCACTGGGTGGCCATAAGAACAATGGAGACAAAGACAAGTTTTCCTTGGGGAGCTGTGGCAACGCCAAACATCTGAAGGCACAGATGAAGAATTGCTTCTATTGCGAAATTTGATAATATTCTATTATTGGAAGAAAAGAGTGGGCCAGTCAGTGTTAAGGGTGATGGCTTAATTGACACAGAAATGAAAAATGGCTAAAGGTATACATTTATACCTCCTCCCCACCAGAAATTAGGCATGAAAAAGACGGTTGTGCTCCACCCCAAAGGCTAAATTCATGGGGTGTGGGGTGATCTTCCTGGATATTGCAGCTGAGGAGGCAAGAGTTATCTTCACCTCACATGCAATCTCCAAGAAGATCACCCCTTCACAACAAGTAGGCTTGGACGAAAGCTTCTGCTCGAAGCAATAGAAGGCTTCCCCCTAAGTCTAGTTGCAGTGGGGAAGAGGCCATTTGAGGGGCAGGGGGAACAGATGGCGAGGGAAAGGGTAATCCGTCTCTCCATACTTGCAACCTCTACAATTGTCTTTTGCCCATTGCAATTACACTTTCTTTCTTATTTAAAGCCTTATTAGCAATGATAGAAAGTGTCTTCCAAGCCTAATCATTGCAGAGGTGGCATATTTGGTATTGGGAGGGTCAGAGTTCACAGAATCATAGAATTGGAAGGGACCCTGAGGGTTATCTAGTCCAATGCAGGAATTTCAGGTAAGCACCAATTACAGATGGCCTTCCAAATTCTGCTTAAAAACCTCTGAGGAGTCCACAACCTACTGAGGGAGACAATTCCACGGTCGAACAGCTCTTATTGTCAGAAAGCTTTCCCTAATGTTTAGCTGGAACCTTCTTTCTTGTAACTTGAAGTCATTGCTTCAGTTCCTACCCTCCAGAGCAGGAGAAAACAAGCTTGTGACAGCCCTTGGGATATTTGAAGATGGTTATCCTATCTCCTCTCAGTCTCCTCTTGTGAGAGAGGGAAGAGTTGGGAAGAATTAACTCTCCCCTCTATAGCCGTGAATACTCTCGTGCTGTAACTCTTGGGCAAAAAAGTCTTGTGTTGGAGGCAATACACAAATGGCACACTGCAGAGCTATGTTATGAAGACAGTTCAAGATGGCATTGGTGTAGCAACTATGCCAGCCTCTGGCAACCTAGCACCTACCAGATGGCCATGCTGGCAGGGGCTCAGGGGAGTTGCAGTCCTAAACATATTGAGGCTGCCAGGTTGGCAAACACTAAGCTAGTGTTTCACTAGTTTCAATATTTGACCCAACATTGAACCCTCCATAGCCCCCTCAAAGTACAGCAGTCTGTTTCTAACCTGCTGCTTGCTTGCCTGGTGTGGAGATCCATTCGCGAGGCTTCAGCAATGGGTAGGGAAGTCCTGGCACTCATAATTGGCTCCCTCCTTGCTTATCTCTCTTTGCAGTGTCACCTGCTCGACTCACTTTATTTCGATTGTGTTTTTATCATTCAATTCATCCAGCTGATTTACTCCCTGTGCCAATGCTTTATTCATTCGTTTCCTTTCCTTTTTTCCGTTCCTGTCGGAGTGGTTGCAGCCGTCCTCTTGGGCAAAACTTGGCTGTTAATATGCAGAGCATCTCACTTTGTAATCAGTACTTCTGAAAGGCTGTTACTAATGTTCTCGGAGGACTGCTACAAATCATGAATAAGTAGGAAGCCCTGCACCATTTCAGGTTGGTTCCCCTATCCTGTATATTAGATCATCTTTTATTTTGGGGACTTTGCACGTTGACTTGTACTCCTGTGGCCAAATGAAAACCCAACTCATATATCTGTCATTTATCCCAAAATGAGGCTGCTGAATGAATGGTCTTCCGGTGTGATTCAAATGCCCTTGTCTTTTGTGTCTGTTTATCTATAGGCGGTTCCCCACTCAGGCAACCACACACGCCGGCATTTGCATCCCATAAAAAAATGGCAACATCTTGCTTATTTACAAGTTCCCCTTAGACACATTCCCTTTTTTAAAAGCCCTTTTGGTGCAGTATATTCTTTTATTGTCCCCCTCCAAGGGGATGTAAAAACAGTCTGATACTCTACTCTAGATTCTCTACTGCCTCAGACATAAGTACTGGGATCTTCCGTAATATTTAAAACATCCTTCTCTTGACGCAAAGTCCTTTAAAGCTCTTCCAAGTCCTTCATAAATCATTAATTAGCCGGTAATGCAGAGACTTGCAATGGGAGCATAAAACAATTCCAAAGAATACTGGAAGGTAACACTCTGGGCTTGCATTCTGGAGAGAAATCTCTTTTTGCCACCTGCATCCTGGCCGTGCCGTTACCGGGGGTCCTCAGGGTTCCTTTGCAAGGGGAAAAGCTCCGAAGGCAGCAAAGGACCAATGCTTGTGAGGTAAACTTCAAATTGCACAGATTACTATTACAGTGGTACCTCAGGTTACAAACGCTTCAGGTTACAGACTCCACTAACCCGGAAGTAGTACCTTGGGTTAAGAACTTTACCTCAGGATGAGAACAGAAATCTTGCAGTGGCAGCAGGAGGCCCCATTAGCTAAAGTGGTACCTCAGGTTAAGAACAGTTTCAGGTTAAGAACGGACCTCCGGAATGAATTAAGTTCGTAACTAGAGGTACCACTGTAGTGACACCTATCTGGTGTTACCCAAATAGGATGCTTCTTGAGGTTGGCCCTCTATAGAAGGCCCTGATACCCTCCAATACCTTTGATGAAAATAGGGACAACAACAACAATTTTATTATTTATACTTCACCCATCTGACTGCCACTCTGGGCAGCTTCCAACATGTAGAAAAACACAATAAAACATTAAACATGAAAAAACTTCCCTTTACATAGCTGCATTCAGATGTCATCTAAAGGTTGTACTGTATAGTTACTTATCTCCTTGGCTTGTGGGTTGAATATCTCCATTTCTCCAATAAAAAATAAGGACATGCCCATGCCCTCCAACATTTCTCTGATGAAAATAGGGAAATCCTAAGGAAAAACAAGACATCTCAGGATCAAATCAGAAACCGGGACAGCTTTTGTAAATCTGGGACTGTCCCTGGAAAATAGTGACACTTAGAGGGTCTGGCCCTATTGTCATGGATACTGCCTCCATTAGGACCAAATTGTTGTTTTTGTTTTTCCTTCTACCCTAATGTCCCATGGTGGGTTACAATATTAAAAATGATTTAGAACAACTTACAAGAAGTGGTTAGGTTTGATCAAAATCCTCTAGGAGGATTCTATCCATTCTTAAGGACATCAGCCCTGAGTGCTCACTGGAAGGACAGATCCTGAAGCTGAGACTCCAATACTTTGGCCACCTCATGAGAAGAGAAGACTCCCTGGAAAAGACCCTGATGCTGGGAAAGATTGAGGGCACAAGGAGAGGGGGACGACAGAGGACGAGATGGTTGGACAGTGTTCTCGAAGATACCAACATGAGTTTGACCAAACTGCGAGAGGCAGTGGAAGACAGGCGTGCCTGGCGTGCTCTAGTCCATGGGGTCACGAAGAGTCGGACATGACTAAATGACTAAACAAGAAGAAGAAGAGGTGGAAACACTTAAGTGCAGTGACCCTGGCCCCCGCCAAGCTGAGAAGGATACCAGGGTCAACAGTATCAAAGGCCACCATGAGAATGAGTCTTGCTCCCCATGTCTCCTAATAATGTCATCAACAAGGGCAATGAGGAAGTTTCAGTGACCTGAGCAGACCTGACACCAGACTGGAATGGATCCAAGGAACCACTGGTGCATTATGTTAAATGTGTTATAGCATTAGCAGGCACCAACAATTGATGCCACAAATCCAGAAGGTGATCAGGATCAGGATGCCAGGGCTAAGGCTGGTTAGCTAAACAAATAGGAAGCTAAGAGGTGTGACTAGGGATTCCTCTCTATGCTTGGATGGATATTTGTCTTGACTGACCTTGGGTTTAGTTCTAACACTGCTTCGAAATGAACTTCAGAGATGTTTCATTTCCCTTCTTCTTCCTGGCTGTGATCCAGCCTCCACTGCTGATCACTTCCATCCATTCCTTTGCATGCCCATAAAATGAAAACGGCAGCAGCCAGCGGCCCTATTTGTCACAGGGGAAACTTTTAAGGAGCAGCAGAAAACCTAGCTACACTGTATACCAAATGCCTAGAATTAAACTCCTTTGTACAGCTGTAGGTGCATACCAGTGTTTTCTTTCTTTTTCAACACGAAGACAGAAAATATCTCTCCTGTCGTGCTGATGTTAAATTGCTTGTGCCTCTTACACGCATACACCCGAAATATATATGTAAGAATATCATTTTGTCCTATTTCATCCCTTTGGGAATGTATTATCTAAGAAATGAGTTCTATTAAACTGATGGGGAAATGCCATTTTTTCCTCCTAGAGGATTAAATAATAGCACAAACAGAGATTTTAAAATGCCAATTAGGAATATATTTCACATTTACTTGAAAGAAGGGTTTGGTAAATCAAATGCTGGTCATGAATCTTACATCTAAATTGCATAATGTTGCTCTGGCAATTACATTAACATTTCTAATGCTATTAGCAGAGCTGAATTGAAATTCTCAAGGGTCTAGTCAGACACTGGCTCCCCCCCCCCCCCAAGTTTCTATAGGTAAATGGGCCTTCCATTTGAGGAGAGTTCTCCCCCACTCCATGAGCTAAAACTTTGCAAGATAAGAATCAATGCAGCTTGGGAATGTTTTAAGATCAGTTTCAGAAAAAGCGAGGAGAAAATGGCTTACCAGGCAGCACATGAAAAGGAAGGAATGGGTCTATGTTACATTTTCCACAACTTATTGCAGAGGTTGTCCGTGAATCAGCTCACATCTGTTAAAAACCTTTGAATGCAGTGGCAGCCATCATTGCACTTTTTTTAACAGAGCAGAGGTGCTATGCAGCAATTCTCCAGATCAGTGGCGTAGCGTGGGTTGTCAGCACCCAGGGCAAGGCAAGTAATTTGCGCCCCCCCCACTGCACTGTTCCTCCCCCAGATAGTCCCTCGCTCTCTCTCCGCACCGCATGCCTGGCACCCTCCCCTGCACAGTGGGCGATGACCCGGCGGCTCGGATCGGATTCGCACAGCCAGCACTGCAGTGAGAGTGAGTGAGTGAGCCAGGTAGGGGCAGAGAGCTGCAAGTGCGAGCGCGCCACCCCAGATGTTGCACCTGGTGCGGCCGGAACCCCCTGCACCCCCCACGCTACGCCACTGCTCCAGATAGTTGTGCTCACCTTTTTCATTTCCCAGAATCCCACATGGGCTCAGAGGCACAGCTATCTGGAAAACAAGCTGGTGTAACTGTCGGGGGCTTTGCCATGCAATCTGTTAGAAAAGGGAGAGGAAATACAGTGTGGCAGACTGCCACTGATGGGGCACAATTGTGGGCAGATCTACACTCATGGTTTTTAACATTAAGGAAGGGTTAAGGGATGGTTTCGATAATGTAGATGGACGCATGGCGACCTCCTTTTTATGTTCATAATGCGTTATTACCTTGTCTTTTTTATTGCTTACTTTTTGGCCATCCTGCTATATTGGTGAAACACCATCCATAAATTAAATTTGAAAGGCTGGCGTGCAGAAAACAAAGGGCATGGAGGGAGGGAGAATTAAAATGTGACCCCAGAGGGTAGAGCAGAGCAATGAGCGACGAGCAGCCGGGAAAGAAACAGTGTTTTGGAAAACGGTGTGACTGGGTATTACTTACATTTGACCACCCCCCCCCCCAAAAAAAACAAGGTAAAAAAGTTTTAATTAGCAAGGATGCCTTGTGATGTTTTAGAATCACATATCTAATATTGTTCTACTAGGTGGAAATAATGTTAGACAGAGTAGATCCAGCCCGTGTTTCTGGAGGGCAGACTGTGGAGTCTCAGCCCTGTGCCCAGTAGTGCCACTGATAAGCATTGTGTGAGTTTCGCCTTCATTCCACAATTGAGCAGGCCACATCTATGAAGTCAGAGGAAGCAGGTCATTAGAACCAGCTCTCTGCCAGGGTGTTGTCAGCTGGTTAGGTTGTGTATCCTGTGCCTTGAAAAGAGAACAGCTCTTCTTTGCTTTGTCTTCCTCTGTCCCAGCTGGGCCAAATAGCTCCCTTTCGTCCCATCACCGCGAGGACATGTAATTAGTGCCATCCCCTAATCGCATCTTGACCTTGTAGCACTCTACTATTGTGTTCACTTTGCCAGGAACTAAATGTACTACTTAAGCACTATGACATGCAGGTAATTATCTACTGTCTCTCAGAAGGTAAACATACGAATTTGTCGGCTTCTGGGCTTTTAACACACATTAGTCAAGGGCATGTCAGTGTTTTCTTTGACATGCAATATTTAGCACGTCCGGTAGCATTGATGTTCATGATCTCTTCAGACTATACTCCAGAAATGCTTTTGGTTCATAATAATGTTTCCCTGGAGAAAGATATTCTTTGAGATTTCAATTTTTGGTGACCTTTAAATTTTGTGTGTGGAAGTTCATGAGTAATGACCATTTCCAATAACCATTTCTCTCCCGGGATTCTGATATATTTTAGAAGTGTTGTATTTCTGAGTGTGCATTCGGCATGTATTAAACGTATGGAAATGTCTAAAATGCTGGTTGCTTATCACTGAGTCTATATAAAGATCTCTGTTTAGTAGTAATAATGCTGTGGCTTTTTACTGAAAATACAAGGTATGGCCTGAGGGTGCATGAGGCTGCCATCTTGTCAAAACTAAGAAGTCTGGGGCTGTTAAGTATGTGGATGGGAAACAACTGAGTCACTACTAGGGATGGGAGATGTATCAAGACATCATCCCAAATTGGTTTGAAGTCCCCATCATGATAATGGCTTTATAATATTTGACATGGCGATAGATCGCGAATCACAATGTGTGTGTATGTGTGTGCTATGTAAAAAATTGTGATACGGGAAAAAAGTGAGGCCAGTCAGCACTTCTCTCATGATTCCTTCTGCCCCTGTTGCTTTGCACTATAAAATAATGGTTGCAACGATATGTTAAAGAGGAGAACTAGCCCCACTGTACATCGGGGAGGGCTGTGTGGAGAGAGTCTCTTCCTTCCTTTAAATTCCTAGGAGTTTATCTCAGTGAAGACCTTACTTGGAAAATAAATACAACCCAGGTGGTTAAGAAAGCCCAACAGAGACTCCATCTCAGACTATTGCGAAAGAACAATGTCAATCAACATTTAATGATCTTCTATCGGTCAACAATAGAAAGTGCCCTTTCATACTGCATCACGGTGTGGTATTCTGGTTTGACATCATCTGATAGGAAGTGCCTACAGAGGGTGGTGAATGTAGCACAAGATATTATGGGCTGTCCCGTGAATCCGCTGGATGAAATAGCAGAAGAATGTTGCCTCAGGAGAGTGAGGAAAATTCTCAGGGATGATTCACACCCTGGCCGGCACTTTCTTGATCTCCTGCCCTCAGGCAGAAGATATAGAAGCATGATTAGCTGTACCAACAGGGTAAAGAACAGCTTCTATCCATGGGCTGTTAGGCTGCTGAATGAAAAGATAACAACAGGACAACTGACTTTCGGGTTTGGTGGGTGTGCGTCAGTAAACGAGGGGAATTAAGACTAAGAGACCTGAGTGGGGGGTGCTCGTGTAATCTCACTGTATACAAGTTGTACAAGTGACAATAAAGTATTTTAATCAAAGGTAAGTAAAAATATATCGGTTTTAGACTCCTAAGTAGTAGCAGTTGCCAGGACAACAGCCAGTTTGCTTTTACATGGGTCCATCCTTATTTTAGACATCGTGATATTTCAGTATATCGCAATGGTGATATATCACGATGCTGAAAACCAAATATTTCCCAGCCCTAGAATGGGGATAGCATTTCGCCCCTAGCTTCAGGCGGCAAAATGTCTTGTGCCGGCCCAGCAACAAGATGAGGCAACGTCTGCTCCAACCACATAGCAAGAAATGACCCAAAAGGTCTGTTCAATGTATAGAGAATCAAGCTCATCACATCCACAGTCCAAAAATAAACTAACATTCTCAGCCCCTTCCCCTAAAACCGGTGTCATGTTCTGTGGAGTCATTGCATTTTGCAAGCGCAAAGAAAATCCGCCGTTATCAGAACCCTTCCATTAACATGGGGTCTGAAAAGGCATCAAAGCGACTGCAAAAGAGTCAAAGTTGCAATTTATTTCTCCTCCCTGCTTTCTCAAAGAAAAAAAAAAAGGAGTCTATTTTCAAACGGTATATTGGCTGGTCCTGGAGAGCTCTGTAATACACCTTTGATGTAAAGGACACTCCTTGCTATTTCTTCTGCCGTTGTCGCTATTATATGTTTTGTGTTTCGAAACTAAGGTGATAGATGTTTTAGAAATCCCTTAGAGAAAGAGAGAGAATAATGAAGTGTTCTTATTTATTGTCACTGGCAGTTCTGTGGTTCATGGTGTGTAACCCAAATAGTATCTACACAGCTTTTTTATCTTCAGGGACTTGAAGAGGTGTGGTGGTGGTAGACTGTGAAGCACACATAAAATGAATAGGGCTGCAAACTTTAATCAACTAAAACTTAACTTGATTAATTGGAGAAGGTCAATTTTAATCACTAGTACTGTGAGCGGAGGACACATTCATTTGTTTCTTGGGCCTGTCTTGGTTCTTTAACAGGGAATGATTATATATATATATAATATATATAATATATATATATATATATATATATATATATATATATATATATATATGAAAGGTGGCCTTTTCCTTCTAGTGAATCTAAAACTTCATTGTTTCAAAAAAATGTATTTCTAGATGAAAAAGGCATCTATGCGAATTCCTGCTTTAAGCTATAAAAAGCAGAGACTAAACTTGAAGCAAATCTACAGTGCTCACTACTGCTAACGATCAAGTATAGTGCTTAGCAATAGAAGTTTAAATTCACTGAAAGTTTAAATTCATTGTCCTTTAAGATACTTGCCTCCTTAGGGAGTCTGACTTTCATAAAACTGCTTAGGGGGAAAGTTTCAGAAAGGTAAGCTTGTGCTACAGATTTAATTATATATATGTGTGTGTTTGTAGAAATTGGTTATAGAATATGCTCTCTGAAAACACATACAGCAGTTGTTTTATTTATGTGGCGCTATCATAGTCTATTTTTATTGTTTTTATTATTATTTCATTTGAAAGTGATTTCACAATACAATAAGAATATATATAAAATAATTGCATATATAAAAACAGTTAAGACGCCTGTAGATATGAAATCATTCAGTCAATATGCAACATATTATGCATAATGGCCAGAAAATGTAATAATTCAGCCTAGATAGGCACATTCCTCCAGGCCTATTGGAGATGATGTATATTGACCAGGAAATACACACAGTTCCCTCTTCAAGGAAGGATCATGTGAATAATAGCCAGTTATTATACACATAACTTACATTCCCTTTAACATATATACACACTATATTCGGAAAGCACCATGAAGCTTTTTGGATTCATTCATTCTCTTCCAGCTGACAATAGAATCATAGACATGTACAGTTGAAAGGGACCATGAGGGTCATCTAGTCCAACCCCCTTCAATGTAGGAATCTTTTTGCCTAGTGTGGGGCTCGAACTCACGAGCCTTAGATTAAGGGTCTCATGTTCTACCGTGGCCAGATGAAAAAACAACAATGGGGCTCTCTTGCTTTTCATAGTTAAGTGAAAATTTTAGTAGAGGTTGTTTTCCCTACCCCTTCAACATCGCATTGTGCCTGATGAAGCTCTTTCTTATAGAACTATTATAAAGAGTCATGTCCTCCCAAGCCACCCTAGAATCACTTCTTATAGCCATCCAATTTTAAAGAGGGGGCTCTGCAAATCAACCGGGAGCGCAATGTACTCTGTTTACAGTGGTAGACTGAAAAAAAGTAAACAGTTAAAATCTTTGGCAGGGATGTAAGGATACTTGTAATGTGGAATTCTTTATGATAATTATGGTTAATTCATAGATAGATAAGGGTAAAAGATGCGGCAAACTTAAATTCAAATATGGAATCCATGGAGGGAGAGAAGGAGGTCCAAAAGTTCAAAAGAACCTTGTATCCGAATTTTTTTAATTCTCTATCGTGTTTGTCTCTAATTTTCCCAGTTAGGTTCACCATTTCCGCATAGTCCATCAGTTTTTCTTGCCATTCTCCTTTAGTTGGTATCTTGTCATCTTTCCATTTTGGGGCTAGCAATATCCTAGCCGCTGTTGTGGCGTACATAAATAGTTTCTTCTGCTCCTTTGGCAAGTCTTGACCTATAATGTCTAGCAAAAAAAAGCTTCTGGTCTTTTAAGAAAGGTTATCTTACACATTCTTTTCATTTCATTATAAATCATTTCCCATTTTTATTTTTTAAAAAAGTATGTTATGATAAAATGTGCCTTCTTTCTGTTTACACTTCCAACATTTATTGGAGCCTGTTCTATACATTTTTGCCATTTTTACAGAGGTGATATACCATCGATACATCATTTTCATATAATTCTCTCTGCTCTCCTACTTTTAAGGCTTGCCAGGCTCTGGGAGATGCTGGGTCTGGAATGCTTTCTAGTGATAATGTGTCAGCCGGCTGCTCCAGCTCTGCCTCCTCCTCCTCTCCCATTATTTCCCAATTTTTCTCCTCATCTCCCTCTGAGCTGTGACCTCCCACAAACCCCTCTTGTAATTCGGAACTGTCTTCTTCTTCTCTAGAAAGGACAGGCTGGGGAAGGGGTCTCCACCATCCCTCCTCTGCCAAGTCCCTGACAATCAGCATGTGCGCTCCTGCTCATATGCATGCCAAAAATGGCACTGAAAGGGCAGAGGCGGAATGGGAAAAATACCCATTTGTGTGTGTCCCAGAATGCAACCACTGTGTAAGTGGGGATTCCCTTGTACGTTCCTCACGGGTGGAGGGGGTGGCGATATCTGACGCTGTTGCTATAATGCAGGGGTCAGCAAACTTTTTCAGCAGGGGGCCGGTCCACTGTCCCTCAGACGTTGTGGGGGGCCGGACTATATTTTTTGGGAAAGGAATGAATTCCTATGCCCCACAGAGATGCATTTTAAATAAAAGAACATTCCACTTATGTAAAAACACCAGGCAGGCCCCACAAATAACCCAGAGATGCATTTTAAATAAAAGCACACATTCTACTCATGTAAAAACACGCTGATTCCTGGACTGTCAGTGGGCCAGCTTCAGAAGGCAATTGGGCCTGATCCGGCCCCCGGGCTTTACTTTACCTACCTAAGCTGTAAAGCATAAAGGTAAAGGTAAAGGGACCCCTGACCATTAGATCCAGTCGTGGCCAACTCTGGGGTTGCAGCGCTCATCTCGCTTTATTGGCCGAGGGAGCCGGTGTACAGCTTCCGGGTCATGTGGCCAGCATGACTAAGCCGCTTCTGGCGAACCAGAGCAGTGCACAGAAACGCCGTTTACCTTCCCGCCGGAGTGGTCCCTATTTAGCTACTTGCACTTTGACATGCTTTTGAACTTCTAGGTTGGCAGGAGCAGGGACCGAGCAGCGGGAGCTCACCCTGTCACGGGGATTCGAACTGCCGACCTTCTGATCAGCAAGCCCTAGGCTCTGTGGTTTAACTCGCATTACCTATATTCCAAATTGTCCTCAGAAAAATCTTTGCTGTTTTAGACATATCTGTGCTCGGCAATGCGACAGAGATCACTTTAAGAGCTGGCCTGGCTTCTCTCACCAGGCCCACATAATGTTCACTCTTCTGTGTCACTGCTGGAATTATTATGCATTCGCTTCCACATATTTCACTCTGTGCTCCTTGATCAGGGAAATCCAGAGAGGGCAATTATGATTGCTCATTAAGAGCTCCATTGCTCCAGCCCTTCTTAATTTAAAGAAGGCAAATGTTAGTCTGACATGGCTGAGGCAAGCAATCAAGCTGCTGTTAAAACCAAAAGCCTTTTTTTTTTTAATGGTCAGCTGGTAACCCGAGAGCAGAAGGCAAGCCATGAACAAAGTTAAAAATGTTTTAAACTTTTTTTATTTTTTTAAAAAAGGCTTTATGTTAAGAATAGTATTTTTTCATCAGGAAGTGCCTAAAATGGCTAGTTGCTTCAGTGCAAGGATAAAATGAACACAGCATTGCCCCCAGGCATGCTCTACTAATAATAAGCTGTTTAAAAGGGAATCGAGGGCAGAGGGAGAAAATTTGAGAAGATCAGAAACTTGGTAAAGCATAACCAAGTATAAGTATATGGAGAAATTTAAAAGGAGTTCCTACACTGACGGTATCCCGCCCAGAAACCCAAAAGAAAAGGCTGCAGGCTGCAAACGAAAAGAAAGGCCTTTATTGAATACAAATGTACATAGGGTCACCCTCCTCAAAATCAGAGAGGCTGCACTTTGATGTTACCTGGCATAATATTTTATATAGGTTGTTGTTTTTGTTGTTTAGTCGTGTCCGACTCTTCATGACCCCATGGACCAGAGCACGCCAGGCACACCTGTCTTCCACTGCCTCCCGCAGTTTGGTCAGGCTCATGTTTGTAGCTTCAAGAACAGTGTCCAACCATCTCGTCCTCTGTCGTCCCCTT
Source organism: Podarcis tiliguerta (assembly GCF_965153285.1). Lineage (NCBI taxonomy): Eukaryota > Metazoa > Chordata > Lepidosauria > Squamata > Lacertidae > Podarcis > Podarcis tiliguerta. Next base: position 76,637,340 of record NC_139539.1, read on the forward strand.
CTCCTTGTACCCTCAATCTTTCCCAACATCAGGGTCTTTTCCAGGGAGTCTTCTATTCTCATGAGGTGGCCAAAGTATTGGAGCCTCAGCTTCAGGATCTGCCCTTCCAGTGAGCACTCGGGGCTGATTTCCTTCAGAATGGAGAGGTTTGATCTTCTTGCAGTCCATGGGACTCTCAAGAGTCTCCTCCAGCACCATAATTCAAAAGCATCAATTCTTCGGTGATCAGCCTTCTTTATGGTCCAGCTCTCACTTCCATACATCACTACTGGGAAAACCATGGCTTTAACTATACAGACCTTTGTTGGCAAGGTGATGTCTCTGCTTTTTAAGATGCTGTCTAGGTTTGCCATCGCCTTTCTCCCAAGGAGCAGGCATCTTTTAATTTGTGACTGCTGTCACCATCTGCAGTGATCGTGGAACCCAAGACAGTAAAATCTCTCACTGCCTCCATTTCTTCCCCTTCTATTTGCCAGGAGGTGATGGGACCAGTGGCCATGATCTTCGTTTTTTTGATGTTGAGCTTCAGACCATATTTTGCGTTCTCCTCTTTCACCCTCATTAAAAGGTTCTTTAATTCCTCCTCACTTTCTGCCATCAAGGTTGTGTCATCTGCATATCTGAGGTTGTTGATATAGGTGCAACTACACAAATGATGGCCACTTAACCAATCAGACAATTACAGCAATTACAGCAGTCCTTCCCATCACAAGTACACAGTTACATCACACTGTTGTCATTCGTAAACCACTCAGCAACCCTTTGGCTCTTCTGATCTGCCCTTCCACAACCTTCTCATTTTAATAATATGTGAATTCATGAAAACATATTTCCTTATCTTTCATCATTATCTTCTAATTGCTCTGTGAATTGGCTGAATGCCTCCAGTCAGGCCACCAATGGAATGGCAATGACCAAACATCTGCATTTGAGGAGATTATCTTCTTGCACTCTGTTGTTGTTGTTGTTTAGTCATGTCCAGCTCTTCATGACCCCATGGACCAGAGTACGCCAGGCACTCCTGTCTTCCACTGCCTCCCGCAGTTTGGTCAGAACTCATGCTAGTTGCTCTTACACTATAGGTAGGGGCAAAACCATCAAAACCAAACTTGGAATATGGTTTCAGTAAACCAACTCCAGGGTATAGACTTGGCCCTTGGGAAATTGATTCACATCAACCCCAGGCAACATGAAAACATAATCTGAGTTGGTGGGAATTGTAGTCCACCAACATTTGTAACCCACCAACATTTGGAGGGCAAATGGTTTAAGCTTGCTACCATATAGCCAACCCAACATTTGTAAGCAGCAATTGCTTGTGGGATGAAATACACTTTACACTTTTTTTTACTGATTTTCATCACATGCACTTGTGTTATTGATAAAATGACACCCAAGGCTAACTTGATATGACCAAATACATGGCTATATTGATACTTTCTTTGTGTGGTGCTTTATCAATGTGCAAGAGTTCATGATGCAACTTGTGCCACCACACCCTGGTCACATCACCCAGAATGCTTCGCTCTGAGGAAGGATCCTCTTGGCCTTTCCACAGAGTGAGGCACTGAGGCAGGGAGGGAGTGATGGACATACTGTGAGCAACAAAAATGAAAAGGAACAAAGGAGAAAAGGAATGGTGGGGTAGGAAGAAAAGAGGGGGGTATCACTGTTCTCATGAAGAGAAGAATGGGAGTATCAGGAAAAGGAGGAGGATGGGGGTAGCAAGGCCTACCTACACCTGCTGCAGGTGGCACAATCTCTAGCTAAATGGTGTGCATGGGGATGTCGAAGGAGGAACTTGTGTGCGAAGAGAATGAAATTGCAGAGCACAGTAAACAGAATGGGTGTGGGTCCTCGTCCTTTAGACATACAAGAGAACTTTATGTCCTTTAAAGTTTTGGAGCTGCTAAGTTTTCAAGAGGGTTAGAAATTGTGGCCTTCAAAAGCATACCCTCTGAAACCCCTCAAACCTGCCCCCCATGCACAGCTATGTGAGAGATTACTTCAGAGTAGGTCACATGCATTGTGGAGAGAGGGGAAAGGAATTTAAAGTCCTCTGTGCACCCTTGATCCCCTGCATTCATATGCCCTCTCCACAAATTATCCACAAGTCCCATATTTGTTAGTATGGTGGTGTAAATAGGAAACAGTGTGTTCCTTTCCATCCTTTCTTTCCTTTCATCTTGCCCGTTCTTTACTACAAAACCAGGCCTTTACTATGAAAACCAGCTATGCCACATCTTAGATCTCAAAGATAAAAATAGAGGATAGCAATGTCTGGTTTTTCCACAGCTCCTGCGTACTTTTTATCTCTAATTGAGGTCAGTGAGAATTGTAGGCTCCAGCACCTCTGAGCACCAGGTTTTCGGCATCCGTTCAATTGCATATCATTCACTTGGAAGACGTGTCTCTGATATGGAGGTCAAGTGCAGGCCTCTCCTTTTTTTGACTGCATGTGTGAGGGACTCTTTGATTGAACTCTATGCAGCATTCTGCTGCGGGTGCCTACAGCAGCTCCTTATAAAAGCGACCTTCATTGCTTACGCTTCTGGTGTTTTTGAGCACACCGGTGTTGTTACTGTAATCATTAATTTCATCCTCTGGAGTGCACTTCACATGAAGGATATCTAAGTGAATGAAGACAGGCTGCATTTCGGTAATGACTTTGAAGATGCATCACAAAGTAGACGCGCAAGGAAGAAAACAACTTGGCTCCTCTCTGCGGCTAGTGTGACACAACTCAAATCTGCTTTGTGCTCTCAGCCCTCATTTTTTTTGCCTTCATTTTGAAAGCCACAGGCCACAAAGAGTGCAGGGGGAGGACTCAAATGGTTGTCGATGGAAATGAAAGCTTAAAGTGATTTGAGGAAGCTCGGTTTGTGGTATCATCTATGAGAAGAGATAAATGGAGAGCAGATTTCAGCAAAGTGCAGATGTTTGAATAAAGGGGAATGTTGGGGAACTGCAGTCCTGCCCGTTCCATCAGGGACTCCTCCATCTTTCAGTAGCGACATCTTTGCCTCTGCCCACCTTCTAGGGCAGGGGCAGGCAACCTAAGGCCCAGGGGCCGAATGCAGCCCAATCACCTTCTTAATCTGGCCTGCGGACGGTCTGGGAATCAGAGTGTTTTTACATGAGTAGAATGTGTCCTTTTATTCAAAATTCATCTCTGGGTTAATTGTGGGGCATAGGAATTCATTCATTTTTTCTTCTTCAAAATATAGTCCGGCCCACCACATAGTCTGAGGGATGGTGGACCAGCCCATGGCTGAAAAAGGTTGCTGACCCCTGTTCTAGGGTTACACTGCAAGACTGCATCGTCCTCTGTGATGACCTGGCACAGGTGGTATGAGGGGGTATATATCTGGCCTTTTAAACTAGCACTGTCACCTCCTCCTCTTTTCTGGCTACATGGCATCCTAACTCCCCCCTCCCCACCATCCTCATAAGCAGTGTGGGATCATCCAGCTGTGTTTTGGAGCTGGGTAGGAATTTTGTATGTGGTGCCTGATGATTATGTCTTCTTTGCTGACTAAATCCCAGTGGGCAAACTCCTTCTATCCCGTCTGCAACCAAGAATGTGATTTAACAACTTCCTGGTAACCACCAGCATTCTGGCTCATCACTGCTCATATAACCCATAGAGTAGGTTATCTGTAAGAAGCTCCTGGATGGCTTGAGAAAGTTTCAATGACTCAATCCTCTGGGTGGAGAATGGACAGCCTGCAGCTTTCCTGTGGAATCAGTCCCTTTCTCAGCACGGTTTCGGGTTTATGTGGAAGGAGCAGTTGACTGGGCCTTGCCCATGTGGTCTCCCAGGATTCTCCAGGCCATTTTGGACAGTGAAATTAGGGAAGTCAACTTTGCTGAATATGTGCATGTGTCTTTCTAATAAAATCCTCTTCGGCTTACTTCATGTTTAATGAAAATATAGTGCTGTTTTATATTGGTGGCTGAAGGAAGCAATCGAAAAAGAGGGGAGAGCTGAAAGGAGGGTCAAACCCCTTCCTTCTCTTGACAGCATTAAACATTATTAAAGAATTACCATATGTGGTGGGAATGTAAGAAAGTGAAAGGTTTCTGGGAAATGATTTATAATGAGATGAAAAAAATGTTGAAATATACTTTTATTAAGAAACCAGAAGCATTTCTATTAGGAATACAGTGGTGCCTCGCAAGACGAAAAGAATCCGTTCCGCGAGTCTCTTCGTCTAGCGGTTTTTTCGTCTTGCGAAGCAACCCCATTAGCGGATTAGCGCTATTAGCGGTTTAGCGGCTATTAAAGGCTATTAAAGGCTTAAGGGATTAGCAGATTAGCTGCTAAAAGGCTATTAGCAGCTTAGTGCCTTAGAAAAAGGGGGTGGGGAGCAAAAAAAAATCGCAGCAACTCGCAAGACATTTTCGTCTTGCGAAGCAAGCCCATAGGAAATTTGTTTTGCGAAGCACCTCCAAAACGGAAAACCCTTTCGTCTAGTGGGTTTTCCGTCTTGCGAGGCATTCGTCTTGCAGGGCACCACTGTAAATTTAAGAAATGTGAGTAGTAGTGAAAATATGGAAAATTGTCAGATAGGCTGAGGGAAGTCTAAAAGATGTATATGTAAGATGCGAATGTTAAATATGGAAGGAACGTATATTGGAAACTGAATAAAAATCAATTATATATATAAAAAAACATTATTAAAGAAGGTCCCACAGTTGCAACCAACATTTAGGAATGGGGTCGGGGTGCCTTACACTGAATCTTCTGCAGGGAACAGCTGAAATTCTCCAGTGGCTTGGGAGGCGTTTGTAAATGAAAATTTTCAAAAAAGTGTTAGGACATTCTTCTCTGGGAACTTTCACCCCACCCCAATTTTAAGCATTCTCCCAGCCATTTCAGAGCTGCTTGAATGAAGAAGGCAGCTGGGATAATGTCGAAAGAGCATCTCATTCAGAATATATCCCAAGTTTATTCTTCTCTTAACTCAGCCTAGTGTCACTAACCATTTCAATGCTAAAAGCTTCCAAAGTAAATGGAGTCCATTTTAATGTGAATATTAAACTGTGTTACTTAAGAACATTAATGCAAATGCCTGGCTCACTTATCTTTATGAGGCTTCCTGCTACACACACACTGAACGAGGCTGCTGCTAACATTTTTGCAGTATCTTGTTAAAAAAAAATCCACAACTCCCCTCCCCAACAGAGCCCTCTCTTTAATTAAAATACTTTTTTCTAAAAGGGAAATATTACTATTCTCCTTAGATTTTTTTTTTTTAATTACTGAGCTCTCTCATATTTGAAAGTCATTTCATAGGTAACTGGAAAAGGAATGCTTTTCTTTAATTTCCCGTTCACATAGCTGGAGACTAACATTGTTCGTATGTGTGGCAAAACCTGGAGCTTCTACTCTTAACACATTCATTGTTGCCGCTGTAAACCTAATGACTGAGAAACTGGGTCGGGATTTGAATAAGCCAGGCAAATCTGTCACTGGATTGTTAACATTTCAAGTGCGGAGCTGAGGGCTAGGCAGGGGATTGATCCCAACAGAGGTGGAGGCATTCGCTTCATTTAATCCATGGCGATTTGCTCAGAAATAGTGGTTTGAAGAACTCCTTGTAATAAATATTCCTAGTCACTGAAATCATTTTCTTTAGAATTCCTCAAAGATTTTGCTTCGGGAAGAACCCTCAGACTTGGTACCACTTTCACTTTCCACAAAATTTGCTGGCAGGTCTGGTAACAAAGGAATTTGCATATGTTCGGGCGAGAGTGGGTGTTACGATTATTAATATTTTTAATTACCCACCCTTCACCTATAGGCCTCTGAGTGGGTTTGAACATTTTAAAGACAACATTAAAGCAGATGGGAAATGGCTATAGCTCAGTGGTAATAATAATAATAACAAGTTAATGGAAAAATAGTGGTAAAAGAGAGGGAAGGGTAAAGCCAAAATATTAAGCTAAGAAGTGAGATGAAAGCAAAGGAGGGAAAGGATTTGCTGATCGAACAATGGAAATGGAATACAAAGGAGGGAGGTACGGGGAAGTCCAGGAAAAAGCTAATGCAAGATCTCTTTTGAAAGGTGAAGTTGTTTTTAATTGTTGTTATATTGTGTGTTAACTCTTTGTTATGTGTTAAGGTGTTTTTTCTTTATTGTATTTTTTCTCTTTTTGTTGTCTTGTTTTCTCTTTGTTATGTTTTGCTTATATTATACTATGAAAATTTAATAAATATTAATTGAAAATAATAATAATAATAATAATAGTAGTAGTATTAGTATTAGTAGTAGTAATAATAATAATAATAATAAATTATTACTTATGCCCCTCCCATTAAAAACTTCCCTAAACAGGGCTGCCTTCAGATTTCTTTTAAAAGTCAGATAGTTATTTATTTCCTTGACATCTGGTGGGAGGGCATTCCATGGGGTGGGCACCACAACTGCAAAGGCCCTCTGCCTGATTCCCTGTGACCTCACATCTCGCAGTGAGGGAACCACCAGAAGGCCCCCAGACCTGGACCTCAGTGTCTGGGCAGAATGATGGCAGAGCATCTTCTTTGCATGCAGAATTTCCCAGGTTCAATCCCTATAATCTCTAGGTATGGGTGGGAATGTCCTCTGTTTGAAACCTTGGAGAGCCACTGTCAGTCAGTCAGTCAGTGCAGGCCGTGTTTTTCTAGACAGGCCAATGGTCTGATTCAGTATGAGCCAGCTTACTATGTTCCCACCAAGTTCCACTGTGCCTGAGGTTGTATGTTTCTCCAACAATGTAGGAAATTTATACAGTGATCCACAGACCCAGCTGACAGGCATTGCCAGCAAGGATTGGGCAGGGCAGGCATCAGCACTGATGGGTCCTGCTAGGCACTGGAATTCTAGGAGCTCTCCAGGGTGCTGATGCAGGGCCTGCCAGAACTCAATGACCTTTGCACAATTACAACATATACCATATTTTCCCATGTATTGGAATAAGGTTTTTTGAAACAAAAATCATGTCAAAAAACTGGGGTTGTCCAATACACAGATAGTGGCATGAGGGGGAGATGCCACTGCTTGTGGGAGGTGATCTGGGGGTGTTGGCTGGCAGCGCACAGCTTCTCCCGATGTAGCTGCACGCAGGGAGCAATCTCGGGGTACTGGCTATTGGTGTGCAGCTTCTCCCAATGTCGCAGTGAGCAGGGAGCGATATGGGGGTGCTGGCTGGTGGCGCGCAGCTTCCCCCATGCCGCTGCACCCAGAAAGCACTCCCTGGATCATTTCCCACATGCAGCGGCATAGCTGGCTGGAGCGCAACTTCCTTCAATGCTGCTGGGTGAGGGAAACACTCCCTAGATAGTTTCCCCACACATAGCAGCATCTGTCTAATAGACAGAAAGTACGGTATGTGTCATGAAGCAAACTGCACCTCCTTTCTTAGCTATTGCTTACTCCCATCACCTTCAGTTTCCTTGTAGACACCTAGAGGAGCCTCTTTGAGATTTTTTTTAACTTATGTATTTCTTTTAAAACATCTCTGTGCTTCCTAATATTTTTACAAAATATCTAAGCAGTGCACAGTCAAAAGAGCAACAACAAGAAATCATCACAGCAAAAACACACAGCCTAGAGCCAATGAAACAGTAATATAGAAAAAGTACATTCAAGTGAACAAAACAGAAGTTGAGACGATTCAAACAAGTAAAACAGGATCCAATCTTATGGGACAAGGAAAGACAGGGAGGTTAGTCTGAAACAACTGATGGCTGCTCCTTCACATATGGCAGAGGAGCTCTACAGTATAGGGGCAACAGGAAAAATGCCCATTTCCTGTTCTGTAGGGTGCAGTGCCACAGGCAGAATTTCCCTGGATGATCTAAGTGATTGCGGCCAAGGGTGCAAAACCAAAGCAGAGGAAAAGGCTTTCTAAAAATGCAGCTTTCATTTCCTGTTTGCTAGATTTATGCTATAGAAGAATAAGGGAACTATAAACGTCAAGCGTGATCAGTTTTGCAGCCCTTGCCCTCAGACTGGTGTTGACATGCTTTATTTTTTATATTACCATACAATTATTAGCTACTTGAACTATTTCTGTTATTAGTGGAGTTACCTGCTGGTCTCTCCTGTGTGGCAATTTGTCTTCTTGCTCTCCAAGAGCTTTTCCCCCTAACATCTAAAGTGTTCTGTATTTATCAGCCACACTCCTTTTCAAATCTCTAATATGAGATATGACACAAGAATACCATGAGTTATAGGAACCAAACACTTTGGGGAGGCAACCCTAGGCATATGTACCTGGGAGTCAGAACCATTGAACACAGTTGAGTACACCAGGCTTCCTCAACCTTGGCCCTACAGATGTTTTGAGACTACAATTCCCATCATCCCTGACCACTGGTCCTGCTAGCTAGGGATCATGGGAGTTGTAGGCCAAAAACATCTGGAGAGCCAAGGTTGAGGAAGCATGGAGTACACATTCATAGGATTACACTGCTAGCCAATATAGGATTGTGATCAAATGTTGAGCATACCATTGTATCATAAAAACAACACAAATCGGGGGGTTGAGGGATCCATGCATGAAACCATCTGTAACATTAAGTGCAGATACGTTTTGTTGCATCAGGTCAACAGCATATCTAACTATCACCCATTTCTAATTTGAAATGTCTTTTTTGCATTTGATATCATAACTTGACATCTTAATTTTCCCTAATTAGTGAGAAAAAATGTTACATATGCTTGAGCTGTGCCCACTGATTTATAGCGAGATGGTTATCACGTTGGTCAAAGTAGGTTAATTTATTCATTCATTTATTCAGGGAATGATCCTTTCTATCTTATGAACAGAATCTATGTTCATAACCTAGTCTATGTTCACAACACTTAGGGTTACCCAGGGCTTTTCTTTTCAGCCAGAACTCACTGTAAGTCTGTTCCAGTACTTCTCAGGTGGGTGCCATTGCCATTTTAAGAGAATTAGAGAGGGATTTTTCTAGCAAAATAGCAACGAATATAGGTTTCTGCATGTGAAGAGATGAGTTTGTGTGTGTGGGGGGGTGCTTAGGCATTTAATGAGCCCCCTTTTGTCAATAGCCAGGTGTGTCTTGTATTGGCTATGCTGACACATGGCAGTCAATGGACCATACTATTCTTAAAAATAATAATATTCTTTTTACTTTCGGCATTCTAAACTTTCATGAACACACCTAGGGAATCAAATATAAGTGGGTGCACAAATAGTCATTCACCAGTGCCTCCTGATCCCGATGGAGGAAGATCTTTGGCCAAATGATCCTAACAGTACACATCAGGACATTGGAGCCATCTTCTGGGAGCTAAGGCACTGCGGTCTCACCAATGTAATATTTGAGGGGGCCACACACCCCAAAGTTGATGGGCATTGCTGTTCAGATGGTGCATGTGCTGTGTCTTGTGATCGATTATGCAGGGCATGGCTTACTTTGACCCCCCCCATATTTTATTCAAGTTGGCACCACCGCACCAGGATGTTTTCCAAGCTCACATCCCTTTCTGCTATTTTTTTCTTGCCCTTTTGTAACTGAAAAGCCTTACTCCGCTCAGCAGACCTGAATCTGAGACTAATTATTCTGCCTTCTAAATTTGTTTGACAGAAGCTACAGCTAGAAAGTTTGCCTTCTGCCGTCTGGCTTTTTGACAGCCATGCAGATGTCAAGATAGCCTCCCCCTTGAGATCTCCAGCAATCATTCTAGCCATCCATTATTTCTTCCTTATATTCAACATGGTGCTCTATAGCTTTTGTCTTCAAAAGCTCATCCCACTATAAAAGTATAAGTATTTAAGCCGCCACATCAGTTTGCTGCTGTTTATTCTGCAATAGAATGTGGCCTGAATTGGATCAATAAATAGGCAGGTGCAAGGGAGCCCAGGGAGCATTGGAACCAACAGAGATGGCTGTGGGGAACAGGGTTGTAGCCAAGGAAATCACTGTGTGAACAGAATTACTTACAGAATGGAATTTCCTTTCCTCCCAGCAAGTAGCAAAGCTGCATGCTCCGCTACCGGGGGCGGAGAGCAGGCAGGGGTGTGTCTGGCACCCAGTGGTGCACACCCGGGGGCATGGCGCGTGTTCTGGGGGTGTGGCGCACCACCTGTGGGGGCATGGCTCCCGGCGCTCGCAGGGGTACATGTCCAGGGGCGCCGCAATGGCACCCTACTGGAATAGTGGTGCCGGGGGCAGTCCGCCCCCTCCGTACCCCCGTTCCTCTGCCCATGCTCCTAGCCCCATCCCTTGTGTCCTGCAGCCCCTGCTCTGGGGGTTCCCAAGCCACCAGAGGAGGTTTGGGATGTATTGAGGGCATGCATGGGGAGGAGATGGAAGAGATATTCCATTGCATGAGCAGAACTCACGTAATGACGTAGAGAGTTTAATCCTTCACTTCCCGTGCTGCTATTTATGTCAGAAGGGAAGCAGCCATTGCTGCCAATGGAGCATTCTGCCCTGATGCAAATAGCAGCTGGAGGGGAGTGGTTTTCATCAGAATCGCAGCCTTAACACAGCTGTTCTTCTAATCTCTACTATTTAGCTGTGGATTAAAAAACAACATATCCTGACGCGATATTATAAAAAGAATATTTGGGCTGTATGGTGCTTGGAGGCACTTGTGCAAGGCAAACCATTTCTGCCAAAACAAAACAAAAACCCTGCCCCACCATTTGCAGACTTCTATGCCTTATCCCACACTGTTCCACAAGATTCTCCAACACTGAGCAGAAGGGTTTTTCAGCTGGAACTCACCGGAACTCAGTCCCTGCACCTCTCAGGTGGGTGAGAGGGATAAGAGAACAAGGGATGCATTCATGGTGAGTTCTGGCACCTCTTTTTCTAGAAAAATAGTACGGGAGGGGGGGCGACACAGTTGGCTCCATTAGGTAGGAGCAATTGGGGCCCTGTCTTGTACGTGGAGAAGCAGTCCAGCTAGCACAAGCCTACCATTAGATGTACCAAATGTGCAAATTGCACATTTATGAAGAGTTGAACCTTGAACCGGACTTGGCATTTTTGTGGCATTCCATAGACATGCTTTGTAACCATTGTAAACACAAAAATGCTATTTCTGTCCCTTCTTTTTATTTTTCTTGCCTAAAAAAAAATGAAGTTCTAGGAAGTTAGCTGTCCTTGGAAATTGTTCCTACTCAACATGTCTCCGTTGTAAGCATCTGTGGAATGTGGATCAGTGTGTCCCCTGGCTTTGCATTTCAACTTGGTTTTCATTGAAGACACAAACCGAAACTCTTTCTTTCCCCTCTCCTACTACCTCCAAATTATCTAGAGATTTCACCGTTGGAAACTGTTATCCTCTTCTTAACGGTCACACAGGGCAACTTCAAACACACGACTAGGTTTTTTTAAAGTCTCTGTAAGAAAACATTTATGCCAGCTTGAAAGAGATTTCGGACATGCTCACAAGAGACTATGAGCAGCCGTTGTGTCCTTGTGACTTTGTACCGTGAGTTCACTATAGCAACGCAAGGGGTGTAATATTAATCATCTCATACCTGCTCGTAAGAAAATATGTTGCTAGACACAGCTGCCATCATAAATATCTAGTGTGTCACTCAGCAAGATGGTTAAATGACAGACAGTTTTGAGACGATTAAAAAAAAAAATCAGAACTGTTGCATTCTGGATACTGTAATAATGTGTTCTACCTGATATAAAACTCTAATAATTTTTATTCACATCATGGCATTTTTTTCATTGTGCCTTAAGGATAACTAGCTGCATTATATTCAGTGAAGGATTAGAAATTTTTGCACATTTACTGAAGATTTATAGAAATGGAAGTTTTATGCAGATGATTCTGGCATACCTGGCTTAAAAAAAGAAAGAAGGTTGCTACATTATGACTCCCTGGGAGAATGGATACTTCATGGTACTATAATATGTAATAGATAGTACTGTAGTTTTACAGTATTTGATTGGTTCTTCTGCAGCATGTCTTTCTAACCCTGTAATGAATTTCCACATAATTTTAAAATGTATGTTTCAGCAGAATGCCAAAAGTTAGACTTGCCATCTACTATGCCTTAGAATTTCTGGGTGCTACTCAACTAAGTTTTATTCAGAATTGGCTCACTGAAATTAATAAACACGACCAAGACCCATTAATTTCAACGCATCTACTCAGAGTAAAACTTAGTTGAATCCTGTGGCGTTCGTACGGAGCCCCCGGTCGTTTCACAGACTATTGACCTGTGCATCACTAATCCGCTGCCACCAACCAGGTTAGTCTCAGTCGGGTTCTCAAGTTAACAACGAAAACTGTAGTTTATTGAAAACGCAAATAAACTTTAAATGCATTTGAAACGCTGTTACCCTTTACCCTCTTAGTCTTATTTTATTCTGTCTCTAACTCTCCTCCCTCCCCTCACACAAGAACCAACTGCACTGTCTCTCTATTTCCATCTGTCTTCCAACTGCTTTTTCCCAACTGCTTTTCCCCAACTGTCTAAATCTCTGGCTAAGCCTTTTAAAACCAGGTAGGCTCCGCCTCTGGGCTTTTCTATTGGTCTACCTATTAACCCTTTCTCTCCCCTGTACAGATATTGCCAAAAGAACAGGCCAATGCCACAAATACCACCCTATGTTTTTAAGCTAGCAATTTTTAAAATGGGTTGGATCTACAAGCTGCGTAACTGTACTGCAGAATGTCTGTACCTGTCTGTGAAAGCTTTATAGCTTTAAGTCCACACTCCAAGGAAAGATGATGTTTAAGATAGGCATTAGATACAGTGCATGCCAAAAATGTACGTTGTTATAGCGGGCAGATTAGGAGGCAGCTGAAGGGTGGCCCTGTATACTGCTCATGCCCTCTTGTTGCAGTGTGTGGAATAGGGAGATGTGGTTACTCTATTCTATGCTGCAAACCACTAACTTTCTTCCACAGAACTGAATGGGTCAGTGAAAACTGAGCCTGTGCTAAGTCATCATCTGGAAAAGGCGTTATGGGCTGACTTTACCACAGCTCCAGCGGCTGTCCCTAAGATTTTGATATCCATTTCCAATATAATAGTCCTTTTTCCATGACACAATTACCCGTTCATACTGAGCAGGTATATTATGAGGGAAATGAGCAGCATATATTTCTGTGAGGAAAAGAAGCGCTGTGAAAGTAAAGATGTCAGCGTATTCCTTTGAGCCATATCCTATGCCTCTAATATAAATTGATTGCCCTGGTTAGCAGAACTAATAAGATGACATCTTTCATATTTTAGAAAGGAATACAACTTAAATGAGTCTCTCTTATTTTTTTCCCCATCGAAACAAAATGGCCAAATCATTCCGTTTCATCGTTATCGTTAAATGAATTGTCACTTGTGTACTGAAATAAAGCTTTGTTCACTACAATTTAGTATCATGCTAGGAATTCTGGCGCGTTGCCATGTGGGTTTGATCTTGACAGTGACTGGATCTGTTAAAAAGCATGCCTTCATTGTCTTCCTGAAATTATTAACAGTGAATATTCCACATGGCTGGGTCTAGCTCTCTGTCTCCTGCTCTCTCTCCAACAACAAGCATTTTTATGAAAGGCACCTATCAGGAAGGGGGAGGGGTGGGGGGTGAAGAGATGCTTCGTGTCAAATAGATTGAGCTCCCTGTGATCAGTTAAGGAACATGTAATGACATGTCACCTGTCAACTCCTGAATGGGCTGGGAAAGGCTTAAATACAGTCTGGAAGACTCACTGCTGAGACAAATGTAATTGATTGCTTTCCCCTGGTCACACGAACAAGACAGAAGATATATCATGCACTTGAAAAGGGCGCATGATGAGAATGAGGAGATGGCGAAGGCATCCCAGGAATCGCCACACAAGGGCCACCCAAAGATTGTTGAAATACCCACTTAGACATTTTTGAAAAATTCATGGAAATGTGTTAAAACATAGACAAACAAACCAAGTGGTGAAATACTGTCATGGAGGGGAACCACCCAAAGACAATGGATGAAAGCACCTAAGGAATGCTAAAGCAAATAACCAAAATGCTGTCAGGAAACAGAAGGAGATTGAATGGAGAAAGTGCTAAGGGGGGTGAGACGAACATGTAACATCCAAAAGCGTTGAGGGATACAATAGATTTCATGATATTCAATTCCCAGGGTGAAGCTTGAATTGCAAAGAAGTGTCCTGAAGAACATTCATAAGAGAGACATCTGCACAACTGGGCACACTGTGAGCCCAGGGAGAGACTTCTGAATGTTCAGATTGCAATGATTATTCATTCAATTTGTTTCTTCAACGGCAGTGACAAGATTTACACAACCAATGCATATGTGGGCATGTAAAACTACTACAGTCTCTCTTTCAACGGGGTGTTTGCAGAAGTGCCTTTAGATTTTGTTATATATAGAGAGAGGGGGGTGGGGTATATCACAGTATGACATGTGTCAGAATCCCACAGGAAGCTGAGTCCCACAAGAGATCATATCATGTAGGTATCAACAGATTTAGATCAGGCTGTTAGAATCTAGATGATACTTTCTCTTTCTCAAGTTAAGGGGGGCTTCTTGCAGGTTTTCACCAGTTCAGAAATGAAAATGCCATTTCTTTGACTCTGTGCATATAATAGTAGTAAAAATGCCCAGGTTCTCCTCACTAAGGAGCCACATTTGTGCAGGCTGTGGTGTGCCTAGTCTACTGCTTGACCACCCAATAGCTCATTCTACATCCTGAAGCCAATTGGCTACACCTGCTAGATTCGTAGGGTGAAGCTTTGACAGAGAGGAACCATTTTCCAGCTGGACTATTCCTAAAGTGTAAATGTGAGGCTCATCCTGCTTTCTAGCAAGTGCCTTCTTTATGATACGATACGATAATCTTTATTGTCATTGTCCCATACAGAACAACGAAATTGCAAAAATCTACATCAGACTTTCAAACCAAAAAGACTGCTATCCCAGCTATCCCAGCCTAGTTAGCCCCCTAAAAACTCTGCTACCCCACAATTAAACACAATATACTCCCATAGAGACTACCTTACACTGCTTTTAAAACCAAAATCGCATTTGGATAGAAACTGTTTCTCAGGCAGCTAGTCCTAGTCTTTATAACCCTGTACCTTCTTCTAGAAGGCAGAAGCTGAAAGAGATCATTTCTGGGGTGCGCACTATCCTGCACTATCTCTGCAGCTTTCTTATGACACCTGGAAGAGTAGATTTGATTTACCTTGTCTCCTGCCCCCACTCCGGTCTTGCAACACTCATTTTAGCCACCTTCCCTGGGTTTCATGTTAGCCACTGGAAGGTGAACTTTTCCTCACCCTTGTGGCTGGCCTAGTGAACTAAGGGCTTTGCCTTCCACATAGCAATGTTTTGAGTTGGATCTTCATCCATCTTGCCCTTCACCTTTAACACAACTGGCTGGTATAAGAGGCACTGGGCAGGAAAGGTGAGCTTAGCTTCCCATAGGGGGGAGGTTTTAGGAGTGTTGCTTCAAGGTCAATTATTTCATCCCCACTCCTAAGTTGGTAGTAAAGGTAAAGGTGCCCCTGACTGTTAGGTCCAGTTGCGGACGACTCTGGGGTTGCGGTGCTCATCTCGCTTTACTGGCCGAAGGAGCCAGCGTTTGTCCGCAGACAGCTTCCGGGTCATGTGGCCAGCATGACTAAGCCACTTCTGGCAAACCGGAGCAGCGCACGGAAACGCTGTGTACCTTCCTGCCGGAGCGATACCTATTTATCTATTTGCACTTTGACGTGCTTTCGAACTGCTATGTTGGCAGGAGCAGGGACCAAACAATGGGAGCTCACCCTGTCACGGGGATTCGAACCGCCGACCTTCTGATCAGCAAGCCCTAGGCTCTGTGGTTTAGACCACAGTGCCACCCACGTCCCTAAGTTGGTAGTAGTGACCACCTTATCAGTATGAACCAATGTTGGCCTGAGTTTACCTTCCAACTGGTGATGGCTGGTGCTCATCAGGACTGCTAGGGTAGAAGACAGGGAGGCCAACAATACGGCAGAGCCAAAGCTAATGACAAGTGGAGCCAATCAATGCTGCTTTTGTCCCCATCCACTTTCCTGTCAAGTTCTTTGAAGACAACACCGAGCCCAAAGATGAAAGTGAGAAATGGTGCCTCCCATGCTAGGCTGGTTGTAAATATGGAGTGAGGCAGGTGGGAGCTGGCTGAGGATAGACTGATTTTGGTGGCCCACTTGCCCTAATGGAGCAGTCCCTACTGCTTCTAATCCTTTGTGTTCCCCCAGCATGTGGGCTGGTAATGGTTTCAGCAGGGGCAGCACAATGCATTTTGGCACCTGAAGTGAAGCACAAAATGGTGCCCGCCCACCAGGGAAGAAAAAGGGACTGAAGATCTACGCCAGGAACAAAGTTGTGGGGGAGAAATAAAGATCAGCATTGGAAACCAGGGGTGGGAGGAGATGAGCAGTGTCTCCTATTCATTGAGAGACTATTGTGGAGGCAGCATTCAGAGGGTAGGACTGTCAAGGAGGCAGCAGATCCAGTATCCAAGGAGTTCAGTGCAGTGCAGCTGCCACTGGCAACACAGCAGCAGGGATGAGCAATGTTTTCCTTGGATGCTGAATCTGCTGACCCTGTGGATCCTGCCACCTGAAGCAGTTGCCTCACCTTGCCTTATAGGTGAGCTGGCCCTGGATTTCAGTAGTTTGGCAATCAGCAATCCAGAATGCCATGCCAAAATCTGTGGAAGCTGCACCCATTGTGGCCCATTTTAACCCTCTTTTACTCCCTCAGTGTTGTTCTTGCTACTGCACCTCAACACATTCCATGCTGAAGGCACAAAAGGATTCATGGCACTAAGTACCTAGGAAGGTACGTGATGCTGACTCAGACCACTAGCCCATGGAGCTCAATGTCATCTCCATTAACTGGCAATGGCTCTCCATTGTTTCTTAGAGGCATCATTCCCAGCCTTACCTGGTGACACAGGGGATTGAACACGATACCCTTTGTATACAAACTATATGCTTCTCCCTTTGATCTATGGCCCCTGTCCAGGATCACAATCTGGTCAAAGTTAAGCAATTTAAATCCTATTGGCTTCAGTTATATGGAATTAATCCTTACCAGGAAACAAAGGTGCTTAATTTTGCTGGCTCGCGCCCATCTTTTCTAGCCATGTATTTGTGTCAATGTCGTAATTTGTTTTGTGTGGTATCTTGGATATTTTAAACCACGACAGTGTGAAAGAATATGACTCCTTCCCCCCTCTCAATATGACCCAATTAAGCATCTCACCCGTTTCCATTTTCAGATGGGTGATTTTAAGTTATATCACCAGCACCTCTGTTATTTTAAGCTTATGCTTCTCACTTCGTAATTTGCAGCTATTTTAAATCATCTTTGTGTTTTGACTGTTCCGATAAAAAGATCCTGAGGTAGGTCCAGCTCTGGATCCACACACAACTGAAAACAAGCTAAGGGAGAAAGCTTTTAATGGCACAATGATGCAAACAGTACAGAATTAGTTACATCAAAAGTCCCCAAAGATTCATTAAAAAGCTGATATGCAAATTTCATTTCCAATAATAATCTCTTGCTTGTTCGCTGTGCATTTTGACGCCTCTCAAGGAAATGTAACCAAATTTTGCATGATGGTTCCTGAGATCAAGGAGCAGGGTACTGTCTATGCTGGGAGGCCATTTTGAATCAAGATAGCAGACAGAACCTTTCAAAATTACCTGGTTTTTGGTTAAAATGAATTACAAAATGATGTACAAAGTAAGAATCAATTAAGGAATGAAATACTATATTTTTATTTTGTTGTTCGTTGATCATCTTTGTTATGTTATGCAATTTTTAACTAATATAGCATTTTTTTAAAAAAATCACCTAGTTTTTACCACTGACTTCAAAACTGCCCTTTTTGGATTGGGGAGGGCAGGGTGTTTCTTCCTAAGAATTCCTAAGCATTGTCAGGTGCAAGGCTTTTGGTTTTCAATATGTGACATCATTCAGACACAGCTATGCAAACCAACTGCAGCCTGTCCATGGAGGCACAGGTCAATTCTGTGTCCAGGGCAGCTGTCTACCAGCTCCATCTGGTATGCAGGCTGAGACCCTACCTGCCTGCAGACTGTCTTGCCAGAGTGATGCATGCTCTAGTAATCTTCTGCTTGGACTACTGCAATGCGCTCTACATGGGGCTACCTTTGAAGGTGACTCGGAAACTGCAATTAATCCAGAATGTGTCAGCTAGACTGGTGACTGGGGGCGGCCGCCAAGACCATATAACACTGGTCCTGAAAGACCTACATTGGCTCCCAGTACGCTTCTGAGCACAATTCAAAGTGTTGGTGTTGACCATTAAAGCCCTAAATGGCCTTGGCCCAGTATACCTGAAGGAGCGTCTCCACCCCCATCGTTCTGCCCAGACACTGAGGTCCAGCGCCGAGGGCCTTCTGGTGGTTCCCTCACTGCAAGAAGCCAAGTTACAGGGAACCAGGCAGAGGGCCTTCTCGGTAGTGGCGCCCGCCCTGTAGAATGCCCTCCCATCAGATGTCAAAGAAAAACAACTACCTGACATTTAGAAGACATATGAAGGCAGCCCTGTTCAGGAAAGTTTTTAATGTGTGACATTTTAAAGTATTTTTAATCTTTGTTGGAAGCTGCCCAGAGTGGCTGGGGAAACCCAGCCAGGTGGGTGGGATACAAATAATAAATTACTACTATTACTATAAATAACTCAGACCCTTAAGTCACCTTTAATTATAGTGTTCTTTAAACAGAGCACCATCCTCTGACAGCCAACTGGACAGAGAAGTGCCCTGCTAAAGTAAAACACATGGCCACCTTGGAAATTTTTCATCTTTTTTTCTTCTTATGTTACCTGCAAACTTGAATCTTCCCAGTTATCCATGCCTGTGCATCTGCACATAGGTAAACATGTTATATGAATTGATAACATTTATTTTCTCCATTCACCAACAGACTTATCTTAATTCTGAGCTCATCTCTGGGTTTCGCAGTTCAAGAATCCATCAGGGAATAAGAACTGTGTGTTGCTGGCTCAAAGGATGCCTTCTGATGACAGTAGATAGGAGGAGAGAATAGCTCTGTAAAGATATAACTTCTGAGAACATTTCCTGGTTTCGCTATTGTTTTCCTCGATTGGTGTGTGGAGGAAGAGACAGCCTTTTCGAATACTAATTCAGTATGCTAAATAATAATAAAAAATAAAGACACTGAGCCTCGCAACACATATTTTGGCCATTACACACTAGAATGAATAAAATCAATCCATAGTACCTCTTTCAACTGCATAAATCTCTGCTGGAAGCATGTAACAAGGCAGAGATAAATAATAGCGGTGCCTGGAAAATGCAGGGCAGATTGTTTTCACTAAAACAAATGTTTCCTATTAGTTCCGTGTGGTACTCAAAACTCATTCTGGGTATTTTGCCAAAGAAAAGTGCTTCTTCATGTACCCATTCGTGGGTGGCAGGGTGGTGGAGGTGCAAAAGGAGCTGGCAGCAGCAGGGTTATTTGTATTAGTGTGCAGCAGGGATGGGCAAAACTGTCAATCCTGCTTTCTTTCCCTTTCTCATTTCCCCAGTCTTTTCAGTTCAGTTCTCCATATCAGTTTGTGTCTTTAAAAATGGAAAATTCATCAGTACAAATTTCTCATAATTTGTGCATGCAAGTTAACCTAATACACGCACATTTTTGCAAAGTATATATATATATATATATATATATATCCTTAATATGATGCATTTCTGGTAGGGTATTTTCAGTAATGTCTGCATTTTTGTATGCATTACTTAGCAGGAAAATTGCATTGCAAAATTCGGAGAGGTGCAGATTTTGAAGGGTGGTTGTGTTTCTGTTTGTGCATCGCTTTGGGAAGTGGGAACCAGATAGGTGAACGGAACCGAATGTCTCCTTCATCCCTAGCCCACAGAGATGGTTCAGGGAAGGAGTCACAGTGCATGCTCATTGTTACAAGGGACTGATCCCGAGGCTTGCATCCCTCAACAGACAATGAAGCTGGACAGAGGGCAACAAGTGGTCATCACTGCTGAATGGGGGTGACAAGGGAGAGGGAACACCCTTCACAGCAAGTCTCAGGTTTCCTGGATCTGCACCTGCACTGCTTGCCGCTGACCCAGTCAGAGTAATTCAGTTGCACAGTGTTAAACCAGCCACCTCCTGCCTGCACTGTTGCCATGCAATGCCTACTACTAAGTGTATACCTGATGCTGACCAAACAAAGCCTCCCTGATGCATATTTTGCTTCAGGAGGCTGAGTTTGATCAGAATTCAGTACAGTGGTACCTCTGGTTACGTACTTAATTCGTTCCGGAGGTCTGTTCTTAACCTGAAACTGTTCTTAACCTGAAGCACCACTTTAGTTAATAGGGCCTCCCGCTGATGCTGTGCCGCCACCGCACAATTTCTGTTCTCATCCTGAAGCAAAGTTCTTAACCTGAGGTACTATTTCTGGGTTAGCAGAGTCTGTAACCTGAAGCGTATGTAACCTGAAGCATATGTAACCAGAGGTACCACTCTATACACTTTCAGAATTAATGCTAAATACATCACTTCTGGTAAATGAGCCACCATAGCTGCTAGAGGGTCATGAAAATTTGAATCCCAGGCTTTTTAGACTCATCTATCCATGTACTATCTGAAACTGAAGGGGCAAATTGGTTGCCAGATGTGATTCCCCTCCCAGCTCTTCTACCCCACTAGATAGGCGATAGGTTTGCCATGCAAGGAAGAGAAAACCTAAAAGACTAACTGATTGGCGCAAAGGGTAGGGCTCTGCCAGTGCTTCTAGGAACATAAGAAACTGCCTTATCACCATTCAGACATTGATCAGGCTAGCTCAGTATTGTTTACACTGATTGGCAGCAACTCTCTGGCATCTCAGGCAGGAATCATTTGGAGCCTTACCTGGAGATGCTGGGGGCTGAACCAGGGACCTTCAGCATGCAAGGCAGATGCTGTGACACTTACCCACGACCTTTCCATCCTCATTTTCTCACTAGGGAGGAATGGTTTGAGGGCCCTTTTCCCAAGTGAGTCTGTGGGATGCAGGTGGCGCTGTGGGTTAAACCACAGAGCCTAGGGCTTGCTGATCAGAAGGTTGGCGGTTTGAATCCCCACGACGTGCGCTGCTCTGGTTCTCCAGAAGTGGCTTAGTCATGCTGGCCACATGACCCGGAAGCTGTACGCCAGCTCCCTCGGCCAATAAAGCGAGATGAGCACCGCAACCCCAGAGTCGGCCACGACTGGACCTAATGGTCAGGGGTCCCTTTACCTTTACCTTTAAGTGAGTCTGGGTGGGCAAGCCCTTTGCTCAGTTTACCTTAGTTGCCAACCGGTGCCATTATTGTAGATCAAGACCTGATGAAAGAGCTTACTATAGACATTTTTGTTGGTAGGAAGTTTCCATGCCATTACAAAGTCATACGATTCTTAAAAGTGAAAAAAAAGGAGAAGTTTTCCATAAAAAATTGGCAAAGTGCCTTTCTAGGAGCAAAGTGCATGGAGCTGATGAAATCAATGTAGATCTCCATTTACATGCAACACTCTTTAATAAGGAATCAGTAGGGATAAAATAAACCAGATGGTCCAAGTATAAAATTAGAAATATCAAGGAGATAGATATTATGAAATATAAAAGGCAAGTGTACGTACATTGACTCCACTTTTAGGATAATCTCTCTTTCTCTCTTTGAGTTGTACAGACAAGAACCGCCGCCATTAAGGCTGGAGATTGGTTTTGAAATGGTGATGGATGACTCCATTTATACTGTCAATTTTATCAGTATTTCAGTCACCAGAAAGAAATATGTTGATTTCTATAGTTAGATGTTATATGCTCAACAGGATGGAATGCATGGTTGATGTAAGGAAGAAAAATATCGGGTGAAACGTCTGTAACCAAAATAATCAGAAATGGCTTTTTATCACTCCAGTGAAGTAGAAGATGACTTACATTCCTGTTTGAACTTCAGTCTCTGGCTGCAGTTTTTAAAATGGGTTTGCAAAAAAATGCCTGGGAAAAGGTTGTTGCACATGGACAAAAAGAAAGGAAGAAAGAAAATCCCACAATGAGCTATATACACTTGCAAGTTATCAAAGGTGAAACAAAAGAAACACAGAAGAGAATAAGTCACATGAACTACACATTCTGCAGCTAATAAAAATTCATAATGAGCATAAAATGACCAGGATGATGATTTTACTGAAGCACCAAAAGATCTTTATGCTTAAGATAATATATGGAAATTCTCTGAAATTCTAGAAGGGTTTCAGGAGGCCCTAATGATGGTGATACCAATTGAATAAAAGTTAGTGTTAAGTACCAGACGCCATTAATGTGCTGCTTGTGGAAAAAAAAGAGGCAGTTAGCTTCTCTTATTGTGTTTTGTCTTTGGCTTCTAATGATCCTAGCGTGCCTAGCCAGCTTTTCATTTTAATACTTTTATTTCAGATGATAGGAGTCAGAGGGAAAAAAAAGAAAACATTTGTGCCAAAGAAATTGTATCATGACACGAGCCTTCTGTTTGGAGTGCCTAGATAGTCCTAAAAGTCTTTCAAAGCCTTTGCATTTGGGGAGTATTTACATCACACCCCTTCCATTGGTGTCCTGGTGCATTTTGGTTTAGACCACACAATTTAGAGACATGAGTTCATGGGGGAGGCAATGAACATGGCCGGGTCTTAGCTTTACCACAATCAGGCGGGCATGATGACTCATGAATGACTACTGACACTCACTAGCAATCATATAATGAATGCTCACCACTTCCCCAGTGGGCATCTGTGGCACACCCTCACTCTCTGCATCCTTCCCAACCAGTCAGACCAACATGGCTGACGGGGAAATCCCGGTGGCTGTCGTGACCATGGGGGCATTAGCTCCTGGCCAATAATCCAGGTTCAGATGGGGCGTTGGGTGGAATCCTAGCCTTCAAACTTGGGTGAAGTGGTGCATCACCCAGTGTATTCAGGGCACCCTGTTAGAGGGGTCTTGGGGGAAGTCTTTGTCCAGAAGCCAAGTTGTGGGGCAGATGGCCCATGGAACTTCCAGTGGTGGCTTTAGGATGGCCACCTCAGTAGATCAACATCTCGGAGAGGCCATAATCCTGGCATGACCCTTCAGCAGTTTCAGCCCTCAAGCAGGAGGCTGGAATGGATACCCAATGCCTGAGCCAAAGACCTACCTACACCTGTAATCAATAAATGGTGGCCATTTTCAATCCAGCTGGTTGTCTGCCTGAGTGTGTGGCAATCACACAGGGTCGCCGGATGTTTCACCATCTACTGATCCCTGTGCCACCACTTTATTTCTCACTGCCACCACCCAGGCCCTGCCTGGTACAATACTGAGTCCAGTCAGGGTTAAATTGGAACATAAACTTCTGTTTATTCATTGCAGTTTAACAAGCGTGTGGTTTTATAAACGGTATTGGTCAATTACAATCATGGGGTGCCTATCCAGACCTATAACTTCCACTACCTGCTCTCACTCAATAAACCACCTCTCAGATATTTGCTTGTCTTCCTAGCTCCTAACTGTTCTTGACTCAGCTTATTTCTCTACACTAACTCAACCTCCCCACAGACTCTATCCCAATTCACTCCCACTCCAACCAACCACCCAACTCCCAACGAACTCCTCCCTTCACCCCTCCCAGAGCTGGTTTTATAGTCCCTCTGACTCCACCCCCTGGGTTCTGATTGGGTAACCTGTTTAACTATTTCACCTCCAGCACTCTCATATATTAACGTCACAGTCTGTTCTGCCACAGGTTATCTAGCTGCTTATAGGGGGCAGGATGACTCTGATTGGGCCTGCAACACTTTTGCCAGGCAGATTATGAAAGGCTAGGGGACTCGAATCAGTTAGGTAGGTAACAGAGGACCTCCAGAAAGAAATGTGATGGCTTCAGTGAGCATTGCAATTCTCACCAAATTTTCCCCATATATGCAAAGCCAACATGGTAGAGAGAGGACTTCTTTTTATTTACCCTTCAATACAAAAATGACCAGAGGAGTTTATGGTAAAGCCATAAAATTAAAAACAACACTCATTAGTATAATGCTATATGAATAATCATGAGATTTTTGTGTGTGGAAGAGGTGTCAAACAAATATCTCCCCCTGCCCTGGTGTGTATTGTAGAGGCAGTGCAGTCCCACAAAGACTACCTCACATGCTTCACTGAACATCTGAGTCAGCTCTGGGTTGGGCTTTTCTTTTCTTTATTCTCTTGGCAATGTCATGACATTCTATGGGATTATTTTTATGGTTGAACAGGCAGTTTCTTAAATAACTGGGCTTTCCCTTACAGTGTACTGTAGTTCAGGGGGGGAAAAATCAATTCCTAGGTTCCGGACTCTTTAGTGTAATCGCAGTGAACAGCGGTCCAATGTATCATTGTGAAATACTGTATTATTTTATTTTATTTTTCTTTATAGCTGAACCTGTTTGAATTATCTCACACTGGGGAGGCTTTGGAAAGGTTTGGAGTTGTAATACCTTTAATTATAATTTGTGAAGTGCCATTGCAGGAGTTACTCACAGAAAAGCAATCTTGCCCCTGCTATTCTTCCAATTCCAGTAAAGCTGATATTGATAAAATTAACCTTTTTATTATTTGCAATTCATTTATTTTCCATTCAATGGCTGAAGCAGATAAAGAACAATTACACCACAAATGCCTTGAAGATATTTTTTTTTTACTGTAACCACCCACTAAATATTAAATGACATGATGTATTTATAGTGAGTTATGTTTGCCTCAGAGTGTTTTCATAGCCATTAGTTTTTATATCTGTGTGGGAATATGCGTGCTAATAATATAAAACGTTTATAATTTGGTTTATGGATATTTTACAAACCATAAAATTTCTCGCCTTATGAATTTGTGTCCTAAAACAGCTCATTTAATATGTGGGGTTAGCAGGGCATTGCTTGTGTTTTGGGTGCCACAAAAATGAACAGGGTTCAAACTTAATTACCCCTCATGAAATTTCAGAGGTAAATTCTTAGATGAATCCTAAGCATATCAAGTGCTCACTGGAAGGACAGATCCTGAAACTGAGACTCCAATACTTTGGCCACCTCATGAGAAGAGAAGACTCCCTGGAAAAGACCCTGATGTTGGGAAAGATGGAGGGCACAAGGAGAAGGGGACGACAATGGATGAGATGGTTGGGCAGTGTTCTCGAAGCTACCAGCATGAGTTTGACCAAACTGCGGGAGGCAGTGAAGGACAGGAGTGCCTGGTGTGCTCTGGTCCATGGGGTCATGAAGAATCGGACACGACTAAATGACTAAACAACAACAACAAGCATATCAAATTATATCTTGCAATTCTGGGTAGAGGGGGAGTTATCATTATGGCAATTCTCTCCTTCCTCTTCTCTTCCTCCTCCTCCTCCTCCATCTAACTAAACCTCCATCTAACAAACGCCATCTAACTAACCCTAACAATCATAAAAGGCATATCATCCCTGTATTTCCTGTTGGTGGGTGGTGGGGAGGGAGGTAGTCACATAAATTTATTATGGTTTGCCTGAAGTCATGCCACAGGCCTGTAGATGGTATAAGTTGTTGTTCACAAAGGCCTGTAGATGAGCTGATAATAAAAATGGGCAGTTGAGGACAGTCATTTTGGTGCAGGGAGTGAGAAATGTCCCTATTTTCATCTGAGGAATTTTGGAAGGTATGTGATTTCAGTAGTGTGTCTTTTTAGAAGGAGATCTATGAAGCCCCATTCTCATCTCACACATCCCCCCCCCCCCAAACTGAGAGACTTTTTAGATCGAAAGCAGTTTGATACAGTAGAAGGAACTATAGTTTGAGGGAGATATAGTTTGGCATATGCACTCAGATTTCTTGGATCCTTGTCAAAATGCTATTATCACATCAGATAGGTACACACAGCCAAACTGTGGCTGAACTTCATATAAAGTGGTAAGTCTTCGATGATACTAAATATATATTTTCCTGTGAATCTATAACTGAGCTGCAAAAATATAATGGCATGAATTCTTTGGCAAAGCAAAACAGGTAGATCTAAAAATAGCACCTGGACAGTTGTGACACCCACCATTGCCTGGAGAAATAAACTATAAGATCAAACCCAGGCAAGTCTTTAAGCGCAATCACATTCACACAGCTACCCCAGACCTCCTTTTGAAATTGCCCAACCTGGTTTTCTAGTTTCAAATATAGACAATTGACTACTCCCAATTGCATTCTACTTTTGCCTTCGCTAAAATGGTTAAAACTTATTTTTAAAATAAGCACATTTCCATCCATTTAATGAGAGGATTTTGAGAGAGAAAAACTAATCAGCAGCCACCTGGCATATGATTAGACTACTGTAAAGCACTCTACATGGGGCTACCTTTGAAGGTGACCCAGAAACTACAACTAATATAACCGGTGTTATATGGTCTCAGCAGCCACTCCCAGTCACCAGTGACTGGGAGTGGCTGCTGAGACCATATAACACTGGTCCTGAAAGACCTACATTGGCTCCCAGTATGTTTCCAAGCACAATTCAAAGTGTTGGTGCTGACTTTTAAAGCCCAAAGCTGCCTCGGCCCAGTATACCTGAAGGAGTATCTCCACCCCCATCGTTCAGCCTGGACCCTGAGGTCCAGCTCCAAAGGCTTTCTGGCAGTTCCCTCCCTGCAAGAAGCAAAGCTACAGGGAACCAGGCAGAGGGCCTTCTTGGTAGTGGCGCCCACCCTATGGAACGCCCTCCCATCAGATGTCAAGGAAATAAACAACTATCTGACTTTTAGAAGACATCTGTTTAGGGAAGTTTTTAATGTTTGATGCTTTATCGCATTTTTAATATTCTGTTGGGAGCCAATGATGATGCTGATGCTGATGCTGATGATACAGTAGATGCCAGTGCTGGCCTTGGACTAGAGTTCAAATCTTCTGTCTCCCATGAAACTCACACAGTGACTCGAAGTTGCCACTTTCTCCCCAACTCCTTAGAGCAGATTTTGGTAGGTGTGTAAGGGGATGAGAGGGAGCGGAAGTTTGGTTGTGCAAGAAATGATTCTGCTCATGCAGTGACTTCATTGGATATAGCCCAATACTTCATTCATTGACTGAAGCCCTATAAATTGCACACAAAGACCTTGATAAATTAGCAAAGGCAAGGAAGAGGCTGGCTCATTGTGGCTCCCACATCATGGAACTCTTTTTGCTGGCATGTAAATGCATTTTTATTCCAAAGGGCATTTGCCCAAAGCTATAAAATGGCGGCTGTGTCAGACGGCTGGCAGATAACACCAACTTGCTGTCTTGCTACTCTCTGTGGCTTCTACTTTGTGTTTCTTTCCTGTTATTTTGCAGGGTTTTTAATGTTTTTGCTCAGGGGACTCGTTTGCTCCTCTCAAGCTGTATTAAGCACTTTTTAAAATATATTACAAGATATACATATATTTTTATTGGATTCTTAGGAATGTGTCTGTTACTGCACACCGTAATATTAAAGTAGGTACAGATATGTATTCATGAGGAAAGCCGTTTGAAAAAAGGTTTTTAGAATGGCAAATCACATAGGCTTTGAATGGCTTCCACTCTCAGATTCCTTTTTTTGCTACAAAGTACTGTCAGTTTAAAGGTAAAAGAAGAGAGTGAAGCACTTTGGAAGATTATGCCTGCACATTCTACCCCCAAATGAGGAAATGTATTATGTGCATCACACTATAAAGCAAATAATGTGATCTTTGCCATATATCCTCAAGTTCACTATAGCCATGCAAGGAGGAAGCTCAGACACATGAAGCATAACATCCAGTTTTAGGATTTCATTTTTTAGGGCTTACAGTTGCTGCACATATTCCTACAGCTGCCGCTGAATCTTGTCCAAAGAGAAATTCTGAGGGAAAGTGAAAAGATATAGTGCAATTTCCTGGGAGAGTAGTGTGGCGATATTACACTCCTGATCTGTGCCAGCAACATCAGCCAATTTGCATATTCATTGTCTGCCTGCTAAAAGCAAAAACCCGGAAAGAATTGAAGGAAAACCACAACGATATCTATACAGTGCTATCTATATGCATCTCCAGCCAACCCACAACTGTGCTCTGAGGTAACATTAAGTACTTACGATACATGATATCGAGCGACAGAATAATTTAGCCACAATAAGGAAATTTTGTCCATGGTACGATTATTTTCCACCTAGTCATTTTGATATGTTGGCACCCTGTTTGCAAAATTTAACAGTTCCAAAATACAGACGTGCTTTCCCTTTTGCAGGATTAAATATACTGCCTTCAGCTGTAGTTGAGGGTCGATTTCAAAAATTTCTGCTGGAAAAATGCTTATTTTTGTGTGGAGAGGGCAGTGTTGAATCAGTAGCTTACGTGCTGCTAGATTGCACTCTTTATAAAGGTTTGAGGAGTGGGATTATTACCCCTATACTACTATCCATACCTGGTCGCTCAATCATTGCTATTGTGTCTTTTCTTGTAGCAGATCAGGATAACCAGGGGACAGCAAAAACTGCAAAAAAAATTAGCAAGGGCAATTAGAATAAGATCTATTATTTGATTATTGATGTAAACCTCTAGAATAAATTTTGTATAGTTATGTTTTCCCCTCTGCCTTCAGTACATGGTATTTTATTTTATTGTTATGGTTAGTCGCTGATGCAAATAAAGATTCTTCTCAGTCTGATTCTACTTACGAGAGACATTTTAAGTTCTCTGAACTGGTAGCCGAGTTAGGTGTCAAAGCCACTGTGAAAGTCAAGTTCTCAACTTGACATGCACGGCAAGGAAGGGTGACCTTTAAAGCAGTTTCCCTGAGCTGGAGAGAACATTGCAGTAACCTTGTACTACTTTGCGTGCAAAGCAATTCACAGGGTAACAATTAGTTCTCTGAAACTCCAGTGCTGCAAATTTACAACATCAATGCTTGCCACTACCAATCAAGAAAAGGCTTCTTTCCAGTCCAGCTCCATTACCGTTACCTGTTGGTTGACAATATTCTTTTGAAAGCTAAATTCCAAAATGTGGTGTGCATAATTTCTTAAATAGTCGTCTCAAGAAATGAAATATGGTGTGCACATCTCTTCTCTCTCTCTCTCTCTCTCTCTGTCTCTCTCTCTCTGTCTCTCTCTCTCTCTCTCTCTTGTGGGGATTATCTGATGGGACAGGGGGACCATGTATGCCACCTTGAAGGAAAGGTGAGATATAAATAAAATAAATGGTTAAATAAATTATTGTTGTACACAAAACCACTAAAAATAGCAACCACCTCTGTAATAAGATAGCAGTCCTTCAAATGATATAAAGTCATTTTAGCTAGGAATGTGTGGAACGCAACTCTGAGAAATTTATGTTTCCCTAAAAATCCCCAAGATGTTTATCTCAAGCAAGAACCTCAAAAATGCCTCACAGTTTCACATTAGGTGAAATATAGTGGGGAATCTAGATAGTGGGAACACAAAAACAAGCCAGTCTGACTGGAACTAACTAGCACCTTCAAACTTTTCAGAGTTGCCAGAAAATGAAAATCTGCCAGTCATTGATACTATCTGGGGCCATAGGAGGATTTCTCCCCTCACATGATTTCATTTCTTGTCTGCTCTTTTATACCACTCCCTTGGGATACCATACTATTTTAAATTTATATTTTAAGCAGAATAAGTTATAATAATAAGATATTATTTGCATTGGAAACTTTCGGAACCTTACAAAAACACCTTTTCAGAAAACATTTCTATTTACATTGCTCGATATCAGTTATATAATGATAGCATCTGAGCCTCCACCCACAAAATACATTGAATTTCAGCTCAATTCTGGGTTGGGGAAGACTGCGCCACTTGGCATTATTTTTAATTAAATTTTTTAAATGTTGACTTAGGCCAAGGAAATAGGTGTTTCAGTTAACAGGATCTTGCAGATCTATCTGATAAGTTTGCCCATGTTTCACCTTTCCAATTTAATCAGAGGCTTTCTGCAGCTTCTCAGGTGCAGGATGTGCAATAATGAAAACAGTGACAGAGTATTAAAAGGACGAAACCAAATACTCTCCCTCAAACTACAGACTCACTCAAAGCAACTTCAAGTGTTAAATTGAATTTCATCATAAAATAAACCTTTGTTGAGTTATTATAATAGGCTTAGGCAATGATATTTACCAACTATGGGCATAATTGCCTTTTGCTCTCCATTTTATTAGATGGAAAATATTAATGCAGGAGGGAAAAAATCCTCACTGGTACAAGTTCAAGCGCTTTTTTGTGTGCATGTATGGAGGCGATAAAAAATTCATGGGGGAGAAATGCCAGAATCCTGTGTGACTGTTCATAAATCCATGAAGAGGATGCTAAATAGAATGTTATTTGGGTGTGGAGCCAAAATGAAGCCTATTGCCTTTTTGACCTACAACAGATTGCGCTGTTCTTTCTTTGAACATCTGGGCTCCCCAGGGAAGTGAGTGCTTGCTTTATGAGAACAATGAGGCACAATAACCACAGGTATCCCATAAAACCCACCCAAGGTTCTCTTCGCTTTTTAATCAAGTGGCGCACATGATTTAGATTTTAATAGAATGCCACGCCGAAGACCTTCTGAGATTGCATACGTCTTTCTGCTATCAGCGTCCCCGGCTCCCCCCCCCCCCAACAACACTGCAAGCTCCATCCCAGTTACACCAACACTGAAATCTTATTTGATAGAGAGGGCTGGTATTTTAACAGTTACCAATTTCTGATATGTGAGAAGGAAGCAGTTGCCTTTCTCTGACAGAGGCGAAACTCAAAATGCTACAGAATGAGCATTCTGGATCCAGAGACCTTTAAAATACTTCCACCTTTGCACAGGCTATTATTTTGCAAGGACGAGTGATGCTATTGGGCTCATGTTAGTGTTTCCATCACATCTTTTGAATCCAAGACCAAAATAAAAAATAATTAGCTGTGCATAAGTTCCGCTGATTTCAATGGAAGGCAAGCACCTCTACCTTTACGTAACACCCCATGTCTAAATAGATGATATTGCAAGCTGATATTGGCAAAATAGTTATCTGAAGGTCAAACATAACCATCTGATATTTGCAAAACTGGAACAGTGGTGAGAGGCGGGGGAAATTCAGCACAATGACCTGTCAGTCACCCATTGCAAGCATCTGGCTGCCGTTTCCAAATCAGAGTCCCACTATTTTATTGTTGTGTTCGTTACTTATTAAATTTCTCTACTGTCTTTCATTCTAGGATCACAGGGCAGTTGACAATATCAAAACACGAAAATACATAACACAGTAACAAATGAAATCAGTAACCCCTCCTCTCACAGTTTAAATGGTCATAGATTGTTTCATTAGCCAAAGGCCTGGGAGCAAAGGAATGCTTTTGCCTAGTGCTAAAGATTTTTTTACCACAGAAACTGCCTGCTCTCATGTTGCTGCCCTCCAGACCTTTCATGGAGGGGGCATGCAAAAAGGGTCCTCAGACGATGATCACAAGGTTTGTGCCAATTCATCATGGCCATAGCTGGTGAACCAACCTAAGCTGGACATAAGCCGGGCGTGCTGCAGGCCCCACAGTGGGTGCCACCTGGCATTTTGTCACCCCCTCAGTGGTGACACCCAGGGCGACCCGACCCCACCACACACCCCTTCCTCCGCCCCTGGCTGTGTGCCACTGGCATATTGATGATGCCTTGCTGCAAATTCCCAGCTTTTGCATTGCCTAGGAGAAAGGATAGACCTCTCTGGGATCCCACAGGCCAAAAGCTATGGGGCCAAGCAAAAGTCTTTTCTGGTAGTGGCCCTGCAGATAGGAGCACAACTATTATTTTATTTTAAAATATTGTGTGTACAGATGCGGTGGTGGTACAGCTCCTGATTGCTGCTTTCCAAAAAAATAAAAAATGCCACAAACTTCAGGAGCTGAAGCTTCCATTCTAATCAACACTTAAAATGCATGCCTAACTTGTGGAAGCTTTTCCAGGTCTAGTTTCCTAATGATAGTATTTGACCTCCTCTGCCTAATTGTTGGTGGGATTTATTTCAGAACAGGCTAACCTGAAAAGGTTGAGCAGAGGGAATTGCAGATTTGCAAAGGCCAATCAAAAGGCTACAACAAGAAGAATCACAGTGACAAACATATATATCATGTTGTTCCAAGCAGGAAGGGATTTAAATCCATTTTGTTCTGTGTTCTCGAGTTAAGTTTCATTATTTGAATATTATCTGTGCATAGATCTGGAAATAGCAAGTTAGGAACTCTTAGAATGAATGCAAAACAGTGTTTACTACACAGTAGCCCTCCCAAGGTTCAGTTTTTTGTTTTTCTTTTACATTTCAGCAATTTCTCATTCATGACTCATTACCAATAATATATTCAGAAATGTCAACAGATTTGCAGTAAATTGGTGAGTTATGCATTGGGATATATGGAGAAAATGTTTTGTGCAACTTTTTGGAATCATCATATGAATATATTGACCCCAGTAGTATAAATTAAAATGGCCAGAACAGTAACCGATGGGATTCATTAAAGTATAAGAAATACCCACTACAAACATGCTTTCCCTATATTGTTTTGCTTTTCATTTTTCTTCTTGACTGTTTCCATTCTTCCTTTTTCAGTTTGGACCTACTTTCCCCAAATCTTATCCGTAGTTTGTATCTTTTTGCTGCATCATTATGTTCCTTTAATTCTCTTTTCTTTCCAAGCTGTCTCCTTCCCTCGTCTTCTGCCAAGACTATTTTCTTCTCCCATTCAAATACGCATTCACATACTATTAAATGAAATTTCACATAAGATTATCTGCCCATTTTATGTTGCACGATTTGAATTTCTCTTTGGTTATGGCATGAATATTTTGAGATGTTAGAATTTGAGTTAGATGTTTCTTTTCTTTCTCCTCTTAGCTATTTTCATTCTTAATTAGAACAATGGACAGTTTGTAAAATCAGACTGACAATGATTAGTCCTTCTTACCAGAGCCATTGATAGAATATAGCCTTTAAAATCCCCTTGATTCAAATGGAAAAGTTAAGGATGGACTCAAATCCAACACCATGATAGCAGCAAGAGGCATTCCCCCATTCACAAAAGTCACCTCCTCCTGTGTCAAGGGGAGCCTCACATACCATTCAGTACCTACAGCACAAGAAAGAAACCACCAGTAATGAGGTCAGGTAAAGGTAAAGGTAAAGGTAAAGGTACCCCTGCCCATACGGGCCAGTCTTGACAGACTCTAGGGTTGTGCGCCCACCTCACTCAAGAGGCCGGGGGCCAGTGCTGTCCAGAGACACTTCCGGGTCACGTGGCCAGCGTGACATCGCTGCTCTGGCAAGCCAGAGCCGCACACGGAAACGCTGTTTACCTTCCTGCTAGTAAGCGGTCCCTATTTATCTACTTGCACCCAGGAGTGCTTTCGATCTGCTAGGTTGGCAGGCGCTGGGACCGAACAACGGGAGTGCACCCCGCCGCGGGGATTTGAACCGCCGACCTTTCGATCGGCAAGCCCTAGGCGCTGAGGCTTTTACCCACAGCGCCACCCGCGTCCCCCAATGATGAGTAATGAGGTCAGTTTCCTCCAATTGCCATCATAGGAATCAGTGTAGTCCCAGATGCTACAGATTAACCTAAGAGAAGGTTGGATAACTTGTAGCTCTCCAGATGTTGCTGGAATCCAACTCAGACCAGCCCTAGCCAGTGCAGCTGATGGTCAGGGATGATAAAATGAACAACAATTTAGAAGCTATCCTTCACCTAAGGCATTTATTTCATATTAACAGCTCAGGGCAATTCATGGTGGAACATCACAATATGACTTGGATCTTAATCACCATTGCCTTTTCTTTTCTCTTCCTCCACATTCATTTTTCTAAGACTGAGAGACAAAAAGCAAAAAGTGGTCCTTCAGATATTTGTTGAGCTATGACTCCCACCATTCCTGATCATTGCCCATGCTGGCTGGGACTGCTGGGAGTTGGAATCCAGCAATATCTGGAGCCTGGGGGGGTACAGGTTAGCCACACTTGTCACAAAGGCTAGAGCCTGGCTAGCTCACCACTGGCTAGTGTGGTGCTGATAATGCCAAGGTTACGGGTTTGATCCCTATACGGGGCAGCTGCATATTCCTGCATTGCAGGGGGTTGGACCTGATGATCCTCAAGATCCTTTCCAACAGTTCTATGATTCTGTGGAATTGGATTCTGTGGAAGTGGAGAGAGACAGGTTCAAACCTCAGCTTAGGCATGAAGCTCACTGGATGACTTTTGCCTAGTCACTGACTCTGACTCGGTGGTAACCGATACCACAGGGCTGTTGCGAGGTTAAACTAGAACACCACCCTAAGGTCCTTGAAGGAAGGACAGCATACAAATGTAGTAAGTTCCTCAGCTTGCCCAGATTTTGTTAAGGGGAGGCGCAAAGAAGGAAGAGGAAAATATCTTTTCATATGCATATTCAGCACAGCAGCTACACAGAGCCTTGTCAAGCTCTTCATGCATAGCTACATATGCATCAAAAAGACCTATCGATGACTGAAGTGAGAACAATGTTTATTGCATTAGCCAGTTGTTGTTGTTTTAAATTCACACGTAACTTTCGAAGCTACCCTTATTACTGTGTCCCGTTTCAGCTGTGCTGTGTTGCTAGTACAAAGCAATCTCTGACTTCTTTGTATGTGTCCCATGGCTAAAGAATTTGCACTGGTTTGTAAGCTGAAAGAGGACTCTTTGCAATTCCTTATTGTCATGAGGGGTTCGCCAAGGGTGTGGGCATATTTCTTCACAAATGCAAGTGGAAGCCATCAAAGAGATCTCTCAATAATCAAAAACTTTCTTTCTTTCTTTCTTTCTTTCTTTCTTTCTTTCTTTCTTTCTTTCTTTCTTTCTCTCTCTCTCTCTCTCTCTCTCTCTCTCTCTCTCTCTCATGCCACAAGACAAAATGGCTGATTTCCAAGCCCCCTCCACATCCCCGTTCAGTAAATGTCTTTCATGGAGCACGAGGATGCCCAAGTCTAGCCTGTCTCTCACAGGGGACCAGAGGAATTAAAATGTTCAGGGCTGCCTTTGTCTTCCCACTCCCACCTCCCCTTTGCGTTTTGTTTCAGCTTGCATGCACTTGATGCTCCAGGAGAATGAAACCAACAAAAGGAGCACGTAGCAAGATGTGCTATATGCTGTCAAAACAGCGCTGGAGATGAGAAAGTAGTCTCACGGTGCACTTCTTTGTTAAGGATAAAAAACAATACCCCTGTTTCCTAAAAGCTAAGTTACTCTCTGTCTCTACTGAAGCAGCCTTTGCATCCCCTGTGCTGGGAAAGCTTCAGGAAGAACTTGCTTTTGGATGGTGGACAGTCTGCCAGAAGATCCTGAAAATGTACCCTCCGTGTGCCAAAGCATGGATAGAAAACCAGTGGCCCTCCAAACATTGTTGGACTCCAATTCACATTATTGCAGAACACTGGCCATGTTAGCTAGGCCCGCTGGGAGTTGGAGTCCAGCAACATCTGGAGAACCACAAGTTGTTCATCACTGCGCAGAAAGCTGGGCACTTAACTCTAAGATGTGAAAAACCCAACACAATATATGGAATGTGGGGTGTAACACTTATGGTGAGGGACACATCATACTCCTTCGGGGGGGGGGGTTCCACCCTTGTCCCCACCCTGCACTCAGCTCCCTCCTGTAGATCCTAGAAGCTGTCAAATCTGGGCTGGAGTCCCTAGGATGGTTGGATGGTGCCTTGCATTCCTCCTTCCGGCAACTCTTGCAGCCTAGCTGGTGACCAATACAGTGGTACCTCGGGTTACATATGCTTTAGGTTACATACGCTTCAGGTTACAGACTCCGCTAACCCAGAAATAGTGCTTCAGGTTAAGAACTTTGCTTAAGAACAGAAATCGGGCTCCGGCGGCACGGCAGCAGCAGGAGGCCCCATTAGCTAAAGTGGTGCCTCAGGTTAAGAACAGTTTCAGGTTAAGAACAGACCTCCAGAATGAATTAAGTACTTAACCTGAGGTACCACTGTATATTGCTCTGCTTTCCTTTGAACCACATCAGCAAGGCCAAGAGGATGGTCTTTTCATCTGGGCAGCCCAGGACTTCCATACACAATGCCCAGGATTGTGCCCTGGGGAGGTTACTTGAACAAAGACATTGTTTTGCTTGAACTGTTTATAATAATAATCTCCAGCCAATGGTGCAAGTGTGATCCTCCGGGCCTCTTCCCTCGGTCACACTCCCTCTTCCTGGTTTGTGCCCCTCACTGGCCTAGCTTTGCACCCTCCTCAACTGCTTTTGCATGACGATGATGTGAATTCTCACTGTAAAGATGCCTCCTTCTTGCCTGGTTGGAGACAGGTGCGTGGGGTCCTCTGGCTTTTGCATGGCCCAGATCAGAGGCAGATTTAGGAGAGCATGTCTGGTTCACATACACTGGGTGCCAAGCTGAGAGGGCACCACAGAGGACACCGAAACAATGAACAATGGAAGGCAAGAGGTGGGGGACACAGAATTGTGGCATCACACACCAAAGTACGTCACTACTCAGATGTTGCCTACTGTACAAACTTAAGACTCAGACCTGTCATTCACATCCCTTTTGACTCCACCCATGCGGCCCCCTGAAAGTTGTCCATGAAGGAATGTGACCTTTGGGCTAAAAAGCTTCCCCAGCCTCTGATTTAGGCATATAATTAATCAAGTGGAAATGTTTTCATTTGTTGACAACCCTTAAATTTAGCAATATCGATAACCTCATCTTGGACTTTAGAACACCGATTCACAAACGTTTTCTAAAACCTCTATTAAAATTAAAAATTTAAAATTAGTTTTTATTAAAGATTTTCTTGCGTCACAAACAAATCAACAAACAAAAAATACACATAGTGTCTTCACTTTCAATTCACAGAGTCTTTTTCACAATTCCTTTACATGCAGTATGAGACACTGTTGTCATGTGCATTGTGTTGTTGAGGGAGAAAAGAGAGGGGAGAGAGAGTTGGAGCACACTGATCTTTCATTCTATCGAGTAATGTTTGTGCAGGAGTTTTCTGTTAGCATCACGTGGGTAGGTCCTTTATTTATATATTTCTTTATTCTTGTTGGCATTGCAAAAGATCGGAAGGTCCAGAACTTGGCTGGTTGCGTTCGGTTGGCTGCAGTGTGGTTTGTTTGAATGTGTGAGGGGTGAGGATTTGTGGGTTCTGATTAGCCATGTTGATGTGTATTCTGTTGGGGGGATAGGTCATTGTCTTGTTGTGCTGTATATGTGATAAAGAGGAGTCACACTGGAGGGAAGGCCTCCTTTGCTTGTCCCTGTGCTAGTTTGAATTTGTTGGTTAACTTTTCGAATAGGGTGCTTTCCCATTGTATATAAGCCTCAAGGGTTATAAGAGCAGAGGCACAGGCAGCTCTGAGTGGATGAGGGGGAAATTGGGATTTTTTTAGCCCTGTGGTTAATTCTTGACTGTTGGCAGTAAACAACTCCAATCGGAGGGCAATTAAGAGACAATCATTCTAAGTAAGCCTCCTGGGTGAAAAGAAAGCTATGTTGCCAGGGATCTGCTTAAAAAACCAAATATGAAGAGACTGCAGCTCAGCCGCATGAATAAATTCTCCATAACCAAACATAACGTTCTGCTTTACCTGCATGTGATTTCATAAGTATGTATCATTAAATTTGAAAGTAACCTATTAGAGGGTTTTTTTATTGCTATTCTCAGATAAACCGCTGAATCTAATATAAACCCTAAACAGTTTTCACTTATGTTTTAATATGGCAATTGTATTTCTTTCTCCCTAGATCTTTCCATGGTATTTTTCTTTTATTAAAGTTTTTCTTTTTTTAAAGCAACCCCAAAAGAGATTTTGTAAAACAGACGCTGAACTGGTTTAGATATGGTAATAGTCTATTTTAATACTTTTCATCTTATGTGTAGTCAGAAATACTAAAAGTCAAACACTTCTAAGCGGACTTTTTTCCACTTCCCCAAAGATTCTTTAAAACTGTTTTGTGGATTCCTGGGCAGCATAATGCCAAGCCTTTTTCAGAGCATAGCCCGAGGCAGCAAATGCTCTGAGTCCTCAAACATTATCCTTCAAAATTTTCAGAACTATCCAAATGCTTTGTTTAGCCGTGGAGTGGATTCTCACACCGAGGTTCAAACAGCTGTGCAGTCATAGTCATTAACAACACATCAGCCTTTTTAAATAATACATTATACAGCAGGCAACACACACTGTGCTGATCATATTGTGGTGTTAAATCAGGATGGGTCTTCTGTCATCATTGACTACCAAGGATCAGATCTTCATCGGATTCTACCTTTGCCAGCATTAATGGGATGAAGATGTTTTACACCTCACTGAAGATGGACTCTGTTTTGACCTCCAGTGATGAGAAAAAAGAAACCCAGCCATTTTTCACTGTAATCTCTCCAAGACTCAGTGTCAGGTGGTGGGAGGAAGGGGGAGTAAACACCTTGGTGGAGTATAAAGGCTTAGTCTCGGACAAGCCCAAGATATAGGCCAACTCACCTGGGAGAAACCCCATTGGATTCAATGCAGCTGACTTCTGAGTGGACAAGGAAATTTTTGCCTTGTGAGCAGGCAAAAAGCAGTCTGTATTGAGAACATTTTGTTGCAGTTACAGTGGTGCCCCGCAAGACGAATGCCTTGCAAGACGGAAAACCCACGAGACGAAAGGGTTTTCCGTTTGGAGGTGCTTCGCAAAACGAATTTGCTATGGGCTTGCTTCGCAAGACGAAAATGTCTTGCGATTCCTGGTTTTTTTCCCCCCCTCCCCACCTTTTTCCCAAGCCCCTAAGCCACTTAACAGCTGTTCGCTAACCCGCTTAACAGCTGATCTAAGCCGCTAATAGCCTTTTAGCAGCTAATCCGCTAATCCCTTAAACCTTTAATAGCCGCTAATAGCCTTTTAGCAGCTAATCCGCTAATCCCTTAAGCCTTTAATAGCTGCTAATAGCCGCTAAACCGCTAATAGCGCTAATAGCGCTAATCCGCTAATGGGCTTGCTTTGCAAGACGAAAAAAACCGCAAGACGAAGAGACTCGCGGAACGGATTCTTTTCGTCTTGCGAGGCACCACTGTACTTTCTTTTTATTAACTCTCACTAGCCACCCCCACCCCTGGTGCTGCTTTGCATCCTCCTTGGATATCAGGGGCTGAATGGATGTGGGAGAATGGTGGAAGTCGCCCATCCAAGAGCCCCTCAGGGAAGACACAGAAGAAGACGACTTAGATCCTGGTTCCTGGTGATGGGATACCGGCCGCCATCTCAGAGGAGGGGACAAGCAGGGAGGTACTAGAAGCAGGAAGATCGAGGGATCATGAAGAGGCAGAAGCAGGACAGGGCAGTGAGGTTCCTAGTTTGGATGCAGGCTCCTACAGAGAGGAGCCAGATCCTGCAGCTCTATCATGACAGCTTCTCTGCCAACATGTCTCTGGCCCCACTTCTAGAATGCAAAAGATGTTACATGTTAATTGTTGAATAGTGGGTAGACATAGCAGATGACACAGCGATTCTTCCAAAGCAGCTCTTTATTTGTAAGCTGGACAGAACTGAACAGCAAACAGCTCAGCCGGCCTGCTTTTATAGGCAGCCAGCTGTCAACAATGTAGCAACAACAACCCAGGGTTCCCCCCCTAAAATAACTGACGTGGACCTGAGTGAAAACTACATACACAATACTCCTGGTGGCCAGGGTGAGAACTTCAATACATAACATTAATGAGCAATGAGCCAGGCAGGCACAGAGATAGGATCCTAGGGCTCACAGTAGCAGAAGATTATAGGGGTGGAGCCCTGACTCAAAAGGCTAGAGAGTGAAGGAGGGGCTGCATACCAATTTGAGCAACTTCTTCATGGGGGAGCACTGGCCTTATAAGCCTCCTTGTATTTTCCCCCTTACCTTAATAAAGAAACTAATTGCATGTTAGCCTCACACCTCCCTCTCAGACCTGCTCTCCCTGTCAGCTCCGTGACTTTGAGTGTTTGTGTCCACCCGAAACTGTGTCATTGAGCACTGATATTGCCTGTTACATCCCTCAACAGATGGTAGAGAGACCGCTGCATCTTCCTGCATTGCAAGAGTTTGCACTAGGTGGTCCTCGGGGTCTCTTCCAGCTCTACATTTCTATGATTCTATAAAGGTTGCTATTATATGCTGTATTATTTTGCGCTGTCCATCCAGCAATCCACTTCATGATGCTCCCACAAACCATTTCGCTATACAATGGTACCTCTAGTTGCGAACTTAATTTGCTCCGGAGGTCCGTTCTTAACCTGAAACTGTTCTTAACTAGAGGCTGGCACACGATTTCCGTTCTCATCCTGGGGCAAAGTTCTCAACTCGAGGTAACTCTTCCAGGTTAGTGGAGTTTGTAACCTGAAGTGTATGTAACCTGAGGCATTTGTAGCTCGAGGTACCACTGTATTGCAGATCTCTTCTCATCATTTTGAACCCCCTGCAGTCCAGTTTGGGCTGTAAATGTGAAACGTATAGCGCCAGCCTCTTAACAGTCTGCACCAAATTAGATTTTAGGGTTATTTGTTGTGTCCTACCTACAAGCCCCACAAGAAGTTCTGTGGAGAACATTTCACCCGAGGCCTGAGAGGCTGTTGCTTGGAAAGAAACGAAACAAAAAATGCAGAGACTACATTGTGTCTAGCTGTCTGCCTCTTAAGCCACAACTCAGAGTTTTAGCCAATTGGGGCTAACACACTACCAGGCTAGATGAGACAACTGTAGCTCCATATATCCTGAAATGCTAACTGTGCTATTAAAAATAATATATGTTTTTTTTTCCCCCTACACTGTGTGTGGGTTTTTATTTCCCCCTTCCTGGTTTCTGGTTCAAAAACCCTCAGCATCACTTCATTTGTTGTCATGGTGCTCATGGTACTGAAAGAAAATTCCAATAGTTTTCAGAGTGCAGCTGAGGAAATGGAATGGGTAAACAGTCCTTTGGAGAACCTTTGTCAGGTTTCATGCTCATCACAAGGCAGCTGGTGCTTAAAATTAATTACAAATGGTTACCTAGGTAACACCAAATCATGCTTGAAAGTTTCAACATTGTTTATCCTGAAAAGTTTCCACATCAATTTCAATCACTCGAGTACAAAATAAAAATAAAATAAATCGGGGAAGTGAGGTCCAGTGGCAAACACAGATCACAAGGACCCCTTTATATAATCAGATCTGTTAGCTTGACCTCCCTCCCTCTCTCTCTCTCTCTCTCCTGCTTCTGTGGCACGCTGGTGCTTTATTTTAATTATTTTATTTTAATTGAACTTTATATGTCTACCTTAAAAAGAGTATTCATCAAACCCATGCCGTTCAAATCACAGATCATTTGGCCACTGCAAAGTTCATATTGATTTCATATGTTCCATTAAAAGCACAGGGTAACAAAACTGGCTGGATGGTAGAGATGAACTGCGCAGATGTTATTTGTAAGCACACGAGTGTGACAGCTAATCACAACTGATCTCCTTTGACCCACATCGCATGATTTGTGCATCAAGCTGTGCCAGACATGTCTTGTGCCACAGCAGTCATTTGTTTAGTCTTGTAAAAAGAAACGAGTCAGATCTGACAAACATAATCTTTTAGGATGTGTTTTCTGTCTGTTCACCGGAGTTCTCCCCTTCAACTGCGATGTGGAATACACGTGCGGTTGGCTTTTTACAGCATTGCTGCCTGACCAGGCATGGCAGCAGCCAATGCAGAGCCAACCAGCAAGGCACTGCTCATCAGGGGAAGCTCTGATTGGCCTGTTTGAAGCTAGCATCAAGGAAGTCCCACCCTGTGATCTGGCTGCTGGTGATGGCGGCCGAGAGCGAGGGACCACAACCACCGCCCATGTGGGAAGGGGTGAGCAGCCACCCCCTGTCTAACTTTGGCACGTACTGGCATAGCGCTGGATGACGTGGAAAGGAACAAACACTTGCTTCAAAGGGAAGAGCCCAAAAAGTAAGTCAAATATAGGGGTGCTTGAAAAAATTGATCTCTGGGAATTTTTATATAGACTGAGGTGACAAATTTTTATATAAACCGAGGTGACTGCATCAAATGCACACATGTCCATTCATACATTCACCCCTTTCTTTCTTTCATTAAATATGTATTTTGACACAAAGTACAGTGGTACCTCAGGTTAATTACTTAATTCGTTCTGGAGGTCCGTACTTAACCTGAAACTGTTCTTAACCTGAAGCACCACTTTAGCTAATGGGGCCTCCTGCTGCTGCCGCGCCACCAGAGCACAATTTCTGTTCTCA
Source organism: Podarcis tiliguerta (assembly GCF_965153285.1). Taxonomy (NCBI): domain Eukaryota; kingdom Metazoa; phylum Chordata; class Lepidosauria; order Squamata; family Lacertidae; genus Podarcis; species Podarcis tiliguerta. Next base: position 76,679,603 of record NC_139539.1, read on the forward strand.
TCCTGAAGCAAAGTTCTTAACCTGAAGCACTATTTCTGGGTTAGCAGAGTCTGTAACCTGAAGCGTATGTAACCTGAGGCACCACTGTATGTTCTAAACACATATATTATCTCATACATATTTATCCTAAAATACTATTTGCTATTTATTGTGGTATGTTTTCTGAATCAAGAACTCATAAAATGAGGAGAAGTGTGAAATGTGAAAGACAGTTGCATTCTGACCTATGTATTAGTCTGATGAAAATTAGGATAGGTTGCTTTAAAATGCAGACTGAATGCAGACTCAACTCCTGTCTCTATGTGCTCCTCTCCTAGTCTGCCAACATCCTGCCCTTTGCTTCACAGCCCTTCTGCTGGCAAACTCTTGTCCCAGACTCATCCCTCCCAGTATAAACTTTGAAGCCCAGATCCTGGCCTGCAGTTGAGTTTACCATTGGATTTCTTTGCTAGTGGAGCTTCCTTAGCACTCCATCTCACTTCAGTCCCAACCTTGCTGCAACTTGCATTTCAATTCTTCACGTGCCCACTGTTTGCCTTACCGTAGGAATGCCCTATATCTGGTCTATATTTAAAGCAGCCAGGCATTTCTTTAGATGTTTTCAAGGAAAGGGTGGGTTGATACAGATAGACTGTCACCTCTACACTCTGCTTGTTTTATTATTTGAATCCACCTTATCATAATGCAAATCTGTAATTGCTTCTTGTCCTATTCTCTGAGTCTATGGGAAAGCTCTCACTTATCTTCTTTAGGGAAAATATATGTAGGCCTTCATATGATTACTCCATCTTCTATTATCCTCACACCTACATAGCCTTTCTAATCTGGAGCATTTTTCTTGCTGCCAAATATCTTAGAGGCACCCCCGAATAATAATAATAATAATTAATAATAATAATACGAGCATAGATGGGTATTGCTGTTAGCAGTGGGGGCAGCTGGAAGGGTCTGGCAATGTCTGCTGCTGTGCAGTGATTGGAGGGGAGAGGGAATTACTCTCCTTACTAGCAAATGATGCATGGCGGGGAGGCAAGCACTACTGTCAATACTCTGTAGTTGGACTGTTTCTGATTGGCTAGCTCCTGCCTCACTGTGGACATACAGATGGTTAAGATCAAGCAAAGCAGCTAGCCAATCAACAACCACACATTTGCAGAATGTTGACTGAGATATCCTCTGTTCCCCTGGCTGCCTTGCATAGCTTCCACCCCAGGAAGTGAATCTCTGCTGTTTTTGTAGCAGGCAGGTTGGTGCAGTGCTAACACACAAGTGGAACCAACCCAGCATTGCTGTCTGTGTGTTTGCACTGCGCAAATCCCCTGCCACTTTACCCCTTCCCCTCTTTCAATGGCCCAGCTGCTAGATGCTTGTGTAGGAGCTCCACTACACCTAGGTTCCTCTCCCTTCTTCCTTCTGTTGCAGATATTAAATGTTGCACAGATCGAAGTGACTGGCAGCATAAGAACTGACTCCTTTGGAAGTGAAACATTGTCCAGACCCATAGAAATATTATTTAAACTTTTACTGGCAGAACTTTCTTTAAAACAGATTTAAAACATCAAAAATATCCATACAATATCTTGTGCTGTCTAGCACAGGCTTAGCCTGTTACAAAATATGAAATAATCCAAACAGACCTATAAGCAAAGGTCTCTCTTTCTCCCCGTTCTGCTTTCCAGCTTCCAGGCTGTTTGCTCTCCCTTCAGGAGAGCCATTTACTTGCATTGTTCTCCCTGTGGCATCTAGAGAGACAACTCCATTTGCATCTTCACTCCATTCAGCTTTGGGAGGCAAAAGACTCAAAAGAAACTCCATCCAAAATGGAGATTGCAACCCAACACCTCTCACATGATCCCAGGTTTACAACCCTCACAGGTTAGCTACCAGAGAACAACAAACAGTGAGTTAACCATTAACTCTGTAAGGAGCTCAGAGTCCTTTAGAAAAGCTCTTGGGGTTAGCAATACACATTTACCCATTTTTCCATTTTAAACCATAATTAATACCAGTGCTATTTTTCTAGAAAAAGAGGTGACAGAACTCACCATGAACACCTCCATTGTTCTCTTAGAATGGAAATGACGCCCACCTGAGAGGTGCCGGAACTGACTTGAGGCCGAAAAAAAGCCCTGATTAATATATATACATTTTTCATTTCTGTGTGGATTAAACCATTCTACTTAATGCCTTCTGAAAAAAGAAGCATTACCCCAGCTGCATTCAGGGCCGGATTTAGGTTTGATGAGGCCCTAAGCTACTGAAGGTAATGAGGCCCCTTATATGTTCAGCTGTCCTTTGTCGACAACAAATTGTCACTGTTTTTTGTGTTGAATATATGCTAAATAAATAAATAAATAAATAATAATAATAATAATAATTTATTTATACCCTACCCATCTGGCTGAGCTTCCCCAGCCACTCTCCTGGAACCTAATAGGTATCTAAAGCCATTTGCACATAACAAAATATGTATTTTATCAAAGTAATTGTTGAACTGAAATACAATTAAGAAGACGTATATTGAAATAAATAAGTTAAGGTCTTATGTAGATAATAAAGGTTCATAAATGTACCAAGCAAACACGTACAGAGATATATAGGCCACATGTCTGATGCTGCACAGGAGAGTAGCCTTGGAGCCATTTTGACTCCCAGGCTGACCAGGTGTTTTCTCTGCAAGGTCAAATGGAAGAGTCTCCCCATTGTCCTTTCCTTCACAAATCCTTTCTTAGGGGTATATCTATGTATGAATAGGGTGAGCCTGTGATCTGGCTCAGGAACTAAGCATTTATCATTACAAAAGACTGGCCAGGCTCCCCAGAGTATCAATCCAGTAAGCATTAACAGGTAACTTGCCAGACAGGAGGTAAAGAACCCACTCAGATTTCTGCTTTAGCCCGCCCTTTCTGTGATGTAGGTATGATGTTTCTGGGGGTGGTCTTGGACTCCAGGGATGGCAATTTAAAATGTCTATATGAGGGCGGACACACCTTAGGACACACCTAAGGAGGTTCCTTTTCCTGCGTGTGAGGGGAGCGCCCTGTTGCAACAGTTCAATAAAGATCAGGCTTACAAGGTGCTTTGCTTCTTAATATTCTCTGGTTGACCTCTGTTTTTGCCTCCGACCGATGGAGAACCTACAAAGGACTCTATAAGGGCTCTTGTGTCCCCCATAAGGGAATAAGGGCATATTTTCATTTATTACATATGAATAGTGAAATACAATTAAGAAGCATACTAATAGTGAAATAATTATTAAGCTCTAACTGTATGTAGGTTTTATGTTATTTGTTTTTTATCTTATATTTTGGAAATGTACATCCAGGTGTTTTTTTCCTTTAAATTTTTTTGGGGCCTCCAAGAGAGTGGGGCCCTAAGCTATAGCTTGTTTAGCTTATACGTAAATCCAGCACTGGCTGCATTACAAGATGTCTGTCGGCCTAGTACAAACTAAGGTAGGCATTAAGGGACAGCACTGCTATGTCAGTTAATATCCGGGGATCATAGCAAGTAGTGCTATGGTAACGTGGGACTCCATTGGAATCACACAAATCCGTTTGCATGGATCAGTTCCTTAAAATAAAGTTGCATCACACGCTTTATATCTGTATGCAAAAAGCAGCTTCCTCCACTGCTTCCACCTGAAAAACAATAAGCGAAAGTAAACTATTTGGCAACAAGCAGGGGTTTTTTTGGTGGGGGGGGGGGAGAGAAGGAAAAAAACACACAGACTACAATTCAAAGAACAAGAACAGCTTTATCTGCATTTTAAGCAGCTGCCTTCAGGTGCCTTATGTAATTTATGAATTGCCTTAACTATAGAAACACCCATGACAGCCACAGAATTCCATTACTCTTACAAAGCTAACTAACCAGGCTGCTTAAAATGTCATTTCATAATCTAAAATGGAATAAAAATAATTTCCGTTATGACTATTTACACAATTTGATATGAAGGGGCTCTTCAGTGGGAATGCGAGAAGTAATTACTCGCCATGCATTTATATTCAACTCCAAACCATTAGTGCCCACTGCTTTTCTTTCTCCATAATGAAATTACTTGGAATATTTTCTCCCTTTTGGTTGTGTATGAGGGTGCCTTTTTTGGCATTATCTCCCTGGGCGGAAACACAATAGGAATCCATGCAGCCCATCAATTTTCTTTTGCTTGGCTAATGTTTACAACTTCTTCCTTGTATATGTATATACAACTCCCTATTGTGAGAGCCATGTGGGCTAACTGTAGGAACTCTAGGTGCTGATGGAGCTATTGATCATACAAACATTAAAATTTCATCTCCTGTGGAAAATACCAATAAATGAGTGGTACATTAATCAGGAAATCAATACGTTTGTCAATAAAAAAAAGCTAAGATTGACAATGTGAGGCAGTTAGCAGACCTAGTGACTGGTGGACCAAAATGTAACTAACCTAGATGGTGAACCATTTGTCTGACATCTCACTGTGCTTGAAGTCTTCTGGAAAGCAGTAGAATGGAGAGAGAGAGAGAGAGAGAGAGAGAGAGAGAGACTGTGCGAAACAGGAAGCAAAAAAGGAGCAACTTTTACAAGTACAGAAACCACAAATGCAACCTCACTTGGATTGCTTCAGTAATCTTTATTTTTATCATGACAAAGAAAGGTATTTATGTTATCTAATACAGTGGTACCTCGGGTTACATACGCTTCAGGTTACATATGCTTCAGGTTACAGACTCCATTAACCCATAAATAGTACCTCGGGTTAAGAACTTTGCTTCAGGATGAGAACAGAAATCGTGCAGCAGTGGCACAGCAGCAGCAGGAGGCCCCATTAGCTAAAGTTGTGCTTCAGGTTAAGAACAGTTTCAGGTTAAGAACGGACCTCCAGAATGAATTAAGTACTTAACCCGAGGTACCACTGTAAGTCTGTAAATGCAGCATGCTGTTAGGAAGATTGCTTATTTCCAGCTCTAGTACAAAGCAGAACAAGAAAGTTCTACAGTCCCCCAACCGAATGCAGTACAATTTGGATTGTGGTGCCATCCTGAGAAGGAACTGTGCTTCATCCTCAGTGATGAGGAGTTTTCAACTGTGCAATGCCTATCTGGAACTGAAACAGCCTACAGTGATCTCTGTAAATGTCTCTAGGGAGAGATTACAAGACATCTGTTCTGGGCTCGGGTGTAGCGAAGCCGTGGCTTGCAAGCCAAGACATGGTGAAGTTGCAATAAACACAGGGCAACCACTCAGGATTTAAACCAGCCGCAACTTTACTGCTTGCAGATGTCAGCAGGTTTTGACACAGGCATTGAATGTGTATCCTGAATCAACCAATCTATCTGCTGGTTGATTATCTGACAGTCTTTAACGAAGGTTAAGGATTGCCCCATGATGTACATCAAATTGGAACGACTGTCCCTCAAGGTCACCATTATGGCCCACCAGTCTCCATCAGGGTGTCTGGACAGAAGCACCTCTCACTGGATCCCTTTAAAGGGATAGCCTGATTCGTTGGATTGGGGAGTGGCAGGTGCTCCCAATCTGCCATCCATCTAGACTAAGGATCCAACCCCATGCCCCTCCCTGCCATCTTGCTGCCAAACTGGTCATATCTGCAACCAATCTCTACTGCTATTGCATATATCAAGTGACGAAACCTTGTTACCTACTGGAGGAAAATGCACCCCATGGGGTCTATATAGGGGCCCCCGTTGTCAAAACTGATGCCAGGGTGCTGAATCAGTCAGTGCCTGAGTATCAACACCCAGGTGCTTCATTGCTTTCCTACTTTTCCTCCATGTGCATTTGACTCACGCAGGCTCTGCAACTCTCCTCCAGGTCTGCAGTTCCAACAGTATTGACCACAGTGTCTTTATTTCAGCAACTGACACTTAAAGGTCCTCCCCCCTTTTTTTGGTACTATGGTGAAAGTGGGAGGGCAAGAGAAACCCACACTCCCATCCCTTTCCCCAATACCTGGATTCAAGAGCTTTGACTGCTTGCAAGGCCTCCACCCAGTGCCGCTGCTACCATACTTGGACCACCTGAAAAACCCTACACACCAATGCCACCACCGCTCTTTAGACTTTCGCCAAATCTTCCTTCATCCTGACCATTTGGAGGCCTCTTTGTGATAACTTCATTCTAGCGAATCCAGTGTCAACTGAGGTTTAGGTCTGGCTTTGAGTGAGGCTGAGACTCTTATAGCTTGGTGACTGTGAGCAGCCTCCGGGCCCATATAACACCAGTCCTAAAGGATCTTCATTGGCTCCCAGTGCATTTCCAAGCACAATTCAAAGTGTTGTTCAAAATTAAAGCCCTAAATGGCCTCAGCCCAATATAACTGAAGGAGCATCTCCTCCCCTATTGTTTAGCCAGGACACTGAGGTCCTCCTCTGAGGGCCTTCTGCTGGTTCCCTGACTGCAAGAAGCAAGGTTACGGGGAACCAGGCAGAGGGCCTTCTCGGTAGTGGAGCCCTCCCTGTGGAACACCCTCCCTTCACATGTCAAGGAAATAAGCAAACAAGAACAAAGGATTAAGATCGGAATTGTGGAACTTGCTCATGCTGATGACACAGCACAGTGAGCAGTGCAGTGTAGCCCTGTTTAGTCTTTCAGAAGCTGTGGGACCTTCCACTAAAACTAGGCCCTAGGCAATGATGCATACACACCCTAAATACATACCACCACCACAAAATACCATGACTAACATACCTGACTGATACTGAAGTCACTTTAATTATTATTATCAGCGACTCATTCCTTTATCCTAATTTACAACATTGCCTTCAAACTGGAGGACATTTTTTTGGTACAAATGCCGCAGTGATCATATAATTATCTTGATAAATGGATTTGTTCCGGGGTGGGGGCATTTGAAATAGTATGATACCTCATGGACTGAAGCCAATATATTCAAAGCAAGAAGTAAACCAGATTGTTTGGGAACTAATTTTTAATTCTCTTTCCAAATTTATTGGTTCAGGAGCTATTTTTTTATTCTCAAAATATACTGAAAGGTTATTATTTCCACATACGGAAACTTTTCTAATATGGATAATGCTTCTATGCAGTCTGTATCTATATTGGATGACATCATTTTAATTGTTGTGTATCTGGAATTGTTTTGGAATTGTTGATGCATTTCTTGTTAAATCACTTTGAGGTGTTTTACAGTTACCATATTTTTCGCTCTATAAGACGCACCAGACCACAAGACGCACCTAGTTTTGGGAGGAGGAAAACAAGAAAAAAAATATTCTGAATCTCAGAAGCCAGAACAGCAAGAGGGATTGCTGCGCAGTGAAAGCAGCAATCCCTCTTGCTGTTCTGGCTTCTGTGATAGCTGTGCAGCCTGTATTCGCTCCATAAGACGCACACACAATTCCCCTTACTTTTTAGGAGGGAAAAAGTGAGTCTTATAGAGCAAAAAATACGGTAAGCAGTTCACTCTGACAAAGCTTCATGCTGTTGCTCTATTACTTAAGTCCATTGTTTTCAGTGGGTCTGGCAAAGTATGACTGAGATGGATCTCACCCAGAGATAAAAAAGCTACCGTATTTTTCACTCCATAAGGCGCACCTGACCATAGGGCGCACCTACTTTTTGGGGGGAGAATTCAAGAAAAAAATATATGCTCCTTCAGTTATATTGGGCTGAGGCCATTTAGGGCTCTGTCCCTTCCCCCACCTCCCGCAAAAGCCAGGGATAGCCATGTGAAGCCTCCCCAGGGCAGTGGGATAAAGGCTCCCCGCTGCCCTGCAGAGGCTTCTCGGGCTACCCCAGAGCTGCTCAGGAGCTTGTGGGGCTGGCAGTGGGGGAAGCCTGGCTTTCCCCCACCCCCAGCCCCAAAGAGCAGGTCGGGGCTGGTGGGAGAACCCCCCCCCCCCAGCCCCAGGGACCACACATTCACCCCATAAGACGCACAGACATTTCCACATAGATTTTAAGAGGAAAAAGGTGTGTCTTATGGAGCGAGAAATACGGTATTTTCCTGCAAATGGTGGAAGGTACCCTAAGTTTGCTCCATTTTGCCTCATCGTCATTGTGCAAAATCTTATTTAGAGCTTGGCAGTAGGAAGAAAGCCTTACAAGGAAAAATAAGTCTAGAAGACAAAGAGAGTGGAAAACGTAATGCCTCAGAAGAGCGTTCTTTTCCCAGCAGACGCCCTTCCTCCAGATGCCTATTCTGTGCTTTGCAACTGGATGAGTGGCTTAGGCACAGAGATTCTATATAAAACTAAACAAATATTTGAGATTGTATTAAGGTTGCAGCTTGCAGGTGTATACACAGAAGGGAGAGGTGTTATAATATTTCATACCACAAATTCATATTTTCTGCAGAAATGACTTTATCCAAATCCTCTTTTCCCATGATGATTTTCACCCTAATGAAATGTTTCACTATGTCTGCATACCAATTGTTGATTTCTTACTAGGAAATGCACATTTGGCATTAAAAAAATTTCTGTACAAAATACCAGGTAAGTTTGGAGATTATTGCTTGAGCAAAAAAACAACAAAAAACCTTGGCAGGCAAACAAAAACCAAGAATTTCATTAGATACTGAAAACTCCTGTCTAGGGAGCAGAAGTAGATCAGGCCAGGAGGCTGGATCTTTAATTCCCCCACCCCTCATATCATAGGTCAAATATAGTAATATTGTGAAACTGAGGAGCAAGTATATGGGTAATTTAGAGGCGCACAGTAACAACTGCCAGAAATGACAGTCCTTGAGGTATTGTGGTCCTGAGCTGTGTAAGGGTTTTCCCCTTTTTTAAATATACGAGATGCATTTATTTTACCTGATTAAAGTTGGAGGTGTACTGAACTCAATGTATACATATTTCCCCAGTCATTTCCTAGAGAATTTGCAACTGTGGGACAGCCTGTTCTTGCTACCTAGAATACTCCCTTCCACTTTACCTGCTGTTTTCTGGGGCAAGGTGGTACCTGCCTGCCGAAATATTTCAGCTGTAGTGTGGGCTAAGGCAATCATCATCGTCGTCATCATCATCATCTGGCTGGGTTGCCCCAGCCCTCCAGGTGGCTTCCAACACATATAAAAACACAATCAAACCTCAGACATTAATAATGACAATCTGATTCAATGTTAAAGTCACAATAACTTTAAAATAAACAACTTATATCAAATAAAATAATGTTCAATAATCCATTCAAATCTAATAGTAAACAGTAAAATTAAACACCAGCAAATAATAATTAAACAAGAAACACTTCTCAATTACGATAAAGAATTACTAATCTATAATCAATGAAAATAATGGCACTACCAGTGTACCATTTAATCTCCACCAGCTGAGAAGGGATGCAGGTGGCTCTGTGGTCTAAACCACTGAGCCTCTTGGGCCTGCCGATTGGAAGGTCGGTGGTTTGAATCCCCACTACGGAGTGAGCTCCCGTTGCTCTGTCCCAACTCCTGCCAATCTAGCAGTTCAAAAGCATGCCAATGCAAGTAGATAAATAGGTACCGCTGAGGCGGGAAGGTAAATGGCGTTTCCACACACTCTGGTTTCCATCATGGTCTTCTGTTGCACCAGAAGTGGTTTAGTCATGCTGGCCACATGACCTGGAAAGCTGTCTGTGGGCAAACGCCGGCTCCCTCGGCCTGAAAGTGAGATGAGCACCACAACCCCATAGTCGCTTTTGACTGGACTTAACCATCCAGGGGTCCTTTACTGCCCATATCTATTTTCAGAGGCAGGTGGGAGGATCAGTACGACAGACAGTGAACCAAGGCGCATTGAATGCTTGATGCATTCCACAGGACAGAAGAATTTGTAGATGAAAGTGCTTCTTCAGCCACACACGCAAAAAACCAATATACCCCAGTGCACTATTAGGGCAACATGGTTTTTAAAACAAGGATGTGGAACCTGAGAGAGCCTCAAGATGTTGTTTGAATAACTCCCTTCTTGTTTGACCAGTGGCCATGGCTGGCTAAGGATGATGGGAGTCGGAACCCAACAACAACACAAAGACCACTGTTTCCACATGCCATGTTTTCGAGCCTCTCTAGTTAGGAAAAAATATTCCACATCCCTATATCTAACACCATTTTCATGATTAAAGATTGTATTCATTTCATTATTTATTCACAAAAGTTATTTATCATGGTCAGTTTGAATTTGTTCCATTAGTCATATTTGTCTTGGGGTTCTTTCTTTTTCTTCAGCTTATTTTTTTAAACAAGAAGAATTACCTGAATCCAGCAATTGCTCCAGGTGGTGATCATTTTCTTTTCAGAGAACAACTCAGATTTGGGGATGTTCACATTTTACACTGCACACCGGTATAAGCTGCCTTTACATGTGTGCAGGTATTGTACACCTGTTGATTTTTTTTTACACCTCAGCTATTGTGTATGCAGGTACACAGACTGTATACTTCTTGAGTATTAGTGTGAATAACCTTGTGTGTGTACAGCTCAATTGTTGTGTACACAGATTCCATGTGCAGTTGTTGAATGCAATGTGTGAACAGACCACTACTGATAGGGAACATTTGGGGGATATCCTGGGAAAAGATCAACCTCTGAGCTCATCCCCTGCCACCTCCACACAGAAAGTGGTAATCTCTCCCACCCTCTGAATGATATGAAGGGGAGTCATATCCATTTGTCCCTCTGTTCCTTCATTTAGGAATGAATGAAAAATCAACTGAATCGAGTCTCATTTGCTTCCTTTGCTCATGCTTTATGAAATGAACTCACATCCTCTAGTTAGCAGTGAAATATCAATATGCAAGCACATTGCGCTTTTAAAGACTAGAATATGCTATATAATTTAATTTTTGCGTTTCTCTAAAAGCTATGCTGTCTCTAGTAGCTTAGTAATTTTGCAAGATAAACATATGTTCACATTTTGCAAAAAAAAAAAAAAAAAAAAAACCCAACCCAAAACAAAACAATGGGCATGACTCTCTGGTCATTTCTGTAATTCTGCTTATGGAAGAAAAAATGGAAGGAAAGTTGTCAATGAAAAATGTAGTTTGCTGAGCATCTGCTAGTGATTCTGTTTTTAAATTAGCAAACATTGCCTTAATATTTTCCTTGCCAGCAATTTTATAACTAAATTTTAAAAGGGCAATTGCTTCACAGCTGTTGATTGATAATAGACGAACACTCATCCTTCCCAATACAGTTTAAATATTGCTACTGTTGCACCTGCTTCTACTGTGAATTGTTATTATAATTGTATTTTGCATTCCATATTGTAAAAAGGCTGGTTAAAAATATCCCACTCATATATAATGCGTAAAATGCGTTATAGAATTCCTGAGTAGGATTGTTTGTTTTGAAAGAAATGTCATTGCCTTTTCTATTTTCTAAACAAAGAACTTAATACAATATGCTAGGGATGTCATGAACTGGAAATTTAATTTTTTAAATGAAAAATAATTAACTTTTATATGTTTTAATCACTTGTTTTAAGCTATTCTCATTGATAATTTAATATTTCTTGTAAACTGTTTTATTACAATCAAATAGTATGCAAGTATAGTTAAATAAAGGGATATGCTATTTTCAATTATCTTGTAATGCTTAAATTACTTGGGCTTAATTGCTTTTATTGATGTTTTTAATATTTCTCATAAAAGACTTAGACGTTTCATTACAATCAAGCAGGACATAAATTTCTGTTAAATAAAGGAAATGAGCAATGCGGCAGGGGAGTTCATGAAAGTGAGTCCCCCATTTTCATTTACTTGTGAGCAGGTCCAGATGTAGCAAGGCCCATTACAGAACAAGAGTTTGCACTGAGGAGGACATTAGGACTTCAACTCCAAGTGTCACAGATAGGAAACTGATGTTGCTTGCATCAATTTATACCAAAAGATGCCCTCCATCGGCATAAATTTTAGCAAATAGCAACAATTTCCTGCCAGTATACTGGGACTGCAATCTACGACTCCGCTTCAGTGGGGAAGCATGCTCCACTGTGTGGAGTTGGAACACCCATTCCTGACTCCCCTTTTTCTGCCTTGGATATGTGTGTTGGGTCTCAGTGGGGGACACAGGAAGGGAGGGGTGGTGGTTGTGGGTGGTTGTGGGTGCCTAAGACCTTTTGTGCATTCTCACACTGAGTGAACCCCATCTGGGGAGAACAAAAGGATGCTTTTGCATCTCTACCACGAACACATATTTCATGGGTTATGACAAAGCAATCTGCCATTCCTAAACAGCTCTTAAGGTAAAGGTAAAGGGACCCCTGACCATTAGGTCCAGTCGTGACTGACTCTGGGGTTGCGGCACTCATCTCGCTTTACTGGACGAGGGAGCCGGCGTACAGCTTCTGGGTCATGTGGCCAGCATGACTAAGCTGCTTCTGGCGAACCAGAGCAGCACACGGAAACGCCGTTTACCTTCTCGCCGGAGCGGTACCTATTTATCTACTTGCACTTTGACATGCTTTCGAACTGCTAGGTTGGCAGGAGCAGGGACTGAACAACGGGAGCTCAACCCGTCGTGGGGATTCGAACCAGCAACCTTCTGATCGGCAAGCCCTAGGCTCAGTGGTTTAACCCACAGTGCCAGCCGCGTCCCATCCTAAAACAATTAGAGTGATATAATGACTACAGCAATCGACACAGGATAATATCACCAAGGCAAATATCTGTAAACAAACACTAGGAAGAGGTTTAACAAACTGAAGGACATTGTCCTCTTTCTATGCTCCTCCAGATGGAAACATGCAGATGGGGACAGATATACCCCTGCTTTAAGTCGTTTATATACTGTCTTCTCTTGTATATTATTTACTATAAATCTCAATGATTAAGCTCTTTAGTGACGAAACATCAGATTACCGGAACTATGTCTAAGCACTGAACCACTGGTATATCACAAGTGGACTCTCTATGTACTGTGTTTACTATTGTTTAAGATAAAACCTATTTGGGAAAGAAACTACTTTTGCCATTTTTATGGATGTTTAGTGTTTGTTTACAAATAGTTGCCTTGGTGAAATTATCTTGTGTTGATTGATTACATCATCCTGGCAAATTACACTACCTCACTATTACATGGCTCCAGTGCGCATTGAGGAGAACTTTGTCCCATTTGATTCCCTTCCCCAGGTTAGCTGATAAATTAAGACCATCAAGTGGAAGATAGCCTTGGGAACCGAAGCTGTCGGAAGTGAGAATGGAACAAGAGATTCTGCAGCCCCATATGACACACCCAGGTTTCCCCGTACTCTCTGGAAGGACTTTTTCAAGGATATAGGACAAGGGTGGAAAACCATGGACCCTGGGCCAAATGTGGCTCTCTCTCAGTCTCCTTAGGCAGTGCCCTCTCTCTGGGTAACACACCTTACACCCAGGCCACATCCCCTCAACATCCTTGCTCCCTGTACTCCATGAATGATTTTGTCTGGCTGATTTGTGTCCTTGAACTGCTGAGAACACAGCTTGTTTGCTTGGATAGTGAGATGTGTGTAGAGACCTCCGATTATTGTGTGGCTGGAACCTAGTCTACTGTATGAAGGTAAGACATTTGTTACTCAACCCACTGTTGCCTCTTGGCTCACCCACCACTGGGACGGGACTGGAATTCCTGCCCCTCGTATAGGGGTTGCAGTGGGGAAGAGAGAGGGGGGGAAATGGTAGTGTGAGCTTCTCCTCTCTCACGCAACATTGGATACTACTCAGTAGAATTCCAGAAATACATTACTGGGCATTCATTTTAGTTTAAAGTATGAGGTGATTGGCAATCAATGGCTACTAGCTATCCCCTTGGTTTTAATGTATCTATGTGGGCTTTTGTTCGTTTGTTTGTGCTTTGTTTTGCCTTTTTTGCAGGTCCCAAATAACAAAGCAAAGCAACAACAACAATGATCAGAAGCAGTTTATTGCCAAAGGGCCAGTGGTTTCTTTTGATTCATGTAGGCAATAAAGAACCTGCTCTTTAGCAGGTTTTATTCACGGCATGAGGATATAAAGAACAAAGGCAAAATATCTTATGCCTCCTTGTGTTGTTTGGAAGTACTCCCATACCCTCCAACATTTCTCCGATGAAAATAGGGACGTCCCATTCAATAATGATAATTTTACTATTTATACCCCACACATCTTACTGGGTTGCCCCAGCCACTCTCGGCAGCTTCCAACATATATAAAAACATAATAAAACATTAAAGGTTTTTTTTATATAAAAAAATCCCGATACAGGATTGCCTTCAGACCACTCCGGGGTTGGATAACTCCATATCTTCCAACATTTCTCCAATGAAAATAGAGACACCCTAAGTGGGACATTCTGGGATCAAGTCAGAAATCGGGACGGCTTCTCTAAATCAGGGACGTCCCTGGAAAATAAGGACACTTGGAGGGTCTAAACTCCTCTGAATGGAAATGGGTACAGAGTCCTGACAGCCAGGATGCAGCCCTCATGCCAACCTAAGTTGTGCAGCGGTGTTCTCATTAAGCAAGGGTGCTATTAGGGCTTATATACTATTTGGTCATGCTGAAGAAACTAGTTAAGGCACTAGTCACCTCTTCCAGAATTTGGGGTAAAAGATAACTTTGTACTGTTGGGGTTACATACCTGGTGTTTGGGTGACACACCAGTTCTCTACCAGAGTGAAAGACTAAATGCTTCAAAGGGTAGCCAATACTCCCTCCAATACTTCCCAGAGCAAAAGATGCCAATTTCAAGATTGGCATCTCCAGATATCTAACTAAGCCTGAAAAAGTACCAGTTTATGGAATGAACAGAATTAAAGAGCCAGTCCTACAGGATTTATTTCGGCATGCAAGGGGCATTGTTATAGGCCACCTGGAACTCCTCAAAATAATGAAGGTCTTCCATGATATTCCAATAGATATGCTTATTAATACCAGTTTCTGGAAACTGCAAGACAGGAGAGTGATTCATCAAGCTCTTCTTAAAGGTAAAGGTACCCCTGTCCGTATGGGCCAGTCTTGCCAGACTCTAGGGTTGTGCGCTCATCTCACTCTATAGGCCGGGAGCCAGCGCTGTCCGCAGACACTTCTGGGTCACATGGCCAGCATGACAAGCTGCATCTGGCGAGCCAGTGCAGCACACGGAACGCCGTTTACCTTCCCGCTGGTAAGCAGTCCCTATTTATCTACTTGCACTTAGGGGTGCTTTCGAACTGCTAGGTTGGCAGGCGCTGGGACCGAACGACGGGAGCGCACCCCGCCGTGGGGATTCGAACCGCCGACCATGCGATCGGCAAGTCCTAGGCGCTGAGGTTTTACCCACAGCGTCACCCGTGTCCCACTAAGCTCTTCTTAGTTCTTGTGAAATTTTCTTTTTTCAGTTCATTGTTTTTTGACTCTCACCCATACTATTCAATAATACTATTAAAAAAGCAGCAATGTTTAACAGTGGTACAATAAATTGGCACTCATTCTAGTATTAGGCTCTCTTATAATGCTGGGGTTATGCTGATATTTAAAATTATTAAATAACTCAATTGCTTTGATTAAGTAAACATGACATAACTAATTAATTACAATTTGACCTCTTAGCAAGTAAGTAGCTTAATTAAAACATTACTTCAGAATCAGGTACAGTTCCAACAAGTGCCCACTCAAAACCACAGGTATTTCCCATTTGCTCAAATATGTAACATTGTACAGATCTCCTCAGCTAACTAAATATTCCTTAATTAGGTTGTACGTGTTATATTAATCTATACCAATGAAAGTGGATCTGTCACTCTCTCATGGTGTTCATGTAAGATTTTCATTATCTAGTGACTTTCTTCCTACTGGCTAGGTGCATTAAAAACCTTTAGGGTCACAAAGTTAATTCCTTCCTAAAACAGTCTGTGTTGTAAAGTTGACTTTTACAGCATTCTAATTCTCAGGACCACTTAGCATATTTTATGGCTCCATTTGGAAAGGTTCCAGACTTACATCCATATTCCTGTACTTCATAATTACTTTGTTTAAAGAGGCTAACACAGACCTTTTGCCACTTTTGAGGTGGTCCGTTACTGAGCTGTGGAAAGAGTATATATATTAAACAGATGCCAAGCCACAAATTTTTAATTAGCAACTCTAATTTTGTACCATTTTACTCGAGCTCTTGAATACAGGGGGCATTTGGTGGCTGACGTAAGTTGTGCTATTTAAAATAATTGAGAGGAGACTGAAAAAGCCACACATAAAGAAGAAAAAAAGGGAAATTTACAGAAAGACTCAAAATGTATGACATTTTTGAGAGAGAAAACTTACCAACAATTTAAATATTAAAGATAAAGGCAAAAAGATCATGAGAAACCAATTACTTTAAATTTAGTTGCAATAACAAATTTGATGTGTTTCCTCAAATTGAGAACTTTTCTATTTAATCATGAAGCATTTCCCAGACTGGCTTTTATATTTATTTATTTCCCTTTGTATTGGTGATGCAGATGCCATTAGGCAGTTGAGTGCACATGCAGACTCCATCCGTTTTCCACCCTCCCAGCCCACCCCCTACGCACGGGTGCTGGCAACACACACTACGTCACTGCACTTCTCTGCTGGTAATGGATATCTGCAAGCATCAGCAGAGCACTAAATGGAAGGTACCTTTTTAAACTTTTGGCAGAAACCCTAAATGGCAATAAGATGAGAAGCATAAAACTCAGGCTTTGCAGCAGCTTTCCAAATGCAAATACCAGAGGTCAACGGAAGACACCTAACTGTCTGAAAGCCACTTCCATGTGACCAAGGAGTACAAACCAGGATAAGGCTATACAGAGATCCAGATCAAGTTTTTCAGACAGGAAAATGCCTAATTCATTCTCTCCTTCATCTCCCATCTCAAACACAGAGGAACGGGAACGATCCTTCTTAGTAAGTTGGATCCTCCTAACAGAGGGTCCATGTTGTGCTCGGCCCTGAAGCTCTTCCCTAATCGGCTTGTGGGCAGGGCTTGCCCCGATCCAAGCCAGTGGTGCCACAGTTATGCCAATGGCCTTTAGCCAATCAGCAGCGTGGCAAGGTTGGGGGTTGGGGATATCTATTTGGCAGCACGACGTAGGGACCTCCTTTTGCTTCGCACTGCCGAACACCCGCCCACACACCCATCAATTAGGTCGTGTTTGGCCTTCCTTTGGCCTTTGGTTGGTCGTCTGTTTTTGGAATGGGGGCCAGGTAGGAATTTTTCCAATGTGGCAGATTGGCTGTGGCCACTTGGTTTTTGCCTACCTCTTAGCAACCGTCACAACTTTGTAAGGTTTGGCGGTTAGGCATTGGTTTAGGGGACTGTGGGGAGGGGAGGTGTGGCCATCACCTGCCCCTCCAATGAATAGGGTATTCAGTGAAAGGAATCTTGGGGTCTGGATCTCGTCCGAAGCTAGGGGCTAGGGCCATGCCAGGACCCCCAGGGGTGAGCACCAGTCAATATACACTGACAGAGATCCCCCTGCTGGTTGTTTACCCTTCCAAACATCCTGCGGGGTGGGACAGGAGCCAGATATAGTTTGATACCAATGCCTAAGCCAATACCAGTCACATTGTGTATTTTAATAAAGTTGTGGCCAAAATTTGCCCATTAACATTTAAACTAAATTCTGTCTCCACTGTGTCTTTATTTCCATTCGGGATGGGTTTTGGGGCTCAAAGCACAAGATAAGGGCTAGTTTTGGGAAAAGGTTAGCATACCCTACTGACCACCCCATGGTTTCAATTATGGTTGGAAAGATGGTGGATTGGTAGAAGAAGATGTCCCCACTCTTTCCTCCTTGCCATTCCATTTACTGGTGAAGATGTTGCCCCACAATGCAGGTAAGCTGCAATAGTGGGGTGAGGCCACATTCTCCATCTGAGAAGTGTTTGCCATAGCGAACATGTAGGGCAGTTGTACGTAGGGTGGTGGGAAGGATGGAAATTTTCCATCCCCCTTCACTTCCTTTTGAAGTTGCCTAGACAAGTCTTTTTCTAGTGATCTGATAACTGCCATGTTTCCTACAAAGTCTTACACGGCATACCTGTAACAGTGTAACTTGATGAATGAACAAACCTGACAGTGAATGTGAGCTCAGAGCATCTTCCAGCACTCTCAGCTCATTAAGCACTAGCACTAAAAAAAAGAAAAAAGGATGCTGAATGCAACCTTTCCCTATTTAAACCTGAACCAGTTATTCCTCATTTGTCATTACTCAGTGTTTGACCTTTATGTCAATATTTCCCCAATGGCCAATGTGAATGCTTGCAGTAAATACAGCCATTCAGTAAAGTACCCAATAAATTATAGAGCCACGTACACTGTTAATTCCTTTGCATTCAAACCCTTTGCAGTGTCAAATCATTATCACAAAACCAATGTACCAGTTCGTGTCCCCCCGCCATGGTTGTTTCGAATGGTCTGTTTCACCTTCCTTCAGGGTGTCACAACTGTCTCCAGAAATACAGTGATGTGGAAAATGTAGCGTGCGACTTCAACCATTTCTAGTGCTGGGCTGAAGGTAGATCGGGTGGGGGCAGAAGGGGAAGTGGCATCCAATTTTGCCCAAAGCAAAAGTCAAGGTAAATTTGCAGGTCCCACTAGGACAAGGTGTCTGCAGAAATTATTCAGGAAGATTTTTGGTATTTTTTAGTAGATTTTACAGGGTGCGCAGGGGTGGATAGGGGTTGGACATCTCCACTTCCAGGCAGTTCTTTTAAGAAGTTTGTATGAAAGCATATTCCTCTAAATTCAAAGAAACTGGGAAATAATGATTGCAGGTATGCTGCCCATTGCTATTTTCCCCACAACAGGAAGTGAAGATGTTTATTAATTGATTGTTAAAATGATTGTTTTAATGTCTTTTTTTAAAAAGAAGAAGAAGTAGACATTTCAAGGTTTTTGGACAATTATCCTGTAATTATAAATATGTTTAGCTTCCTCTACCCGCCTCTCCACCCCCAATCCAACCCTGTGGATTTTAATTGCTGGACTAGGCTATGCTTTTGTATTTTAACTTGTTGTCTAATGGGCTTTTAATGGAGGGTTTTGATAATGTTTTTACATTTTTACCTCTTTTTGTACAATGCTTCAAGTGCCAATTCATTGGAGAACACGAATTGTTGTAAATGCAAATAAAAATGCACGCATTCAAGAATGCATGACTGAATAAAACCAACACCTGTTTACTTAAAATTAAGTTTCATTCAGCTATGTTTGAAGCAAGAGGATGAACAAGAAAGTAATAGGTTATCTGTGTGGAGGAGACAGAGAAATGCTATTCAGAGACATGAGAAAAAGCGTACCGTATTTTTCGCTCTATAAGACGCACCAGACCACAAGACACACCTAGTTTTTGGAGGAGGAAAACAAGAAAAAAAATATTTTGAATCTCAGAAGCCAGAACAGCAAGCGGGATCGCTGTGCAATGAAAGCAGCAATCACTCTTGCTGTTCTGGCTTCTGGGATAGCTGTGCAGCCTGCATTCGCTCCATAAGACGCACACACATTTCCCCTTACTTTTTAGGAGGGAAAAAGTGAGTCTTATAGAGCAAAAAATACGGTAACTGCTCAAACCTACTTTGCCTCTATGTCAGGCATAGGCAAACTCGGCCCTCCAGATGTTTTGGGAGTAAAATTCCCATAGTCCCTAGCTAACAGGGCCAGTGGTCAGGGATGATGAGAATTGTAGTCTCAAACATCTAGAAAGCCAAGTTTGTCTATGCCTGCTCTATGTTCACCTAAAAGGAAAGTAGTACCCAACCTGGTTATAACAGAATAAATGATGGAAGGAAAGAGCTTCAGCCGAAGATAGATAAAGGGGTGAGGGAACACCTAGCGTCTTTAAATTAATTTAAATTTAAATTAATTCAACTTTGTGATGCAGCAGCAAAAAAAAACCTAACGCTCTTCTAGGTTGTATCAACAGAACTCTAGTATCCTGATCAAGGGAAGTCATAGTCCCTCTCTATTCTACCTTGGTCAGAACACTCCTTGAGTATTGTGTCCAGTTCTGGATGCCATAATTGAAGAATGATATTAACAAACTGGAATGTGTGCAGAGGAGGGTTGCCAAGATGATCAACCAAGCCTTATGAGAAATGGTTGAGGGAGTTGGGTGTGCTTATCCTGGAAAAGATTAGAGTGAGGGGAGATATGATAGCTATCTTAAAATATCTAAAGGGTTGTCACATGGAAGATGGAGGAAGCTTGTTTTCTTCTGCTCCAGAATGTAGGACCTGAACCAAGGGACTTAGGTTCCAAGAAAGGAGATTCAGACTAAACATCAGGGATAACTTTCTGGTGGTAAGAGCTGTTCAACACTGGGATGTAGTCCCTCAGGAGGTTGTGGACTCTCCTTCTTGGAGATTTTTAAGCAGCGGTTGGATGTCCACCTGTCATGGATGCTTTAGTTGAGTTTCTTGCATTGCAGTTGTTTGCACTAGATGACTGTTGTGGTCCCCACCAACTCTACAACTCTATGATTCTATGATGTGTTTTGTGTGTGTGTGTGTGTGTGTGTGTGTGCATACACATGTAATGCCCTTTTCCCATCATCATCATCATCATCATCATCATCATTTATTTATACCCCGCCCATCCGGCTGGGTTTCCCCAGCCACTCTGGGTGGCTTCCAACTGAATATTAAAAACAATACAGCATCAGACATTAAAAACTTCCCTAAACAGGGCTGCCTTCAGTTATCTTTTAAAAGTAAAGTAGTTGTTTATTGCCTTGTCATCTGCTGGGAGGGCGTTCCACAGGGCAGGTGCCAGTTCCCTGTAATCTCACTTCTCACAGCGAGCGAACCGCCAGAAGGCCCTCAGCGCTGGACCTCCAGGCCAGCTGTTTAGGGTTCCCAGGCAATCTCCCATCCATGCACTGGCTAGATTTAGCCCAGCATCATTTCAGCATCCTGTGCCTTCAGTCCATGCCCTTGGACCAACCTTATAACATTTAGGCCTCACTGATACCTTTTGCTCTATATTTCGAGGGCACAGGTCAGTGCTTTAAGGCTTCATGTCTGAGCAAATGGCAGTGTTAAGCAAATGGCAAAGGGTAATTTAAAGCACAGACCTGTGCCTAGAAACATGGCACAAAAAGAAGTCTAGATGAGTCCCTACTTGTGTGTAAATCCCACAGACACCAGCAAAACTTCTTTCTCTGAGAAAAGCTTGTTCAGGATCCAGCTGTAAACCCTACCTGCCAAATTGTGCATTTCAGAGCAGTCACGACAAGGGCCATCTAAACTATTTCATAGCATTGGCACCGGGGATATGGGGAAAATGTGTATTAAAAAAGGAGAGGGAGAAATAGGTCAGCTCTCATTTGGAAGGAGCATCGGAAAGAGGAGTGAAACTGTAGAGTCAGCCTTGAGGGAAGCCATGAGGGGATTCAGGAACTAGGCCAATGAGGAAGTACAGGCACCTCTGTCCGACAGTTAAAAAAGGGTCAAGCAGCATTTAAAGTGGAAAGGAGAAGATCAAACGGTAAAATACAATTAACCCCTTGGCACTGGCAGCTGGGATTTCCTGACACGAACTGTTAATGCTGGCCTTAAGGGAATTGAAGAATCAAACAATAATAAGTCGAGTCTGGCAATAAAAAGGGTTGCTTTCAGGAAGCAAGGGAAAGACTCTCAAGCACATCCTGGCTGGCTGGCTGAACGTACTGAGAACTAAGCCAAACAACACATTCAATCAAAACCAGAAAATGTAGCGTGCTTGGGCCCTTCATTATATATATATATATATATATATGCAGGTTTTGGTGTCCTCGGGTGTCTTCCCGTGTAAAAGTTGGGGTGTCTAGGCGACGTTTCGACGAGGTCTCACTCGTCATCTTCAGGCTGGTGCTTTCGGCTTCTTGTTACTGGAACAGAGCAGGATCTCAGTGTTTGAGTTCCTATAAATACTGTTGAGGAGGTGTGGTGTATAGCCTCCAATGTTCTGGGCAGAGAGGAGGTTCCCAGGCTAGTGTGCCTTTTCTTCTTTTGTTCCTTAATTACTTGAGGGATATCTTGAGTGATTTCTTGAGTGATTTCCTGAATCCCACTTAGGTGGGTCATTAGGTGTGGATTAGTTGCTAAAGCCTTCGTGTCTTGAACTCTTGAACTTTGTGAAGAGTTTTTCTGAGAAGATGGCTGTACTGCACTTGGTTGTGCTCTGGCTTGGCTTCGTGTATAGGGGCGAGCTGTGGTTTTGTGGCCTGTGCCAGCCAGATCTGTGTAGGGATTGCAGGGGGGTGCAGCATCCGGAGGTGCCACCCTGGTTTGGCTACTGGATGGTGTCTGTAATTTATCTGTGGAGAGGGTCTGGGTTTGGGTCTGGTGTGGTTGATTGGTGATGGCGTTCTGTGTGCCTCTGGATCTGGTGTCAGATTTTGTGGGGAGGGCTAATTTCCAGATGTCTGGCAAGCGGGATGTGTCGTCACGCTTGTTCATGTTGTGAGGGTGTTTCTCTATCTCGATGGCTTCCATGATTATTCTCTTGTGGTGATGTTCCATGTTAAAGAGCAATTTGGAATCTGCAAAATTAATTTCGTGTCCTGTTTCTTTCATGTGTTGGAAAAGAGAGGAAGTTTTTTCTTCTTTTTTGACGGCATTCTTGTGTTCTGCGATCCGTGCATTTATTCGTCTGTTTGTTTGTCCAATGTACGTGGCTGGGCAGACTTTGCAGGGTATTTCATAGACCCCTTGGTTTTCCAACTGAATTTTATCCTTGGGGTTTCTGAGGATATTGGCTATTTTTTGGTTGGTGCAAAAGGCTGTTTTGATATTGTGTTTATGGAGGATTTTGCTAATTTTATCTGTAGTGCCCTTGATATAAGGAAGGAGGGCTATGCCATTGTTTTCTTCTGTGTCTTGGTTTTTGGGGGGTGTTTCTTTTTGGATTAGCTTCGTAACCCTGTTTTGCTGGTATCCATTGGCAATTAACACATTTGAGAGATTCTGTAACTCAGTTGTCAAGTGGTCTTCGTCAGCCAGGCGTTTGGTTCTGGAGATGAGAGTCTTGGCTACGGAGTTTATTTGTGCAGGGTGGTGGTGTGATTGTGCATGTAAGTAGCGGTTGGTGTGTGTTTTTTTCGGTAGATAGTGTGTCCTAGGGAGCCATCAGGTTTTTTGTAGATTAGGACGTCAAGGAAGGGAAGTTGGTTGTTGGCTTCTATTTCCATAGTGAATTGTATTTTGGGGTGTAGGCTGTTGAGATGTGTGAGGAAGCTATCCAGTTTTTCCTTCCCGTGTGGCCAAATTACAAAGGTGTCGTTCAAGACACGAAGGCTTTAGCAACTAATCCACACCTAATGACCCACCTAAGTGGGATTCAGGAAATCACTCAAGAAATCACTCAAGATATCCCTCAAGTAATTAAGGAACAAAAGAAGAAAAGGCACACTAGCCTGGGAACCTCCTCTCTGCCCAGAACATTGGAGGCTATACACCACACCTCCTCAACAGTATTTATAGGAACTCAAACACTGAGATCCTGCTCTGTTCCAGTAACAAGAAGCCGAAAGCACCAGCCTGAAGATGACGAGTGAGACCTCGTCGAAACGTCGCCTAGACACCCCAACTTTTACACGGGAAGACACCCGAGGACACCAAAACCTGCATTCCTGTACCCGTGAAAATCTACGAAAGCAAATATATATATATATATATATATATATATATATATGAGCTTCCCTTCCTCCTTTCACTGCAGGCATGGATTCACCAATGGGGGGCATCTGCTGATGAAGGGATAATAGCCAGGAAAACTAAATAGACCCTCCATGTACAGAGGCAGTGGACCTCTGGAGAGCAGATGCTGCAGATATCACCTTTACGCATATGGCTTGCCATACTTGAAAACAAGGATGCTTGAGCAGTTTGATCCTTTGCAAATTCACATGCAAAATGACTCGATCTGCACTGCTTTGTCCAGGGGCGAGGAAACTTTTTCAACCCAAGGGTTGGATCCCCTTCTGGGCAATCTTCTGCTAGTTGCCTGCCAATGTTGCATCAGGGGCAGAGTTTGGTAATACAGCGCCCTTAGTGGGGACAAAAATTGATGCTCCACCCCCAACCCCCAATATTTCTGATTTTCATCATAATTCCTTTTAATATAGTTGCTTTTCAATGGATCTCCTCAGTAGGTGTCCATATAAATATAGTATGTATGTATGTAGCAGTTTGAAAGGACGTTAAAGTGCAAGTAGATAAATAGGTACTGCTCCGGTAGGAAGGTAAACGGCGTTTCCGTGCGCTGCTCTGGTTTCACCAGAAGTGGCTTAGTCATGCTGGCCACATGACCCAGAAAAACTGTCTGAGGACAAATGTTGGCTCCTTCAGCCAGTAAAGCGAGATGAGCACCGCAACCCCAGAGTTGTCTGCGACTGGACCTAATGGTCAGAGGTCCCTTTACCTTTACCTGTATGTATGTATGTATCTATGTATTTTGCAGCCTAAGTCTGGCACTGGTTGCATGGGTCCAGGGGCAAAAACGAGCAGAGCGACAAAGATTAATTTTAACTTTGTGCAGTAGGCTACTTTCTACAGTCTCCCACAGACCCCTCTATAACCTCCAGCCAGGCAAGCAAAAGGCATTATTAGAGCTCATTGAAACATTCTAGCCAGAGGTGGTAAGAAGTATGCCCTGAGGATAGCCCTGAAAGCCAGACAGAGAGATCCTGGAGCCACATTTGGTGCTCCAAAGCTTAAAAGCTCTCCATCCCTGGCTTAGACAAATCGCCTTCGCTATCCATAGGATCCACATTTGCATGACAAGGTCCCGAGCCCCACCCCATTACTAAGATAATGAAACACACGGATACCAATATTTTGGGTTAAGGGGATAATTAAGGCCACAACTTTATTGGGTACAGATGTGAGCAGTATTGGCTTAGGCACTGGAACTGAACCGACTATATCTGACTCCTGCCATCATGCAGGTAGTCCCATAAGGGTCTACCACCAGTAGGGAGGAGCCCTGTTGATGTACATCAACTGAGAGCTCCCCCAGGGTCCCCGATGGGGTGGTGGCATCGCCCTAGCCCATGCCTGGGCTTTGTACAAGATCCACACCCCCTGGATCCCTTTAATGGAATACCCTTAAAGAGGAGGGGCAGGTGAATGCCACAAGCTTCCCTCCCTTAAACCAGATTTACCAATGCCTAAAAGGGACGCGTGTGGTGCTGTGGGTTAAAACACAGAGTCTAGGACTTGCCGATCAGAAAGTCAGCGGTTCGAATCCCTGTGACGAGGTGAGCTCCCATTGCTCGGTCCCTGCTCCTGCCAACCTAGCAGTTCGAAAGCATGTCAAAGTGCAAGTAGATAAATAGGTACCACTCTGGCGGGAAGGTAAACGGCGTTTCCGTGCGCTGCTTTGGTTCGCCAGAAGCTGCTTAGTCATGCTGGCCACATGACCCAGAAGCTGTACACTGGCTCCCTCGGCCAATAAAGCGAGATGAGCACCGCAACCCCAGAGTTGGCCATGACTGGACCTAATGGTCGGGGGTCCCTTTACCTTTACCAATGCCTAACCACCAAACCTTACAAATTTGTGGTGATTGCTACAAGGCAGGCGAAAACCACATGGCTGGTGCCAATTTGCCAAGTGGGGAAATTCCTACCTAGCCCCCTCAACAGGTGACCAACCGTAGTCCATAGCAAAGCCAAGATGGCGAATGCAGGAAAATACGGCGGGAGATCCAATGCAGGAGGAGATAAGGAGAATGAGCCCTGCCCACGTGGAGGTTTCAATCAGGTAAGCCATGCCCCCCGGTCAACCAGATTGGTCAGCCATGGGACATGACGCGGCTGGCATTCCCAATCATGTGGGCGGTGTTTCCACAGCCCCCGCTGTACACAGGGCGTGCTCGTGGCCTACCTGCAACTCCATCCCCCTAGGAAGAGGAGCGGTTTTCTCAGAATGTTGCAGCACAGATTCTGCCTTAATTGAGTTGTGTGCGATGATGCCCTTTCAAGTTGCATAAGCTGCAGGTGTAAACAGAGTTGGGCTGCTGCCCAGGAGGTGGAAGAATAAAAGAAGGAAGCGGGGGGCGGGGAGGGAATCAATGTTCTTTAGACCCTGATTCAGCCTTCAATCAGGACACACACCATAATTAGCAATCCCATTTGTTCTTGCTAAATGTTTAATTGCCAGTTAAATGTATTACAATTTTGTGGAGCCTGGGTAGCTCAGTTGGTTAGAGCATGGTGCTGATAATGGCAAGGTTGCAGGTTTGATCCCCGTATGGGACAGCTGCATATTCCTGCACTGCAGGGGGTTGGACTAGATGATCCTCAGGGTGCCTTCCAGCTCTACAGTTCTGTGATTCTATGATCCATTCTATGGTGTCATCAAATGGGTAGCTTAAGTCAAGGGAATCATGTAGGACCCTCGTATTTACGGGACCACCTTTCCTGGTATGCCCCACAGAGGACCTTAAGGACCATGAATAATCATAGTTTAGAGGTCCCGGGCTCTAAGGAAGTCAGACTATCCTCCACCAGGGCCAGGGCCTTTTCAGTGATGGCTCCGACCTGGTGGAATGCTCTGTCCCATGAGACTAGGACCCTGCAGGATTTAACCTCCTTCCGTTGGGTCTGTAAGACAGAGCTATTCCGCCTGGACTTAAATTTGAATTCAGCCTGATCTTTTATTTCCCTCCCCCTCCCCTTTTATGAAGATTACCCACTCTGAGACCCCACAGCTAATTCTCCCCTGGCCTCCTCACTGGCCCAAGTAGGACCAATTCAGCCAGCTAGCCCTGGGGATTATCTAATGTTTATTTCCCCTAAATTGATTTTTGATTTTTTGAATTTTATTGTTATTCATGTTTTTATATTGTATTTTATACTGCTTTTACAATTAAGTGTTTTAAATTTGTTGTTAGCCGCCCTGAGCCTGAACCAGGAAGGGCAGGGTATAAATAACAAATTATTATTATTATTATTATTATTATTATTATTACTACTACTACTACTACTACTACTATTATTATGTACGAGGTTGGCTGATGTCTGGCTGATAAATTCACCTGACCTACAGATGTATCAAAATGAGCAGGCTGTCAGTGAGGTCTAGGGCATTTTTAAATAGCACACATCTTTTGATTAATGGGACACACACTACATGGAAGCATGTCAGTCAGAACTTAGGTAGGGAATAATTTTTTAATATATTATAATGGCACAATAGCAAACCTACCAGGACATTGACCAGCAGCTTATTAGAACAGAATTGGAGGACAAAGACTCAAGCTGGATGGCCTCTGAAGAAGATACAGTTGTACCTTGGAAGTCGAATGGAATCCATCCCATTTGCGGCGTTTGGGAGCCAAACCGTTCGAGCACTAAGGTGTTTGGGATCCAAGGTGTGACTGTATTTGAAATTTAGCTCTGTAAATACATTTCCATGCTCTGGGAACTTATTCCACCTTTCCCCTTGGCATGCAGGCTTAAAATGCAAAACGACAAACCCTGCAGGACTTGGAGCACAAAATGACCCTCACTTGAAGTACCTAATGAGAACATGCATAATCATTCGGAAAATCCTACCCTTTCAAACAAAGCAAAGAAAAGAAAAGAAAAGGAGATACAGTGGTACCTCGGGTTACATACGCTTCAGGTTACATATGCTTCAGGTTACATACGCTTCAGGTTACAGACTCCGCTAACCCAGAAACTGTACCTCGGGTTAAGAACTTTGCTTCAGGATGAGAACAGAAATCATGCTCCGGCGGCACAGCGGTAGCGGGAGGCCCCATTAGCTAAAGTGGTGCTTCAGGTTAAGAACAGTTTCAGGTTAAGAACAGACCTCCAGAACGAATTAAGTTCTTAACCCGAGGTACCACTGTATATCCACTTTTTGAAGATAATTTAAACATTCCTAGCATATTTAGGGAAGTTTTTAATGTTTGATGTTTTATTGTGCTTTTAATTCTGTTGGGAGCAGCCCAGAGTGGCTGGGGAAACACAGCCAGATGGGCAGGGCATTATTATTATTATTATTATTATTATTATTTATTTATTTAATAATAATAATAATAATAATAATAATAATAATAATAATAATAATATAGTGGCAATTTTTGGTGTGGGAGGAATATCTATGGAAACTGCATGTTCCCGAAAAATGGTGAAGCTAGACATCACTCCCAGCTGCCTCCAGACAGCTGAGCGGTAGTGTTTGTGGATTTCCATTTTACTATTGATATTACATGGACTTTATTTGGTGGTTAAAATGCCATGTGGCCTCTTGAAAACACACACACACACACACACACACACACACACACACACAATATGGATTGACAATTTTACTTTGCCCTTCTTGAAACTGTCTTTTGTTCTCTTTGTCCACAAAGAGCCCTAATGCTCAAGGTTACGATTCATGTAAGCACTGTGCATGTTCTTATCCTGCTGAGCTTTATTTTATAGCACATAGAGTGACATTGCAAGATCAACAGTAAAGTCTGTAAAAAAACAAAATAAAATGCAGGCGCACAAACTTCTCCCTGGATTTTGTTTTGCTCTAACACATTTTCATTCTGAGCTTCTCTACATTGAAAGAATCGAGGAATTTATGAGATCACTTAAAGCAAAGCCAGAATGGATTGCTTGTAATTTCCAGATCCTTTAGAAGGATTGCTTGTTTTACTTCTCATTGAGAAATTGTGTTGTAACTTGTGGTTTACTAAAATCGAAAGAGTGTCGAGCTGAAAGACTGGAGCCTAGAAATAACCAAAAGGACTCCTATAATGTATAGCAGAGTTCCAAGAGAAAAAACCCTGCTCTATAAATTTAGTGCTTAGCATGACCGCTTTATCCTAAACAATAATAGATATTGTGCATGTGACTGTATTTTAGGACACATTTCTTAAAAATCTGGATATTCCTTTTCTCTCCTGAATTTGGCCTCAGTTAAATTCTGCAATACATTTGTACCTTGGATCTTGAACCCCTTGCAAGTCAAACATTCTGGCTCCCAAACACCACAAACCCAGAAGTGAGTGTTTCAGTTTGTGAACGTTCTTTGGAACCTGAATGTACAGCGTGACTACTGCAGCTTCCAATTGGGTGTAGGAGCTTCCTGCAGCCAATCAGAAGCTGCGCCTTGGTTTCTGAATGTTTTGGAGTCAAATGGACTTCCAGAATGGATTCCATTCAATCAATTCTGCAAGATTATGCATAAATTGCTCAAATGATTTACAGAGTGACTGTGTTGGGAAACCTAGCCGTTAAACAATCACATATCCCCCAAAATTTCTCTGGTGAAAATTGCGGCATCCTATTTCATAATGAGGGGCGCGGGTGGCATTGTGGGTTAAACCACAGAGCCTAGGACTTGCGAGCCAGTGTGGTGTAGTGGTTAAGAGCGGTAGTCTCGTAATCTGGGGAACCGGGTTCGCATCTCCGCTCCTCCACATGCAGCTGCTGGGTGACCTTGGGCTGGTCACACTTCTCTGAAGTCTCTCAGCCCCACTCACCTCACAGAGGGTTTGTTGTGGGGGAGGAAGGGAAAGGAGAATGTTAGCCGCTTTGAGACTCCTTAAAGGGAGTGAAAGGCGGGATATCAAATCCAAACTCTTCTTCTTCTTCTTGCCAATCAAAAGGTCGGCGGTTCGAATCCCTGTGATGGGGTGAGCTCCCGTTGCTCGGTCCCTGCTCCTGCCAACCTAGCAGTTCGAAAACACGAAGTGCAAGTAGATAAATAGGTACTGCTCGAGCGGGAAGGTAAATGATGTTTCCATGCGCTGCTCTTGTTGGCCAGAAACAGCGTAGTCATGCTTGCCACATGACCCAGAAGCTGTACGCCGGCTCCCTCCGCCAATAAAGCGAGATGAGCGCCACAACCCCAGACTTGGTCACGACTGGACCTAATGGGCAAAGGTCCCTTTACTTATTCCATAATGATAATTTTATTATTTGTACGCCACCCATCTGACTCGGTTGCCCTAACCACTCTGCACCACTTCCAACATATGCAATGGCATAATAAAACATTAAACATTAACAAACTTCCCTATACAGGGCTGCCTTTAGCTGTCTTCTAAAGGTTGTATAGTTACTTGTCTCCTTGGCTCGGGGGTCACATAACTCCATACCCTCCAACATGTCTCCGATGAAAATAGGGACATCCTAAGGAAAAGTGGGACATTCTGGGATCAAATCAGAAATCAAGACGGCTTCTGTAAATCTGGGACTGTCCCTGGAAAATAGGGACATTTGGAGGGTCTTCAATCAAGGAAGGGGGGGGGGCTTATAAGCTTTGTACCCTTTTGCCAACCCCTAAGGGTAGGGGTTGGCAACCTAAGGCCCATGGGCCACTAGTGGCCCACAGGGGTCATTTAACTGGCCACCGAACTGAGCCACCCACTAGGCAAGTCCTTGCACGCTGCCGTTCCAGTACTTCCGGGTTTGCTGCAGACATTCGCCGGAATGGACACTAGACAAGGCGGACGTTCACAGAGGTATTACTGTATGCCCTGTGACATTTTGTTCTAATAGGGGGAAATAACGTTAAACAGCCTAGGCCTCTGCCCCTGTTTTGCTGACAATTTATAGTGGTTTGTCAGTAAGCTTCCATCGTACGACGTGCCAATATGCTCAAAACAGGCATATCGTAGCGGAGCAAACACAACTTTCTTATTGAATGTCTATTTGAAATAACAATCTGGAGTAAGCAAATATGCTTACAATTACAATCTATCATGATATGACACCACCATTCAAGAGAGGCCCTTCATCCAGCAAGTCGCCTAGAAGGAATCCACTTTCCTCATAGCCTTCCCACAGCTGCTGTAAACACAGCCGGCCTAGTGGAATGTCAAAGATTATTTGTGAGGTCTGTCACAGTAGCTCCTCCACTTGCCACGTGGAAACTATTATGCAGCAAAATAAATAAATTACATAAATAAATTAAAGCAGCATGTTATCAGTAAAAACAACAGCTGCGGGGTCTCGGCGATCAAATGGGGTAGCCTGATCCAAGCATTGTCAAAATCAAAAGGACAGATGTTGATGACATGCAGACCTTTATTTATCGAGTAGTAAATTACCAGCTCTCTTTCCTGCCGCTGGGTTATACAAGGGATGGGTAATCTTTGTCCCCAAACACACACCCAGGTTGCTGGACTACAGCCATCAAGCGTTGGATCTGTGTGGGCAGACCTCAATTTCAGTTTGTCATCTGACACTCGTCCCCCCCCCCCGCTCCAAAATATATTCAGTTCTGTTCTGAATGGTTCATTTAAGATCTGTTCTCTGCATTTCTGCACTTCAGTGCTAATTTCACCCGACCTACACACTTTTGTATTTCTAATATGCACATTTTTTTGCAAGCAATTTCCCATACTATAATGCATTGTTGTTTGTTATGTCCATCAGTGTGTGCATGCTTAATTCAGAGAAGCTGTGGCAAGTGGTGCTGGAGAGGTCATAATGTTTAATGGTAGTAGCTCTATAAATACAAAAGCAAATAATTTCTGAATGTAGCACATATTTTTGATATAAAAATCCTTACGTTAAATAAACGAATTACTGATTTATTTCCCCTCTTTTTTGTGTTTTCAATCATCTTTTGGGTTCTACCACAGTATTAATCCATGCAGTAATGCCCGAAGTGAATTATCCCCCAACTCCAAGGAAAGGTAAATATAGCGAGCTCTACAAATTGTGTGTGTGTGTGTGTTGTGACCTCCTCTTTCTAGAAGAAGAAGAAGAGTTTGGATTTGATATCCCGCCTTTCACTCCCTTTAAGGAGTCTCAAAGCGGCTAACATTCTCCTTTCCCTTCCTCCCCCACAACAAACACTCTGTGAGGTGAGTGGGGCTGAGAGACTTCAAAGAAGTGTGACTAGCCCAAGGTCACCCAGCAGCTGCATGTGGAGGAGCGGGGAAGCGAACCCAGTTCCCCAGATTACGAGACTACCGCTCTTAACCACTACACCACACTGGCTTTCTGCCACAATCCAAAATATTGGTCAACATTTACAAAACTGCTGCTCTTTTTACATTCTTTTTTAAAAATAATATTTATTAAGTTTTCCAGTTTGACCATCCAACAAAGGCCACATTAAAGACATTCTGAATTATAGAATAATCAAACAGTCCAAATATTAAGCCAAATCATAAATCTTTGTTTGACTTCCCATACTCTGAGCTCCAAGCTCTTTTTGCAATTTGTAGCATTCACCAACATTCCTTCTGCTTGTGACCATTCACAGCTTTGCAGGAAGAAAGGAAAGGAAAGGTTAGGGAGATGATTTGATTTGTTGTTGTTTGTTATAATATTACCCCCCCCCCAATGGAGGACAGAGGATGTCTTGCTGCCTGGTGGTGTGTGTCATTCACATTTAATTATTATAAATATTTTCTTTTGTTTCAGAGAATACATTTGGGGCTAGTGTGGTTTATTAGAAAGAGGATCTATAACTTTTGGAGTTTGCATATGGATTTATATGCCCATCCCCACCCCCCAAAAAACTAATAAGCCATTTTAATAAACCGTTTCATAAAAATTGTTGTTTCTATGGTTGTTATTGCTGTAATAAAACACATCTAATTCTCTGTCCTACCCCCACTGCCACTTTCTTGGTGGTTCTTCTTCTTTCAAAAACATGTGGCCAGCACATATTATCATGCAAAGGCCTAGACAGACTTATTACAATACCCCTTGGGACATGCAAATGGATACTTGAAGATGGGCAATCAATAACAGCAGCAAGACTGTAAATAGTGATAGCCAGCACACAACGCCATCAGGAGAATAGAAAACAACAGCCATTTCTGCAAACTGTAGCCAAGATCATACCATTTTGCATATTGAGGCCCCGTGACCACCCTGTTCCCTAAGGTGCAACTAACTAGACGATGCACGGCATATTGATTTGGGATCAAATAAAGCCACAACGTTACAGGTGTGAGGTTTGGCCATAGGCATAGTGGTAAGCCAAGACTAGGCTCCAACCAAGACTAGGCTTACTGAATGCCTATCCACCTTACAGAGTTGTGACAATTGCTGTGAGGTAGACGAAAACCCAAATGGCAGTGCCAATTAGCCAAGTAGGAATAATTCCTGCCCGGCCCCTGAAAATTAGGCGACTGACATTGTCCATAGCAAGGTTGTACCATCCGTGAGAAACCTTAATCTGAGGGAGGGAGAGTGAGAGAACCAGCGCAGCGAGAGAGAGGCTGAAAGGCCCCGCAAGCCAGGCATTTAAATTTCCCCCAAGCCAAGGGCCACAATTGGTTGGTTGGTCCCTTGCCCAGGGAAATGCCCACTAATTCCTGCCGCCATTGGCCCATTGGGCAGCAGGAAGATGATCCGGCCTGTGATAGGCCGGTTTACCAGGGAAGCTCATGCCCGCAAAGCCACCCACCCTATAAGGGGGCAAACAGAATTAACGAACAGGTTTTGAGTAACAATAGCACAATTAAAGCACAGACAGGTACAGTACAGAGAACCCAATCCTAGTGGCTACCAATGAGTAGATTTCTTCAGGGAGCTGGAAAACCAAAATATTTTGATTGGTTGGTTGATTATGGAATTTCTATGCCAGTTGATGTTATTAAAAATATTTATGAGCCACGTACAAAAAACTGAAGCAGGAACAGACAACTTAATTACCTATTACAAAAATACACAGTTATTAAAATGTTACATTAATACAAAGTTGCACACAGACGCACGCACGCATGTATTCACTTTCCTTCTGATACCCTAACCCTAACCCTCCCTCTCAGCCTCCAGCTTCTCACCCAAGGGCCATGCAAACTCTCAGCTCACTCAAAAAAGTCTCACAATGAGCAGAGTTCCCAGAAACAGCGGACATCCCACTAGTCTCTCACTTTAGATTTGCTTTTTATGGGAAGGCCCAAGGTGGGGGGTAATTTCTCAGGTTGCCCACAGCTGTGTCCTGTTCAGTTGAACTCTTCACACCAGGTGTAGCAGGTTTGTTGAGGTTCCCAGGGGGTCGGTTCTCAACCTGTGGGTCCCCAGATGTTGATGGACTACGACTCCCAACTCCCATCATCCCTGAGCTCTGGCCTTGCTAGCTAGGGGTGATGGGAGTTGTAGTTCAACAACATCTGGGGACCCACAGGTTGAAAAAGGCTGGTCTAGAGGATGGGAAAATGCCCCCCCCTCCACTCACAACTCTTTTTATCACCCTCTGTCCATTCCTTCTCCTCCTCCAGCATTATCTTTTTCAAAGCAAAATAGATTTCATCTTAGCATGTTCAGTATCAGCCATGTTTTGGACTTCAGCCCAGCCCGGAAAATGTTTAGTATGTGAAACTTCACTATATAATCATAATGTCAGACAAGCATGTCATCCTGATGGCATTTTTGGAAGTGTTTGTCTCTGCAATGAATGAATCTGTAATTGAGAGATTGTAATTGGCACAGCATTTTGCATTTCATTTGGCAGAGATCAATTAGAAAGTAATACAGGAATACATATAATGCGCTTCCTAATTACATCTAATATTCACTCAATCATAATGGTACTACATTTGCAGATGATCTAATGAAAGCTTTCTTACAGAGTTGTCCTGAAACACTGCAGAGTTTATAGAAAACATTTATTTATTTATTTATTTTTAGTTTTTTGCTTGCGAAAACAATTGGTGATAATATAGAAACCTTAGAGCACGGGTGTCAAACACAAGGCCCGCGGGCCGAATCCGGCCCGCCAGACCTCGTCATGTGGCCCGTGTAGCCGCCACCAGCCGCCAGCCTTCACCTTTTATTTTCGCTTTTTTTTTTTTTTGACACAAGAAAGCTGCCTCTTCAGCGCATGCGCGGCAGCCTACAAGCCAGAGAACATCTGCCCTCTAGCGGCGCCTGCCGTTCTACACAGGAAACCTCCACTTTACATGCATTCAGGAAACCTCCATTTGTTTTTATATTGAGCGCATGCCATCCTACAGATACAACCGGCCCTTTGAGGGTGACCAAACTGCTGATGCGGCCCCCGAAGAATTTGAGTTTGACACCCCTGCCTTAGAGGGACAATTAGTTATGATCGCCCAATTCAACCAGACTGAGCGAAAATTTCAGCTCCAGAGTAGATTCAATGAGGTCAATAAGCCTACGCTATGGAAAGCAATTTAGAAGGGAAAAAAAATCATGTTCCTACTGAATACATTTGGATATGGGATGGGAATAGAAAGCCAGTGATTATCTCAAAATCACCCTGAAAGCTTCAAAAGTCAACAAGCTTGCAATTAGACAAGCGTTTCAAAATACCTTATATAAATGCAAAACAGGTGGGATAATCAAGGAATCTAGTCTCCATCTACTTCCCATTAACCATCTGACCTAGCATTGACTGGTCACATCAGAGTTTTAGCTGAAAACATCCAAGAAGCAGGGGATGCAACTGGGTTGGAGGGAAATAGCAAAACAAAATTTAAAGACTACAGAAGTCTTGCAAAGGAAACGAAAACTACTCCATATAATGCCGTAAAAAAAGAAGATACTCTTTTCTGTTTTAAACGGAACACATTCTACATAAAGGAGCCAGTAGGACAAAGTCCCAATGCCAAAATGAGAGAGAGCCTTTAACAAAGAGAGAGAGAGAGAGAGAGAGAGAGAGAGAGAAAGCTTTTTGTAAAGCTATAGAGTTTCCACAAAGCAGCCTCCTGCAGACCTTTGAGAAGATAAACAGCCCTTTTAAGTGCAACTTTCCTTTTAAAAAATCCCTTCAACTTGCAGGTACAAGACATTCTCAGCACCAAACGAAGAATTCCCAACCCACCTTCCATGCTGCTCTCACACACAGCCCATTGTTTTGAAACAGACTAGAGGAATCTGTGATACCAGCAGTACTCTAAGATGTCAATGGAAATAGTGGAAGATGGGGGAAAGGAGATATTCCAGGAGCAAATATCCACCCCACGTACACACATCTCCCTCACAAATAACATTTCTAGCCTAGCAGTGGGGAAAGACCTCCTGAAATTATAGCTGTACCAACTGCTGGAATGAAAATATTTCAGAATGCTGGAAATGCCAGAGCCCTAAGATCTTTATTTATAATTCAGCAGTCAGGCAAGAGAATAAAGATATGGGGAGTTCAGAGGAAATAAACCACACACTATTTTTTATTTTACCTTTTCAGGTATACTATCCTTTTCCACAGTGTAAGAAATAGACATAGAGACATATGGAGAACCCACCTTTTCAGCAATGATAGTGTTTCCTCCTGCTACAAAGGTTCCTACTGAACAGTAACCTTTAAACTTGAATCAAAACTTGCTGTGAGTGAAGTATTGTGAAAACTTAGGGCTGCTTGGAGAAATTTTGCGAGCTGAGTATGATTGAAACTTTCTAAGTTCCCATTAAAAAAGACCCCAACCCAGATGTTTCCACTGAGGGAGAACTTCTAAATTCAGTTCACATTTCAATACATCTGAAATATGCAAGCTAGAGAAGTGCAAAACCTCACTGAAAATGTTCACTTGTCCAGTCCTGACCTGTTTTTTGTTACCTCTCAGTTATTTACAGTCTTTATTTGAAGATACTTTACTTGACGAAGATCATGGCCACTTGTCCCATCACCTCCTGGCAAATAGAAGGGGAGGAAATGGAGGCAGTGAGAGATTTTACTTTCTTGGGCTCCATGATCACTGCAGATGGTGACAGCAGCCACGAAATTAAGAGACGCCTGCTTCTTGGGAGGAAAGCAATGGCAAACCTAGACAGCATTTTAAAAAGTAGAGACATCACCTTGCCAACAAAGGTCCGTATAGTAAAAGCTATGGTTTTCCCAGTAGTGATGTATGGAAGTGAGAGCTGGACTATAAAGAAGGCTGATCGCCGAAGAATTGATGCTTTTGAATTATGGTGCTGGAGGAGACTCTTGAGAGTCCCATGGACTGCAAGAAGATCAAACGCATCCATTCTTAAGGAAATCAGCCCTGAGTGCTCACTGGAAGGACAGATCGTGAAGCTGAGGCTCCAATACTTTGGCCACCTCATGAGAAGAGAAGACTCACTGGAAAAGACCCTGATGTTGGGAAAGATGGAGGGCACAAGGAGAAGCGGACGACAGAGGACGAGATGGTTAGACAGTGTTCTCGAAGCTACAAACATGAATCTGACCAAACTGCGGGTGGCAGTTGAGGACAGAAGTGCCTGGCGTGCTCTGGTCCATGGGGTCACGAAGAGTCGGACACGACTGAACGACTAAACAACAACAACTTGAAGATAAAACCCCAAATAAAACCCTCAACTTTTGCTTTAAGTGAAATTTTGGTGGCATGTTCCTGACAGGAATCTCCCCCATTCCTTTTATACTAACTGCTATGTCTGGCCTGGCCTTCCTTCATTTAAATCAGCTTTCCTGAAACTTGTACTGTCTAGATGTTTTAGAGCCCATCAACCCCAGCCAATATGGTCAATAGTCAGCATTGACAGGAGTTATAGCCCAAAACATCTGGAAGTTGAGAAACGCTGTTTTAAATGGACTGCAAAAGTGTTTAGCTGCAAAAAAGCAGCACAAAAGTATTGTTGTTTCTTTTTTGCAGCAATTGATTTGGAGCCTTTTCAGTAGTTCAGAGTCTAGTTCACGTCAGTCAGAGACACTTCATAGGCTGCCTGGTTCAGCATAGGGTCCACCATCCCACACATTTTTCAGAAATCAAAGAATGATTATAAAACTTACAACTTAGAAAAGGATGCATGAAATTTGCAGGCTTACTAGCCCCTCCAGAGTGGGCAACACCTGACTAATGAAAAGCAAATAGGTTCATAGGCATTTGTGATGGCCACCTTTAAAGTTTGCTTGTTCGATTGATTTTATTTTATTTTTTTAAAGGGAACACGTATACATCTTAATTTGGGGTGAGAACTGGATGAAATTTGCAGGCAAGTTTGCTTCTTCCAAAAACATGAATCTGCCAGTTTTGAAAAGGATAGTAGGTTTTTCCTGTAACGGCAGCCATTACACTTTTAGAAATGGATAGAAAGTGTCACATATTATAAAATAATAATAATTTAATATTTATACCCTGCCCACGTGGCTGTGTTTCCCCAGCCACTCTGGGCGGCTTCCAACAAAATATTTAAAATACATTAAAACATCAGTCATTAAAAACCCCCCTAAACAGGGTTGCCTTCAGATGTATTCTAAAAGTCAGATAGTTGTTTGAACCGCCAGAAGGCCCTCAGAGCTGGACTTCAGTGGCTGAACAATGGGGGTGGAGTCACTCCTTCAGGTATACTGGGCCGAGGCCGTTTAGGCTTTTAAAGGTCAGCACCAACACTTTGAATTGTGCTTGGAAACATACTGGGAGCCAATGAAGATCCTTTAGGACCGGTGCTTTATGGTCTCGGCGGCCGCTCCCAGTCACCAGTCTACCTGCCACATTCTGGATTAGTTGCAGTTTCCGGGTCACCTTCAAAGGTAGCCCTACGTAGAGCACATTGCAGTAGTCCAAGTGGGAAATAACTAGAGCATGCACCACTCTGGTGAGACAGTCTGCGGGCAGGTAGGGTCTCAGCCGGCCTACCAGATGGAGCTGGTAGACAGCCGCCCTTGACACAGAATTAACCTGGGCCTCCATGGACAGCTATGAGCCCAAAATGACTCCCAGGCTGCGTACAGTTCAGGGGCACAGTTACCCCATTCAGGACCAGGGAGTCTTCCACACCAGTCCACCCCCTGTCCCCCAAGAAAAGTACTTCTGTCTTGTCAGGATTCAACCTCAATCTGTTAGCCGCCATCCATCCTCCAACCACCTCCAGGCACTCACACAGGACCTTCACCGCCTTCACTGGTTCCTTCCCTTTAACATTCATTTTGTGATGGGAAGACCTACAATGGTTTCACTTTCCAGGTAAATTCATTCCCTCGGATTATAAGTCTGGCCTGGCAGTTATATGTAGCAGCAGCAGCAAGAGTACACGTACAGCCAATTAAAAGTTGGTTTTATTCCAGAAAAGCATGCCACTTGTCCGGAGCGCTCTGCCCCCGTGACTTATGGCTACCCTGATGATGACTCAACTAAACCCTCAGCGTTGTTCCCCTTCCTCCGGAAACAACACATGAAAATGAATCTCTTCCGTCCCTTCTGTGATGTCAATTCCACCTTTTCTTGTACCCCTCTTCTGAGTTTTTGCGCGCTGAGAGGTTTGAAAACTGGCTCGTACAAGCTGTTGTCTTCTAAGTCCTGTGTTTCTCTGGGTTGTAAACTCTCCCCCTGCACTTTCCTCTGTTATTCCCATAGCAAACCTCCCTTTTCGCCCCCTGGGCTGCAGTACAAGTCTGACAGCTGCTGTTGCTCGCTTGCTGGCTCCAGCCTGACATTATAGTTGAGTCATCCCACCCTCTTCTCACTCTTTGGTTGTTTGTTCCCCTTTCCCCTTAACCCCAACCTAGTACAGTGGTACCTCGGGTTAAGTACTTAATTCATTCCGGAGGTCCATTCTTAACCTGAAACTGTTCTTAACCTGAAGTACCACTTTAGCTAATGGGGCCTCCTGCTGCCGCCACGCCGCTGGAGCACGATTTCTGTTCTTATCCTGAATCAAAGTTCTTAACCTGAAGCACTATTTCTGGGTTAGCGGAGTGTGTAACCTGAAGCATATGTAACCTGAAGCGTATGTAACCCGAGGTACCACTGTATTATTCTTTAATATAATAAGCTTACAGATACTACCTTTCCTTTCAGCAGCATGAAAAAATAACTGGCTCAATGAGGTGCCACAAACCATTTCAAAGGTTTCTGCTCTATAGTGTGCCACCTTGTGCACATCCCACTACACCTCTGAGAAGCTGAAAAACTTTCCAAGGCACCTGTCTTGCCTTGTGATGCAAGATTAGTTCAGATCCAGTACACACCCACATATCTTCCTGACATACTCATTTAAATGCATAATGAATACAAGTCTCTCCACAGGCCCTCACAGGCAACTATTGTCTTTGTAGACTATGGTTGCCAAATATTTTTGAGACAGGACTCCTGCACCTTTACTACCTGCCTAGCACACAATAGCTTTATAGCCAGAGTTTGTTCCATCACTGCATACCCAGGCTTGTAATAATCACTTCAGCTGCTAAACCTTTGACTCTGTGGTGAAGAGTGAATGTGGTGAATGGACCACTGGTAAACCAAGGAATTCTGAGGAAGATCGGCAGCCAACAAACCAAGAGACAGATCTTTCTGAGCAAGCACGCGAACCAGGGAAGCAGGAAGAGCGCCTCACGGCTGATCCCCAACAGTGCCCTACAGCTGTTTTCTGGAAGTGGGGAATCAGTAGCCCTCAAGGGGATAGGCTGTGATTGCTGCATGCTGTTCCACACCGAAGAAGGAGGCCGAGGGGAGCCTCAGCGATCTGGGGAAACAACAGGAGCTCTATGGAGCAGATCCAAAGAACTGACCGAGCAGGGGAAAACAGGGGTGAGTCCTCAGCCGTGGGCAGTTTAAATAGCTTGTATCATGCCCCTGGACCGTCTGGATTGGACGGCCTAAGGATGATGTGGCTGAGGACCATCCAATGGCACAGGGGCTATCCCGCCCCATGTGCATGGGAAGAGCTTGCTCCCAGCCTGCACCATCATCTCCCCGGGAACAGGAAATGGCTTAATAATCACTTCACCCGTTAAATCTTTGTTTCTTTTGCCATGAATCGGCAACCACAACTGTGTCACAATGGATGGGCTGAAGTGCATTTTGATAAGCAGATGATCCAGAAACATTTTTTTAAAAAAACACACAAAGATAATGGGAAACCAATAAACGTGAGCTCAACACTCTAGCCTATTTTGTAACTCTCTTCCGGCCACAAGCAGCTAATAGTATAAAATCCCTGAACAATAAATTAGGTGCTTGAGTTGAGAAGAAATGTCTGAGTAATCCCCATGCCCTCCTCTTCTGCTGTGAAATGCAGCTATTGTAAGCAAGATCCACTTGCAATGTGAACAAAGGAGCTCGACTGTCACCGGTAGATTATTACAACACCACACAGCTATATTTTCTAGAATAAAAACCCAGCATGCAGACTCTGGGGCAGAAGTCTAGGGTACCACAGCCCTTTCTCTCAGATGGCGTGGGATACAACTGACCCTTAGCCTTACCCTAGATTGAGCCTAGGGGGCTGCTCATTGCTCACCAAGACTTGACTTTGAGTCGAGGCTTGAATTTAAATCTGCAATAAGCAAAGTGGAGGGGGAAGTACTTTAACATTCTTAGAAAAGTACCAAATTGTGATTTTTGTGGAGAGTGGATCCGCAGCAGCCCTGGCTAGGTGGTCAGGTTCCATTAACTGAGTGAAGAGGAAGCTGAAAGAAAATTACATAGTGTTGTTTCATCTCTTTCTAGTTCCTTTCCAATGCCATTTTCAAATCCCAGCCAACCTCTCCTTGCTCATCCCCACCCAGGCTGCTCCTCTCTCACTCACACTAAAACCTTCCAGGAAGTTGTGGGGCTTTTAGCTGCCTGCTTGGCTCTCATGTCTATAATCCCACCCTACAATGTCCTCATCAGCCTTTGAAGCTACTTGGACTGGAGAGAGAGTGAAATGAGTCTCCTGGTGCCTTGTAATGTTGGGATAATGTGGTCTGCCATCCAGCCATTAGCTTCACTTTTCACAACTGCCATTGCCTGCTTTGCCTCAGATAAATTTCAACCAAATTTGCGTGGACAGGTGAAGTCCCCCCAAACCCTGGGCAACCCCTATGTGGAATAACAACTCACGACAACGTGCTATGGGATTAAAATTGGTCACAATTTTATTATGTTTCAGATGTGGGTAGACCTTGGCTCAGACATTGGGCGTTTATCCCTCCCAGCCCCCCGCTGGGGATCTAGGGGACATCAGGGTTATCCAGAGTGTGTGTGGGGGGGGATGGGCTGGCTCTGGAGAACATATGTTCAAACAGAGAGAGCCCACCCCCGTTACGCCGCTGTCGCAGGGGAGAGCAATGACAACCTCTTGGCATATGGCCAAAGCCTCTCCTCAAAACCACCCCTTTAACAGGAAACCCTGGTATCGCTGCCGCAAAGAGAAGGGGGGCGTGAGTCACCGCTACACACCCACCCCCAATTTAGGGAAGATAGACTAAAGGATTCCGCCCAAGGCCTGATACCGCCAATGTTGTAACGTTTTGCTGCGGGAAAGGCAAACCTGCCAATGCAGGAGAATTCCTTTCCGGCCCTTCAACAGCGACCTTGACGTAACAGTGCCCGTGTACCTGTGGAGAAAAGGTTAACCTGCAAAAGAAGTCTTAACTGAGGGTGGGTAGGGTAGGAGAAGCTCTGGAGCCAGCTGATGATTCCCAGGTAAGATTATCCCTCTATTGTGTGGGCAGGGTGGTCCCTCCCCCTACCTGGCCTGATCACCTGGGCAACGCCTCCCCAGGCAGGATTGGGCAACTGGCTGAGGTAGGCAGAGACCTCCAGGTATCCCACCTGGGGAAGGCGAAGCCAAGCCTGTGTTAATTGTGCTGCATAGGGTCCAGGGGGCTGCACGCAACCACACAATGGGTGCCCTCCATTTAATGTGGGGAGCAGTCATTCCCCACTGAGTTTGTTTACCATAGCATGGAGGGCATCTCGGAGGTTGCATTTTGTTAGGCTAGATTCTCCATTTCTGGGGTGAGATCGCTTGGGTGGGCTGTCTGCAGGGAATTTTTAATTGATTGATTTATTAAATTTGTATACTGCCCTATACCCGTAGATCTCAGGGCGGTTCACAACATAAAATTACAATATAAAAACACAAGAAATGGGATAGCTTAACCTATCCCAATATCTCCCATCCTGGTTTTGAATGTAGATGTCTTCCT
Source organism: Podarcis tiliguerta (assembly GCF_965153285.1). Classification (NCBI taxonomy): domain Eukaryota; kingdom Metazoa; phylum Chordata; class Lepidosauria; order Squamata; family Lacertidae; genus Podarcis; species Podarcis tiliguerta. The sequence continues at coordinate 76,722,291 of NC_139539.1, forward strand.
AGTACACCCTGCCCCTGTCCAAGGAGGAGGATAAACTAAGGAAAATCCTTTAAAAATATGTGCATAAAACAGTCACAAAACACATACATACCAGGAGGACTACTTATGAGGTGAAGTGAGGTCTTACTCTCTTGTTTTCTTCTCTTCCATTCTGCAGCTCACTTGGGCCAATCACTCTCTCAGCCTAACCTACTCCACAATCTGCAGTTGTTTAATTTTGTATAAGTCTTTCTTCCATTCCGTAGTCCACGAATGCAGAGAGATGTCTATAGTTCGCAGCAAAATATACCCCCTCCCGCCGCACGGTTTGAGTGAGCTATCCAGCCAGTGAGGTCCAAGCTGGCAAGTGTATACAGCTGCAGCTATATAGAAAATATGTTTGAGTATTCAGGAGGAAACTCAAGAAAACCATTTCCAAGGAGAGTATCAAAATGCAGCACAGGTTGAAACTTGTCTGAAAAACAGTCAGGAAACTTCAGACGGTCTCCAACTCAGCTGGATTTGAGAATATGAAATAAGTCACTGGTCAATTATAAGCATCCTATCCTGAGCAATCTACCAATATAATTGAAGTGTCTCAGTGAGGAATATGTCTTCAGAGGCTTCATCCTAGGCTCAGTTGTGTGATCTCCATTAAAATGAGAAGGCTTTTTTTTTTGACTCCGTGGAAGTGCAGGTATCATCGCTTCTTCTTTTTAAAAAAGTCACTTGTGTGAAATCTTAATCATATTCACACTGTTATTTAGAGCCATCTGGAGTTAATCCTGGAGATTAATTTAAAGTGGAAGATGTCTGTAAGGAATTTATTTTGATCTGTAATAAGCATGCTCCATGAAGATTTGGTTGGGTGCAGGGAATTATCTGTCATGCGACGCTCCTCACATATTTTGACTTTTAAAAGGCTGGCAGTAAGCCTGGACCAATTTCAGGAAAAAAAATGCTAAATCCCTTGTCTGTGGGAATCATATTTTACTATTTCTACATATTCACACAGTGCTCACACATACATATTCATGAACATATCACAATGGTGATCACAATTCCTTCCCATTAAACTGCTTTCCGTGTGCCTGTGGATGAGCAAATCAGTCTGTTTTCAGTCTAAATCCCATACAACAACCCGTGATACACACACACACACACACACACACCCCACATTGAAATACATACACATTCCTACACAATTTTTATCCATGCATATTTATCCATGAGGATCAGGTCAGTTGGTATCAGAATTCACAAATGCAAATTCCTCAAGCATCTCCATCAACAACCTGGTTGGATGATGGGGACATCTACACATGTCACATGATGAGGCTGGGATGAAGGGTTAAAAAGGCCAATACTATATGTAATGCCATGTGGTGGAATCACATTTTTAAATGTTCCCTTTGCATAAAAAATATTATAAAGAAGCAGCACAGAGGGAAATGGGCATTACTTGTTTTCTTCTACATAGTGGTGTATGTTATTTTCTTTCACATGACAACCTTCCAACAGTGATATCACCAATGGACAAAATTTAATGATTATTTAGTTAAATATGTAAAATTAAATGAATTGGAAATAGCTTGCAGATATTTAATAAGCTTAGGATTTCATATAAGTTAAGTGATGAATCAATATGTTTAATTTTAAAATTAAAGGATATAAGGATGTTAATGTTTAAGTTAAATTTCATAAGAACTTTGATTTGGAAAACCGTTAAAAGGAAGTGCGTGGAATTTCAACCAAGGGGAAGCGAGGAAGTCACTTAACAATGTTAATAAGTTTAATTTTAATAAGGTTATGATCCATGTTTGTTTGTTTATTTGTTTGTTTTGTTTATAATTTTGTGAAAATTAATAAAAAAATAAAACAACAGTGATATCCCCACCTGCAATCTAAAGTGGTACAGTCTGTTCTACCAACTCTGAATTCTAATCTCCATTGCTTTTGCATAAGTAGATCAGACATCTTTTCCATTTAAATTTGGCTTTTCAGACTGCATTGGTGAATATTCCACAGACATATCCTGAAACCCAATAATATTTGATTTTGAAACCCAGGGCATTAGAATTGATATTTAGCTATATTTCATGTGTAGCATGAAATGGCGTGTTGTAGTTATCAGTGCTGACAGCTGATATACAACAATGTAGCCGAGTGTTTTTAAAATTCCTTACCTCCAGGTAGCAATTTCCATATACAGTGGTACCTCTAGTTATGAACTTAATTTGTTCCAGAGGTCCGTTCTTAACCTGAAACTGTTCTTAACAAGAGGCGTGCTTTCGCTAGTGGGCTGTCGCTGTGCCGCTGGCACACGATTTCCACTCCTATCCTGGGGCAAAGTTCTTAACTTGAGGTAATTCTTCCAGGAGTTTGTAACCTGAAGCGTTTGTAACCTGAGGCGTTTGTAACTCGAGGTACCACTGTATGTTCACCTGACAAGGAAGCTCTGTGTTTCATTTTTGGTTAACAACATGCAATGGCATTAGTATCTGACAGTTTATGAGATCTCCATTTGCCAAAGCAAAAGCAGCCAAAAGACGCCAAAGTGTCTCAAATATTACAATTTTCATACTCAAAATTTTTAGTGGTGAAATGGGAAAATTCACAGTATTCCAAAAAATTGTGAATATTCACTTTAGCTCTTACACGGAGTTCCTCGGGGGGGGGGGAATTAAGTGACTGGCAGGCACAATAGAGATGCTGGTGTTTTGGTGACTTCACACCTCTAGAACGTTTTGGTGACTTCACACCTCTAGACTTCACACCTCTAGTCACACCTGTTGACATCCAGAGGTCCACCACACTCAAATCTTTTCATAAAGCTGTGAAAACTTAATCTAATTCAGCTGCCTCTTAGTTAAAGGTAAAGGTAAAGGTACCCCTGCCCGTACGGGCCAGTCTTGACAGACTCTAGGGTTGTGCGCCCATCTCACTCAAAGAGGCTGGGGGCCAGTGCTGTCCGAAGACACTTCCGGGTCACGTGGCCAGTGTGACATCGCTGCTCTGGCGAGCCAGAGCCGCACACGGAAACGCCGTTTACCTTCCCGCTAGTAAGCGGTCCCTATTTATCTACTTGCACTTAGGGGTGCTTTCGAACTGCTAGGTTGGCAGGCGCTGGGACCGAACAGCGGGAGCGCACCCCGCCATGGGGATTCGAACCGCCAACCTTACGATCGGCAAGCCCTAGGCGCTGAGGCTTTAACCCACAGCGCCACCCGCGTCCCTTAGTTAGTTAGTTAGGCGTCCTCTTAGTTAGGCAACACTTTTTTGCTACAGTATGTTTTTTTTAAAAAAAAAAACACACAACCCAAACCCCCACTGCTTTATAGAATTTGTTATTTGAATTGTTCTTTGGGAGTTTCACTCTGTTACAATTGATGTATTCTTATTGTAATATGTAAGCTATAGGGATGGACAAATCTCTCAATATCTGTCCCTTTCCGTTTTCAAATCTTAAAATAACTTCCCCACATTTCCACATCAGTTCCTAAATATCTTAGTGCACATTCATCCTGATAGAAAACATTTTTTATGCGTTCTTGCCCAATATATGCACATTTTTTTGCAAGCAAATTTTGCATCATACAATGCATTTTGTATGTTATTTTTATGCATTGTATGTATATAATGCACACTTACCCTTAGATATGTGCTTTTATATAAATGTTTGGGTTGGAAAACTGCATTGCAAATTTCAGAGAAGTGTAAATTCACATACCTGTCAATGTTCCTCACACGCGAATAGAGATATTTCTCAGCAACTGACCCTCCTCTCACCCCATTTTTGCCCCCCCCCTGCATTTCTACCACCACCACACCAATAGGACCCAACACATACATCCTCCACCATCCTGATAAAACTCCTTAATCCTGAATTTATTTCATTCTTTGGTAGATTTTCAAAAAGAAAAACACACACCAGTAAAGAAACTCTAGAAAGGGGAAGACCAGACATGGATGCGCAAAGTATTAAAAAAAAAAAAAAGACATTGCACTCCACTTCCCCTTTCTTCTCATTGAGCCAGCGCATAACAATGGACTGGACCTTCACCTCTTCACCTGCTCTCCAGCAGCCCAAGGGAGGAGATCAGCAGCAGCCATGGAAATGCCATGGAGAGGCAACAAGGACATAGGGACATTCTGGCATCAGATCAGAAGCCGGGATGGTTTTCATAATTCTGGGACTATCCCTGGAAAATCAGGACACTTTAAGGGTATGAATTCGGAACAATTCCTACATTTTGGTTAATGTATTGTTTGGGGTAGTATAAATGAGGTAGGCTTTCCTTAAAGTATTAACCAAACCGGTAGGACATGATCAGAACAGGGAAAATGAGGAAACAAATGGAAAAATAAACTTCTCAACACAGGGAATTTACAGGATGTAGAACTCCTCCTGTGGAAATAAAATTTATTAAATGTGTTAATACGAATGGAAGTCAAGAACTCTGTTGATAAGGGACTAAGATCAGGACTGAATGTAATTGGATTAATCAAGATTTCAGAAGCAGGAAGAAATAAGAACTTTGCACCCTGAAACCCAGCACACGGGAAGTCACACAAATTTTTATAATTGATATATATTTGGATATGAGTTGTAATTTGACATCGATAAACTATGGCGGTTGCTGTACTTTAGTAACTGAAAATTAATAAAAATTATTTAATAAAAATAAAATAAAATAAAGTATTAACCAAACCAAATTTCTCTCCACATCCTTAGTAAAGTACTTTGAAGGACTTTCTAAAAGTTTTTAAATACAATACAGTTTTTAATCTCATGATTATTTTAAAATATCGGTCTCCACTGAGTCACTTTCTTTCCAGCTGAACTTCTGGACTTCATGTGAACCATTGATTACCCTCCATTCTGGCTTCTCCTCAACCTGCTGTTCATCAGATAAACACCTGTAATCATTTCTACCAAACTCCACATGACCTGCTGATGTGTGTATGTTTTGTCGGCTAAGTTCTAATTCTTGCTCTGGTGGAGAAAGACTCAATTGTGCTCCCTTCAGGTTTTTCTAGTCTCAGCTGGAGGACATTCCCAAGACAGTCTCCATACTCCTTGGGTCTCAGCTTGCTTAGAAGTTCTAACCATTAAACAATTGCCCAGGCAGTAAAATATAACCCACAGTCCTTGAAGCTCGCTCTTCTTCCTACGGTATTTCATGCAGAGTATCAAAGTGGCAAGGGAGCCACTTACTGAAAAAGATATTCAGTTAAGTGCCATCAAGAGAGCCCAACATTTCATTGACATTGAAAGCAGAAAACTGAATCACTTCAAATTATGTCATTTATATTCTCCCTCCCACCTCCCCCAAAAAATCCTTAAAATGAGCAATCTCCAGTTAATCTGCAAAACTCCTCTAAGCATTAATTTATTTTGATACAGCTTCATTGTCAGATGAAGAACTTGTTAGACCTCAGAGGAGTGTGTTCTCAGCTTTTGTACAACAGTCAAGAGAGTTCTCAATTACCTTTCAGAAGCACAAATTTCAGACAAATTCGCAAGGGGAAGATAGGAGCACAACACTGTATATGCAGATCACAAGAACACTGGGACAATCATTGAATGTGATAGGTAGCAATTTTAGAAATGATGCCTTATGCAGAGGGTTATAAATCTGCACTGTCTACTCCCCGAAGAAATCAAAAAAATATATCAGCTAAATCGGGTTTAAAAGAGCTTGGCGTGCATTGCAACACTAAAAATTTAGGGAGATAAATTAACTTGTAGAAGCAATGGGAATGAACGATCCCCATTGCTCACCACTATGATTTTATATTTACAGGAAAGGCTTACAAACAAGTACCATAGAAGTGGCAAACATACAAAGGAAATATGCAAAGAGCTGCACTGGCTCATTCATCAAAACAAGAGACAGAGCACAAGGTGCACAGATGGCAGCAAACACAGAGATTGGAATATCCTAATCTGAAGGGCCAGAAGCAGTTTTCTGGATGGGGTGGAGCTGCTACACTAGATTCCTTGCAGGTGAGTCACTGTTTCTGACCAGGGATAGGCAAGGCATTGGGGTGGTGTTCCTGCTGGTGTTATTGCACCACACCAACCTTCTCAATGCCTTACCTCTTCCCTTCCCGGTAAGCAACAGTGACCAAACTGCTGATAAACCAACATAGAGATTCTGCTCCACTTGACAAGCCACTTCTCTGAAGGGGACAAGGGATGGGTTACTTTGACAGAGAAAGGTTCAGGTCCTGGGTTGCTGGCTCACTTGCCTGATGGAGGGCCACTGGGTGAAACCAGAGGAGTTTCTAGTTTTGGATGATACTTGACATTAGGATGATACTTGATACTGATATATCGCCCAAAACTGGTTTGAAGTCCATATCATGATATTGGTTTCATAATTTTTGACTTTGCAATATACCAGGCATAGGCAAACTTGGCCCTCCAGATGTTTCAAGACTACAATTCCCATCATCCCTGACCACTGATCCTGTTGGCTAGGGATGATGGGAGTTGTAGTCCCAAAACATCTGGAGGGCCAAGTTTGCCTATGCCTGCAATATATCGTGAATCATGGTGTGTGTGTTATGCAAAAATCAAGATGCAGGAAAAACCACGATGCCAGTCAATGTCTCTAAATAGTTCCATCCATATTTCAGGTGTATCAGTATACTGTGATGTTTAGCTGGTGATGTATCAATGTGTTGAAAACAAGTTATCGTCCAGACCTACTTGACATGGCTGCCACATGAAACTGCATCCCCTCCCTCCTTCTGCAACATTTCAACATCCATGATATCATGTCAGCAGGTCTTACATTTCGCTACATGTCTTACACTCTCTCTACATTAAGGATAGCCAATGTGGTGTGCTTAGACCATGGTATCCTTCTGGAGCAGCTATCTGAGTTTGGGGTGGGTCCCTTCCTACTTGGTTCTATTCCTACCCGATTGGTCATTTCCAGAGGGTGGTGCTTGGGGAGTGCTTTCTGGCCCTGCAAAACTTCCAATGTGGCATTCTTCTGGGTTCAATTTTATCCCTCGTGCTGTCACTTGATGCTCAAGTGGCCTCAGTGGCGAGGAGTGTGGTACCCCTGTCTGGATAGGGATAGCCTAACTTCTGTTGCGTATGCTGCCCTGGTAACCTCTAGATAACCTCAAGGTACGACTACTGCAACGTGTTATGTGTGCTATTGCCTCTGAAGGTGGTGTGGACACTCCAGCTGGAGCAGAATTTGGTGGCCAGATAGCTCAGCGGGGCAAGACAGCTTGAGCAATAAATGTCAATGGCTGCCAATCAGATTCTGGGCCCAATTCAAAGTGTTGGTTTTGACCTCTAAAGTCTTAAATGACTTAGGACTACAGTACCTCAAGGACTGCCTCTCCCCATATGAATTGACCCAGACCCTTTGATTATCATCTGAGGCCCTTGCTCATGTGCCTCCTTCGTGAGATGTCTAGAAGGTGGCAACACAAGAATGAGCCTTTTCTGTGGTGGCTCCTCACATGTGAAATGATCTCCACAGGGAGGTTTAACTGGTACCTTCATCACATATCTTTAGGTGCCAGGAAAGAAAACATTCCTTTCCTCCCAAGTCTTTGGCTAGCTAAACAATTGATGAGCTTTAAACTGTGTGTGTGTGTGTGTGTGTGTGTGTGTGTGTGGTGGAGGGGTTATTGTTTGTTGTTTGATTGTTGTTATGGTATCTTTTTTGTTTTTTACATTGCAAACAGCCATGTGATCTTTGGATGAAAGGCGGTATAGAAACTAATAAAAAAATAAAAATAAAATTCTGGACTACAAATTCCATCATCCCTGAACCTTCATCATGCTGGCTCAGCTTAATGGGAGCTGTAGTCCACTACATCGGGAGTACACAACATAAAATGCTAGATTTTGAAAGTGACAATAAAAGTAGATTAATACAGAAAAAGACAGAAGCGAATGATGAATTTCCAGAAAAAATGATGTATTTTCAAAGCATATTCAGAAGGTCCATTAGAACTGGGCTTTCCCAACAGAAGGAATGGTTTGTCCCATGTATTAACAATTGATTATCGTCATCAGTATCCATATACAGTGGTACCTTGGGTTACATACGCTTCAGGTTACAGACTCGGCTAACCCAGAAATATTACCTTGGCTTAAGAACTTTGCTTCAGGATGAGAACAGAAATCGTGCAGCGGCAGCGTGGCAGCAGCGGGAGGCCCCGTTAGCTAAAGTGGTGCTTCAGGTTAAGTACAGTTTCAGGTTAAGAACAGAGCTCGGGAACGAATTAAGTACTTAACCCGAGGTACCACTGTATTCATATATATTTTTTAAAAGTGTTTGCATTTTAGCTTATGGCAAAGTTACCACAAATCTAGTTGTCTCGATCAAGCTAAATTTGTTAGATGTACTGTAACCCATGCAGAGTTCTGATGTAACAATATACTCACCATCTAGCTGTAGTCGTAAAGCTGTTCAATTTAACAAGTTAAAAGACATCAAGAAATTTATGCAGCTATAAACACATCCACGGTGCTTTGCTTTTGTTGTCTCAGCAATCCTACAGCTATTAGCTGGAGCCAAGAAAATCAAAGTGTGCCAAATATTTGATATTTGGGCAAATCCACAGGATGCAGCTTCCCAGCTAACACCCTCTGGGGACTTGACTTAAAAACAAAACAAAACCCCCCAAATATCACTACCTTCCTGCCTTGAGTTCCTTCAGCAACCTGAGCAGCTTTTGCAGTCCAATTCTCTTGTGACTTACAGCCCCTTGTAGCTTCCCATTTCTGTCTTTTAAGATCGTATTCAGGAGGGCCATAAGGCAGCTTAGCTGTCTAATGGGACTGTTTGTCTCAGGTGTAATGTTCATTTCAAAACCTCCTTGCATTTTCGCTTGAAGGCAGTGTTGCCGCAAATCTAGTTGATCAAGGAAAATCTGAATAGCTCCTGCACACACACACACACACACACTACAACCTGGAGACAATCCTACAAAACCAACAATAAAAAAGTTTTTCAAGCATGAGATGAGCCATAAAGATCTAAGCACTTTTCAGCGAAACTGTTCACTTTGCATGAATGATTTTCAAGCTCTCACTCCCAGCCTAATTGACAAAGGGGGTGGTCTTCATGAAGCCCATGGTAGGGAGGGTTAACCCTCCCTTCTCCACCGCCACACTCCACAAAGATCTCCCCCAATCCTGGCATAGCAATTTAGGCTCAAAAATACCCTTCCATTGGTACAAACGGAAGGCTGATCTGTAGCCCAATTGCCATGGGAGGAAAAGCAATAGTTAGAAAGAGGGTGGTCACGACAGAGCTGCAGTCCCTCCCCCAAAACATGCTTCCCTGAAATACCCCACCACCATACACACATACAGGGGGGCCAACTTGAATGAAATGTACCAACTTCAATAAAAAGATGGAGCACAACCACACCATTTGAATGGGAATGCCCATCAACTTTGAGGGGGGCTCAGCCCCTTTGAATGGTTTATTGGCGCCAGTGGCGTAGTGTGGGGGGTGCAGGGGGGGGGCCGGCCGCACCAGCCGCAACATCTGGGGGTTAGGGTTAGGGGACGCAAATCCACGGGTTAAGGGGCGCAAATTACTTGCCTTGCCCCGGGTGCTGACACCCCATGCTACGCCACTGATTGGTGCAGGGCTTAAAGGACCTCAGCCCTAGGGGTTGGCTCCTATGCACACATACAATTTGGGGAAAACAAGTGACCTTGGAGACAATATGGGGATTTTTCCAAATTTAATTTCTGGGGGTGGGCAGTTTTCAGTCATGGGGTTGCAGGAGCAGGAGAGTTAACCTTTCCCTCCCCAGTCTCCAAAAGCAACAACCTCCCAAACTTTTATTATTAATATTCTGTTTTAATGTTGCAGCCTCTCTGCACATCAAAACACAATAAGCATCATGTTTTTTTTCCACATGGCATACAATCCGCAGGAGATCTCAAGTTTCAAGAGGGTCCTTACAAAAACGAATGCTTCCTGAGATGAACTATGGTATACATATTGTCTTAAAATTTGCTTGGCTGTATAAAAAAAAGTTAAAAATATACTCAAGCGGAAAAGGTGTACCTGATTTGAACAGAATTCACTTAATGTAATCTGTAGATGTAGGGTGATAGCCAATTGAGTCAGAGTAGACCTACCAAATGTCATGGGCTTAAGTACATTGATTTTAGTGGGTCTACATTGACTATATTGCCCATAATTTTTAGCTTCTAGTCTGCAGTTCTTTAGCAGGCACTGCCACCTGCACCAGTCCATTGTTATCGACATAGTACACACCAATACAGGCATGCAACAACTGGGATATGAGGACCAAATACAAGGAAGAACAATACTTGAATGCTAAAAGGAAATAATGCTTAATGGTTCAAGGACACCTACTCATCTGCTAATGCGACTCAACTGTGAGATAAAATATTTTTTAAACTATAGATGGCATATGATCTTACCTGGTTACAAGCCCACATTCTTTAGACAAGAAAAGAAAGAAGATACTCAGTGCCTTTTAGTACCCACTTGACCATACTGCCTACTGTGGCAAACAGAATTCATCGCGAACAGTTCCTATAGTAACAGGACAAATGTCTTACCCTACTCTTGTCACTGCAATTTTGTCTCCCCTTCCCCACCCCTTTGGCACTTCATAGGTAGCAACAAACTCGAAGCGGGAATGAAACTGCATTTCCCGCTGTACAAGGCAAAACACAAAATAAGATATGAACAAAAGACAAAACACGCTATGAGCAGATGGTAATAGAAAGAATGTCGCTGCCTTTGTGCTGTGCTCCCCTTTCCCCACCACATCAGAATCTGCTCTTCAGTCCTTGGACTTCCTGGTCTGATGCCTACAAGATCATCACAACACCAAGCCATCTTGCCCCAGCATGTGAGAAGGGAGTTGGCACAGCTGTGCAGACATGACTAGGGTATGAAACAAACATGGTTGCTCAGGAGATGGTGCCAGTGAACAAGGGGAGCCCTTTTTGTCTCAGATGTCTCACAATAGATGTTGGCACCTCCAAGGCTTCAAAGGCACAGAGGCAAGAGTCAGGGAGGAGACAGCCTGAGCATAACACAGACAAGAAGAAAAAGCCAATGGGTGGATTTAACCCTCTCCCCTCCAGCACTGAGGCCCTAAGGCAGGCATGGCCAAACTTGGCAATCCAGCTGTTTTGGGACTACAACTCCCATCATCCCTAGCTAACAGGATCAGTGGTCAGGGATGATGGGAACTGTAGTCCCAAAACAGCTGGAGGGCCAAATTTGGCCATGCCTGCCCTAAGGGATGTAGACTGGTAAAAGCATATCAGGTGAAGAAGAACATGGACAACTCTAAGGAAAAGTGTTTTTCTGCTGACTTGTTTATTTGAAAGCCAGAAGTTTTCTCATTGACTTCTTAGCCCAGTTCAATTCAGAAATGAAGCAAGTAACAAATGGACCAGGCTAAAATTGCTATTCAGTAGCAGAGCAGTAGAAAGAGCCTTAAAACTAGGGAGTTCATGTATGTTCATTTCTTGGAGACTGTATCATAAGGTCATGACCCCATAGGTTGGCCAATGCGAGATCATGATGTCTGACTAGATGGGCCTTTGGCCTGCCTGATCAAGACTTGCTTTTCATTTCTTCTTAACTTCATGGTCTGATAAGATCAGGTTTCAAAAAGTATTTTCAGTGGAAGCAGTTTACATTATATAATTATCAGTGAGAATGGCAAAGTCATGGCAGATCAAGAAATATCCCTGCACATGGGAATGAGACCACAACCTCTCCCTGAAAAGTATATAAAGAAATAATAATAATAATACACCAAAACACGCATGCTATGGACACAGATTTATAGAAGAGAAACAGGATTTGATACTATAAACAGGTCGTTGAGATATTACAAATGGGACTGCATCTGAACCAAAATGAACTAAAAAACCACCACCCTGCACACCTCAAACTATTTATAGAATGTGTATGTTTGCACCACAGAACTTGTTTTTACAAGTTCTTACATTGCTACTGCATACTGAATGCAAAAAGTGAATAAATGTTTTAGTCAGTTGAAATAATTCAGAGTTGCCACATTCTAGCTCACTCTGACACTTTGAGCTAATGGAACCATCAGTAATGCAGAGACATCTGCAAAGGGGTGCATTTTAATTCGTCGGGAAAGGACTAAGATGTGTGAATCTTCCACGCAAAAACTAATTGATGGCTTCGCTCCCCATCAGGAATCACTTACTCTTTCGTCCGAGCCTGACATTCCTAACCCAAGAAATACTTCCATTGATTTCTTGCCTCCCGCTGATTAGAAATTTGTTACTAATCAATTAGGGGATTGCTTGAGTAATGAGAGCAAGATTGGGCTCTCTCTGCATAAATAGTGGAGCAGTACTTCATTTCCTTTGCTAATGCTGATTGAGGTAAAAAAAGGTGTCCAGGAACCATGTACTGTATAAGGAAGTCACCTTCCTAGTGGTGGCCAGTGACCATTGAGACGGGTGGGGTAGAATGAAAGGTTGACTGCTGGTGAAGTGAGAACCAATGAAAGACACAGCTGCCTAATTCATGTTTTGTCCTCATCCTCCTCCCTGTTGAGCTCTGCAAAGGCAACACTGAGAATTAGGAGGAGGAAGATGGCAGGCAGTGCCAATCCCGACTTGTTGTAAGAAGGCTGGCAGGTAGGAGCTGGCTGAGGGCAGACTGAGGTTGGTGGCACAGTGCCCAATTTGTCCTAATGGACCAACTTCCGCTGTGCTAGAGTTTGGGGTATGGCAAACTCTAGATATATGGGGTGGTGTGTGTGTGTGTGTGTGTGTGTGTGGTCTTCATCTCCTCCCACCTCATCACAATATGAGCCCCCCAATATATGTACCATATATTTTCCTTTTTCCTTTTTCCTCCTGTGATGAGGCTACATTTTAATATTTTAATGTTTCAATATTTTAATGTTGTATTTTAATTTTGTTTTTAAGTTGTATTCATTCAATTTGTTTTTATTATTGCTTGTTAGCTGCCCTGAGCCCGGCCTTGGCTGGGGAGGGCGGGGTATAAATAAAAATTATTATTATTATTATTATTATTAATCAAACTGCATTTAAAGCATCCATCCACATGCCCAACATCCTGGGAAGTGTACTTTAAGGGAACTGAAAATTGCAACTCTTTGAGTGGTAACTGCAGTTCCTAAGCATGCTTCTGGGAGGCGGGGTGGGGGGAGAATGTGCTTTAAATGTTTGGGGTGTACAAGTCGTTTTTGCCAGCTCTGCAGATATCTTGCTCTCCTCATGGATTCCGGCTGTATTTTCTAAAAGAATCCAGCTATTGAATGGGACAAAAACAGAATCTATAAAGCTTTGCAGTGTTGCATCTCAGTGGACCTTACTTTGCTTGTCTCCTGTGCCAATCCACCCTGCCTATCTTAAAGATAAAGGGACCCCTGACCATTAGGTCCAGTCGTGACCAACTCTAGGGTTGCAGCGCTCATCTCGCTTTATTGGCCAAGGGAGCCGGCGTTTGTCCGCAGACAGCTTCCCGGTCATGTGGCCAGCATGACTAAGCTGCTTCTGGCGAACCAGAGCAGCGCACGGAAACACCGTGTACCTTCCCGCCGGAGCAGTACCTATTTATCTACTTGCACTCTGACGTGCTTTCGAACTGCTAGGTTGGCAGGAGCAGGGACCGAGCAATGGGAGCTCATCCTGTCGTGGGGATTCGAACCGCCGACCTTCTGATCGGCAAGTCCTAGGCTCTGTGGTTTAAGCCACAGCACCACCCACATCCCCTGCCTATCTTATGGGAGACTAATTCTAGAGTACCACAACAATATTTGCTAGTCTAAGATATATGTGTTTGAGTGACTGAAAGAGAGAGACTGAGACTGACTGACTCCTGGTCCAAACGCAAAGCTCAGCACAATGCTTCTTCACCCTCCACATCGGTCCTGGACTATTTGAAAGGGTTGAGTTGTCATAAGCTTACAGTTCCATGCAAGCTTTTCCTTAAAGGAAATGCTCCCTTTGTTTCTGAAGTTCCACCTGTGAATGCTGATGGAGGCAAAATGGGACCAAACACACAGGGCCGGATTTAGGTTTGATGAGGCCCTAAGCTACTGAGGTAATGGGGCCCTTTATATGTCCAGCTGTCAACAACAAATTGTGGCTGTTCATTGTGTTGAATATATGCTTTTTGGTAATTTATGGACCTAATAGGTGTCTAAAGTCATTTGCACATAACAAAATATGTATTTTATCAAAGTAATTGTTGAACTGAAATATAATTAAGAAGAACTATATTAATAGTGAAATACAATTAAGAAGAAGTATATTACAGTGGTACCTCTGGTTACATACTTAATTTGTTCCGGAGGTCCGTTCTTAACCTGAAACTGTTCTTAACCTGAAGCACCACTTTAGCTAATGGGGCCTCCCGCTGCCGCCGCGCTGCCGGAACACGATTTCTGTTCTCATCCTGAAGCAAAGTTCTTAACCTGGAGCACTATTTCTGGGTTAGCGGAGTCTGTAACCTGAAGCGTATGTAACCTGAAGCGTATGTAACCTGGGGTACCACTGTAATAGTGAAATAATTATAAAGCTCTAACTTAAAATGATTTTTTATTCATAACAAACTTAATAATGCAAACACATTGGCATTTGACAATAAAAAAAGTTCCTTTAGAACTACAATTTACAAAGACTCATAATCCAGTCTCTAGAAACTTGCAATAATAGCAAATAATAATAGCAAACCAGTGATATTTTAGGGAGAAGGTTACATCCTAGGAAAGGAAGGAAAAGTTGGGTTGAAAGTGGGATGGAATGTCTGAACAAAACACTGAAAAGGATCACTGCACATTACAACTTTCAGTTGCAGCTTCCTGGTTGCAGTGGTAGACCTACATTTTGGGGCCCCTGAAGCCTGAACTGTCATGGGGGCCCATGGGCTGCCAGCAATGAAGTCTGGGTAACCACTGTTCTCTTCTTCCATGGGTAGTAACGCTCAACAACATACCCCATCAATCTGAGTCATGCAACTCAAATGGGGTCTTCCAGATCCAAAAGATAATTAAGCAGTGCGGACCATGGCGTCCAAGATGGGTGGTAGATTGCTCTGCCCATCACAGTTAATTTGTCCTAGGTTGTACCCATAAACTTATCAATTTCATTTCAAATATGAGATCTTTTTCTTGCAGGCAATGGGTGATCCTAGAGTATTCTAAATTTAAAAACAGACAGAAAGGGGAATAAGTAGTATATATTTGAGATATTTTAATAAATAAATAAAATGCTTTCATATGTGCAAGATCCTAATTGCTACTATTTTATGTTCCTTTTAATGTTTTTTTCCAGATGTTTAACTGCACAGAGTTTCAATTATTTTCTTAAATTTTTAATAAATGTATATCTTTAGACATCTTGGTTTGGTCTCAAATGCTTAGAATTCGGAAGGGGGTAAAACTTCAAAGATAAATTTATGATGAAAAAGGTTTACTATCATTTAAAGATGCATTTACTACTAGATGTAGAACTAATGAAGAAATAATATTGAATGTCCCTCATGAG
Source organism: Podarcis tiliguerta (assembly GCF_965153285.1). Classification (NCBI taxonomy): domain Eukaryota; kingdom Metazoa; phylum Chordata; class Lepidosauria; order Squamata; family Lacertidae; genus Podarcis; species Podarcis tiliguerta. The sequence continues at coordinate 76,737,820 of NC_139539.1, forward strand.
ATGGCATTTAGTTGCTCTATTTCAATATTTTAAAAATTGCGTGGTGGTTGTTGTTGTTTTTAAGGAATAGTCCCACAAACCTACACAGACAGGAGTGAAAAGTGTATTCTCCAAAGGTCGTTTCATCCAATTATCTGTGATCTTTTCTTCTGAAACTGGTCAAATATCTCTGTTATTTGACTGATGATTTAGTACTGTGACTTTCAAGTTTATTCTCTTCGGACAACACTTTATATTCATCTGCTATGGAAACCTGTACATCACAGGGAATTTGGGAGAACATCCAATAATTCTCCACGCACTGTGCAAGAGGTGAGAATGCCACTGAGAAAATGTTATGGCAGATAACTTGTCCATTCTTGTCAAAGAACGTATGAAATTCTTCGGTAGATTACTAGGATTCCAAAGAAACATAATCCTAGCCTGCATATGTAGACAAATGAGGTAGTAGAATGGACTGTAGAATTTAGGACTATAATTGTGCATTCCCAGTTTGAATGTCGCCCAGCGCGCGCGCACACACACACACACACACACCGGAAAACTGTCAGATCAAGTACAGTGGTACCTCAGGTTACATACGCTTCAGGTTACATACGCTTCAGGTTAAAGACTCCGCTAACCCAGAAATAGTGCTTCAGGTTAACAATTTTGCTTCAGGATGAGAACAGAAATCATGCTCCGGCGGCGTGGCGGCAGCAGGAGGCCCCATTAGCTAAAGTGGTGCTTCAGGTTAAGAACAGTTTCAGGTTAAGTACGGACCTCCAGAACGAATTAAGTACTTAACCTGAGGTACCACTGTGCTGTATAAATATATTAAAGCAGTTCTCATTTCCCATTTGCATAGTTTTGAAAATAAAAAAGTGTAGAAGCATATTAAAAATTGTGATTGTCTCCCCACACTGGGTATAATCCATTATATCACCCTGTTCTATATTTTGAAGATCACCAGTTTAGTGCTAGCTGCAAGCTAGGCACAAACATTTTTTACTATTTGCCACAGGTTTTTTATTGAAGCATCAACATTTTTTGGTTTTCATTCGGTAACTCAATAAGCAGTTTCTGTATAATTGTTCCTGCCTTTTTGAATGTTGAAACTTGGGTTTAAGCTTTAGTTATTGGTACCTAACATATTGCCCACACTAAATGTCCCACTGTTAATGTAGCATTTATATTATGGTGTACCGACAACATCGTGATAGCAGTACTGATATCATTCGAACGTTTGGTGATTGCTGTGTTGGACATCATCCTTTTCAAACAAAATGAGTTTGAAAAGAATATGGTTTGAAACAAAATGTTGCAGTGAAAATGCTATGGAACTTGCAGACAAATTCAGAAGCCATTCTCATGATAGCAGCACCTTAGATGAATCTACAAATGAAACAGTCTTTGAGGGAGGGGTGGATTAAAGAGAATTTTGCTTCCCGAGTTTATATTTGCTTGCAGCAAGGAAGAAAAAGATCCAATTTCTGTGACTACATGTACATGCATTTTAATTTAATGTAGCATTATAGCATTCCTACATAATCATCAAATGTGTTCTTGAGAAACAAGCTGTATTCCCTCGGTACCCATTTCACAAAGAATGTTGTTCAGCATGGTAATCAGAATGAGATTACTCACCTAATGATCTGTGGGGAACTGCCTTGGTTTTCTCCCCACCCTCATTCAGTTTTAGATACAGTTCTAGTTATCTCCTGTTGAAACCAATATCTGGGACATACTTTTTATGACCCTCACTTAAATCTACTAATTTCAATGGAATTATGCATACATAAATTGGTGTTAGTGTGCAGGCATAATGCACTTTTTGTTCATTTTTCCACTTCAGATCATTTTATTTTTTTTTTTTTTTTTTTAATATATATTTATTGAAGTTTTCAAATAAAGCATATATTAGATAAGCACAACTTATCATTGTCCATTTAACATCTCTCAATTATTACATGGGACTCCCCCACACCTCCCGCATACACTTACATCATTATTAAATTTATTTCAAACAAATTATCATTTAACTCATCTTAATTAATAATCTTAATTTGGTTTGACATATAATTCAGCCTTAAATCTAATTTAATGGTAGACAATTATCTGCACTGGCATCCAATTCAACACTCAACCAAATTACAATATTTTTGTAAATAAATCTTAAATTCCCTCCAGTCTTCTTCCATCCTTTCTTCTCCCTGGTCTCGAATTCTGCCGGTCATCTCGGCTAATTGCATATAGTCCATCAGTTGCATCTGCCATTCTTCCACAGTGGGTAGCTCCTGAGTTTTCCAATTCTTGGCAATTAATATTCTTGCTGCTGTTGTTGCGTACATAAAGAATGTTCTGTCCTTTTTTAACACACTCTGGCCTACAATACCCAGGAGAAAGGCCTCTGGTTTCTTAGTAAAGGTGTATTTAAACACCTTTTTTAATTCATTATATATCTTCTCCCAAAAGGCCTTCACTCTAGGGCAGGTCCACCAGAGGTGAAAAAATGTTCCTTCATTTTCCTTACATTTCCAACATTTGCTATCAGACGAATGGTATATTTTAGCCAGTTTAACAGGGGTCATGTACCATCTATACATCATTTTCATCACATTTTCCTTCAACGCATTACATGCAGTGAAGTTCAGCCCAGAGGTCCACAACCTTTCCCAATCTTCAAACATAATATTATACCCAATGTCCTGCGCCCATTTTATCATTGTTGATTTTACCATTTCGTCATGTGTGTTCCATTTCAGCAGCAAGTTATACATTCTTGAAAGTACCTTAGTCTTAGGTTCTAACAGTTCAGTTTCTAACTTTGACTTTTCCACTTGGAATCCTAGCTTTTTGTCATTTTTAAACACTTCTTTAATCTGAGCATATTGTAACCAGTCTCGCACTTTGTCTCTCATCTTTTCTAAACTCTGCAATTTCCAGTTGTCACCATCCTTTTCTATTATCTCCCAATATTTTGGCCAGTTGGCCTCCATATTGGCTCTTTTCCGAGCCTTAGCCTCCAGGGGTGACAGCCACCTCGGAGTTTTATTCTCCAGTAAGTCTTTATATTTTGTCCAGACATTAAAAACTGATTTTCTGACAATATGGTTCTTGAAGGCCTTATTTATCTTAGCTTTATCATACCATAAATATGCATGCCATCCAAACGCGTTATTAAAACCTTCCAAATCCAAGACATCCGTATCTTCAAGAAGTAACCAATCTTTTAACCAGCAGAAAGCTGCAGCTTCATAATACAACTTTAAATCTGGCAGGGCAAAGCCCCCTCTTTCTTTCGCATCTGTTAATATTTTAAATTTGATTCTGGGCTTTTTGCCCTGCCAGACAAATTTAGAAATATCTTTCTGCCACTTCCGGAAGCACTCTGTCTTGTCTACAATCTGCAGTGTCTGAAACAAAAATAACATTTTTGGCAATACATTCATCTTGATGGCAGCTATTCGGCCCAACAAAGAAAGTTTTAGTCTTGACCAACTATCCAAGTCTCTCTTAATCTCTGACCAACATTTTTCATAATTATCTTTAAATAAACTCAGATTTTTTGCTGTTATGTTTACCCCTAGGTATTTAACTTTTTTAACCACATTTAGTTCTGTCTCTTTCTGGAGCTGTTCCAACTCAGTATCTGTCAAGTTTTTCCCCAAAACTTTAGTTTTTTGCTTGTTTAACTTAAATCCTGCCACTCGACCAAAGTTTTGAATCAGTTGTAGTACTCTTTTCAAACTAGACTCCGGCTCCTGTAATGTCAGAACTAGGTCATCTGCAAAAGCTTTAAGTTTATATTGTTTCGCTCCGACCTGAATCCCTTCCACCAACCTGTCCCCCCTAATCATATTCAGGAGCACTTCCAGAACCGAAATAAACAGTAATGGGGAAATCGGGCAGCCTTGTCGTGTACCTTTTTCAATTTTAAACTCTTCTGTAACCACATTGTTAACTATCAGTTTAGCCTTTTGTTCTGAATATATTGCCTCAATCCCGTTCTCAAACCCCCGTCCCACTCCCATTTCTTTTAAATTCCCCTTCATAAATTTCCAAGATATGTTGTCGAAGGCTTTCTCCGCGTCTATAAAAATTAAAACTGCTTTAGTGTTTATGTTTGTTTGTAAAAGTTCCAATATGTCTATGATGTTCCTTGTGTTAGTAAACATATGTCTGCCCGGGAGAAAGCCTGCCTGGTCTTTATGGATTATCTCACTTAAAACTTTCTTAAATCTTCGTGCCAAAACATCTGCAAATATTTTGTAATCCACATTTAAAAGGGAGATGGGACGGTAGTTCTTGAGTTGTGTCTTTTCAGTTTCTGACTTTGGAATCAATGTGATAAATGCTTCTTTCCACGATTCAGGCGCCTTCTTCCCCTCCATTATTTCATTACTGACCTCCAACAAAGGTTGTATCAAATAATCCTTCAATGTCTTATAGTAGTTAGAGGTCAGTCCATCTGGCCCTGGTGATTTGCCCTGTTTCAGACTCTGGATGGCCTGTTCAATCTCTTGTCGTGTTATTTTGCCATTCAAAATTGTTCTATTTTCTTCTGACAGCTTTGCTAATCCATTTCTCTCCAAAAATTGTGTAATCTCTATTTCATCTTGTGGCCCTTGAGTGTATAGCTTTTTAAAATACCTCTGGAAGCACTTTCTAATCTCTCCCGGGTTCTGAATGTTCCTTCCTTCAACCTCTAAGTTTGTTACTGTATTTAATCTTTGTCTCCTTTTCAGCTGCCAGGCTAGCAGTTTCCCACATTTATTTGCCGATTCAAAAGTTTTTTGTTTCATTGTTTTAATCTTCCATTCTATTTCCTGATTTATCAGTTTGGAATATTGTGCCTGATAAAGTTTAATTTCTCTCAGAATCGGTTGGGACTTCGGGTTAGATCTTAACTTCTTCTCCAACTCTTTGATACTTTCCAGAATTTTATCTTTCTTTTCATTTTGCAGTCTTTTCTTTAAAGAATTCTGTTGAATCAAGAACCCTCTCATCACAGCTTTACTTGCATCCCAGATAGTTCTTTTTTCCACCGTAGTGTTCAAGTTAATCTCAAAATAGTCCTTTAAAGTTTTTTGGGCCTTCTTTACAATTCTTTGGTCTCTAAACAGGCCATCATTCATCTTCCATCTAAAGGAGCCGGTTGGGATCAATGTCATATCCATTCTCAAGGCGTTATGGTCGGAGCATGTTTTAGGGCAGATTTTCACCTTCCTCACCTTAGGTGCCAGACTTCTAGTTATCCATATTTGGTCGATTCGTGTCCAAGTCAGTTGAGCTTCAGAAAAGAATGTTCCTTCTCTTCCCAAGGGGTTTCTAACTCTCCAGATGTCAACCCAGTCCATATTGTCAGTCATTTCAAAAAAGGTCTTAGGTAGTCTTCCCTCTTTAGTAATGTTCTGGTTCTGTGACTTATCCATATTTGTTGATACTACCCCGTTCATGTCCCCCATCATGATGACGTTGTTGTAATCCAGATAATCCAGCATGGTCTCGTGCAACTTCTTATAAAAATCCGATTTTCCTTCATTTGGAGCATAAATTCCTAATATCAAAATTTTTTCTCCTTGATACTGTACTTCTATTGCGAGGATTCTTCCACTTTCATCTTTAAAGAGAAATTTTGGTGAAAGGCTCTCTTTTGCATAGATCACCACACCTCTCTTTTTAACTGTATCCGATGATATAAATTCTTGACCAAGCCTTTTATTTATTAACACCTTTCTATGGAGCCTAATCACATGTGTTTCTTGTAAGCATATAATGTCCAATTGTTCCTTTTTTAAAATATGAAAAATTTTAGACCTTTTTTCGGGACTGTTACAGCCATTTATGTTCCAGCTCAAAAGCTGCAGAGACATCCTGGATAGGTCTGGTTATTCTTTCTGGGGTGGTACCTTGTTCTCCGGTCCTTGAGGATCCGAGGGGGCGGGCTCCCCTGGAAGTTCTGGCGCTGGCAATCCAAGTCCTTTGTGGAGGTCTTCTCCGTGTGCTCCCAAAAACTTGTCTCTATCTTCCACTGTTTTGATTTTGATCTTTCTCCCTCTGTAGGTAAAGGATAATCCTTGTGGGAACTCCCACCTGAAGATAATTGCGTTGCTTCTCAACAGTCTTGCCAATTCCGTGTAGTTAGATCTAAGGTCCAGCAACTGCTTAGGAATGTCCTTGTAGATTTCAATTCTCTTGCCCAAAATGTCTAGTGACTTTTCGTAGTGCAGGCCCAAAATCTTGTCCCTTTCCTCCTTTGATCTCAGTGTTATCAAACAATCTCTGGGCTTCTCTGTCCTTCTGACTCTGCCAAGCCTGAAAGCAGATACGATTTTGAAGTCTTTTTCCTCTAACTTCCAAAACTTGGCAAATTCCTTAGTTAGAAATTCAATAAAATTATCTTCTTCCACCTCTGGTATTGACCGTATCCTCAAGTTGGTCTCCCTGTTTCGCAGTTCTGTCATCGAAAAGTAAATCTGATGTTCTCCAACTTGTTTGCTGAGTGGTCTTACTTCTTTCTCAAGTTCTTCCAGTCTTTGACTAGTATCTTCAGCCAGTTTACGATTTTCACCTACAGCCTCCTTTAATTCTCCAATAGACTGGGCATTCCGTGCAACTTGTCCAGTCAGCTTATTCAAGCTTTCTGTGTTCTGTTCAATTTTAGCTGTATGCAAATCAGCCTTCTTGTCCAGAGCCTCCAGTTTCTCCAAAATTTTCTCCAAGACAGAGCTACTTGTCCCTGAAGCCATATCTCCCAGGTGCAGCTCCTCTGTCTCTCCCTCCCCTGCCTGTATTAGGGAGGCCGCCTCTATGTCTGGAGGCAAAGTGGAAGGCAAGGCCGGCACAGAAGATCTGCGCTGTGAGGCTGCAGATAAAGTTAGAGTTGTTTGTTTAGTCCTTCCTCTTCTCCTTGCGCCACTCATTCCAAAGTTATCTGTAATCCAAGGTCAATCCAAGTTGTTCCCATGAGAAAGCAGAGTCCCAGATACAATAGTCAAACAGAGGCCGGGAAAGGGAAAGTAGGACAAAGTCACTGCTGTAAATCCAAAATCCTCTAGAGGGAGCTTAGTACGTCTTCAGGGAAAAGATCAAATCCAAGTTAAACTTGTAGATTTAAATCCATGTCCATCGCCTCCACAATGTATTATTTTTAGCAGAGTAAAACTTAAAGCAAAACAGTGTTTCTTACAGTGCCTTGACTGCAACAGTTTCAAAGTATCCAGTTCCAACTCAGAATGTTTCAAAACCTGAATTCAATGTATCCAAAGTTGCAAACTGGTGCTCTTCCAGGCAGCTCCAGCACCAGAGATTCTTATTTATTTTGTAATCCACTGGTTCCACAGAAGAAGAGTATCAATGCACTCCCAATATGACCAGCAAAAGTCAATAGCTCAAAGTCTTTCACTCAGAAAACTGCTTTAACAGGGTGCCAGCATTTAGTTAACGCATAACTTTTTGTCTCCACTCCTCCTGCTCTTTGCTTAAAGTTCAGTATAGCGGGAGATGGGCTTCCTGCTTATCCTCACTCCGTTTTCAGCCAAATTTCAACTTTTTTAAAAAAGTTTTAAAAGTTTCAGAAAGTTCTCAAAAAGTTTCAGAAAGTTGACAAAAGTTTCAGAAAGTTTTCAATGTCCAAATTTACTCACGGGTTGTAGTTTCCAAAATTCAGAAAAGTTGCAGGAAGAAAGGACAGCGCTGACCGGCAACAGCAACGCGGCTTCACTTCGCTGTTTGCGCAACGACCCACAGCGCCGCTACCCCCTCCGCGATCCGGAGCCCCTTACGGGGTCCCTTCAACGTTTTGGGGGCTGCTTCTGGCGCCCGCCGGGTCCCGAGACCACAGGCTTCTGCCACCTGTGGTTTTCCTGAATGGGTCTCCGCTTCGCCGTAACGGACGACCCGTTTACAGCGGAGCTCCCTTCTCCTTACTCGGAGAAGGCAGCCATTACCGGTCGCGCCGCCTCCGGAAGTCGCATATCGCCACTTCAGATCATTTTAATTTAGTGTGGAATTTGAATTAGAACTGGTCTACTGAATGGACATATGCTGTCCATTTAACCATAGCAACATCGGGTGATTTATCATGAAGATACAGGCAGATGTGGATCCACATCAGCCCCAAGACTGCAATCTCCTACCAAAAAACCTGGGAATAAGCCCTTTTGAATTTAGCAGGGCTTTGAGCAGACATGTATAGGATCCCACTGTAAAAATTTGGATCTAGCTTCAAAGGGTAATGGGCAGAACGACATATAATGAAACAATTCCTTTACTATACGAGCCCCACAGGTTATAATCTCCCAGATAAAAACTATAAAAAAATGTTACAATGTATTTAGGGTTTCTGATTCCTCTAGATATTACTCAAATGATCAAAATAAATTTTAACAGGTTTATAACAGAAACCACCAGTAAATAGAAAAGTTGGGGTGAGGTTAACACAGTTTAGATGGATCTTCCACCACAAATGATCAATGTGCTGCGTAGTGTTTGTTCATATTTCCCAAAGATCAATGTGGTATTTCAGTAATTTATTTGGGGTAATTCTCCACCCTGTTTATCGCTTCAAAAATGCATTTGTCTGTGCTAGAAGAAGGATTACCAGTCCAGACATTGGTCTTTACCATAAGGCATATCTGTTAGCACATACATGTGACTCACAACTTTCATTTTCTATGAATATCCCCCCATGGGTAATTTTAGAGATGGATTACCTAACATCTTTTGGGGGTGGATGGTACTGGAGTCTAGAAGGGGCCTGTACTACCTTCAATCTTAGTTATTAGAGAGACAAAGTGCATATTGTCTCATTGGTTATAATTGGGACTCATCCTGATTTAACTTTATGGGATCACCTGGATTTGAAGATAAAGAGGCAACCTTTTTCATGTAAAAAATTGGTAGATTGTGTGATTTATACATTAGGTCAACTGATAGGAGCAGATAGATAATTTTTGCAGTTTCTGACATAGCACTATACCATAGCTGTCAACTTTTCCCTTTTCTTGCGAGGAATCCTATTCGGAATAAGGCAATGCACTATACATATCATTCACCAGTTTGCACTGAATGACAATATTTACAATTACACTTGTTGGTGACTGTCTGTGGTCAATCGGTTGCGAGTGATGCACATTATCTCCTAAATTACTGAAAGGAATATCTGAATAATAATAATAATAATAATAATAATAATAATAATAATACCCAGCACATCTGGCTGGGTTTCTCCAGTCACTCCAGGTGGCTCCCAACAGAACACTGAAAAAAAGAATAAAACTTCAAATGTTAAAAACTTCCCTAAACAGGGCTGCTTTCAGATGTCTTCTAAAAGTGAGATAGTTGTTTATTTCATTGACATCTGATGGGAGGGCATTCCACAGGGCAGGTGCTACGACCAAGAAGGCCCTCTGCCTGGTTCCCTGTAACCTCACTTCTTGCAGGGAGGGAACCGCCAGAAGACCCTCAGTGCTGGACCACAGGGTTTGGACTGAATGATGGGGGTGGAGGTGCTCCTTCAGATATACTGGGTCAAGGCCTTTTAGGGCTTTAAAGCTTAGCACCAACACTTTGAATTGTGCTCGGAAATGTACTGGGAGCCAATAAAGTTCTTTAAGGACCGGTGTAATGTTGTCTCGGCAGCCACTCCCAGTCACCAGTCTGGTTGCCGCATTCTGGATTAGTTGTAGTTTCCGGGTCACCTTCAAAGGTAGCCCCATGTAGAGAGCATTGCAGTAATCCAAGCGGGAAATAACTAGAGCATCCACCACTCTGGCAAGACAGTCTGCGGGCAGGTAGGGTCTCAGCCTGCGTACTAGATGGAGCTGATGGACAGCTGCCCTGGCCACAGAATTGACCTCTGTCTCAATGGACAGCTATGAGCCCAAAATGACTCCCAGGCTGCACATCTGCTCCTTCAAGGGCAAAGTTGCCCCACTCAGGACCAAACCTATCTACTGAAAGCCCGTGAAGTTGTTCAAGAACTAAAGGAGAACATTGGAACAATGGGAAATTGCTTTAGGATCCATACAAAATGTTTCTTTAGATGTAAAATGGAGTCTGGTTAAGCAAAAATTGATATTTCAGGTTTAGTGGACTTTCAAACGCCTTTTAGGGAGGCATTGTAAAACTGAGATAGATGCTAGAGGTGAAATGATGGATATTTCCTTTTGCAAAATCCTTGAAGTTTGCAGATATTCATCTACTTTAAATTATATTCCTTGTGTATGGCAATTAATGGCAGGACAATCATTCATTTTACATGCCCTAATGGTCACTAAGAGACCTGGGAAGCTTGGGAAGATAATTACCCACCAACTATTATACAGTGGTCTGAAGACCTTAACATCCTTGCTACATTTGAACATACGTTCTATAAAAACAAACTTCATTTGGATGCATATTTGGACATTTGGGTGGCATATACTGTGACATATAAATGTAAAATAAAGTTGGATGTATTGATGTTTAGATAAATTCTTATCATGAGCTGACAGTTCATTTTCTTCTTGTGATTTTTTATGTTTGTTATTTCTTTCTCTTTTCGTTAATGAATTTGCAATTCTTAAAAAAAAAAAAATCAATTAAAACACTGGTCCAAAAAAAGAGAAAGAAAATCCATTCAACTCAAAACAGGCAGGCAAAAAAACTTGACACATGTTGATTCATGCTCACAACTGTATCTACACTCATCCACTTCCACAAGTGGATCGTTGTATAAAAAATCAATTTACATTGATTGGATTGAAATAAAACTGGATTGAAAAGTAAAGTTAGAAATGTCTGACTACATTAGGCAGCCAGGCATTGAGACAACAGTGTCTTTATGATCAGTACATTTGAACGGAATACTTTTTTAAAAAAACAAAAACAAATGTACATCTGTTGAATAAGTTATTAATCTGGGGGGAGGCAGGATTCAATCAGTGTATTGTTTTCTTAATTTAGACGTTGAGTAGCTGTCCCTGAGGAAGAGCATTTGTGTTAAAAGAGATGGGACCTTCAGAAGTCATCTTTGTTAATAAACCTTTCTTCTATTTCCCGTTGGGCTCAACGTCTCATCATTCAGTGTCAATCCATCATATGAAAGATTCATTACAACTTCGTACCACTGAGAAGGCCTGATAAACCACTCCCAGATCTTTGGGGCTTTCAGGGGCGGGAAAAATCAGGGGGGAAGTGTGCTGTGCTCCTATCAGATAGTTTTCAGACAATTGAGTAGCTTGTATTTACTACACAGTCAGTTCATCAGATGTAAAGAGGAACAAGCCCTCATTTAGTAAGGAGGAGCATCCTGATAATCTGCTGAGTCCGTACCTCCCACAGATAGCAGTGTAGACTAGAAGCAGGGCTTTTTTTTTCAGCTGGAGTGGTGGAGGCCATTGCTGCCACCAGTTGCCAGGATGGGAAAGGGCAAACAGACAGGATGGGAGGCTGAGGGAGGGGAGAGATCAGTGCAAGTCTGAGCCCCAAGATCAGTGCAAGTCTGAGCCCCCAGGACACGGACCCTCAAGCCTAACCGCGGCTCTGCTTCTCCCTCCACATCCTCATCCTCAGAGAGGCCATGAAATGGCCCAGCTGTTTGTGTGTCTGTTATGTACTGAGTTGAATAGGATCCAAAAGGCAGCACTCTGACTGGTCCTAGAACAATAGGATTCAGAATGCAGCAGTCTGATTGGTCCTAGAACAATGCAGCGGTATGCTTGGTCCTCAGGAGCCCTGCAATCTAGCTCCAGGTGGAAGTGAATCCACAACCTGATTGGCCTACAGGAGAATCCCGGAATTAGCCAGTCACGTGCAGCCCATTGTGTAAATAATGTATATAAAGCAGATATTTTGGGGAAACATTCATTCCTCCTCACCACTATGAGCTGAATAAAGAGAATGAAATCCACTCTCGACTACCTTGTCCCCAGTTGGGTGGACCCCTTCTGCGTCCACCATAATTCCCAGAAAGTCCACCTGAGGCACTCCTAGTAGACACTTTCAGGAAATAGGAATTGCATCAGCACATTTAAACTGAGTTTTCCCTGTACCCCTAGAGACTTACTGTATTGCAGCCAGAAACAGTACTCTAAGATAAACAGCAAACCAAGCTACAGTTCTCCCTAGGGTTGTTCAGGGCCACCTACCCCATCCACCCTGTGTTCCTGATCTGTGACCCATAGATCAAAGAAATTCACCTTATGCTACCCCAGGAGCCACCCACCCTACCCAAAGCAATTCAGGAGCAGGGACAAGAGTTTTCAAATGGGTTTTCAAACACTAAAAAAAGTTGGGAGTGCATTGCACTGCTCTGAGTCAGTTTCCCACCTCCCCTTGGCACATGGTAATTTCAACAAACTAACGTGAACTCAGTGGACAAGATCCACCCCCATTTAAGTACTTTTAATTCCTTTGAACTTCCAGGGGAGAAAGTTGAGCATGTCCTTAACTCCCCCAATGAAATCAATGGGACTTAAAAGTGCTTAGCTTGGTCTGATAGAGATTGGTGCTCAATGTTAGTAAATCGAATTATAACTCAGCAGTTTGTAAGGGTTTCCGTTTTAAGTATATTTTTTTGTGGCAAGTGATAAGCAGCAGTATCTGTCATACTCAGGCAAGAACTGAGAACATAAGCCTTTTTTTGGATCTCAAGAGCTTTTCTCCAGAGACTGATAAAACACTCAGGTGCTACACAAATTTATTCAGAGGTATTTGTCAAGTCAAATAAAATAAGACTTTCATAGCACTAGGACTCCCCCCCCCCGCCCTAAGGAAATGTCTGCCAGCACTTGAGAACTGCTTCCAATCTGCTTCCAATGCTGCAAAGTGGCAGGGAACATCTGTTTCAGTGTGCCCACACTCTGCCGCATTGGAGAACACATATGTAGATATACATTGCCTACTCTGGGTTTGTAACTGAATGTGAAATTCTGAGTGGATTTCACTCTTGTCCGAAAGATGAGAGTGTTTCGCCCTGACCTGTGAGCTGCTCCTTCATTGCTTCCCTGAGCTTCCCCGGAAACTTGCATTTGGGCAGAAAAACAGAAAAGCAGGCACTGGATTATGGCATCGTTTTATGCCAGGGGCTGGACTGGAACTGCAAGTGCCAACATCCCTGTTGGGAAAATGATGTTGCATGGTCTGTTCCACTGAAAAGTGTGCCCCTAGATGTTTATGAAGACCAGGGGTGCCAACTTGAATAAAATTTTGGGAGCAGGGGGGTTAAGCCCTGGCCCTCATCATCATTCACAAGATGTGGTACACACTCAAAATTTGAATGCCAGTGCCCATTAACTTTGGGGGTCCCCAGCCCCCTCAAATATTTTATTGGTGGCCTGAAGGGACCTCAGCCCCTGGGAGTTAGCTCCTATGATGAAGACTGATTCCTGTTCTGGCAGCCCCAGTATCAGGCAATGGTTGCAGGCAGTGGCAGCTGTTTCTGGTACTGCTGCAACATCCTAAAACGGTTTGAGCGGCCTTTGCATAGATGATCAGCCCTTGCACACAACTTATTTCCTGACTTGGCAGTTCAGAGGGTCAATTCATTACCCCCTCAGCACCAGCCGTGCTTGAGCAGTATGTCAGTTTGCATTATAGAGCAGGATGCCTTACGTCTGTATCTCCAGAAAGCAGTGCTTTTCTTTCTGGGGGTATTCAAAGGTACGCAGTACTGGCACACACACACCCCCTGAAAAAAGTGTTAAAAGTGTAGCACTTACTGTAACAACTTCATGTAGCACTGCTAGAAAGATTATTCAAAGCGAGAGCTACCTGCCTCCCCATGTCAGTCGGAAACTGTGGAACAATGTGTGGTAAATCTATAAACCAAAGTTAAGGACATTCTTGTTTGCCAGAAATTAAGTGGCTATTGAGCCCTTTATTGCAATTTTAATAATAAATGAACAGAAAATATTAAAATACGAGTTTGGGGGCAAAGGTATGGATTAAAACTGCCGTTTAAAGGGTAAAGAAGGACAAAATCTTAAAATAAAATTGAAATGAGGGTGATCTATCCCAGATGTAAAGATTAGATGATTTATTTAATTTTTTTCACTCTCATTAAATTGCATTTGTACCCATTAAACCATTCAAAGTCAGCACAGCTTCATGTTACTGCAAGATGTAATGCAATGTATAAAATGTATAAGTGCCCCGACAACAATATAAAGCTAGAACCAAGGGAAATATCAAAGTACTATCATTTCACAGATGAAATATAGCAAGCATTCTGTGCCTGGGCCTGCTTTCCATTTTGCAGGATATAAACAGAGGCACTTAGCAGGAGAAGAAACCTAAAGTCGTGCAGATCAGTATGGATTTAGAAGGTGGAATCGTATGGCCCTGCCAACTTGTGCAAATCCAATAGGGAGATTAACAGTACAGTCCAAAACCCACAGATCCAGCATAAATCCCTCATTCTAGCTGAGCTGGGGCTATGCTGCGGCAGCTCTATAAAACATGGCTGCCCTGGAGGCAAGAAGAAGAAGAAGAAGAAGAAGAAGAAGAAGAAGAAGAAGAAGAAGAAGAAGAAGAAGAAGAAGAGTTTGGATTTGATATCCCGCCTTTCACTCCCTTTAAGGAGTCTCAAAGCGGCTAACATTCTCCTTTCCCTTCCTCCCCCACAACAAACACTCTGTGAGGTGAGTGGGGCTGAGAGACTTCAAGGAAGTGTGACTAGCCCAAGGTCACCCAGCAGCTGCATGTGGAGGAGCGGAGATGCGAACCCGGTTCCCCAGATTACAAGACTACCGCTCTCAACCACTACACCACACTGGCAAGACCAGGACCTGCCTGCAGCTGCTGCCCAGGGGACCTCTGTCTCCCCATACCTGTTGGGCCACGTCAGACTATGTTTTTATATATGCTGGAAGCCACCCAGAGTGGCTAGGGCAAGCCAGTCAGATGGGCAGGATACAAATTAATAATAATAATAATAATAATAATAATCTGAATATGTGGAGCATTGAACCAGGGATCTTTGCATCCATGGCCTAGTGTTCTCCTGTCAACATCCAGCCCTTCCCCTGTTTCTTTGGATCCAGTGACTCACAAGAGCGCTGCTGCTTTTCTGAGGTACATTACAGTGGGTCATACATCATCATAAGGAATGGTTTACAAAAGGTGTAATCCATACAACGCGACAAGCGGTTCATTTTAATACCTACAGCCAAGCCGTGAATAGTGATTGGGGTGGGGGGAGAACACCAAGTAGCGTTTTAGGAGGGGTTGACATTTGGAAAACAAGTGTGTGTGACACCACAGCTGTTGGCTAAATACTATGATTTATACAACACACTCGGAGTTGATGTGCATGGCTTTTCAAGGGCCGTAGAAAAGGTTAGAATGGTTCCACGGAACATCGCTGTGCTACCTTTAGGGTTTTCCGGTGCTGTGGAATATGAAAGCCCTGGATGTGACATGCGTGCCTTTTAAACAAAAATGGGTAAGTGTGGGGTGGAAATGTAGGGTTTTTTTATATATTAAAAAAAGATAATTCGGCAACAGGAACATATTTTACCAAGGCAGTCCGTGACCTTTTGTACTGCTCTGTTACTTACCAGATGGGCTGGGATTTTTATTTCTCCATTAACAGGCTAACCAGGAAGAACAGAAAAAACTAGAATGAGTAAGATGTGTGCCATTTGCCCAGATTAGCAAAAGGGACCCTAACAAGCAGAATAATTCAGGTTCATAAATGCCAGGAAGAAAGAGGAAACTCTACTTCCATATCTGGTATTTAGTGTTTTCCTATGTTGCCATTTCTTTCATCTAGCTATCTATCTATCTATCATCTATCTATCTATCATCTATCTATCTATCTATCTATCTATCATCTATCTATCTATCATCTATATCTATCTATCTATCTATCTATCTATCTATCTATCATCTATCAATCTATCATCTATCTATCTATCTATCTATCTATCTATCTATCATCTATCTATCTATCAATCTATCATCTATCTATCTATCTATCTATCTATCTATCATCTATCTATATCTATCTATCTATCTATCTATCTATCTATCTAATCTATCTATCTATCTATCTATCTATCTATCATCTATCTATCTATCTATCTATCTATCTATCATCTATCTATCTATCATCTATATCTATCTATCTATCTATCATCTATCATCTATCATCTATCTATCTATCTATATCATCTATCTATCTATCTATCTATCATCTATCTATCATCTATCTATCTATCTATCTATCTATCTATCTATCTATCTATCTATGCATGCACATATGCACACATACATTCAGAAATCTGAACTATTTCCATTTGCCTTAATTTGCCTTACCATTATATTTCTTAGGAGCAGCTATTTCTTAACGTACCATTATTGATCCTTTAAGGCTACAATATTGAATCTTTAGAGTCTCAGCAGTAAAGGAGTGCTGTAATTAAATCCTGGTTAAAATGTAGCTTTCAAAAATGAATTTTGAGGAAGTCTTCCTAGCACTTTGCTGCCAGTCGACTTAAAACAGAAGTGTAGATTTTTTTCCTATTTTACTTTCTTTTTAAAACATTAACACTTAGATTCTCCGAGTTCGGGCTCCATTTTAGAATTTACCAACCGCTTCAGATCTGATGGGCGAGCGCTGTTGCCAAAAGTGATGCAATTCCTTCCTCTCCAGCATCAGTTGCATGCTTTTTGTTTAACATTCCCAAGAGCTTTTCCCAGTTGGCAGTCGAACGGTAGCACAGAAAGACACAGGCATTGTTTGAACAATCCCTCTTTCCAAACGTGAAAGGGAAAGAATGGCTTTTAAAGAGGATTTTCAGGTGGGCTCTTGTAGTTCAAACAAATTAAGGCACAGATGCTATAGCTTCCACCCTTGGTGGGTACAGAGAGCCGGCAGTGGGACTCTTGCCACAAGCCCAAGGCCTGCTATTTAGCTAATCCTATTAGTTAGATAATCATGCTGTGTACATCTGGCATGTGGCAGACTCTTACAGTTGGCACAAAACTAGCCTCTCCTTTATTAACAAACCAGGCACATCTTATCTGCTCCATGCTTGCAAAGGTTCTTTTTCTATCTTTTCTTTTCTTTTCTTTTTGCAAGGGTTTGTTGTAAATAGCTTAGGAGGGCCAGGGCTCAGGAACCTGTGGCCCTCTGTGGCTGCTGAGGGTCTGCGGTTCTGATCAGCCTCAGCCAACATAAACCACATGTCAGGAGTGGTGGGAGCTGGTCCAGCAACACCTGGAGGCTAGAGATGAGGAAATCTGTCATTTTCAGTTCTCCACTCTGAAGTTCAGTTTTTCACATTTCAGCATCGGTTGCTGTTTTTCCTCCTCAAAATTGGTCAGCAATTTAGTGCAGCTTTCTCCTCATATGCACATTTCTGCACGCAGTTTTTCCTGATATACACATTCCCCACCGCCAAATGATTTAATGGAATAATAATAATAATAATAATAATAATAATAATAATAATAATAATTTATTATTTATACCCCGCCTATCTGGCTGGATTTCCCCAGCCACTCTGGGTGGCTAACAACAGAATATTAAAAACACAATAAAACATCAAACATTAAAAACTTCCCTAAAAAGGGCTGCCTTCAGATGTCTTCTAAAAGTCAGATAGTTGTTTATTTCCTTGACATCTGATGGGAAGGCATTCCACAGGGAGGGCGACACTAATGAGAAGGGCCTCTGCCTGGTTCCCTGTAACCTCACTTCTCACAGTGAGGGAACTGCCAGAAGGCCCTCGGAGCTGGACCTCAGTGTCCAGGCTGAATGATGCGGATAGAGACACTCCTTCAAGTATACTAGGCCAAGGCCATTTAGGGTTCTAAAGGTCAGCACTAACACTTTGAATTGTGCTCGGAAACGTACTTGGAGCCAATGTAGGTATTTCAGGCCTGGTGTTGCAAGCTATTTTCCTTCCCCTCATGATCTTTTGAGCCCAGCCATGCAGCTACAATGACCAGGCATTGAGGGACAGATGCTAGCCATGGTACAACAAAGGAACATCCATGTTCACTGACAGTATATCACAAATTATTGAAAGCTGGGAACAAATAATAGGAGATATGTTCTCCTAGTCATACGATACTTCCAGAGAACTCTGGTGGGCCGCTCTCAGAGGAAATGTTGCGGGAAACCGATCTTTGGTTTGAGCCAACATGAGATTACTTCCAAACCATTGACTGGCAAATTCAACTTGATTTAGAGCTTTTCCACACGAAACCTGCTCTCCCAATCCTGAAAAAAACAAACTTTTATGATAAGGAAAGTGATGGGGAAAATGAAGTGGAAATTGAGGGGATAACACTTGCAGAACCTCCCTAGAAACAAATAGTGATGAATGCTTAGCAAATAGCTGATATCCTCCCCACAAAATCTGTGCAAGCAAATCAAATTGGTGGAGGAAGATTGGAAGAAATTTAAAGACTATTTATTGAAATATTATAAAATTAATGAATGTTAGAATGATGTTGGATAGAAGTTAAGGGGTTTTTAGTAACAACGGTACGAATATGGAAAAATGGAATGTTAACAGATGAAAATTTAAAGGCATAATATATTAAGACCAAGACAAGGATAGGAAAGAGGGAAAGGATTTGCTGAATAAATAAATTGAACTGGAATACAAAGAGGGGAGGTGTGGGGAGGTCCGGGAAGTAGGCAAATGCAGGATATATCATGAAAATGGAATTGTTTTTAATTGTTTTTCTTTATTACCTTTGTATTTTTCTTTTTTCTTATGTGAAAATCTTAATAAAATATTATTTTAAAAAACAAAAAACCCCAAACAAATCAGGGTGAATCGACGACGTAATTTGAATGTTGTTTCTTTGTTCACTATGCATTTGGACACCTCTTAAGATATTGTAACCAAATTTTGCATGATGCTTCCTGAGATCAAGGGGCAGGTTTTCCTCTCTGTTTCGATGCAATTGGACACCATTTTAAATCAGGATGGTGAACTGAGCCTTTCAACATCGCACAGATCTTCCAAGACAACTACTCTATTCCCAAATTAAGAATGGAAAGTGAAATACTGGAGGGCAGCAAAAGGGGTTTCTATCTTTCAAATGCAGTATAAGCACTGGTAACTGGGAAACACTGGCCTGTGAGCGCTCCAGTTGGAGATCAGCGTCTACCAAAGGCGTCATTGACTTTGAAGAAGTACGAACTCAGGACGAAAGGGAGAAGCATGCTGAAAAGAAGGCATGTTTGGCAAACCCTCACCGTGATCAGCTCCCACCCAGAAACCTATGTCCCCACTGTGGAAGGACTTGTGGAAGCAACTTTAAAGGTTTAAGAGTCACTTTAGGTTATTTCCATTTTGTAAATCTGAAAACTAATATCACATTTAGATTTGTAGACTACATTTTCCCAGGAGGTTTCAAACGCTTAAGATATATTCAGGCTTGGGGGGGGGGGGAGAGAGAGAAATGCAGAAATCAGATCTTTTTGTTATGTTTCTCCGTGACCCTTACATGGGGACAAAATCCTTTTCTGAGAGCTGGCGAAAGCCTTTTGAAGGCAATGCAAATGGATATATGAGCACACACAGGCAGAGAGGGGGCAGCATTGTGGCAGTGATCGCTGCCCTGAATGACTCCTACTCATTTCAAATTCCTTCAACATCTGTAGTTTGAAGTTTCACCGAAGTTTCACGGTGTAGGAGACAGTTTCTTGAGTATTTTGAGCCTTAAAAAACAAAAACAAAAAGCTGATTTATCTAGGTCTCAAAACTCTCTATTTAAAAGCTTTCCAAGAATGAATGAACCGGTTAAAAACAGTAATATCTTTTTGCAATGATATATGCAGTAAATGGGCACTTAACTCATTTAATTACATAATAATAATAATAATAATAATAATAATACCCTGCCCATTTGGCTGGGCTTCCCCAGCCACTCTAGGAGGCTTACAGCACATATAAAAACATAATAAAACATCAAGCATTGAAAACCTTTCTCTTTCTCTCCTGTTGTGTTTTCTATATTTGGAATTACCTTTGTGCATATTTACTGAACAGTCTTACCTGGAAGTAAATGCTTTGGTTTTCGAATACGCCTCAGAAGTTGAACTGGAACTGCGGTTTCCATATTGAGTTTTCCGTATTGAGTTTTCCATTTTGAGGCTTCCATTTTGAGTTTTCTGTTTTCAAACCTTTTGGAACTCAAACAGTCTTCCAGAATGGATTATGTCCAAAAACCCAGGTACCACTGTATTGCAACCTGGCTACTGAAATCAGAAAACTCATTCTTTTCCCCAGTTTCTACATGGTTATTGAGCAAGAATCCAAGACTGAGACGAATAACATCGTTTAATTTTTTTTGCCTCAAACTATAAATTCTCTGTAGGAGGAAATTGTTCAGCGAAACATACTCATATCACACTAAAAAGAAACAAAAACATTATTTACAGATGAATTGCATTGTGTGACATTCTTAAACCCTGTTCCGCTCCTCTCTTCTGCAGTGACATTTTAAAAGAAGATGACACAATAAGGTCACATGGGTCTCCACACCTAATCTGACCCAAAGGCACCCAAGAAGGGTCATAGCTGCAACCTGAATTCCCCCTGTTGCCACACTCATGAGCATTCCTCCTACCACAACTAATGCAGGTCGCTCTTTACAGCCAGACAGTTGCTTGTATCTATAACCGTGTGTCAGTAGTCATTGCTTCTACAATGACAGAATCCCTGGGTCTCAGGGCTAGTCTATGAGTGGCAATCTGGGCTGAACGAAGAACCAGGACCCACGGAACCAGCCAGAAGTCAGGACTGAAGTGGAGGTCAGAAACAGAGAGCAAACCAGATGGCAGGGGTAAGGATCAAGGTGTTCGGATATTTCTGTTCCACCTTAAAAGGGAGCAGGATGTTTGCGTCACAGCCTGCGCATTTCCTGTCTCACAGGATGTTTCTGTTGTGTCTTTGCTTTCGTTTCTCTCTCTCTGCCGGAACTCTCAAGCAGGCAGTCGTTTTTTTCTTTGTTCTGATCAACGCTGAATAAACTTGGAAATAATGCTCTCCTGTGTGCATCTTTCACTGTGTGAACTCTGCTGATAGGGCATGCAAGAGCTCTGGAATGTGTCAAGCTATTTCTGGAGCTCCTGTCGCTAATTGCTGATACTGCGTGTCTACGGGAGATCGATGGACGTCCGGAGACGACGTGGAGTCAAGATGGACTTTATCTCCCTGGCAGTATCCCAACACAAGGTACGTCTCCAACTGCATCTCATTTTGTGGGGCTCTGTCCATCCTTGCCCACTTCAGAACCTTGGTACGTTTCGTTCCACTTCCCCCCAAATTTCCCCCTAATTTGAACTCTCTGCCTCCTACGTCTCTGTGTGAGTAGGGCTGGGTTTTCACGAAAATGTTTCAGCCAATGTTATTTGTTGGGTGGCAGAGGACATTTCAGCGGGTGTAGCTTGTTCTAAAACTGTCTCCTCTGCACAGCCATTAAAGATGCAGGAGTCTTGTCCTATTTCACAGAAGGCCACCCTATTTACATGATCCTCCATCCTGCTTGCCATTTCCTATTCTCTGTGAAAGACCAAAGTTGACTTCAATAATGTAGGTCACCTGTTGAGATATTTTAACAAATGCTGTTGAGAAATGCAGCTCTTCTTCATCTCTGCTTTCTCGTGCCAATCTGTTAATACAGAAGCGCGAGGTTTTGCCAAATTTATGGTGATAAATTATTTATGTTTACATCACACATGCATCCCGTAATGACCTACAGCAGCTCTATTTTTCCCCCAGTGAACAATATGAGATATGATTCCCTCCAGTGTAACTGTTGTCTGCCTGCTATTAAGGTTTTAATGAGGACAAATTTCACCCAATCCCATTCCAAACAGAAAATTCAATTAGCTTAACAATCGTACTATAATGCTACAAATTAGTGATCAAGTCCAATGCCCACAGTCTTTCCCCTGCCACATGAAATAAAGAAGGAAAATATAAATAAATGGCTTTATCCACAACATCCTCTCAATAAAATCTCAATGATAACACAAAAAAGCTACTGGGGGGGGGGGGGACGCGCACACAACAACCCTGGACTGAATAGTTGTATTAGCACGAGACAGCGTGACAAGTCCTGCTAGTGGAATGGGGCTTTTTCACTGTCCTACCCCCATGAACCCTCATGTTTTCCCCAAATCTCCTTAGCAGTATTTTGAATTCCACCCTTTGTTGAGGAAGCATAACACAGGGGTCACGACTTTTCAAACCATTTCCAAACAACAGAAACCTTTGTGGGAACCACATTCCTATTCTACTGGCTACAATATAAATAAATAATTACAATATAAATAAATTGCTTCTTTCAAGCCTGCATTTCAATAGAAAACACACATACACACCATACATAGCCACTTCTTAACAACAAAATAAGCTCAACACCACCTCCACCAAAATTGTGAAGTGCCCTGAAAAAGGTGCAGAAATAATGGCAGCCTTCTTCCCAGCAGAAAAAAACATTCCAGAAATTAGAGGACAGTTTTCAGCACAACACTACTTTCACCTCCCCATCTCCCCACCTTGGTTTTTGTTTCTTTGTGTTATTTTAGCATGTCACAGATCCAGGATACATTGCAGGGATGTTCATTTAATGAGTATACAATCTGTGTACCTCTGTACACTTGCACTGTTGTTCACAACTAGCATGCCATGAATGTACAGTATGTACATAACATCTGAGATGTACAAATCAACAAGTGTACTGTCTTTATCACAAAAGCTACTGTAGAGGCATCTTATACCTGTGTCCAACAGTTTGTGAATAAGCCTTTATTGACCAGAAAACGTCTCATCAACGACACAGGTAGGGTACCGAAGCATTTTGAGAAGGCCTCTGTTTCCTGCCCATCCGCTCATCCCAAGCTCCGTGCAGCTAAAGGCTATCAGAAAGTTGCCTGCAAAGCTGTGACTAAGGAGTGAGGCAGAAAATGGTTCTGGAGATGTTTTCAGTGGTATTTCCCCCACCTCCGCCTTTGCCGGAGTGAGTTACTGACTCATTGCTCCTGTGTGGTACAAAAGGTCAATGAGCTGCAGGTTGCGCGGTCTCTAAATGAGACCTAAAACAAGGTCTTGAGCACTCGCCGTCATTAAGATTCCCCAAGCCATTGTGCCAGTGTACAGGGTTGCTAACCCTGATATCTTGGCAAAGCTCCAGCTGAAATAATGATAGCCTGCCTTTCAGAGATTTCAACTACCATTTCAATTGTTAAAGCATTCTTCTCCGCTCGTTTCCCCGCACCAAGGTAATGCTCAGGGTGCGGGGTTCAGCTGCCGGTCTTTGCAAAGCTTTGTGTAGAAAAATGAACCATGAGAATACTTCCTTTGTCTTCAGCTCAATTGATCTCACAGCAAGACCGAGTCATGCTTTACATGGTGGGCAAGTACGTCTGCCCTGCAATGTTTGAAGGTCTGTGTATCAGTAAAGGGACTGGGACAAATCCAATTATATATTTCTGCCTGTTGCAGGGGTGGGCAATCTTTTTTAGCCTGAGGGCCACATTTCCTTCTGGGCAACCTTTCAAGGGCCACATGCCAGTAGTAGATGAGACAATGGGTGGAAGTGGGCAGAACACCTAATGTCAACTTTATCTTTGTCCAATACAGTGGTACCTCGGGTTACATACGCTTCAGGTTACAGACGCTTCAGGATACAGACTCCGCTAACCCAGAAACAGTGCTTCAGGTTAAGAACTTTGCTTCAGGATGAGAACAGAAATTGCATGGCGGTGGCGCAGTGGCAGCGGGAGGCCCCAGTAGCTAAAGTGGTGCTTCAGGTTAAGAACAGTTTCGGGTTAAGAACAGACCTCCGGAACGAATTAAGTACTTAACCTGAGGTACCACTGTATGGAGGTTTCTACACATACTTAGATGCCCTGCCTTGCCCTTTGTCCAAACAAGCAAGTGCCATTATCCAAACTCAATGACACTTTCCAGCCAGGCATAAATACTTGGGGTGCAAAGGAGGGTCATTTGGAAGAGTTCATAGGGCTTGATAGACAGAACATCGAGAGAGGGAAATGGTGGCCAAGGGTGAGCCCACGGTGGCTGCTTTCTCTAGCTTTATTAAATACAAATCCTGAAATTTGGGGGAGCGGCACAAAACATGGGGCTCACAGTACAGAATGGAACAAAATGAGTACAAATCTTTGGCATCAGTTTGCAGGGGATCCCAAATTTTGGGATTTGTATTTAATAAAGCATCTTTCAGCAATACAAGAAGGAAGGAAGGAAGGAAGGAAGGAAGGAAGGAAGGAAGGAAGACCCCTCCCTGCAAATAAGTTACTCCAGAATTCCACCCACCCACCCCAAATTTTCCAGCCCAACAGTTCTCAGATAATAACTTTCAACTCAGCTCTGGTTGGTAAGTGGTAGGCTGTGAGTTCTGGGGCAAAGGATCAGGGAGGCAACCAATGGATCCAACAGATCTTTGGAAGCAACTGAAACTGGGAGGAGGGAGAACTGAGATTCTTACTTTTTTTGAATTTACCAGCAAAAGCTCAGGAAGCTAGTCTTTAGCTTATTTAGATTTGTAGCAAATGAAGCGGTGACCTATTTACATTATGAACTCATCCTTATCCTATTATACTGGGAAGTCAATTGTTTTTAATCATTATGGAAAATATTACAGCTCGGGTGATTCTAATGAGCCAGGGAGCTCTTCCAGGCAGAACATGATGTAATACTGCACCATTATTAGAAAATGGACTTCTTGCCATTATTTCATTCCTTCTCTTTTTATTCACTAATCCACCGCTGATCAGTTGACATCAGTTGGTTTCAGATCTCAATTTTTAAGCTTTGAACTGGACTTTGGGGTCTTGAAAACTCATGCACGCTTGCTTTGCTAGTCTGTTGCATTGACTCCTACAATAAAGTACATTTAAAGTTTAAGGCTTTAATAAGAATGATAATTTTATTATTTATACCCCAGCCCCCATCTGGCTGGGTTTCCCCAGCCACTCTGGGCAGCTTATAGCATATATAAGAACATAGTAAAATATCAAACATTAAAAACTTCCTTATACAGGGCTGCCTTCAGATGTCTTCTAAAAGTTGTGTAGTTCTTTATCTCCTTGACACACGAAGGGAGGGCATTCCACAGGGAAGGCACCACTACCAAGAAGGCCTCTGCCTGGTTCCTTGTAACTTCACTTCTTGCAATACACCATACATTTAAATCCTGGGAACTAGTTTCTTAAGCATGCTCAGAATTGTAACTCTGTGGTGGGTAAACTATGGGGATGGGGGTGGGAATGTCCTTTAAATGTATGGTGTGTACACAACCTAACAATTGTTTATAGCACACATTTTTGTGGGATAGAGTTCACATCAGCAAATGCAAGATGGGAAGAGATGATTTTGCCTTGGGTAGTGCAAGATGGCCTTTGGTTATTGCTGATGTAAGAGGTACCTTGATCCTATCTGCTTCCAAAACAAACACTCCAGCCATGCTGGCAGAAGCATAGGCAGCTATGCACACAATCCTGTACAAGTCTATTCAGAAATGTGTCCCATTGAGTTCAATGGGACTTCCTTCCTAGAAAAGTGGGCACAGGATTCCGGCCTGAAGTGTGTGCCTGTAGAGGCAAGTGTGACAATGATCACTGTTTTCCTTCTCTTTACGAACCCTGAGATCACCCCTTAATCCATAATGATTACATTAGTAGCATTATTAGGGTGTGTTAAGAGTATCTAAAGTGTACAGTGGTGCCTCGCAAGACGAAAAGAATCCGTTCCGCGAGTCTCTTCGTCTTGCGGTTTTTTTCGTCTTGCGAAGCAAGCCCATTAGCGGTTTAGCGGCTATTAGCGGCTATTAAAGGCTTAAGGGATTTGCGGATTAGCTGCTAAAAGGCTATTAGCATCTTAGATCAGCTGATAAGCGGCTTAGATCAGCTGTTAAGCGGCTTAGCGATCAGCTGTTAAGCGGCTTAGGGGCTTGGGGAAAAGGGGGGAGGGGGGAAAAAAACCAGGAATCGCAAGGCATTTTCGTCTTGCGAAGCAAGCCCATAGCAAATTCGTCCTGCGAAGCACCTCCAAAACGGAAAACCCTTTCATCTAGCGGGTTTTCCGTCTTGCGAGGCATTCGTCTTGCGGGGCACCACTGTACTTTGTGATGAACTGGTGTGGTCTTATGCTTCTAGTGAGATAGAACACCTACAACATTGGTGTTCTGTACTCCTTAAAAACCTGTGTGTTTAGTCAAACATTCTCAAACTGTTAATTCTTTGCCCTGGCTTTTAATGAACTTTTCAAATCTTTTGGCAACTCCTATTGCAGCTGCGTGGTTTATAGCATTACTCTTAATTTTGTAAACCATAATCATTCTCTTGAAAGGCAACACAGAAGTAATTTTAAATATGCAAATAGTAAAATAATAAAACAAAAGGTGTTGGGCTATGACTAAGGACAGGGGTCTCTAAGTTTTCCTTGACTTTTGAGTGACAATAACGTGGTGGGCCGGAGGGCAGAGGAGCATATGCCTGTACGCACATGCACACGCTATTTCTGGCACACATCCGGGGCGGAGGAGGCCCATGCACACAAGCTATTTCTGATGCACCTTCGACCTGGAAGTGGGGCCCCATGCTGTGCTATGCCGGTAAGAGCATGTGGCGCCTGGTGGCGGGAGTCATCGCAGGCCAGATAAACGAGTGCCTCCAGCCTTATCCGGCCCCCAGGCCGCAGGTTGGTGACCCCTGGCTAAGGAGGTCTGGGTTCAGATTAGGAATGGGTGAACTAGTCAGTTTTGGTTTCTCTCAATTTATCGTTTTTCCCTTTCTCCAGTTCTTCACATTGCTTTTTTAAAAAAGACCTCATGACAATTCATCAGCAGGTTTCTCCTAATATACATATGTTTGTATGCAGTTTTACCTAATACACACATTTTTTGCAAAGCAATTACTGTAATGTATTTTAATGTCTTTTTCACTAGTATATTCCTTTTGCGGGCAAACTTTATAATAGCATACTCTGGAGAAATGCATTGCAAAATTCAGAGAAGTGTGAATTTTGAAGGATCGCTTTGCTTTGATCTGCGTATTGTTTTGGAAAGAGCAATTGTCAGTCAGTGTAGACTGTACTCATCTAGGCAGACCAAAGATCTGAATCACTATAAGGCAGCTTTCTAGGTTCCTAAATTCAGATAAGTTTTTTTTAAAAAACTTACCTAACAGGGTTGTCACGAGGTCAAAACTGGGGGTGGGGGGTGGGGGTTGAAGCATGCATGCTACCTTGAGCTCTTTGAAGGAATGAAATTGCAATAGAAATAAGGCAGTGTGATCCCACTCCACTGGTCATTATATATGTCAAATTAATAGCCCTGTAAAAAGGTAAAGGTACCCCTGCCCGTACGGGCCAGTCTTGACAGACTCTAGGGTTGTGCGCCCATTTCACTCAAAGAGGCCAAGGGCCAGCGCTGTCCAAAGACACTTCCGGGTCACGTGGCCAGCGTGACATCGCTGCTCTGGCGAGCCAGAGCCGCACATGGAAACGCCGTTTACCTTCCCACTAGTAAGCGGTCCCTATTTATCTACTTGCACCCAGGGGTGCTTTCGAACTGCTAGGTTGGCAGGCGCTGGGACCGAACAGCGGGAGCGCACCCCGCCGCGGGGATTCGAACCGCCGACCTTTCGATCGGCAAGCCCTAGGCACTGAGGCTTTAACCCACAGCGCCACCCGCATCCCTAAATAGCCCTGTAGGTAGGACCAATTGTTTAGTTGTTTTCCCACCTGAGTGTGTGCTGCAGCTGCTGCTGCTGCTGCTGTGTATGTGTGAATGGGACCTCATCTGCCTTTGAATCTACGGTCCTGTAAGAAGCAAGGAGGCTGCATTAATTCTTTTGTACTCAATTCAGGATGAGATTAAAATGTGAACCTCTGTTTTCTGCTCTGGAATTTTGCTTGTCTCTTAAATGACACCACAACGATGCTGTCTTTCCTATCAGTGGAACACCTGTCAGTCAGCTAAAAACTTCAGTGGAGAAGAAGAAGGAAGATAGACATTCTTGATACAGACGTGATAGCTTCTAAAAGAAAGGGGCATTTCTTGTTAACTTTAAAAAAAAAAAGAATATAAAGATTGAGCTGTGAAAGCTAATACATTGGAGAAGGTAATGTGCCATTCTTGATTTGCCCAAAGATTTCAGCTGCAAACAGGCCATTTCCTTCATTTCCTACCAGGCAACCAGATCTCAAACTTTTGAAAAAGAGAATACCTAACACCCACCACATACTATAAATAGAACTCACATTTGCCATTTGAAACTTGCAAAATAAAATTTCAGTCGGTATTGTTGGTGACTTGTAGCAAAATATGAATAGGTGACCCATAACCTAAGGATGAGCTTATTAATCTATGGCTCCACATGAGGACAATATATCTGTCGGGGAAAATAAGTCCTGCAAAAGAGACTGATATTGCCTGCGCTGAAAACTCTAGTGCATAACTTTCTCTTACTTAAGTATCATGCCCTACTTCCAAAGGCTTAGAGCAGCAGTTTAACCTGGGAGTGACCCCGACCCCTAAGGTAAGTTATGTTGGAGTAAGTGGACATGGGGAAGGGGTTAATTTCCTTTATTAGCATGCTAGCCTGAGATGTGTGGGTATAGGGCAGTATATAAATTTAATAAATAATAATGGATGAGCTAAGCCAACAGGTGCATAGTCAGCCAAGCCAGTTGCTATGGTAACAGCCTAGTGCCGACTATAAATGATCAAGGTGTGTCAGCTCATCAGTATGTCTGTCAGTCCGGGGTCAGTGAGTGAATCTATCTGTGAGACAGAGTCTGTGTTTTGTATTGCTGGAGCAACAGCAATTCTTCCCACTTACCTAAGGGACTAAAGAGGCACAATGTCATTTGTACCTTCAAGAGACAATGGCCTCTGGTGCTCTATACACCAGTATCATAAACGTAAAGGGATCCCTCACCATTTGGTCCAGTCATGGCCGACTCTGGGGTTGTGGCGCTCGGCCGAGGGAGCCGGCGTACAGCTTCCGGGTCATGTGGCCAGCATGACTAAGCCGCTTCTGGCGAACCAGAGCAGCGCACAGAAACGCCGTTTACCTTCCCGCCGGAGCGGTACCTATTTATCTACTTGCACTTTGATTTGCTTTCGAACTCCTAGGTTGGCAGGAGCAGGGACTGAGCAACAGGAGCTCACCCCGTCGCGGGGATTCGAACTGCCGACCTTCTGATCGGCAAGTCCTAGGTTCTGTGGTTTAACCCACAGCGCCACCTGAGTCTGAAAAGCCCGGGATTCAAATTTTCACTACCCTCTAGTGGCTATGGTGGCTCATTTACCAGACGTGCCACAGTGCCACCCGCATCCCTTACCAGTGTCATACCCCTTTATGAAATCATGGCTCTTGCCAAAGAAACCTGGGAACTGTAATTTGTTAAGGGTTATTAAGAGACCCTTCGCCAAAGAATTGACGCTTTTGAATTATGGTGCTGGAGGAGACTCTTGAGAGTCCCATGGACTGCAAGAAGATCAAATGCATCCATTCTTAAGGAAATCAGCCCTGAGTGCTCACTGGAAGGACAGATCGTGAAGCTGAGGCTCCAATACTTTGGCCACCTCCTGAGAAGAGAAGACTCACTGGAAAAGACCCTGATGTTGGGAAAGATGGAGGGCACAAGGAGAAGGGGATGACAGAGGACGAGATGGTTAGACAGTCTTCTCGAAGCTACAAACATGAATCTGACCAAACTGTGGGTGGCAGTGGAAGACAGGAGTGCCTGGCGTGCTCTGGTCCATGGGGTCACGAAGAGCCGGACACGACTGAACGACTAAACAACAACAACAAGAGACCCTTATCCTCCTCTCTCAGCTTCAGTTCTCAGAGTGGTTCAATAGTCATTTCCTCTTCCCAGGGAATGCTGGGATTGTAGCTGTTTCAGGGGACTAAGGATATCCAAGGAACTCTCAGCTCCCTGTGCAAACTACACTTCCCAGGATTCTTTGAGGGTAGCCATGACTCTTTAATGGGGTATGATGATGCTTAAATGCATTAGTGCAGATGCAGCCAGTATGCAGCTTACACCTCTTCCTTTGCTCCAGACTAGACAATGGCCAGCACCATTTCAAACTCAATTCACAGGCCCTAACAGAGTTATTGTTTAAACTAAGATGAATGTTTTGCCTTCAGTAATATGAGTGCTAACAGCTACTGTGAAAAGGATGAGTAGCTGAGCAGAAAATGAGCACTCCAAAGCACCACTCAAATAGCATCTTAAAAGCTGCTTGTTGAAACTCCTCAAGTAGAATTTTTTGCTTTCCCTCCAGATGGCCACCATGGAATAGCAATCTATTTGCATTAATTTATTGAATTAGGTCCATTTACTGCCGAAGAGCCTCTTTTTTATATACAAAAAAATTGAAAGCAACTACAAACAAGAAGTATTTCAGATGAAGCATCCAAAGGGCACATTTTCATAAATAAATTGTGCCTTAGTACCTGTATCCATCCTCCCCTGTGGTGTCTGTTACAATATACCGTATTTTTCCATCTATAAGACGCCCCCATGTTCAAGACACCCCCTATTTTGGGGGACTCAGATTTAAGAAAATAGGGGAAGGTGTATCTGTGTATAAGACGCCCCCTAATTTTTGACATTATCTTTTAGGGAAAAACCCATGTCTTATACATGGAAAAATCTGGTATATATTTGTGTGTTGAGACCCCAAAGCCACCTCCTCGTTGATGAATAAGACACAAGGACACAGATACAGTGGTACCTCGGGTTACATATGCTTCAGGTTACATACGCTTCAGGTTACAGACTCCGCTAACCCAGAAATAGTGCTTCAGGTTAAGAACTTTGCTTCAGGATGAGAACAGAAATCGTGCTCCAGCAGCACAGCAGCAGCAGGAGGCCCCATTAGCTAAAGTGGTGCTTCAGGTTAAGAAGAGTTTCAGGTTAAGTACGGACCTCCAGAACGAATTAAGTACTTAACCCGATGTACCACTGTATTAGGTTAATGATTATTGGGCAAATTTTGGCCATACCCATAGCTTTATTGGTTACAGAATGTGAGCAGTATTGGCTTAGGCATTGGAATTGACCCGACTATATTTGACTCCTGCCCGTCATGCAGGGAGTCCTGTAAGGGTCAGCCACCAGTAGCGGGAGCCCTGTCAATGCAAACCAACTTGAGCTCCCCCATGGTACCTGACGGGTTTGCAGCATGGCCCTAGCCCTTCCCCAGGCTTCAGAAAAGATCCACACCCCCAGATTCCTTTAACGGAATAACCTTTAGCTTGGAGGGGCAGGTGATGGCCACACCTCCCCTCCCCCATCATAAGATCAACCAATGCCTAACCGCCTAACCTTACAAAGTTGTGACAATTGCTATAAGGTAGGCAAAAACCAAATGGCCCATGCCAGTTTGCCAAGTGGGAAAATTCCTACCAGGCCCCACAATGGCGACCAACTGAGTTCCATAGCAAGGCCAATGTCGATAACCTGGCAACTCTTTCTGGCAACTGCTGAAAACATTTTCGTTAGGGCCAGCCCATCTGAACACGTAGCAGATGCATGCAATTTTCTTCCTTTTAACCACTGCTGACTTCAATCATCTTTTGAATACTCTTAAATACCTGCTTTTAACTGTGTTTTATCAATCATTTTAATGTTCTGTCGTATATTTTTGTAAACTGATTAGAAGCTCTCTTACCATCATGTGGCTTATGATATATAATAACAAATTCAATTTAAAAAACACACATACTCCTTTTCCTTTCAAACAAAGTTTGAACCTTAGTGCAACATACTATTCAGCAACTGGATGTTTGTTAGTTCTGGGCCGGGCATGCAAAAAATTTTTGTCTTACTCTTTGCCCCAGCTGTCCTCAAGTAGAGATAGGAAGGCCTGCCAAAAAACCCCAGTAAAAATAGGGGGAAACGGGTTTTCTCCCTCTTCTTCTTTGTCATTTTTCTCATGGACTTCTAAAAAATGACTTTGGGAAAAAAGTCATTTTTTAGAAGTCCATGAGAAAAATGACAAAGAGGAAGAGGAAGAAGAAATGGAAAATAGTAGCAGTAGTTCAGAAAATGAGATAGAATAAACTGCATGTATATGTTGTGTCTTCTGTTTCTTTTTTTAAAAGCACTACTCAAAGGGTAGACCTTCTATGGGGCTTAAATATTGAGGCGGACCTTAACTTTATTTGCTGTTGGTGATTATTTTTTATGCTGATGGTTTCTTGCTTTTTTGAGGCTTTTGAGGAAAAGGAGGGCGGTTACCTGTTTTATTTCAAGCATAACACTTTTATATGCACTGCGTTTCATGCAATTTGTAAAACTAGTTCACCTTGAACTTTTTTCATTTTTTCCCAAAATTTCTATCCCCCCCCCCAAAATGGGGGGGCACGTTGGTCTGGCTCAGTAGCCACCAGTAGTGGCAAGTGAGGTGGCAGAGGCAGGACACCACTGCTCTGCCAACTTCCAAACTCAGTGCGTTGCTGTTGCTTACTGGAGGGAGAAGGGAAGAGTGGGGTGAATGAAGCCAATCCACCGTTCTTTGCCTCACCTTAGAATCATAGAATCATAGAGTTGGAAGAGACCACAAGGGCCATCGAGTCCAAGCCCCTGCCAAGCAGGAAAGACCATCAGAACACTCCTGACATATGGTTGTCAAGCCTCTGCTTAAAGACCTCCAAAGAAGGAGACTCCACCACACTCCTTGGCAGCAAATTCCACTGTCGAACAGCTCTTACTGTCAGGAAGTTCTTCCTAATGTTTAGGTGGAATCTTCTTTCTTGTAGTTTGGATCCATTGCTCCGTGTCCGCTTCTCTGGAGCAGCAGAAAACAACCTTTCTCCCTCCTCCATGTGACATCATTTTATATATTTGAACATGGCTATCATATCACCCCTTAACCTCCTCTTCTCCAGGCTAAACATGCCCAGCTCCCTTAGCCGTTCCTCATAAGGCACCTTCCCCCTTCTCACTCCAGTAGGATGCCTGGGATGCAAAAGGACCACCTGGACTTTAAAGGGATAATTTCGGGAGTCAAGGCGCACACCCAGGAGCATGTGATGCCAAAATTGGAGAAAGCGTTATGTCTGCATCTGCATTATGTCTCTTGGTACAGCTGCTATGGAACACATGGTTAATTTGAAGCATTTATCAACATTGGCTCCGCTTATATTGGTACATGTGGTTATATCTCTACCAGGGCCGGATTTAGGATTGATGAGGCCCTAAGCTATTGAAGGTAATGGGACCCTATATATGTCCAGCTGTCCTTTGTCAACAACAAATTGTCGCTGTTTTTTGTGTTGAATATGATAATTTATGGACCTAATAGGTATCTAAAACCATTTGCACATAACGAATAGGAGCCTACACAACATAAAACCCAGCATATTTTGGAAATGAACATTCAGTGTTTTTTCCTTTAATTTTTTTTTTTGAGGGGGGCTGCAAGTGAGTAGCACCTTAAGCTATAGCTTGTTCAGTTTATACGTAAGTCCGGCACTGATCTCTACTCAGAACTCCTTCTTGAATAAAAATAAATAATTTGCAATAATACTTCCTGATATTTTCCTGAGCATTACACATTTGTTCTCAGAACAAATCTGAAAGTTGGCCAATATTTTCCCCATATTTATTAATTTTTTTAAAAGTTATAACCTACTCTTAATTTATATCAATATCAAGGAAGGGTGCAAAATATTGGGAAGAAACCTTAACCAAATCATAAAATAAACCACACTACAGCATCAAGCAAATAGTAGTTCCAAGCAACAGTAGTTAAAAGCAAATAGTGGTTACGACAAGTACAGTAGTAGTTAACAAGTAGTTGCAAGTTGCAAGTAGCAGCTAAACAATCATTAATTTACAAAATTTAAAATGTCTGGTCAAATAAGCAACCTATCAATAAATGTTATAGAATAAATAAAATTCTTAATGGGTGGTGTTGGGGCATTCCTCACTGACTTGACAGCTAAGGAGTGGTTTGAACAGGGGCGTTCTGGGCTTGCAGTATACTCGCTTAACCATTCAAGCTAACAAAATCCCCTTTCAACTCAGGTGGAATTCAGTTTCCATTTTCATAAAATGTAGAACTCCACTCCCATCCATTTGAGGAACTTGACTCCTTCTGTTGAAAAGTCCCCTTGAAATTCCTCAAAGCAGGAAACTCAGATTTCAACTTCAGTTGAACTTTGGTGCCAGATTAGCTTCAGTCCTTAACTCTGCAACTTTCACAGGGTCTATCCTCCCCCCCCCCCAAGCCAATATGCAAGCTTTTGTATATTTTAAGAGAGAAGAGGCACTATGCAAATAACACAAACAAGACGTGAATGTTGTGAACAGGGGGCGAGATGGAATCAAGTGTATTAGATTGCCGTTAGGGATGACAGGTAGCTATTTCTTTCACTTCAGAGACCCCAATAAATCAAAACAATGGAGCTGATGGTGTGGTATAATTGTCTCTGATAGGGTGCAGTGAGTGTTATTTATGATTGTTTGCAAAATATGCTGTCAGAATGGCAGGCCGCAAAGAACCTTTGCTTTATTTATGGATTTCCCTGTCATCCTACACCCTTTAGTGTACCAGTGTGTTATTTATTTGTTTATTTATTGAAGGAAAACACAAATTTACTGCCCTACAAACCCAAAACAATGTTTTACCACAGTACACAAAGTGAATCCGCAAACCAGGGAATAATGTAACAGGATGCATTAGGTTGTATTCTGCTAAGTTATATTCAGAGTAGAGCCACTGAATAGAAGGAAGCCAATTTAGTCATCTTCAATAGCTTCAGTGGTACTACTTGAAGTAGGACTGGCATCGCATACAACCCATTGTTGTTTGACACAAGAAATAAATTAAATAAAGAATGCTGTACCCAGAGAGAAGGCTCAATTTTGCAAAAGATGCAGCTGTCAACCTCCCTCCTTTCTGATCAGCTTTATTATTATTTTCTGTATTTTTTTAATAGAGTTTCCATGCCACTCATTTGAAAAACAACCAGCAACCTCTAAGTGGTTTACAATAAAATATACATAGGATAATACTGAATCAATAAAATTTCAAAGGCAAGTAAACATAAACGTGTCAAACAACAGGTAAAACCATCAGTTTTGAAACAGATGTGCAGAATAAAATCTCAACTAGATCATACAGGACAGATGGCCATCCAACCTCTGCTTAAAAACCTCCAAGGAAGGAGAGCCCACCATCTCTCCGGAGTGTCCATTCCACTGTCCAACAGCTCTTTCTGTCAGAAAGCCCTTCCTGATGTTTAGTCAGAATCTCATTTCTTGTAACTTGAATCCATAGGGTCCTACCCTGCTCCAGAAACAAGCTAGTTCCGTCCTCCATGTGACAGCCCTTTAGGTGTTTGAAGATGGCTATCATATCTCTTCTCAGTCCCCTCTATCCTAGGCTAAACATACCCAATCCCCTCCACCATTCTTCATAAAGATTGGTTTCCAGACCATCTCTTATTTTGGTTGTCTACAGTAGGAACCTTCAGAGGAAGAACCATACCAGAACATACTCATGCAGATACTCAGGTAGATTGTAGTTGAGGGGGATGCAAAGCAGCTACTCTACCACTGAGCTGAAGCCCTCCCCTTGTTTATAGTTCAGGGTTATGCTACACCATTATGCTACACCAAATCGGGTCCTCCCTTAAAGAGGGCACATGTTGCAGTGAGACCTGGACAACCAACTCCCTGTGTTGTGGGTGGGTACGATTGGTCAGCCACAACACCCGATTGGTAGGGTCCCTCGTAGCTGGGTGCAATCTGGCCAATGGATGCAGTCCAAATGCTTCGAGGGACCTATTTATGCCCATGCATGCGACCCAGAGCTTCCTCTTTCGGTGCGTGCATTCAGAACACCCGCCCACCTCTCCCTATTTTTAGGGCTTTGCGCTTGACCTTGCTATGCCCTCGTGTGTTGTCTGCTGTTGGGACAGGGGCATGGCAGAAATTTCCCCCACTTGGCTGATTGGCTGTTGCCATTTGGGTTTTGCCTGCCGCATAGCAAATCATCACAACTTGTAAGGTTGCGGATAGGCTCTGATTCAGGTGATAGAGATGGGAGAACGCTCTTGCCATCCCTATGTGAAGGGTATTCTGTTAAAGGAATCCAGGGACTCAATGGTTTGGTCAACCCCTGAGAGGGGGTTGTGGCCATGCCTGAGTCCAGGGGGACATTTGGGTGGCGGAGTTAGCCCGTTCCCGGCTTTCTGCTTATCCAGGTGTTCACCCTTGGCTGACCTATGCTGGTGTCCTGGGTCAGCGCTACCTGCAAGGCAGGGAGCTAGTCGAACCAGAGCCTATGCAACCAGTCACTTTCTGTAACCAATAAAGTTGTGGCCTAAATTCTGCCAAAAACCAAAGCCAAAATTTGAGTCAAGTCTGAATTTATTTAGGGGGGAGATTTCTAGGTCTGAACACGCAATTATTTATTGCTATGTACCTTGTTGGGGTTGGAGAATATAAAGAGGCATGTACAAAACTTGACAGAAACTCCTAGAAGAAATTTAGCTTAGTTATTGGTTTTTTTAGGGAATTCTTTCTCCGCCCCTTCCTATTTTGGGGTGGGGAAAAAAGAAAGAAAGCATCTCTCAGTAAAATAGCAGAAAATAAATTTGCCAAGAGTTTCCAAATGCATCATTTATATATCTCAGTTGTCACCCCCTTTTAAAAGTGTTTTAAACAAATTGCCTGTGCTGAGAAGCTGATGGAACGCCAGCCACGCATTAATAGCTATTCTGCTCCTTCCAAAGTTTTCATTTAGCTACTGAGCAGAGGCACAAAAAAGGGGATGCAAGATAGATGGAGCTGTTTGATTTGTTACGTGTCATATGAAGTGTTCAGCAGCAGCATCCATTCCTCAAGATGAGCTGGATTTGAAATAAACACTTTGCAATTCCTTGAAGGTAAGCTGAAAGACGTTGTAGTCAATGTTGTATTTTGAATTAAGTCCCCTCCCCACAAGAAAAAATAAACAATGGGGTTTATTTAGACTTTTTGTACTTACTGGTTTTGCTGCTGATTTTCAGATATTTTCCAGTTCTCTCTCTCTCTCTCTCTCTCTCTCTCTCTCTCTCATGAACAAAGTGCTGGCAGACAGGTTAGCAAAGGGGTAATCAATTTATTTACTGCATTCCCGGCATTTTTTTTTTTTTTAAAGTGGTTAACACTTGTGGAAGTGCCAAATAAAAATTACTCAGGGACTGAATTAAATATATTCTATGCAAAATACAAATTTGGCAGCTTTAAAACACAAAGATGGGCTACCATTTGCCAGGGGCTAAATGTAGGTTTATCTGATACAAATGGAATTCAGAATTTTGCATGAGAATGTTTACATGATTTAATAGGACCGCCCAGATTCATAGTGGGCCCCAGCAAATTATCATGAACAACAGCAATATGACAAGCAGTAGGTGACCCCGTGTAAGGCCGCAACTGTCCCCAGGTACTGCTTTTAAGAAGGTTGGTAGAGATGTGAGAAATGGAAAGAAGAAGTTGCCTGATCAGCAATCAGCTTGAATACACTGGTAGTGGGTAAGGATGCAGCTAATCAGATGCTGTAACCTCCCGTACCTTTCCCAATCAGTTATAAGCCTCAGAGGATGTCACGGAAAGGAGGCAGAAGAGAAGCAAGAGGTTGCCTCTTGAATGAGCATCAGGGATGCAACAAAGGCAAAACTGAACTTGGAGTATAGAGGAGCTGGGAGCTGGAGGGGAGGGGGAATAATACAGTGGTACCTTGGGTTAGGTACTTAATTCGTTCCGGAGGTCCGTTCTTAACCTGAAACTGTTCTTAACCTGAAGTACCACTTTAGCTAATGGGGCCTCCTGCTGCTGCCACGCTGCCGCTGCATGATTTCTGTTCTCATCCTGAAGCAAAGTTCTTAACCCAAGGTACTATTTCTGGGTTAGCAGAGTCTGTAACCTGAAGCGTATGTAACCCGAGGTACCACTTTAATACTTTCTTAAAGAACTATTTAAAAGCTAAAATATCACATACATACATACATACATACATACATACATACATAATTTTATTTGTACAGTTGTACCTCTGTTTACATAACCCTCTGGTTATGTAAACTTTGGGATGCGTGCGCGGCAAACACAGAAGTATTTTACCGGGTTTCACCCCGCGCGCATGTGCAGAAGCGGTCCTCAGGTTGCGGAAACCTCAGGATCTGACCAGACCTCCAGAATGGATCCTGTCTGGAACGAGAGTTAGCACTGTATACTGCCATTCCACAGTTCAAACCATGCTCAAGGTGGTTTACAACATGAAAAAAGATACATAACTACAACATAACAAAAGCAGCCATTAACAACAAATAAAACCTTAAAAAATACACAACCAATTTCCACATATGTCACAACAAATTCTAAAATAAAGATACCAAAAAAAAACCCCAACAACAGCAACAGCCCCCCAGCCCAAGTGTCTGTTCAGCAACCTCAGCTTTTGTAGCTGGAGTCAGTGAGGGCCCCATCTTCTCAGGCTAAGTAGGAAAGTTTTCAATTAGCAATAATCATGCCTTGAATTAACCTCGTTGGCTATGATATTGCCATTGCCTCCGTGCAGAAAGGTTGCTTGGTTTGAATTTGAATGATAGTCCCTTTGATGGTAGACAATTCTTTCCTCATAAATAAATAAATAAATAAACAAACCGGTAATAATAATTCACTCCAAGAAATAATACAGAGTGAATACAAATGTCCTTGCAAATCTGTTTAAGAGCCCCAAGAGGAGAAAAGCCACGAGGGTTTGTGATGGGGGAATGGAATAGACAAATCAGAGAAATGAAACTGGAGTTCCAGAAATAGTATAAGAATAAGAATACTTTTATTAATTGTATGCCACCCATCTGACTGGGTTTCCCCAGCCATTCTGGGTGGCTCCCAATAGAATATTAGAAACACAATAAAACATCAAATGTTAAAAACGTCCCTCAACAGGGCTGCCTTCAGATGTCTTCTAAAAGTCAGATAGTTGTTTATTTCCTTGACATCTGATGGGAGAGAGTTCCACATCTGATGGGAGGGAACTTTCCGCTTTGCCATTGCTTCTCCATTCTAAATCTTCTCCTGCTTTACGTGTCCACAAGCAATGCTTTAGTTTGCTTCTAGGAGGAGGAAACTATTGAGGAAATCAGAATGGCCAGAAGCAGAAGGTCCCAGCATGGCTGGAAGGAACCAGTAATGAAATCGTGATTAATCTGAACATTAAGAAGTCACAGAGTCCTGACAAAGAAGGTGTTCCCATGAGTAATGATGATTGTCTCCAAACTGAAGGATAAGATCCAGTGCCTGCTCTACCCCATTGCCTCCTTTTCTCCCCTGCGACTGTATATCACTGCCTAATCATGTGGCTCAGCTTCTTGGCTTTATCTCTGCACAAGGCCAAGCACAGCAAGAGTCCTTATTAGCACCATGCAGACAGAAGCAACATTTGTAAATCAACCGGATAGATTGGGCTAGAGAGTGAGCTGCATCTGATTCAAGCACCCTGGCGTCTGTAGGAGCAGAGAAACAGAAAGACTGGATTTTTGGCCTTTGTGGCATGTCTGGTAATTTTTACCTTCTTTCCTTTCTTTCGGAGAAAACAAGGCTGGTTCTTCACTACTAAAATGAGCAAACTGGGGGAGAGAATCAAAATAGAGTTAGGGGTTGTTGTTTTTTTTACTGCTGTACTATTGCACTATTGAATTATGGTGCTGGAGGAGACTCTTCAGAGTCCCATGGACTGCTCACTGGAAGGACAGATCCTGAAGCTGAGACTCCAATACTTTGGCCACCTCATGAGAAGAGAAGACTCCCTGGAAAAGACCCTGATGTTGGGAAAGATGGAGGGCACAAGGAGAAGGGGACGGCAGAGGACGAGATGGTTGGACAGTGTTCTCGAAGCTAGCAACATGAATTTGACGAAACTCTGGGAGGCAGTGGAAGACAGGAGTGCCTGGCATTCTCTGGTCCATGGGGTCACAAAGAGTCGGACATGACTAAACGACTAAACAACAACAACAACAACTATTGCACAGTTCAATGCAGTGTTGTCATGCCATGCCTTGGTTTTTGAGAAATAACCATTCTCATATACCCAACATGCTTAAGTCTAATTAATTCATTAAGGGGTTAATACCACAGAGTAGGCTGTCATGCCAGGCTTAGCTATGTCACTTCCCTCACTTTTGTGAGAAAATAGGTAAACAAGCCTATTGTTCCCCTTCAGTGTGAAGCTCAGTGTGTGAAGATGTTTGAGCTGGTTGCTTCAGCTCAACCGCATGGCTCTCTCAAGCCACTACTGAGTGGCACAATAATGTAGGAACTTTTACCACTTTGTAACTAAGCTGAGTTTTACTGCTTTTGCAGTTTTTCTGACTGATGTATGGAAAAGCACACGAACCCTGACATTTGAAGAGTTTGTAAGTAAACCAGTTTCTAACTTACCAGACATAAGTTTTCCTGTTCTGGGAGAAGAGGGAGATTTTGGAACTCACTTGAAAGGACATATTTAAAAGGTCTAGCAGCCTATATTTCCATAATTTGCTTTGCTGCATATTTTGTGACTTTTAAATCCCTCCTGG
Source organism: Podarcis tiliguerta (assembly GCF_965153285.1). Lineage (NCBI taxonomy): Eukaryota > Metazoa > Chordata > Lepidosauria > Squamata > Lacertidae > Podarcis > Podarcis tiliguerta. The sequence goes on from NC_139539.1 coordinate 76,778,381, forward strand.
GGTTCTTGCACCAAAGAGCACTTGCCCCAAACATGGATCTTGGTATTCAGGAATTCTTATTTCTATATTACTATTGCACCAACAGTTTTCTCCTCCTTTTTTCCTGTTATAAAACACTGTGATTAATAGCATTAGCCAAGAATGAAAGTGCACTAGCAGTTAGAATCAAGTCATTCATTTTTACATGTGAAAAATTTATGATTCTTCTTTTAAAAGAAATAAAGGAATGCGGAGCAGGAGTTGAAAATATATAGGGAAGGCCCTAGGGGAGGACATTCCCTCCGGGTCATTTTCAAGGTTTGACAATGTAGCCAGGCTTATGATTTCAGCACTGCTATTTGAATTGGTGACAATACTCTTTAAAATATAGGGGGGGGGAAGGAAACTAGAACTATATAAACCCTAAAGGTAAGCCACCTTTTGAAAATTACTAGCTTTGGGGCTCAACACTGTGTGATTTGCTAAAAATGCTCTTCCTTATTTGGGGGCAGAGGTCCATGCCAAAGTCATAGGGATTCGGCTTCTTGCTAGTCAAAAGATCAATTCCAAAAGGTGGCACCAGTTTATCAAGAGAGATCTCTTTTTCATCTCTAAGTCAGGGGCTGACTTTAACCAATGTAGAACCAGTCGGAAAGTGTGGAACAGCATCTCGAAATGTCATCTTCTAAGCAGACTGCACTGAAAAGAATGGAGGTTGTACAAAGGTGTCCTGAATGACTCCTATTCATTTTTTCAGAGCTCATTGAAGCTGAATTCTCTTTATAGCCTCTCTGGATGTTCTTCTGCCTGAAAAAAACAACAACCATTTTAAAGACGAACCTTTGCTAAATATGAACAGAGGTAATCGTACACCAGCATGCTGCATGTTTACAAAAAAAGCCACACCCTGTAGCATCTCACCATATGACCCACCCACCATCCCCAACTCCTTCTGAATCTTCAAAAGCCACAGCACAAATTTACAAAATTATCCTCAGAGAGTTCTTCCTCCTACTTATTTCCTTATGTTCACCTAAAATACTACATATGTGCTGGAATGCTAACATCTGTTTGTAATGCAGTGGTACCTTGGTTCTCAAACGCCTTGGTTCTCAAATGCTGAAAACCTGGAAGTAAGTGTTCCGGTTTTTGAACATTTTTCGGAAGCTGAAAGTTCGATGGGGCTTTTGGCTATTGTTTCTGGGGCACCTGCACCAATTAGAAGCTGTGCCTTGGATTTTGAACATTTTGGAAGTCAAACGGACTTCCAGAACAACTTAAGCGTGGTGCTTTTGCTTATGCTATTTATTTTGTGTTTTCGTTTTTGAGGCTTTTTCGATTAATTTGTTTTTGTGACTGTGTGGAACCCATTCAACTACTGATTGATTGATTGATTGATTGTGTGACCGCAGAAATGAATAAAAGCCCGCCATCCAAACAATGACTATCATCAGTGCAGGTAAGAAAAAATAATAATTTTTATCATCTACAATACTGTCTTATTTATTTTATAGTACAGTACACTGATTATTGCTTTCATTTTATGGATCAATGGTCTCATTAGATAGTAAAATTGCTGCCCTAGGCTCTGTGGTTTAACCCACAGCACCACCCATGTCCCTCCTTCATGAGGCTACCAAAGAATCAAATCAAATCAAATCAAATCAGGGTTAAGGGGTTTTCTCAGGATAGTGTGTGTGCTGTGTTCTGTCCCATTGGTGTAGTAGTGATGGAAATGCTCTATGGGTTGTGGTGTGGGGACAAAAATGGGTGTGTGTGTGAGAGAGGAGGGTCAGCTGGGAGGGAAGTGAGAAATGTGCCTATTTTCACATGAAGATTGTTGGAGGGTATGTCAATCCCTTATCAAACCATTTAAACTTGTGATTTGATGAACTGATCCATCATCTTAAAAATAAAGACAAACTATCATGTAATCTTTGAGTGACACATCTATCTATACGCACAAGATCATTTGAGTTAACTAGAGCATTTAACTCCACCTAAATAGGAAAGAAACGATTAGAACCAAATGTTTAAGTCTGATTGAAATCCGCTTTTTCTTTTGTTTTACAGCGGGCATTCAAAGTTGTCATTAAATTAATAATAAAGCTCTCCCAGACAGTTTGCTGTCCCAAATGGTGAATTTTACATGATTCCTCATTGTGGAGAGTTATAGATCTAATTATAGAACATTAGTTGGAAATTGGAACGTTAATTAGAAAATATAAAAGGCTAAATGATAAACACAAGCGGACCCAGAGTGATAAGACATTTATGGCATGCTGCTTTGTTGTGGGTCTTCAATAAATAAAAGAAGGGGACTTTGTGAATCAGTTTAAAAGGGAATAATTTCCATATGTCAGTGGATGCACAGAGGCACAGATGTACACAAAATGTTCTGATTTTTTAAAAGAGAAAGTTTTCAGAGAATTGTCACTTTAATGACAAACTGTTCAAAAAAGGGGGGGAAAGTTAGAAAGAGGCTAGACCCTCCACCTTCTCATGACATCGCCACAAAAACCATGTGTCCTCACCATTATACAAACCACTGTGAGGCCAGGCAAAATGATCCCATAAGCAGGATACACCTGGAGGAAAATAAATAATTTCTTTTAAAATATGAGCAAGACTTTTATAAAGTAAAGGGGCATAGGAGTGTGCCTTAACTTAAGGCAAGTCGCAAAAAGATTTCCTGCCAGGGTAAATTTCTAAATTTTATGTACTATATATTTGGGAAAGCTGTTTGTCTGTTTGCTATGCAAATGGACACCTCTTTAGATCTCATAACAAAGAAAGAAAGAAAGAAAGAAAGAAAGAAAGAAAGAGAATCCTTTATGGTTCTTGAGGATAAAAGCACAGGTTTTTGTCTTCGTTTAGTTTCAGTTGGACACCATTTTGAATCGATATAGATGGAATCTTTGAAACTGCCCTGTTTTATTTTGTAGAATTCCCAAGCAATGTTTGGTATCAGGCTGCTAGAATTTAAATCTTGGCCTATGTAATCTACCTGATGAGATCTATCAATGTGCCACATTTCAAAGTACAGGAAGTCAAAAAATTCTGGAAATTGATACATTGATTCTTCTTATTTGTGCAGGCGTTTCATAGATTTCTTTCCAATTTTAGCGAAAACTACTGATGTGCTTCATTCAGACTTCAGCAGGTGTGCTGTTCTCATGAAGCTCTGAACAGAGGTCCAAAGGTTATTAAGGTTTCCTTGACGTAGTTCTTTCTTTCCACCCAGGGTGGCCCTGCCCTCTGTCTGCCTCTCAGAGCCAGTGCATCGCATAGGGCGGGACCTCAGTGGCCTCAGCCTCTCCTCCTCATTGGCTGCTCTCCAATAGCCATTACGAGATGCGCAAGGGAGGTGGCCAGCAGTAAAGGCTGTGGAGAGGCAATGGGATGGTCCCTTGCAGCAGCCGCTGTTGTTTGGGACAAGCGCCAGCTCATCTTCCTCTTCAAGCTCAGCAGCCATTGCACTGATGGAGGAAACAGAGACATTCCAAGATCAAATCAGAAGACGGATGGCTTTTGAATATCCAGGACTGTCCCTGGAAAATTGGGACACTTGGAGGGTATGCAATTTAGACTCTTGTACAGGGAATGTGAAGGACTGGGAGCCAGATAAAAGGGACATGTCAAAGGTGGCAGGTCTTGCCTGTATGCCCCCACTCCTTGGGTGTGTTTCTTTACATGTGAATAACTCTAGGAGCTATTGTGAACTATAGAAGTGTGTGTTAGTAACACCCATTGTCTGCATTTGCTGTGACACATAAAAACTCAACCCATCTCAATATAGAACTGTGCTGGTCACGCAGAAGAAAGGAGATGGATTAATGTTAATGTGATGAGGTCAGTTAACGTGCCCCTAATCATTCCACTTATTTACTCTCATTCACCATGTGAATATGTTAATTATTTCTGAGACGCAGATCAGTGTGTGTGTGTGTGTGTGTGTGTGCGTGCGTCTTCTCATAAGAGACACAGTTCTGTAAACAGTTTCTCTGGTATTGCAACAGATATTCAGGACTGAATCTTCGGGATCTCTGTGTTTGATGGCCATCGAAGAAAACTTCATACGAAATATTAGACTTTATTTACTGCAGACCTTTCCCTTCTTAAGAATTTTAAATTAACTACAGAATTGCTTCAGATCACCCCTTCGGCACAACATAATTTTATTGAGAATTACAGAGGGTGAAAAAATTTACATACACACAAGCACTAGGCTAAAGGAGCAATTAAATGCTAATGGAAACAGCTCTAGTATGTTCTTCTAAAGCCCTTGCTAATGCATTTATGATGTGTTTTTCTCTGCAGGTTCTTTCTTTCATTTGTAAATTCAAATAAAGCGGGAGAGACTAAATTGGTTAAAGAGAATGGAAAGGTCCTGACACCAATCAGCCCAGTACGTAACGCAGCACACGCAATGAATGTGATTGAGCCACAAAAGCAGAATTCTCAACCACTTTGGAGTAAATGCTATTTTTTATAATAAAAAAAACACAAACCCAACCATGCCGGTACTCATTTCAACATAACAGTAACCTGAAGTGCTGGTAACCTTCTTTATTCTAAGTGGCCTTCTGTGGAAGCCACCCAAAATGCCTATTTATAAATACATCTCAGATTGGGCACTGGAAGAAAAACTTGCACCCTCTGTAGCTTATATATATACACACACATTTGATGCAAAAGTTATTATTCCATGTCTACCCCTGATGTTGAGCGGGATGATAGCACATGAAAAGGGGGAAGTTAAACCTTCTCTTTCCACCCAACCATTAACCTTTTCCAAATCATTGCCCCATCAGGCACACACATGTCAATTACATTTCTATTGGCAACAGTGGGACTTTTCTTTCTAAACATAATTGCTGCCTGTTTTGTTCTCAGTCTCTGCCTTAGTGCAGAATTTGCCCCCTTTTGCTATACACTGGTTTGACCCTCTTGTTTTGGGCTTTCTACACAACCCAATATCTCTTTATTTAATTACAGGCATGAATATATACCGTATTTTTCGCTCTATAAGACGCACCAGACCACAAGACGCATCAAGTTTTTGGAGGAGGAAAACAAGAAAAAAAATATTCTGAATCTCAGAAGCCAGAACAGCAAGAGGGATCGCTGCGCAGTGAAAGCAGAAATCCCTCTTGCTGTTCTGGCTTCTGGGATAGCTGCGCAGCTTGCATTCGCTCCATAAGACACACACACATTTCCCCTTACTTTTTAGGATGGAAAAAGTGAGTCTTATAGAGCAAAAAATACGGTAAGTTGGGACACTCCACTTTAGATCTTGTTTGCTCTTTGCTGGTCAGTCACCTTAAACATCTGTCTGTTTCCCATCCTTATCACTTTCAAAAGTTTTTGCCTATAATTTTGCTTTTTCTATTAAAAAACCCCCTCTCTTTAAATAGCATTTTAATATCACCTCAATCTTTATTTTCTCCCAATATATGCCTTTCAATGTGTATTTTGATTTTTTCCCCCATTGCCAAGAACTATGTTACAACATTGCAAAATACCTGGACAGCTACATTTCAATCCACAGGTTAGTCCCAGATGTGCAGATTAGGTAAATTCAAATGAGAATCCACAAAGATAGAAATCTTCAAGTTTCTTCAATTCAATTTAGATAGATCTGTTTGGAGCGCTTTGCATTCTTTTTGGGTTTTCCTATCGGCCTGAATAAGCTGCTGTCACTCATAAAACCCTCTGGTGTTTTTCTTAAACAATTGTATTTAAAATGATTGGCAGTTATTGTATAGCGCTATTGCCTGATTGATTGGTAACACATTTTTAATTGACCAAATTAACCTATTGATTAACTGTCACAGTCTTAATATTATGATGTTGTGAACATGTAATTGATACCTCTTTAATATCAGAAATATTCACCATTTATTTTAGTGCAAACCAACCTATACCAGTCTTTCTTCCTTTTCTTCTTCTTCTTGAGGGGGATTATAAAATTCTCTGGCTTGCTCTCCCACATCCTGTTAGTAATGCATAAATGTGAAGAAATCAAATCATTATTGATTTACAACACAGATAATTATATAGATGAATGTATGATAAGGCTTCCTAATAGAATTCTGTCAATCTATTCCAGGCACATCTTTCCCATTATGTGTTTGCCGAAACTATATGATGGAATTCTGCCAGTGACATTTGAGTGATAGTGACTTTGATTTCAAAGGAAATGTTTCAGGTTCATTTCATTACCTTAGAAAAGTAAAAGCAAATTTGCCTTGTAAAAAGCAATTACTTCTTGGCTGACCAGTGCACAATAGCAATATAAAAAAGATTTCTCATTCCGCTATTCAAATCCTGAACTAGCAAACCAGTGTTTGATTTTGCTTTAAACCAATTTTACCTTGTTTGAATTGCAAAACCATTTAATCTTCATAAAGTAGGTTATTATAATGGAGATCATATTGTATTGGTACCTTATACTGGCTGTGGGACAAACAAGAATCTATTTTTTTCTCATGCTTCGTCTTTGGGGAGGGAAGCAACAGTATTAAATATGCAACATTTGCATTTATTCTGGCTGAGAAGTTTGCAAGTCTTTAGAATCGAAGAAAAATATTAACTAATAATGATATCTGCTTCGGTTTCAGGCTCTGGGGACAGGTACAATGTCACTTTATCCCTCTACAGAGCTGGTTCTAAATACATTTTAGTAGGAATTGCAACTGAATGATGTATCGTTCCTCATAAATATCCATCTCTCATCAGGGAAGGTGTAGCTTGGTACCACATTTCCTGCACATTACTGGAGATGGGGCAGTCATTGGGAATCTCACATGACTGAAATGTATGGATCAAGCATATATTAAATAAAGGAAAGCAATCTCATAACCATGGCTTCTTGGCTTCTTGACATTCCAGAAACCCTACAGCAATCATTATATTTAATAAATATTTAATAGAAATTAATACATGGTAGGATTATCATTACTTGGGAAGTGAAGGGAGAAATACAAGCTGCAGAGGAATTCCTGAGCCCAACATGATAAATATTGGTAAAACCTATTTGGTGTTTCACAACTTTCCGACTAGTTGCAGGACCTTAGCCAGACCTAGCAGAGTACATGCAGAATCCACGGAAGCAACTGGCGACAGGATAGACGAAGCAGGAACCAGGAACTTGTAGTTAGGTGTTTATTATATACAGTGGACTATTTACAGGAACAGAACACGGATCTTTTGCTAGCTCTCTCATACATGACTCACAACTCCTACACTGACACACAGAACTCCGAACCTCTGAATACTGAACTAACACATTCCAGTTAGTAGGCCATTAATTATCACTCCCTTGAGAGAGCTTGACCAATCAGGGAGCTGCCTGCATGTCTCTGTTATCACCAGGCAGACTTACTCCTTCAGATTGCCTTCTGGCTGGCTGCCAAACCTTAATTGACTCTGTGTGAGTAGCTGCACGTACACAGTTTCCCAAGAATAAAGAGTCTTGTGTACTACTGACCCTAGGAGCAAACTCCTAGGTGCCAAGGTTCATTCCACCCCCCAATAAAATATTTGAGGGGGCTGCCCCCCCAGCTGATGGGCACCAATGGTGTGTGTGTGCTGTGTCATGTGAAGTGGGATTTACCTGACCCCCTATTTTATTCAAGTTGGCACTCCTGCTATCGAATGAGTTATTCACAGTCAGTGGTGCATTGAATCTTTGCTTATGATGCAGTAGCCCATATTCCACAGGTGACAATGCTGGTACACACACATTGTGTACTTCCCTGATGTAAGTTTATCTGTGGCATTCATGCAACAAGGTATAAGCATGCTTATTCAGCGGTAAGTATGGGCAAACCTGTCCGTTTCCATTTCTCCCAGGTTGTCATTCCCACCCTCATTCTTAAGTTTGTCACATTCCTTCATCAGTTTGCCTTTTAAGAAAAGTCTTGAGACTTTCTCAGCATTGTTGTGTGAATTTCTCCTAATCTGCACAAAATTGAATGCAATTTTGCCTAATATAGACATGCTTCCCCAAGCAATTTCCTCTAATACATTTCTGTAGATGCACCTTTCTCTACACTTCATCCTAATTCTTTTGCTTGGAGAACTACATTGCAAAATTCAAGGAGTGCAATCTTCAAATGATAGCCGCATTTCAGCAATTGTATTTTGTTGGGAAATGTGGATTAGGTTGATTCCCATTAACATGCAACCTGAATTGAACTGCTCCTCAATCCCTACTCAGAAGTAATTTATACTATATTCAACTGGGTTTCTTGCCTAGTAAGTATGGCCAGAATTTCAGGTTTTATCTCCTTTTTATGTTGCCATACAGAATTGGAGGGGGGGGAATACTCCCAGCTCTTAATTGGGTGGCAGCTGCTATAGGACATCTCTTATTTTTAAGGATTTTTTTTGGGGGGGGGGGACTCAGCATGTGGAACGCATTCACATTACCCTGCAGAATATATTCCAAGTATACCAAGTTTCCAGGATGCAGGATCAATATGCAGGGAAATACAGTTCAGTAGATCAGCCTTCACCAAATTTGTGCCCATCAGATTTTTGTACTACAATTCCCATCAGCCCCAGTCGGCATGGCCAATGATCAGGGACAATGGGAGCTAAGACTGGGAAGGCAGAACTGGTAAGTTTCACTCAGTAGAAGTGAAATGGACAAGTCTATTTTCTCTTTATACATGTGGGTAGGTGGGAAGAAAGTTGGCTTTTAGGGAGAATGTGATATTATTTCTGCTGCTTCCAAATCTATGTTTCATCTAGCTACTTTCAATTAAAGTTTGATCTTAAATAATCCCAGGTATTTGACTTTAAATACTAAAGGCAAATGTGGTTCTCTGCTTTTTCCCCAGCTGCTGAAATAGCAGCTGTAGCAGCTGAACGTGTGTGTGTGTGTGTGTGTGTGTGTGTCTATTTGCTTTTAATTAACACTTTATATGTTTGTTCCAGCAGAAGTTAAATTTTCAGTCTGGCTGAGATAGGTTATATAAATTCCAAAAGCCCAAGGAGCGGGAAACAGGGATATACACTTACAATCTTTTATGAATTGGAAAGAGAGAACTTCCTCTCATCAGAATATATTTTAGCAGATGAGTAAGCAGAGCATTAGTCAGGATGTGAAGTGTCCACAGTCTAGCAATCCATATAAAGAAAGGAAGATATGTAAATCTACCAGGGTTATGTTGGAAGTCAGCATATTACAATTTGTTGTTCTTACTCCCATCTTGAGCCGCAGTCGGTTCCTCTCTGCTGAATGATAAATGTCTGAAAAGGTGACAGTATCGAAAGGGAACTTGGTCCCTGAATCAGAAGGAATGTCAAGCGAAGCTGTGTATCATCTGCATAGGAACAAAAATAGACTAATAGTGGCTACAAATGATATCTCGGAGCAGCACTAGATAAATATTAAACAACAGGGGACCCTGTATTTGCGAAAGGCAGATGCCCATAAATCATGCCAAACTGCCGAATTAATCCAGAAAGATTTTTTAAAAAGTGAAACCAAGGAAGTGAAATATTAGACAAATTCTGCTGTTTGAGATATTGTCCTCGGCTAAAAATATTGATTGGACCAACTTTCCCATATATGACTGTTGAGAAGATGAATATATTAAACCCCATGGGTAGCTTAGATCATGATTAGAGTGGCAGGGATTACAGTCAAACCTACATTTCTTGTAAGGAGAAGTCACAATAACTTTGCCAATGTTGTGCAGATACAGGGGAAAGAACTGTAGGTGATATAAGGAGAAGCGCTTGAGAGATGAAGCTGTCTTATGTCCAATCAGATCTATAGTCCGTCTAGTTCTCTATTGTCTTCTCCAAGTGGCAGTTTCAGTCCAAAGCCTCAAGTAGGGGGACTTCACCTGATATCTATCTATCTATCTATCAGGTGATATCTTCACCGGATTATCTATCTATCTATCTCTATCCTCTATCATCTATCTATCTATCATCTATCTATCTATCTATCTATCTATCTATCTATCTATCTATCATCTATCTATCTATCATCATCTATCTATCTCTCTATCTCTCTCTATCATCTATTATCTATCTATTTTCTAGAAAAAGCTATGAGCTAGAAAATGAGGCTCCATTCCAACAGCCTTTATTTGGATTTCCTGACTTTTCAATGATAAGTCTTATATTATATTGCACATAACATAGCAGGCGCTGGAAATCTAGTGGAATCTAGTGGGAAAGTTGTGCTCATTTCCATGTTAATTGCTTCCAGAAAAAAAAAACAACAGTATGGACAAAGGGCATGTGACCTATCCCAAGTGATGGTTTCATAGAGATATCTATCATTTAGCTACATGCTGAAAATATTCAGACAAGAATGGCAGTAACCAGCAAAGCAGAAATCAAAAGGCTGTAGACATGATTCATATATATAGTTGCCATGTTGGTGTGATTGATCTTTATAGCACTCCTGAACAAAAATCACAGATATTATTCTTGCAGGATTCCTCTTCCCACCCCCAGGATGTTTGGTGCATTGCTAATATGATTACATAGGTGAACATTCTCATTCAGTGTGAAATTCTGCTACGCACACAGTATAAGTAGCTCCTTTGTTGAGTCAGAACCCAAGAAACTCTCTTTGCATAAAATGCTATTCTATCGGGGTCAAGTGAAGTAAAAAGACATTTCATTTAGACATATCAAGTCGTGAAAATATTCCTTTCCTGAAGACTATATTTCCCCCAGAAATCCTACTCAAGCAGCTTATGACTCCCTGTAAATTTGGAAAACTAATTCATATCTATAATTTTATATCAAATGCATCTATTATCAAAGCTGCACTCATAGTTGGAATATGCAAAAATAATGAACAATTATTTATAAATAGGATCTCTATTTCTGCAGTTACTAATATAAGATGTAAGACTGCAGTTCTACACACCCTTAATGGAACTTACTTCTGAGTAGGCATGCATAGATCATGTGGTAAATCTGGCACTGCAATACAAATCTAGACAAGTACAGCTCTTTGGAAGTGCTAAAATTGAATTTTCACAGGTTGTACGAAAGCAATTGTAACAACGATTTCGGAAGCTTTTGCATAATAATACAACAATATGATCTAGGCAATATGATGGCAGCCAAAACGAAAGCCTTGCACTGTTTGAGCAGAATAAGATGGATGCTCATTAAATGTTTGATTTAAAAGTTCAAAGCAAAGTACATTGAGAAATCAAGCTGTCCACAGGTGTGAAACACTTTTTGAAGAGAGATGGAAAGTGAGTGACTAACACCATATTCAGCTGTGGGAAGAGAATAATATAATGAGATCTTTAAAAGGAAAAAGGCTATCACATCAGAGAGATGAAGATTAAGGTAGCAGAAGACATCAAGAAACGCTTTCCCCCATGTTGAATTTAATGTTAATGGAAAAAGCCCCTGCTTGGCAACCAATGAAAATAAAAAAACGTATGTTTATAGAGCAAGAATATCTTAGTCAAAACAAAAATCCTAGACATGCTTCATAGGTCATTAAGTATCTATTATAAACGGTGACACAGAGGCAAAGGCTCCTTTAAGAATGAGTGTATTCCATCCACTCTGCCCCCTCCCTCTTTGTCTTCTCTGATGATCTGGCCAGCAAGATATTAATGAACGGTAATTGGTATTTGCTTTAGTCTGCACTATGAACATCTGTCCTCCATAAACTGAGCTCAGATGGGCAACTCATTCTTAGAATGATTGAAGAGCAATCAAATAATAAATTTCAATAATTGGATGACCCAGTTCATTATTAGATTATTTACTTGGAAACAACATATACCATATTCCATTAAAAAAAATCTGATTCTCTGAGTATCAGTGAATTACAGCTTATAACTGTGTTTGGATAACTAACATGTGCTTATATGTACAGAAGAGACATCAATCCATTCCTCATTTATACACAAGACTAACTTTTTTTTCCATTTGAGTTTTTTGGAAGTAATTTGGAGCTTTGGCTGCCATGATCTAGAGTGAGCACACTAAACCATGGGCAGGACTGCACATGTAAGATCTGTGATTTGAGAATATCGATCCTTCCTTCAGCTCAAACGCAATGGACTCCTACAATGCACTCTACATGGGGCTACCTTTGAAGGTGACCCAGGAACCTTAACTAATTCAGAATGCAGCTAGACTGGTGACTGGGAGTGGCCCACAAAACCATATAACACTGGTCCTGAAAGACCTACATTGGCTCCTAGTACGTTTCCGAGCACAATTCAAAGTGCTTGTGCTGACCTTTAAAACCCAACCTTGGTCCAGCACACCTGAAGGAGAGTCTCCACCCCCATCATTCCACCCGGACTCTGAGGTCCAGCTCCGAGGGCCTTTTGGCAGTTCCTTCACTACGAGAAATGAGGTTGCGGGGAACCAGGTGGAGGGGCTTCTTGGTAGTGGCGCCCGCCCTTTGGAATGCTCTCCCTTCAGATGTCAAGGAAATAAGCAACTATCTGGCTTTTAGAAGACATCTGAAAGCAGCCCTGTTTAGGGAAGTTGTATTATTATTATTATTATTATTATTATTATTATTATTATTATTATTAACCAATTTACCACCATTATTCCAGGATCCCTGTTAGATTCTGTGTGTTGTGATTCAGATGACAACCCTATCAGATTATAGCAGCTCAGGTTGGTTAAGAAGCTTGCACTGGCACGCTATGGTTGTTGGAAAACAAGCCTCTTCGGGAGAGACTGGCAACTCTCCCTGGCTCTCAGCTTGTTTACCAGTGACCTCCCTGGCTGCAATCCCCGCAAGTCCAGGATAGGTCTCAATAGGCGACATCTCCCAGCGTGGGAAAATGCACACCTCCTCCCTCCTTGCTTCCCTGCAGGGAAAGGAGATAGTCAGAAAAGTCTATTAACATCTCTTTATTTCTGACTTTGCAGCACTACACAAAACATGTCCGATCAGTTCAGACTTCAGCAAGCAAGTGACGAAGACTTCCTTTGCAAACACAACAGGAAGGTCTCAAATTACACACTGAGCAAATTCGGGTGAATCGCCCTGTGAACTGACTGTAACATTGTTTCCCACAGTCAGCCCCATCATGTGATGTTTTCACCAAGCTGGTTTGCAGCTGCGTTGCATTCATATCGTAACAATGGTGACGTTATCATAGGTTCAGGTGACTCCTGTCCATGCATGGGTTGGCCTAAAATCACTGGGAGAATTATTGCCGCTTGGTAGTCTACAATGTTAGGCAAGCCATCCATACCTGTTTCATTCTCAGAAGCCACTTCACAGATTCAGTGCCAATAATAAATAAATAAATAAAAATAAATAAATAAATAAATAAATAATTTTTATTTATATCCCGCCCTCCCCAGCCGAAGCCGGGCTCAGGGCGGCTTACTTACTGGGAACTGACTTACAATAGGGGTTGCAATTTTGAATATTCAGATGTATAATCTGTCATGAACTGACAGGGCACCAAGGAAGGGGAAGAGACTTCTGCTGAGGGGTGAAGCCATGATTGGTACAAACCGGAAAAACCTGAAGATGGGGAAGGAGAGGTTGGGGACTTAAGAGTGAATATTACTTCTACGTTAGTGAGCATGGGGTGCGAGATTTAGCCAATCAATATAGCTCTAGTTGACATATCATTATTAGTATCTTATACGTGTTTCACTTTACAATGTGCATCATTTAGCAAGAATAAAGATAAATCACTAACATTTATATGTAGCAAAGTTTAATAGCAATTCATAATCTATACACATCAGGAACTGCAAACTTCAAATTGTCATTTAAAAGTCTATTTGACCCCCAACTAGAACAGAACCGAATAACAATCAAATCAGATTAGTACTCCAGAATAATAATTACTTCTAACAGAAAATATGGTTGGTGCACATGGCAGAGAAATAATGTCATGCTAGGAGGCAAATATTGACTTTGGTGATGTATATACACACACAAAATGGAGATACTTCAAAAGGTTATAATGGAGGAAAGCTTTTGTCTTGGTTTATAATATTGGATTTGTAACTTGTCTGCCTCATTCCAAATTGTAATGGGGTCAGTTTGCCCATCATTGAACATAATGCAACGCATCCCAGTATAACTGTCTCCCCCTTGGTGTGTTAAATAATATTTGTGGGACGTATTGCATGGAAGTACCTGCTGACAATATAATAGTCTTTTCTGTGCAGTCATTTAGCAACGTTGCACTGTTCCAAATGGTCACCATCGACAATAGCCTACTGTGAAAATAAAAACAGTTTTCTTCTTCTCTCTGGTTGTTCAGAGGGAATCTCAATGAAATTTAAACATGGATTTAAAACATGTTTCTGCTGTCACCAAATTACTCTTTGCTGTGCCTGACTGCAGGCAGCCAGAGCCATTTGGCTGATCAGTACAGAATTTGTGCAACAAATTGAGAAAAAAAATCTAATGACAATTAAATGCTAATGACAATTAAACTTCCTGACAACAGAATTTCTAAGCTGTCAGAGCACAACAGTTCATACTAATTAATAAGCAATATGCTCATTTATTTGTTTATTACAGGATTAATGCCTTTGCCTTCAAAGGACTTCCATTCCAAAGGTATCCTTAAAAGAGATAAAATAAAAATAAGTTAAGGGATGATGATGCATTAAAAATTAAAAATAAGAGAAGCATAAAACCAATTTGTCAGGGAATAAGCTGTTAAAAGCCTTTTCATTTTAAATATATATATATATTTATTGTTGGTTATTATATTAACAATGCATACGATTGGTACGCAATGTGAAAGGAGCTGTTGCAAAGCTCAGTTAATCCTTACATAGGAGACACATCTGGTTTGGCCTTAAGTCTCTAAATGGAAACCAGTATGCCCAGATTGCTTATTTTTGTTGTTTATATTTCCACTGTGATAACTCCTTCCCCCTGCTCAAGGCATGGTAAGGGAAGGAAAAGAGGACAACCCCATAGAAACCCCCACCGCCACTGTGGCGCCAATGTGTGGGTCCCATTTTGGGGCAGTTAGCCATCTGCTGCCCCAGGGGACACCCATCTCAACGTAGATGTGTCTCTTAGTGGGGCTAAAGGTTTTTGAAGATTTTGAAAAGCTCTATTTTAACATAAAGCGAAAATTTAATTTTAAAAAGATTGGGTGTGCACTGGAAGGTTCTCTGCATGCAAAAGAAGCTGCTTGTGAAGGAGCAATGACCACACAAGATCAGATGCCCTTCATTTAGCAGCTGTTAAGCAGGCAGACCAGATACCATGCAGTGCTGCTTTGGTGTGAGCAGCTTCCCTGCATGTCAGATGGCTCTGGGATCTCAACCTGAACTGTAGTGATCTAGGGCAGAGGCCAGGTCCCTCTAAAGAGGCCCAATGTGGCGCAGGATTTGGGGTTCAGTCAAATCTGGTCCACAGCCTTAACAAGCAACCTACAGGAAGTCTGCAGCCAGCACTAAGGAAATGTGCTGTAAGGAAAAGATAAGCCTTATTTCAGGCTTCCTCAACCTCGGCCCTCCAGATGTTTTTGGCCTACAACTCCCATGATCCCTAGCTATCAGGACCAGTGGTCAGGGATGATGGGAACTGCAGTCTCAAAACATCTGGAGGGCCGAGGTTGAGGAAGCCTGCCTTATTCATTCGTTTGAAGCCTTCCACACAGATGTCTTGAGGCAATGTGCATAAAAACAGTTAAAACAATCAGAAAACAGCAAATGATGATGATGATGATGATGATGGTGGTGATTATAAAGTGGACAACCATGGAAGAAGCTCATTCATGCAACCTAGAAAATACATTGGAACAAAAATGTCTTCATTTCCTTGCTGGAGAGTGCAAATAGAGGAGGCGTGACACGTCTCGACAGGAATACAATTCCACCAAACACAGACAGCCACACTACAAGCCCAACTCCAAGTTACTGCTTCTGATATCTTGCTGTATTTTTAAAGGGACAAGTTCCTGTTGGTTTGGGGCCTGAAGAACATAAGGTCTATGAGGGCACAGTAGCCAAAAACAGCAGGTTCACTTTGTTGTAAGGTATATCGCCTCGGCCCCAGCATTCCCACCAATGAATTCAAGGATTCTCCCGCCCCCGTCCCCCATTTTACAAGAAGTCTGTGAGGTAGGTTAGACTGAGAGCAGTGACTGGCCCAAGATCACTCAGAGAGCTTAAAGGCTGAGCAGGGATTTGAAAACTGATCTCCCAGGTCTCAGATCAACAAATCTCACCATGACAGCACACTGCCTACTTTTATCTAATGATACACATACCCAAAAGTGGGACACAGCTCCTATTAGTGGGAAAGACTGTGACCAGGTGGCCTGGTGGCCTGCTCAGTCTGTTGTCTATGTGCTTAGTGTTGATGGGCAACTTCAGAGCCCTTCCTGCTTTGGTCTTTCAGCAGGGGCGCCATCTCTAGGGGGTCCTGGGGGCCTGAGCACCCACAAAAATCGCAAGACCTCAGAGATGCTGTCCAAGGCCTTGTGAGGCCTTGTGCCACCAGAAGGCAGATTCTGAGGCCACGGGGTGCATGACGTCATGTCGCAATGTGACATCACGTCGTACACACTGGGCACCCACAACCTGGGTCCCAAGTCAGCGCCCCTGTCTCTTAGGGTAATTTACATTTAAAATGAAGCCCTTCAAGTAGAGAGTACCTTCCAGCAAAGACTGTCCCCTGACAATGCTTCAAACAGAGGGGTGTTTTCTGTAAAGTAGGCCACCTGACCTTTTCTCAAATGGTTGTGCACCAGCTCAGATCTCTGGATAACAGCCATTATTCAGATTTAAGACAGTGGTAGATAGGAATGTCTCCCAGTTCTGGTTTGATTTCAGAATGAGATCTCCACTTCTGGAATTAAATGGTTAGAGTATCTAACTGTACAGGTGGCTGCCATGGCAATGAGAATCTTCATGCCTCACCTGTAGCCTTCAGGTACATGGATTGGGATCATGCATGGATGAGACACATGAGAGCATCTGTCCACACCATAAGACATCCTATAAACTTGGCGAGAGGAAAACCTACTGATCGTGTGGTGTGATGGCACCTTCTCTGGCAGCATTCTTGTGGAATTTTTAAAGCTATGTGCTTTCTGTGCATAACAATATCTAGAGTAAAATTCACACAAGTATTCAATTATTGGGAGAAAATGTTAAAAGTTCAAAAGCAGTTAAGATTGTTACGAGTGCTGCTATTCACTTAATGCAAGATTCTCAAGAGCAAGCTGCGTATAAGAGGACAGGTAGCTCAAGCTAGCTTTTCTCTGATTCTTTCAAGCTCCTTTCAATATTTTTCTACACTGGAAAGAAAAGACATTTCAAATAAAGCTATGGAGTCAGTTCTAACACACTGTTATTTAAATAAGAATGAAGAAAGCAAAATGAGAGCATTTGTATTAAGTGAATGAAAAGTACAGAACATTCCTTTACTATATTAAGAAGAGAAAGAAAACCACAGGTTTATCTTAAGGAGGGAAAGTATAGTCTTATGTGGTCAAAATTCAGATGTTATGACTGTGATCTGGGAACCATGGTTGCAGTGTTTCTGGGTTCGGAAACGGGAACCAAGAACGGGGAACAGTTTTATATAAAAAAGCTTTGTTCAGAGAAGTCTCTAAGGCCCTCACACTCCGGAAACGGCAACAGCTATGGACATTGCAATGGGAAAAGTAATATTCCTGGCTGAGATCCAGCAGTGATGGAGAAGACAACTTTGTGCAATATGTATATCAACCCTTTCTTTTCTCAAAGGTGAACACAGCAAAGTCTATGAATGAATGAATGAATGAATGAATGGGAGATCATGCATTGGCTTAAGAGGTATGGTCCCCTAAGGAGGACGCTTCAAATGTGCACTGAATTTTGCATTTGGTAGAATTGTACTCCATCCCAATCTTGGTAAGTAGATATTTATCATTATTATTTATTAAATTTCTACTCCTCTCTTCAGCCTAGATCCTAGGGCAGTTCACAAGGCAGAAATATCTACAATGGGTAGTGGAAGCAGCTTCATGGGACATCACATTCTGTAATACCAGAAGCAGCTCAGGGATCGTAGTTGAAGAAGATGGAATGAAAGGCACTCCAAGGAAGTAGTGTAAAGACTATTTGTCATGCAGAGTTTAAAGATAGGATCTGGTAAGTGTAGTGATGAAAGGGGGGAGCCCAAGGTTCAAATCTCACTCAGCCACCAAGTTCTTTGTGGGGCACTGGCTTATCACCATATCTTCAAGGGTAGCCTACCATACGGGGTTGTTGGAAGGTTGAAATCAAGTGAAAAGTCATATCTACTTCTCTGAAATTCTTGCAGGGTGGAAATGACCACACTATTTCCAGTTTGAAGAATAAATCTGTGTTGGTCAAGGGAAGATTATTTGTTGCTGCATCACCATCATCATCATCAACAACAACAACACACACACACACAGAGAGAGAGAGAGAGAGAAGATAAGTTGATATTATTGAATGTAGCAAAATAAATTTCTTTTCAGCAATGCCATGAGTTCCATTAACACCATGCACTTCAAGCAGGAAAAAAAGCATTTGAAAACTACGTCAGACGTATAGGGACTGTATGTATGCAATTTGTCTGCCTTCACTACATACATATTTTTGAAAACATCAAAATGTAGACCACCATATTTTTAAATATGTTTTCTATAGACACGGATTATACACGCACACACACAGGCTCCAGCTACCTCTGGATTTTGTCTTTAATAATAACAGCAATGAAAGGATAATGGTCAAATTATCCTTTGTTCTCATACTCTGTTATTTGAAAAAAAAATCTTTTGAAATCCAAGGGGTTTTGTGTGTGTCTGAGTAATGGTTTAAGAAGAGTCTTTAAATATTAAACATACCGGGGGAGGAAATCAATGGATTAAATCAGACCCAGTTTCATAATCATAATGCACCATGTTTAGAGCTCAATGGGGTTTTTTTTGTTTGTTTGTTTTGTTCCTATACTGTTCTTAGCACTCACTTTCCAGAGGTTGCCTTGCATTTTAAAATAGACTCAGTTTCATTACTTTAGATGTTTCTTCTCTTATGAAAAAAAAAAAGTTAGACACTCAGATATATATCTTTATTTTAATTTCCCGGATAGCAAACCCCCAGTGGGATAATCTCCTAGCAATCCATATGTGAAGGCAGTTTTTCAGCTCAGCAAATCCCCAAGTTATTTGATTTGATCTCAGAACAATTTAATTGAAACAACGGAAAGCTATAAAGTATAGTCCTTACACACATGCTCGTTAAGGTTAATGAAAGATAGTTTAAAAAGAACGACAACAGCTTTATGGCCAATAGGTGAACCCATACTCATATTCAATAAATCCAGGATTTTCTTTCTGCAAACAGCATATTAAATGCGGTCTCAGGATTCAGTTAAGATTGTTTTATGTCAAAGGCAATGGATTGCCTTGGAACTAAATGCACAAAAGACAACCTTCTTGGCAATGTACAGAGCAGAATTTCTGGTAAATGTTTTGGAAAATTGGAATCGCCACCCAAAGACCTCCCCAAGGGATCAGGCTTGCAGAGGCGGGTAGAAATATGCATAATAAAGGAATGGATAAATAAAATATTTTCACCCTAATCCAGTGAAGACGATATATGAGCATCTCCTACTGGACCTGGAAGCGGAGGTATGCTTTGCATTCCCATGCCAGAATATCTAGAAAGAAAGAAGAGGGGCAATATTGAATTGGGGTCAGATGAGGGCTTCAACTTTACTGCAGCTTTGCAGTGGGATCTCCAATGAAATAACGCTCATCTAGTTCACTCTGAACTCCCATCCCCAGGGTGGACTTAACCATTGGGGCTGAAACAAAAGTTTCCACATTACTTTTAGCTACAGGCTCAGTTTATGGTGAAGACAAGATGAGGTCTGCATCACCAGTCTTTGATGCCATTAGGTCTGGGTGGGTCAGCTGGGCAAACCTCAATGGGGTCCTGTTCCCCATTCCCCATTCTCTGTTTGCCATTCCCAGTACCCAAGAAGGCTGGTCTACAGGTGCCCCTTTCACTGTCTGGTGCCATAGGGTGTTTGTTGGCAGCCCATACTTTTCTCCCCCTTTAAATTAAACAGCACTGCCTTTTGATCCCCCTTTTCAATTATTTCGATGACCTTATATCTTCCAGTTGTGTGTCAAGGCCCCCAAGCCACCCCAAGGAGAATAAAGACACAAGGGCACAGAACTTTAAGTTAAATGTCAACGGGCAAAATTTAGGCCACAACTTTATTGGTTGCAGAATGTTAGTGGTATTGGCATAGGCATTGGCATCAACAGACTGTATCTGACTCCTGCCCACCTTGCAGGAGATCTGGTAACGGTCAACCTCCAGTGCAGGGAGTCCCGCTGATCCAGATCAACTCCGGCACCCCCTGGGTTCCCGATGGGGTCATGGCATGGCCCTAGCCCCTCCCTGGGCTTCAGATGAAAGCCACACCCCCAGATTCCTTTAACAGAATATCCTTAAGCATGGAGGGGCAGGTGATGGCTGCCCCTCCCCTCCCCCACACATCGCTATTCCAATCCCTAACCGCCAAACCTTACAAAGTTGTGATGATTGCTACAAGGTAGGCAAAAACCAAGTGGCTAGTGCCAATTTGCCAAGTGGAAAAAGTCCTACCAGGCCCCTCAATGATGACCAACCAAAGTCCATAGCAAGGCCAATGACACAACCTAAAAGAAGAGTGGGATTGTGGGAGATCCACAGCATGGGGCTGAGAGAGGAAGCCTCAGAGTCACGCTGAAGCTTAAATCATCCCCGGCCATGCCCCCAGGCGAGCTGATTGGCCTCCTGACATCCTGACGTGGCTGGGGTCTCCCCCAGCATAACACGGGATTCCGTTCTGCCCCAACGCTGAGGGGGAGTGGCTAGGAGGCCCGGACCTCAACCTGACACCACCAGGAAGTGGATCTGCTGTAAAGAAGCGCTCCACTGGAATAAATTTACAGAATATATCAAAAATCTATGTGATGAACAATTAACGCTTGTTGGCTTTCAAGAAGCTTTGTGAAAAAGATTGACTGAAATGTTGTTTGAAAAAATAGGTTAAAATTAAGAGAGGTTAAGTGCAACACAAAATTAAGAAATGTGAGTAGTGATAATAGGGAAAATTGTCAAATAGGTTGAGGGAAGTCCAAAAGATGTTTATGTATAAGATGAATGTTAATTTGAGATAAATTGTATATTGGAAACTGAATAAAAATTATATATATATATATATAAAAGAAGCGCTCCAAAGTAGTGTACTTCCTGAAACAACACATGTGAATTGAAATGGAGCTATCTTCAGAAATCCACACTTCTCCAAATTTTGCAGTGCTGTTCTCCAGCTACGTAGTGTGCACAACAAGGCCAGTACTAGGATAAAGTGTGCAAAACGATGCACATATTAATGACAGTAACATGCAAAAGGGCATTCCTTGCAAAATGCATACAGTACTTTAAGCAAATCTGCATACAAAAATTTGTATAATGGGAGAAATCAGCACTACAATGAAAGCTGATGAACAGTTGTAAAATGATGTGCCGATGTGGAGAACTGAAGACTGGGGAAACGAAACATGAGAAACCGAGAGAAACCAAAATTGACAGATTGACCCTCCTTTCTCATTGAATCCAACAGGGCTTTCTTCTGAGTTGACACGGTTAGGCAACGAAGGAAGACAAATGGTGAGCACAGTGAACAGGAGCATCTTTTCTATTAATGCACATTTTCTTCCCCATATATTTCTGTCTGAAATCGTAATCCTCTGTCTGACATCACAATTAGTTTCTGTGGAGAAGATTAGGGTGCCTCAAAGAGAAGATTATTAACTCCAGGTGAAGAATAAACTGCGGGAGCAAATGAACTACCGCCAAAAAACACACACCCAACCCTTTAAAATCCCATTGTTTTTGAACAGTTTTGAACAATAACAAAAGGTGGGGAGGAAAGATGGCCCACAATATATAACATCAAGAGTGTTCAGGGAAACAAGCCATTCAGTAACATTTAAACCACTTCTTTTTAAGCACTTGATGTAAAAAATAGAAGAGTGAAGAAGGTTGTAAGAGGCAAATGTATACAATACAAATGTATTTGCTAAGCAGGTCATTAGCATCTGTTTCTCTTGATCCGTGATAGAAATCAGGACATCAGAGCAAAAGGAGCTCATTCTAAGTTAGATGGGCCACCTCTCCGAACTTGCCCAGTACCACGCGAGCTCTCAGACAAGCTGAAACAAGGCATTATGAACCCAAGCTTATTTCTTAAGCTTGTCTATTAAAGAGAGTTTGATATGTGCATATATCCACTATTCATTTTCTTTACATTTTACTTTTAAGGGCTCTTCCCATATGACTTGTCTTCTGGTATACCATCAAAAATGTGCAGGGTGACCATTACAAATTTGTATTTGCAAACACACATATATTACACATATGTATGCAATTGGTGAAGAGCCGCAATTAGCCGCAGTCCCTTGTTTAGTGGTTAAGAATCCCAGATTGGCCACAATGTGACACTTCCTTACGCTGAGGGCTTATCGAGGAAAGTGAATCTCTTTTACTCCCCCCATGAAAAGCTCCTGGACCTATTAGTATGGAATTTGGCAGGCTTAATTCACTCTGAAGTGCCTTTAAGTTTCATTCAATCTGGCCAAAAGTGAGGAAAGTTATGACTACCTTTAGATTTCCCGTTATAGAGAATGGGGGAACACATAGCTCTCTCTCTCTCTCTCTCTCTCTCTCTATATATATATATATTACACACACACACACACACGCACACACGCACGCACGCGCACACACACACACAAAAACAAACACACACAGAGAAAGACGTTTGGAACCTGAAACACAACTCGGAACCTGAAAAAACAGATTGTAATGGAAAGAGCATAATGTGACTCAGAAGCAGATAATAGGTTTTTTAAACACACGTATATACACATAGAATCTAGTGGCCTGTGTGAGCCATATATAGAGACATAGATACATTTATACCCTGCCCTTCAATATTTATTTCTACTTCCAGGATGGCTAGCCTTACAGGGCCAAAACATGCATATGTACATACAGTAATTGTATGGATTGAAATAATAGTCTGGAAAACCAACATAGGTGTTCTAAAAAGAGAGAGAGAGAGATGAAAAGTAGGGTAGAAAAAGTGGAACTAGGAGGACAGGGAGGGGAGGAATCCAAGACCATGCTGATTCTTTTCACTGGAGTGTGCAATTAAGTTGAAAGGCCCGGCAAGGCTTCATAGGGCTCTCTTCTTTTTTAATTCTTTGTTTTTAAATACCACTATTTTCCATCTTTCTATATCTGCACATTCAATTAACACACCATAATAGTATGCTTTAAAAACATCAAATTTCCCCTGCTGGGCTGCTTTTTCAGCTGCATGAATAACCACTACTGATGTAATGATCTCATCTTGTCTACAATAAAATAATTCAAAGCCCTGTAGCTGATATTCAGTGCAGTCAACGTTTAGAGAAAACGGTTACAGTCCAAATGCATAGGAATTATTCACCAGGAATGCATTTATTTCCCTTCAATTACAATTTGTTTTCCAGGGGCAAATGCCAAGGAGAGAGAGAGAGAAAAAAAATACAGTTCATTTATGGACCAGCAAACATCTCCACTTCACAAACTTTCAAATTACTGAACCATTTGGACACAATGGGCACTGTGGAGTACATACAATAAATTGTTAAGCTATAAATGATGTGACCTTTTTCTTGGGTCTAGTAATGATTCCACTTGAGATTCATTCCATTTTTCTGCCTCGGGGAATCTGAGCAGACCACCATTCACCAGTCAAAGCAAACAGCACTAGTTCCTCTTGACATCTCTTAGATTTCCAAGAATGTGTTAATTCTTGCCCAGGCCTCTGCGTGTGGCGATTCTGATAGTGTCAAGGGACTGGGGGTTGTTATGTATGAAAAGGTCTTATCGCTATGATTTTGGGAATTGCTAACCATGTTAATGCAGAGCGATTCTATTTTAAATTGTTTCCACTCTTCCTTCTTCATGCACCTTCTCTCATCTGGAAGTGGAAGGCTCTGTGTCTTTTTCTGTGCCACTGAGCACATTATGAGAAAGCAATATAGGGTTTTTTTTATTTAAAAAAGTTAAATGCAATAAAATAAAGACAAATCTTGCCACCTGGAACCATTAAAAAAATCACCATGCATTTTTACATGCTATTTATGAGCTTTGACAAAAAGAGAACTTGACATTCATCACAACAGATCATAGAATCATCAAGTTGGATAGATCCCAGGGATCATCTGGTCTAACCCCCTGCAATGCAGGAATATGCACCCTTATGGTGATCAAACTCATTACCTTGGTGTGATTGGCACCATGCTCTAACGAACAGAGCTAACTGAACATTGTGGTTTGACCCACTGATGTCAAGAGGTTGTAAGATGCATCACAGCTGGGTGGAGATTGCAGGCATGTGTATTGCCATTCCCTTTAGGAATCCTTTGTGTCTTAGGTTGATCTTAGGACATAGGTGACTAACATCCTTCTTTGGCTCAAGGGGCTCATTCATCCTTGGCCAACTTTTCAGGGTCATGTACCAGCAACGAATGTGACAAAACCCCACTCTCACGCTTCTGACCGGAAGCCTTTTGCTTTCCTCAAAATTCCTTGGATCCCTCCATCCTGCATGCCACATGCCAAAATTGCCACATTCAGTTTGAAATTTTTGTGTAGACAAAATTGAACGGCAGCTCCAGCGACTGCCTGCATGACCAACCTGTGCTTGCTAGAAGTCTAAAAATGGGATATAATTATAGCTACATTGCTCTGAGCAAGTGGGAGGAAATAATGAACATTATACAATAAATGGATGTTGGTCAAGGAATGGGGAAAAGTGTAACAAATCCATAGCGCCCCCTCCCTGAGAGCTTTTCTCTTCTTCTTCCCTCCACTGACATCTGATATTTCAAACGAACAGAGAAGGAAAAGACCTTGTGTGTTTTGCTTAACATGGACTTTGAGCGCTACTAAGAGGAGAATCCTCTCTGGAGAATGGATGTTTTTCCTAATTGTGTTTAACATTTTAGCAGGTTATAAATAAGCCATAGGGCAATTGAATCATCTCCCGAAATTACAGTGGTTAAGATGTATTCCCCAAAGTATCAGCCCTGGAGTTTGGAAAAGTATCTGCCTGGTGTCTCGCCTCAGGCTCCAGCAGAGTCATCCCATCCACTATGTGAGACACCGTTGTCAAGGCCTTGAGAGGTTTAGTCGGCCCACAAGAAGCTATGTCTCCTCACATAGAAAGCAAAGAAACCTCCCTGAAGCACAAAAAACCCCATGCTCTTGTTTTTGAAAATGTCGGTTGTATTGTAGTGTGAATTAATCCACATGTAAATTGCACAGCATATCTTGGAACGAGAAGAAATGTCAGAGTTGACAGGTAGTTCAGCTAATGCAATATAGACGGGGGGGGGGGAGTGTAGAGGGAAATAGTCACTGAAAAGCACAGATCTCCTTTGGAACAGATACCACAGCTCTCCTGAGAAGAAAGTTCACAAGGACCATGTCTTATCATTTCTTGAAGATGAGGCCTTCCAGTGATGGTCGAAGCAGAGAATATGATATTCTGCTCTTCCCCAAACAATACCTGAACTGTAACATGGCCATCTTTTGAAATTCTCACTTCCCAAAATTTCACAGTCCTCCAGGAAGGTTATTGGTACCAAAATGCATATACCAGTGCAAAGTGTGCAGAATATGCATATATTAGTGAAAACAACACTAAAAATGGATTATATTAATTGCAAAATGGTATATTTCAAATAATAATAATAATTTATTATTTGTACCCCGCCCATCTGGCTGGGTTTCCCCAGCCACTCTGGGCGGCTTCCAACAAAGATTAAAAATACATTAAAATGTCACACATTGGGAGAGCCAGTGTGGTGTAGTGGTTAAGAGCGGTAGTCTCATAATCTGGGGAACCGGGTTCGCGTCTCCGCTCCTCCACATGCAGCTGCTGGGTGACCTTGGGCCAGTCACACTTCTCTGAAGTCTCTCAGCCCCACTCACCTCACAGAGTGTTTGTTGTGGGGGAGGAAGGGAAAGGAGAATGTTAGCCGCTTTGAGACTCCTGAAGGGGAGTGAAAGACGGGATATCAAATCCAAACTCTTCTTCTTTTTTAAAAATAAAATAAAATTTAAAAAATAAAATAAAAAATGTCACGCATTAAAAACTTCCCTGTCTTCCAAATGCCTTCCAAAGCCTTCAGATGTCTTCCAAATGTCAGGTAGTTGTTTATCTCTTTGACATCTGATGGGAGGGCGTTCCACAGGGCAGGTGCCACTACCGAGAAGGCCCTCTACCTGGTTCCCTGTAGCTTTGCTTCTCGCAGTGAGGGAATCGCCAGAAGGCCCTCGGCGCTGGACCTCAGCGTCCGGGCAGAATGATGGGGGTGGAGACGCTCCTTGGATTGTCATGACTGCAATATTAGACCGAAGGAGTGCTCTGAATAAATGTCTGAGATGATCCTAAACACACTTGAGAGGGAAACCATTGCAGCCTCTGGGTAAACGTGATTGGCTATTGTGGTGTGAAGTTGGCAAAGTGTTCAGCTGCAACCTGATAAAGGTGCATTTTTCACAATATGTTTCAGCATTTTGTAGTGTCTTTTAAGCACCATAGTCATAGGTGTCAGTTTCTGAGGCCGAACACTTCTGCTCCCCCCATGTATTATTAGGGGGCCGGGGCCCCTCAATGTTCAGATGGCATTTGGCTCCACTCCCTGGCTCCTTGCAACATTGTGCAATTTTGCACATGTGGCATCAGGACATTGTGTCGGGTCCCCTCAATTATCTGAGAAGATGGCATCCTTTGGGGTCTCTTTTCTGTTGTCCTCCCTGCCATTTGGGGTGCTTGAAGGATTTGATCTTTGCCCTGGTCCTCACTTCTTGGACTAATCATTGCTAATGGGCTTCACGATCCATGGACGTCCAGCACTTCTGGGGTCAAAATTATATCACAATACATTGAGAATATGCTCATTCTGAGAGGAAACACATTTAAAAGATAGGTGTTTAAATTCAGATTCCACAATTATTTTCACAGAGAAGCAGAATGCAACACCATGTGAGAGATCAGAAATGGACTGATTCACCCATCCCTACTCTCAAAATGCATGCAATATTAATAGGTTGCAAACTGGTGGGTGGGACAAACTATGTGATTCCCAGGTGATGGTTTGGTAAGGGTATAAACAATTGGCCTTGCCCACTTGGCTGTGGGTGTACGCTGTGGGATGAAAGAAAATCTGCTTCAATAGAAGGTTTGAAAGTTTCTTGTTCTGCATGGGAGATCCTGTATCTACAATAGGGATGAGGGGTAAATTTGGTTCAATTCAGGTGTACTTAATCCACACTTCTTGAATGAGTAGCCAAAGAGAAATGCAGTGATCCTTCCAAATTTGCATTTCTCTGAATATGATAATGAGTTCCACGATCAAGTCCGTGTACACAAGTGCATTTAGTAAGGCAATATCTGCATTAAAATGTAAACATTGGTGAAAATAACATTAAACATGTACAGTGGTACCTCGGGTTTCGAACCGTACTTAACCAGAGGTACCACTTTAGCTAATGGGGCCTCCCGCTGCTGCCACACCACCAGCACATGATTTCTGTTCTCATCCTGAGGTAAAGTTCTTAACCCGAGGTACTACTTCCAGGTTAGTGGAGTCTGTAACCCGAAGTGTTTGTAACCCAAGGTGTTTGTAACCCGAGGTACCACTGTATATATTAGGGAAATTTGTTTTCAGAAATGTGTATATGAAGCATACATCCATTTAACAAAAGTATATTAAAAGATACACAAAAATGCTGATGAGATTATTTTTAAAAATCACAAACAGATGTGGAAAACTAAAATTGGAAAAATGAGGAACAGAGAGGTTCATGCATCCCTTCCTTACAGCTAAAACTCAGCTATGTAAGAAGTTTCCTTCGTGGTTTGTTCTCACTATGCTTTCAGGTGGTGCTCCGGAATACTAGACAAAGTTGACAAAATCCTCCACTAAATCCTCTTTAGATGCCTCGTTTATTTTGTCTGCAGTTTGCGTCTTTACACCTGTCCAGGAGAAATGGCTTTATCATGACAAACTATGAAAACAGCCACATAGTCAACCATATTTCTCCTGAGGTCCATCCTGGACAATGCATCAAAAGAGTGAAGATGTAGGTGGT
Organism: Podarcis tiliguerta; assembly: GCF_965153285.1. Taxonomy (NCBI): domain Eukaryota; kingdom Metazoa; phylum Chordata; class Lepidosauria; order Squamata; family Lacertidae; genus Podarcis; species Podarcis tiliguerta. The sequence goes on from NC_139539.1 coordinate 76,806,560, forward strand.
GAGAAAGTATTCAGAGAAAGGAGGACATAGGTAGACTTACATAATTCCATCTATTTTAATACAGAAATGAATGCTACCTTCTGTGACATATGATCGCCACCATCTGCTGGCTGAAATAATTTCCTTATTGTCACACCAGATTTTTCTGCACATGTTGATTCAAACATATAGGGAAAGCGCATGGTACAGTCCTTGTAGACTATATCAGTTCAGAATTCAGGTAAGGCGATTAATGGACTTTGATATCAAGAGGTAACAACTTAGGGAAAATGTCTCTGAGTGAATTTGCTGCACCTTGTGCTCCCCCAGGGAAAAAGACTGTAATGGTTTTTCCTAGGGGAGGAGCTGGGGCAGACATGTGGGGCAAACTGGCAAATCAAGAAGGGACAAGGATCAGACTTTATAAACCTGCTCTGCGCCAAACTCCATTTCTTGTCATTGCAGCGCCCTTCCTTTTTTTGCAGCATGGGCTTTGCTATCTGGTTTGGGGGTTTGGTATGATTTTTTTTGGGGGGGACCTCTAATTGCCTTTGGGACTCCTATTTATCACCTATCACATTATTGGGAGGGATCTTTTTGGGAGTGCTGCTTTTTCTGATTTAGTTTAATTGACTTTTGTTCTGGGCAGGAAAAAGAATTTAAGAACTGGTTGGGTCTGTGGTCCTCCAGCTCTTATTAGCCCTGCCCAGCATCAGCAACCATCAGGATATTGGGAGTTGTAGGACACCTGGAGGACTACAGGTTCCCCAGCCTTGCTCTCTACATTCTTTTCTGGAAAGGGACAAAATAGCTAGGGATGTGCAGAGCAACTTCATTCTGACCTTTTTCTTTTTCACCAGTGCTCAGTCATATACAGTCATACCTTGGGTTACAGATGCTTCGGGTTGCGCAATTTCGGGTTGCCCACCGTGCCGAACCCGGAAGTACCGGAACGGTTACTTCTGGGTTTCGGTGCTTGCGCATGCGCAGAAGCACTAAATTGCGCTTTGCACATGCGCAGAAGCGCCGAATAACGAATCATGTTCGCAACCAGAGCATCCACTGTTGTTGTTTTTTGTGGATTTTGAAAAGAATGGACACACTTAAATTGTTCACATTATTATTAACACAATATCCACACAAAATGAGTCATTTTCAATGCACTTTCCTGAAAACGATGGATTTTTATATGTATTTTAACTACAAACTACACATTTTTGCATACTGAAACTACATGGCAGAATCTGGGAAAATACTAAACCAATCAGAATTTGGATTCTGATCCCCAAGTAAATTTGGGACCATTGAACTGGATTGGTGCACTACAGAAAGCAGACCAAGATCCAATATCAGTAACTTCTAGCATGATCTAAGAACCTGCATTTCCCCACCTGTTCCAAGTGGGGTTTTTCTTTTTAGGGTTTTCCACGGTAGCATCTGTCTGCTTAAGATTATAGCTGTAAAAACATGTTGTTTGGATTGTAGGAGGTTATGGCATGGTGCCAGAGCAGAATATGTTGTGGTTGCAAGTAGGAAGAGCATAACAAGTTGTGTGTCATGTGTGGGTGGGATGGATGTTACTGGTTCATTCCCACACTGTTTATGTGTTATCATCTGTAGATTCTTAGCTGCTGCTCATCATAGAAATTGTGCAAATGAGTTTTAAAAGGCACATGCCTGAGTGTGTGAACAAGGAATTTGACAAAGGTTGTATGGGCAGATTGTGTGAGTGTCCCCTAAATACCGTATTTTTTTGCTCTATAAGACTCACCTTTTCCCTCCTAAAAAGTAAGGGGAAATGTGTGTGCGTCTTATGGAGAGAATGCAGGCTGCGCAGCTATCCCAGAAGCCAGAACAGCAAGAGGGATTGCTGCTTTCACTGCGCTGCGATCCCTCTTGCTGTTCTAGCTTCTGAGATTCAGAATATTTTTTTTCTTGTTTTCCTCCTCCAAAAACTAGGTGCCCCTTGTGGTCTGGTGCATCTTATAGAGTGAAAAATACGGTAATCATCAGCTCTTTCCCTTCCCCATCCTTGTAAGATGCTGGCAATACTCAGGAATCCTATCCTGACATTACTGATATTTCTGCTACACTGACCATTTATTGAAGGAAATCCCACATATAGCGCGGATAGTAGGGATAGAAGAGAAGTTTAATTCAGCTGGCATTTAAAAGCTAACCTGCTTAATTTGCACTTTCTGAAGCAATATGCGAAGGGAAACACAGCCGTTCTTTGAAATTCACACTTCACTGAATTTTGCAGCATAGAAAAGCATCTATTACTGAATACAGTGGGCAAAACTGCATACAAAAAAATCTGTATATTGGGATAAAATGTGGAAGTGTGGAGAGCTGAACCACACGAGGCCACACAGAGCATAAGTTAAGGCAGCTGAAAGTGAAGAAAACATAATAAATAAATAAATAAATAAATAAATAAATAAATAATAAAGCCAAAACTTGGAGACACTTTTCAGCACTAATGGCCATGAAAAATTGCGGATGATTGCAGCAAATCCATATTAAAGGATTTTAAACACACACACACACACACACACACACACACACACACGAATGTTATATTTACAGCAAAACCCACAATCCATATTCAAATTTGTTTCTCTCCATCAAAACACTCCTCTTTTAATGAATGGGATTCTGTGTGTTTTGTTTGAGTCATTCTGACTGGATTCTCATTACAATGCCTTGTCCCAGAAACAGGGCTAGATGCTGCATTCTAAGTGCTAGCCACTCATCACAATTACTTCCTAGAGTTTTAGAAAAACAACTCAGAATATCTCATCTGCATCAGAAGATGGATAAACTACTTCTGGGAGTCTTTTTAAGTCTGAATGGGGGAAAAAATAAGGAAAAAATGGGGAAAGCATGAGAGATTGCACTCTTATGGTACTTATAAGATGATCTGCCTGCCTCTCTTCAATATAGCTATTATATGGATTATGTCTAAAGCAGGGCAAGAAGGGCTGTCCCAGAACTGCATTATCTAAAGTAGCATAAAGCACTTCCCTCCTTTTTTACACTGATGGCAGAAGCTCTTCAAATTATTTCTTCTCTGTATACACTCCTGCCTAATGCATCAGCCACTTACCCATCTTAACTGAAGTATGTCAAGAAGACAGAACATAGGGTTGACGATATTACCATGCTTCATTCTGAAGTAAACACCCTTCATTGTACGGCAGGCATTTGGAATAGGTCCCTTAAGACACCCCTAGACAGACATAATTTTTATTGTGTATCTTGACGGTATCAGGGCAGTTATACATGGCCCTGTCTTCAACACAGTTCGCTTTTGCAGAAGTTTTGGAGCGGACATACTGCTTTGTTTCCAACCAGTTCATGTCCTGTAGCTTGCTGCTGAAATCTTTCTAGGCCACAAATGTTTGGGTGTGGTGTGTATGTGTGGGTTTTGTTCTGCTTTTGTTGTTGTAGTACAAGAGTACCCTCCCATATCTCAGTAACATTGGGGAAGCATCGCAGAACGATGAGTGAAGTGGAATGACTGAAGGAATGAGTGAAGTGAACCATCCAGTATATATCCACAACTAATACACTATTGTTGTATCAATGACACGTTGCAGAATACACCTGTCCCCCCAAAACCACCAGTCCGGAGAACCTCTTGCTGGCACTTAAGTAGATGGTTATAAGCACTTTTGACTACTGTCTCGCTCCCTCAATGCAGGCAAAGTGGTATGCAGTGGAATAGCTCCATATGTGAATCCGGCATAGCTTTCCCACTCTGTCCACACCCTCCATGTTGCATTTGCTGCTGCTGGACCATGTGCTCTGTGATGTGGTGGGCTGTTTGCTGCAACTTAAGTGCCTTCTGCGTACTAGTCACCAGAATCAAGCATCAGTTTGTTCCAGAGCTCCTACTTGAAGTTGGAGATTGGTTGCACGTACAGGGGCCTTGGAAGCAATGGGCCATTTCAGATTATGAGAAGGCCAGAAACTCAGTTTGCAGTGACCAGCTTTCTGCTAAAGCAGCTGTATGCCCAGTGAGGAATGAGCATGAATGTGATGCTGGAGGCAGCTGGAGCGCACTGCACCTTCTGCTCTTGATGCAGGATAATGGCCTTGGTAAAAAAAAGAAATGTTTATGTGCATGAAATGAAATTAGAGGGAATAAAAAAAATGTAAACAAAGCAAGCAGCGACTAGAACTGTGAGATGGTGTAGTTTAGAGTGTGGTCTAAGACCTGGTAGACAGTGTTCAAATCCCCGCTCGAACATTTCAGTCATAGCTTCTCAATTTAGCCTACTTCTCAGGGGTTTTGTGAGAATTAACTGGGGCAGGGGGAGAAACATGTATGCCATATTGAGCTCCTCACAGGAAAGATGGGACATAAATGCAACAACAGCAACAACAACAACAACAACAACACATCCTAAATGGTTGCATTCATCTTAATTTTATTCTATTGCTGGTTTGCATTACAATATTTTTGCAGTTTTTAATTTCTCTGCACACCACTCTGAATTCTGCTTTTGGATAAAGAATAGTTTATACAATTTAAAATAAATAAATAAAATAACAATATGTCTCAGGCAGTACTACCATGCTATACTTGGTCATTAGATTTTTCTGAGAGTGACTCCTCCATTGAGCCTAGATCATCTGCCCAAGAGATCTTATAGCAGCAGAGAGATCGATGCAGGATAGGTTGATCAGTAGTAGCAAATTATTTTTATTTATTTTATCAATGTATGTACTGCTTAACACTCTAATTTCTAAACACTGTAGAGTGAGGGTACCAAAAAAAATACAATAAAGCTATAATCAGCTAAAATAAATAAAGACCCAAGCAGTTTACTTAAAATGCCTGCCATAATAATAATAATAATAATAATAATAATAATAATAATAATCACCAAGCACCTTAAGTTCCATAGAAAAGGGCCCTGTCTGATTTCATGGAAGTACTTTCACAGAATTTGACTCACAATGCTGAATGCACAGCTCCTTTTGAGAAGTCCATTCACCTTTCCCAGTGGGCAGTGTTGCGGCCAGGCAGCTCGGACTCCCTGGAAAAGACTCTGATGTTGGGAAAGATTGAGGGCACAAGGAGAAGGGGACGACAGAGGACGAGATGGTTGGACAGTGTTCTCGAAGCTACCAGCATGAGTTTGACCAAACTGTGGGAGGCAGTGGAAGACAAGAGTGCCTGGCGTGCTCTGGTCCATGGGGTCACAAAGAGTCGGACATGACTAAACGACTAAACAACAAGAACAACATGAATATTTCAAAACTCTGTTCATTCATATCAACCACAAATGTTCCTATATCTCCCCCTCTCTCTTTTTTCCCCAGGCAAACAAACCTCCCTCTCAGACAGAAACAATCCAATGAAACTCTGATATGCTACAGTTTGTCCCATTCATCTCCGCCCCAAGCTGTAGATTTTCTTTTCCTTTCTGGAAAATGAAGTGGCAAATCTCCATTACCTGCTAGACCCCAGCTGGCTTGACCTCAAGAACACTTCACTGTTTATTTCTCTCCTGATTCACAAATCCTGCTAGGAAGCAAAACAAAATGGGGGGGGGGGGGTTTGCAAAGTGCAACCTTTCAGCCTGACCTTCAAGAGCCAAATTATATCAGCGTTACAGCTATCCGACATCAATTGGCTTTATAGTACCAATAAACCAAATCAAGTTTTTCCTAAAAGCTGCAGAGATCCAAGCTGCAAGTCTGCACTAAGTAATAAGCATTGACGAGTGGGTTTTTCAGAGTGCTGCAGCAGGATAGACCTGATTTATGCCATGTGACTTGCAGCTTATTTGAAGGCCCTGAATGCTTCCATGGATAAGCAGTGCATTTAAGGGCATGGAGGAACATGAAAAAAGGAGGATTCAGTGACTGGGTTTTCTGAATCGTCAGGTGGACACTAGCCAAAGTAATAATACTTCATGCTTCTACAGCACTCTTGGGTAGTACCTCTGGTGGGGGACATGCCATGCTCCTTCTGGGCTAGTTTGTCCACCTTTGGTCCCCACCCTGTACTCTTCTGTCACTTGTGTCTCCTAGAAGCTGTCAGCATGCAACAGTGGCCACACCCCAGGAAACTGATTCAACTGCCCAGTTAAACCAGGTGAGGGTAGCCAATGGGTCTCAAACCCTCAGTGAGTTAAGGACTTCCCTGGCATGCAAAGACTCCAGCGGATTGAGTGGACAAGATTAATAGTGAGTCCAACAATCAAGGAGGTGCATGTGCTGTAGTGGGAAATCCATCCTTGCTGCCTTGCAAGACATCTGTGGGAGAAGGAAAGGTTAAGGAGTTAACCCTACACAATTCTAGAATGATGTCTGTGAGATGGTTAGTAGGCGTCTTACAGACAACACCTGCAGCCAAGCTGGTGCTAAAATATTACTCTGGTTTCCTTTGGACCATATCAGCAAAGCCAGGAGGGGTATTGTCATCTGGTCAGCCCAGGATCTCCACACACACGGCCCAGGCTTATGCTCTGGAGTGGTCATGTTGGACTTCACCCCCAGAGGTGCATTCCATTGTCTCTTGAGATGGACAGATGCCAGCACGGTGTTCCAAGAGCTTCATGTTCATTATTGCAGGATCCTTATGGCCAGGATAGAGAACCTAAGGCAGTGATGGCCAAACTTGTGTTTTGGGACTATAACTCCTATCATCCCTAGCTAACAGGACCAGTGGTCAAGGATGATGGGAATTGTATTCCCAAAACAGCTGGAGGGCCAAGTTTGGCCATCATGGACCTAAGGCATTCCAGATGTTGCTAGACTACAACTCCCATCAACCCTGACCACCTATGTCACCTAGAGGTGATGGGAGCTGGTGTTTGGTAACAGCTGGAGGCCACAGATTAGCCACCCCTGATGTAAGGCAAGCGAGTAAGTTATTCCTATGATTCACATGGGGGACTGGGAGGCAGAATAGGTTATCTAAGGCTACTTAATTAGTATATGGTAGAGGTGATGTTTGAAACAGTATGTCCTTAGTGCAGTCTCTTAGCAACAGTCACCAGAGCTCTTTAGCAGAAAAACAGAGAAATTTAAGACTTTCAGGCCTTCTTTTCCACCCATTCTGCACATCAAGGAGGGAGTAGGATCACAATACTGACTCCACTCACAAAATTACAGTACATTACTAGCACTGGCTTTGTGTGACTAGGTACCCCTTTTCAGACTTTGCAGTGATCCCATGTTGCATTAAGAAATGGGGACATCAGGCATATTCTCACTTCATATTGCATGTTTTGTCTAGACTTTACACAATAGCCTCATCTGAGTGTAATGCAAAACTATGGTTTATGTTAAGTTGTGGGTGAACATATCAGACGACACAGCGATTCTTCAAACAGCTCTTGTTTATTCACAGGCCAGAACAGAACTGAACTGAAGGGTTCAGCCAGCCTGCTTACATAGAGCTCCACTACAACGCAACAGTAAGAATCTTTCTGTAACTATCCAATCACTGAACATCACTTTCAGTTCCTTATTTGCATATGTGGACCTGAGTGAAAACTATCTGCAGCATCCCCTTGCTGGCCCAGGGTGAGAACTTCAGTACATAACAGTTTAGTGTCTGATCCTGGAGATTGTTATCTCTCTCCCCCTTCTGTTCCTCTAGCATGGTCACTAGGAGGAGAAAACAATCTTTCACATCCATTTTTAACTAACCACAGTTTCCCATTGTGTCCAACCCAGCAAAAATAAATAAATAAATTAAACAACAACTGGGGTTAATCTTAAGCAGAAACAAGACAACTTGGGGAAATAGAACTGTGACTGCTCTCCTCACTCTTCAATGCATTCAGTACAAGGTATGAAAAAGAGCACTTATGATAAGAGGCAGCTGAAACACACATCTATAAATGGCTAATACAGAACTCTCCAAAATTGACAGCTTTTGCTGTCACCTTCTGGGACCCTGATAATGCCCCCCCCACACACATACACACACACACAAATTCATCACAAGTTTCCACAAACAGATCTTCCCAATTAAGTCTCAAGTCTACCACCAAATCCACTGGAATTTGACTACTGTCCTGGTTCTAACACTTTTGTCCTGATATCTCTACTGCAGTCAATCCCCATCCTATGAACACAGTCCCCGTACATATAGTCAATAATAATAGTGACTTCAACCCCCATAAATTTAATCATGGGAACAGCTGACTTCATGGTTAGTTGTCATGCCAGTCAAAAGAACAAAAATGACAAGGAGGGGGGGAGTTGGTTTGATGCACTATTAAAACCTACGATGATAACAAACTGATTTCACACATGTAAAATTGAGTCTTAAAAACTTTTTTTGGCACAGGAAACCCACCCCCCACCCCCACCAACAGAAGCATCAGAGACCCTTGAACTGCTATGGTACCAGCTGAGATAACTTCAATATGGGAGATATTTCAAAGATAAGAATCAAAGTGTTTTATCAAGGTTGTTCATCTTAATATGATATTGCATTCTGATATCCTTTCAATAGAGAAAACCACCTACTGGACAAGAGTCTATGGCTATTAATCTGTACATAAAAGAATCTCCCTCGCCAATTCTTTTCTGTACCAGAACTTTCAATAGAATCCCTAATGACAATTTCTTTCCTTTCCTTTTAATGAACTGCACATACATTTCAAATGTAATAAAATTCTAGAGAGTTTAATAAGTTGTAAAAAAAAGTTCAAGTATGCTACCTGTCCCATACGGTCTGTTATACTTAATATGAATTCTTGTATCTGCATCAAGAATCTCACATTTTCCATTGTGTATACATTCAGCAGAGAACTATAGGCATTTTCAGGTTTCTGAGAAGCGTGCCTGAAAAACACACCTTTTGGCAAATTTTCACTCTTTGTGTAGATTAGAAAATACAAAGCTGTGAAGTTCTCTCATTTATAAGAGGAAAAATCCAGGAAAAATCCAGAAAGGCAAAGTTCCAAGTTGTTGAAACATGAATCTGTTGGTTACGTCCTGTTAAGTTGTGGGCGAATATATCAGACAACACAGCGATTCTTCAAACAGCTCTTCTTTATTCTGAGGCCAGAACTGAACTGAGCTGAAGGCCTCAGTCAGCCTGCTTATATAGAGCTCCAGTACCTTGTTACTGTAGCAACTTTCTAAAACTATCCAATCACTGAACGTCACTTTCGATCCTTCATTTGCATACAAACTATCCAATCACTGAACGTCACTTTCGATCCTTCATTTGCATAACTATCTACAGTATCCCCCTGCTGGCCCAGGGTGAGAACTTCAGTACATAACAAGTCCAACACTCAAAATGCAGCGGGTGGGGTGTTTATCTGGAGCCCTCCCCCCCTTCCTCCTGCTCTGTGGGGAGGGGATATGTGTGGGGTTCAGGAACTAATGGACTGCTGCTTGTGGCAAACAGAACAAGAAAGGCGGGCGGGTAAGAGGTGAGACTTCGATCCTCTCACTATCTACACTACAGCCAGCCTCTCTCTCCTGCTAGCCTTGTAGTGGGTAAGCTTCTCACCATCAGGCAAGCCAGCCCCAGCAGCTGAGAGCAGCAGTAGTCTTGTGAGCTCTGCATGTGCAGCCAAACTCATTGCTCATTTCTGATTTGCCAAACCATTTTACAAATGCGATAGATGATTATAGCCAACGTGGGCCATCTCATAGAGTACCTATACACATCCAAAGAATTCAAAATTGTGCTTTTGTGTGTAACTAAAAGGCTCTTTCTGCATTCTTAAAACAAAGGCCCTCCTACCTGTCTCCAGGGCATGACCTTCCAGGCCAGACCAAAATCTGACCAGTTAGCAAGCCTAATTGCTTCTCGCAATTCTTTTTTGGAGGGAGTTTTACCCAAATCAATTGGATGATCCAGGAGGTCAAAAGCTAACCTTCATTTGACCAGCAGTAGCTGAGCAGATTTATCATTTTCAAGTAAGAAGGAACAAAATCCCAAATAGCGCCACAAATCCACATATGACTGGAAAGAATTAAAAAATGATGTTGGAGAAGACTGATTAAAAATTCAGCAAAAATAAATCAATCCTAAGGCAAGTTTTGAGCAACAGCTGAAGAATATTTAGGGCAAAGATTCTCTCTCTCTCTCTCTTTGGGGTGTGGGGCATACAGGGAGAGGAAAAGAAGGAGGATTTCTGTTATGCAAGTAAAAATCCTTGCTCTAGCAGATATATTTAGTTGGATACCACCCTTGATTCACTGACATCTTTGTATACTTTACACAGAGTGCCTATCTGATAAATATTCTTTCAATACGGTGGGATTTTCATCCAATGAACATGCATTTGCTCCAGAGGGAGCCAATGTGGTGCACGGATAGTGGATAGGGATAATGGGAGTTGTTGATCACAACTTCTAGAGAGCACCATGTTGGCTACCCTGATCTCTTCAAATGCTTTCCTGTAAGTCTTCTTTTGACACTGTGAACACAAATAAAAGTGACGTAGTCTTTTAGTTTTGGTTTCCGTTTGTTTGCTTGGTGGGTCCCACCATTACGTTCCATCAGAATGGCTGGGATCAAATAAAAGTTGATATCAGTCGGAAGTCCAAGGTAACCATTTGCTTCAGAAAGAGATCTGACTACTTGTTGGAGCAAATTGTCCATAAAGTCCCTCAGAATTTGCACCTGTTTTGCCAAATGATGTGGTCACAAAGCAGGAGTAAAGGCAACCTGCCCTTGTAGTGCTTTCTGTCAAGCAAGGGCTGGTCTGCAGGTGACACTTTACTTTAGTCTACATATTTACTAATGCCTGTATTGTACTTCAGAAAGCAAGTGGATAAAATTCATGTTTCTGACAACAACAACAACAACAACAACAATAATAATAATAATAATAATAATAATAATAATATATTTATACCCCATCTGGCAGGGTTTCCCCAGCCACTCTGGGTGGCATCCAACAGGATATTAAAAGCAGAGTAAAAGATCAAACATTAAAAACTTCCCTAAACAGGGCTGCCTTCAGATGTCTTCAAAAAGTCAAATAGTTGTTTATTTCTATGACATCTGGTGGGAGGGCATTCCACAGGGTGGACGCCGCTACCAAGAAGGACCTTTGCCTGGTTTTTGATTCTAGGTTAACTTACACTTCGTTTCAATCAGAATGGTGGAGACCACATTCAAAGTTCTTGTAATTATTAGATAACACGTATCAAAAAGAGGGTTTTTTTGGGGGGGAGGTGTTTGTGTTCTTGCCCTTGCTAATATTTTGTAGCTACAGGGCTACATAGATAAATCTCAACACATACAGCAAATGTAAATGGGTGGGGTATAAATAATAAATTATATATAACACTGGAAGAGGTTTTAAAAACTGACAATACTCTTGAAATGTTTACAGACAGGCTGTATTACACATGCATGTTTCTCTCATGATGAACATGACCTCTAGCAGCTACTTGCACATGCAAAGGAGCTATCACAGATTTAAATTTCTTAGCAAGTCAACTCAAACAATTTGCAGTGGCGCCTATGAATTCTATGCATAGATTTAGTTGAATTCTTCAAACACTGAAGCTTCAAGGAATGAGAATAAGGTATGCATGTGTGAATCATTGCCATCGAATGTAGATTGTTCATGACTAAACTTAGAAGCCATGTTAAATGCATCTTTCCACTTAATGTGCAGCCAAGGGCGGAAATAGCAGCATAAAAAGGACTAACGTTTGTCAGGACCTGAGCTGAGAAGGAATGGGTTAGTCTCTCCCTCCCATCATGCTTTGATCCCCCAAATTATCATTGCCCCCCACAAAGTAGGTACTATTGAGAGCCAGTGTGGTGTAGTGGTTAAGAGCGGTAGACTCGTAATCTGGGGAACTGGGTTCGCTTCCCCGCTCCTCCACATGCAGCTGCTGGGTGACCTTGGGCCAGTCACACTTCTCTGAAGTCTCTCAGCCCCACTCACCTCACCGAGTGTTTGTTGTGGGGAGGAAGGGAAAGGAGAATGTTAGCCGCTCTGAGACTCCTTCAGGTAGTGATAAAGTGGAATATCAAATCCAAACTCTTCTTCCTCTTCTTCTTCTTCTTTGCTTTAAAATAAAACAAACACATTAAATGTAAAGACACATTTCACATTCTGCCTAGTTTGGCCCTCAGTGAGTGATCTAGAACCAACAACCTGATATACCCAATACTCTTCATACCCCAGTAAGAATATGTGCAGTGCCTTCTACAATTAGTGCCTTAAATGATCACACTTCAGCAATGGGAGAAGAGAAGAGAGGTGCATTTATTCAACATTTGCTTAACGGGTTACTGTATCACAGCTGGTCTTTGCGTGCCGCAAACAGCAGTGCCTCTAAACTTTGAAATGAAAACTGTGTTGCAATGATTGCTAATAATCCGGAACATTCTCTTTTCTTCCTGCCTTAATTCGATGGATTCTCCCCTTGGCATTCTATCCAAGCTCTAATGATCTCGATTTAAGAGTTAAAAATGGTAATAAAATTGAAATATGTTAATGTAAAAATGAAGAATGGGATTTGCCTTACCATATTAAGAAGATTAACCAATGACAACATAGTCCTGGGCCTTCTTCGGGTTTAACTTCTAGTTGTCAATGCTGCATTCTCATCCCTAGAAAGGCACTGGATTAGAGTTTTTCCCAAGGTCAGGATTGTCTGTCCTGGCAAGTGATAGACATGAAAGTAATTTATTGGTCAGCATTGTAGATCTATGAATTTTTTATCTTTCTACAATATAAACACCTAAGAGGTGCTTGAAGCAATGTTAAGGAGGGAACAAAATGAATTATAAATGGTGATAAAGTCTAATTTGAATCCAAAGAGACAGGGTTGCCTCGTTTAACATTTCCACCAATGTGGCTTGCATTTTAAAATGAGCAGGCTGCTTTCTGTTTGCATGGATACTGTACAGGATCAATTCGTATGGGGGGGGGGGGGATAATGCTTTAAAAGTGTGTCAAATGGCCAGTGTTATTTAAATGAAAACAAGCTAACCAACAAAAAGACTGTGATATACTAGGTACCTGAGAGTCGAAACTGAAGTTCAGACTGATTCTTTGAATTTAATATAGAGGTTCTTAAAAATGCAGAAAGCGGGGGGGGGGGACACTTATTATTAGGAAAATGACAGCAGGGGTGTGAAGGGAAAAAATTAACCTTTTCCTCCTGTGCCATGACCCTCAAAAATATTTATCCTCTAAAGCAGATAGGGGGATTTTTCTTTCCAAGCTTATATGCAGCTTGTTACATAAAGGTAAGAATTCTTCTTCTTCTTCTTCTTCATTATTATTATTTCATATGTAATGCTGAATATAAAATGCAAAAAAATACACTGTGTGTGTGTATAACCAAATAAAACGAATAAAATCCCTCTAGAACCTTTCAATGAGGGTGAAAGAGGGGAGCACAAAATATGGTTTGAAGCTCAACATCAAAAAAACGAAGATCATGGCCACTGGTCCCATCACCTCCTGGCAAATAGAAGGGGAAGAAATGGAGGCAGTGAGAGATTTTACTTTCTTTGGCTCCATGATCACTGCAGAAGGTGACAGCAGCCACGAAATTAAAAGATGCCTGCTTCTTGGGAGAAAAGCAATGATAAACCTAGACAGCATCTTAAAAAGCAGAGACATCACCTTGCCAACAAAGGTCCGTATAGTTAAAGCTATGGTTTTCCCAGTAGTGATGTATGGAAGTGAAGGCTGGACCATAAAGAAGGCTGATCACCAAAGAATTGATGCTTTTGAATTCTGGTGCTGGAGGAGACTCTTGAGAGTCCCATGGACTGCAAGAAGATCAAATCTATCCATTCTGAAGGAAATCAGCCCTGAGTGCTCCCTGGAAGGACAGATCGTGAAGCTGAGGCTCCAATACTTTGGCCACCTCATGAGAAGAGAAGACTCCCTGGAAAAGACCCTGATGTTGGGAAAGATGGAGGGCACAAGGAGAAGGGGACAACAGAGGACGAGATGGTTGGATAGTGTTCTCAAAGCTACCAGCATGAGTTTGACCAAACTGCGGGAGACAGTGGAAGACAGGAGTGCCTAGTGTGCTCTGGTCCATGTGGTCATGAAGAGTCGGACATGACTAAACAACTAAACAACAACAAAGAGCAAAAAACACAACCAAAACTCACCCAGACTCATGCTCTGCAGCACTCACCATAGGTGCCCCAGCAGCAGCCCCCACAAAATTTCCAATGAACAGGCCAGGCACCCACAATTTTTTGTGCTGGGGTCACACATGCCAAGGGGGGGGCAGGACTCAGAGGGAGCCCACTGCACCTGCCTGGCCAGGTGTGAGAATACTTGTGTGGTGCTGCCCAGCCAAGGAGAGGGGTGGCATTAAAAAACTTCCCTATGCAAGGCTGCCTTCTGATGTCTTCTAAATGTTATATAGTTACTTATCTCCTTGGCTTGGTGGTCACATAACTCCATGCCCTCCAACATTTCTCCAATGAATATATGGATGCAAAACCTGAGCTCCTTTACGTTTCCTCCCTTATAATCACTTTTAACGGTTTGTCCTTGTTTTTATCTTTTAAAGTTATAAATGGTATCATCACCTTATAATTATTAGTTTTTATCCCTTACCTGCTTTAAGTCTTATGAGCTCAGTTTATCCGTTAGTTTTATCTTATGCTGGTGTGTGACTGAAATAAAGTTTGGTGCTGATACTGGATGTTTGAAGGCCAGGTAGAACATTCTGGGACCAAATCAGAAACTGGGATGGCTTCTGTAAATCCAGGACTGTCCCTGGAAAATAGGGACACTTGGAGGGACTGTTATTGCCATTACTGTACCTTATCACATTTTCTATGTAAGCTACCTCAAAAGGCAGCCTAGGATCAATTGAAGCAAATGTACAGTCATACCTTGGTTCTGGAACGCCTTGCGACTCAAACGTTTTGGCTCCCGAACACCGCAAACCCTGACGTGAGTCTTCCTGTTTGTGAACGTTTTTTGGAAGCCGAACCTCTGACGCAGCTTACGCGGCTTCCAATTGGCTGCAGGAAGCTCCTGCAGCCAATCGGAAGCAGTTTTTGGAAGTTGAACGGACTTCCCATAGGGATTCCATTCGAGAACCAAGGTACAACTGTATTTAAAACCCAAACCAAAAAAATCAAATAAAAATCAAATTCATTTCCTCCTCCACACCCTGCCCTCAGATATATTTCGGATTCCTGCAGCCATTCATCTCCTGTTCATCTGCATGACTATCTGGAAGCGTACAGCTTCCCAGCCATCCATTATAAACCTCTTTCAGCAGAATTGTTTCAGGGTGAGCCTCAGGAACTTGGTCCTGACTACTCCCGTACATTAAAGAAAAATTGACTGAGTAATGTGACTCACTGAACTATGCATTGCTCGAAGACACTGGGCAGCCCCATCAGATCCTAGTTTATCATTACAGCCCGACTTCCGAGTGCCTCTGGAGTTCCTGAACGCTCGTTAGAGGACACTGTATCTTCATTTATCACCAGGCTCACGGCAACGTTTCACTTCCAGCCTCATCGAGAAGCAGGCTCATATCCACACATTCCCTGTGAATGAAAACCACATGGCGGATGCTGCTTTATTGCCGCTCTGCACTCAGGGTTTATTTACAACAATAGCTCTGCTCATTCTTTTGAAGACTAAATTAGCCCCTGCAGATGTTGATATTAAACAACAGCTACTTGGGATAATAAATCAAACGTTGAGTAACGCTCTTGATTGCTAGGTAGGTGAAACGTATTTGCAGCCATAAATTATATTAATTGATCCACAGACCCAACGCTTCACCCAGGCAGCTTTTGTTGAGCTTGATTCAATAAAGAGCTTTGGAAACAACTGCCACCCAATGGGCCTCTATATTCATCAGGATAAGCAGCCAAGTTTGCAAGGGAAGGGGAGAAGGGGAGAAGGAGAGCTGGCAGATCCTGGCAGCTTGGTTTCTGCAGCACCACCAAAAAATTTCAAGTGGGGATCCCTACAAATATGTGGTGGTACATGCAAATTGGGTTACGTGCAACAATTTGGTGACTACAAAAGATGTCATGACACAGTATTTTGGGGGTGAAGCGAAGCAGAGAGGGGCGTGGAGAGACACAACAGTTCACAATAAAGTTGTCACATATACATGTGGTGGGGTGACAGTTATGGGGCTGGCCATTGATTCTGCTATCTGCACCCTGCTGAGTGTAAAGGAGAAATAATTCCTTGTCTCTGGGATTTATACAAGAACTCAGAATTTTGATTTCTAACATATATTAGAACAGGGTTGCCATACATCTGGGAAACCCCAGACTTGTCTTGTTTGGGGGGCCTATATGCACATCCAGGGAGATTTTTGCAATTGTAAGCAAATGTCTTTAAAAAAAATGTTCCTGTGCACGGGCAGCTCGGATTCAGGCTCAAGCTCTGTTTTGAGCTCAGCAGCAGTGGCAACAGGGGAGGGGCAAGCGGGAGAAGGCCCCAAATAGCTCAAAGTTAAGTTAATTTAGTTGATTTTGCTCCTGTTCCAGGTACTGACTGGTGTCTTGCAGTGATCTTATTGCTAGAGTGGTTCCAATGGATTACAAATCCTCCCTCCTCCTTTTACTTTTGATTTTCTGGATTTTGTTCAGATCATATTGCACAGGCGGAATATGATGCACTTCTTCAGTTTGAAACTCATTTTATTTTGCCTCCATTACCAATTTGTACTCACATTCACGTACGTTTATTATATCACCACACAGAAAGGAAAATGATTGATTCGGTGATCACTTCAAGAGTCCTTCATTTCCTCTTACAGTGGTACCTCAGGTTACAGACACTTCAGGTTACAGATGCTTCAGGTTACAGACTCTGCTAACCCAGAAATAGTACCTCTGGTTAAGAACTTTGCTTCAGGATGAGAACAGAAATTGTGGTGCGGCAGCAGCGGGAGGCCTCATTAGCTAAAGTGGTACCTCAGGTTAAGAACAGTTTCAGGTTAAGAACGGACCTCCAGAACGAATTAAATTCTTAACCCGAGGTACTGCTGTATTTAATCCATGTCTATGCTCACCATTGTACGTCAGCCATTTATAAGAAGAAAAGATAATCTGAAAAGTGTAGTAATCCTTGTGTGTGCACATTCTGAAATCAACCTTAAGAATTATCCACATTACTCAGAGTGAAGTCACAGAACAGTAACAGCGCAGGGAAGATCTAGCCCTCTCTAATCTATGTTAATGGGACACGGGTGGCGCTGTGGTCTAAACCACTGAGCCTAGGGCTTGCCGATCGGAAGGTCGGTGGTTCGAATCCCCACAACGGGGTGAGCTCCCGTTGTTCGGTCCCTGCTCCTGCCAACCTAGCAGTTTGAAAGCATGTCAAAGTGCAAGTAGATAAATAGGTACCGCTCCCGCAGGAAGGTAAACAGCGTTTTTGTGTGCTGCTCTGGTTTCAGTGTTCCGTTGTGCCAGAAGTGGCTTAGTCATGCTGGCCACATGACCCGGAAAAACTGTCTGTGGACAAACACTTGCTCTCTCGGCCAGTAAAGTGAGATGAGCGCCACAACCCCAGAGTCATTCACGACTGGACTTAACTGTCAGGGGTCCTTTACCTTACTCTGTGTTCACGCAGGAACATATAATTTTTACTGGGGTGGTGGTGGCAAAATCCGGATTTCCTGTCTCAGGTATGAAAACACATTAACCTGGCCCCAGCAGTCACTCCACGCAAAAGCTATTAAAGATAGTTGATTTTGTTTCAATTTAAACATTTTGGTCGAGGAGTTAGGAATTGCTAGTGTTTATTGCCTAAAGCACTTTTTACAGCCAGGTGTCTCCACATCTTCACTTAGCCAAAAGCTACAGCTCTAATATCTTGTCACCAGCTGCTGTACATATTAATCAGGCCTTTTAAAATGGTCACAGTAGGGAAGCCTGAGATTCAGAAATATGGGGTGTTGATGCATAGCAGTGATACATTACTGTCTTTGGGGAGGAGGCAGATGCAGGATGTTTTCACATGCTAAATGGACTTTGACAGATCTCTGGAATTGGCATTTGGGAAGAGTGCTCCCTCCCACCTTCATTGCTTTAATTATATCTCTGTCACATTGGTGTGTACGGATGGGGTGGCGGCAGCTGGGTGAGCAGCATTTAAAAGCACAGGTACCGGAAACAAAAGCATTCCGTCTTACAGCGTTTGCTCTTCTTTTCAACCAAATCTGGTGGAATATGGAGCAGCACAATGGAATATGAAAATGGCCACCTAACCAGTCGGAGGTGGGAGGAGGTTGTGGCCCATCATGTCAGGCTCCAAGACCACTGGGAGCAATGTCTATTCAGGCAGGGAGCAGTTGGGAAATCACTAGGCCAGCTGCTTGTCACATTGGGAGTTCAACCGGCCAGCAATTTGAATTCTGCAGGCAATCTGGCCAGGCTTGGGGTGGGGTCACTGCGAGTGGGACCGCAATAGCATGAACCACATTCCTTTCCCTGCCCCCCACAGAATGTGTGGGCTGTGGAAGGATGTGCAGGACTACTGCCTAACAGCACAGTCCTATTATGTCTACTCAAATGTAAGTTATGCTGAGTTAAATGGGGCTTACTCAATGCTATTCTTCTAGAAAAAGAGGTGCCGGAACTCACCATGAACACCTCCCTCCTTCTCTTATAATAGGGTTGTCCTATTTCAAACAGTGAAAATCCAGACAGAAAAGTTTTTAAGCTTTACTTGGCAATGTTGTTGAGCTTTTTGGGCAAAATTACAAATAAAAAACACCTGTTTTGAGCTATTTATATGGGAAAATAGCAAAAACGGCACTGCCGACATGAGCTGCCATACGTCTGGATGTTCACAGACATTTTCTCTATTTCCACCCAGACATTGCTGACGGCTGCAGTATTCTAGAGACATCTGAAGAAATCCGGACATATGGCAACCCTATCTTATAATGGCAATGGCGCCCACCTGAGAGGTGCTTGAACTGAGTTCTGGCGAGTTCCGGCTGGAAAAAAAAAGCCATGGGTTTACTCCCAATAAAGTGTGTATATGATTGCATCCTAAATTAGTTCAGGTTCTCCAGTACCTATAACAAATGATATAGCAACAACAAAAAGACCTGTTTCTCTCTTTCAGCTATATGGCAGTGTTTTCTTTCCTCTTATATAACTACATTCCCAATGCTGCATATATATATATATATATATATATGCTTTCGTAGATTTTCACGGGTACAGGAATGCAGGTTTTGGTGTCCTCGGGTGTCTTCCCGTGTAAAAGTTGGGGTGTCTAGGCGACGTTTCGACGAGGTCTCACTCGTCATCTTCAGGCTGGTGCTTTCGGCTTCTTGTTACTGGTCTGTTCCAGTAACAAGAATCCTGCTCTGTTCCAGTAACAAGAAGCCGAAAGCACCAGCCTGAAGATGACGAGTGAGACCTCGTCGAAACGTCGCCTAGACACCCCAACTTTTACACGGGAAGACACCCGAGGACACCAAAACCTGCATATATATATATATATATATATATATATCTTAATTAAATAATGTAGAGAGGTGGAGTTTCAGGTGTTCAGCTCTTCTTCAAATTGATGAAAAGGGTGTACCAGTTGACAAGCACTTGAACTTAAAAGAGAATACATCTTTGATGTCAAGTGTGTCTAAAGGGTTCTCAGGAAAAAGTTATATGAAAATGGCCTCACCACCACTCAATCTATTCCCAATAGTTACCTGGCGGTCTGAGTGCCTCAGCACCATTATAAAAATCTGTCAAGCATTCAAAACCAATTACACACAGGATGTAAAGTGCTGTCATACCAGCTGTCCCCAAAAGTCCACAGAGACTCTTATTACCCATTTCCATTTCCTTTAAGAGAGAGAGAGATTACATTCAACAACATGGTTGTGTTTCTAAGCACAGGTTCTGTGGACGGTGCTAATTTCTAAGCACTGGACCAGTGTTGTGAATGGACTATCACAGATACAAAACTACAGGTGGAATATTCAAGAGACCCCAAGTGGAATAAGTTTGTACATTTCACTTGCCAGCCACTGAGACAGAGTACGATGTGTTGGACTTGGAGTGAACTTCCTGCTCAGCCAACACACTTGATGGGTGACATTTGGTCTCCCTAACCTATCTGACAGAATGATCATAGAAATCAAATGGGATATAAAATCGGTAAGAGTGTGGTTGATCACCCAAGCACTTGGCTAAAGCTTTGCCCCTCGCAATGGAGCTGTGGATTGAGAAAGCCACTGCATTATTTGTATGCAGGGACAGAGCAGGGACAGGAGGCTGTGGAACTGCTGATCTATCCTCACAGCCAGGATTGTGTGGTTTCTCCCAGGGATAACTTCTATGCAACCAAGTCATAGACATGCATATGCATGAATGAGTCCTGTGTCCTTTCCACAGGGTTGTCGACCTTATGGTCAATGTGGTAAGGTAACCGCTTGATAATGCTTAATGCTTCCTCCAACGCTGTATTTTTCAGATCTCAGTTTGCTAGTCATCGAACGCTGACTAAATAAAGTGACATGCAGCAAATGGGAACCAGTTCTTCATCTCATCTATATTCAGAATTAATTATACAGAGATTTTAAAGAAACTTTTAACAAATTCACCTGCCGGGTCTGTTTTAATCTCATTTACAATGTAATCAAAATAACTGTGTCATAAAACTCTTAAACGACGGCCACAGCTCTTTATGTGTGATCTAATCACAATGTGTGTCATCAGACTGATGTTAGAGGTGACCTGCAAATTGGTAATTATAGGGAACGATCCACTAAAAGTGGCCCCATTGATTTCAATGGCAGAAATGTTAAACATTGTCCTTAATGGTCAAATTTGTGTTTTATAGAGAAAACAATACTCATTGCTCTTGTTTTCTCCCCTCTCTGCAAAAACCGAGGCTGTTGAAGAGGCAAGAGACCATCTTGGCTGCGAATCCTAGAAGATCAGCTGAACTTCTTCCACCTGGCCTTGGGAGGGCAGGCCCCTGACTGACTCCAGCCCCAAAAGCTGAGGCTGCTGAACAGACTCTTGGACTGGGGGGTTGTTTAAGGGGTTTGGTGTGTGTGTGTGTGTTGCTGTTATTTATATTATTTTTTGCATCTTTAGATCTTCTTAGGATTTAGGTGGACATTGTTCATATGGTTGTGTATTTTTGGATGTTTTACTTATTGTTTATGATGACATTTGGTATGTTGTAATTATGTGTTTTTTCATCTATGTATGTTTTGTATTCATGTATTTTGTTTGTGTTGTAAGCTGCCTTGAGCAGCATGGTTTGAACTATGGAAAGGTGGCATACAAATAGAATTATGTATGTATGTTATTTAAATATGGTATTTTTCATACCATTTCATAACATGTAGCTATGATTTCAGCTGGTTTTGTTTGTTTTGTTTTAATGTTGCTTTTTATCTATTCGGGATGTTAAAAAGTTTTCAGTGACTGGTAATTTTAATAGATGGATAGATGGGGAGAAAGAAAGAAAGAGTATTGAAAGGATAAAAAAAAATCCCAAATCCCACATTAATTAAGTGTTTGGATTATACTGTAATGTATTTACCTTCCGATTTTAATTTTATTGGTATTCAAGAACTACCAAGAACATAAAACATAGTCTTCTTAACATTTTCCCTTGGATTTGTACTTCACCTAAGAGATGCATGCTGTGGGGTTCAACTGAATGGGCAAGAGAGTAAATTTTAATGTTAAAAGTGGAATTCCCCCCCTTTTTTCAATCAAATATGTGCTTTGATTGAAGATATTAGGCATTCAATCGTCCTCAGCAAACAGATTATACATACTGTGCCCAATTATTCAGGCCGTCTAGATTACAATAAGTAATAGGAATGTTCATTATCTTTAGATCCAAATACCACTGTGTTGGAGAATCTTAAAACCACAATGTTAGAAGCAGACTTGGAAATTAGCAAGTAGCAGCAAAAGTTGTATTGCTAAATACAAAAAGTTGTATTGCTAAAAATTGGCTGGCTGGCAGGGCAAGCGCAGGGCAAGAATGCAACAACAATTATAGACTGGTTTAACAGGAGTTAGGCTATTGTAACGTTGACCAAACTGACAGAAACACCAGTCAAATGGGGTCAAAGGAAGATTGTCTCTTGCTTCGGATCGACAAATTTCAAGAAAGCATTAATCTGTATAATATCTTTGTTTTTATACATATGTATGTATAGGGTAGGGACGCGGGTGGCGCTGTGGGTAAAACCTCAGCGCCTAGGACTTGCCGATCGTATGGTCGGCGGTTCAAATCCCCGCAGCGGGGTGAGCTCCTGTCGTTCGGTCCCAGCTCCTGCCCACCTAGCAGTTCGAAAGCACTCTTAAGTGCAAGTAGATAAATAGGTACCGCTTTATAGCGGGAAGGTAAACGGCGTTTCCGTGTGCTGCGCTGGTGCAGGCTCGCCAGAGCAGCTTCGTCACGCTGGCCACGTGACCCGGAAGTGTCTCCGGACAGCGCTGGCCCCCGGCCTCTTAAACGAGATGGGCGCGCAACCCCAGAGTCGGTCACGACTGGCCCGTATGGGCAGGGGTACCTTTACCTTTACCTTTATGTATAGGGTTACCATATTTTTTGGCTACTTTTAAGAAGATCAGCAACCCCCCCCAAAAAAAAACAACCAACCCATTTATGGCATGGGTTGCCATATGTCTGGGTTTTCCTGGACATTTAGAATGGACATAACAAATTCCACCTGGGCGCCATTTTAGGGATCAAAATCCTGGCGATAACCTGGATTCACCGGATGTATGGCAGCCCTATGTATGTATAATTGGTGATATCAAGAGTAGGCAGCATTCAACTCATTTCCAACAATGTATGGATTTATGTTTACAGAGTTGAACTTTCCATTGTGCATACAAGTGGATGCATAAAAACTGACTCCTTTTGGAATAAAGCAGACTCATTAGATTGATTCAAAACTTCACTTGCAGAACATTCTTCAAAACAAAACAATAGATGTAGATGATACATCCAAACAGCTGAACAATATCTTGTGCATTTCCAGGACAGGCTCAGCATTTTTCAATTAAATAAAATAAAATCAGAGCTGACAAACATAGCCCCCCTTCTTACAGGCTCCATTAGCCCGCATTTCAGCCCCAAGGCCATGCAGCCTCTTAGAGAGGCATCTTACTTCCACTGATGTCTGAGAACAAAGATTATACCCACCACCCTTCCAGGATGGCAAATCTGCAATTGAATGGCCTCTCATGTGATCTAAAGTTAAACATTCATCAGAGCTAGCAGAGAAGGATAACAGTTAATTATCAACTAGTCAGAGCTTAGAGAGCTCTCGGCATGTTGCCATGGGAAACCCCCAAAGTTAGCAATACACATTTAACCATTCTCCATTTCATTGTCAAGTAAACGATTATACAAGTTCCTCCAGGAGAAAATTTGGGGAGGGTGTGGGGCATCTACAATGAGAAAAGGAGTGGAGATTGGGAGTTCTATATAAATCCTTGTACTGATGGAGTGAGCTAGTTGGGTAGTGCCCAATGTATTTTCTTTTAGAAAAAACAACACATATTTTTTACAAAGAAACACCCACAGATGCACATCTGATTTTTGCCTGTTAATTAATCCACATTTAAATTGCCAGCGTATTTCACAGCATCCCCAAAAAGGGGAAAGAGGAGGTTATATTACTCAGCATTATAATGACCTGACTGAAGAGTGGAAAACACACTAAGATAGGAAGCCTTCCAGGTATCTAGTAATGTTTTAGTGCTGTAAGTAATACACCCTGAATTCAGTACATTGCTTGCTGGAGGGCAGCGGACATGTTCATCCATTAGAAATAAGAAAGTTTAAAGGTATGGTGTCAGTATATTTGAAATTTGGATGTAGCTGTAGGAGGTTTTCATGCTGAAGCCACTCCACCCTGAACTTGTATCCGATTGGTGTACATCAGTGCAGGTTGCAAAAGAATGAGGGGAGGGGAAAAAATGTTTACATAAAGAATGTGTCCCCTCAGTGACTCCATCAGACTTGGTAAATGTCACCTTCTATCAAAATCACAGTTGTAACACAAAGCAAATGCTCTGGTATCCAAATGAAGAAATTAGAATTTGAGATAATAAAAAGAACCATGTGTCTAGGAAGTGAATAGTAAAAGTTACACATGAATCCTATAATAAGGGGGTATTTTAGTCAGAATGACTGAATTTTAGAATCTGTTTATTTAGTCCCTGGGCAGCAGGTAGAAACACAACAGAGGGAGGGCTTGTGTGGATTGGATGTAGAGAGCAACCTGTTCTTCCACAATACAAATTAGAGAACTATCCTGGTGTGCAAACAAACTGGGTCATTGATTCAGAACATATACCATATTTACAAATATAATGCACACCTTTCTTGGCCAAATTACATTGCAAAAATTAGGGTGCGCGTTAGATTTCTTGATGCATTCACATTCGCCAGCAAATGCGTTTTTTGGTTTCAAGGTTTTGAAAATTGAGATGTGCATTAAATTAGATGGTATACTAGATTTGTGTAAATACAGTAGGATAACCCCATATTTTTTATTCAGTTTTCTTTTGGTAAATATTACCATTGCTTGGATGTTTTACATTGTTCTCAATGTTGTATTTATGTTGTATCCCCCACCTTCCAGACATTATGGTGAAGGGTGTGTGATCATCATCATCATCATCGGTGCTTTTTCCAAGAAAAGTAGGTGCTGGAACTCAGCATGAAGTTGTTACAGTGAGTCATCGGGTGACTTGGGGCAGTCCTGAACAGATGCCAGGTTGACAACAGCCGTGTTTAGCAGAGGTGCTAAAAACTAGGACAAGTTTGCTTAGCTAGCTTGCCCCTGGTTATCGTGCAGGTCAAATAAATGTGCCCCCACACCCCTCATTTTCGAAGATTCCAGCAGATGACTGGGGCAGCTTTGAAGGGCACTTGCAGAAATGTGTGTGTGTGCAATGGCAGAGGCCTGGTTGGAAAGCTTAAAGCCCGCCACCGCTACATGGGAGATGGATTGAAGAAAAGGAAATACAAATTGGCCCTACCCCATAGCTTGACCAATCATGGCTGGGAGTCATAGATCTTCAAAAAAAAGTGTAGACTCGCACATGCTGGCCAGCTTCCATTTTGATTTCAAATGTTCATTTTGGGGTTCTCAGAAGTATGTACAGGCAAGAAGCAGGCTGAGAGAGTGCCTAATAATAATTAATAATAATAATAATAATAATAATAATAAGTAAAAG
The DNA here is from genome assembly GCF_965153285.1 of Podarcis tiliguerta. Taxonomy (NCBI): domain Eukaryota; kingdom Metazoa; phylum Chordata; class Lepidosauria; order Squamata; family Lacertidae; genus Podarcis; species Podarcis tiliguerta. The sequence continues at coordinate 76,831,710 of NC_139539.1, forward strand.
GTAAATGATCCCTGGATGGTTAAATCCAGTCAAAGGCAACTATGGGGTTGCGGCACTCATCTCGCTTTCAGGCTGAGGGAGCCAGCCTTTGTCCACAGACAGCTTTCCAGGTCATGAGGCCAGCAGGACTAAACCACTTCTGGCACAACAAAACATTGTGATGGAAACCAGAGCACATGGAAACACCATTTACCTTCCCGCTGCAGCAGAACCTATTTATCCACTCACACTGGCATGCTTTCAAACTGCTAGGTTGGCAGGAGCTGGGACAGAGCAATGGGAGCTCACCCCATCGCGGGGATTCGAACCGCAGATCTTCTGATCGGCAAGCCCAAGAGGCTCAGTGGTTTAGACCACAGCGCCACCCGCGTCCTAGTAATAATACTACTAATAATAATATCTGAGTGAGCATCTAAGGTGTAATTTGATGGGAACTGTCTTGCCTTCACTAAGCTCAAGGCTCCCAGGGAGACAGGTTTAAAGTGCAGTGCTTATTTGAGGAGCCAGGTTGAAGGGAGAGGGGAACGGTTAATCATTAATATTATCTACACATAGTAAATTCCGGCACTCTGCTAGGATGGTTACACAAGCTCAAACCCAAAAATGCAGTTATTTGCAAAGTCTAAATCAGACAGGTCAGGAGGCCGTTTCCTGTCTAACCAGCTATTTGAAACTGCTGATGTTAGTTACAGGTCAGAAGGTCGTTTCCTGCCTAGCCAAAAACTGCTGTCAACTAAAAACCACTAGCAAGATGTTTCCTGCTTTGCTTCTGCTTTAAGTAATGCAAGATAAGAAGAGATACGAAGGGAATGCTTAGCACGTGTACAAGGAGGTGGGAGGGGGTGCTTACTGAGCAGAGAAAATGCTTAACCAGCAGAAGAAGTGCTTAGCAAATATAGATGTGCCATATAAGGAATAAGTTGGAAACTTGCCAGCTGATTGGGGAAGCTTTGGGGGGAGGTCTGGGAGGTGGGTAAATACTCTAAAGTATAAGAAGGCTTGCAGATGCGTATTGCTGCACAGTCAGATTTCAGAAACTATATTCTGCTGACTGTCTCTGTGCACAGATTTGCAATAAAACTCTTTTCTCCAAAGAAGAAACTTTCCTGGAATTTTTTTATTCTCTTCTCGGTCCTGGGGACGCGGGTAAGCAATTCTCTGGCAAAGTAAAGGGCATAAGCCTACAGCTTGGTGCATTGGCCGGGAATTGCCCCACCCCAAGGGGGCCGGGAAGAGCCAGGCTCGACCAGGTGAACAGCTTGGACCGGTGTTGGGGTTCCAGTGCACACCCTGCCTGTTCGTGGGGGGAGCCAGCCACACCGCTCCTGAGTGGAGACACCTGGTCGCGGGAGAAAGGAGACGGCCGAAGGGACGTGGGTGACTTCTGAAGTTAAGGTAAGCTCCGGGAAGTGGTATTGGAGCTTAGGAATAATGGGGCTTGATCACCCCCGGCTGGCCGTGGCAATAAGGTGCCGTCAGCTAGGTAGGGAAGGAAAGGGAAGGAAAGGGAAGGAAAGGGAAGGAAAGGGAAGGGGGAAACAGGGGAGGGGAGGTGTGTGTTGAGTGAAGATACTCCAGTGCATGTAGATGAGTGGATGAGAGGCTGGGGCTCAGAGCCATCGGCCAAGCGATGTGTGGTCCTTGAAGTGCGGTTCCCAGCAGCGCGAGCTCGTCTGGGCCACTGACAGGACGTGGAGATTGGAGTGTGTGTGATTGCTGGATTAGGTGCGGAGTATCTTATAAAATGGAGTCAGGCGGTAATAAATGCACCCCTTTGCAATGTTTTCTGAACAAATGGAAAGCCGCCACAAAGGATGATGATTGGGGTTTTAAATTGAAGAAAGAAAGATTAAGAACCCTTTGCGAAGTTGACTGGCCCGCACAAACTAATTGGCCGTCAGGAGGAAGCTTTGATTTGCAACTAATCAGCCCATTATACCAGAACATATTGAATGTCCACCCCGACCAAATCCCTTACATTTCTACTTGGAAAACCAATGTAGAAAAGAATCCACCGTGGTTGAAAGCCTGCCAAGGCGACGCCCCACGAAATACAATTTGTACAGTTCGACCGGCAGGGAAGGCAGAAAAGCCCCCGGTGATACCAGACCCAGAAGATGAGGAGGGGGGAATCATCAAACCGCCACCACCCTATGCTCCACCAACTGCCCCTCTAGCAATTCCCCCAGGCCCAGGTCCCCAAGCACCGGGAGGAGCTAGCCCCCAGCCTGAACCCCCCAAGGCTGATGAATCAGAAGAGGAAGAAGAGGATGATGAGGAATTTGTAAAGGGATTGGTTGAGTTAGCAAAGAAGGGAAGAGAGTGGACTCAGTATCAGTCTTTGAGATTGCAACAGTATGTACAACCCTATGCGGAAAAAGTGGATGTTAGCCCCCACGTGTTGGCTGCAGCAGGATGCTCCTCAACACAAGGGAAGAAATGGCAGAAGGAATGGATAGAAGCAGCAACCAGGGCAGCCTTCCATAAGTCCCATGAGGCACAGAAAAAGGGTGGGGTCGGAGTAATGCCCCTCCGAAGGGTTTATGACCCACCGGGACCTCCAGGGCCTGGTGGGGCGGAGGCACCACGGACCTACACGGTCCAGCATATACCCTTTTCAAGTGCAGATGTTTGTAATTGGAGAAATCAAAATCCTTCCTTTGAGGAGAATCCAGCTAAAATTATAAAATTGTTTGAAGGGATTTTTAAAACCTATAATCCCACTTTTGATGATGTGCAGTATTTGATGGATGCGCTGCTAACCACAGAAGAAACTAGGCGAATCCATGTTGAAGCTCGAGTACACATGAGAGCACAGGGAACACCGGATCCAGACATTATAACAGGATACCCTGATAGTACCCCGAATTGGAATTATCAGACTGCTGATGGCCAGAAAACCCTCACTACCTACCGCCAGAACGTATTAAATGGTATGAGAAGGGCAGCCAGGAAACCCACCAACTTTGTGAAGGTCAGAGAGGTATTGCAGGGGAATGAAGAGGCCCCAGGGGCTTACCTGGAACGCCTGAAGGAAGCCTACCGTCAGTATACTCCTGTAGACCCAGATGAGGCTGCCAACGCCCTTATTGTAAAGGCTGCTTTTGTAGCTCAGGCAGCGCCCGATGTCCGCCGAAAAATTCAAAAACACGAGGGGTTCATGGGCCACACCCTTGAGTGGATGTTAGAACTGGCTCAAACCACTTACAATCAGAGGGAAGAAGAGGAACAAAAGAAAAAGGAGAAGTATCAAGCAAAGAAGTTGATGGCATTATAGGCCACCGCACCCATCCCTCAGAAAAGAGGAAGTGCCCGGGGAGGAGGGCAAGGCCGCCTGGGGAGGAATCAGTGCGCCATCTGCCGGCAGGAAGGGCACTGGAAAGGAGAATGCCCACAGGCCCACTTAGGAGGGAGAGGACGAGGAGAACGAGCCCCAGGCCCAACCCCCAGGGGACCTGGACAGGAACTGAGACCTTGGTCATCGACAAATGCCAGCAGGGGTAGAGGACGTGGACAGGGACCTCCCTGGTACCCCTCAGCCCAAAGGCAGCCCGGCATGATGAGCCTGAGAGAGGAGGAAGAATACTAGGACAGACCGGGCCCAGCTGCTTTAGGTTCCCGTGAGCCCATGGTCAAAATACAAACAGGGAACCAAACTATCCCCTTTATGGTTGACACAGGAGCCGCCCACTCTGTTTTGCCAGTACCAGTGTCCAAGCCCACCAAGCAAACAATTAACATAATAGGAGCTACAGGCAAATCACAAAGAGCCCCATTCCTGCAATCTGTTGTCTGTCGCCTGGGTGGCCAAGTAGTCCAACACAAGTTTTTATATATACCAGAGTGTCCCATCCCATTATTGGGCCGAGACCTGCTATCAAAATTGCAAGCCCAGATTTCCAGGAAATGCCTGCTGTGTCAGAAGAATAATCCCAGAGCCGGACCACTGGCTCCCCCAGGGATTCAGCACAGTGGAACGGCACCTATGGAAGATCTTGTCGTGGACTTTACTGAATTACCCCGTTGTGGACTGCACCGCTACCTGCTGGTAGCAGTGTGCACCTACACCGGATGGGTCGAAGCATGGCCCACAAAGACTGAGAAGGCATTTGAAGTAACCAGGTGCCTGCTTAGGGAAATCATCCCTCGCTATGGATTGCCAAGGTCCATAGGATCTGATAATGGACCAGCATTTGTTCATGCAGTCCTACAGGGGCTGGCAAAAGCGCTCCAGATCAACTGGAAGCTGCATACTGCTTATAGACCCCAGAGTTCTGGAAAAGTAGAGAGAATGAACAGAACTCTAAAGAATCAGCTGTCCAAACTGACACAGGAAACCGGGTCTAATTGGGTGGCCATGTTGCCCTTGGCATTACTCAGGGTCCGCAGTCTTCCGTCAAAACGGACCCACTTGTCATCTTTTGAAGTTCTGTTTGGGAGACCAGTCCCATATGTTAGAATGTTAAATCCGTATGTTAGCCAAGATGTGCAACTGAATAATTATGTACAGTCACTCTCTCGAGTTTTCCTTCCCTCAATAGGTGGACCCAGGCTCGCACTCCCTGTGTTTTAGTCGAGCCCTGCACCACTTTGAACCTGGTGACGAAATGTGGGTGAAAGACTGGTCCCAGACTCCGCTTCAGCCCTGCTGGAAGGGACCTTACACCGTGTTACTTCCCACACCCACTGCCGTGAAGGTTGTAGGCATCACCCCTTGGGTCCACCATACTCGTGTGAAAAGGGCAATAACTGACTGGACAGTGATCCCCAATTCACAAGACCCCCTCCAGCTGACCATCTCCAGACGCCTGGCAGACGACCGCTCTGCTGATATCACACCGGAAGCTGATATCTCAACGCACAGCTGAAGAATTGGATGGGAGGGGCGCCCGCGGGCAGCGTCCCCAACTCCGTGCCAGGACTAACCCAGGAAGCTCACCAGGACATTTAATATTTCCATAGGGACTTTCTCTTTTCTTTTTGTTATCTGCTTTATGTCCCACAGCCCTGACCCCACTGAGCCATACCGCATTTATTGGCCTGATGGACTCTGCTACGACTGGTTCGTCTTACCGGTGGTAAGAGATGGTGTGCTCTATGGCTATTGGAAACTGTGATTTGATGAGATTGCCGTCTTAAAACACCCCACTGCCCCGTTGTGGCTCCTCTCCCACACCACTGTCCGGCATGCGTGGATAGTGCTCATACGGGAAGTTGCAGAGACGCTCGAACTCTATCGAGTTCTGGACCGCTTTTGCTGTTGTGGGAGGGTAGTCAACTGTTATATGGGAGGTAGAGCACTGTACCAACCTCATTTGATAGACCAGGTCCTACTCTTAATGCAGGCGATAGATGGGACGGAACCTATCTTAATGCAAATATTGCAGGGGTGGGAGCCTTAACCAGGTGTGCATTGAAATTGCTAAACAAGTGGTTCAATCCACCCATCAGGGTTAGCAGAAAAGTTGACCCACGTAGTGGGAGCATCAGCTCACCAGTGGACTCTCATCCTTGAGGCTCAACAGATAGTCGGGCACAAATATCAGTGAGCTCTTCAACAATGAGCACACCCCCTGAATATTGGTGGGAGGAACCATGGAAGGATTGGGGTTGGTGGATAGGGGTTATCTCAACCGCTCTTGTCATATGGATGTGTGTTTTCTTTTGCTGGCATGAGCGTCACCGATTTTGTGGGAGGGAACAACCAGCCCCCATCCCCTTGACCCTTCTGGTACTAGCCCTACTTGGGTTGGGTCTGGGAGATGACTCACATATACGGAAAACCGGCCGGTCAGAGCCCTATCATCAGATTTGGAGTAATAATACCTATGTTAGAGATATAGATCGTTTCTCTTCTATGCTTAATCTTTCTGAATGCTGGGTTTGTATGCATATCCCTCCACAATTTAAGAAGCCTGGCATACTACTGCATAGTATTCCAATAAATGAGTCATTTAGAATTAGTAATCTTATGTCAGATGGTCGCACCTATTCACCCCCAGTGTTTCTGTCACTCATGGAACAGGCACCTCGTTGTCTCCGTTTCAATCATAACAGCAGCAATTTTTTAGGTCACTATCCATATTGCAATTGGACTTATGAGTATATTAACGGATCCTCCTGCTTCCAAAAAGGTACTTCCATTTATGATGCTATGTGTGTCGATTTTTATACTTGGTTTACCTGGATGACGGCGCGCAGCAGATCTAACTGCCTGCTCCAGTCTGATTTGTGGTTGCTCTGCGGCACAAGAGCCTACAAAGAAATCCCCTCTGCCTTTTCTGGAACCTGTACTTTAGGAGTAGTCGTACCCCTGGTGTATAAGATGGATAAGCTCCCAACAGTCCGTCTGCGTAACAAAAGGGACGCGAAATCACCTATTAACCAGTATACCGGCACAGCCATCTCTAGGTCCCTTCTACCCCCTTTGGGTGTAGCCATGAATTACCGGGATCTGCATAGATTGGCAAACTGGACCGAGGCTTTGTTTAACTCCACCATCTCGGCCTTAAAAGCAATTAATAAGGAAATGTCAGAGATAAGGGAGGTAGTCCTTCAAAATCGTTACGCTTTGGATGTAGTCCTTGCCTCTAAGGGCGGAGTTTGTGCCTTAATTCATTCCCATTGCTGCATGTACATTTCAGACCAGTCAGCAAATATTTCAGCCACCATCAACCACATGGAAACAATGATAGCTGAAAACCCGCTGAAAGCCACAGGGAGTGATGCATGGGGTTGGATGTATTCCTGGCTCCCTGATGGCAGTTGGCTCAGGAATGTTATAGTATTATTAGCAGGACCGCTATTAATCCTTTTGCTCCTTTGCCTCTGTATCCCCTGCTTATTGCAATGCTTGCAGCAAATGATGCAAAGACTCCTGTCACGGAAGCTAGGACCCACAGTCATCGCTGTGATGAGGGAGTATAGGCCCATACCCCAGAACGAACCTAAGTATTAGGTTGTTCAGAAGAAGAGGAGGGAGTGAAGGGAGAGGGGAACGGTTAATCATTAATATTATCTACACATAGTAAATTCCGGCACTCTGCTAGGATGGTTACACAAGCTCAAACCCAAAAATGCAGTTATTTGCAAAGTCTAAATCAGACAGGTCAGGAGGCCGTTTCCTGTCTAACCAGCTATTTGAAACTGCTGATGTTAGTTACAGGTCAGAAGGTCGTTTCCTGCCTAGCCAAAAACTGCTGTCAACTAAAAACCACTAGCAAGATGTTTCCTGCTTTGCTTCTGCTTTAAGTAATGCAAGATAAGAAGAGATACGAAGGGAATGCTTAGCACGTGTACAAGGAGGTGGGAGGGGGTGCTTACTGAGCAGAGAAAATGCTTAACCAGCAGAAGAAGTGCTTAGCAAATATAGATGTGCCATATAAGGAATAAGTTGGAAACTTGCCAGCTGATTGGGGAAGCTTTGGGGGGAGGTCTGGGAGGTGGGTAAATACTCTAAAGTATAAGAAGGCTTGCAGATGCGTATTGCTGCACAGTCAGATTTCAGAAACTATATTCTGCTGACTGTCTCTGTGCACAGATTTGCAATAAAACTCTTTTCTCCAAAGAAGAAACTTTCCTGGAATTTTTTTATTCTCTTCTCGGTCCTGGGGACGCGGGTAAGCAATTCTCTGGCAAAGTAAAGGGCATAAGCCTACAAGGTCACATCTACAATGGCAGAACTTGAGCAACTTTGGCCCCCCAGAGGTTGCTGGACAACAGCTCCCATCAGCCCTAGGAAGCATGGCAGATATGATGGGAGTGTAGTTCAGCAACCTCTGCAGGGGCAAAGGTTTCTTAAACCTGCACTAGGGCACCCCTATGCTAAGAGGCCCCTGAAGTTTGGCTCTGGTCCTCATCATCACCCTTCAATGCACACCTGAAGAAGACTGGAATGGTAAGCAGACATACAGCATTCATCATCCTCTATCCTGTAGGCTTCTTAATATTTAATCGGTTAATGTACTCTGGTGATTTGGACTTGATATAACTGAAATGTGTGTTTTCGGGATGACAGAGCTATAAGCTATTAAACTAGAAATGCTAGTCTTTTAATTCTCCTCCACCATCTGTAATGGAGTGGTAGTCTGGCAACAGAATTGTGACTGAGAAACCATTCCTCTGAGACCATTCACCATTTGTGTCGGTATTCAATACAGTATAATATTATTCCCTAGATAATGGGGTTTCGTTGCTTAGCAACAGGTTCTACATGTGTGGTGGAGAGGCACCTTCTAATTTAGATATAGGTTCAAAATAATATTATTAGCAAATACAAATAATCGTCGATGCTATTACCAAAGACCCAGAAGCGGAGAAGAATTTTTTAAAAATGCAAACTAATCCTTAGCGTGCGGCACATAAGAAGCGGAGGTTCTAACTATTTGAATGTAACGACACCTGACAGAACAATGGATCTGAAAGAGGGCAACACAAACACAATGAGTGGATTACACGCATACATACACACACAACAAAACTTGCGGCGATAATATCAGTAGTGAAGGTGGAAACTCAAGGTTTCACGCTGAAAATAGGATCTGACAGATTGAATATAAGATAAAAACAGTATAATATATTCCTCGTGCTCCGTTCCTGTTGGTACGCGTGCAGCCCCTCCTCAATGGCCACATTTATTTTTTTATTATTTTTTTATAAAATATATACTGCTGTATCGCCAAAATGTATCAAACCACTTTACAACAGTAAAAATAAGATGAAACCAGACGATAAAAGCATTAAGTGTTAAAAACAGGTTTTAAAACAGCGAAGCTAAAAACAAAGATTGGTAACCCATTGTGAGGGTTGTACTCTTAACTGCCTGCATAGGCCTGACAGAATATAATAGTTTCCAGCAGCCACTTAAGAATGGGCACAGAAGATGCCAGGATTTAAGACCCACGATGCATTCTGAACATAGGAGAGGTACACAATGTTTCTCCCTCTCTGAACAAGCATTGTGTTGGCTGACATAGATGCTTTCCCCCTTCCACATTAATGGGAGTGGCTGCTGAGTGGAATGCCAACAAGATTTTGTGGCCTTGCCTTTGTTTCTGCCCTTTTTGTGTTGTATGCCTCACACATTCCATGGCAGCCATTTTATACCAGCTACCCATGATACATTCTAAAAACTTCCAAATCTGCACACTGCACCCTCCCCTACTGACCATATTCAAGGTCTTGCTCTCTGTATAATGTCCTGAACAACTTGAAACCAGGGTATCGGAAAGACTGTCTGCCCCATTTCTCCAATGAAAATAGGGATGTCCTATTCCATAATGATAATTTTACTATCTATACCCATCACATTTTACTGGGTTGCCCCAGCCACTCTGGCCAGCTTCCAACATAAAGGGTTGCCATATTTCAAAAAGTAAAATTCCTGACACCCATAAAGTTGTTGAGCTTTCTTTGGGAACAAAGCAAAATTGTTGAGTTTTGGGAGCTGTTTCTATTGCTTTTACCATCGCATTTCCGTGTTTCCCCTGACATTTTGCCAGTTTGGCAAAATTCCCTGCTGACGCCATTTTTACAACAGAAAACCAGGACATGCCAGGAATTTTCCTGACGTATGGCAAGCCTACCAACATATAGAAAAGCACAATAAAACATTAAACATTTTTAAAAAGCTTCCTATACAGGGCTGCCTTCAGATGGCTCAGTGGTCAGATAACTCCATACCCTCCAACATTCCTCCAATGAAAACAGGGACGTTCTAAGGAAAAGTGGAACATTCTGGGATCAAGTCAGAAACTGGGACAGCTTCTCTAAATTAGGAACGTCCCTGGAAAATAGGGAGGGTCTGAGGGTGGTGAACTGAAAATGGCATTTTCTGTTATTTCTCCCATGTTATGGAATGCTCTTCCCTTTGTTATACATGAAGTAGCAACTATCATTTGCTTCAAATGACTTGTCTTTTTTGTTCAGGCTTTCCCTGATCCGTAAGAGCGGACCCTGTTTTATGGTTTATGTGTCTGAATTTGTGTGGATTCCTGTTTTGTTCTTATGTGTGTTTATACTGTTGTTGTTTTTTGTTTTATGCTTTGTTTTCTCTTTAATGATATTTGTTTTTATATTGTACTGAACTTAGACATTTTGAAAACATTAAGTGGTTTATAAAGACTTGCAAATGAATAAATGATTGCAGCCAATTCACAGCTAAACATGCACATAAGTAATATGAGGAATCAGTTCAGTCCCAGTTAAGAAGCTTGCAGCCCTGTTCCTAACCAACTGTAGTTTTAAGGCATTCCAATAGTCAAAACAATGAGAATCAAGCTAGATGTGATATGAGGAAATCTGCGACTGGTTTTTCCAAAAGGGGAGGAGAAGGGGAGAGAATTGAATCAGCGCAGTCCAATCTGAATTCTTGTGCCTTCAATCTTTCCCATCATCAGGGTCTTTTCCAGGGAGTCTTCTCTTCTCATGAGGTGGCCAAAGTATTGGAGCCTCAGCTTCACGATCTGTCCTTCCAGTGAGCACTCAGAGCTGATTTCCTTCACAATGGAGAGGTTTGATCTTCTTGCAGTCCATGGGACTCTCAAGAGTCGTCTCCAGCACCATAATTCTAAAGCATCAATTCCTCAGCGACCAGCCTTCTTTATGGTCCAGCTCTCACTTCCATACATCACTACTGGGAAAACCCTGGCTTTAACTATACGGACCTTTGTTGGTAAAGTGATGTCTCTGCTTTTTAAGATGCTGTCTAGGTTTGCCTTTCTCCCAAGGAGCAGGCGTCTTTTAATTTTGTGACTGCTGTCACCATCTGCAGTGACCATGGAGCCCAAGAAAGTAAAATCTCTCACTGCCTCCATTTCTTCCCCTTCTATTTGCCAGGAGGTGATGAGCCCAGTGGCCATGATCTTCGTTTTTTTGATGTTGAGCTTCAAGAAGACAACAGGCACCATCCAACTATACAAAGATAATAAAATGACTCAAATGCTGCAAAGGATGAACTTGGGGAAGAATGTGTCTGGTTTTAGCTTCCCCCCCCCCAGCCACCTCTGCATGCACACTTTTCTTTTTCTAATACCAACATACTTTGAGATATTCATTTGCTTGCAAAATGTACTACACATGAAAAGCAAAGTGCTGGAAGGGAAAGTGTGGTTTTTATGTCCTTCATTCAATGCTTTCTCCAGAAATTCCCAGCAATTTCCCCAAATACTTAAATACCAAAATAGTTTTCATATAATATATCTATATCTCATAGAAACAGGGAGAATATGATTCCTATGTATCTAGGGAATAGTGCCCTTCTTGATTTTTTTTTTAGAGAGAGAGTGAGTCAGTATTCTCACACCCTCCTCTGTGAAAAGCTAAACAAAGAAAAGAAGCTTAGGATGAATGAAGATAAAAGCACTTATATGTATTTTTTTTTTAATAGGAATCATTTAGTTTTGTCAGGATTATAAAGAGCAGATTTAGAGAATGGAGCTTAGCAAGGAGAGAGGGGGAGAGAGAACAAAAGCAAAGGTGGACATCAGGTCTGCATGGCTAGTGACTTTCCAGCCATGTATGGTGATCACCAGGGGTTCTGGTTTTGCTGTGTCCTTCTTTGAAAATACTGAGCTGGAAGGAATGATACCAAGCATCTGAAAGGTTCAAAACACGATTGGTGGTCATTGCTTGGTAAGACAGCAATTGTGAAAATAATCTGGCAACTGGTCCACAACTTCCATCAGAAACTCTGATGGGTTTATTTAAAAGACAAGCATTGGCCATAGCATGTCTTCATGTACCTAGCACAAGCTCTTCCAGTAAGTTATCCAAGAGTTTTCTTTTGCCTGACAAATTGATGTCAGCTGCAATAGTGTGAGGCAATAAGAGAACATTGTTCAAGAACAATTAAGGCCATTGGTTCATCTAGCCCAGGGCTCTACTCCAACTAGTAGCGATCCTCAAAGGTGTCCAGCAGAGGTCTCAAGGAACAGGAGAAGCTGCCCCATGCCAAGTCAGACCTAGCTCAGTACTGTGTAGACCTCAGGTAGCCACCTTGATATGCTCCACATATTGTTGGACTTTAACTCCTGTCAGCCCCAACCAACATGACCAATCATCAATGGTGGTCCAAAAACATCTGGAGGACACCACATTTTTTACTCCTGACCTACACTGACTGGCAGTAGCTCTCCGGGGATTCAGTCCTCCATAAGTCAACCCTTGTGCACACCTTCAGGTTCATTTCTCTTGGCTCCACTCTTAATTCAGCCTAATTTTCTTACTCAAGGAACATAACATTTAACTTTCTCCTGATCCCCTGCATTCACAACCAACATTTCCTTGCTCCTTATAAAACGATCTTGCCAGTTGTTACCACTTGCCTGGCTTCTGCTATTGCCCTGCGATTCTGGATCCCTAAATTGGCCTCCATCAGTTTATACCCAGAAATGGCTGTGTTCCAGTTCATTTTTTAAAATTTGTTTAAAGCCAATTGTCACCACAAAAGGGAGGATCGGAAACATAGGTAGTCCACAAGTGCCGCTTAAACTTATCCTGATCTTCCAAGTTGCAAAACTGATCTTGCCAAATACCAACTGCTCTCAGGTTTCTTATACAGCCCAGAGAAATGAGAGGTGAGCTGAAATCTATGTATCGTTTTAATGAATCATCCTGGTGTTCAATAATAAAGCAGTATACGTTTACAAAGCACACCTCACACAAAGATCTTATAAGATTACATGAAGATGTCTTATTACAGTGTGACATACACATTTTACAGATGGTGTGCCTAAGGCAAGTACAGTTGAGTGAATAGTTCTAAGCAGCTTTTCATAGCAGATCTGGAAGAAATGTTACATTTCAGCTCCCTAGTTTTCCAACTTACTAACTAGATATATTTAATAGAGTAACAAATAGTCATACTTCTACAAAACACCACTTAATCCAACAGTCAGAATCTATTTTCTAGCACCAGCTGCTCTTTGATTGCTAAACACATTCATTTGACAATGAGAGATGTCTGACAAGGATCCGACGGAATGGAAATAAACTTTTGCTCAAAACTACTGAAACCTAAACTGCAACCTGCTCCAATGATCAAAATATCCCACTAGAGCATTTTCCCTTCTGTCCTAATTGCTGCAGGTAACATGGACCTGTCAACCTGAAGGCAATTTCAGAAGAACTTACTGGATGCAAGGCAAGTGCAAATTTCAAACAGTGGATGCACTAACAAGTACAACTTCTAATGACTTTAGTTTCCTTTATGAAGACAAATACCACAACCTTAAGTTTCAGCGAGGAGACAGGACTACCCCAAAGGTGCTGTGAGGAAGGATTAATGACTGTCTTTTATAGGGGAGGTAGAACATGGATAGTAGTTGCCTTGTTTTCCTTGAATTTGCCTAATCCTTTTTAAAAATCCATCCAAGTTACTAGCCATCACTACGTCTTGTGATAGCAAATTCCTTAGTTCAACTGTTTTCTTTTGTCTGTCCAGAATTTTCTAGCTCTTAACTTCACGAGATTCATTTGTAGAGACACACCCCATACACACATCAGAAGTCTCTGCAACATTAACACACACACACCATTGATAAGGCAATAATTTCATTGCTAACCATATAAGCTTAATGTAGAAAATAGAATACCTTCAAGTTTAACCTATCAATAAAAGTTCATATTCTCACACCCCCAAATCATAAAAGAAAGCATTCAGATCAGGAGTGAACAGCATTTACAGTATCTCATAATACTGAAATATTTCCCAGCTATAATTTTCACATTCACTTCTCTCAGAGAAGAAAATAAGGAGAAGGCTTAGAATACTTGTGGATAAAACCATTTCAGACCCTCCCTCCCCTGCCCTTTGTAAATGGGAAGTCATTCAACACAGCTGGGTTTTTGCATAGTGCAAATTAATAAAATGGAACAAACCAGGCCTACATAAATCAAACTTTCAGATTAAAGGATTTTACCAAATGAATACTCTCTCCCTCTCGATATATATATCTATAATAGAAGTGCAGGAAAGCTCCTCGTATCATGAATGCTACACTTTGGAGCAACTGAAAGAAAGGAGGGGGAAAAACATTTCACTGATTAAAAGTTTGAGGATTAATCTATTTGATGTAGTTGTCATATTTTTCACAGTTCTGGCAGAGGGAGGATTTAGTTCCAACAAAAGCTTTTTGTCCTACTCATAATAGATCAAAAGGAAACATTGGGAGGGGAGGATTGCATGCTTTTCCCCCTCCCAACCTTTCAGCTCTGTTTGTAAAGGTAACTTGGAGTCAATAGACTCCCAAATCATGTAGCACTTAACTCAAAAGGTTATTTCAATTAAATTTACTAAGGAAAGACAATGTCAGTGCAAACTAGTGCCTTGCTGAAAATTTCTCTTGTGCCCACCCCCAGCTATACTCCTTGAACTAATGATAAAAATAATTTGCATTTCAAAACTATCAGCGGAGAGAGGAAACTTTGGTGAAATTCTCATGGTGCGGGGAGGAAGAAATGGGGAAAAATACAATCTACTATTGCCCCCACACCTGCAGTTAAAAGCAAGGCTCCAACCCCCCCCCCCCCGGACACACCAGTTCTGGCACCTCTCAAGTGGGCGCCATTACCATTCTTAGAGAATGAGGGAGGTGTTCATGGTGAGTTCTGGCACCTCTTTTTCTAGAAAAATGGCACTGGTTAAAACACTTGAGACAAGGTTGTTGTTGTCTTAGTGTGTGTGTGTAATCTCCCAGCCTTCCAGAGTGGGTTGGAGTGAAGCAAGAGTGAGTGAGTGAGATAAAATCATTTCACAGGTCAGATCTCATCCAGTAGTGGTCAACCCTGCTCCCATTAATCTCATGATAGATTCTGCCAATAGACCCTTAACCCAATTTCTCTCAATTATTGTCATGGTCAGACTTCACAGTTTGGTTATTTCAGTTTGCTAGTTACCTTTGATCTCTAGTTTTTTCCCCTATTTGGTGCAGGAGCTGTAGGCCTGTTCACATATTACACTGAACACAGGCACAAGCTGTCTCTACACATACACCAGTGTTTGTGTGAGTGTACACTTGTAGATTTGTATAGCTCAACTAATGTGTACACCAGTACAGAGAGGGTACACTCGGTGAATGTTATATGGCAGGCATAGACAAACTTGGCCCTTCAGGTGTTTTGGGACAACAACTCCCATCACCCCTAGCTAACAGGACCAGAGGTCAGGGGTGATGGGAGTTGTAGTCCCAAAACATCTGGAGGGCCGAGTTTGCCTATGCCTGTTATATGGGAATAATATAACATAATATAATATAATATGTCAAAGCGATAAATAACTACCTGACATTTAGAAGACATCTTAAGGCAGCCCTGTTCAGGGAAGTTTTTAATCTGTGATATTTTACTGTATTTTTTGTTTCTATGGAAGCCGCCCAGAGTGGCTGGGGAAACCCAGCCAGATGGGCGGGGTATAAATAATAAATTATTATTATAATATTATTATTATACTATTGTACAGCTCAACTATTTGTGTACATAGATATACAGATTGTAGTACACTCTTTGAATGTAGCATATGATCCCCCCCCCCCTTGTGCTAAATGTTACTCTTAGGTCTCAGTTGCCATCTGGTTTCCCCTTTTATAAACTGACTCATGCCTTGCTTCAGATTTCATCTCATCATTGTCAAGGAATTTATAGCCAGAACCTATAGATGGAATTCTGACAGGAAGTGTTGACAGAGTATGTATGGCCCAAAAGATTTCAGCGAAATTGTTCTCTAGGTTATGAAAAGCAAAAAGGCATAAAAGAAAGATAAGGAAAAATGAAAGGGGGTATCATTGCTTGTGTCTAAATGCAATTAGAAGTAAGGTTTCTCTTTACACTTAAGGGATGTTCACTTAAATGGCTCAGAATCGCAATACCTCAAGGGCCACCTCTTTCCATATGAACCTACCCGGACCCTGAGATCATCTTCTAAGGCCATCCTTTGTGTGCCTCCTCCTCAAGAGGTCTGGAGGGTGGCAACACAAGAACAGGGCCTTCTCTACAGTGGCTCCCCATCTGTGGAATGTTCTCCCCAGTGAAGTTCAACTGGCACCTTCATTATAGACCTTTAGGCGCTAGGCAAAAGCGTTCCTTTTTAACTAGGCCTTGGGTTGATCTTATTTACATCCTATGCCCTTTTAGAATGTGTTTTTTATGAGGAGAGGACTATTGGGTTATTGCTTTTATTTTTATTGTGTATTTTGCGGTTTTAAATCTTGAGTTTATTTTGGGAACCGCCCTGAGACTGCTGTGTATAGGGCGGTATATAAATTCAATTGATAATGATAATGATAATACATATGTGAGCACCTCCTAGTCCCAACCCCAACACAGATGCATGGGCTAGCCATATCCCTCTAGTCAGTGCTATTTTTCTGGGGGAAACGCAGGCGGACACATACCCCTAAACATTTTGTGAATCTTTGTACTTTTGTCCATTTACTGTATTTATTTCCCCCAATTTGAACTATAAAATGGTGCTTTTCTGCATCACAGGGAGGAGGGGCCAGTTGCTTAAATAGGAGGTGAAATGAGAGTACTCCGAAACATTTTATAAGAAAAAAAGCACTGTACAACAGGTACAGTGGCAGTGGTACCTCGGGTTACAGACGCTTCAGGTTACAGATTCTGCTAACCCAGAAACAGTACCTCAGGTTAAGAACTTTGCTTCAGGATGAGAACAGAAATCGCGCGGCTGTGGCATGGTGGCAGCAGCGGGAGGCCCTATTAGCTAAAATGGTGCTTCAGGTTAAGAACAGTTTCAGGTTAAGAACGGACCTCCAGAACGAATTAAGTTCTTAACCCGAGATACCACTGTCCTGGAGTAATAAGAATGAGTCCTGCACATATAGTTTATGTTCATACAGCTAAAAGGTGTGCAACTCCTCCGTTCAGTTTGGAATGTGGGGGCCATTTGGGTTTCCTAAACATACCGTATTTTTCGCCCTATAGGACGCACTTTTTCCCCTCCAAAAATGAAGGGGAAATGTCTGTGCGTCCTATGGGGCGAATGCAGACTTTCGCTGAAGCCTGGAAAGTGAGAGGAGTCGGTGCGCACCGACCCCTCTCGCTCTCCAGACTTCAGGAAGCTATCCGCAAGCCGTGGGAGAGCTGCGCGAAGTCACGCAGCTCTCCCACGGCTTGCGGATAGCAGCCTGTTCTGGGGGCTGGGGTCGGGGGAAGCTCGGGCTTCCCCCGCCCCAGCCCCACGCCTGGGGGGGAAATAAACATTTTTTTCCTTTATTTTCCCTCAAAAAAACTAGGTGCGCCCTATGGGCCGGTGCGCCCTATGGGGCAAAAAATACAGTACTCTTTGCTGTTCCATTTTCAATGCCTGCATAAAATTTTTTTGTCTGGGTAAGCCTACTGAGACATGCAATTTTATGATGTATATTTGTTATTAAACCTTGTTCTTAAACCTTGCTGAATTTATCTATAGCTGGATGGTTTTATTATGTCCACTTATTACTTAATGCCATCCATTTAAAGAAGGGAGAAAGCTTTTCTCTTTATTTTTATTTTATTTCACAAGGTTTAAATACTATTTGAACTTAATAAAACCTCAAAGAAGTTTCAAATAACGTGTGATCATTCTCCAAGAGTATCTTATATCTTTTAGTAGCCATTTCATTTATTTCATATTAAAAAGTCATTATTTAATTTAAAAACAACAGCCAGAATACACTGGCTTTTTATTCTAGTTTATCCTCAACTTTGGTCAAAAGCAGGCCTTTGAACCTTGTTGTCAACTTTTCTCCATATTCTCCTCCGCTCCCCTTCATTGAAATGAAAATGTGCCCTTACCTGTATAGATATATTTATAAGTAAAGAAAAAAACTTTGCTTCCCAGATATTGAGCCTTTTCTAGCACTGATAGGTAGGAAACTGCGCCCACACTGGCTCCTCAGAGTCCATATTTTTACATCTATTTCCCACTGGAGTCAAGATTTCACCCAAAGCACTGAAGAACGCTACTTAGCTTCCCATTATTTAACAGTAAGACATGGTTAGATTTCCAGTCTGGCATCCAGATGATATTAGCTTATTAAAAATATCACCTGGGAATCGAAGGAAAATCCATTTTATCTGACGTTGATGGATTAGGATTAAAATAAATGAATTAGCCACAGTACAGATAATTACTTTCATCACTGCCATTACCTGACATTGGATATTTCGTAGCAAATCTCATGTTGAATATTAGTTTCTAAGTTCCCTTATCAAACAGATGGTCTTTCTCCAATGAAAGAATATGTGCTGGAGAGATAGAGGGTGATGGGGGAGGACGGAAAGTGCAGAGGTGGTTTTAAACCTGATAATGCGAATTGCAAAACTGCACAGCGATGGAAAATTCAGTTCAAATCTGAATAGTTTATTTCCTGGTAAAGTGCACTGACTTATATCATACTGAAAAGCAGAGGTCTTCTGCTCCGCTGCCAGAGCATCTGAAAGTGTGTCCTGCTCATGGACTTCCCATCAATATCTGGTTCACTACAGAAATGCTAGATTAGATGAGCCTTTGATTTAATCCAGGAGGGATCTTCTTTTGATGTGTTTATTCACAATTCTTTTTCAGATGTCTGTTCAACTGGGCAAAAATACAGCAGGAGGAAGAGAAGAGAATGGAAATGAATAGTCTTGGTTAAAAGAAAAGGGGTAGACATAGGAACTATTTAAACATAAAGGTAAAAAAGGGCACTGGACAGTTAAGTCCCATCAAAGGAGACTATGAGGTTGTGGCGCTCATCTTGCTTCAGGCCGAGGGGGCCGGTGTTTGTCCACAGACAGCTTTCCAGGCCATGTGGCCAGCATGACTAAGCCGCTTCTGGCAGAACAGGACACCGTGATGGAAACCAAAGCACACTGAAATGCAATTTACCTTCCCACTACAGCAGTACCTATTTATCTACTTGTGCTGGTATGCTTTGGAACTGCTGGGTTGGCAGGAGCTGGGACAGAGGAACAGGAGCTCACCCCGTCATGGGGATTTGAACCGCCGACCTTCTGATCGGCAAGCCCAAGAGGCTCAGTGGTTTAAACCACAGCACCACCCGTGTAAAGACATCACCTTGGTACTGTGTGGCAGCAGCTCTATATAGAGGCTGCATCAGACGCTCTTGCCAGAGGTCAGATAGGTAACTTGAAGGAAATCATGGCAAAGGTAGGTGCCAAGTAAACAGGCCTCTTCCACAGCAAAAAATAAAATAAAAATCACTTGGACTAAGGAAGTCAGTGATGTTTTCTGGTTCCACTTGATTACTCCTACAGAGTAGGCATTTCTAGTCAATAAACTCAGAATGGTTTAGAAGCCTCTTGTGTTGTGAATCCAGTTTACAGTGTAGGGCCTACTGCATAATCTGAATTCCCATGCCAAAAGGCTTATGGATCATTGTGAATTTATAGACTGAAATTGCCAACCGTGAATCCTTCCAGCCGGTCATCCCAGTAATGAAGGCTGGTATCAGAGAGTCAGTTTTACAGTGCCTGATCTGCAAACTACAGGCTTTTTGCTCCATGGGTGGTTGACGGGCTGTAACATTTTCAAGCTGATTATTACTATGTGAAAGGTAGCTGCTCGTGTAGGGATTCTTCACGAGACTGGGCCAATGCACGTGGCTAAACTGCTCAATGAGCCCCACAGAGAGCCACCAACATGCAGAAGAAGCATGGTTTTAAAAGCAGGCGACAAACTCAGGTTGCTTCCGGGTGACCTGCTTAATGAGCATTAATCCTGATTTATTTGCCCAATAAATAAATAGGGGGGCTAGACAATGTCAGATGTCTATTTGCTATTCTTTTTGAAATAAGATGGAGGTAAGTAGTTTAATCCAGCGTTTCTATAGGCCAAATAAGTGTTTCTTAAGGCTTCCTTCTTTGTGCGGCACTCTTGGTCAAACCAACCGCGCCCTTTTGCACACAGTGACTTGCGATCTCGATCACACGCAGTCTGTAGTCCGCTAGCAGCAGGAGTTCAATATGGGTATGTCTTTGAGTTAACATCTTACATCAAAAACCTGACAGTACCTAACTATCGAAGGCTTTTCAACACAGCCAGACTAAATGTCTTCCCCTCTGCAGTGCTGGATGGTAGGTTGAAAGGAGTTCCCTACCAGGACAGACTTTGCTCGTGTGCTCAAGACATTGATTCCATAAATCATATTTTGTTGCATTGTGCAAAGTATGAGCAGGCCAGGGCTGAACTGATACTACCCTTGCTGGTACCTTTCCCGGGAAAATCAGAGGCTCACTATGTCAGGTTCCTACTGGAAGACCGGACAAAAGCCAGAACGTTGGCAGTGGCAAAAATTTTAACGGTGGTTGCAATAACAAATGAGCCCTATATTCTAAACAAAATGCTTGATTAACCTGGAGGTAGGCTATGTGAACTGTGTATTGATTTGTAATGCTTTGTTGGGTCTCTGGACCATAATAAAGATTGTTGTTGTTGTTGTTGCTATTCATACTTATTTGCTGGTACAGTAGGTGGTTGTTACTGTTAAATCCCACCGTCCATCCCAAAGGTTGCAATGACAATGGCAAAAAGTGTTTTTGTAGCACAAGAGCTCCAGAGTAACTCTAATTGCACAACCTGAATTTGCCAGTTTGTGTTGGTATTCCCTCCCCCAAATGGTGACCACCTGGAAGCACCTTTAACAAAGTGATCTAGAAATGTGTGAAAGGAATGAATTTTTCAAAATTGCTTCTAGTTCTTTTCTCTATAGTTTCCTTCTACCTTCAAATGGAAATATAGGCCAAGTTCCAAAGTGATATTTAGGCTTACACAAGTGTGATGATTCTGTGCCCAGTAGAGTTTTCAAGTCTTTACTTCTTTAAACAGCTGGCTCCCATGAGACGTATCATAAAATGTTTTTGAAACTTACCTCAGTTTTTTATGTAGAGGTGGAGATGTTCTTTGGGAAGCAGAACTGCAACCTTTTCATGGGCTCACACAATTATTTGTGTGGTTCTTTGGAAGCTAGTTATTCATTAGAACACTGGGCAATTTTTAAAAACAGAGTTTTGATGAGGTATCTACTAGATGAAAGAAAATGATAGAAAATGAGACACATCCCATTTCAAGGCAAAATTGTTCTTCCTTTATTTAGGTTGATGTATAAATTAAAGAAGCATCTGGATTTTCTTAAAAGAGAGAAATAAATCAGATGTACCATTTGTTTGCATTGAGCTGGTGGGGGGTTTGCTGTATTTTTTATCATTCAGTTCAAGAAATCTCCATTTAGTAATTTACAAAATAGGAAGCATATCTGTTATAGTCATCGTTATGAATGTGGTACGAATGACATTGCTAAGCTACAAATAATGAATGAAAAGTGAAGATGCAGTTAGAAGAAACTGATTCTTCCAGGCTCTAGTCGGACCCCAACTCCTCTGAACTCTACTTGTTAGTTAGAAATGTATTTATTCACACGAATAGCCCAGTTCAATCCTAAAACGTGAGTTGAGTTCAATTATTAACAAATGCTACTACAACAAAAGACCTCTGCTTACTCATGGCCCATGAAAAGCCCAGTGATCCCATGGTTCTGAAAGATACCTGGCTTTTAGCGATTTCCCAGCATGAATGAGTTTCATAGCTTTGAGCAAGCTGCATTTATGGGTAGAACTTCATGTTATGACAAATGGATGCTTCTCTCTGAACATGGTTTGTGTGTTTGCCCCTTTCTGCCAGTTGCAGCCAATGACATTAAGTAGGGCAAGGAAATGGGTTGGGTTTGCTGTCTCTTATATAAAGGGGCTGGGAAGGATTTGATACCAATATTCCTGTCTTTGCTGACAACCACAAATTTTTGTAATGCATAACTCAACTCTATGGATTGGAGTAAGTTGAAACTATTGTCAGCATCTGGGGGTCGAAAGGCCAGCTGGCTAGCCCCCAGATGGATCGTCTCCTCAGCCATGCCACTGCGAAGATCCATCGACCTCTGGCTCTGACATAAATCAGTGACTCAAGCCTCCTAGACTTGAGCACACTATACTCAGCAACATGAACTGTGCAACAGAAGAGGCTGAGGCTTTTGGATACACACTAAGAACTACGAATTTATTAAACATAAATCAGGACAAAGAAACATGTTGTGTCTCCTTGCCATCTTCTTAGAAAGAGAGTCAAAACAAAAGCAATACAGCAGAAGCTCCCCTTACGCCAGCAAACTGTGCTGGAATGTAAACAGACATGTGACATGCAACAATCCCATGTCTGCAACTAAAGGTGGAATGGAAACTCCCCAAAACTATGTCCCTTTGAAGACCCTTCCAACTCCCCTATTCTATGATTCTATGAAGTCAATAAATAATAGATCCAAATGGGTTAACATTTAATTAAGAATAAAATGGCCTCACGTTCTTTGTACAAGTTGCCCCACCTGCTTAGCTGTGGCCTACTTTCCATCTTCCTTCTACTTCCTTACATGATCTATCTGGTGGAAACAGCGGGGGGAATCACCAAACACATTTAATAAGGATGAAGCTCTATGGATGCATAAAAGGAGACAGCCCTAACTCAGACCTTTTAAGCCCAAACACTGTTTAATTGAACTGCATGCTGATTATAATAAAAGCCAAACTCTCCCTGAGAGTCAAGTTCCAGTTGCTTTTCACTTAAAGGAAAGTCAGAAGCAATACTAGAAACAGGCGCCCACTGCTTTTCACACAGCTTTGGAGCTTTTTAACAGTGATTTTAGTAAGTGTTTTTTCTCCCTGCTCTCCCTGCCCTGCTCTGCCAAAACCCAGAGTCTGATCACAACAATGGCACGATTCCCCCCCTCCCCATTATGTTCTGCATACAATAAGACAGCCTTCCTTGGATCACAAAATCACACTCTATAACAAGAGACAGACTAATTTTTTGAAAGACACAGGAGAAATAAGTTGAAAGTATTTGAAATACCTAAGTGTTTTCGCTCCATGTTTCCTGCTGATAGCTGTAAGCCTCATTCAGGCATTCAGATTCGTTCCCATGATTCCCTCCCTCTAGCGCTGCCCTCCCCTGTCACCATCACCATTGCGCTGAATGAGTTGGAGGGATAACTTAACTACTCATGCAGATTCCCTGTGGGATTTAGAACCCTGGCAAAACAGGGTTCTAATTTTTTTCTTTCTTGTTTTTTTTTTTTAAATAAATTTTATTAGAGTTCATTAAGAGAAAGACAAAACTTAATCTCAAATATCTTTTTTATCCAACATTAATATAGGTAAGATAAAAAAAATGACAAGAAAGAAAGAAAGAAGATATAGAGAGATAAGAACAAAGAGATAGAAAAGAGCTTTCAAGAGGAAATAGAAAAGATACAGTTCAGAGATTAAAGAACTTACAATTCTTCATCTGTCCACTATATATAAACAATAATCACTTCATCCACTCCATTATAACACCTAGTGAAAAAAACTTTCTGTAAACAAACATTCTCTTCAATTCCCAAATCCAAATGTATTATTTCTTTTTCATGCCAAAAATCTATGAGTGGTTTCCAATCTTCGGTAAATATCAAAAATGACTTTTCTCTGATTCAGCATGTCAAATTGCCATCTCAGCTAACTCCATTAATTTTAACAACCATTCTTCCATGGTTGGTAAGGATGGATCTTTCCATCTTTGAAAAATCAGGGTTCTAATTTGGAGAAAGGCCCTTCTCCGGAGACTATTTCTGCAGCTGATTGTATGCTGATCTTCACTCTCCCTCACCATATGAAGGAGAACACCCAGACAGGGCTATATAATATGAAGAACAAACACATCTTCGATTAGAGCTAAGCGGAAGCTACTCAGTGTTTTGTAGCCTTCAGCAGTGCTGGAAAATGCCTCTCTTCAGCAGTCCTCCCCTCCAAACTCTCCTTGCAATAATGCTCACTTAGGCTGAAATTCTAAACACCGCCAACAACCAATGGGGCAGCCTTCTAGTTGTTGTGAATAACAGCCCCACTCATCCCTGAGCATAGGCTGAGCTGATGGAACTTGTATACCATGCACTTACTTAATAGGACTTCTGAGTAGACCTGCATTACACATTTAAATTAAAAGAAACTGAGCCTTTAATGCCATTGGCCCAGGATTGTAGAACACTCTACTAATAGAGATTTCCATTTCAACTTTTAAATGCCTACTGAAAACTTCTCTATCACATTGTTGTTGCTGTTAAATTTCTATACTGACCATCATCTGAGAATCACAGGGCTGTTTACAGTATAAAAACACAAAAATACATAGCATAGTAGGAAACAGAAACAATAAACACACAGTTTAAAATGTCGTGGATTGTTCAGTTAGCCAAAGGTCTGGAAGAAGAGGAATGTTTTTGCCAGGCACCTAAATGTATGTGATGAAAGCGCCAGGCGAGCTTCCCTGGGGACAGCATTTCACAAGCAGGAGGCCACTGCAGAAAAGGCCTGTTCTTATGTTGCCACCCATTAGGCGTACACAGGCAATTAAGACTATATCCTTCCATAATAGTTAGCTAATTTCTGATTTTAACTTTTCAATGCATTTTCAATTGTATGGTTTTAATACGCAATTGTTGTGAAGTGCTCAGGTTTTTCTTATGAATAGTGGTATATAAATATTTCTATAAATAAATTTCCCTCGCTCACGAACATGCTCTCATTTGCCTTCAGCGCACTCGTTGCGTAACAAAATCTAATTCGGTATATTGTGTTGTGAGGGCATCCTATTTACCATGATGATCCTTGACTCATTCAGGAAGGAGAAAGTAGCTGGCAGTGGTGAGATGTTCTTGCCTACCAAAGTCTCTAGTTTCTATTTTAAAAATATCTGTAGACAGTTGCACACTTCCTGCTGCCGCCAGATTGCACATTGTTGTTGTTTAGTCGTTTAGTCGTGTCCGACTCTTTGTGACCCCATGGACCAGAGCACGCCAGGCACTCCTGTCTTCTACCGCCTCCTGCAGTTTGGCCAAACTCATGCTGGTAGCTTCGAGAACACTATCCAACCATCTTGTCCTCTGTTGTCCCCTTCTCTTTGTGCCCTCCATCTTTCCCAACATCAGGGGCTTTTCCAGGGAGTCTTCTCTTCTCATGAGGTGGCAAAAGTATTGGAGTCGCAGCTTCAGGATCTGTCCTTCCAGTGAGCACTCAGGGCTGATTTCCTTCAGAATGATCTTCTTGCAGTCCATGGGACTCTCAAGAGTCTCCTCCAGCACCATAATTCAAAAGCATCAATTCTTCGGCGATCAGCCTTCTTTATGGTCCAACTCTCACTTCCATACATCACTACTGGGAAAACCATAGCTTTAACTATATGGACCTTTGTTGGCAAGGTGATGTCTCTGCTTTTTTCTAATGCATTGCACATTAGAAAGCATCTTATAAGTATTTTGGTGAACTATGCAATAGTGCATTCAAATCACTGCTGGCACATATTAACAGAGACTGAACAGTCTTGTGATTTCCTATGGAAGTATTCTGGACTTGCTTTCCACAGGGGGTGGGGTACAAAAAAGCCATGTAAATGGATTTTCACAGTGGAGCAAATTAAACAAGGAGCACTGAAAAGCATCCTGCTGTAAGGCTAGCAACAAATAAAAGGCTTGTGTGTTTACTTCTGGACCCCACATTTCTCTTAGAAAGTGTACCCCAGTGGGTTACTATGGCTGAAAGGCAGCAGTAACCTTTTCAGGAAGCTTTATGTGCCTATTTAGTCTGCCGTTCAATAAAAATACCCATTAGTAGCTTGCATTTGCCACTTCACATGGCGTCTGTGCTCTTTATGAGACACAGAAGAGCCTCTGAAAGAAGACTATGAAACTTCACACCATGTGAAACATTCGGGCTCTGCATGATTAATATTCTCATGGAATTCTTTTGTGATGGGAAAATTAATGGTTCCATCCAACACATCATTATAAGTTATTTGGGGAAAGGTTTGTAAAATTCTTAAAAGTTGCAAACAATATATATATATATATATATATATATATATATATATATATATTGCTGAATCTGAAAAGCAGTGTCTGCTTCAGGTATATATCAGTCATATCACCTCTATAGTCTATAGTTTCCCTCCCCTCGACCGCAATAACTAACTTTGTTTCTGATAAAATGCAGCAAACTTTCACATCTGAAAATTCTCCAGTGGAATTGGTGAGGTCAGAAACCAATGAAAACGGAATACTTTCTTATTCATCATAGTTTAGGCACACCATCGAGTGACCATTGCAAGTTGTGTGTCCCTCACCTACAGCGAAGATTAAAAAACGTTCCCCATCAATTTTTCTACCAGGAGTTCAGAGTTCCAAATTGCCAGAATATATTTGCTGAAGCCAAATCTATTAAATGCACTAGAAACTCTTCCTTGTTTTGGTTTGACATAGAAAATAATAATACAGTCGTACCTTAGAAGTCGAACATAATCTGTTCTGGAAGTCCATTCAACTTCCAAAATGTTCAAAAACCAAAGCATGGATTCTGATTGGCTGTGGAAGCCCCGTCGGACGTTTGGGTTCCAAAGAACGTTCGCAAACCGGAAAACACACTTCCGGGTTTGCGGTGTTTGACAGCCAAAATGTCCGAATACCAAGGGGTTCGTGATCCAAGGTATGATGGTAATCTGAACCATCTGCTAAGCACAAGAACCAGAGATCCATTTTTCTCAGACTTTTCAGCAGACAAAGATCAAAGTGAGTCAAAAATCCTCTTCTTGTTCAGATCAGCTCCTTTGTTGGAACAAATGGGGTTCTCCAATTTTAGATTAAATGCTCTGGAACCGCTGTATGCCTTGGAACTCACACAGAACTTTGCCTTTGAAATATGTGAGTTTTACCTGAATACTCATGACCTTGAAAAAAGAAGAAGCTTTCTTTCAAGAACCATTTTAAAGCACAAACTGCTGAAGTTTCAATCCATTTTTAATTCTCCTTAAAATGTGATCATTTAGCATGGGAGCAGGGTCAGCACACTATTTTATATTGTGTTATGAAGATGCCACAACCTTCTCAATTATATAGCCCCAATGCGAAAGTCTATTTAATGATTCCCATGAGAAAAATTCCTCATTTGCTTAATTTTTCTCCCTGGAATCCTGCCTATTGCTTCTGTCTTACTCCCTGCTCCCACTTTTTATATCTTCTAGATAAAACTTGAATGGAATAGATAAAACTCTCTACATTTCCCCTGATCACCACCGCCCCTTAAAAATGGGGGGGGGGTATGGCTGCTCTCCCTCCCTTTTTCTTTGCAGTCTCTTTTATTCTTGTGCCTTAAAATAACTGTGCCGGAGACTTTTCAAAGGTCTGTAAGCATTATGCAGAACAGAAAATACCATTTTCATTGGAGAGATGTTGGAGGGAATGCTTGAGTGGATGGTGAAGACAAGAACAGACTTAATTATTAGCCTAAACTAACTAACAACACGTGAGGGCCATGAAGCACAAAGCATGGCTGTATCTCCTAAATGTTTTATTAAGGCAACAGTTAACTGTTGCTAAACTTTTTTTTTAAAAAAAAATCCCCTTGATTATTTCTCAATAATAACCTCATTGTTAGTTGAATAACTCATTATTCCAGCTATTGTGGGTCACCTTAACTCCTGCATGTAAGGTACAGTGGAACCTCGGTTTATGAACTTAATCCATTCTGGAAGTCCATTTTTAAACTGAGCCGTGCTTTCCCTAATGAGGCTTCCCACCACTGGTGCCCTTCCACCGTTCAGCTTCTGTTCATAGACTGAGGTAAAGTTCACTAACTGGAAGACTACTTCCGGTTTTGTGGAGTTCGTTTACTGAATAGTTCGTAAACAGGGCTGTTCTTAAACCCAGGTACCACTGTATCTGGAGAGGCATTCTGTGTTTATTAGGCCTGAGCTATGCAAAGGCACCCTCTGACCACTTCAGAGTTACCAGAGGAATGAGGTTGATTTGAACATGTGTTTAAACATCTAGGCTAGTTTGGGTGGGATGTCTATGCAACAAAAAATGTTTACTTTGCCATGGATGAGGGATATGGCTTTGAGGTCCTCTTTGGTGCATAGCACGGTAGCTGCTGGGATGAACAACAACATCGTTTTTTCAGAATCCTCCCCAATATTGATGGCAGTGAGGCTCTAGAGAATGATTTTTCCAATGAAGTAATGTTTTTACATGATAGTCAGTTATTATGTGTAGGATATTTGTTTATTATTTACTATGTTTATGCCTTGCTTTTCTGGGGAAAAAAAAAAACACCTCTAAGCTGCGTATATGTTTCTCCTCATTTATGCCCTCAACAACTCTGTAAGATCCACATGAGACAACCACTGTGGTCATCATTCTGAAATTTGGGAGAATTCGTGACCTCAGAAACATTGGCCTTACCTTCAAATTGCATCCAATTCTGGCATAAAAGGAAAGAGTTGGAGGCTTTCTGATTTCTTTTTTGAATCAAGTGATAAAAGGTGGCCTGCAATCCCATTCCCATATATCTGCCTACAATTTGTCAGGCCTAGAGGAACTCCTGGTGCTGATAAATTCCATCCACTTTGGTCAAAAGGAAGAAAAGTTATAGTCTTTTTCAGATTCCCCATCATAGTCAATGGGGGAACACAGAGCTTTGTATTAGACAGATCAGCTTGGAACCCAGAGCGCAGATGGAAGCAGACAGGGCACAGAGTGACTCGGAAATTGATCAGAATGTTTTAAAAATGCACAGATACAAACACAAGGTGAGTTTTGGGACTCATGCACATTCCTCATGTGGAAGACTTAAAAACCCAACAAGTTTAATACCTCTTTGGGTTCACAGGAATAGTTTTGCAGTTCCAGAATGTTTGTTTTCCTTTCCTCGATGTTAGTCACAGTTAAATATTGCATTAAATAATTACATGGTTTGGGCAAAAAAGAATTTTACATAATCACCAGCAAATATATTAATATTCTAATTTTGCAGCTTGTTTAGGGTATACATGATGTTACATTTGTAAATTAATTATGCAGTGGTTCATCTTTTGTGTGTTAAGCACCTTTACAAATAATGAGCATAGGGGGGAAAACAAGGGAAAAAGCCAACATTATCTGAAAAATTCATTTCACCACACTGTTCTTTGATCTGCTGCGCATTCATTAACTCTTCATTATATTTTCATGATTATATTCTCTGTGTTGCCGAAGCAAAGCCAGTTTCCTTCAGGCAAACGTTTGCAATCTAAGAACGTCAATTTCTATAAACATAATCAATCTTATGCATGAAATTTTAATAGCGGGGGGGGGAGGGGGGAGTCTGAAGCAACATAAATTTCAGGCTCCTTAGTCGTCACTAACCATCACCGTGCTAATTTGCAACACAGAATAATTACAGCCTGCTGATGGGCAGCATGGTCACATAGATTTCATGTTACATTAGATTACCATGAAATATAGCTTATTTTACAATAATATTTGCGGGTTGAACTTGGCTTTTTATAGTTGTGATGATGTCATGCCGCACATTCAAGGAAGAAGAGCCATAGGTGTGAGTAAAAACTATTCACCTTCCTCTAAGCAGAAAAACTCTAAGCAGAAAAACTCTCAAGAGAGTCAACACCTTAACTTAATAACTAATCACCTTGAGACATGTGGCTGCCTTTGAAAACAGCCTGGAAACTTAGGCTGATCCTAAGACACATTTGGGGACGCGGGTGGCGCTGTGGGTTAAAGCCTCAGTGCCTAGGGCTTGCCGATCGAAAGGTTGGCGGTTCGAATCCCCGCGGCGGGGAGCGCTCCTGCTGTTCGGTCCCAGCGCCTGCCAACCTAGCAGTTCGAAAGCACCCCTGGGTGCAAGTAGATAAATAGGGACCGCTTACTAGCGGGAAGGTAAACGGCGTTTCCGTGTGTGGCTCTGGCTCGCCAGAGCAGCGATGTCACGCTGGCCACGTGACCCGGAAGTGTCTTCGGACAGCGCTGGCCCTTGGCCTCTTTGAGTGAGATGGGCGCACAACCCTAAAGTCTGTCAAGACTGGCCCGTACGGGTGGGGGTACCTTTACCTTTACCTTTAAGACACATTTATCTAGACATAAGTTCTAACACAGTGAATCTCGCTTCTGAGCAAATATCTACAAGACTGAATGGTTTTTTTGGGAGGAGGTGGGGCAATAATGCCACTCCCAACTTAATCGCGGCATCTATGCCACACCCTGGGTTCCCCTAAAAACAAAGACTTAGTGGTATTACCCTGTGGAGGAGTACGCAGTGACAGACAGGTCGTAAGGGGTGAGTCCTGTGTGGAAAATAGCTGCACTTTATTAGACAGCTGCTCCCCACTTTGCTCCAATTTTTACAAAGCTCCTCAATCTCTAGTTGCTCATTTGAGGGAGCTGAGTGGGATTTTGCGGAGAGCCCCAATTTGGCCTAGGAACTCTTCTTTTTGCCTAATCCATACTGCTTGGAGTTACCTTGTTCTGCTGTGGTGTATTTTCTGATTGGCTAGTCTGGGGAGGAAAGTGTTTAACAATATGGCATGGGGCTTTTAACTGTGGCATTATTGGGTTTGGGGGCGCTGTTGGTCACCCATTGCTGGCTTGGTTTTGCGACTCTGTGGTGTCATTAAGCTTTGCCTGTGCATCAGGGTGAATACTAAACCAGTGGGAACACGGTGTGCCGGTCAACTTTCATTCCCAAGGCTCTCACTGCAAGGAGGAAAGACTCCTTCCAATCCTTTGTGGCAGACGAATGCAGCACCTTGCCCCAGCGACTGAGGGGGCCGGGCCTGTGCGATGTCAGCACATCATGCGGCATGTGCGCAGCATATTCAGCATGCCCCACGGCATGTTCACACCATGCTTGCACACTGTGGGGCTTGCTGATGTCATTCACACATGCCACAGGACGTACTGATGTGTTGTTTGAACACCCTGCAACTTGTGTGTGTGTCACAAGCCTGCCTCATAGCACGACCACCAGGGAAGTTTGAGGGGGCCCAGACCCTTCTTTGTTGGTTTTTTTTTTGGGGGGGGGTGGTCCCTGGTCGCCCCTCTAGTTGTTGCACCTGGTGTCAGGACTGCAGGAGGAGTCTGTAGGCATGCCCAGAAGTTGGGAAGTGAGTCTATCTTTTCCCGGACTATGTTTTGTTTCAGTTAATCTAGTTAATTCCATTGCAGATCCTCCAATACATTATATTAAATAAAATATAACCTTTCCCTGATTTTGTTGCCTTGAGTCTTCGTTGAGGTATGATGGCAAAGAAACATGTCCCTTTACAGCACAAAGTTGCATCACTTTGGCTAAAGGAAACAAACTTTGATGCCTATAATAGAAGCACTATGTCCTCTTTGGACCAGAGTCTTTTTGTTACTCTCTGCTGGGTATCAAATTTTCTCCCTGTTCAGATGTGGCTGTTCCTATTATTGGTGTCTTTCTGTTGGTAGTTGAAGACTAATCTTTTCCTTAAGGTCTTTAAGAGTTAAAGATTATCTAGAGGCCAACAGCTGAATCCTGTCTCTGCTGTACTGATACTGGTTAGGACTTCATTTTTAAAAAAAAAAAACAAAAACCCACAACATTCTAAATGTTTTGTTGTTCACTTAGTGAGGTTAATTTTTATTTGATCATCTTATAAAATACCTCTGGATGTGAATATGTGAAGGACAGTTAAAAAATATAGCAGTACTAGTAACAGCAGCAGCAGCGACAGAAACATTGTATTCATTATTATTATGACAATTATAATTAACCTGGAAATTCAGCTAAAATATACAAAGCTGAGGGCAGCAGCAGCAGCCTGCAAGCCAGTTCTCAGCTGGGTGGCTCTTTCTACCTTTTGCATGCATCTGAAATAAGCGCAAACATTGTTGGTTCTGATGTTTGCAGGGATTCTACCAACAGTTGCAGCAATTCAGCCACACATCTGAGGCCCCAAACTGACCACAGGCAGCTTAACACCTGTATCTGATGGTACTGCAATACTGAAGGATGTGGGAAAACATTAAATTGTAGTTAAGAAAATTGCAAACCATGCCTGACAGTGTTTCTGATGTAATATTTATTTCGACGGCACGTGGAAATATCTCCCCTTGAAGTCTGCCGACAGAATTATGTTTTGTGTACAGCAATTAATAAGCATTAGCAATTCCCAACACTGTTTTATCTAATTATAAGGATTTTGAAGATAATAGAACAAAATGTAGATTTTTGAAATCCATACTGTTCATCTCATTAGTGCTTAATCTGTTCTCAATCCTCTGATTTAATTGCAAATGTTTGGTTCAGTGAAACTAATATATTTCTTGGCATTGCTGTTCAGTTAAAATCAACACAACTCTGTGAAAGGTATAGATTACCAATAAAGGTTTATCCTTTTATAATTACTCTTAAGCTCAACACGGCCCAACAAGAGGCACTGTTATGCCGACTAAATGAGAAGACAAAGGATTTTTAAAAGCTGCATATCATGATAAACCAATTCCATTGGCCTGCCACCTGAATCACTCTACTGTACTTCAGTGATTTAAATTGTCTGGTGAGCAAGAATTCTGCAGCCTAGAACTGCAGAAGTGTCCAAAACCAGACATCTCATTAAAAATGTCTTATTATAAAGACATTTATATATGTATATAGTATTACAGTTCAAAATTCATATTTTTTCCACGGCTGTTTATGGCATTAGGAAACCTTGTTAAGAGCCTTGGACATACACTCTTCTTTGCAATTTGCACATCGTTAGTCTGAACAAGCAAAATCATTGGATTAACTCAACCATCCAAATAATCTATTATAAAAGCTGATATAATTGGTTTGGCAACACTGGAAAAGAGAAATTGCTCTCACGCGGTAAAATTGATTACCTTAGAATCTTTCCAAAACACTTTAATTATTTTACTAGATAACTCTGTTGTAACACGAACCAATGGACATGGGTGTGATCTGTTGTCTAATTGAAAAGTAGCACAAGTGATGCAGCTGCACAGGTTACTAAGAATAAATTAATAAATGGTTCACTGAACATTTCTGTTGTTTTACTGCACACTTTTGAGTGACTTCTGCTTCTTCCTGCTCCTATTTTCTTTCTCCATCCTTGACCTCACCTTCCTTTCCCTAATTAAACTCACAACGTTGTTTAATTCAATCAGCTATGTCAGTGATGGCCAAACTTGCCCCTCCAGCTGTTTTGAGACTAGCTAACAGGACCAGTGGTCAGGGATGATGGGAATGGTAGTCCCAAAACTGCTGGAGGGCCAAGTTTGACCATCACTGAGCTATGGCAACCTGTTCAGTTATGGCTGCAATGATTTTGTTGGTCAACATCCATGATGTAGTCACATTGGAATTAGCATTGTGAGGCATATCACATGGCTTACAACAGCCAGTAGCATTAAAAGCAGTCCAGGCCAATGGGGTCAAGTGAAGTTCTCCCTGGTGGTAAGAAGAACATTGCCAAAATAGGCAGGACGATGTTCACAGCAAGGACCAAAAGACAAAAATACCCCCAAAATGGGAGGTATTTTTCAAAACATTCTAAAATGAACATGGTACATGATAAGCAGTTTCAGCACACACTATAGCCCAAACAAGCATACATTGCATTTCATAATGTACATGAAATCAGGCTGCAAATGCCATCTCATGGGGTAAGGGAAGTTAGGGTGGAACTGAGGGTGGAGGAAAATACTTGCACTCCTAAGTCAGTTTCTAGATTTATTTCTTTTAAAAATAGATTTCATCTCCTATTGCAGAGGAAGAGATGCAAACCAATTTCCTAGCTGATCTAAATCACGTCCTGGTTGGGTGGTATGTCAGAAGTTGGGGGTGACTCTCTGGATCCTTCAGATCAAGCTGTTTGCTGGTACTTTATCCAAACATATTCTGAGCCCCCTTTAAAAAATCCTATTTTTTCACCCTTACATATCAGTTGGGTCAAGGTGTTTTTGGGGGGATCCAAAACTGGCTCTCCCTCTCTGACACTGAAGTTCTCTCTCTGACATCAGAGAGGAATGCAATTACCCTATGGCCCCTGGGATACCCATCCAAGGGGCCATAGGATTGCACCCTAAGGTGATAAATATTTTGGGGACAGGGAGTTTCTAGAATTTCATTTCATTTCAGCGCAAGAAGGACACTGACAAACTGGAACGTGTCCAGAGGAGGGCAACCAAAATGGTCAAAGGCCTGGAAACGATGTCTTATGAGGAACAGCTAAGGGAGCTGGGCATGTTTAGCCTTGAGAAGAGGAGGTTAAGGGGGGATATGATAGCCGTGTTCAAATATATAAAAGGATGTCACATAGAGGAGGGAGAAAGGTTGTTTTCTGCTGCTCCGGAGAAGCGGACACGGAGCAATGGATCCAAACTACAAGAAAGAAGATTCCACCTAAACATTAGGAAGAACTTCCTGACAGTAAGAACTGTTTGACAGTGGAATTTGCTGCCAAGGAGTGTGGTGGAGTCTCCTTCTTTGGAGGTCTTTAAGCAGAGGCTTGACAACCATATGTCAGGAGTGCTCTGATGGCGTTTCCTGCTTGGCAGGGGGTTGGACTCGATGGCCCTTGTGGTCTATTCCAACTCTATGATTCTAAGGTAAGTATTTCATAAAGCAGCTTTGTAACTTCCAGAATTACACCTTCATGCTATTTAATAGTCTCGCTAAAGAAAAGGGCGGCAGCATAGTCAACGGTGAAATGCATTCCAAGCTAACAAATTCTAATCATGTTTTCACAGCACAGAAGGAAGTGAGAACTAACACCACAAATAAAAGGAACCTTTTAGCTAGAAACAAGGAGGGGAAAAATGAATTCCAGTATTTTGGAGTCAACAATATTACTGAACATGTTAACACTCTGAGATAGCAGCCTGGTAGTAATGTGAAAACAAATCGCAGGATGATTTCCCAAAGTATGTTTTCAAATATGTATTTGCTAAAATATTGTCTCGAGGCTAGAAAAAGCTCGTGCAGTATAGTAAGATGGTCACTGGGAAAGAGAGCTCTACATAAACACACACACACACACACACACACACACACACGCACGCACACACACACACACAATTTTCAGGCTGACTTTTGATTAGGCCAAGACATTACTGAGTCATGCAAGAAGAAAATGAGCCATTCTCATTCGTTCATCCCATGATTTCAGAAACCAGAGCAATTGAAAGCCGCTTCATTGTCTCTGTGGTGCCTTCCAGATGTTGGGCTGTAACTCTCATCATCCCTGACCATTGACCCTACTAGCAAGAGCAGATGGGGGCTGTAGGCCAACTTAAGTTGCCCAGCCCACGTTTAAACGGACCACACTTTGAGGTTATTTCAGTCACAGAATAATTCTATAGGTGATAGTCCTTTCCCCCCTCAACTACAAGACCTGCCAGTGTGGTGCAGTGATGAATTAGAAAGACCATCTTTTCATTAAAATCTGTTGGGTGCTGACTAAGGATTGTTGAGAACTACTTCTCTTGCTGCCCTACGTATCTGCTACAATAAAACTTTCAGACTTGTAGACAATTTTAACAATTCCAGAATTCTCCCCAGGGTGCCTTCTCTATAACTGGACCTTTGACTGATTAAACAATTGGTGGTCTTTTAAATGTGTGGGAGGGGGGGTTATTGGGTTTTTTGGGGGGGTTGTTATGTACTTTGGTTTTTTGTTATGTACAGGCAGTATTCTATCTCGATCTATATGGAAAAAAACAACTACATGGAAATTCCTCAGCATTTAATGTGAAATTTTCCCAATAAGCACATTTTTTATATGCAGTTTTGACTAATGTACATAATTTTGCAAGCAAATTTTCCTAATATAATGCACTTTTGTTTATTAAGCTCACCAGTGTCATCAGTTGTGTTGTAACAAAACTCTGTATAGGCAGCACCTTTATGTATGTTTAATATGTGCGTGATCATGTATATGTGTATCGTGCCAAACCCAGAAGTGACACGGAAATGTCATGAAGATGTCACTGAAACGTCTCTGAAAGGGTAGAACAAGAGAGGTAGAATGGAGCACTGCCTGTACTAAATACATGTGGATCTATTCATAAAATGCAAAACTGTACTGCTATTATTTAATGAGTTAAGGGCATACGAATCATTTGGTGTGGTTTTTCTAAAGAAAACTTCTGCTGACTTGACTACAAAATAAAAACTTAGTGAGAATTTTAACACAGAGACCTTTTAAAAAATGTATTATGCTGTCTGTCAACATGGTGCAATATTTCTGGGGGGGGGGGGGATGTTTGCTTGGCAAATTTACCTTTTAAAGAATTTGAAAAAGTAACCCATCTGTGTATCATGCCAATCTGATTCCCTTTCAGTGTGCAATATTCCTTGAGCTTAAAACTAATTCTGACAATCCTTCTTTGTTCTTGCAGAGTTCATTTTTCATTCTCTTAGTCTTTGTTGCAGGGGTTTTTCTTGGTGAGGTATTTTTTGTAATGAAAACTTGAAAATAGGTGATCATATTGGGGTTTCACTGCAGGCAACACAACACTTCTATGTATTCTCCTCCCTCCCCAGCATGCCAACAGAGGGTCAGGAACAGTAGGCAAGAAGTTTCCCACTGTGACCACACAGAACCGAACAGCAAAGATAATGTAAGTTTCACAAAGGGAATAGTAACTGTTTTTGTTTTTTTACTGGGCGAGAGCTGTAAGCCCAGTTTCAATTGGAAAACAAAAAGGCTATAGGCAGCACAGCTGGTTGGATGAACACAGTACTGGCTCCCAGGCCACATCGTACATTTAAAACACTATTATACCCCTTTAACAGCCTTCCTCCAACGAAACCTTGCAACAGTAGTTTGCGGTTTGATGCTGAGAATTGTTAAGAGACCCTTGTTCCCCTCGCAGAGCTACAATTTCCAGAGCAGTTTAAAAGCCAGGGAACTCTGAGAATTCTACCTCTGTGAAGGGAATATGGGTCTCCTAATGACTCTTAGCACCCTCAACAAACTACCGGTTCCAGAATTCTTTGGAGAACCCGTTGCTGTGAAATCAGTATAATAGAAAATGCAGCGCTTTTCTTCTAGAAAAAAATGGTGTCGGTACTCACCATGCAGTTGTTATAGTAAGTGCTATACTTTTAACCAGTGCTTTTCTTCTGGGGGGGGGCGGTGCTGGTATTATATACCCATGAGTACCCCCTAAAAAAAGCACTGAGAAAATGTATGATGCAGATGTTGTCATTCCAAGTGTTGTGCTGACCTTTAAAGCCCTAAATGGCCTCGGCCCTGTATACCTGAAGGAGCATCTCCAGCCCCACCATTCAGCCTGGACACTGAGGTCCAGCTCTGAGGGCCTTCTGGTGGTTCCCTCCCTGCGAGAAGTGAGGCTACAGGGAACCAGGCAGAGGGCCTTCTCGGTAGTGGCGCCTCCCTGTGGAATGCCCTCCCATCAGATGTCAAGGAAATGAACAACTATATCACATTTAGAAGACATCTGAAGGCAGCCCTGTTTAGGGTGGTTTTTAATGTTTGGTGCTTTATTGTGCTTTTAATATTCTGTTGGGAGCTGCCCAGAGTGGCTGGGGAGAGCCAGCCAAATGGGCGGGATATAAATAATAAATTATTACAATAATATTATTTAGACTCTCAGGGCCACGTTGGGACAAATATTTCACTCCCCCAGTTGGTATTGCAACTGACACCTCCAGAGCAATGATGAGAATGTTTCTTGCTCCTTCTACTTTTGAACCTATCACTCCCTAGCATGAGGAAATGCAAATAGCTTTCTAGAAGCAGAAAGGAAGGAGGAGACATGTGGGCACAGTTATTCCCTCCTTCTGTAGCTGCTAATAATGGCTATGGTGAAGATTAAACAGACATCACTTGCCCACTTTGACTGCTGCTTTTCTTTTTATGGGCTACTGCTGGTAACTCCGTGCAGAATTCATTGCTTTGCTATCTGCTGGACCACAGATGTCGACTGGTTACGCTGAAGTTCAAGTACCACCCACAGTACCTATTACTATTTTTACTATTTACATAGTGCTCTTCCTGAAGTTGTGTGGAACCTTTGGCAGTTCAGATGTTGCTTCACTACAACTCCCATCAGCCTTAGCAAGGCATCGCCAATGGCCAGGAATGATGGGATTTGCAGTTGAGCAACATCTGGAGGGCCAAAATTTCCCCACACCTGCCGTAAAGCAACTCTGTAAAATGGAGCATGTTACAGATGGGAGGGGGAAAGTGAGATAAGGTTGGGAGATAGTGGCTTGCTAATTGGCCACTCTCTTGGCCACTCTATGGGTAGTGGTCTGTGATGGTCCATGGTGGAACACAGAAGGTACCAGATTCAATTGCAGGCATCTCCACTTTAATAAGCATCAGCAGTAGGTTAAGGGAGAGACCTCTCCCTGAGGCACTGCCAGTCAAAGTAGATGTGACTGGGTAAGACAGACACACAGTGTGACCTGACACAAGGCGGATATCTGTGTCCCTAATAGCTTTTGCCCTACTACAAACTTTATTATGCAGGGACCTCGTATACCACACATCAAAGATGTGAGAGGTGGGAGAAAACAAATGTAGGTATTTGTCATTTGCTCTTTATGAGAGTGACTGTGCAAAATTGTTTTCCTGGCATTTGTATTCGTGTGGCGGACATTTCTCTTGTCATTTCTTAGTGCCATAGATAATAGAGTACATTCTGCTGATCATTTACTCAGCAAAAGCACCTGCCATAACAACATGATAAAGAAGAAAGGGTCTGTCAGCCAAAATATGGGGGAAGGAGTCCTCAGAGTCTGTTCCAGAGAATGATGTAGCTACACACTATTTATGAGAAGATGAGAGTTGTTGGATAAATTCCCCTCAAGGGTATTGCATTTTTTTTTTTTACTTCAAATATCAGCATAATTAGAACACATGTTCAGTGCTGCTCATCAAGTGACTACATCAAGTAATGAAGGCATGCTATACAGAGCGGTATAGAGTTGTGATGTGAAAACATTGGCCATCCAGGTGTTGCAGTATTACATCTCCCATGATCCCTGACTATTGGCCTGCTAGCTGAGACTGAGGACTTGGAGTCCAACAATGTATAAAGGACCAGTACTCACCTGCTCTTTGTAAGAATACATGAAACACTTTGTCTGCCTCCTAGAAAATTAAGATTGCGCTTCAAGGCCCTAAGACCTCCCCGAAATAACTTCACACAGACACATATTTTAGTTTAAGTTATTGGGCAAATTTTGGCCACAACTTTATTAATTACAAAAGGATGAGTGGTATAACTGACTCCGCCTCTCTGGCTGGTAGTCTGAAAGGGTAAACACCGAACAAGGGAACAACATCGATGAAGACCGACTGAAGCTCACCCCGGGGTTCCTGTGGTCCTGGCATGGCCCTAGCCCCTCAAGCAGACTTCGGATGAGAACAAGGACCCCCAGATTCCTTTACCAGAATACCTTATTCCTGGAGGGGCAGGTGATGGCCGCACCTCCCCTCCCCCGCATTCCAAAAGCCAATGCCTAACAGCCAAACCTTACAAGTTGTGACGATTGCTGAGGGGGTAGGTGAAAACCAAGTGGCCAAAGCTAATCTGCCAAATGAAAAAATTCCTACCCAGCCCCTGTTCCAAAACAGGTGACTCAATCCAAAGCAAGGCCAACGCAACACAGCCTAACATAAGAGGGAGGGAGGGTGTCTGGCAGCACGAAGCAAGTGCCCCAATTGCGTCGCACTGCCGCCTATATTGAGCCCAGGGATCACGCCACCTCACACAATTGGCCCAAACAGCCTGGCGTGATCCCTGGGCTGAGGGGGCCAGGGCTAGCTACTCCCGTAACCATTTTAACCCTGCGGGGTTATTCCGGGGGCCCGCACGCAACCAGGACCCTCTGTAAGGAGGGTCCTATATGCCATCTTTTAGCAAATGTCTTACGACTTTCCTACATAACTCTTTTCACTCTTGTATTAGTGGGGTGGGGGGCAAGGGGTAGGTGAACAATTGACCAGGGGCACCAGTCCCTAATTACATAAAATATACACTTTTAAGTGCATAATAAGCCCACAACGTACACACATAATGTGTGTTCATTCAGCTTTATGTGCCTGGCAAATTAAGAGGGGGGGGGGGCATTCCAGGAAAAATGACTTTGACAATTCCACCCACCCTTGAACCTCATACACAATTTTGGCATTAGGCATGATCCCCGGAACATAGGTTGTGCACTTACTGTAGTCACAAATGCACTCTTTGTGTGCGTCTTAAATAAAATAACTACTTTTTTGTGCATCCTCTTTGTGCAGTGAAAGTGCACTACAAAACCCAGAGGAGTGTGTAATCTGATTGAAAGATGTCTTCTGATCTGCCAGCATGTTTGCCAACATCGGAGCAGGGTCAGTCTGCTGAGAAAAGCAGGCCAAATGAATTCTTCCTCCTTTTCTAGCTGTTTTAGCTCCCAGCAAGATTTGGAACCCAGTGAACTAAATCACACAGTGAGCCTGCACAAGTAGGAAAGGCTTGCCACTTCAGCCATTATGCCCCAGCACATCAATTGTGCTTAGCTTCTCCTCACTTTCTCTGTGAGGGATTTAGCATGGAACTGGGCCATAGCTGTCATCCTTCCCTTTTTTGGGAGGGAAATTCCCTTATTCCAGCGCCATTTCCCACTGCTTCCCACTGCTATCCCGGATTGTTAGATATCCCATAGACTGTCCCCGGGTCAGGTGAGGCGGCTGATCCCTTATTTTTGAGGCTGCTGATCCCTTATTTTCAAATTTGAAAGTTGACCGCTATGGGCTGGGCGGGGTCAATCCATTTTATCCTCACTGCAGCCCGAGATCAGACGGGTAGGTTTGAGAACAAGCTGGGATTTGAATCCAAAACTCCCTGCTCCAAAGCCTATATTCCGTCCAATACGCAAAACAATCATTCACAAAATAAATTCTTGAGCATCTTCTAAGGGTCCTGTTTACAAACATCTGATTCCACGATATTATGTGGGTGCAGCATCATAACTCGCAGTGGAGAAGTAATGCTACCGGGATCTCTTGCTTTATCACACAAGTGAGACAAGAACCGCACACAAGTCAGTGTAGATTTCTGCCCTCTACTTTATTGATTTCTGTGAAGCTAGTCTACCTGTGAACTTCATTATATTTGCCCATTATACTTGCCAGCATATGATGACTGAGGGACATTCAGCACACTGGGCCTATAAAAGCAGCACAGGGGTTTGACCCAGTCAAAGTTTTATTTCATATCTTTACGCAGAGCTTGCTGGGTCACAATACTTGTTAGACTCAAACAAATATTGCTTTTTAAAATTTTATGGACCTAATTTATAGCACTGGGCAGCCACTGACTTGATCTCATAGTAGCAAAGTTTTATGTTTCCATTCCAGCTGCACTGCCTAACACAATAATATCAGGCCTGCAAATCTTAAATATAAGTTAAGCTAACATGATCCATTGCCTTATAAAGCAAGGGTACCCTGTGGAGTCATACTGAATATGCCAAGTGATTTTTCAAAATTTAATCATCCTAAATGTCAGATAAAGGTGCTTTTGTTGTCATTCTTTAAAACCAGGAGGGAAAAAAATCCAGAGCAGGGCCTACAAGTTATACAGCAGGACTGTACCAAAGTAGCTATAGCAAAATATAAGGCTGTGTCGAATATTCACTTGTTTCTATTTTCAGGGTGAAAGTAGTGTCCTGGGAAATGTTTTCTGAAAAGCCCGTACCTCTTTCCTTTGACAATGCTTGCCATTTCCCCACCCGTTCTTTGAATTTGTCGTTGCTGCTGTGACACTTCCCCTCCCCGTTCATCGGGGCTTCTCTCTCTTTGATGGAGTGATTCCATCCAATCAGGGATCACATTGTGAACATGAGCATGTAAAAGATGCCACATAGCCAAGCAGATTGGGTGGCATGATGATCCCAACCAATTGGGCAAACTGAGCCTATTCAGGGCAAGGTTTCCTAAACAGGTGACTACTTCAGTTGATTTCACCGTGATCCACAAGGGGGGAGGATGATCCAGGTGTGAAAATTAATCCCCTACCTGCTTAGTCCTTTAAATATATTGTGTAAGTATAAGGAAAATTATCAGAATCTTCTTTAGTGGCCCAGAAGTAAAATGATAGCTTAAACAGATCCTAGTCATTTTTTATTAGTTGTATTTTAAGCCAATTTGTTGGCTTAAAATGGTATTCATTGTATTGTAAGCCGATTTGTGAAGAGTTCCGCCGCAAATGGATAATTATTATGATAAATTAGATTATTAGAAGAGTAAATAAGAGGAGACAGCACAGTTCATGGGCCTTGATCCCCCTGTGCTCTCCTTTCCCCCTTCCTCTGGCATGGCTCCAGAGGTCGCCCTGCTTCCTTCTCCACACCATATACAGTATTTGAGTTGCTATAAGGGCCAAAGAGGACCTCCCCTTTGGCTTTGAGAGTACCTGATATGCTTCAGTGCCAGATGCATTGCTATGGTTCAGCCATCACACAATTAGGTTTATAAAGTTATTCATGTTTATGTGGTTTTGTTGTGTTGGTTATTTTAGCTGTTGTGTGCTACCCTGGGATGTTGATTGCTGAAGGGAGGCTAATAAAACAAAACAAAAAATTTAAAAAATACAAACATCCCCACAACCTCATACCCATTTCTCCAAAACAAACTAAAGAAAATCCCCACAACAATGAACAGGTTCACACAGTCCATGCTTAAAGCATAGAAAGGGAAAGGAGGCAAACGATCCCCATCTCCACTAACCCACCTGGCCTATCACCCACTGTTCCAACACGCAGCACAAAACCTCCAGATAACAACCTGGCAAGCCAAAGGCCTGTGCAAAAGATTTCTACCAAAACAACAAACTCATACCAACACAAGAAATACAGGGCAAACTATGGGATGCCCATACACCTTGGCTAACACATCATCAACTACATGCCTTCTTAAACAATCCAACAATAAAACCAGCCACCACTAGGCTCTTGACCACCTTTGAAAACCTTCTCCTGTCAGCAGACGGACATGGTAAAGGGATGGTATCCACCATATACAAAAAACTGCTCCAAAATCCCACAACCCCCCTTGACACAAACAAAGAACAATGGGAGCATGACATGGGCTATGAAATTAACCCCACCCACCCAATGGGTTAGAATGTGGTCTAAACCTCCCTTTAAGTCCATATCAGACAAAATAAGGGAACTCACTCTGAAACTCACCTACAGGTGGTACTTAACACCACAGAAACTGGTGCTGATATGCCCAGGAACCTCACCAAGATGTCGGAGAGGCTGCACCTCCACAGGCACATACCTCCACATGTGATTGGAATGCCCTAAAATCCAAACCTTCTGGACAGCAGTCCTACCAGAGATTTGAAAAATAACTAAACAGGTATTAGAACTCACCCCAGAACTGATTCTACTCTTCCAAGATCATAATGGATACTTACATTATAGACAGCTTATAACCCACCTACTCTCAGCAGCCAGAAGCCTCATAGCTGTCAGCAGAGACCTGTCAGGAGTAAACATGAACCAACGGTATCAAATTGTATGGGAAATGGCCTTGCTAGAAAAGCTAGCCAATGAACTGAAACTCACATGGGGACAAATAGAAGAGGACGCCTTGACCCCAGTATGGCTCCTCCTTATCACATACACAGCCCAACAAGACAACAACAAGAATCCACTGATAGCATACGAATCAATCTGGCTTATCTGACCCAGCAAGCCCCCCCCCCTCACAAATGCAAAGAAATCCCATTGTAGCCAACCACAGACAACCAACCACACCCTGCTCCATAATATATCTCACTACCAAGGAAATGTAATAAACGAATAGAAAGAGAACCTAACCAGTTGACACTGACACAAAACCCCATACGTACACTATACAAAAGAATATGTTTCACCACCCGACCCCTCCTCTCCCCCCCCCCTTCTTCCCCAACCTTATACTGTACTCAGCACTGATGTCTCACACAAATGTAACTGATTTGTAAGAAAGGCTGTACAACCTGAAAAAAGAGACAAGGAAACCAGGAAAATCTTTAATAAAAATAAAAATTTAAAAATACAAACATAAATAAACCCTTGTTATCCTCGCCTTTAACACCAGCTGGAAGGTTTGGGGATTATTTTCCCCTCTGCTCCACACTACGAGACTTCTAGGTCCTGATTTAGGATGGGGGTGAAATTTGATTCAGCTCGAATTTAAATTGCACTTTCCAAATCACTATGAGAACTGAAACACATCCATCTTTCGAAATTTGCACTTCTCTGAATTTTGCAATGCATTTATCCAGACAGGTAACATGTACAAAAATGCATGTACCAGGGCAAAGTGTGCATAAAACGTCTACATATTAGTAG
This sequence comes from Podarcis tiliguerta, assembly GCF_965153285.1. Taxonomy (NCBI): domain Eukaryota; kingdom Metazoa; phylum Chordata; class Lepidosauria; order Squamata; family Lacertidae; genus Podarcis; species Podarcis tiliguerta. The sequence continues at coordinate 76,875,942 of NC_139539.1, forward strand.
ACTTAGATGTATAGTATCTGAGAATTGCAGCTGGCAAATCCTGTCCTCCATTATTCCTTCATTAATCCCCTAAATTATGGAATCGTTAGAGCTTCATACATACACACACTATCTCCAAATATAGGAGAGCATTTACGCTCACTCATTTCAATGTGCTGCCTTCTGCACTGATAAATTGGACAATTTAACAACATTCTGGTTAACAAACTTTTATGTCTTTGTGGGGCTGGAGCCATAGAGTCTGCTGATCATGTTCTGTTGCTTTGTAACCGATGTAGTGAGAGGTAGGTTGACTCTCTCCATATTAATAAATCTCATGGGAAGATCCTCTGTAGATTTAGGATGGTTCTGCTTCGGCGATGTATCTCCCAACATTACGGAGAGGGTGGCTTTTTAAATATCTTTTTTTGGTGTAGATCGGGAGAATTTTTGATCAGTTTCTTGGAGAAAAAAAAGTATAATTATATAAAGTAAGCCTACAACTTAAGCTCATTTAACTTGTGTGTTTTCAGCATTACACGTGCAGCAATTATTATTATTATTATTATTATTATTATTATTATTATTAGGGGGCAGGAAGGTTCTGGGGTTCTGGGATAAATGACTGGCAATGCTGTCTGCTGTTGCACCAGAAGCATTTTAACTATACAGTATTTTGGCTTTAGGCACGATCCTCAGAATGTTCCTCCCTGGTAAGCTGCTGGCATACTGTGTCTGCTTTTAATTGTCTAGTTGTGTGTTTTTAATTGTGTATACAGGACACACACATGCACCACAGAACATACATGTACAGGACACATGCATGCCCACACATGTTCTCTCCTGTTCAACTGACACATGTCAGTTATTGCACCCTTTCCACCAGATGATTGAACTGATATGGGGAAGGGGGGAATTCATGTTCTTATCATGGAATTGGGTTGAGTAAGGATGCTTAGAAGCTTAGAGTATGAAAAATGAACTTTTTTTTATTAAAAAAAGGTTTTAAAGTTCTTAAAGTGGCATAGGTGTGGGAGGAGCAGCTGTTGAGAATTAATTGTAGGAAGTCCAAGCTAGATGATGCCTGAGCATGGAGAACTACCTAGATGAAGTTTCAGGATGAAATCTCCAATATAGTCTGATTCGGGTGTGGCAGGTAACTGGCTCCTCCCCCTGAGCCACCATTTTACACCTGGAGCCAGCTGTTGGATTTTGGGGGTTTTCAGGAAAAAGGACACTAGATCCTGTCAGCCTGAAATCTGACAAAGCGTGTTCTCCTTCATGGAGAGCACGTGTTGCGGTGGGGGCCGCCAGGACACTCCAAAGTTGGGGGCGGGTTAATTGTTCGTTGGCCACTGATGCGATTGGGGCTTCCCTTGTTGTTGGGAAGAAGTTAATGTTGTCATTTGTTGATTGACAGCCAGAAATGCTAAAACTCCTTGTACGAGGCTAGGGCTTCCTCTTTTCGCCCATGCATTGGATTGCCCGTCCCCCCCCCCCTCCCTAGAATTAGGGTTGTTCGCTTTGACCTTGCTATGCCTGTCATGGGGTCATCTGCTCTTGGGGCAGGGGCCTGGTAGGAATTTTGTCCATCTGGCTGATTGGCTGGGGCTACCCCCAAGTGTATTACCCTATTCTGACTTTCGCATCGTGCGGAATGTCAGTCTGTCCCCCATGGTGGGGGCAGATAGTCGCAACCAATGCCTAAGCAAGCACTCACAAATTTGTATTTCAATAAAGTTGTGGCCAAAATTATGCCAAAAATCTTAAACAAAAAATTCTGTGTGATGTGTGAGTTATTGGGGTGGCCCTGGGGACCTCGACACGCAACATGTAGGATAGGAGAGAGGAAGTAGGGACTTAACTGTAATGTACACACCAGGGTAAATTTGGTCTCTCAGCTATGTAAAGCGAGTAAATGTCACTTTTCCTGGATTCCCTTGTTAAAATCCCTTTGGGGAATGACTATGTTGTTACTTCCTTTTTTTCTACATTCAAAATAAAAATATATAAGAAATATATACACATCCCGCCTTGAACTCAGAGTTGTCATATCAGTTTAAAGAAGTTAAAAGAATGAAGGAATGTAAAGTTGAAGATCTGGGGAAGAATGTAAAAATATAATACACACTCCCTTTAGTGTCAAAATACGAAATGCTCTCTCTTGTATGTGTAATCATTTTCTTTCTCTCCCTCTGCCCCTCCCTGGGTGTGGGGTTTGATGTGGTAGTACATCATTAGCTAGTGACACACACACACACACACACACACACACACACACACACAGCATAAACATATCACATGTTGGTAATGGCAAGGTCTAAAGCAGGTGTGTGTCTGTGTGTATGAATATGACAAAACAAATATCTCTTGTCAATAAAATCCAGCCCAAAATACAAGAGGCCTCTAGCGAGCAGCCAAGGAAAGCTCTACAATAATTCACAATTGTTATAGCAAGGTCTTTGGTGACTGAGAGTGAGATATAAACTGCTGCTCATGACAATGATCTTGTGTGTGTCATAAAACAAGCCCCATAAGGCTGAAAGGAGTGGCCATTTATTCAGATTTACTGTTGACCATAACACCAGCTAAGTACAGGGAACCCACCCCAGCTCATGTATTTTTGCTTCGACTGCACATTTTTTCCCCACTTAGCCCAGTGAGTGAGGAAATGTACTTCCCACTGGGCAGAGAAGAGGGAACAAAATCCAGCCTTTGAGATGCACCCTGCTTGTTAGCCCATATATTTTAGACCATCTGTTTAAGAAAATGTTTTGTATAATGCGGGAGGCAAATAAAAACAGGGATCTTCAAATAGCCAGGTTTTTGTTTGTTTGTTTTGTTATCTGATTTGCTGATCACATCTTTTAAAGTGCTGATTTGACATATTTTCAACCGGCATACAACATTCAGGAGAGAGATATTCTGCTCCCAATGGTATCTATTGCTTCTTCAGGGCGTTTGCATATGCAGCTTTGAAACCTGCGTTTTCCATATATCTTTTTCTTTAAGCTTTCAAACACCATTGCATTGATGGACAATTGCAGAGCTGTTTACATTTCACAGTTGCAAAAACTGTTAAATTGCTTCTCTGCCTCCCTCCCTGATTTGGCACATGGAATAAATTAGGCAATCAGTTTGATCTGGTAGAGAATGTTCTGACTGTGGACCTGAGGGATAGCTCAGTTGTAGAGCATGAGACTCTAAATCTCAGAGCTGTGGGTTCAAAGCCCACATAGGGCAAAACATTCCTGCATTGCAGGGGGTTGGACTAGATCAGGTGTCAGCAACCTTTTTCAGCCATGGGCTGGTCCACTGTCCCTCAGACCATGTGGTGGGCCAGACTATATTTTGAAAAATAAATAAATGAACAAATTCCTATACCCCACAAATAACCCAGAGGTGCATTTTAAGTAAAAGCACACATTCTACTCATGTAAAAACACCAGGCAGGCCCCACAAATAACCCAGAGATGCATTTTAAATAAAAGGGCACATTCTACTCAGGTAAAAACATGCTGATTCCTGGACCAACTGCGGGCCGGATTGAGAAGGCGATTGGGCCACATCTGGCCCCCGGGCCTTAGGTTGCCTATGCCTGGACTAGATTATTCCTGTGGTCCCTTCCAACTCAGCACGTGGATAATTTATTTTATCTCACTTTTTATTTGTATTGAATTTGAAATTGTTTTTAGAGAAAAATTGTTGCACATGCATTTTGATTGTTAACTCCCTTTATACGATGCAATCCACAAATAAAAGGGAATTATATAATGTCTTGAACTACATATTTGAAAGAAAACAACGTTAGATTGTTTTTGGTTTTTTTTAAAAAAATATCAGTAAAATAAGGACCATCACAGCAAACTTTTACTCAACTTTACGAAAATCAATTTATAAAGGTATCAAGCCTTTATGCACTGACATTCCACCGACATTCGAAAAAGAGTAACATTTATCCAAAATATGCCAGGAAAGCCAGTTTGCATTGCTTGAGTTGTCTGGTGGCAATTCCTTAGGTCACAATGAAGATGCTTCTCCTGAAGGCTTGAGAAAAGTCAGAAAATGAGTGGAAAATTAATATTCATGGACTTAAAGCAGCTTGTGGCAATTACTTGGGGAAAGGGCTGTCCTCTAGGTCACTGAGAAATAATGTATAATTTAGGCTGCTGGGGGACAGTCAGCCTGTGTGGGACAGCAGTCATACAATGCTGATTCAGTCCCATCTCACATACTAAGTAGGGCTGGAGGTTAGATGGTCCTTGTTAAGCACCCCAAGGAACATCTACATTATGTTGATGATTCACTGGGTTGCTCACCACCTTGACAGGATAAGCAGCGGCTGTCAAAGTGCTGCAGGAGAACATTTAGGGCAAAACACAAATAGTGATGTTCATGCGAAATAAAAATGTATTTAGCCTTGGACAGAGATATTGCCTTCTGCCGAAAAGATCATCTAGAAGGGGTGTGTGGTCTAACAGGGACTGACAAAACATGTCATGTTGCCCTTACGAAACAGTAATGAGCAACAACCCCAAAAGTGTGATTCCCTCATAGCCAGCCACAACCCAAATAGTCCTTTTCTCTGCCCACAAGTTCATGGTTCCATGACACCATCCCTGAAGAAGAAGAAGAGTTTGGATTTGATATCCCGCCTTTCACTCCTCTGAAGGAGTCTCAAAGCGGCTAACATTCTCCTTTCCCTTCCTCCCCCACAACAAACTCTGAGGTGAGTGAGGCTGAGAGACTTCAGAGAAGTGTGACTAGCCCAAGGTCACCCAGCAGCTGCATGTGGAGGAGCGGGGACGCGAACCCGGTTCCCCAGATTACGAGTCCACCGCTCTTAACCACTACACCACACTGGCTCTGAGATACAGAACTTTCTTGTTCATAGTCTTTGACAATGCTCTATGGAGACCTTCACAGCAAAACTCTCGGTGCACACAATCACATGTTCAAACACACCCCCCATTCCAGTTCCTCCCATGGTTCCAATTTAGTTCTATTCCAGGAAAGTACTGCCAGTAAAAATCTGTAACTTGCTTGTAGTAACAACAATGTTGCGGGGTTTCTCTCACTCTCTTTCTACTCAGTAAACACCCACACAAACACCCACACCCCTACCACTTGATATCAGGAAGACTGGCAAAGGCTTTTGGAGTAATTCAGAGATTCTAAGCAAAAACATAAAAGTACAAATAACTTCAAGCAATAGATAACCAGAGCCAGATGAGAGCAAGAAGACATTGATGCAAATGCAAAGGAAGGAGTTTATGGTTGGCTGATTTCCCCTCTGATAAAGCGCCAAATTACTTGTCACTTTATCCTTTTCAGAATTGCTTTCTTAATTTTCATTACCACAATTGCAATTTGTACAAGTACCCTATTTGAGAATGCATTGAATGTGGTTTTAGTTGTACTAATCCGTTACATCCATATTCCTTCCTGACTCCATCAGTTATATGGCCCTTTCTTCCTAATATATTTTTACATTTCACCATCTAGTTAGCATCATAAATTCAAAATCTGCTGAACGTACCTGAAATATATTGAAACAGAGTCATTCTAATTTGCTTGTCTGTACTTATTAGGGCTCAGGAAAGAGCTGAGCTAAAGTATTATTGAGCTGGAATTTGCAAGGGGTGGATGGGAATTAGAGCACTGGGATTCCTGAAATGCCTCCCAGTGCCTTCCCAGTTGTACTTTTAATTCACTACTTCTGGGATTGCCCCTGTCTTCAAGCATGACTCCACAGTGGTCCACAGCATAGCACTGAGAGATAGCAATCTGTCATGATGTTAACCAAGGTAACTAGGCAACCAGACATCTCTTCCAGGTAGCTAACAGGGCAGCCCTGGAAGACTAAAAGAGTCACCCACTTGCTTAAGCAGCTAGGCTGCCCTCCTCATCTTCCTGTGCTGTGCTGTGAGCCACTGTACACTGCTAGGAGAGAAGGAAATGACTCCACATTGCCAATGTACCTGGACGACAGTCCCTGCATATCTGGTGGTTCTTAGACCATCACAAGAAGAGCCAGCTGGTTGCTGATGCAAGGCTGAAACTGAGTGGATGGAGAAAGAGAAAAGCATCCTATTGCTGCCAAAGCAGAGCAGAGATGTGCTTCCTTCTCCCTGTTCCTGGCCCAATGGACAAAATCTATTGGAAGGGGAGGGCAGTCCTGTAGTCTACGTTTCTGTTTCAGCTCAGTTAATAGCAAGCCCAAACCACTGACCTCATTTTAAAAAGCATATCCTGCCAGCTTTCTGCATTCACCACAAAAACATTCTCCTGTGTCTTGGACGCAGGTGGTGCTGTGGTCTAAACCACTGAGCCTCTTGGGCTTGCCGATCAGAAGATCGGCGGTTCGAATCCATGCGATGGGGTGAGCTCCCGTTGCTCTGTTCCAGCTCCTGCCAACCTAGCAGTTTGAAAGCACACCAGTGCAAGTAGATGAATAGGTACTGCTGTGGCAGGAAGGTAAACAGTATTTCTGTGCACTCTGATTTCCGTCATAGTGTTCTGTTGCACCAGAAGCAGTTTAGTCATGCTGGCCACATGACCTGGAAACCTGTCTGTGGACAAACGCCGGCTCCCTTGCCCTGAAAGCGAGATGAGCACCGCAAACCCATAGTCACCTATGACTGGACTTAACCATCCAGGGGTCCTTTACCTTTACTTTACCTTTACATTCTCTTGTTGGGGTAGTCAGCACTGCTTTCTTCTGTGTTCTCATTGGCTGAGCCACCCAGTCCTACCACTAGACAGTTAAGGGACCACCACATATTATACTGCAGTGGGTGGGTGTGACAATAGTATTGATTTCTTTGTTCTTGCTATCTTTAGCTTCTTTTGCCTACACTGTCATACAATTCTCCTGGCTGGGTGGAATATGTGCTTTAATTTATTTACTTGCAATATTATGCCTTGTCTTTCTGACTCACAGCAGGCCCCCGGGGCGAATGGCAATAAGTGAAAATGGATAAATAATAACACAATAATAAGATTTTTTCATAAGGCAGAAGAGACTTAACAGAAGATCTAGGGAACAACAACAGGAATTAGATGTTGTTGCTGGTGGTCGTTGTATTTCAATTGCTGCTCTTGGAAGATTCCACAGATACCACGGGGGAGAATAATTCCCACTTCTAAGTATGCTACCTAGAAATCGAGGCTCTGGTAGTACCAGATGGTTTAGTCCCTGGGAGGGTGGGGTGGAGTATCTCCTCACATGGCCAGCCAGCCAGAATGATCACAGGAGGGACTGGTGGAGATGAAAACAATGGAAAATTGTCACCCGCCCTGTGGAACACCCTCCCACCAGATGTCAAAGAGAACAACAACTACCAGACTTTTAGAAGACATTTGAAGGCAGCCCTGTTTAGGGAAGCTTTTAATGTTTGATGCATTACTGTATTTTAATATTTTGTTGGAAGCCACCCAGAGTGGCTGGGGAAGGCCAGCCAGATGGGCGGGGTATAAATTTATTATTATTATTATTATTATTATTATTATTATTATTATTATTATTATTATCTCCTCCTGATGGCGGGTTTGTCATTGTTCTATTTTGCTTTTGTACAGTCACATCAAGGTGCTGTATCATGGATTCTTGTAAATAAAGAGTTCATGGACTCTTTGCTATTCCAGATTTTAGCCACTGCTATACATTGACATATACTTGTTTGTTCCATTGCCACAGATGGAACTCTCAATGTGTACGAAATATGTAGTGCTGCCTGAAGCAGATGATGTCCTCCTGCCTTTACAAATGTAATCCCTGATGGTCAGGTGGACGGCCAAGTCTATCTATTTCCAGTTAGTGTCACTTAGCAAGTGTTCATTCAAAAGTCCATTGCCACAGTAATTTGGTATTTTATTTTATTTATATAAAAGGTTGTGCAAAAATTAACATGCACACACAGTGATTGTGCGGGTGGAATGTATTCTTTGTCTACTTCTTACCCCTTCTCTTTGTGGGATGTGAAACACATAGCAGTCAAGTAAAGCATTACTAGAATGGACATGCTAGGGGGTGCTTTGTACCAGCCAGGAGAAAACTTCCTGTTTCCTCCTGAGCTGGGACAAACTTCCTCTGCATGTGACTAGATGTGGGTGTGGCCTAATCTGGGTAGGGGAGCACACCTCTTTCTTTTGCTCCTTTTCTCCATTTTGCTTTTTTACGTGTTAGCAGAAATGACTGCGTGTCTGCAGTCATTTGGGACTAACTCGCTTATGGGATAGTTCCACATGTATATATACTTTTGTAACCTAAGTCTGCCTTCAAGGATCCAACTGTGAACTGAATGAATGTGAGTAAAATTTTGATTTTAATAAGATTGTCGTGTCTATTCTTTTAAAGAGGGACAAGAAGGGATCTTACCAGGAATCTTATATAGAGATTCAGATGAACCTGCAACAAGCAAACCACTGTGCGTTTAAAGGGGAATGTTTAAACTCTGCTAAGATATAGAACTTGCTAATGCAAGTTCAGAACAATATCATTAAACAATATATCCTCTCCTGCCTCCCTGAACATCCCCACACTCTTCCCATTTCCTCTTCCACCACATAATTTGGAGGCACAATTTCTATTAAAACTTATGGAGTTGCATGAATATGAGAGAGGCCTGTTTATAATTTTTACCCTTTCTATTTCGTTCTGACTGGCATGCACTGTTTCCTGCTGTAGCAACCAACTTCTAATTAATCGTGGTTGATTCCAACCATATAAAAGTCCCAAAGGCAGACTTTGACACGTGGAAATGCAATCGTTCCAGACTTCCTGATGATTTTATTTTTTCACAGTTTTGTTTAAAGTTTGGGTAGGCTTTGATGTACAGTTTCCTATTTTCCTATTTCCTACACCATCCAAGGAGCCACTCTCATGCTCCTTGATTTGATGCTACATGAAACACAAAGCCACAGAGAATTAGACCAAGTGAAAAATCCCCATCGGGCTGGGCGATAACAATTTCAGCTACTTCATCAAGAATTTTCAGATGCCCAAGAGGAAGAATGGATTATGAGCCATCAAAGAGCTTTAGAGCCCACAACCTTCTAGGCTTTATCACTTGTAGCTTAATTGCTGGGCTTAAGTTTATAGTGCCAGCAAAAAGATTCACCTGGTAACATTTCTGACAGTATTTTCTATGAGTGCTTCATAGAGTTCCTGGCAATTTGGGCTGCAATCCTGTGCTCAACTAGGAGTAAGCTCCATCGAACTTCCTTCTGAATAGGCACCTATAAGAGTGCAACCTTAGTCTATTTTAAGAGAAGACAAGTTTGCACTCTTGTTATCTCAAAAGAAGAGGAAAATATGCACTCTCCACATTTAAACCAGTGTGTCGGATTAATATTTGCAGAAAATAGAATGTCAAATTCTAAACTAATATGAAACCCAAAGAGTGGGAGCTCAGATGCCAGTGATGGCAACCAAGTAATAAAGTCAATATCTTTTTGACTCTCCTTGTGGCTAGCATGTGCTCCAACATGTTTATTGTTCCTCTTGAATCATCCGCTCTCGTCCCAGAGAACAAGATGCTAGAATAAGTGGGCCTTTTGGTCTGGTTGAGCTGGGCTTGTCCTTTGCAGTCTGAAAGCAAGGGGCTGAAAAGCCCCTGTTGTGATAATCCTTGGAATTTAATGCCAGAGATATTATGCTTTACTATCCCTCAACAGTAGAGTATTGGAGAAGAGTTGAAAGCATTTTGAAAGGCTGCTTGTTGCGGTTTTGTAGTAGGTACATTCATTCGATTGTCACCTCCCCCACCAGAAAAACCCCCTGCATGACTAGAGGTGACAGCAGGACAAACCATGCTTTTCTCAAACCACTGTTTCTCAAACCACTGTTGGCTCTCTTTTAAAAAATAAACAACGGTCTGTTTCCAGTCCAACTTTTCTTTTCCGTTGGAAAATTGTCAATTACCATTCAATTTAGAATCAAGATGGTTTTTAACTCCCTGCAACCTGTATAACAGACCTTGCCTCCATCATCCAAAATTTCTGCAAAGCCTGAACGTAAACCTATTCACTATCCCATTACAATTTTCAGCTCATACATATTTACCAGCCTGAATTTTCCCCAAGTTGTTGCACCTTCCTAAGTTTCATTCAAATGTGCCAACCAGATCTGTATATGAATGTGGCATTTGTGTAGGATTGTGTTCCTAGGATCTGACGTATGCTTTAAATACCTCCAGCCACACCATCCTCTGCATGAAATTATGGGCATATGGAATATCTAGCAGCACATTAACTTCTTGGAAACAGTATCCACAGAAGAACCGTGCATCACGGGGAAGGAGGAGTAATCAAGTTTGAGTCAGAATGCTATATATTCTGGGTAGAGAGACCAGATTGCATTAAACCACTTTCAGTATACTTTAGTAATGAAATGAATTGTCCTGTGCATGAAGTATATTGCTTTTATTCAAGCAAAGCAGCATCGTGTGTTGGCAAGAAAAGATGGACACATTCACTAGGTACTGCCTGAAAGTCACATTTTACATTGCATTGTATGTCATGGGAGTGTGTTACAAGTCAAGATACAAATGGGGAAGAATTATTAGATTATTAGTGCATATGTGTGGCTGACCGTGTGCAGGGTGTTCCCTGAGACATATTGCAGGTTACTCAGAAAGGTGCTTCAGGGCTGCTTTTCGGTGAAGTCTGGTCTACCCAGTCATTGGTAGTAGCAACCAATGACTCTGTCATTTTAGATTTTGGACAGGTTTTTATTTGTTTTTTTTTAAATGTAAATTTAAATTCAGTTCTCCAAATTTCAACATCAGTTTGCAAATTCTTTTTTTATATATATTTCTGCAAGCAATTTCTTCTAACATAATTCATTTTGTATATTATTTTCAGTAATATTTCTGGGCACACTTTTCATTTTTGCATGCATTACTTGGTTGTAGGGCCATATTGCAAAATTTGGAGGTGTGAATTTTGAAGGTTGACTGTGTCTAGGTTTATATATGATTGCAATTCAGCTAGATTCTCTTCTAAATGCAATTGAATCAAATTTATTCCCTGTACCTAGAAGGAAGGCTTTCCCTCATCATATTGCTGTCTCCAGGGGAGTATCCCTACCCCCACCCCCATTTCAGAAGTGTATCATAGCAGTTATGGGAAAAAGTAATAGCTTGTTGTTCTGTGTACTCTTTTTTAAAAAAAATAATTACTATTATTATTCATCTCAAACACCTAGCCAGATCAAGTATTATCCTATAAAATAAACAGACATGCAAATCAAAACAATTAAAAAATGCTTACACACATATATATTGGGTGAAACTACGTTTAAATAAAATATAAACCCTCTTTGATTTAAATTCTTCTGCCATAAATTATTTACTACGGTTGCCCAATGTCCAATTATAGACTGGGTTTTTAAGGCTGCCTTTAAAGCAAAGCTGACATGCAATCTGTTTCACTATTCTTAGTAAACCTCACATTTTAACAATCGCTTCTTTTTGTGCTAATTGCAATTTATTATATAATGTACATGGTTTTATAGCAGTAACTGATACAAGACAACTGCAATTTCAGTTACTGAATCTTTAATATGTGTCAGAAGCGAAACAGAGGGAAAAATCAGCAACACGTAAGTGGACTTACTTTTTGCTGTAAGGGGTTTCAAACAATGCTTCCACACATCAGTAAAAATCTCATTTTAACACTGAAGCAAAACCAGCACATAACATTGTCATCAGTGCAGTCCTAAGGATGCTTACTAAGGAATAAGCCCCTTTGAAGTTAACGGCACCTGCTTCTGAGTTATACAGGCTTACGATTGCTCTGTAGGCCTATAAACTTTTAAAGACATATATGCATAAAAATATACTTAATGTCTGGCGATGATGGAGCTCATTCGGATTTAAATCCACCATTGCTTTACATCACAAATTGGAAGATCATGCATTACTTACTACATATATTTGTGAGTTATCTACTGTTGTCCTGCCAACAAGTGAGGATAGAGCCCTTGATCTATTAATCCAGGAAGTTCACATTTTCTGAAACAGAGAGCTTTCGGTAACATCCTCACATGGTACGTTCAACGTCTAAGCAAATGTTCCAGGCAAAAAGTGTAATCTGGCCTGTTAAACTGATATGACGTTAAGCACTGCATGAGGGTGCCAAATTGGCAAGTGAGATGAGTAAATTTCATCATGGAAATTAGCTCTCTGGAAGTTTGTGAATTTTTATTAAATGTCAATGTGAATGTACTACGGGTGTGATACAACCCTTTCCCCATTCCTTCCCCACATCTAAATAGTGTAGTAGATGACTGAGTAGTCAGGGGCTCCCTTCCTCCTCCCTCAGAAGGAGCCATGAGATCTGTGCTGGAAGGCTTGGAGAGAGGGAACCAGAATTGATGCCCTCACTGGCACAAATTCAATATCATCCTCATATCATTCTAACTAATTTGTCATAGCAACTATGTGAAACTTCCCCACTTGGCATCAGAATCTGACTGATTTGGTTAGTTGTTTTTTTTTTTTTAAGAACTCTGATTCATCTCCAAATGAAAACCCTTAGAAAGCAGTAGGTTTGTGTTTTGTTTTTGTTTTTTTGGCCTGCAGAAGGGATAACAGGATCTGTTTGGATAATTGCTACAGTCCAGTGCAATACACAAATATAATACTAGAGGAGCTGCACTTCGGCACTTCATTTGCCTTTGCAATGAAGGAGGACATTAAAATGGAAACGTCTTTCTGAGTACCGGATGCCAACACCTTGTACTCACACATGACTAGCAGGATTTATTTCATCACCAGGCGCTGCGCCATTTGAACCTTGAGACAAAACCCAGCAACTCATTATAAGGCTTTGTGCTGCTGGTTATGAGGTACTTAGAAATGGAACGAGATTGCAGATATGGGGGGGGGGGTGTTTTAGTTTTAGTTTCGTTGTCACAGGTCTAAACCGAGAAGCCAAGCAACGTGCCTATGAGTTCTATAGATACATGGCCATCAGTGAGCCTTCCAAGAAGAATCATCAAGGAGCAAATGTGTGGGTCTCAGTGGTTCCCATCAAGGAGAAGGTTCCAGACAAGGATGTTGTTGTTGTTTAGTTGTTTAGTCGTGTCCGACTCTTCGTGACCCCATGGACCAGAGCACGCCAGGCACTCCTGTCTTCCACTGCCTCCCGCAGTTTGGTCAAACTCATGCTGGTAGCTTCGAGAACACTGTCCAACCATCTCGTCCTCTGTCGTCCCCTTCTCCTTGTGCCCTCCATCTTTCCCAACATCAGGGTCTTTTCCAGGAAGTCTTCTTTTCTCATGAGGTGGCCAAAGTATTGAAGCCTCAGCTTCACGATCTGTCCTTCCAGTGAGCACTCAGGGCTGATTTCCTTCAGAATGGATAGGTTTGATCTTCTTGCAGTCTATAAGAATCTCCAGAGTCTCCTCCAACACCATAATTCAAAAGCATCAACTCTTCGGCGATCAGACAAGGATATTGCCCCACAAACTCCTTGGTAGCTCAGCTCAGCTGGTTTTCACATATGGCTTAAACTAGTGATGGATCTGAAGGTTACCTGAGCATAGCTTAAAATAAGACTGAATTTATAGTGCTTGTATCAGCATGAAGTAACATCTTCTCCAGCTTGGATTAAAATCCAAGCCAGAGAACTGTAGCCCTCCCTAAGCCCCTGAATTCTACCCATTCTACCTCCCAGCTCTCTCCATGCCACTTGCTCCTTCTTGCATTCTCACCCCACTTTTTTTGCAGCTCCCGCAGAAAAGGAAGGGAAAGAGCTCACTCTCTTCCCCTATATCCTCTGTAATGTATGACACACTGCTGTGGTTTGCTGTCAAGGCCAATAAACCTTAGCATCACCAGCTTGAATTCAAGGACGTTCATCTGTGGGTGCAGCTTGAGCCATGCTCACAAAGAGATTTTTATTTTATTTTTTAGTATGGATTATCTGTTGTCACTGTGTTATCACATGATTAGCAGGTGGGAGGTCCCAACCTTTTGTGAAAATGGTCCATAGCATGAAGAGACCAGGATCTGGCTCATGCATTCATGGTTACTTAACTTACAGTGAATAAAGCTGGGAGCATCTTCAATCTATTCCCTCTCCTGAGAGTTGTTCTTATGCTCCCATGTTGCCTTTGACCCATGCGATGGTCATAAGCAAAGAGATGGAGTCAGTACTAACCGTGATCTGATTCCAAAACACAGTCCCACCACCTCCAATGTTTTTGTTGTTGTTATTTTTATCTCTGTCCTGCCCCACCCCCCATACTTTCTGATTTCTGTAGCCTGCAGCTGGGTCTTTAAAAATGGGTATTATTTTTTTCCACCCAGCACTGGCAAAGAGTAAATACCAAAGTCAAAATCTGCAATGATGAAAGAATAAGGTAGACAATCTCTGTGTAGGAAAAGTGTGTGCATATGAATGTTTATTTTGCAGCAACTATATGGATTGGATCAATTTTCAGTGAAGTAGATATATTAACTTATTTGGGTCCAGGAAATAAAGCCTGAAAATTATATCCTTGTTCTTTGGCACTTGTGGGATATTTTTTTCTCCCACCAGACCTCGCAGTCCCTAGCAATATTATTCATCTGGTAGTGAAATAGCTTAAGATATCTGTGCACAAGCTAGATGATATACATGATACATCCTGATGTTTTCTCCATGTGGAAAAAAACCACCCAGCTTTTCCTCACGAAGTGTAAAATCTGATTGAGATTGGGATGAAGTCTTTTGTAAAAAGAGAAATAGAGATCTGTTTGCTTAAGAGCACTCTAATCTCAGCTTGTTTGAGGTCTGTGTGAGCTGTTGATTATCTTTCTAGGAATTTTGTAGCAGCATTTTCTGCTGAGCACATGTAAGCACTCAGGGATCCACCTCACCGACAGAATCTGTCTATACCCAACTTGACAGAGGTCCTTTGAGGATGCTGGATTTGGCTCAGGTCTTCTTAGCCCTAACTTCTTAGCCATTTCATTTTGGGAGCAGACTTTGATGCAATTGGCAAGTATGCTAGCCCCTTCGGTAGAGATTAATTTTACCAAATTTCATAAGGGTAGAAGGAGGTGCCTCTAACGTTGACCTTGGCCCAGTCACTCTAAAACAGTCTTGACCTATTTGAAGATTTAGGGTTGAATCCCCAAAAGCCAATGCAGTCGCATAATGACTTTCATACAGTAAAATTCCCTCTTCCTCTCCTCTCCCCACGTGCCAGGGGGCAGGGGGACACACAGGGGGAGAAGGACAGAAGGCCCCATTGCATGAGTGCAAGTAAGTCCCTTAGCATAATGTTTTTGCTGATACATCCCAGACTGTGCTTGCCACCTCTTGGAGGAATGGTGAGATGTAAATGTAATCAACAAATAAATAAACATGACCCAGTACCATACTATCCAACATTTCCAACCCAAATCTGGGACACACACCATGCCACTCTTACTGCAACACTACCACCCCCTACCTACTGCCACTGGCTCGCCGCCACTATGGCGAGGCCTTAATTGAGGCCCACCAAAAGCCAGGACAGTACTTCCGGCCATACAGCCTGGCTTCCTGAAGTATGTCAGTGACCGCAGAGGACTTCAGCCAGTGTGGTGTAGTGGTTAAGAGCGGTAGACTGGTGAACTGGGTTTGTGTCTCCGCTCCTCCACATGCAGCTGCTGGGTGACCTTGGGCTAGTCACACTTCTTTGAAGTCTCTCAGCCTCACTCACCTCACAGAGTGTTTGTTGTGGGGGAGGAAGGGAAAGGGGATTGTTAGCCGCTTTGAGACACTTTCAGGGGAGTGAAAGGTGGGATATCAAATCCAAAGTCATCTTCTTCTTCAGGGATGGTGCCATGGAACCATGAACTTGTGGGCAGAGAAAAGGACTATTTGGATTGTGGCTGGCTATGAGGGAATCACACTTTTGGGGTTGTTGCTCATTACTGTTTCATAGTGATAAAGTGGGATATCAAATCCAAACTCTTCTCTTCTTCAGCCTTGTGGTGGCGGCGGCAGAGTCAGGACATCCACAGTTTGAAACAGGAGCTGGGGCGGCTTCCGTTAACCTGGGATTTCCTGCTCAAATCAGGACAGTTGGCAGGTATGCAATACAAGTTACTTCACCATATATAATAAACATGGTGTCTAACCATATAGGCTAGAAATACAGGGGGTACCTTGTTTTATTGCATTTTGCAGTACAGTCATACCTCAGGTTACAGTTGCTTCAGGTTGTGCATTTTCAGGTTGTGCACCGCGCCGAACCTGGAAGTACCAGAACGGGTTACTTCCGGGTTTTGGTCTCGCGCCTGCACAAAAACACTAAATTGCGCTTTGTGCATGCGCAGAAGCGCCGAAATGCAACCCACGCATGCGCAGACGTGGTGCTGCGGGTTGCAAACATGCCTCCCGCACGGATCACATTTGCAACCCGAGCGTCCACTGTATTCAGTTTCACATATATTGCTCCTTATGAGGATGCAGGTGTACTTCCAGGTGAAGACAGTCCCCACCTCCCACACCAACACGACCCCTCTTCTGGCCAGGGGAGTGGAGCTGGCTAGGTGTGGAGATGGGTTTCCTCTCTCCCACCCCAGCAGCAGGGGGCCCTGGCTTAGTAGACTGCAGTAACATGACTTTATATGCACTGGGAAACGAAACAGCAACCTCAAAAATGTGTGGCTCTCTTAATTGCGATATTTGTCTTATTGAGGTGGTCTGGAACCGAACCCGCAATATCTCCCAGGTATGCCTGTACATAGTTGGAACTGGAAGTATAGTTAAAAAGACCTGAAGAATGTAACGATAAAGTTCTGAAACACAAAATGACGGGGGGAGGACACAATCTCTTTCCCAAATGGTCTTATTCTTGTACATGAATGATTTTATATTTCAAGGAAAGAACTATTCCCCCTCTCCCAGCCCTGTGTAACTAAATTTGAAATAAGGATAACCTATATAACTTTTGCGCTCTCTCTCTCCAGAAGCAATCGTTATTAAAAACAGCAGCTGAAGCAAAGCTCACAATATTATGCTTCCTCTTGAAATGTTGCTAAGGAGCGGGAAAATATATGGGAGCAACATGAGAAAGCTGACATTCATCATTCTGATCTTAGGGAAAAGAGAGGCCTTGCACAGATGATACATGTCAGCGGGATGGCATCCATTCTATTTCTCACACTTGTCCCCTCCCTTTGAATTTTATTTCTGTGTTTTGTTGTTTCATCTTGGAGGATAAGGCTCTCAATGGCTAGTGGCCACAATGACTGTTCTACGACAATTGTCAGAGAACCATGGGAATAGCAGGGACTAGATGGGTCATTGGCAAGATCCAGCAAGCTCTGCTTAAGTCCTTATTGTGATGTCCCTGCAAGGAGCGTGGCAAAAACCTCAGAAAATCAGAGTCGGAATTGTATAAAACAATGTAAATAAAATGTGATTCCTTGGACTTTGTAGCTTGTTGCTTTCTCCTTTGCTATTTTTTTAATCCTTTGAGTTTCATGAATTCCTGACTCATGGTATGCTGAGCACAACTAAAGCACTTCTTTAAGCACCAGATAAATCTTCCTGTTCGGTACAAATATAATCTTAGAGGCATCCTAAATGGACAACAGATGCCCACGGAGCAGCTTATAAGCAAGAAAACCACTTTGATAAATAACTATATATATATATATATATATATATATATATATATATATATATATATATAAAATGCATTCTGGCAGCATATATCCCCCTTTCCCCCTGTAATTGTAGTCTTTTATCAGGCATAGGCAAACTCAGCCCTCCAGCTGTTTTGGGACTACAACTCCCATCATCCATGACCACTGGTCCTGTTAGCTAGAGATGATGGGAGTTGTAGTCCCAAAACAGCTGGAGGGCTGAGTTTGCCTATGCCTGCTTTTACACCATTTTATGAACTCTTCAGGGCATGCAGATGTCGGGATGGAAATATTTTTTAACAGGTCAGCCACTGTGAGAATAGGACGCTGGACTTGATAGGCCTCTGGCCTAACTCAGCAGGCTTGTCTTATATCCATAAGAGCAAATTCCATAGTTTATGTTGGCTATCGTCTTGTTGGCTATTTTTCTGAGTCATGCAGAGTGATACAGTGGTTTCATCCTCAAAGTGATGAAGCAGACTCCACACACAAGACCTTGAAGATGACTCTTTACTTGCAGGATGGCAACTATTACAAGCAGTAGTATAGATGTATCAAGTCCAATGCAATGTGTTTCTTTCCCTTGAGCCCAAGAGAGGGTCTTCTTGCTTCTAAAACTCCTTCGAAGCAGTCCATAAATGATAGCTTATTGGTGCTCACCAAGGACAGTGTTATTGGTGTTTTCACACTCAGCAAAACAGCAGCAAAACAACCAGCCAACTCACATCCCTCCTATCACTACCTAACACACACACACACACACACACACACTTTTAAAGGGAGTTCACAGATTGACAAGGCATTGATTCAGCATTTCTGTGACCTTAAAGGTAAAGGGACCACTGGCCATTAGGTCCAGTCGTGACCGGCTCTGGGGTTGCGGAGCTCATCTCGCTTTATTGGCCGAGGAAGCTGGCGTACAGCTTCCTCATCATGTGGCCAGCATGACTAAGCCGCTTCTGGTGAACCAGAGCAGCGTACGGAAACGCCGTTTACCTTCCCGCCGGAGCAGTACCTATTTATCTACTTGCACTCTGATGTGCTTTCGAACTGCTAGGTTGGCAGGAGCAGGGACTGTGTAACGGGGGCTCACCCTGTCGTGAGGATTCGAACCGCCGACCTTCTGATCGGCAAGTCCTAGGCTCTATGGTTTAACCCACAGTGGCACTCACATCGCTTATCTGTGACCTTAACTGGAGTCATAAGATTTTGCAGCTATGACATGACATGACATAGGTTTTCTTTACCCCAGTACAATTTATTATTTGTAAAATATAAATGCCGTAAAAATACTAACAGTTCAGCTATTAACTGAATGAAGAAGTACTTTCTTCTGTCTATTGAATCTTCCAACATTCAGCTTCAGAAGGGGGCGCTCTGTCCCCATCAACTGGTATTGGCATTTCACCACAGGCATCAAGTGACAGGAGATCACGATTTTCAGCAAATTCCAAGGTCATCCGATTCACTTGAAAACAGTGCCAAACTGTAGAACTTGTGCTGGCGATTGGTGCCACTTTTTAGGGAATCAGACAATGTTGGATTTTTGGCAAAATCTTGACCCTGAAGGGTAGGGCGCCGAAGGCTCATTTTGTGGGACACTGTGAAACAGGGAGCTTTGAGTGCTAAACCTTGTAGGAGGCCGTGTCCTGGCATCTTGCGCCACTTTGGGGTGAATTGGACGACATCAGATTTAGGGCTAAATCTTGACACCCGTGGGTTAGGGTGTCGAAGGGACATTTTTCGGGGCACTCTGAAATGTGAAGTTTTGACAAACCTTGGAGGGGGCTTGTGCCGGTGTTTGGATCTGCTTTTGTCTGAATTGAACAATGTCATTTTTTGTTAAATCTTGATGTCGCGGATTAGGACGCCGAGGGGATCATTTTGTGGGGCGCTGTGAAATGTGTTGTTTTAACCGCCCAACATTGCAATGGGACTTGTGCTGACGTTTGCAGATGCTTTGGAGTGAATCAGATGATGTCAGAGTTAAGTGACAACTCATCAGAGGCAGGCCTGCAAATGGCAACAAAATATCCGTACAAGGAAAGGGAACAGGTTCGCTCAAGTGTGTTGGAAGTAGAAAAACTGTTTGAAATGAAGTGAGAGATGCAGTTTACTTGCCCGAATTAACAGACAGTTTGCTGAGTGTGCCAACCCTGACCAAGCATGGTTTTAACATAAATTTGAATCACAACAAATCTACACTTGCCAAAGATGGTGTTTTGTATACACAAGATTTTGAAAATAATGGATCTGTTGGGGGGGGGCGTTGTGTGCTTTGCTCCAGAATCAGAATTATAGCAGACCTGCTAAAAAAATGGTTTGGTGAGAGGAAAGGAAAGGAAACCTTGTAAATTGACCTGAATAGTGAAATAGCCCAGGTGGGGCTCCATAGCTTGGGAAGCAGGTGTGTGATGCCTCAGCTGGAGTAGGCTCAGGTAGGGTCAGACGCCTCGTAAAGCCCAGAGGAAATAACAGGAAGACCCTGCGTCCTGGCCAGGCCTGAAATCCAATATTTATTTATTGCTTTATATACAGTGGTACCTTGGTTCCTGAATGGCCGAATGGCTTGGCTCCCATTCAAATAGGCACCTGAATACTGCAAACCCGGAAGTAAGTGTTCTGGTTTGCAAACATTTTTCGGAAGCTGAATACCTGACTCTTGGAACGGATTAAGTTCGAGAACCAAGGTACCACTGTACTACTTTTTTATCCAATGAGCTCAATGTGGAGTAGATGGTTCCCCTCCCTCATTATTTAATGGCCACAACAACCCTGTAAGGTAGGTTTGGGCTGAGAGGCAGTGACTAGCCCAAAGCCATCCAATGGATTTGAATCCAGGTCTCCCAGGTTCTAGTCAAACACTCTAACCACTATGCCACACTGGCTTTCAGTGTTGATTAACTTTCACTTACAACAGTTGACCATCCATTGGTATTCAATCTTTGTTCTTGGTGTTGGTGCCGGTAGGTATGGAATTCTGAAGTATTCCCGATCAATTGGCCCTTCATCTGAATGTGGCACCATGTAGCTTTTTAGATTCAGGTAACTCTTGTTTGACAAACCTTGGCACAACATGGAAGAGAAGGTGATGTCAATGTGCTTTTGCAGTGGTTTCTCCTAATGAGTGTTTTAATTAAAAGTCTGGCCTTGATCAGCAGATACTTGAAAAGTGAGTCAAGTGATGTAATTATTATGAGCATGAAAAGCATTTCCTTCTTAGAATAATTACCAACATATGTGTGATAAGGTATTTCTTCCCCTCCCCCAGCTCCCAATAAATATGCTAAAGGAATTAGGAAATTAAGCCAGTGAGGTAGGGGGGGGGGGGAGGGAAAGAAAGAACAGGGGAGGGAGCAAATCTAACTTATCAATGCTATATTTTCAAGACATCCTAGGGAAATGGTATTTTAAAGTATGATGGTCAAAGTTTTGATCAAAAGGGGGTGGGTTGATTTTGTTGTACAGTGTTCTGCCATTTTCCTGGCTGTTGGCTGTGCTGGCAAGGGATGATGGGAGTTGGAGCTCAGTTCCCCATCCCTGAAAGAGGGGTTTAAAAGCACACAAACAGATCAGGGGCGGGGGGGGGGGGGATTATACATTGAAATAAATGAAATAAAGCCTAAAAAAAAAACCCGGCCACAACCATCTACTTACTTTCCCCGCACACCAGAAAGCATTTTTCTTTGAGACACCAACATTAAGCTAAAGATCAAGAGCAAAGCATAAAAGACACTATTGTTTACAGTGTTTCTGAGAATGGCATTTGATTTAACCTTAGCAATGTCAAGTAAGTTGAGAGCTCATTTACCCATTGCCATTTAGAATTTGTAGCACAATCTGTAAACAACACTTTTCTGCCTGTCTTATTTGTCTGTATTGTAAACCCTTACATCACTGAAAACAGCTGTAGAATAGGTGATTACTTTTTTAAAAAATCCTCTTTGCCCTTGATATCTGCCTTTCTTTGCAATGATCACTGGGGACTTCCATTTTGAACCTGAGCAATAATATCTGCTCACCTGGGGCTACGGGGAGGTGTGGCATTTGCTGCATGGCATGGCCGCAGCGGGTTTTGGGAGGCCATCATCCTCCTGCATGGGACATGGGTGGCGCTGTGGGTAAAACCTCAGCGCCTAGGACTTGCCGATCGCTTGGTCGGCGGTTCGAATCCCCGCGGCGGGGTGCACTCCCGTCGTTCCGTCCCAGTGGCTGTCAACCTAGCAGTTCGAAAGCACCCCCGGGTGCAAGTAGATAAATAGGGACCGCTTACCAGCGGGAAGGTAAACGGCGTTCCGTGTGCTGCGCTGGCTCGCCAGATGCAGCTTGTCACGCTGGCCACGTGACCCAGAAGTGTCTGCGGACAGCGCTGGCTCCCGGCCTATAGAGTGAGATGAGCGCACAACCCTAGAGTCTGGCAAGACTGGCCCGTACGGGCAGGGGTACCTTTACCTTTACCTTTACCATCCTCCTGCACAGCCAGTGGAGGGTATGGCTACCTGCTGCCACCCACTTCCGTCTGTGCTGGACCTTCCAATGTGGGTCAGGCCTCTTCCACTGGGCCAATTAATGATATCAGCAAGACAAAGGAGATGGTGTTGGACTTTCGGAGGAAGAGAGGAGAACTAGCCCCATTGTACACTGGGGGGGGGGGGGCTGTGTGGAGAGAGTCTCTTCCTTTAAATTCCTAGGACTTTATCTCAGTGAAAACCTTACTTGGAAAATCAATACAACCCAGGTGGCTAAGAAAGCCCAACAGAGACTCCATCTCCTCAGAGTATTGTGGAAGAACAATGTCAATCAACATTTGATGATCTCCTTCTACCCCTCAACAATAGAAAGTATCCTTTCATACTGCGGTGTGGTACGCTGGTTTGACATCATCTGATAGGAAGTGTCTACAGAGGATGGTGAATACAGCACAAGATATTATGGGCTGTCCCATAAATCCGCTGGATGAAATAGCGGAAGAACGTTGCGCCAGGAGAGTGAGGAAAATTCTCAGGGTTGATTCACACCCTGGCTGGCACTTTTTTGATCTCCTGTCCTCAGGCAGAAGATATAGAAGCATGATTAGTCACACCAACAGGGTAAAAAACAGCTTCTATTTGTGAGCTGTTAGGCGCTGAATGAAAAGATAACACAGGGCAACTGACTTTTGGGTTTGGTGGGTGTGCACCAGTAAACAAGGGGAATTAAAACTAAGAGAGCTGAGAGGGGGGTACTCGTGTGATCTCACTGTATACAA
This sequence comes from Podarcis tiliguerta, assembly GCF_965153285.1. Lineage (NCBI taxonomy): Eukaryota > Metazoa > Chordata > Lepidosauria > Squamata > Lacertidae > Podarcis > Podarcis tiliguerta. The sequence continues at coordinate 76,898,805 of NC_139539.1, forward strand.
GCTGTACAAGTGACAATAAAGTATTTCAATTTCAAATGAGGTCAGAGAATGTGCCCTGCCAACCCATGGCCTATTTAAGGGGTCTGATTTCAAAACATGGGCTCTCTATCAAAGCAAAATTAAAAATATTCTTAGCAAAGCCACACACCATCTTAGTGGTCACTCAAAGTTTCATGTGCTTGTTCACGGTCCTATTTTAATATTCTTTAGGCACTATTTTTAGAGATACTTTGAATTCAGTGCATGATCCCAGCTAATCAGGTAACACAATCACATGCAGGTGACAGAATCACATGCATTTAAAAAATAAATTTAAAATCATGGGCCGTTCATATGTGAGATCTCATGGGGAGAGCTTACCTTTTGTGGGGGGGGGGCATGTTTCTCCCATGCAGATATGCCCCCAGTGTGTGAACAGAATGGGGCTGGGGCTGGCAGTGAACACATTGATGGGGGAAAGCAGCATTCACAATCCTACTCATTCTCCACTCTTTATAAATCATGTTAAATCAGCAATGCCTGAATAAGGCTAATATCTATGGGATATGTAGATCCAGGCTATGAAGAAGTCTGAGATTATATATATATATATATATATATATATATATATATATATATTTTGCACCTTGCTTGAATCTGGCCCAGAAGCTAATTCACGACGGGCTTCAAGCTTCCTGGATGACCTCGATTGGAAACATGATGCTGGAAAAGAAGAATTTTGATCTGACCTAGTAGAATTCTTTTTCATCCTGTATCTGATACCTATATTTACAGGGATCATACGTTTATACAGCCAACCAGCCCTTCCCTCCCTAATTGAACCTCTACTTTAATCAAGAAGCTTCCTTCCACGCTGCTGCCATGGTTTTGATTTCTGATTGTTCCACAAGTCAAGTACATGAAACCTCCAGCGAGCTCCCTGTAATTCATATTTAATTGGCATTTCATTCTTGTTTATTTATGTTGCATGACAGGGATATTATTTAAAGAGCCATTCTTTCTCAGGTACTCTGCATGACCTACAATATGGCTTGTGTTCGGCTGTATCCACTCGTAAAGAGGCGAGTCGGTGCCAGTTATGGATGGAATCAGAGAAAGACAACAAACAATGATATCAGTGAAGGAGGTTGTGAGAGGCTCCTGGTGAACTGTTTTGTAGACCAGATTTAATTAAACTAATAACATTAGGTGTTACAGAGTAATCCAGAGGCCTTTTGTGCTAGGCTGGGGAGGGTTGGATTGGGCAGAAGTGTCCTCTGCCTGAGGAGATGGAGGATCCCCCATATTCTCCTGGGACATCACTGCTGGCTGCGCTCTCATCTCCCCTTCCTCCTTCACTATCTCATAACTCATAACTCAAGGTAATTCCTCCTTGAACGGTATAGCCTTTCTTCCTCTCTCCTCCTGAAACTGCTGTAGACAAGGCGGGGCAGCCCCCCTTTTAATGTTGTATTGGGTAGCTGTGTCTCCAACACCAATCCATTAAAGCTGTTTGTGAGATGGGTTGGCCTGCTTGATATTAATGAGCTTCTGTCTTATTTTGTTGATACTTAAGGCTTTCCAATGCAGGAGGGATAGGAAGCCTTGTTGACTTCTTATGATCCAGAGTTCTACTTCACCTGCTACATTTCTGCTTGTTCTGCAGTTCTCTTTTGCTGTTGTTTTGGAAGAGAGGGTAAACACACACAAAACCATCTCAGTACAACCAGCTCAGGATATAGACCCATAGTTACTAAGGGCACAATGTGGACCCAGCCAGGAGGTGAGGACTGGACGTCAACCCTGCTGCCCAAAGACCAGCATTATTTCTTATGTTTAACAGACTGGAATCTGCCTTGTTCTGAGCCAGATCATTTGTCCTTCTACATTGCCTACAATGACTGGCAGCGTGTCTCCAGGATTTTAGGAAGGTTTCTCAACTAGCCCTGTCAGATGTTGAACTGGGACCTTCTGTGTGCAAGCAGATGCCTTCTCACTGAGCTGCAGCCCTTCATCTAAATTGTCACATTAATACTGAATCAATCACAATACTCTGATGGGTGTGTAGTATCATGCCATAGCTCAGTGGCAAAGCATGGGCATGATGTCCAGGACTGGCTGGATGAGGAGGAGTGGTTGGAGCCCCTCAGCCAAGCCAAGAGAGGCTTAGACCCCAGGTCCTGGTGGTGGGACAACGGAGAGGAGGCTGGGGAAGGGACGAGCTGAGAGGTGCTGGAAGCAGGAGATTGGAGCCATCAAGGCGGGGTCAGAAGATGGCCCTGCCAGGACAGGGCTGGAGTGTCTCAGTATGAGCACAGATGCAGACAGGGAGGAATCAGAGGGTACAACTGGTGTCCCACAGCAGGACAGTCTGTTGGGGAGGGCTCCAAGGTCAGAGGCTAGAGGGGAAAGGTGGGGCCAGAGGTCAGTTTCCAGTAATGTCCCAAGCTGAAGGAGTTGAGCCAGGGAGGCCCTGCTGTGTTACTTTCTGTGAATACAAGTCAATTGCATCCGAAGCTTCCAGCCTTTTCCCGACCTGCAGAGACCCAGCATTTCCCAGGCAACCTCATGACACAGAAGGTTCCAGATTCAATCCCCATCATCTCCAGGTAGGGCAGAGGATGTCTCCTGTCTGAAACAGGAAACTGCTTTCAGTCACAGCAGACGAACCTGAGCTAAATGAGCCAATAGTCCGACTGGGTATAAGACAGTTTTCTATGTTCCTAGGTACAGGGTAGCAAATACCGTATTTTTCGCACCATAGGATGCACCGGACAATAGGGCGCACCTTGTTTTAGAGGGGGGAGAACAAGAAAAAAAAATCTCCCCCTCTCTGCCCAGCGCCCCTTCAGCGAAGCGGCAGGAGGCGCTGAGCAGAGAGGGGGAGAATTTTCCCCCTCTTGTTTTCCCGCTCTAAAACAAGGTGCCGTTTAAGGTGCTTTCAGGCGGCTACCTTGGAAGCCTGGAGAGCGAGAGGGGTCGGTGCGCACCGACCCCTCTCGCTCTCCAGGCTTCAGGTTCCTTTTGACCTGCTCTTTGGGGCTGGCGGGGGGAAGCCCACCCCCAGCCCCAAAGAGCAGGTCAGGGAGCAGCGGAAAGGCACAGCGGAGAGGCTCCTGCCATAGCCGCACGTCACCTCTCTAGCCGGGAGAGGGTCGCGGGGGGCTTCTTTAGCCTTCATTTTTGAAAGGGGAAAAGTGCGTCCTATAGAGCAAAAAATACAGTTCTTCTTTCAAAAAGTATGCAAGCTTTTAAAGATGCTTCTAATTTCAAATATAAAGACTTGCTCTGCTTTTATAAAAAGGAAGAAACACCAGAGGTACGGTGCCTTGTGAAAGCATCACCAGCTCCCTACATGACCTCATCAATATTGTAAAGATACGTTTCTTTGTTGAATTCTAGTAAACCTGGGGTCATAACACAAAATGACAGCCTTCAAATGTCTGCTAAGTCATTTGATGATGGGTTATTCGAGCACTGCTACAATGAGTCTAACAACAGCATTGGCGAAGAGAGAAAACACTTTTCTTTTCTTTTCTTTTCCTGGAAGGGCAAGTGAGAAATATTTTATAGAACTGGAATGAAACTCACCTAGCCTGCATGATAGGTAACAGAATAAGCATCTGTGGGTTTGTTGGGAAAAAAAATATTATTATTTGCCTCAGCGATGACACTTTAAACTTCTTTTTCATGTCAGCAATTCAGATAAACTGGATCTGGTTGCAGCTTAAGTCTGAATCTGAATCTGAGAAGATGGTAGATTATTAATTAATTAATTAATTAATTAATTGTTTGAGAAAGCTGTTGGTAGGGAAGGAACAATTGGGTGGGGGTTACCAGATGCTGTGTAATGTGCAACATCAGGTATGAAGTTGGCTTTGTGTTCTTAATCTCTTTTTCTATTAACAGGAAAGGAAATTAAATTTACAACTGTCACGTTCATTTCCAGAGATGCTAGGAGGAGAACAGTTGAGCTAAATGAGATGGCTGTTGGATGGGGAAACCAAATGAAGGAAACTGTCCCAGGTGTTGTATGGCTATATTTGTATGTTGACGGGACCAAAATGAAAGAATCAGAAAATGAGAAGGTGGCTGGTGTGGGAAAAGAGAAATTCCATTCGGAAAACCTACCTAATCTTCATTCTCCAAAGCAACACAACAACCAAAACACAGCCATCCTTCAAGATTTGCATGAATTTTGCACTTCAGTTCTATAGCCAAGTAACTTAAAGAATGGTTGCATCTTATGCACATTTAAGGTGTGCGATTTCAACCTTGTGTCGTTGGGGGCTGGCCAGTTGAAATTGTGCAAATTAGATGCATGTAAAGTTTTTTCCCAGCCCAAAAGGAGCTTTTTCTTGCTTACTACACCAGCACACCAGCACACCAGCAATGGAAGCCTGGAGGTGGTCGCATGAGATGTCACAAGACCTTGTGGGAACTCAAGACGGTCCCACCTGATCTCATGAGAGCATCACAGAGCCGGCATGATGAGACAGCCTGTAAGCAAGGCAAGTAACTTAAAAGCTATTTTTGCACTAGGTTTTCTGGCTCCGAAAAGCTAGGGATGCCTGTGCTGGGGTGGTTCCAAGGGTCTGAATATAAACATTTCTGTGTCTATGTGGAACCCTTTGAAATGGACCCCTGAGTAAAATCCAATCATACTATGTACAAAAATGAAATGCATAAACTAGGCCCAAATGCATATACAGTGGTGCCCCGCAAGACGAATGCCTCGCAAGACGAAAAACTCGCTAGACGAAAGAGTTTTCTGTTTTTTGAGTCGTTCCACAAGACGAATTTCCCTATGGGCTTGCTTCGCAAGACGAAACGTCTTGCAAGTTCTTGCGAGTTTGTTTCCTTTTTCTTAAAGCTGCTAAGCCGCTAAGCCGTTAATAGCCGCTAAGCCGCTAAGCCGCTAATAGCCGTGCTTCGCAAGACGAAAAAACCACAAAATGAAGAGACTTGCCGAACGAATTAATTTCGTCTTGCGAGGAACCACTGTATTAGTGAAAGTAGCAAATAACAAAATAATACCTTATATTATGAACCATTTCTTTTCAAAAACGTACACGTTAAACAAAACTGCATGCAAACACCTGTATATTGGGAGAAACTCACTGTGAATTTTCCTGAGGTCTCTTTTAAAAATGCAAACTGATGTGAAGAACTGAACTTCAGAGAGGAAAATTGAGAAATTGAAATTGACAACTATAAAGATGATAGGCGAAGTTACATCAGTGTTATCAGGATGGAAGCGTAGCATACTACCCTGATAAATGCCCTACTATTTTCATGAAGAAGATGACTTATTTAGCTCATAATAATATTTTTACAGCTTTGTATTATTTTAATTTCTTTTGTCTTTTACTCCTAATCATCTCAGGGTGCTTCTGTTCGCAAATGTAGGAGCATGAGCACATTCATGTGTCTGCAACTGCATAGAGACAGTCCTCTTTCCATGTCAGGCAAAAATATAAGGACTCCAGTCCTGTGTAGAAAGGAAACTATGGCAATTCTTGCAATCTTGACGGCCCTTATTGGAGCTGCTGAAATCATGGCAATTGTTGCTGTCGTGTCAAGTTGTATTTTATTTGTCCTCCAAGGAACACAGTGAGGCAAGGTGAAGGAGTTCTTGGAGAGAAAAGTTTTGAGAGACAGTGCATTGAAAAGAAAAATCCAATTGCACATTTAAATTCAACCGTTTGTACAGATTTTATTTATTTTTTATTAAAACCACTGATTAATGATGAAATAGACTTTGGGTGAACACATGTCAAAGTGGCATGGACTGGGCTAAATCATCCATCCATCTCTGCTCTGCACTTGAAACTGGCACAACAGCACCCAAATCAGTTATGTTGGGTGGACGATACAAACATGTCAACACTTGATAACAGTGATTTGCATGTGAGAATAAGCTATGGCAGATGAACTACCACAGACAGAACTTTCACATCAACACCCTTCTTTCATTTTTGTAAGTGGGTTTTTCTGCCACATCTTCATATCTGGTGTGACTGGTGTTCAGCATGCAATCCTAAATCCAGTAACCCCAGAGCATGCCCCATTGAATTCTATGGGATTTACTTTTGAGTCAACATGTGCAGCACTGCTTATCCACACTTACCGTTCCCCCCATGCTGTCCAGGCACAGGTGTGTGCTTTAAAACTCCATGTCTGAGCACTTTAAAAAAAATAAAATAAAAATAAAATCCTTGCTGCTTTCCCCAGAAAAACCCTCTCTTTAACACTTGAAATGCAACAAATGACAATTTGGACTTTCCACAGGCAAAGAGCTTTAAAGTGTCGACCTGTGTCTAGAAACACAACACAAAAGGAAGTCTGGGTGAGCTATCAGTCACTTCCAAACAGAAATACAGTTGTACCTTGGTTCTCGAACAGAATGCATTTTAGGAGTCAGTTCAACTTCCAGAACTGTTCAAAAACCAAGACATGGCTTCTGATTGGTTGCAGGAGCATCTTGCAGCCAATCGGAAGCTGCAGAAGCCACGCCAGATGTTCGGCTTCCGAAAATCGTTCAAAAACCGGAACATTCACTTCCGGTTTTCGATCATTCGAGAGCCAAAACATACGAGTTCCAAGGTGTTCAGCAACCAAGGTATGACTGTACTCCCCCACTGCCTCATTAATGGCTGTCTGTTTAATCTTTCCATGAACCTCCATGCTGGGATCACCTCCTGCAACCAAGATGTATATCTAGGACCAGTGCTCTTTTCGAAGAAAAACAGGTGTGGGAACTCAGTTGTTACAGTAAGTCACTGAGCGACTCAGGGCAGCCCTGAACAGATGCCAGTTTGACAACAGTCATGTTCACTGCCTGTGAAGGTGCTAAAAACTACAGCAAGCTGTTTCCCTAGCTGGTTTGAGGGTTGCCTCTGGTTCTGGTGCAGGCCAAATAAATGTGCTCCTGCCTCCCTCATTTCTCTTAGATTCAGGTGGGTGGCTAGAGCAGCTCAGAAGGGCCTTCGCGCAACAGTAAAGGCCTGGCTGGAAAGCTTAAAGCCCACCGCCATGAATTGGCTCCACCCCATAGCTTGACCAATCATGGTTAGGAATGGCTAGGAGCTAGGTGGAGTCCTAGATCTAAAAAAGAAGTGTAAACATGTACACACTGGCCAGCTTCTATTTTGACATGTTTTTGGGGGGCTTCTCAGAAGTACGTAAAGGCAGGAAACAGGTGGGGGAAGCGCCATCCCTAAATGGCACCCACCTAAGAGGGGCCAGAATGCTGCTCTAGGGCTGTAACTCATTCAGAACTACTGGGGAGGGGAAATATGGCTTTTCTGGGGAAAAGTGATTCAGTTGTAAGAGTGAAAGTAACCTCCAAATTCTACTCAGGGTGCTGAGGCAGGGAGTGCCTTCCTTCTTGCCAATCTGGGCGAAACTGCCTTAAAAGCATATACTGGGTTCCTGGAGTGCAGATTTGGAAAGTTGTTTGGGGGTACAGCCCCTTCTTCTGGCATCAAGAAGACATTCAGATTCCCATGAAGCCCACATTCAGATTGAGAAAAGGGCACAGTCGCCCGCTGCATCTTAACCAAATATAAGTTATGTATGGGTTTTCTCATATACTCTGAAGTCTCTTTTTAACAAACATTTTTCATTAAATGCAAATGAATCATTGTGGTTGTCACCATCTCAGTGTCTGTGTTAGTCCTCGGAGGCCCTTCTGTTGCTTCTTCTACTTCAGCTCCTTTCAAATCAAGATAATAACCTTACTAAATAGGCCCTAAAAACATATTAGTTAAATATGCATATGATCGGCTTCACATTCAATTAAACATTTCAGTATTCCCCAGGCTTTCAAGTAACTCAACGTTACCTTATGCAACACTGTTAAAACATGCTAGAAACAGTTGCCATCTGTAAAGTAAAACACTACTTGCCATAATAGCATAATTTGAGATGGAGTCCTCTCATGAGACAGATTCCTATGGGATGCTGAAAGACCTATAATCTATTTTTACATATCTAATTGGCTTGGGAGGCATTCCCAAATCATTCATTCCAATCAATGGGATATTGCTAGCCTAAAACGAAGCTGAATGATGCCCTATACAAAATACTTTTGAGTTGGTTTGATTTGATTCTGGTTTAGGGTTATGTGTTTTCCATTTTGAGTATTCCCAGCTGATTGGATTAAAAGAGATCCAAGAGTTTGTGGAATATAATTTCTGCTCACAAAAGTGTAGGATGAAGGTTCCTTGGACTCTACCAACTAGGGGAGGGCAACACTGCCAATGTTGTTTTTCCTTGGGAATGGGCGAATATGCCAATTTCAGTTTCTCTCTATTTCTTAGTTTACCAGCCTTAAATTTGGTTCTCGTTTCTGCATCACTATGCACATTTTCCAAAGACTTCATGAAAAATTAAGTGCAAATTTCTTCTAACATACATGTTTCTGCATGCAATTTTCCCTGATACTGCTGGCGACCATTTTGCATGCATCCCATTGACACATGACTGCTGACATGCAGCTCCTTTGGGACTCAGAAAGGGAAGAATGGGGGCAGAATGGAGAGCGGAACTGGGCAGAATGGGGGGGGGGGCTTATGTACTAATGCACACAGGGGCCAGGAACGGAACCCCCAAGCAAAATTGTTGCTGCCTGTATGCACATTTCTGCAAAACAATTTCCCATAATAGAATGTATTTTGTATGTTATTTTCACTGATATATGCATTTACATGCACAATTGGACCTATTATATGCAAGTATTAGCAGAAAGAACATACAAAAGCATATTATATTAGGAGAAATTGCTTTGCAAAACATAATTTATATATTTTAAAAAAGTATAAATAGCTTGCTCAAAATGAAACAAAAATGCAATATAACTTCAGCAGTTAATGTGTATAACCACCAGTAATTCTGGACATTCACCAGGCCACATGGAGAATGTACTGCACATAATCTGCTGAAGATAGAAGGGAAGTTTGAAAGAACTTTGTGGAGCATCAAAGTTCTAAGCATATTTATTTATCGCCAGCAGTATCAGGAAAATTGCATGCAGAAACATGTATGTTAGAAGAAATTTGCACTTAATTTTTCATGAAGTCTTTGGATGATGGACTCAAGGGCATCCTGATCAAATTTGCAGACGACACCAAACTGGGAGGGGTGGCTAACACCCCAGAAGACAGGATCACACTTCAAAACGACCTTGACAGATTAGAGAACTGGACCAAAACAAACAAGATGAATTTTAACAGGGAGAAATGTAAAGTATTGCACTTGGGCAAAAAAAATGAGAGGCACAAATACAAGATGGGTGACACCTGGCTTGAGAGCAGTACATGTGAAAAGGATCTAGGAGTCTTGGTTGACCACAAACTTGACATGAGCCAACAGTGTGACGCGGCAGCTAAAAAAGCCAATGCAATTCTGGGCTGCATCAATAGGAGTATAGCATCTAGATCAAGGGAAGTTATAGTGCCACTGTATTCTGCTCTGGTCAGACCTCACCTGGAGTACTGTGTCCAGTTCTGGGCACCGCAGTTCAAGAAGGACACTGACAAACTGGAACGTGTCCAGAGGAGGGCAACCAAAATGGTCAAAGGCCTGGAAACGATGCCTTATGAGGAACGGCTAAGGGAGCTGGGCATGTTTAGCCTGGAGAAGAGGAGGTTAAGGGGGGATATGATAGCCATGTTCAAATATATAAAAGGATGTCACATAGAGGAGGGAGAAAGGTTGTTTTCTGCTGCTCCAGAGAAGCGGACACGGAGCAATGGATCCAAACTACAAGAAAGAAGATTCCACCTAAACATTAGGAAGAAGTTTCTGACAGTAAGAGCTGTTCGACAGTGGAATTTGCTGCCAAGGAGTGTGGTGGAGTCTCCTTCTTTGGAGATCTTTAAGCAGAGGCTTGACAACCATATGTCAGGAGTGCTCTGATGGTGTTTCCTGCTTGGCAGGGGGTTGGACTCGATGGCCCTTGTGGTCTCTTCCAACTCTATGATTCTATTCTATGTTTCCTCTCCATTGGATATTCCAGTACTACTTTGCTACTATGAATTCTGGGCTTAACATCCACATGTTTGCTTGTGTGTCTCTACCACATGCAACTAGAGCCTTTGATCTCCACCTGCTTGTGTTTCAAAAAACCTTGACTGCACATGGTCTCTTGGTGCAAAAGTTGCATAATAGGAGACCAGTTCCCCACGTTTCTTGCATTATGCCAATGGGGGGGGGGGGGTCCCTCCCTTTTTGCCAGTCTGGAACTTAGCTATTTGTTGTTAGCTGATCTGGGTAGCGATCTGTTCTCATCAGATAGTGATTTAGTTTCAAAGCAGCCCTTTGCAAGAGCAGAAGCGATTTGAATGTAGCAATTTTCCAGCCTCCTGCTGTTTATGTTTGCATCTGTGCTGCAAATAGTTGGAAGACCTTTGCTGTTTTCTGATCATTTTGATTTATGAGGGCTTGAAGAAATTTGAAAAGGAAATTGGATCTGATTGAGCAGCTGTTGCCAAAATCAATAATAATGATAATGATAACAACAACAGCAGCAAAACCTAACCAGGCCTAGAAAAAAATTGCTACATTATATTGAACTCTCCAAAAATGGCAAAACAGTGTCCAATATACACAAAACGGGCCTAACTATAATAGTCATTTAACCCAAATCACTTTGTTTTATGTAATGGGAGCAGCACTGAAAAGTTTAGATGTTGGTTTAGCCTATGGATTTTCTGAGCTGCCATTTGCACAGACAGGAGGTCTGCATGGATGCCTGTATTTCTACTCAACTACAAAAGCAAAGGATTCAATTGCCACTGTGAATAGGTAAAATCAATCAAACCTTCGTAACTTAAGGACTTAAGAGGTTGCATCACGATAGTGGTGGATTTGGGGTTTCCAAATTTCAGCAGCGCCCTGTGCAATGCCAAAATTTAGTGGCCCCACCTCTTGTTTTCCATTGTTCATCATTGTTGCAGCACCCCTGCAGCGCCTTCTCAGCTTGGCAAACAAGTTGTGCTCCCCTAGATCTGCCTTTGCATTGTGATTCAAATCAGTGCCACACATAGAATGCTACTTTCTATCATTTTTTAACGTCTCGGTTTATTTTACTTTTTCCTAAAAGCTAACGCTTTTAACCTGTAGGAGCAGGATCCATTGTACAGTCATTGTACATTGAGAGTCAATGGCAGGAGTGCTGGACTTGGGCCTGGGTGACCAGGGTTTCAATCTCTGCTCAGCCATGAAATTCATTGGGTGACCTTGGGCCAGTCACAAGAACAGTTCATATATGTTAGATTCCCTTTTTAGCTGATATAAAGTATAGAACTGATGCAGTCAGACCTCGGACAGTTGAACCATCATTCTGGAGGGATTTGCTGCTGACAAGATCTTAGAAAGGCATCTTAGAAGATGACCATTTCCAGAGTTGTAGCTGTGCGGCAAAAGAGTGTGTGGTACCTTAGAGACTTCAGGTCAAATCCCTTCTCCAGCTTCAGCCTGATGCAGTGATTAGCCTTGAACCAGACCTGATGCTGGCTGGCACCAACTGTAAGAGCAGCACCTGATCCAGCAGATTCCAGGGTGCACCAGCCCTGCACTTGGAATGTCCCATCTTGAGGCTGCCATATTCTGTCCGTGGGTATATGGCTGGCAGGCCTTCCACTCATTTGGTGGGTAGAATGGCAGGGGTCTGTATTGAGGAGTGATACAAGCATCACTCCAGTGGTGGTAGCTGATGGGAGGTCCTCAGCCAGCAGAACCAAACTAAAGAACACCTCTGCCCAAATTACTTGCTGGTGTTGAAACCCTAATACAATTATAGTGGTATAAACTCATGTAGTCCACTTCATCAAGATGAATATTGACAGTCTAAAGCCATACACGGTTAACCATACTTTCCCCCAATTTTTTAGACATGGGTTTAATTAGGATTCCACTCTTGTATTGCAGACAGAGTGAGAGGAGAAATATTTTTTTCTTCCTTTTCTGTCTTTCTCAGTTTCCTACATATTTTCCATCTGATAGCCAAACTGGCATATTTTCTGACCCTGTTCAGTATCTACCTGCTACGGTAACAAAAGACAGACATACAGAGAAATGCATGAACTTTAAAACTTTCTGACAAAAAGCTTCATGAAAATATTTTCTCTCAAAAAGGGACTCATGTTTAATACATTCCATTCATAGATCTGATTTGCATTAACTTTTTCTATAGATCTGATAATATTTGCATTAAGTGTGTTTCATATTCACCTTCCTGGAATGAATGTATATGAAAACTTTTTGTGCATGGAAGCTTAATATTCATTGAAGAACAATGAAAAGTTGTGACAAGAAGGATGTGAGTCTTTTCTTTTGCTTAGCCTTCAGAGGGCAATGTATAAGCCCCAGCTTAGACATGAACCAGGTAACACTGAAAAGGTCATAAAGCCAGATCTGAAAGGTAGATGACAACTAGATGCCAGAAGTTGATAATCTGACCATTTTAGACCGAAACCTTGAAGAGGAGAGGGCTTTGGCCAATAGACAAGGTTTGTAATTTTTGATGACTGTTCCAGTTGCCACTGCCATCCATCATCATTGGCCAGAACCAAGAATTACTGCCTCTTTAAGAGATCAAGAGAGGCTTGGAGATTTCCCCCCCTGTCAAACAGTTGCTGGAACTTCTTCCCTGCTTCTGGAATTGGTCAGACCAGTAAAAGCATTAGGTGATCAGGGCTAGGACATCTCGTTAATGGCTACCAGTTCTCATTCCTGGATCTTCTTCAGCTCAGATAGGCTCGATGTTTTGTCCAGACATGGCTTTGTTGGAAGATGTAGGCAGGCAACCTCCCCTGGTTTCTGGAGGCAGCTTTCAGATTGCATAATGGTGGAACACAGGAAGCCACCATTGCTCAATCTAACTCAGCATTGTCTGCACTGTTTGGCAGCAGCCCCCCAGGATTTCAGGCAGAGGGCATTCCCATTCTTACTGGAGAAGCCAGGTATTAAACCTGACCTTCTTCATGCAATAGAGTATCAATGCACCCAGCCTTGCCTATGTTGTCATCCAGCAGAACTGTTGTGAGTGGAACTGCAACATTCCATAGCAGTGTCTCTCTACAGTGGTACCTCGGGTTACATATGCTTCAGGTTACATACGTTTCAGGTTACAGACTCCGCTAACCCAGAAATAGTACCTTGGCTTAAGAACTTTTCTTCAGGATTAGAACAGAAATCACGCTCTGGCGGTGCAGCAGAAGCAGGAGGCCCCATTAGCTAAAGTGGTGCTTCAGGTTAAGTACAGTTTCAGGTTAACAAACTTAACGTTTGTTGAAGAAAGTGTGCAGTATATCTTTCTTGATTCCCCTCTCCCTTTTCTTTGCAAGTGAGAAAATCTTACACCAGAGCTTTCCAAACTTTTCATGTTGGTGACACACCTTTTAAGATATGCATCATTTCACAACACAGCGATTCAGTTTTACTAGCAAACTGGAGGTTAAACTAACTCCTTTGCAGCCCCGGGAGGAGCACAGGGAGTGTTTGCACTGTAGCTGACTCTTCTTTTCCAGCTCCCTAGAATGACTATCAGACAAATACACACAAAAAATTGCACAGCAAGCATAGTTGCCACCTGTTTGTAATTTTATAAATTGTTCATATTTAGGGAGATCCATCCATAGTAAGTATATAATAACATGTTGGAAAGTGACTGCCCATGTTTTGTTTTTGTTGTGAAATATTTCTCATAAAAAACAAAATTCCCCATGGCTCACAGTAAATTTCATATGAATTGTGACTCATATATGATTATGGGTTTACTGCTTTCATTGCTTGCATTAATCAGTGGTCCCTCTACAGAAAGAGAGCAACCTATATCACCATTAGCCTTATGGCATTTTCGGGCAGTGTCTCGATATAGGAACACTTAGCTTTGCCTTTCATAATTAAAAAAATTACGATGCTAAAATTGTTATGGAAACTACATGGCAATGCGTGTGTGAGATGTGAATTTGTGACTTTTGCCATAAAGATCCAAAATATCTGGGCTTTTTTAAGCATTTAATTTAATTTGCCTCTTTTCTACCAAAATATGTTCAAAGCAGTTTAGAATGTAATCCATGATCTACACAACCCAGTTGACAAACTGCGTTAATGGCTCAAGACAGGACAAGTTCAATGAGGAAAGTACCACAATTAAAATATTTTTGGGACCAGGTCAAATTATGATGATTTTGCTGTTTGCTGGTGGTGTGTTTTTCAGCTGAAGTCTTTTTTTCTGTTGTTTGTTTTATAGCCTATTGTGTGGCTTTTATGCATTGTTCTTTTTAATGCTATCCCATGTTTTATGTTTTTAAGTTTTTCAACTTGCTTGGAGACTTCTTAGGTGTCAAGCAGTTCATAAATTTAATTAATCATGAAAACATCATTAACAACAATACTATATTGATGATTACTATATTTTAATTAAATGTAAGAGTTGTAATACTCTTGCAATTGCATCATAATTTTCATTGTGTCCCTGTGCCCCCCATCTGATCTGGAGAGTTGATGATCACCCTAGCACAGGTTGGGGGCAGTATGCAAGGAGAGGAGAAACGGGGTGGGGGGGAGGATTCAATTCTGCAAGCAGAAGACCTTGCATGTATAGGACAATTTCATTCGATAGCAACCCCTCTCTCTAGTGAATGCCCAGAAATCACCTAGAGAAGGGTCTCCAATGAAGATCTGGGTGAACATTCAGCCAGTGTGGTGTAGTGGCTAAGAGTGGTAGACTCATAATCTGGTGGACCAGGTTCGCGTCTCTGCTCCTCCACATGCAGCTGCTGGGTAACCTTGGACTAGTCACACTTCTTTGAAGTCTCTCAGCCTCATTCACCTCACAGAGTGTTTGTTGTGGGGGAGGAAGGGAGAGGAGAATGTTAGCCGCTTTGAGACTCCTTTGGGTAATGATAAAGTGGGATATCAAATCCAAACTCCTCCTCCTCCTCCTCTTCTTCTTCTTCAGGGGAAAGATAGCTTCCCTTTTCCAGGGACACTTCCTGGGATTCCAGTTGTATTCTATAGCACCGATCAGGAGTGTTGGCAGTTGCTTTGCAAAAACATGCACCCTTCCTAGCCTCAGTAAATCCAGCTGGCTAGGAAAGCGAGCACAGCAATATATTCATACTATGTCAATTAACAGAAAAAGGAAAACAACTGCTTGACGTTCCTGTGCCTGTAATTGATGGTGTATGTTAGTAAACTATCTTGCACAACGGCAAGAAAAAATCACAGTGGCCCACTGCTGAGTTACCAAAGTGGAAGCCTGCCAATTTGAGTCGGCATTTCAGAGCCTGCACTTTGATTTTGAGATCTATCAGTCAAGTCGTGCAGAATGATGAGCCACATTGCCTTGTCGGAAAGCACGACTGCTTCTTCGACAGCAGCGGAAGGAAGCAAGTCTGAGAGAAAGAGCACAAATTAAAACAATCTTAACACCAGTCCAGATCAATGATTGCAACTGATTTTCTGATGGAAAGGAACCTAAAGCACTCTCAGTTATTCTTCACTAAAAGCTGAGGTGGGAACTCTGGGAATATAGAGGGTTAAAGCAAACGGCAAGGATTTTATTGTAGCAGTTAGATTTGAACCAGAGACCATTTGGCTCAGAGACTGCATTCATTGCCACTTCATTGCGCCAGTTTTATGAAATATGGTGGGCATGCTTTTCCTCGGTAAATACATAAACAGTAGAAAATTTAAAAAATAGTAAAGTAAGAAACTTTACCATCTGCAGACGGGAAAATAACACTATTGTTACATCAGTGTTTCCCAAAGTGAGTGATACTGCCCCCTGGGGGTTGCTGGAATGATTCAGGGAGCAGTAGTAGCCATGGATGCAATTGAGGGCATTGAATAAAAATAAGGGAGCGGTGGAAGCATAAAGAAGAGAAGAAAAATTTGAAAAACTGTTCATACATGTTTCATAAAGATGCTTACCACCGGGTCAGATGCCACTGATGGACATCAACAACACTTCCCCTGGATCTGGCAGTTGTGTGAGAGATGGGGGTTTTTCCTGGGCTTGGATGAACCCTTCCCAGCTCACCAAGGCCTGGGAAGTGGATGGCAGCTTGCTTGCCTGCCTATTTGGCCAATGGCAAATTTACTATGTTGTAAGACGTATGTTGCCGGGACGCGGGTGGCGCTGTGGGTTAAAGCCTCAGTGCCTAGGGCTTGCCGATCGAAAGGTCGGCGGTTCGAATCCCCGCGGCGGGGTGCGCTCCCGCTGTTCGGTCCCAGCGCCTGCCAACCTAGCAGTTCGAAAGCACCCCTGGGTGCAAGTAGATAAATAGGGACCGCTTACCAGCGGGAAGGTAAACGGCGTTTCCGTGTGCGGCTCTGGCTCGCCAGAGCAGCGATGTCACGCTGGCCACATGACCCGGAAGTGTCTTCGGACAGCGCTGGCCCTTGGCCTCTTTGAGTGAGATGGGCGCACAACCCTAGAGTCTGTCAAGACTGGCCCGTATGGGCAGGGGTACCTTTACCTTTACCTTTAAGACGTATGTAGCAATATACGGTAGATACATATAAGAACTCAAATTTGTCACTGCATCTTTCTGCTTGTTTGCTTAAAGAAGGTAAATTTCCAGGGGGATGCTGCGTATTTTTATTTATTTATTTCTGAAAAGGGGGCGGTAAGCCAAGTAAGTTTGGGAACCTCTGCTTTACGTGAAAGGAAGCCCTGTTGATGCCAGAGGGACTGGTTTTTCACATAATGGGTGTCAGGGATTGGACTCAAATGGACGAGATGGAGGTGGAATGATGGCGATCACCCCCCCCCCCTTCTCCTGACACTGCAGGAGAAGAGGAATGTGGCTTTGAATTACAGCAGGGTTTTGAGGAAGGTCACAGCTCAGAGACGAACAAAAGAGTTGGGAAGTGTTAGGAGAAGGGAGTGGGGAGACAGGAGACCAGCCAGTTGACACGTTGTATTTCTGACCCCCCCCCCTTATCCCAGAACTCGGCGCTCGATAAGAGTGCAGGAACAAAGGACTCAAAGACAATTGACCACAAGTGGCTACCGTAAGGGTAAATGCTGTTGCTACTAAGAAGGGAGGAGGAGTTTAGTTGGAGCAACACACTCATCAGGGAATACCACATTCTTTTGTCTCTCACTGTTATGAATGAATAAACTCATTAAAAGGGACTCTATCTTCTTCTCTCTGCTTCTTGCTGCCACCAGGGAGGGAGTAGAATTCCCAAAGCCCTGACAATGGGTAGATCATTGGGCTTCCAATAGGAACAGCATCATTGCAATATGTTATGAATATTATTTTAGTAATACTGATGCAATGCAAATAGCATACCCTCCAACATTTCTCCAAGGAAAATAGGGATGTCCTAAGGAAAAGTGGGACAAACCGGGAGAGTTTCTGTAAATCAGGGACTGCCCCTGGAAAATAGGGACACTTGGAGAGTCTGAAATAGAGGATCACATCAGTAGTGGGTGCAGTAATAATCATATTGAAAACGGGAAGAGTCATGAAAGCATGAAAGAGTGGTCCAGGTTTCCCCATCCTTTTCTCTTAGTTGGGTTCTTTCCAATAGATTCAATAGCATATGTACAAATTTAGGTCTGCACAATTAAAGTGAATTTAGGTGCTCTGGTGCACTTGCACAACAAGCCCTCTCTTTTTTAAAAGTTGACCTTTTGTTTTTTTAAAAATATTTTATTGGGTTTTACAATAAAACAAAGCAACAAAAAACAAAACACTACACTACACAAAATAAAAAAAATGTGACGACATACAAACACAAAACAGCAAAAAAGATACAAAAAAGAAAACTAAAAAGAATAAAAACAATTTTTGTCTCCTTATATTCTTTACATTAACTTGTTTCTCCGACCTCCCCAGACCTCCCTTCTCTGTATTCCAGATCATATATTCTGTCAGCAAATTCTTTCCCTCTGTCATACTTTGATTTTATCATAATCTTTATATCTTAATATAATTGCATTTCCTTATATCTTAAAATATTGAATCTTTTTAAACTTTACACCTTTTTACTAATAACCTTTTACATTCAATCTGGTGTCATCAAACATTCATTATCTTATGATGTTTCTGTAAATAATCTTTAAACTTCCCCCAATCTTCCTTCACCGTCTCTTCTCCCTGGTCTCTGATTCTGCCGGTCATTTCTGCCAATTCCATATAGTCGATGACTTTCATCTGCCATTCTTCCAGCGTGGGTAGCTCCTGTGTCTTCCAAAACTGTGCGATGAGTATTCTTGCTGCTTAAAAGTTGACCTTTTGTGGTAAGGAAAGTAATAGAAAAAATGTACTGCATGAAGTCATGTAATAGCTGTGCAAACAAAATTAGAGGAAATGCTTAATAAACAGCAGACATTGTATAAGCTCCATACGAGCTCTGTGCAAACAAAACAGGAGAAATGCTCAGTAAACAGGTCCTCTGGAGTTCCCCTGAGCTGAACTGGCAACTTGAAAATATATGAGAACAAAGCTGGAGATAGATGGTACTGAAAAGTCCATAAGCCTTCAGTGTAAGCAAGTCTACTATGATGCCACCAGCGTACTCTACAATTCTCACCTTCCTTTCTCACATTGCCTCTACCAGTTGTGACTCAATTATGGATTGACTATACCTCAAGCAATCATATATCAACCCACAATAATCTAGGCAATGCTATACAACCCTGACTCATGGAAGTTTCCTGCTGTCCTTTGAAAATGTTTTGAAAACCATGGAGAAACAGAGATATCCCGCAAAAGCTAGTGTTTTTAGACTTCATTGGATCATGACCGCACCCCTGTGTTCATGTAGCTGAGAATCTTAATGGTGGGGGAATCAGAGCACTAAAAGATATCTCCAAGTCTTTCCCCTCCACTTCCAACTTGGTTCACTTGTCAAGAGTATCATTCTGCATAATCCCTGAATGAATCATTACAGCTCTGATCAGCAGCACTGATATGCCAGGTATATGATGAACTGTAGAAGAAAGTGGTTTCAGCAAATGGAAAGAAGAAGAGAAATCAGGAAGAGTGTTCAGTAATCCTCGTCCAAATTGCAGCTGCATCTGAGATACTTTCTTCCTTTTATTTCTACTGACCTTGCACATAAAACATTCAGACGGAGGAGCAATTGAGGAAGGACACCATGGCTGTGAGAAATACACCAGTGTACAACCAAAATCCAAATGCCCAATGTAAGATCCATGAAAATGTACCATAGTATCTTTTAATTAAAACTCAGCATGCCTTTGCCAAATTGACCAGTTGCTATTTCACTATTTATATTAGCATTTCCCACATTTGCATTTGGATCGCCCTTCAACTTTTATCACTTTATCCTCAAGGATGTTTTTTAAATTCTCCCCTTCATTCTCTTGGTTGGCCCCAGCTGGCAAATCTTCTCCCATAGCACACGGTGGTTGTGGAAGAATGCCTCCTCCTCCTCCTCCTCCTCCTCATTATTATTATTATTATTATTATTATTATTATTATTATTATTAAATTTGTATACCCGCAGGTCTTAGAGTGGTTCACAAGATAAAATCACAATATAAAAACACAAAATACATAACCAAAAACAAAGCAAAACAAGCCAATAACAACCCCCCTCAACACATTCTAAAAGGGCATGTTCCATCATTCTTCTGCGAATTGTGGGTTCCAAAAGTGACAGACTGTTTTGTGCCATATTTTACCAGTGCAGATGTATAGTTTTGCATACTGATAATATAACATACAAATGCAGTATAGCCGTGATTGTATAATTGGTTGCATTGTATCCAAATTCTGTTAGAATATTATGATACACAAATACATGTGTGCGCGCTCTCTCTCTCTCTCTCATATTTTAGCATTGCATTTTCCTTCACTCGCTTCTCTGCTAATGCCTGATCTATGCATTAGCTGAATAAAGGGCTTTGTCTAGGGGCTCATTCCCTATGCACGTTCTTATGACCCTGTTCTGAAACTGACATGCTTTGATATAAGGTCATTATTATTAGAAGTACTTTACCATGGAAAATACTGCATCTATAATGTGGTCCTGTCTGGATATTCTTTGTCATTATGCTTGAGTGCTAATGGCTGCTTTACTTAAGAGCTGTGGAAAGATACACTCACCATATAATGATCCAACATATCTCCCAAATTGGAGATGTAGTTTTTATATTGAGAGGCTATCTAGGCCAGGGAAAGAGGCAGCCAAGTGCGGTCCTTATGAGGACCAGAAAAGCAGCATGCTTAACTGGGGGGAAATGGGCAGGTATTTACACCTTGTTAAGAAACAACAGTGTCTTCTCCATCTAAGTGATCTTAAGCAACACTCCCGGTAGGCATATAAGAAGGGCAGCAACAAGAAAAGATCCAGGAACCAGAATCAAGGGGCCCAATTACAGAGTTGAGTTGTTTTTCAGACACAAGCTGGAAGGTGACCTAGAAATATTTATAGGTAGTCCAGTGTCCATAGGAGTCAACGAGGTGAGGAAAGACTGAACTTTAAAATGGGTTAATGAAAAGAAACAGACCATTCATCAGGGCTTCTCCAAATTGTAGGATGCAATATAGTGGACAGGAGGATGGCCTGGAGTCCCAAGATTGACATTTCAATGCCATCCAGGGTTAATATGGATTTTTGAGTGTGTGTGTTCCTCTTTTTTTAATGAAATTTGTTTTGGGGAGTAAAGGAAATGAGAGTTTTTACAGTCTGAAAACTAGAATGAGGACATCTATACTCCAAAAACATTGAGATTGAAAATCTTATTTCCCCCCCTCTTTGTCGCAATATTACATTTACTGAGTCTCACAAAGCCTAACGTAAGACTTGATGGGAGAAGAACAAGAAAACAAAACAGATTTCCTCTTTCTGGGTGCATGAGTGCCATAATGAGTGACATTAGTTTTTTTATAATTCATTTAAAAATCAGATTGATGAGCAAGGCTGTGCTCTCTGCAGATGAAAATGAGGCCTTTTGCATTGAGCTTCATCCCACACACTCACACCTCCACTCATAGATAGGCTTCCCTCCTGTGATACCTGCCAAAATAAGCTTTTAAGGCAATGGCAGTCCTCTGTTTTTCCCCTCAGGGAAATCTGAGGTGAATGTTGGCACTTTCTGACTAGGCGAATTATCTGGGGAACTCTGAGGACAACTAACTCCATTTCTTGCTGCTTCCCCCTGTTGAGAAGAGAGGAGACTTGAACTGACAATCAAAGGGTGGAACCCAGCTAGAGGTCCAACTCTGGTTCTCAGCATTTACCACCCACATGCCAACCCAGTTTGGCATCTGTGAGAGGCATAGGATTGGTGAAGGCCTGATGTAAGTTGAGGGCTATAGCAGGGCCATAACTCGAGTCAATGAAGCCAACGAAACCTGTGCTGAGGAGATCTTTGACTAGACTCCCCTTGAGATGTTTTTTTAATTGAAAAGCCCAGATCCATCAAGTGCGCAGCCCTCAAAGACAAGCGATACAAGATTACTCTTCCTTTCAAGTACCATGGAGACACAGCAAGGGGGTGAGCATTCATTCAAGGCCGGAGAATATTGCTTCAGCTTGTAAGCTGTGAAGGCCCAGCAGGCAAAATTTACCCTGTGACCTTTAAGGTCTCTGTGCTGCTGGTAGGAACAAGGTTTGATTTCTCTGAGCACAAAAGGAGAAAGATCCTTTTGCTGGTTGTTAAAAGAAAGAAAGAAAAGGGTTGAACTGTAAATAACAAAGGTGATTATGTTGTCCTTTTACCAAAAATAGTGTAAGTTCATCCGTTCCACTTAACTTTCTGGTATGTGTGTGTTTGCTTCCGAATGTAGACTCTACAAGTGATATTACTTTAATGAGAGAGAGAGAAAAAAAATCAATACACAGTGCATACTATAAGAATGGGAGCTAATAATAGCAAACAGAATTTTTCAAGCGTTTCCTCATGTATTATTTCAATAATTCTTATAATAATACTTTACAGCTGAGCTAATACACCTAGAAGAGCAGGTTGCTTAGCAAATTCATGACTCAGGTGAATTACAGTGTTGGACACAGAGGTGCCAACTTCTAGAATATATTGTGGGGGCCCAAGGCAATGTCCTGACATCATGCACACAATGTCACAAGGAGCCGGGGGGCTGAAGCTGAACATATCAGCAGCACTGCTCCAACAGCTGGTGGCCCCTGTCCACCCCTCCCTCTGCCGTGCAAAGGAAAGATGGGGAAGCCTCCTCCAGCTAGTGGCAATTGTGGCAGCAGCAGCAGCAACCGTTGACCACTGAAGCTGTGCTATGCCTGACTCCACTTTCACCTTTCTCTACCCTCTGACCAATGCCCCCCCCCAAAAAAAAACATGGGAGGGGGCAAGGTGCCTTGACCCCTAGGAGTTGGTGCCTATGGTTGGACATAAGGGACCTTGGTTGTCATATAATCAAACACCCTGTTGAAAGAAGGAGCAGGACTCCATTTTTGCTGCTTTCTGCATGCCATGTAAAGAAAGAGTTAGAAGCTTCTGGAAGGTCTAACAGTGAACCTGGGAATTCTTCATCTCAGACAGCATGAACAGTTCTGGAGTAGGGACAGGTGAACCTGTCACTTTCAGTTGCCTCCAATATCTAATTTTTCCAAACTAAATCTCCTTTGCCCCATTTCCCCATACTTTAAAAAAATCTGTATGAAAATTCATGCATGTTTTGTGCACATTTTGCTTCCTATGTGCAGATTTCTATGCAGATTTGCACAAAATATATATCTGCAAGCAACTGTCCCCTAATAGAAGGCATTTTCCTATGTTGTTTTCACTATTGTATATTCATTTGTGTGTGCCTACTAATAGATGCATTTTTGCACTCACTCCCTGGTTTAAGAACTACATTGCAAAATTCAGGGGGGGGGAATGTGTGTTTTGAAGGAAAGCTACATTTTACTTTGCATATCAGTTTTGGAAGTGAAAATTTGGTAGGTTCACTTAAAATGTGACCCAGATGAACTTCCCCAGCCCCAGCTACTCTGAAGTGGTTAGACCTGGTTATAAATAGAAGACTTCTGGCCTTTTGCTCCTGCCCAGTCTATAGATCAGTACCTTTTGTCGGCTGCAGCTCCAAGTCCAGCTCATGTAATTGACCTGAAAAATACACTCATCTGACCTTGACTTAGATTCAACCACATACGCTGCAGCTTCATCATGATAGCATGCTTAAAACTCTATACAATATCAACCTAGTATTTCATGAAGAATGTATGCACGCACAAAAGATGATCCAGGTCATATTAGCAGATAACATTAGATTTTCTTCATTATTTTTAGCAAATTCCTTAGCCATAAAAAACATGTGCAGGTCACACCTACTGTGGTCCCTCAGTCCCTTTTCCATTCAGCATTCTTAACCTGACCTCTCTCTTATAAGAAGGTCGTCTTGCAGATATTGTGTCATTCATTCATGATGGAGAACGGCAAGGCAATTACCTCTTTTCACTGGAAAAGCAGTCTCAATGACTCTTGGTCACTCCCATTTAGCGAAGTGCCATTAAGCTAAATAGTTTTATAGCTTGCAAACTGGTGATGGGAGTATATGATTGTGCCCAGAGTAAGCTTTCTTAGTAATACATCCAGAAGCTGACATGGAGATCTCCTATAAAATTTGCACAGATGTGATTGAAGAAGCATAGACACCAAGCTGTATGTGGGTGTACACACACACACACACACACACACACACTGCTATGTTGTAGTCAGTCAACAGGTGTGTGTGTGTGTGTGTGTGTTACAAATACAAGGTAAAAAGATAAAGGACCCCATGGGGTTGCGGCGCTCATCTCGCTTTTCAGGCCGAGGGATCTGGCGTTTGTCCACAGACAGCTTTCTGGGTCATGTGGCCAACATAACTAAACCGCTTCTGGTGCAACGGAACACTGGGATGGAAACCAGAGTGCAGGGAAATGCTATTTACCTTCCTGCCACAGCGGTACCAATTTATCTACTTGCACTGGTGTGCTTTTGAACTGCTAGGTTTGCAGGAACTGGGGCAGAGCAATGGGATCTCGCCCTGTTGTGGAGATTCGAACCACCGACCTTCTGATCGGCAAGCCCAAGAGGCTCAGTGGCCTCTGTGTAACAAATAGAAAGTATTTGTATGTTCTGACTCACTATAAAGTAGCTTCCCATGTACATTCCTAATGGATTCAGCTTAGAATCTGATTTTATAAACCATTTGTAATATATCAACACCAAGAAATACATCCCGTGTTACACACATACAAAACCACCAAAGCAGGCATCACAAGAATACAGGGTGTTGTACAAAAACAGACAAACAAACAAACAAACAAAACCAACAACCTACATTCATTTCTAAATTATTATATCACAGTTATATATAGACATAAATAAATCACTTCTTCTTCTGCCTCGTGCACTAACAAGTTAATACTTGTCAGGAATTGTAATACAGCAGCAGCCCAACTGAAATATTTTGTTTGATATTACATGTAGCATCCCTATGAGAGCACTGACCTTTTTAATGGCAAAGGCAGAGTGAAGGTTAGATGTAAAAAGATGTATAAGCCATGAAATTCACTTTGAGGAGATGGGAGCCTAAAGGTCCATGGAAGAGCCAAGATAAGTCAATGGGGAACAATTGAACTGAAGCAGGAGAACCTGTAAGTAACACAATGTATTCAGGAAAAGAAACCCTAATGTATATAGCACCTAGACATCACAATGTCCTGAAAATGCCAATATCTACACACATCAAATAAATAAGTTTTGGGAAACTGGTGTCTTCCTTTGGCCAGCCTACCATTCCCCAGTAATGAAAGAGATAAAACTTCACCCTGGAATCTGTTCATAAAATGAATGCCTGGACAGATAAGCCACATAAAAAGATTTGCTTTGTCACATCAGTAGGAAAACAGAGAACACTGGGTTTATAAAAAAAACAAATCCCATTTTTTCAGATAATAGGAGCATTATTCTTTAATGATTTGATATGTGTTTCATGAATTTGAGATGAGTGCATTTTGTAATTATAGCGAGCAGTAAATAATACTGGCCTCACACCTCAGTCCTGAATGAGACGTTCTGCTCATTTTCAGGGGAATGCACCTCAAAAGTAGCTGTGATTTGGATCACAACCTTTGAAGGATGCATGGACAAAAGCCTATACTGAGATTTGATTTCTTATGATAATGGAAATATCCTAAAATGGGTATCAACCTATATATCATCTTATTGGGACGTCACCTTATAGTTCGCTGCATTTTCCAGCTTCTGCTGAGCCCTCTGCACATGTCAAGAAAAGTGACAAGCATCAGCACAACCAGGTATCAGAAGGGCTGAAAGGCCAATCATATTTCAAGATTAAAGCTTGGCCTACAAAGTCTTTGGCCTACAAAGACTGCAACTAAATAAAAAGGCTTGGAATTGTCAGCTGGCTAGGAGTGACCTTCTTGTATGTGCAGCAACACTTTTATCTGTAGCCTGCGCTATGTTCTTTAGTTTTCATTCTGTATTCTTAAGAAATCATTTTAAAATGTTATTGCTTTGACTGTGTTCATTTGAGTTGGCGTTGTAGGTGGAACTCTGCTGCACCTGGGTAAATATTCAGTATCTGAGGTCAAGAAGGAAACTTCAAAATTATGTCCAGTGCTCAAATCCCAGCACAAAAAATGGGAATTGGGAAAACAAAACATGTGCTGATAAGCTCAAAATCGTGTTTTTCAGAAAATCCAATCCCTACTGCTAACACATGAGGGTCTGATGTGATAAAACCAGCAGGAATGTGTGACAGCCATTGTTAGGTTCAGGAAATGTAGAATTTCAGAGGTTCTTGTAGAAGTCTCCAGCTGAATTTCTTATCTAGGAAGAGAATAAATGCCCCCATGGAACTCTGAACTTTGCTTTTAAGCCTACTGTTTATAAACAAAGTCTGCGGGGCGTTTATTAACTCATAAGGTTAATCGAATAACTATAAAACACAGACCAAAAAAAAGAAGGGGAAAGAGAAAGAGAACAAAAGAAATGAAAAGAAAGAGCACCTTCAAAGATGATATTTGCTCAAAACCTGGGGAAGTTGCCATGGAAACTAGACTCTTTTGATCCATAAATATCGTTAACATAGGCAGAAGCAACCAAGCCAGGTCCAATCATAATGGGGTCAGGAAATGAGGTGGATTTGACATTCAGTGGGTTGGGGAGGATTGTTGGCTCTGGAAATGGCACCCCCATCTTCCTCCCCTGCTCCCCTGCTCCCAGTCCCCTTTCCTATTCAAAACTGCTGTTTTAGTGGAACTTCCTGTCTAGTTCCTCTCCGGTGGGTTTTTGCGAGAATACAATCACAGCGATTTCATACAAACAGAATACAATTGACTACTTCAAAGCCTATGGTGTCTTCAGTGCAATTTCCTCGCACAGGAAAATGTCAGAGTGAAGATCTTACATTTCAGCGCATTGTTCAGCCTCACCAGGAACTTGATACAACTACACACCTACAGCAAATAATATGTGAGGAAGCCGAGCATGGAAAGCAATGTCAACGCCACTTGAGAAATCAGAGAGGAAGATACACTGTAATTGGAAGCTGCTTACCAACTTATTTATTGAACATAACAATGTAAGAGGGGACTGCTGGATCAGGACACTGGCCCATCTAGCTTCAGGGCTGGGCCTTTATATATACCGTATTTTTTGCTCCATAAGATGCACTTTCCCCCTACTAAAAAGTAAGGGGAAATGTGTGTGCATCTTATGGAGCGAATGTTTCTGGCTTCTGGCTTAGCCGTGCGAAGCATCTTCAGGGCAGGGGGAACCTTCATCCCATTGCCCTGAAGAGGCTTCACACGGCTATCCGGGCTTCTGGCTTCTGGGATTCAGAATACTTTTTTTCTTGTTTTCCTCCTCCAAATAACTAGGTGTGTCTTATGGCCTGGTGCGTCTTATAGAGCGGAAAATACGGTGTGTGTGTGTGTGTGTGTGTGTGTATAGGAGTAGCTTTGGGAGGGATTGTTTTTATTGTTTGCTAATATTTTGTTGACATTAGCACCTTATGTATAATGGATTGCTGAATTCTGTTTGGCTTTGATTATGCCTTGAATAGGACAGCAATATGGCTCTTAGTGATTTTTTCACCACCTCAGGTACAACAATGTAGAAATCTGAGCAACAATTGTTCACGTTAACAAAAATATGAAATGGAAAAGAAAGAAAGAAAGAAAGAAAGAAAGAAAGAAAGAAAGAAAGAAAGAAAGAAAGAAAGACCCTAGTCCAGCAGAGTGGCCAATCAGATGCCTGCGGGAAACCCGTAAGCAGGGCCTAAGCATTTTGCCTTCCTGGGGTTTCCAGCAATTGACATTCAGAAGCATTATAATTCCAAATGTGGAGACAAAGCTTAGCTCTCATGGCTGGTAGCCATCTATAGGTCTCTCCATCCATGTATTCATCTAATTCTCTCTTAAAGCCATCCAAGCTGGTGGCTATTGGTGCCCCCTGTGCCGCATGAAGAAATTCTTTTATATGTCCTGAATCTTCCACAATTCAGCTTCATTGGATGTTCTCAAGGTCTAGCATTACTAGAGAGGGAGAGAGAAAAAAATATCTATCCACTTTATCCAAGTCATGGATAATTTTATAAACTTCTATCAAGTCAACTCTTACTTCGAACCTTTCCCTTCAGGGGAGTTTCTCCATCCTGTGGATTTTGTTGCTGTTGCCCTTTCCCAACTCTACAACTCTTTTTGAGGTGAGGCAGCCGGAACTGTGCACGGTAATCTAGATGCAGTTTAAGCATGATTTGTGTAACAGCAATTTATCAGCAGTTTTATTTTCAGTTCCTTTCGTTAATGATCCCTGGCATAAAATTTGCCTTTTTCACAACTGCCACACCTTGGGTCAATATCTTCATTGAGCTATCTACTAGAAGTCCAAAGTCTCGTTCCTGGTCATTCACCTTCAGTTCAGACCCTACTAGCATATATGTGACATCAAGGACAAGAGGAGCAAATCCATTCAATTGATAACCATGTAGGTGGACCCAGTCACAATACTCTCTCCCACTGGAACATTGCCCTCCTTCTTTCCCAAGAGATGGGTGGGTGATTTCCTGTGCCACATACATGTTTTTGAGAGGGCCTTCTTGGTAGTGGCGGCTGCCCAGTGGAATGCCCTCTCATCAGATGTTAAGGAAATAAACAGCTATCTGACATTTAGAAGACATCTGAAGGCAGCCCTCTTCAGCAAAGTTTTTAATGGTTGATGTTTTATAGCATTATTATTATTATTATTATTATTATTATTATTATTATTCTGCTGGGAGCTGCCCAGAGTGGCTGGTGAAACACAGCCAGATGGGTGAGGTATAAATAATAAATGATGATGATGATGATGATGATGATGATGATGATGCAGGTAACATCCCAAGTTTTCAGCAAACTAAGGACTGTTAACTTTTCTGTTAATGAATATCCTGCAGGCATTTTAAAGGTAGTGTTTGGCTTTATGACAAATTTTCATTGTTTGATTGTTTAATTTTCTGTGTGTTTTGTTTTAATGTACACTGCTTAGAAATTTTAATAATTAACTGGTATATAAATGCCATTTATATTTGTAAATAAAAATTGCAAATATAGTAGAGCTGTGCTGGAAATTTCTTTTTTGGCCAGGAGGGAAATTGTTGGGACACATTCAAGGAGTGGTCCTTTGAGGGTGAAATAAAACTGTTGGAAAGTTGCAGTGCCTGCTGTGGCTTTAAGGACCGATACAGAAGAGACATGTTTTGTTGCAGCCGGGGCAGATGAAGACACCCAGTTGTGCTGTTTCAGGTGCACTATTGGCATGTCATCTCTCTGCAGTGGCCATTCCTCTTCTGGTCACTGCTGTGGATACACAACCTGTCTGTCTGCCGCCAGACACTGTAATCGTCTGCAAGGGATTCTCACAGGGCAGGAAGCAAAATGAAATCCTAACCTCTCCCCACCCACACAAATGTGGCAGGAGAGAAAATTCTCTGAACATTTTCAGCTTGCTAACATAGGAGCCAACTCCTAGGGGCCAAGGTACCTTTGGCCCCCCAATAAAATATTGGAGGAGGTTAGCCCCCCCCCCCCAAGTTGATGGGTATTCCCATACAAATGGTATGCTGTATCTTGTGATCAATTATATGGGGTGAGACTTACCTGCCCCCCAATATTTTATTCAAGTTGCCCCCTTCTTGCTACTTACCTTACTTTATAAGATGACCAAATGCTGGTTCATTTGTTTAAATTTTTTTCATTTAAAACTTCTTTTTTATTTTTAAAAAAAGTCCCAATGGTGCAAAGCTCTCTCTGCAGCTTCCCACTGGCCATATTTTCTGGAATGCCTTGGAATTTAGGAGATCGCCAGCCAACCAGAGGACCTAACCCTGGCCTAGTTGAGTCAATGTTCCGACTTGTAAAAGCAGTTTCATAAGCAGCAATTGCCGACGTTTGAAGACTTGGCACCCAATTTATGTATGCACTGGCAACGCTCATTATGAAAATAATCATCTGTCAAAGCACCTGAACAATGCAGATGTTGATATGCTTTGTGTGAGATGAATAAGAACAAGGTGTTGAAATGTTTTCAGTTGGATTCCCTCCGTGGGCTCATTTTAATCATCGTTATCATCCATGCTCAATTGCCTGTTTTCTTTCCATGTGGCAGACTGCGCTTTCTCTAGGAACCAGCAGTTTCTGTTGGGAGTACCTACATGAAGACTCATCCCAAGGGAACGTCTGGGCTTTGGAGTTTGCTGACAACTGAAGTCTGGCTTGCTCCCTAAAGTACACTACAGACAGAAGATATCTAAAAACTATCAAATTGTCTCAGAAAATTTGAGAAAATTAACTAGTGGTGGGTCATTCAACTGTGAAAGTGGGAGATTTTGGCAGATTTCAGGGAGGCAGGTGGATGCCTGGAATTTTGGGGGTGTTGATAGACGAAGTGACTGAGAGTTTCCACCTCCCTTTATTTATTTATTTTTGCACTTTTGGGGAAAAAAGTGTTAAAATAGCCATGGTCTGCCTGTCTCATAAATTCCTTGACTCTTGTGCACCAGAGGATTCCAATGTGTCCCACATGAAACAATCCTGTACAGTAGCTACAGAATAATTTCCATAGGGACCCTCTGGCACAGGAATAGGAAAGGCGGACAGAGGTAACTTGGGAGACTGAGAAGAAAAAGGGTCTTTCTGGCTACATCTAGCAGCTTGAGGGTTTTGTTTTGTAAGTATAAACAATCCCATCAACCCTTGGTCATGTAATCTGTAAAGTACGGTAAGCTAACCCACCAACCACCAAAATGTTCTTAGCTTTTTTTGAGGGGGGATGTGTGTCTTCTTTTTGCCCTCTTCACTGTAAATGGGCAAATATAAGCTGAGTCAGAAATACGTAAAATTAGTATCAGTAATATGGATCAATCTAAAGGTCTCCTCAATCTTACTGCATCCATATCCCCAAAATTTGTCCCTTTGCTCCTTTCCCAATTGCTTGTCCTAGTTGCAGTTATGGCAGCAACATTGGCACCATGAGGTCTCAGTGGAAGCATCACTTATTTCTCCTTTGCAAGCTCTTGAATGCTAAACATCTAGTGCTCTGCCAAACCCACCTATGCAAATTTTGTGTGGGTGAAAATTTTCACCACTTGTAAAAGTGGGTGGTGATTTTCTTCCAGGAGGGGTGTTTTGTTTGTTTTCTACGGAGTGGGGACCGAATTTCCACGGTATTTTTGTAGAGGTTTGGGATTAACATAGGTCATAAGAAGACCTCTGCTGGATTGGATCAAATTTTCTTCCATTCTGGCATCCTGTTCTCATAGGGAACAAGCAATAGCAGGATTTGGTGCTTGTCACATTACAAGGTGGTCAAGGCTTGGCTTCTAATAAATAAAGCCTAGTACTGCTCTATGGCAACTCCACAACCTCATCCCAACCAGCCAAATATCTTAGAATACCTGTGAGAGGACCTTGCATCACTAAAAAAAAAAACCAACCTCAAAAAAGTAAGGCACATTTCTCTCATAATTTTAAGGCAAGATTAAAGCACCAAACTCTCCAATCACCTTGAAAATTTTTCTGAATTTTTTGGCCAAAGTTAGCCCAAAAAATAATAATTGTAACATCAAGAGTCCTAGAGCATATTCTTCCAGAATAACTAACATCCTCCGTTGCCAGCACACACAAAAAAGACGGGTATCCTGGGAAAGCTACTTTTCCCTGGATCCCTGGAATACTTCCAGAGTAGTCTTCTCACAGATACAAGAGAGGAAGCATGGGAGACTGGTGAACCATGATCTATGGAGACCTAAAGACCAAGGAAGTAACATGGTGTTTGGAAGGAGGCTGAATTTCTAACAAAGACCTGAACCAGCCAGACAAAACATTGGCTGTAGGCATCTAATTCAGGTAATAGAATAGGATTTAGAGATTGGAGGACTAGCGAAATGAGTTTTTATTTTGTTTGCTCATTGTGTCAATCAACGCACATTCATGTCGCTTTCCAATATTTTTATATGCATTGTTAAAGGAAATATGTAGAAATATGTTTTTAATAGTAGTCAACTTTCCTCAAGCTCCTCAGGCATGTGTTATCTCACTGCTACACATTCCTCATTTCTCTTCCCCGCCCCCTGCCCCACAGCAAACATTTCCTGAAGTGTATATTTTGTGCAGCAAAAGAAATGAAGCCTATTTTTCACTTCGGCGTCTTATGGAAGTAGTTAGATTACATTTTCTTAAAACAAAATCAGGGCCACATGCAGTTCAATGCAGTCATTTATACACAGGTTTTAGCTCTTGTGCTTAGAATATATTTAGAATATATTTCGATGGGGTCTAACAATCCGATTTGTTGAATGCATAAGAAGAGTCCAGGAAGGAGAACCACAGAATTCAGACTTCTAGGAAGATGCAGCCACCAGGTGGGAGGTCTAAGGCTTTTCCCTGCCCTGCCTGCTCCTTCTTCCTGTCTTTTCTCCAACCCCCTAACAACCATGGAGCTCTCTGGACTCACAACAATCTGTATTTGCATATATCCAACCATAGCTGTCAAGTGTCCCTTATTTGAAGGGACAGTCCTTTATTCCAGTGCCATGTCCCACTGCTATCCCTTATTGATGGATGTCCCTTAAATGATGTCCCTTAAATTTCAAAGGATGCAGCTCATCTCCCTCCTTCCCTGCCGGCCAGGGAGGAGGGAGGCTCCAACTGTGTTGCTTGGCTGTGTTGCTCACCCAATAAGAAGTCTAAGAACGACTGGGGGGGGGGTGGAGCTTGCATACCTTGTGTGTGGCTAGTTAATGCAAGCTGAGGGGTTTTTTGAATGCTGGACGCCATTTTGTTGCACGTGCTGCTGCAAACTTTGCAGTGCAAAGCCAGGCCGGGGAGCCATCTTAAGTTGAGGCTGCATAGGCCTTGTGGTGCATGTGATTCAGATTCTATTCAGTTGAACCACTGGTTACAAAGTTGGTTGGACAGTGTTCTCAAAGCTACCAGCATGAGTTTGACCAGACTGCAGGAGGACAGGAAGACTGGAGTGCCTGGAACAGGTGAGGCTGCAGGTCCCTTATTTTGGCTGCTGGTCCCTTATTTTCAAATCTGTAAGTTGACAGCTATGTATCCAACTCATCCAAGGTCTCCAGGCCTCAATATATGCCTGATTCGGCTCAGCCCTGAGCCAAATCTGGAGCCCATCTCTATGACCATGGCCATGGATGGCTTGAATCAGAAGGAAGAAATCCTTTTTTGTGCCAAGCACATGAGCAGTAGGCAAAGCATCTTTGGGCAAAAGAAAGACAAAAGCATCCAGAGGAAAATATTTGTCTCGGGAGGAAAAGAAAAATTGAGGGAATGCTTAAAACTTCACAGGAAGGGGAAGCTAGAAACGAGATGTCACATTCCTTTCTCACTGCTAGACAATTTGTGTCTTAGCCCAAGAATGGATGTGCTTGGATCATCTCTAGCTGATGAAGAAGAGACTCTGAAAGGAACAGAGAGATGGGGCTTTCTTTTGTTACATGTGGGCACAGAATAGCATATACAACTCCTCTTGTATTGCTGTTAAAAATGTGTGACATCCATGTCCTTCAGCCACAGGATATGACATGTGTTGCTTTACATCCCAGATACTAAAATGTTCAGAAACACTGCAAGCGTATTAAGTAGGTCACTAACACAGCTTCCCCAAGTTACAGACAAACAAAATAAGGCACATTGTGTGCTTGTGTGCATGCCTCTGTGTGTGTGTGTGTGTGTGTGTGTGTGCTGTTGATGCAGAGACACTTGAAAATGTTTACTTTTCGCAACACTCCAGGGGCCCCCTTGTTAAAAAATAAGAAACTAAATTTAAACTTGTTTAGTAAATCTGTTTTGATTGTGCTTCATTAAATGATTTATCATATTGGTAAAAACATTCACAGCATACACTAGAACGTCTCCTTGGGAGACTCAAAAGAGTATATGCCGAGAATGCATATTAGGAAGATTTCTCCAGAAATCTACATTATCTTAACAAGTTCTCGGGCTGCCGGAGGCATTTCTCTCCATTCATTCCACTTTTCCTAAAAACTGTTTGGTGGTGTGTGTGTGTGTTATAAAATGAAGCAATTAAAACTACTCGTGCTCCAAAGCGACACAAGGTGTCTACCTTCCCTCGCATCCAACAGCTAGGACATTCTGACACTCGGGATACATATTCCTGTTTCCTGCCTCCTGCGCTGTAGAATGAAATTCTCGAAGCTGCATTATGTGGAGCACAGAGTAAACAATGAAATGTGTCTGAGATGGAGCCTCTGCCTGAACTCTGATTCCCTTTTGTATTTTGGTCAGCATTTTCATTCTTGTTTGAGACGGGTGAACGTCATGGAATTGAGGTTTTGCAGAGCTAGCACATCTGTGCCCAGAGAGGGGGGAGCTGATCTTGTTTTCAAAATGGAATTACCACCATCCCCACCGCCCTGTGTGCTTTCTTATGCTTACTGATTCACAGCAGGGTCTTAAAAGATTGGCAATAGGCTGGGACAGCTATAAGTACTGCAAGACCGAACTTGGTCTGTGTCTAGTGGACCAGCTATTGCATCAAACGCCGAAACCATTTATAGGACATGTATTCAGCTGAACCTCCTTTGCAGGTGCTTAAGGAATTCAGTCTTGGTGAATGAATCTAACCCACAGTTCAAAGACTACTGTGTAGACCAGAACCTGGGTTTTTACACTCCCTGAATGTCCCACAGTTTTCAGCTCAAAAAGCACTCAACTTGTGCTTTAAAATATCTATGTTGTGAGACTGCAGCTATTTTGATGGAATGCATATTTTGAGAGAAGACATAGTTACAAAGTGGGACGCGGGTGGCGCTGTGGGTTAAACCACAGAGCCTAGGACTTGCTGATCAGAAGGTTGGCAGTTCAAATCCCCGCAACGGGGTGAGCTCCCATTGCTCGGTCCCTGCTCCTGCCAACCTAACAGTTCGAAAGCACATTAAAGTGCAAGTAGATAAATAGGCACTGCTCCGACGGGAAGG
Organism: Podarcis tiliguerta; assembly: GCF_965153285.1. Classification (NCBI taxonomy): domain Eukaryota; kingdom Metazoa; phylum Chordata; class Lepidosauria; order Squamata; family Lacertidae; genus Podarcis; species Podarcis tiliguerta. The sequence goes on from NC_139539.1 coordinate 76,933,271, forward strand.
TAAACGGCATTTCCACGCACTGCTCTGGTTCACCAGAAGCGGCTTAGTCATGCTGGCCACATGACCCGGAAGCTGTACGCCGGCTCCCCCGGCCAAGAAAGCGAGATGAGCGCCGCAACCCCAGAGTCGGCCACGACTGTACCTAATGGTCAGGGGTCCCTTTACCTTTACCTTATAGTTATAAAAGTTGGGCACCGTCCCCAGTCTCTACCGAGCAGTGGCAAAATTCGAGGAGGTTCCAGGTGCTCATCCAAGGTCTGTACTCTTTTGGAGAATTTAAGACACAATGGAGGCTGCTGTAGCTTTAAGAAATATGATCTATTCACATACTTACACCTGATTCTAGATGGAGGGAGCCCATATCTTACAGCATGGTCATCTCAAGAGGGACTTGTTCCCCACAGCAGTGCAATGCCAAAGTCTAAGTCATCTCTCCCAGCCTCCCTTTTCTGTCTTTTTGGTTTTCCTTCTTCTTCCCAGCACACCTTGCTAAAGACACTCTTTTCCTGTCACCTCAAGCCCAGTTACCCTGGCAACCATCCAAATCCCCTGTCACCCCTCACAGCAGCGGAGAAGACCAGTTCTTTTCCATTGCCAATAGCCCTCAATGGTCCTGTATTGTTTCTTCATGGCCCTAGCTTGGCCAGCTCATTTTGTATAGAATACTCCAGCAGTTCCTCTGCAGCTTGCATTTTCCCTTCATTATGTTGGGATGTATTGATAATACCTTAATAATATTGGTCATCTTTTTCAAGATTTCAATGGTAAAGAACAGCTTAAAACATATTTTTGTGCTGATATTTGTTTTTGAAAAATGAAATTCAAAGATTAATGCAGAAATGAAACAGAGTGGTGGTAAAGTTCAATTTTATGTACTGATCACCAATTCCAATTTTTATCCATGGAGGAATACACGTGCGAATACACACGTAATGAGGCAGGCTATAATTTAAAACCCAGTGAATTTTAAAAGGGGGGCAAAAATCAATGATTCAAGTAGAGATCCTATTTGCGGATACTGCATTTTTCCTTCCACCAACCTCATTTTATTCCATATGTATTTATCCAAACAAATACATTTACATCAGGATCAACACTCAATATCTCATGCAAAATAAGTGCGTTCAGCAAGATCATATTCCAGGACAGATTTTTGGTTACAAGAAGCACAGCACTGAAGCTGATAACTGGAATCAAGTTTTGCTCTGTAATTAAAACTTCTCCTCTTTAATCAAGCCTTCTCGAGCTTTTTACAACCCCTCTGTGAGAAAATGGATTTTATTTACAGAGCCTTTACCAAGTCTCTTGCATCATTTCCAACCACCTACACAGTCCTATGAACATATGAACCTTATCCGGTGAAGATGGCATTTCATCCAGGCTTCATCTCTGGGCCTAGGAACATGTTGTCCTTCAGACAATATCCTCTTGGTCTTTGCTTCAGCCATCTGAACGCCCACAATCACTGCTCTTCCTGTGATGCAACTGTCTACAAAAAGGTTCTTCCAACCTTGTTTCCCACCCGCCCTAGCCAGTAAGTTTATGCCTCTATATTTGGCAAAGTATGTTGGCAAATTTCTAATCCATGCACAGGGTCTAAGAAACATTTTTCAAAGCTATTTTTTCCCACCTGAGTGTTCTAGGTGGACAGACATAAGACTCTCTGCTTGTAAATTCTCCTTTTCTAATTTCACAGCTTGTATAGTCTTCTGTGAAGCACTGTAGAGGCTGCTTCATCCATTGGGGCAAAGTGAGCTCTGCTTCACCAACCTTCACCTGCTCTCAGCCAGTCTTCACTTGCCTACCTCCTTACTTAAAACCATTGTAGGAGTTGTCTGTCAGCTTCCTCCTCCTCTTTAGTCTCAGTGCAGAAACTCATCAGTCTACGGTGTAGAAACTCAGTGTAGCAACTTGTAGAAACTCAGTGGGGGCAAAACTAGAAGTAGCTGGTGTTGCGTCTCGTTGGCTCTGACTCCATCTACATCTTCTGCCCCACAAGTCCCAATGGGCATTGTCCATCACTGAGTGCTTCTCTCCATTGGTAGCTGCTAGAAGGGAAACTGAGGATAAGGAGGAACTCCCATCTTTGCCTGTAACCACTGGGAAGCAGCAATAAAGCAGAGGGCACAATTGTTAGCAAAATTCACATTTGTGTGGTGCTGACTGGCTAGCTATCCATTCTAGCAAATCAGGAAGCACACTGTTGCAAGGTGCCTCCTGTCTCAATTTCTGTCACCCAACAATTAAGGGCACACATTTATTTCTTCTCTTGATCACCCTGCAGCAGTTGCCATGGTTACTACTAGAGAACCTCACTCTCCACCACTGGTCTGTGTCTCCTTCTGATGGATGCAGTGTTGATCTTCTGTGGCTTCTTATGAGCTCACTTATAGCCCAAGCTTCCAAGCTCATTTTTTAGGCTTGCTTATAATCAATGGCTTTTAACATCTGATATTTCTCTAAGAATGGACTTTTTCTTGATGCATCACTTAATGCATGTACCGTATTTATGCTATTTTGGTTTTGGCAATGCGAGATGAAGAAGGGAATATGAACAGTAGACTCTCTGTCTAGCAATGATTGATACCTTTTGTTTCTTAAATCTGAAAAGCAACCCTCAATAAAGTCTCCAATATCAAGGCTTTCTATGTCTTAAGTCAGATAATATTCCTCAATGTGAACACATGAAGGGGCTCTCAAGAATGAATAGACTAGAGTCTATGAGGAAGAGCCAATGTTCATTGCAGCCATCCCAACTGGCCAATGCGGTGTGTCCCGTGGTGTCAGACTAGGATCTGGAAGACTAGAGTTCTGCCATGAATTTTACTAGGTGAACTTGGACCAGAGTTCTTCTGAGGAGGGGAGAATCATGTATGCCACCTTGAGCTTCTTAGCGGAAAAGTGGGGTATAAAAGTAATAATATGGGGGTCAGATCCTGCAAAGGATCTTTACATTTGTTGGCTCCTTTCAGACATGAATGCAAATTGATGTCTAGGAGATGGGTGCCTTTGCTCATAGGTACCCAATGCCCAAGGAAAGCTAATCTTCAGAGGTATAATATCCAAATGCATAAAATAGACACACAATATATTGCATAATTGTATTGAACTATCAGATATATTTTTCTGAACTACCTAGCCATGAGCATGCATTTTTTAAAATGAAATTTCCCTCTTGATCTTATTTCGCTGTGTCAAGTATTTGCTAATTTCCATGCCCCCCACCATGTTTCTAGAGAAATACAGAATACTCTTTCTGTTGACTCTTCTTCTCTTTCAAATTCTTATATAAATTATCTCCTAACTCAATGTGAGTCTGATGTTTGCTTTCAGGTCACTCCGAAACCCACAATGGTGTTACCTTGGAGATCAGGAAAAAGAGGTAAAAATGACTTTGTGTGTTAAACCAACTCTGCTGATTGGCAAAGGAAATGTTAAAAGTACTGGGAAATTTCTCGGCATAAATTTAAATGCATTGACAGGCAACCCAAAAGTTGATTCCAGGATCAGTGGGTTGCACTTAATTCTCATTGAAATGAAGTGGGCTTGAATCATGAATAAGTTGTCCCATTGATGTCAACATGACCTAATTGCAACTGACATCCTCCGGAGTTAACCCGTGGGTGAGATTCATCTAACGAGTCCTGTGCAATAACTTTTTGTTTTTCAGTGTGGCCTGTCCCTCTCTACCCTGCAGCCCCCCCACAATTAAGATACAGTGGGGAAAGCCAACACACACACACACACACAGAGAGAGAGAGAGAGAGAGAGAGAGAGAGAGAGAGAGTAGCTGCTCACCTAGGATTCTGGGTGGGTGGATGGCCATTGCCACATTGTGCGGCTGCAGTGGGTCTGGGGAGGCTGACATCTTCCAGCAAAGCTGTGGAAGGTGATACGCATCTGGTGCTGTCTACCTCGAGCTGTCTCAGGCTTCCAGATAAGGGTGGGCAGTGCCCACTTAGCCAATCCGAGGCAGGGGCTTGGGGGCTGCAACCAGCCTGCCCCTGTCCTATTTAATGGGGCAGCCAGGTGCAGCCTGCCCTCTTGGTCGATTGTCATGGGATTTTCCATCCACCTAGTCCAGGGGTCAGCAATCTTTTTCAGCCGTGGGCCGGTCCACCGTCCCTCAGACCATGTGGTGGGCTATATCTTTTTTTTTGGGGGGGGGGTGAACGAATTCCTATGCCCCACAAATAACCCAGAGATACATATTCAATAAAAGGACACATTCTACTCACGTAAAAACCATGCTGATTCCCTGACTGTCCACGGGCTGGATTGAGAAAGCGATTGGGTCGCATCCGGTCCCTGGGCCTTAGGTTGCCTACCCCTGGCCTAGTCTTTAGGGACCCACCCAGGTGGGGAGAAAGTGGGCACATTGCCTATGACCCTTGCTATGATTAGTTTAGTCGCCGCATTTGGGGCCAGAGAGGTATTTTCTCCTGCAAGAAAACTGGCCAGCTTGCAGGTTTTTGCCTACCTCATTGCAACTGTGACAACTTTGGCACATAAGGCAGTGGAATGGATCCTTAGTTACAGGGGTACCCCATTAAAGAGGTGCAGGAGGGGTGACTCTGTCTGGGAGTCCCCTGGGGGACCAATGGGCCAATACACCTCTCCCAATGGTGGCCTGTGTGGGGTTGTGGCATCCAATCCATGTCAGGAGCAACTTCCCAGCACAAGTTTGAACCCACCAGGTTCCCATCAGGTAGCAGGCAGGCAGCTTGATGCTGGATACATCCCCAGTGCCTTAGCCAAACCTACTGTTTCCCGTAATAAATAAAGTTGTGGCCTAAATCAACCCAATACCAGTCTCCTGTGTTCATTTCATCTTTATGTGATTATGCACCTGTCCCGGCAAAGTGTGTTTCTGCATAGAGACCACAATCTTCTTGCTGAGTTTTGCACCATCACATATGAATGGTGGTTTCCAAAAATAATCCCCAAACAACATGAAGGTCACTACAGATGATCTTGTGCTAATGGCCCTGAGTATTGCTATGGCAGAGTAAGGTATAAAATTTCAAAAATTAAAAAATAAGAGTGATGATCTCTCCACAGTGGAGCTGCCTACAGGAATTCATAGTGAATTAATTCAGACTTTACAACTTACTAGATTTAATAGGACTTTAGAATTCTTTTGTTTACCACCTTTCGCTTTAGCTAGTCAATCAGCAAATTTTTACCGATGTTATTAAAACTTTCAACCCAAGTCTAAAGACACTTAAAAAGAATGAATTTTTTAAAAAAAAAATCTAGTCCCTTGATTGCAAACTATTTTGACTCTGAACTTTCTCAAAAGCAAATTATAATGTGTGGGGAATAAGCAATCAAGTTCTCTTGGAGGAATTAAAATTTCATAAGGCCAGTTAGCATTCAATCAGGGGAAATCGGATGTGATTATCTGTATTTATCCTGGCTGGAAGCATCTATTAGTTGAGCCAGAACTAAATAATCATAGCCATACATGTAGTCCATTTAGAAATGTAATAGATTCCCCCCCCCTCATATTTCCCCCCACATTTATTGTTTTAATATTCGCTTAAGTTGAATACTTTGGCTGCAGGCAAACATTTTTGTTTAAAGAATTTATATCCTGCTTTAAATGTGGACCTTAAATAGCTTACAAAAAGGTTGTGCAGTCCTTTGATAAGAGCCTTTCTGAGAGATCAATCCATCTATGAAGTCATATCGAAATGAGATATAATAGCCTGTTACTAGATAATTAAGACACTTCCCCCTGCCCCATAAACACTAACTGGACTTACAAAGAACAAACAGATCAGCCTACAGGTAATTATTGTTTGGAGCCAGACTTATCCTTTCAGGCAAAGAAATATTGCTTGCATAGGGTCAAATGGAGGTATCCTCCAGGCAGTTGGGGGAGACATTCGCAGATCCCCTCTTTCCTCTGTAGCCCACAGAGCCACCCCACAAATTCTTCCAAAGAGTCCCCCAACCATTTGGAGCAATGTAAATGTTGGAGCTGGGGGCCACAGAGGGAAATTAGCAAAATTCAAGCCATTTTTGCTAATGAAGCTTGTGTGCTTGCGGTCGATATAGCATTTCCAAATGCAACCATTTGAACATTTAATCCAATTGCGAGCACTACATAAAAATCCATTTGCTGTACTGATATGTGCTCAGGATGACTAAGCATACCAGGGAACAATTCTGCCACCTTCTAATTAACTCCAAATTGCAGAAAGCAATAAATGGCCTTCACTTAATAAATTAAATTTGCAAGGAATGTGTAAGCATTTAATTAACAGCTGACAGGGAAAAAATGTGATTTAGCAAGGAAGTTATAGCTTACTAAAATATCAGTTGGTATTTTTAGCAATAAATTGTTATCTTCTTATCCTGCGATTTTGTCTTCGAGAAAGCTGGGGGGGGGGTATTCACATGAATGTCATCTTTGCAGATCTGATGTAAGTTTGCAAGGCAGAGATCTTTCTCCCACTTCTCCCTACCTGTTTCTGTTGAGTTTTTGATTAGCAAGGGATGAGTAATGAAAGAATAAAAAAGACTCTCCTCCCTGGAAGAGAGGGGAGTGGTTGTGGGCGGGAGCCCAAGCTCCGCCCCTAGCAGGGGGCGTTAGCTCCTTGCCTCCCCCACTCACCTGGCTGGCGCCCACCCCCTTCAGCAGGCACCCAACCAGGTGCCTCCGAGGGGGCGTGTACAGCAGCCTAAATGCTGCGGCGCCAGCCCCTCCTCGGCCTCACTCTCCGTCGTCCCGTCGCGAGTCACCCACCCTCCACTCCCTTTTAGCTCAGGGTCTAAGTTTTTTCCTTGGCCTTGCTATGGACCTTAGGTTGGTTGCCCTGGTTGTCCGGGGGGCCTGGTAGGAATTTTTCCATTTGGCATTAGGCTTTTTGGTTTTTTCGCCTACCTCGTAGCAATCGTCACAACTTTCATGGTATTGGTGGGTAGGTTAGGCATTGGAATAATGTGTTGTGGTGTGTTGAAGGGCTAGGTGTGGCCATCGCCTATGCCTTCCATTTTTGGGTATTCCGTTAAAGGAATCTGGCGGTCATGTATTCTGTCCGATGCCTGCTTGGTGGGTGGCCATGGCACGACCCTCGGTGACATCAGGGGGGAGCCTATAGTTGGATCAGCATCAACAGGCTCCACCTACTGGTGAATAAACCCCCCTTGTTTTAGACATCCAATGCCTAAGCCAATACCTTTTCACTGCTGTAATCAATAAAGTTGTGGCCTTTTCTTGCCCATTAACCTTATATCACGTGTCCTTGTGTATTCATTCCACATTGCGGGGGTCGGGTCCTCTAACCACAACTTATCTATACCTAAACAAATGCAATATCACATAACTGTTTTCTTCATACTACTTTGCTACAGTTTTTCAGACATGTTTCTCCACTTACTGCACTCTGATCATTAACTGTGAAGCTGTTCCCCTCCCCTTACTTTCTCGAGGTCAGAAATTATGTAATATTAGTGAATTTTCCCCCAAAGAATAATAGAATCATGGTGTTGGAAGGGACCTTGAGGATCAAGCAGAGAGTTTGAGTGAGTGAGAGGGAGATATTTTTAGGGTGCCTTCTTATTTGTTCCAAAGCAGAAGTCATGCTGGACGTGGAGGATTCTCACGTGCGAGTGAAATACCTGCAGTTTTTAAAGAGAAATTTGAGGATATAAAAAATCCTAAGCAGAAAGCTATATGGCTCCCTGGATTTTTTTAAAAAGTCTATGACACTGGGAAGGGACTGAAAGGTGGATCTAGACTTTTCATGAATGGAAAGATTCATTCCATTTTTAGAAGGGGCTGCTGGGATCTGCATGCATCTGCCCCATGTGGTGAGTCCCAGAACTGCATGTGACCGAATTTCAGACTCTGGTACGACCCTGCCCTCTCATGCTGGCCATTGGATCCTCCTGCACAGGAATGAATATAAAAGGGATTGTTTTTCCATTTGAGCATTGTTCAAGCAGCAGGGTCTTCCTGTTATGATTTGTTCCTACGTAATGTTTTGGTTCTGACTTCTGGTTGTTAGCTAGTTCATCCTTTGTACCTCATTTACACTTTGGTCCTGACTTTTAGCTTCTCCTACTGCTTCCAGCTCCTGGCTCACATCAGATGTCTCCACACAACCCAGTTCTCGCAAGGACTTCTCACTGGAGAAAAGGAAGAGACCACTTTTGTCAATTCTCCTTTCCTGCATCAACCCCCAGAGCCACCACCATGATGTCATGAAGGCTCTCCAAGCCCACTTAAGCAGAATTTTAGTGTTGAAGTCATAGTAGTGAAAAATGCAGCTAAGAAGCTCACATAATAATAATGACTGAAACCCTTCTTTAGAAAGTAAGCCCATGTCTGGACTTTAACATTCAAAAACTATACTTGCAGAAACATATACTTATAGATGAATTAAAACATAATATTTATAGTCACATGCTTTTCGAAGGATGGTCTTCTAACTTCTAACTTCCAAACAATTGTATTTTCCTCTCTTTCCAGAGTTCAGCACTTTCAGCCTTCTTGCAGCTCCTAGGTCAGATTTCCACTTTTACCTTCTCCTGCAGCTTTGCTCTCATTCTTTCAAGCAGAGAAGAAGCATTCCAATACTCTATTCATCTTAGCAGTCTTCACAGTGGATTCTAAAACACACTCATCTTGCTTCCCATAAAATAGAGTCTCTCCTAAACTAGATACCTCCCATGTGACCAACATTAGCCAATCACAGGACAACTACTAGAGAACTCTCTAGAATTCAGTCACCAACCAATAAAATTTAAACACATGGTAAAGCATACAAGTATTTATGCACACAATTTCAGTGAATTAAATTACTATACTTAACACAGAGATGGCATTCTCATAAGTGGAGTTTAACTCCATTCATGGGGCACCTGGAATCAACTGAGTATGTATGCTTAGTCATTAACTATGGCCACCATAGTCACCACTTCAAAGCTAAGGACAGTGCTCTTCCCCTTCCTTTCACAAATTAAAGCAGTTTGATGGAAGAATATAGTTGGCTCCCTAGAAACATGATGTTCGGCTTTGTTGTTGTTGTTTAGTCGTTCAGTCGTGTCCGACTCTTCGTGACCCCATGGACCAGAGCACGCCAGGCACTCCTGTCTTCCACTGCCACCCGCAGTTTGGTCAGATTCATGTTTGTATTTTTCTTTACAGCATTGGACTTTCCTTTCGCTTCCATGCATATCCGCAACTGAGCGTCCTTTCGGCTTTGGCCCAGCCGCTTCATCAGCTCTGGATCTACTTGTACTTGTCCTCTGCTCTTCCCCAGTAGCATGTTGGACACCTTCCGACCTGAGGGGCTCATCTTCCAGTGTCATAGCTTTTATATGCCTGTCGTCTTTGTCCATGGAGTTTTCTTGGCAGGGATACTGGAGTGGCTTGCCGGTTCCTGCTCCAGGTGGATCACGTTTGGTCAAAACTCTCCACTATGACCTGTTCATCTTGGGTGCCCTGCTCAGCATAGTTCATAGCTTCTCTGAGTTCTTCAAGCCCCTTCGCCACGGCAAGGCAGTGATCCATGAAGGGGGATGTTCGACTACAACTAGATAAAAACTCCATAGAGAGAGAGTTCACATTGTGGCCTTCTTCACCTAACCTTCAAGTGTTTACTGAAGTCATCAAAAGAGGATCTGCTTTCTACATTACTAAGAGAACAGCAAGCTTCTGCCAAAATTGCTACAGGTTGCACTAGAGGAATCAGAGGTGCAGAAGACACCTCTATGAAGGCCCCAGCAGAACCTAAGTGGAATTGAGCTTTCATATATAAACTTGGACAAACAGCCAGTAGATATTTTCTGAGTGAACAATGACAAGAGAGGTTGGTTTGTTGGCCTGGTAACTGATTTGTCGATAACCTCCTGGAAAGAAGGGGGAGAGATGTAAGTGTGTGGCAGAAGGCACCTAATGTAATAAATACATTTGAGTTCACCTTGGCAGATCAGCCCAGGAAGGACCTTTGCTTTTCATCTATTCCCTTCCATGAATGATGTGCTTTTGGCAGAAGCTAAAAATAAGCCAGATATAAAAAAACCAACCCCCCCCCCCACAATATTTAGATGCAGCTGCAGATCCAGAAATAACAAAAGCAGTAACGAGAGAGAGAGAGAGAGAGAGAGAGAGAGAGAGAGAGAGAGAGAGAGAGGTATGATTGTGGTGTTGTTGCTGTTTCAGAAGAATTTGGCAGCCTTAAGTCTACATTCATTTCCACATTTCCAGGCCACTCCTGGAAGATTGTCTTGATTTTACTTTTTCGGCCTGGGGGGAAGACTGCAAAAACTCTCAAGAAGAACATCTCATTAACAAAGTCACAAATCCCATCTCTCTGCATATCAGTAAGAGACACAGCACTTGCACAATGTGAAAGGAGTAGGATCATTTGCACATTTGCTGAAAGTTGTTCAGCGAAGGAGGTGACGGAATAGCAAGTGATTGTCTGAGTGGAAAACAGAAAACGATGCTGGAAAGCTAGGTTTCCTATAATACCACAACGTTGTTTCATTAGCCTCCAGCTGAGTGTTTCTGTTTGTGCTGCAGTCTTCTCAAAAGAGGCAAGTTAATAACTAGGATGAAAATAATAATCTTTCTCATCTTGTTCTGCCAGACACCATATTTGAATGTTTTCCAGCATTCAGCAACAGGACTGACCTGCAACACCTGTACATTGTGAGCTCCCGGGTTCTGAGGATGTCAGGCTAAGGAAAATGCTCACCCCGTTCATGTTCAGCTTAAACCAGTTAGCCTCAGAAGCTTGGGAGCAGCCTCTGTGTTTTGGCTAGAGACAAAAGGCAATTTCCATCTTGTTGGAATTGTGTGTGTGTGTGTGTGTGTGTGTGTCAGAATTTGAATGCAGACTTTGATTGTTAAATCTGCCATCAACGTTGGAATAATCCACGAGATTTATTTATTTCATGGCATTTATATACTGCTTGGTAGCACAAAAGCAGAAGCTCAAAGCAGTTTACAAGATTTGACTGTTGCCTTTTTAACCCATTCAAGTCGGTGCTCCCTGATTGGCTAAGTGAAGGGTAGGAATCTGTGACCCCTGGTTTAATGAATGAGGGAAATAAGTATCACATTTGCAGAAGTGTTGATGCAAGTTAGCTGTCATCTACTGTCTAACACTGACTGCTACATGCAAGATTCTGTCATATACCTATTACAGCTGCTTGTCAACTGTCTGACGCTATCAAATCCTTAACTGCTGCATGTCAGACACAGTGAAATGTTGACTGCTACTCGGGGGAAATGGATGTTAAACAGTCACCCATTCTGAGAATATTTGGATAACTACTATCAACATTCACAGAGGAGAATTTTGGGATGCAATTTTATTTCAGCTCATTTTCCCATTTTATTGAGCAGAACTACAAAGGGGGAAAGAGTTACCTTCTTCCTTTTTGGCTCCTGGGGTAATGTATGAAAAATGGAAGGGCTTGTTTATTCTTTGAGGACATGAGACCACCTGACTGTATTTGCCTGCCCTCTCAATAACACCAGGTCTACTTGGAAAGAGTAAGATGCTTAGAGTTCCTGCATACATTACGCTGAATGGCTGGACTTCTTAAGTTATGACCTGCCATAATTCTACTGAGTAACTTATGATTTCCCATGGATTAGAGCTCAGGTTTTGACCTTCTTCAGGGACTTCAGAGGAATTCATGTTCTCCTTAACCCCGTTACAGATTATGGGGTTAAAAAGCTCCTTGTTACCTCTGCCATTTGAACAGAAAAACTTTATGGAAACCAAGGTGAAGTTGTCCTCTTCTGTATCCGTGGTGGAGTTAAGCTTAATGTTCATACAAGATTCTTCTGTTAGATGGCAACTTGCTTCAAAATGTGGTGAGCCAACCTTGCTTCATTCCTGCTCATTCTGCAGAGAGGGGTCCTGGACTTCTTCCTCTAAATCCAGCAACGGCACCATGGCAGCCTACTAGCAGTGCCAGTGAGGAAGTCTGGCAAACAGCAAGTGTTACAGAGCACAACTGGCATTAAGGCTTTCACATTAAATATGTAGTGCTATCAGTAGCAGCCTTCAAATTGTTTAAAGAAGGAGAGGGATTCAAGCTTTCAAAGCTCTATCCGAACTATGGGTAAAATTCATTTCCATCCCCAGTAGCAAGCAGTTAGTAGCTAATGACAAAGCTACTAGCTTGAACCATGTGCTTTATACTTCCATGATACTTGGGGCAGACTTCCTTTAGTTCCTCTAGTCCAGATTCTTGCAGATCCACCCCCAGGTTCTATTTCCAATATCCAGCCAAAAGATCAATTTGTCTCCCAGAGATAGCCTCAACTCACAGCAGAGCCAAACAGCTTTTGGGTGGACAAAGCACTGACTGCATTCCAATGGTCGTGGAAGGTCTTCCATGTTGCTCCCTCTTATCCCACCCATGAAAACCCCCCTACCATAAACAGGGACATGGGACCTTCTAGCTTACTATTGGCATCTCTTTCAAAACCATCTTCTTGTCATTTATCCAGTACATGGAATGTTATGGAGCCCAACAGTGAAGGGCCAGGAATAATGACAACAATTCACCCCTCATCATACAAAGTAACCTGCAGAGTCACAGAAGGGATAGTCCCAGTTCTGATCAAACTAGATTTTCTACAGATTTCACGAGCTGAGATCCTGTAGCTCAGGGATGCAGCTTGCACTTTGAAACTACTTGGTAATGAAACTTTCTTGGTAATGACAATTAGAAAATCAAGAGTAGTAATTAACACATTTTTTTTTTTATTTCCTGGAAGTATTGTTAAAATAAGGGCAAAGGGGGAAAGTGACTATTTAATACATTGTTTGAAAATATATTTTTATGGATTTTTCAAAAATAAAACATAGGCCATAAATTGTATTTATTCATGCCAGTCGTTGCCCCTTGGCACAACATTTTCCAGTCTGACCTTTTCAAAGTTTGATGTTTGTTGTTGTTGTTGTTACTAGTCATTGCTTTATTTAGTTGCTTGCAGGCTTAATATTGCACCACAGGGGGAAAAGATAAATAGAATGCTCACCTGCTAAATACAAGACATATATTTCAAGGTTAAAAGTAGTATGACTTTTCTGCCGTCGTCCAAACTATACCGGTAAACATTATTATGAGGTGTTAGATTTCTACCAATAACTTCAGCAGACATATGAAATGAAAGTATTTCAAAGAATTCTACTACTTAGGAGGTTGCTATTTTTGTGTTGCAGTGAGTGGAAGTCTGCATGATGCAGGCAACTGTTCTTGGAGGCTGCGTACCCAAACACATGCATGCTTGTGCAATACTAAATTGAAGCCCAGGGACTGACTCACAGTTAGCTTAATAACAAAACTTGTCTTCTGCAATTATGTGTGTGTTCCTGTCTGCTGCACAAACCCACCATCCCCTAATCCAAGAATCATTGAGGAAGATGAAGAGGAACAGGGTTGCCACATTCCGCTGCACAGCCCAACACTTGAATTTTGCTAGAACCTTTATAAGATTCCATTGTTAGATGTCAAAATGCCTTTATTTTCTGACTTAACTTCTTATCAGGGTGTTTAAGTGACATGTGTGCTTTAATCGTTCTCTGAGTAACATTGTATCCCCCAACATTTCTATGATTCTTTTCTATTATTATTAATTATTATTATTATAGGTGCTGACCTTTAAAACCCTAAACGGCCTCAGTCCAGTATACCTGAAAGAGCGTCTCCACCCCCATCATTCTGCCCGGACACTGAGGTCCAGCGCCAAGGGTCTTCTGGCAGTTCCCAGTTCCCTCGCTGCGAGAAGCCAAGTTACAGGGAAACAGGCAGAGGGCCTTCTCGGTAGCGGCACCCGCCCTGTGGAACGCTCTCCCACCAGATGTCAAAGAGAAAAACAACTACCAGACTTTTAGAAGACATCTGAAGGCAGCCCTGTTTAGGGAAGCTTTTAATGTTTAACAGACTACTGCATTTTAATATTTTGTTGGAAGCTGACCAGAGTGACTGGGGAAACCCAGCCAGATAGGCAGGGTATAAATAATAAATTGTAGTTGTAGTTGTAGTTGTAGTTGTAGTTGTTGTAGTTGTTGTTGTTGTTGTTGTTGTTTACTTTGGCCATCTGTCTGGGTTGCCCCTTTTAGATCCCTTGCCACTCTGGGCAGCTTCCAAAGTATAAAAAAAATAATGAAATATTAAACTTTTAAAAACTTTCCGATACAGGGCTGCCTTCAGGTGTCTTCTAAAGTTTGTACAGTTACTTATCTCCTTGGTTCGGGGGTTACACAACTCCATACCCTCCAACATTTCTCTGATCAAAATAGGGGTAGCCTAAGGGGATGCAGGTGGTGCTGTGGGTTAAACCACAGAGCCTAGGACTTGCCGATCAGAAGGTCAGCGGTTCGAATCCCCGTGATGGGGTGATCTCCTGTTGTTCGATCCCAGCTCCTGCCAACCTAGCAGTTGGAAAGCACATCAAAGTGCAAGTATATAAATAGGTACCACTCCAGCGGGAAGGTAAATGGCATTTCCGTGCACTGCTCTGGTTCACCAGAAGCGGCTTAGTCATGCTGGCCACATGACCCGGAAGCTGTACGCCGGCTCCCTCGGCCAATAAGGCGAGATGAGCGCCTCAACCCCAGAGTCGGTCACGACTGGACCTTTACCTTAAGGAAAAGTGGGACATTCTGGGATCAAATCAGAAAACGGGATGGCTTCTGTAAATCCAGGACTGTCCCTGGGAAACAGGGACACTTGGAGAGTCTCTGTACTGGCTGAATGGAAAAAGCCTCTTCTTTAGCAGTACCCCAGCTTAGGAACACCCTCCCCAAGAGTCTTCCTTCACACCCTCCTTGAGTTTCTTTTTGGCTCGCTGGAATGTGCCCTTGCACCATTTTGCCTGGATGGAGAGGAAAGTCTGTAGAAAGCAGCCGACTGTACAAAGGTAAAAGTTACATGTGTTGCTCTACCCGGTTTACTTTTGGCTCTACCCACTACTGGCATTTCATCCTCAGAAGATTGTCCAGAAAGGAGAGTAACCCTCAGAAAAGGTTCCTTACCCCTGCTATAATTAATCAGTATCAAGCAATTGTCAAAAAGAAAAAAATGATATTTTGTGCCAGAAATGTGCCAACTTCATAACTGAAAACACTGCTGAAGTATAGAAGTACACACTTTTCATATTTTGGGGGAAAGTATTATGTTTTCTTTCAGATCCCAAATTAGAGTCATATTTATTTTATAATAGGCTGTATGGGGTCTTTTAAAAAACCATACTTTGATTAAGAAGCTAAAGTGGCAGCTCTTATTATTTTCTTTAGTATTTGCCACCCTGTCTTTGATCCTTTTGTATTCCAGTAATCCCGTATCTTCAAATCCCTCAAGAATTCAATAGTAAAAGGGGAACAAAAATTAAGCTGAACAAAAATCCTAACACGCTTTCTCTGTGAAACTAAGCTTTCATGATTAGACAAAAAAAGAGAGAAAGCGCTGCATTTTAAACAAAACATGGAAACTATTATTACTACACAGAAAATGAATGATGGGGAAGATCTTGAGGCATATGTTTCTAAGAATTTTGACAAAGATAATGCAGAGTTCTCGCTCCCCTGGAAATTATCTAAAATTATTAAGATCCGCTCTTCAAAACATCATAAAAAGGAAGGGTGGGAAGAAGGGGTGTTTGACACATTTTGACAGGGAGCTGGAAATTTCACTCAATATGGCGGGGACAAGATCCTCAGGAAGGTTTAGGCTTTGCATCTTGACAGGGAAGGGAAGGAGAAATAAATAAACGAAGGTGGTTGAACCACCACGTCCAGTGCCCCCTCAGACCTGCCTAGAAACATGGTGGATCAGACCATTCGACTATCTAGCTCAGTATCATTCACACTGGCTGACAGCAACTGTCCAGGGTCCAGACAGTGGGTCTTTCTCAGACTTACCTGGAGATGCCAGGGATTGAGAAAGGTACCTTGTGCATATTAACTTGCTGTTCTACTGCTCTGCTATGGCCGTTGCCCTAATTGTACCAGCAGAGTGGAAGGACAAGTTATTTCTAACTGAACCCTGGAAATGATGACATGGAAATCCAGTCTGCCAGTTCCAGGACTGGTTTAGTTCAGATCCCTAGGTAGGGTGTGTGTCGGGGGGAGGGATTGTGGTACACCTAGGCATTCATTCAGTGCACCACAAATAAGATGGAGGCTTCTGTGATCACACTTTCTGAAGTCAGGACTGTCTCACTGTCCCCACTCTCAGAAAGGAAGAGCTGATGCTTTCTATAACCACCCAAAAGACAGGGGATATCATGGCTTCCCATGTTTTGGGGTGCCCCCTTCCAGTGCTTTTTTTTGGGGGGGGGACACAGTGGAAGGCATACCCCTAAACATTTTGTGAATCTAACGGGAGAAAGAAACTAAAAAACGTAAACATTTTAGTCTCTTTTCTATCACAGTGAATCATCAGTTCCATTGCTACACTGCGATGGCAGCCTCATTTCCTGTCATGGTGTTTCCTGAGTCTCAGACGAAAGCGAGTGTTTAATGTGTAAAGTAGGAGTTTGAATTTTGCATGGTGATGGGTCAGTTTCATTGTTACCACCTCCAATGGCAGCTTCATTTTCTTTCCCAGTGTTTCCTGAGTCTCAGAGAGGCGAGCGTTTAATGTGTGAAGCAGTGTGGAATGTGGATGTGTGGTATTTCCCCCAATTTGAACTATAAAATGGTGATTTTCTTGAGTCAAAATGAGAGAACCCCTAAACATTAAAAAAAGGGGGGGAAAGAAAATGCACTGCCCCCATCCAAGGATCACAGGATGACAGGTCCTTCTTTTGTATATTTTTTAAAATTAAGTAAGTAGTCTGTATTGTGAGGGCATTTCTTGTTACTAACTTTTCTGTACCTCATAATATAATAGCAACATTGTCAACAGTCACTCACCTTAAAGCAAAGGGATCACCTGTGCCTTTGGGATGCCTCTCTCCTCGGGATGCTTGGTGAATTACTGAGCAATCCAAACCCCATTTTTTCCAGGCTGGGGAAAGGGGAATTGGATTGGTGAAGGCATATCCCTCCACCAGCTTCAGCCAACCTTGTGTTGACCTCCATCTGTGGAATAATTCTGTGCTATGCTACACCAGCAAGCCAATCTGATGCTCCTGCCAGTGCATTTGCACCACACCACCACCTCTCATTGAATCACAGAATCATAGAGTTGGAAGGAACCCTGAGGGTCATCTAGTCCAACCCCTTGCAATGCAACTCAAGCATCCATGACAGATGCCCATCCAACCACTGGTTTTTCCTGTCTGATGAAAAATTCTAGAGTCTTGTTGGCAATTTTTATTTTTATTTATTTGTTGCTATTTTGTGAGCCAGTGTGGTGCAATTGTTATAGTGTCAGATTAGGACCTGTGTTCAAATCACCGCACAAATATGAAGTGCACTGGGTGACCTTGGGGCAGTCACTGCTTCTTAGGATTGTTGGGGGGATTAAGCGAGGGGGGAGTCAACTATGTATGCTCCTTCGGGAAAAGGAAAAGGTAGGATATAAAAGCAATAAGGAAAATAAATACATTTTAAGTTGGTCTTTCTAACAAAGGCATTGCCTTCCTTAGGGATTTGGTGCTTCTTTACAGAGATGGCAATGTGCCTTGCATTTTGATGCTAGCATTTCCATTGCTTGCTTAGTGCCCGTTAAAATATTTGGGGAGATATGTGGCACTCATGATTTGAAAATCTTCCATTATGCATTGAAATGAGTAGTGCTGTTTTCTGGTACCTGTTCCTAATGCACTCTTTCCCCCCACCCATCTACCTGCCTCTCCCTCAAATGTTTACACACACACACACACACACACCATTGAAGAATTGGCAAAGTAAGTCTCTGATTTGTGTCATTTTTGCAAAAAATATCCCCAAAGAACTGTCTTTGCAATAATCTGATGCATGTGATAAAAAGGTAAAGGTACCCCTGCCCATACGGGCCAGTCTTGACAGACTCTAGGGTTGTGCGCCCATCTCACTCAAGAGGCCGGGGGCCAGCGCTGTCCAGAGACACTTCCGGGTCACTTGGCCAGCGTGACAAAGCCCCATCTGGCGAGCCAGCGCAGCACACAGAAACGCTGTTTACCTTCCCGCCAGTAAGCGGTCCCTATTTATCTACTTGCACCCGGAGGTGCTTTCGAACTGCTAGGTTGGCGGGCGCTGGGACCGAGCAAAGGGAGCGCACCCCGCTGCGCAGATTTGAACCGCCGACCTTTCGATCGGCAAGCCCTAGGCGCTGAGGCTTTTACCCACAGCCACCCGCGTCCCCAGATGCATGTGATAACTACTGTTAAAAAGCCAGAGGAATCACCCTAAGCTCTCATAATGACAATTTCATAGAAAGATAGGGTAGTGTGTTGTTGTTATTTTAAGGAAAAAAAAATTTTTGAATATATATATATATATATATATATATATATATATATATCAAAAACCTTGCAGGCAAAAATGACAGCAGTGCTGTCAGCATGGAGGCGATAATTCAGTCGCTGTCTCAAACAGAAATGGGTCAGGCAAGAATAGAGAATAAGGGCAGCGAAGAAGCCTGATTCATATCTGGTTAAAACAAAGTATCACTTAGCACAGCTGGAAATAGACTTTGATGTAAGATTACAAAAAAAGTGCAAGAAGAGGTTGAAGCTTTGAAAGTTACCCTGCAGTTAGCAGTAATGGAGGGTGAAATAAGAGACATCTGCATGGCTTTTTACCCCTTTGCATCAAGCCGCTGTAATCACCTTGCTATTTCCTTATAGGAATTGAAGCCACACATGGCTTGTTACCGGGTGTTTAAGAAGCCCAAAGCACTTTCAAAGGGTATATTAGTGTGCCAGAGAGTGAAAGAGACAGAGAAAAATAATGACTGAGTCTAAATGGGAAAACAGAATGGTCGCAGTCCCCTATGAAACATGCACATGTGAACATACACACATCATCCAATTATGCATTCACATACCGCAAGGGATCCAGGAACATAGCCTGGTTTTCTGTTTCGTTTTATCACAGCTACAGGCAAGCAATGCTGGCAGCTCGAGACCCAGCCCTAAAGTCTTCATATATTTATCTGCCACCAAATTGGATGGAATAAGCAAGCATGAATTCAGGCTTGCATTTCTAGCCATCTTGACTCAGAATTCGGTTGCCAACACAATCTTCGTCCTCTCTGCCACCCGTAGCAGAATTTATGCTAATTTTCTCATGCTCAGGTAGGTATCATGTGGGTGACTATGGCCACCTAGGTGCCCACCAATCTCACAGCCAAAATGCCACTTTTATTTTTTTTACTAAGTAAGCAAAGTGGGGAGATGCACTTTAAAATTGCGTCGTGCAGCTCCAAGCGGTAGTTTTGCTGAGAGACTGCCAGCGGTAGCTTGAACAGCTGGTTATCGTTTTATATTTGGCATCAAGAGCAAGTAGGAATGCTGTGGCATGATTCCCTATAGAGGCATAATATGGAATGGCAACTTAAGTATATCTACCCCACCAACTCCACCTGCTCCATCACTGACCTTCCACATTGAGCAGGAGGTCTGAAGGAAGCTTCCATGCATGTTCTACATGGAAACGTCCGATGATGATGATGATAATAATAATAATAATAATAATAATAATAATAATAATAATTTATTTATACCCCGCCCATCTGGCTGGGTCCCACCAGCCACTCTGGGCGGCTTCCAACAAAACACTAAAATACAGTAACCTATTAAACATTAAAAGCTTCCCTAAACAGGGCTGCCTTTAGATGTCTTCTAAAAGTTTGGTAGTTATTTTTCTCTTTGACATCTGGTGGGTGGGTGTTCCACAGGGCGGGCGCCACTACCGAGAAGGCCCTCTGCCTGGTTCCCTGTAACTTGGCTTCTCGCACAGGGGGAACCGCCAGAAGGCCCTCAGCGCTGGACCTCAGTGTCCGGGCAGAACGATGGAGGTGGAGACACTCTTTCAGGTATACTGGACTGAGGCCATTTAGGGCTTTAAAGGTCAGCAGCAACACGTTGAATTGTGCTCGGAAACGTACTGGGAGCCAATGTAGGTCTTTCAGGAACACTGATACCAGAGGATTGTGCTATGTGCAGTGCAGGGATATTTTGCTCCCTACAGATGGCTAATTACTTGCACCCCCTCCCCCCCCCAAAAAAATGCTAACTTCAGTTTTCAAAAGCAGATGTATTGTGGGGAAAATGTAAAACACAAAACTTAAAATGGCTACATTTATTTTAAATTTCAAGAATAAGTAGTGCAACACCTTCTATAAATCCGAGGCTGCTCCTGGAAAATAGGGACACTATTTCATGTATACAGGAAAACAATTGTAATGCATCAATTACTGCAAAAATGATAAATTTCTTCAAAATATAAAATAAATCTGCATAAAACTGAGCCCCTCAAAAGTCATTACCTTGCTCCTTTGAGGTTGTTTGTGTCCTAGGTTGGCCTAATGATAACACCAGCCTGGGGGTGGGTTACTTTTATGTAGCGCTAGTAAAGGTAAAGGGACCCCTGACCATTAGGTCCAGTCGTGGCCGACTCTGGGGTTGCGGCACTCATCTCACTTTATTGGCCGAGGGAGCCAGCGTACAGCTTCTGGGTCATGTGGCCAGCATGACTAAGCCGCTTCTGGCGAACACCAGAAACGCCGTTTGCCTTCCCGCCGGAGCGGTACCTATTTATCTACTTGCACTTTGACATGCTTTCGAACTGCTAGGTAGGTAGGAGCAGGGACCGAGCAACGGGAGCTCACCCCGTTGCGGGGATTTGAACCACCGACCTTCTGCTCGGCAAGTCCTAGGCTCTGTGGTTTAGCCAACAGTGCCACCCACGTCCCTCTCTGTAGCGCTAGGCTGGACTTAACCGTCCAGCGGTCCTTTACATTTACCTTTTACCTTTTTACTCTTGGGACGCAAGGGGTGCTGTGGTCTAAACCATGGAGCCTCTTGGGCTTACCGATCAGATGGTCGGTGGTTTGAATCTCCACAATGGGGTGAGCTCCCATTGCTCTGTCCCAGCTCCTGCCAACCTAGTACAGTGGTACCTCGGGTTACAGACGCTTCAGGTTACAGACGCTTCAGGTTACAGACTCTGCTAACCCAGAAATAGTACCTCGGGTTAAGGAACTTTGCTTCTGGATGAGAACAGAAATCGTGCAGCAGCAGCAGGGGGCCCCATTAGTTCAAGTGGTACCTCAGGTTAAGAACAGTTTCAGGTTAAGAATGGACCTCCAGAACGAATTAAGTTCTTAACCCAAGGTACCACTGTACTTCGAAAGCATGCCACTGCAGGTAGATAAATAGGTGGTGCTGCAGCAGGAAGGTAAACAACATTTCCGTGCACTCTGGTTTCTGTCATGGTGTTCCGTTGCACCAGAAGCAGTTTTTTCATGCTGGCCACATGACCCGGAAAGCTGTCTGTGGACAAACGCCGGCTCCCTCGACCTGAAAGCGAGATGAGAGCCACACCTTTGACTGGACTTAACCATCCAGAGATCCTTTACCTTTTTACCTGCCTACCTTTTACCTTTTTTACTCTTCTGTAGAGCTAGGCCAAAAAGCTAGTGCCTCACCAAAGAGATATCCAAGCATTCAGCACTGAAAATCGGGGCCGGGAAAATATAGGGATGGAATGAACCTTAATAGGTAAGCCAACCATTAATGGGGCTATTTGACAGGTGTTTGCTCTTTACCCAGCTGGGGGTGATTTAGTCTTGAGTCAGTGAGCCTGACAGGCTTTAATACTTCTCAGGGAGCCACGTTCCTTGCTTCTGAACTGACACGGATTCAGTAAATGGGCTCCTGAGGTACCTGCCAGCATCTTCAGCCTTGATGTGCATGATTACACCTTTCCCCTTATAAAACCCAGAAGACTTCTGATTAGGCGCACGAGCATTGTATGCTCCTTGTCTGCTTAATGCCTTTATAATATAACAATCCACTTGAATTCTGTTGCTTGGCATCAACACCCTGCTAGCGTCATAGAAAGGAAGGGTACACAATGGCCTTCTTGCTGACATTTAAGCATATGTATCTAATGGGAAAGTTCAGATTGTCCACAGACTCTCTTCCACTAATTGGGTTAGCAGCATGCCAAGCCCCCCGAAACACAAGTCCTCTTTATTGGCTAATAGAAACTTGGCTTTTAAGGGAAGTGTTTTGTGCTTGTTCAGTGTATTAGGAACCAATTTGTTTTAGTGTTAACATTTTGGGGGGAACTTTGTGGCTGTGATTTTGCTGAGAGTTATTTATAAGAGTTTTCAAGGATCTTCTTTGTGGCTAGGCTTCTCATGTCAGTCACATTATGGGAGTGTTTTTATTGTTGGTTTAAATTGCCATCTTATTTAAACGGTGCATTATTTCAGGTGCCACTTGCTGAAAGATAACTGGGATAAATAAACTTGATAAATAAATTTTGGACATTATGAGTGTATAATCTTCCTCAGATTAAATTGCTCCTGTAAACTATTGATTAGATTACTGCAATGCGTTATACATAGAGCTGCCTCTGAAGACTGTTTGGAAACTTCAGCTAGTGCAGAATTCAGCAGCCAGGTTGCTCACTGGGGCAAGATGGTTTGAACATAGTACACCAACCCTGGGCCAACTTCATTGGCTGCCAATTAATTTACAGGCCCAATTGAAAGTGCTGGCTTTAATCTGTAAAGCCTTAAATGGCAATACCTCAAAGAGCACCTCTCCCCATATGAACCAACACGGACTCTGTGATCATCATCTGAGGCACTTCTTTGCATACTTCCTCCATGAGAGTTTGGGATGGTGTCCACACAAGTATGGGCCTCTTCTGCAGTGGCTCCTCATCTCCAGAATGCTCTCCCCAGGGTGGTTCGGCTGGCACCATCATTATACACCTTTAGGTGTCAGGTGAAAACATTCCTCTTCAACCAGGTCTTGGGCTGATTGACATCCAATGCCCTTTTAAATGTATTGTGGAGGGAGGAATTATTGGTTTGTTTTTGTTCTTATTTTTATTTTTATTTTGTGTTTTGTGTTTTTTTCATACAGTGGTACCTCGGGTTACAAACACCTCGGGTTACAAACACTTAAGGTTACAGACTCTGCTAACCCGGAAGTAGTACCTCAGGTTAAGAACATTACCTCAGGATGAGAACAGAAATTGCGTGCCAGCGGCCTGGTGGCAGCTAAAGCGGTACCTCAGGTTGAGAACAGTTTCAGGTTAAGGATGGACCTCCGGAATGAATTAAGCTTGTAACCAGAGGTACCACTGTATTATAATTTCATGTTGTGACCCGCCCTGAGATCTACGGGTATAGGGTGGTATAAAATAAAATTAATAATGATACATTTTTCAGCTGGGTAGCAAAAGAGTACTTTAAAAAATAGGTTGCCTCACTCTCAAAGAAGATGTCCTATATCCCCAAATTAGTCCAGTGTTAAATATAGAGTGCAATTGCAATTTTAGATTGCCTAGGACAGAGGAATTGATTAAGAGAGAGCAATGTGATGTACAGTAGTTTTGTACTATTGACCTTCTACCCATGGAGTCATTTTTTGATGTCAAAAAAGTATTGACTGGCTAGCCATTGACTGAGCCAGAGTAATATGATCTTTGACCTAACACAGTGTGTTTATCTGGCTCAGCAGTACAAGAGGTCTTGCAAGCAGACTATATGCCCTCCCCCCTCCCCTCTCTCAATCCAAATCTCTTTACTCACTGCTTATACAATATCTATCGCAATAAAGATATCTTTTGAAGTGTGTCAGAGAAAGCATCATCCAACAGATTATTCAGAAATCCTCCCAATGTGAGAGCAAGAGAAATGACGAGAGATTAAGTGCCGTGCATTAACCCTCTCAGGCTACAATCCGGTGGCAGTCGTGTCCATGTCCTTTTTCTCACCAGCCTATCAAATCAACCCTTCCTCTTTGTCTTTTGTATTGCACAGGGGCAATAATGGGGCTCACTCACATAAGCTATGGGGCTAGAGGACTAATTCACACAAGTAGCAAATAAACAGGTAAAGCCGTTTCTAGATAGATAGCATTTCACATTATCGGGGGGGGGGTCAGATGAAGGAATGGATTTCCATATTAAAACAGAAACTGCTCCTCCATAAAACTGGACACCAGGGAGAAAGCTTAGTCTGGCATTCTCCCAATATGCTAGTTCTTAATGTACAGATTCCCTACTTCCCCCTGAAACTGGGTCTGTATTTGGGCTGGGGTATTGTTTGGGTTTTTTATTGTGGTCATTGTTCCTCTTGCTGCTGTTAATTTTTTGCATCTTTATTTTGGATCTTATGATGTGGAAGTTGTCCAATTTGGCTGTGTACTTTTTGATGTTTTGTTTATTGTTTATGGCTACTTTCATTAGGTTTGTAGTTATATATACAGTGGTACCCCGCAAGACGAATGCCTCTGAAGATGAAAAACTCGCAAGAGGAAAGAGTTTTTCGTTTTCTGAAGTGCTTCGCAAGACGGATTTCCCTAAGGGCTTGCTTCGCTAGACGAAACAGCTCTGCCTCTTGTGTCATGGCGACGCGCACTGCACGCACGCATGCTCGCTTCCCCGCTCCTCCGGCTCCCTCCCATCTTCCGGCTGACGGCTCCTCCGGCTCCCTCCCATCTTCCGGCTGACGGCTCCTCCGGCTCCCTCCCACCTTCCGGCTGACTGTTAGTGCCTCGCGCCACTGCCCACCCCCCTCGCGCGCTCCCCTCAGAGAGCCGTTGCCGCCAGCAGCCAACGTTGCAGCCAGAGTCACGCTCCTGAGCCCCGCCACCCTCCAGCAGCCGCGTCGCACGGTGGCCACAACGCGCGGGTGAGTCTGAGGTACCGGCTGCGGCAGCTGTCCTGCTTCTCCCCGCCCCTCCCCGCCGTTGTCAGTGTTTAAATGCAGTGGTGCTTCGCAAGATGAAAAAACTCGCTCAACGAAGAAACTCGCAGAACGAATTAATTTCGTCTTGCGAGGCACCACTGTATAGTGCTTTTTTTCTTTAAAAAAAAACGTTTAGGGGTACTCTCATTCCATCTGAGACTCTGGAAACGATCTGAGACAGGAAATGAGGGAAATGAGAGGTAGCAATGGAACTGACAATTTACCATGCTAGAGAAGAAATTAAAAATGATATTTTTTTTAGTTTCTTCTCCTGATAGATTCACAAAATGTTTAGGGGTATGTCTACCCTTGCGTGCCCCCCCCCAAAGCACTCTCTATATATGTTGTAAGCCACCTTGAACATGGTTTTAATTTGGGAAGGCGGGATACAAATAAAATGATTGATTGATTGAGTTTGTGATCACCTTGCAAGCCAAACACACAAGCATTAGCACCAATCACCTTGTTTTCCAGCCCCAGTCCTTTACTAACTCAACCCACCTTTCCCCACTTGTGGGGAAATATTCTCTGGACTGATTCACCCATACTGGGCATTTAGATAAGAACATAAGAAAAATCTAGCTACTGATAGCCTTGTATCTCATTTTAAGCTTAGAATACCAGATAAAACAGGCAAGGTTTTGGATGCAGCCCATTTACCACCCCTAATCTATGAAATTGAAGGTTTACATTTATTCAGAAATCAATTTATGGAGAATTACCAAATTATGAAAATATTGAAGCAGAAAAAAGTATCTAATTTTCTTACCAAGAGAATGTCCCAAGGAAGCATCCTTGTAAAAAAGAAGAAGAAGAAGTTCTCCCTTCTGCAAATGTAAAGCATTTGTCTCATTAGACTCAAAATATTCCCAATGGATAAGAAAATAAGTTTTCACTGAAATTAAACTGCAATTACCGCTATGGTATGAAGATAAACATTCTCCAGATAGTCCCATATGGAATGCGGTTATGTGTGCTTGCTCACTCTGAATGCCAATAAGCTTTGTGATTCCCGTTGCATGACAACATTCATATTTGAAATCAAAGAAATGCATTTAGGCATACCTTGCAAACTGACTTTATGCCTTTTGATCAAGTAGATGGATGTGTATTGCAATCTGGAAAGCATTTTGAAAGTTTTGTGCACAATAAAAAGCCACCTGATTCAGCTCTCTTAATACTGCATATTTATTTTTTAAAAAAATAACTGCTGAATATTTTATTGTGTAACTTTTGGCATCAGTAGAAGAATGCTGCATGCTTCCTAAAATAATTTTGAATCTCATCCGTCCTGATTCACTGTTGAGCAATGCAGTGTTAGGTCAATGGGCAAATGTTGGAATAGATATTCCTCAACCAAGGCCTCTGAGGTTAATTGCTGGATTTATCGATTGGTTAAAATATTCCTATCCTTTCTTCCTTTCTTAAGACCTTCCCTTCTATTCCTGGAAAGAGCTCCAAGATCTAAGCATACACAATCCGTGGTCCATTGCCAGGCTAGGAATAGACCTTAGGTCATAGTGTCCTGGAGTCCCTAACATGCAGGACTGGTCTATCCATATGACATATGCATAAAGAGAGCACAGCATCTCTATTGTTCTGACCACCCTTAATACTCACTTGTGTTTCAAAAGTTCTTGCTAACCCTTTCTCAGTCAGAGGGTGCATCATGGGTAGTTAATTGGAGAGGCTGGAAATCACAGCATTATCTAGGCAAATAAAAGGACTGCATTGATAAATCAATGCTACTGAACATTACACAACACGTTCAGATACATTTAGACTGCAATCCTGTAGTGGCTACCATCCCATTACCCAGTCTGGGGCCTAATCTGTGTTGCAGTATGGAATGGTGCCAGCCAGTTTTCCATGCCTTTCTCAACATCTCCATTCCATGCATCCTTCCCTCACCCATTTCCTCATGAACTTAGTGTTCCGTGCCCAATTAACATATTCAATCCTCATTGGGCTTTTTTCCTCCCTCTTACTTAATAATAATAAAAAAAATTATTTATATCCCGCCGTCCCCAGCCAAAGCCAGGCTCAGAGCAGCTAACAACAGTAAAATGATAAAACATTCTAAAATCACTTCATTATAGAATTAATTCCAATCAAATTAATGGCAACCATTGGGCTAGAGTGCTGTGGGGATTGCGAAAGGAGGGAGTCAGGCTGTGCCCTGGCCGAAGGCCTGGTGGAACAGCTCCGTCTTGCAGGCCCTGCAGAAAGATGTCAACTCCCGCAGGGCCCTAGTCTCTTGTGACAGAGTGTTCCACCAGATCAGAGCCACAGCCGAAAAAGCCCTGGCTCTGGTTGAGACCAGCCTAACCTCTCTGTGGCCTGGGACCTTCAAGATGTTTTTGTTTGAAGACCATAAGTTCCTCTGTGGGACATACCAGGAGAGGCGGTCCTGTAGGTACGAGGGTCCTAGGCCGTATAGGGCTTTGAAGGTTAAAACCAGCACTTAGAAGTGTTTTGTTTTGTGTTTTTAATGAAAATTCTGCCATGCCTGTTGATACCTTTCTCTTGTGTGTGGATGGTGCCATTTTGACAACACACAGGCAGGAACTTGGATAATAAGTTAGTAAATGCAAGTGGAACCTACAACACAATACTGTAGTGTAAAGGTTCTGCTGTTCAGGATTCCAGACACTCTATTCAGTGGCCCAGTTACTCCCAGCCCAGCTTTGGGCTCCCTCTCAAAAAAGTTAATCTGTGCTTCTTGACCATTCTCAGTCGTCACTGGGCTGTTGGTTTGACAGGGTTTCCTATTTCTAATGTGTTTTTGCATTTCTGCAAACTCTGGGGTTCCCTGAAGTCGGCTAATCTGCTGTGTGTGGATGGCACCATTCTGCCAATGGCAACCAGAGAGTTCACTGTTCGCTTATACGAAATGGAAAATAATTTCAGAGCAAAATAGGAGCTGTCGCATTCAAAGGCTATGGAAACTTTTGCATCTAGTTAAATAAACTATGCAGAGGTGAATTTATTGACTGGATGTCAGAAACGGGGGGAAATACAATCATTTTTTGAATGTCAAATGGTCTTTCATACTTCCACCTTGAGATTCCTGTTTCTATTCTTTCTCTATATTTTATGTCGACTTGTTCTTTCAAGCCCCTTGGAGAGCAGCCAGGCTCTACAGTCTACAGTATGAATATGCCTGCTATATTCTTGTTTGATCTTCTTTCCTTGATGTGTCAGTTTCTTTGTGGCCTGCCTACTTGTCAAACCATTTTTTACTCTTCAAAACTTTGTATGAATTTTTAAATAAGCAGCGCAGATCTCGGGACATTTGATGAATTTTTCAAGAGCTAATGACGCGCCGGTATCACAAACATGGCTGTTTATGTGTTTAATGTACTAAGGACAAACATTTATAGACAAATTTCTTCATTTAGAAACCAGCCTGCCTGCCTGCTACAGAAAAAGAGGACTTTTTAAATACATGGAAGTGCAGGTAAGGAGGTGGTTGTATGCCTGTCTCTTTTGCATTCATGAGATTAGCTTGATCCTTACCCACACTCACAGGTTGAAGCAAGGAGCAATTAGAACTGTCAACAAATGTAGTGTGTGGCAAAAGAATAGCGTATTAAAGCAGCTTTGAAATGCAAAACTAAAATTAAAAAAGGAAATTGACTACAGTTCTCATCTTTTTTAAAAAAGGGGGGGCTGCCTTTTCAGAATGATGAAACAGATTAAAGAGTGAAATGAGCATATCATTCAGTTTACAGTCACATTTCTGATGGGGGGCGTCTTTTGATGCCATTTGTTTCAGATTGCTTCATAAACTGCAGAGACCACGTGTTCACAGTACGACCTATTAGTACCCCAACAAAGAGTACCCCAAGAGTACCTATTAGTACCCCAACAAAGCCATTGTGTGTTTTGTTTTTTAAACTAATGTCAGAGTGCTGGCTGACTCACCAGCTATTGTTCGAAACCAGTATCCATCAGTTCTGACCAATGGAGAGCCAGCATGGTGTAGTGGTTAAGAGCGGTAGACTCGTAATCTGGTGAACCAGGTTCGCGTCCCCGCTCCTCCGCATGCAGCTGCTGGGTGACCTTGGGCTAGTTACACTTCTCTGAAGTCTCTCAGCCCCACTCACCTCACAGAGTGTTTGTTGTGGGGGAGGAAGGGAAAGGAGAATGTTGGCCGCTTTGAGACTCCTTCGGGTAGTGATAAAGCGGGATATCAAATCCAAATCCAATGGCCACCTGTAGGACAAGCCTACTGCAGAAGCCTTTAGTATTTTGAAGAGATGTGTTGAATGGTTTGTACAATTCTTCCTCCCTGCTTATTGGCACCACCAAGAGTTGTTTTTTTTTGTTTGCTTTATTTACTAAGTATGCTTCAGGGAGAAATCTGCTGATGGGGCAGCTGTAGGCTGAGAGATAGATTAACTATGCTGGCCCCTGTCTAGTTAGGGAGAAATTTAGATCTTAGGCCAGCCAGCACTTAGCGACTAAGGGTCCAGATGGGGTCTGACCCCAAAATCTTCCTTTTCTTGAATTCTTGGGCACAATGATTGGAATTCTCACGCAACATCTAGAGATTAAACAACTGGAGTTCTCAGGTGGATGACTAAAGGAAAGGCTAGATTTTGATAGTGGTATGCTTTTTCAGACACTTTGATGTTTCTTTCTGTAATCATAAAAGGGTTTTTTATGACAGAAAGGTCATCTTCAATATTTTTCAAGAGTGGCAGTTCTGAAAACGAAACTTGTCTCACACATCCTTCTGGATATCAAAAAGGCTTCTATTTTACTTTTGGCAATATGCAAATGCACTTTGATTTCATCAGTAGTGAATGCAAATGAGGGGGTTGTTTATTTAAAAGATTTGCACCGTGCTCAACAAAGGAGCTGCTCAAAGCAACTTACAAATAAAATGCAAGCACAAAAGCAGCAGTAATCCAATCTTTAAAGCACAAATAATACCAACATTAAACTAACACAGTCTTTAACTAGTGGGTCTAGTGTGATGTCGCTGTTAGAGTTGGACTAGACCACTAAACCATCTCGGACTCTATGTTCATCATCTGAGGCCCTTCTTTGTGTGCTGCCTCCACGTGAGGTCCAGAGGATGGCAACCGAAAATAGTCATTTTCTGTAGTGGCTTCTCTTTTGTGCAAAGCTCTCCCCAGGGAAGCTTGCCTGGTGCCATCATTCTAGATTTTTAGGTGAAAACATTCCTCTTCAACCAGGTGAAAACATTCCTCTTCAACCAGGCCTTTGACTGATTAATATCTCACAGCCTTTTAAATATATCTGTGGGAAGAGGGGTGTTATTGTTTTGTTGTTTGGTTTAATTATTTACTTGTGTTTTATCTTGTGTTTTATTCTGTGAACCACCTTGAAATCTCTTGATGAAGGGTTGTATATATATTTAATAAATAATAATGACGATGATGAAGAAGTTAAGCCAGGCACCATCTTACTCTAACCTACACAACAGAGTAGTGGGAGTGTAAAGGAGGAATGGTGGGAAATAAATGCAATATAATATTATAATATAATATAATATAATATAATATAATATAATAATATAATATAATATAATATATACCCCACCCTTCCCGGTTCAGAAAACTGGGCTCAGGGCAGCTAACAACAAATTTAAAACACTTAATTGTAATACAATATAGAAACAGCATAAAATACAGTATAAAAGCATAATATAATATAATATAATATAATATAATAATATAATACAAATATTTTAATGTATTTTTAATCTTTTGTTGGAAGTCACCCAGAGTGGCTGGGGAAACCCAGCCAGATGGATGGGATAATAATATAATATAATATAATATAATATAATATAATATAATATAATATAATATAATATTTTGATGTTTATCTATGTGCTTTAAAAGTATTAAGGTGGAACAAATCATCAGATTTCTATCTTCATCTCTGCTGAATTGGTAGAAATTGGTTTTATCATAGGCACTTGCCTTCAAGTGACCATACAATTAATTCACTATCAGGCAAACATTTGCTGAGCCAAGCCTGAAACATGCTTTCAGCATAACAACCTACCATTCCATCACATTCTTATTCAGAATCGGAAACAGTGAAATTGTCACATGGAGACATTCAGGGACAAGGGCTTTTTTTATTATTTCTTTATCGTATGCTTCAAATAGAAAAATGTAGATTGAATAAAATGCACTGAATAATGTTGAGTAATGTCTCATTCAAAAGTAAAGCTATTTGGAAAAATAAGGCAATTTTTCACACTGTCGTCTTCTGCAAATGGATCTGGAAGTACTGTCAAGAGCAGACTGCAAAAATAAATAGACCCTTTTTAATAGATACGGAAGCTTCACCAACATATTTGAATATTGAAAGTTTGCTTGCCAAGTATCAAGTTTTGCAGAAGGAGATACAATGATTAAATGCCATATGCAGGTTTAAATAGAGTTCAGCTATTCTGAAACACAGGTGGATTAAAGTCATTTAAGAGCAGACTTCAAGCAAATAAGAGAAGAACGGAAAGCTGCCCAACTCTGGCACTTTTATTTCTTAGCCCTTCCCTTTTTGCCTTTCAGGCTCCTTCTAGTGGGTTTTGGCAAAAGTTCTTATGTGATCCATTGATTTTACTGGAACATACTAAGCCCCTAAAAAGGTAAAGGTACCCCTGCCCATACGGGCCAGTCTTGACAGACTCTAGGGTTGTGCGCCCATCTCACTCTAGAGGCCGGGAGCCAGCGCTGTCCGGAGACACTTCTGGGTCACGTGGCCAGCGTGACAAAGCTGCATCTGGCGAGCCAGTGCAGCACACGGAAATGCTGTTTACCTTCCCGCCAGTAAGCGGTCCCTATTTATCTACTTGCACCCGGGGGTGCTTTCGAACTGCTAGGTTGGCAGGCACTGGGACCGAGCAATGGGAATGCACCCCGTCACGGGGATTCGAACCGCCGACCTTTCGATCGGCAAGCCCTATGTGCTGAGGCTTTTATCCACAGCGCCACCCGCGTCCCCTATCTGGACCTTTAAAGCAGTGTCAAACCACTTTTAAACAATCATGCTCCCCGCAAAGCATTCTGGGAACTCTAGTTTGTTAAGGGTGCTGACAGTTGTTTGGAGACCCCTATTCCTCCCGCAGAGCTAAAATTTCCAGAGTCCACTTGGAAGAGGGATTGATTGTTAATTCCCTCTGAGAATTGTAACTCTGGGAAGGGAACAGGGTTATCCGAATGACTCTGAGCACCCTTTACAAACTGCGCTTCTCAGAATGCTTTGGAGAAAGCCACAAACCCAGCCAGATGGCGGGGTTTAAATTATTATTATTATTTATTAGATATTGCTTTAATTGTATAGTGCATATGGGGTCTAAGTTATAAGTAGAGTAGATTCATTGAAATTAATGGACCTAAGTTTATATCCATTAATTTCAATGAGCATATTCTGAGTAGGCCTTCCTTCATTGTTATCAACGTTACTCGTTAGAACAATTCCTAAACATGATAAACAGTTTCCATCATCACAAGCATGCAAAAGTAAATAATAATAATAATAATAATAATAATTTATTTATACCCAGTCCACCTGGCTGAGTTTCCCCAGCCACTCTGGGCGCCTTCCAACAAAATATTAAAAACACAATAAAACATCAGACATTAAAACATCCCTAAACAGGATAAGTTCCAATAGTCACCTACCAACTCCCACCACCAACTGCTTGCAAGGAAACAAACACACCACAGCATTTCAAAACCATTGTTGAATTTGCAAAAAGAGTCCCATTGTCAATCAAAGTCTCAAGAGCAGAAACCCCCTCCATCTCTCCTCGTCGTAGTAGCCTGCACCTTTTCTCTTTTTTCTCTTCGTCCACATCAGGCTCCCAGGGGCCCATAAAGAGTAGCTCTGCCAGCCAGCCAGCCCTTCTCTTCCTCCACCTCTGGAGGAGAGAGTTCAACCAGCTGCCCCTCCTCTGCTCCTGCCAGCTTGGTACCCTTTTCTTCCATCGCTGGCTCCTGTCATAGATTCATACTTCGCTCTTCAGTGAGGCTTCTCCCCCACTCTATCGCAAGCTTCCTCGTTTTATTAAACCACTGCTCTTACTACTCCTGGTGCTGCTCCAACCTCAACTCGAATTGCTCAAAAGGTGTTGCTGTTTCTCCCTCCATTTTGACACCAGGCACGTGTTGCTCCTCTACTTTTCCCTCCAGGAAACACAAATCCCACTTCTAACACCGGTGTTACAGAAGTTGGGCACCATCCCCCAGTCTCTCATGAATAGTAGCAAGATTCCAAGGAGGTTTCAGGCACTCACCCAGGGTCTGTGCTCCTTTGAGAAACAATTCATGGCAGAGACTGTCATAGCTTTAAGAAAGATGATTGATTCACATGTTTACACCTGAGTTTAGAGGGAGGGAGTCCAGCGCTTACAACATGGTCATCTCAAGAGGGGCTTGTTCCCCACAACAGCGCAACACTGAAGCCCAGGGCATCTCTCCTAGCCTCCTTCAGCCAACCTACCCAAGATGGATCTCTCTCTCTTCTCCTTTCTTCTTCCCAGAACAGCCTACTAAAAAATCCACTCTTCTCCTGTCACCTCAAACACATGCTGCATTACCTTGGCAACCTCTCTCTGCCTAGGTCCAAGATTTCTCTTAGATGGGCCATCAACACCTTTTGTCATGTAAACACTTCTACCCATGTGAAGACCTGGCTTGGAAAGAAAACCTAGCCTGTATTTTTCCACTAGCCTGCAATCATCCCTTCAATATTCCAAATTAATAAAATCCTACCATTTATTAATTTCTAGAGTTTAAGATGGGTCTCCCAACTCACAACAGTATGTAGCACACATTACTAACATTCAATTCAGCCTTATGTACTGAAATAAAAAGAATCTTCCTAAGGTTGGAGTATATTTCGAAATAATATGGCAGTGAACTGAGATGACAATGATCTCTGATTTTATAAGCCATCAACTGGACTATAACCTGATGGAAAATTGAACCTCATTTAATGAAGAAATCATTATGTAGCTGCGCACCTTTATTGCAAATGTGTTTTTGTTCAATCTTTAATTTAACTACCTTTTTAAAAAACATATACATTTTATTGGTTTTCCCATTACGGAAATCTGTAACGGCGTCCCTGAGCAATTTCTGCCCTAAGGATCATAATAGTAATTTTAAAAGTCTGCATGAGGTATATGAGCTAATAAAACAGATCCAGGTTTTTAGAAAACTGAAACAGAACGAACCATGGTATACCGGCACATGTACACTGTGGCATAGGCAGCCTTTTGCCAACTAGGGCTGATATACCCAATGGCTTGTCTGACAAGAGATAGCTTATCCTGGTGATATGAGGGGAGGGATACTGTTCCCTACTTAAAGTGCCTCATTGACAGAACGGGTTGGCAGCCATAAGTCATAGAGAAACCTCTTTGAATGGTCAGGTATTATTCTGTGTTAACTGCTGTACCCTCCTTTTTTCAAAATGCTATCCCCCCCCTCCAATGCCTCCCTGTCTATGAGATTAAATTAAAAAATAAAGTGCTGAGGGCACTGTTTTTCTTTTACTAAACATGAATCAACACTTCCTTTGAGTTGCTGGACTCAGTTTTGGCAGAAATTTGACAAATTCTCCTGTAGTAGGTACTGCTAAGGCATTAGACCATGCTACACTTATTATGTGAAGTTTCTGCACAGTCTTGCTGCTGTATATAAAATGGCCCAGAGGTGTAGCTTTCTGTGACTAATCTCCAAAGCTGCAGACAGAGCCCATTCAACATGCTGACGGCTTGCTCTATGGTATCATGATGAAGGGGGGGAGGGGAATTAATTGCAGTGTCTTTCAGGAAAGAGATTCACTTAAATAAAATGAGGACAATTCCAGGCTTTGAGAAGAATTTACATTTTTGGACTGCAGATGTGGGGCATGATCCAGCCACAGGAACTCATAAGTCCTATTCTTCATCACCTGCCATGTTACAGGATGCATGCACACTTCATTCATTTCAATGGTGCATGCTTAAATATTTCCCGCTGAACTCTGTGGACCTTGGTGTGCCAAATCAGGGGATGAGAAGGGACATAGCCCATTGAAAGAGCATGCATGCAGAAGGTTCCAGATATCTCCAAGTAGGGCTGTGAATGTCCCTTGCCTGAAACTGTCAGTCATTGTAGACAATTCCAAGCTTGGTGGTTTGACTTGGTATAATGCAGCTTCCTTCATTCCGACAAGTCATGGAATTCATATGCACATTTTGATAAGTAAAAAATGGGGAATCCACAACAGGCTGTGGATTGTGAGGGATGCAAAGGGGAAATGTAACTGTCTTTTCTTCCCATGGTCCAGATTAAATATCTCAGAAGCCGCTATTTGCATTTCAAGGGACAAGAGTTCAAAAATGAAAGGAATCTTTTTTGTGTGTCCATCTGGATATTAGTCCAGCTCAGTTTGCTTAAAAATGCAGGTAGAAAGAAATCCTCAGGTACTGTGCTGCCATCAAACCCGGTCATGTCACATTTTCTGAGTTTTGTTGCCAGCTCAGCAAGCCTTAAGAGGACTATGCTTTTAGACAGATCACTGCAAGTAAGCAAATATCATTTGACACACATAAATTCAAGCCTAAGCATGAGTGATTTAAAGGCATTAAGTAGTTGAAATGCGCAATGCATTTATTTCTCTCCGAAATATGATCAAGAGACTATATATTTTATTTGACATACACACATGGAAATCAAGCATTAAATAACATTATCCAGGAATCAGATGCCTCTGGGAAGATGCTAAGTACCTTTGACTCTTGTTGCAAGCAGCTGGAGTTAAGAGGATCCAGCACAGCAGGAAACCTTTAAATTGTTTTTTCCTCCCCTTTTGTGAGAAACTTTTGTGTGGCATTCTGCTTCTGGAAGAAATGCAGTGGATGAACACAGCCCAGGAAAATGTCACTTTCCATCTAGATATCAGAGCTGTAGAATGACCTCTCCGAAAGGGTATAGGATAATGTGATGCTAACAACCGACACAAAGATGAAGGTCTGCCAGGATTGCCTTTTGAGCATGCTGCTTTTGGGGAGAGAGTTGTGGACAACTTACAACTGTCAGGAGCGACCAGAGGAGGAATGATAGCTGGGAAGAGCAGAGAGAGAAGAAACGCCTAGTGTATGGGCGGCGGCACAACTGGATGCCTTCATCTGCCCCATCTGCAACAAAACATGTTTCTCTCGTAATAGTTTCAACAGCCACAGCAGGTGCCATCACTCGCCAATGGTTTGACTTTTCCTGCAAAGGCGTACTCCTCCATTGTCTCCTGAGACAGACAAATGCCAACAAGAACCATGACAAAGAAGGCCTCTAAGCAATAATGTGCTGACAAAATTCAGGATCAAGTATCTTTTACAAGATTTGCCATTATTTGCTTTTTATGCTGGATATTTTAAAGCATTGTTAACTGGACCGAAAGAGTCAACTGGCTGAAAAGAAGAGAAGTCAAATCCTGGGAAAATTTGTTTTGGTTTTTAGGAGGAAGGAAATATTGGCCAAAATTTTCCATTTTCCCATTACT
Organism: Podarcis tiliguerta; assembly: GCF_965153285.1. Taxonomy (NCBI): domain Eukaryota; kingdom Metazoa; phylum Chordata; class Lepidosauria; order Squamata; family Lacertidae; genus Podarcis; species Podarcis tiliguerta. The sequence continues at coordinate 76,969,658 of NC_139539.1, forward strand.
AAACTATCCAACATCAGATGTCATATAGGTTGGAATCCAAGAGAGAGAGAAGCAAGTGGAGATAATGTCTGGTGCCTGCTCCAGTTCCATTTCTGCTGTTTTGTATTATTTTAAATGTATTCATTGTGCTCCATTAATGCTATGTAGCCTCCAGTCAAGAAGCAACATATACTTCTACTACAGGGTGGCTGGCATCAGCTGGGAGGCTGCCCACTTGTCAGTCACCTGACTTGATTAAGGTCAGGTGACGACGTCAAATGAGTTTGCTGATGAGCTGAGAAAGAATGTGGTCTGCAGCAGAAGAATGTGGTTTGCAGGCAGTTTGAATCCATACCTCACTTATAAACGGACTTCAAAGTTCACTCTAAGCACCTATCAGCTGGTCGGTGGCTAAGGGTGAGCTCCTTTGAACGCATGATCTGCACATGTTCCAAAGTGCTCCTTCCCAGCACTTGATGGACACAGAATGCAGCCCCATCAGCTGCACTGGAGAGTTCCTGATGGGAAACTCATGGTACAGCTGATCCCAGCCACTCCCTGCCCCATAAATGACATCACATATGATTTACTTAGTGAATGAACTAAGTTCATTGGACGGTCCTGATTTTAAAGGATCCCTCTTAGGAAAAACTATAAGGGATTTAGTTTCAGAGAAATATTAGTGATCCGAGGATGGAGACAGCTGCAATCCTGTATATATGTCATAGGGAACTGCATTGAACTCAATGGGACAGGCTTCAGAATAATCAGGTTTGTATGACATAGATTGGGTTTACCATTTTATATAACGTGGCTTTGGAAAGCTATTAGAACTAAACACAGCAGTAGCTGGCTCTCACCACCGCTGTCCAGGCCGTTATTCATTAATTGTTTTTGTTTGTACATCTTGCGTCAGATCACTCATTGTGATGTCCTTTATGGACCATGTCCTATAAACACCATGCTCATTGATATTAATATCACTGGGCACTTTTCCACAACACAAATGGGAAACTGTATCTGCTAATCACCTATGCAAATCAAAGAACAAACATTTTCGATTCTTTCTGCTATTTCTGTCAAGATTAATATTTATAGACTTATAATTGTATTTCACAAGCAGGGTTTTTCCCTCTGTCTCTGTGTGTCTCTATACAATGCAATGAAAGCTCACACAGAGCCCCTGGGCAATTTATGAAAATTCAGTCAATTTACATCTCTTAAAATTATTTGGGCTTGAGTCTTTTCTCTTTCAGGATAGGCGTATGTTCCTAGTCAAACAGCTGTGTATTATATTATCATAATCATGTAAAACACAAACACCTGAAAGGAGCTAAATTAAATCAGAACCAAACCAATTTCAATGATCTTGTTCTCATTATTATTTACAGTACTACGGGGGGGGGGGGATGTGGACATTAAACCACACATGCACATGTGTACAGACACACACATGCACACCCTCTCTGTTTTTCCTCTTTGTGTTTTCTCCAGTCATTGTGTATAATGTTGCAGGCCACCCCGATCTCTGCTGAACAGGGTCTTGGCAGTTAACCATTTGGAGGCTGCAGTGTCTTTATTAAATATGGTTTACATACACATATTTAGATTGCAAGCAGAGCTGATTGCAATAAATATGGGTCAGAACAGGCCTTGCTAACCTCATACATCCCCATCTTTCAGGTTACAAAGTTCTGTTTTCCTCTCTTTTCCTGTGGAGCATGTAAAGCCCTCTATTTCTCTTTCTTTCCTTCTTTCCTTCCTTCCTTCGCTCAGGTATCTCCCATTTATCATGGGTAAATTTCAAGCCAACAAAGTTTGGACTTGAAATTTATTCAAGCACATTCTCTTATCCCTAAGGGAAGGAGCATGCACAAAGAATATTGTGGAGACGGGGAGTTTAAGTCATTTTTATGCAGAAAGCAGACTGCATGGAAGGGCAGGAGCCAGCATATCAACAATAAAAAACAACCCTTTGCTTTGTGAGCTCTGTGCTTTATGCAAGAAGAGAATCAACTGTCAAAGCAAATCTGGGCATCAGCACACTATGGGAATTAAAGTTAAGTTTCATGATTGGATCATAATCAGACGAAAGGAAAAGAGTGCTTAAAATAAAAACACAATTGTTTTTCCTATTGCAACATTCATGACTGCTAGATTCCCTTCCCCTTCCCCCATTCCAATCATTTTACAGGCCACATTCTCTCTCCAGGTATACAAGTTGATCTTTCCAACTGTTGATTACAGAAAGGGCTTTGCCATGTGCTTGCAGGGTTGTATTCTGTACAAGACAATGGTAAGCCCTATGCACATAGAAGCATAGGTGCCCCTCTGGATCTCTCACCCTCTGTTCCAAGTCTCACAAGGAAGGTTTTCCAATTGACAGGAAAATTGTACACGCCCTGGGCATTTCTTTCCTCTCCCCACAGACCATTTCCTTCCTGTACTCAGATGATCAAAGGGGAAAAGAATAATGAGCGTGTGGCTCTCCAGGTTGGAGCCATTTGCTTTTAAGTAAGCACCATTGATTGGAAGGTTTCAGATCACAGTTGTAACACAATAGGCAGTATGTTTTGAAGAAAGACGTATTTATTTGTGCCAGGACTAGGTCTGCTAATTTTATAAGCACCAACATTTACCAAGAGATTAAAGCAGAACAAAGTATGATGCTCAGGTGAAATAATCCGCCCTCCTTTCTTATCGAATGCACCCACACCGGAGAGATAAAGTAGATTCACGTAATATCAGAAATATTGATAAAAGGTACAATATTTGTGAATACAGATTTTGTCAGAATTTCGTATAAATATGCTTTGAATTATATATGTTGGGGTTCATGTGAGTGGAAGATCAGATATAAATGCCCAAAGATTCTGCACTTTCAAATGAATGTACAGAGCATGGACACAACACAAAGACCATGAACATGAACTAATATATATTCATGGACTCAAAGAAAGCATCCTGCAGGAATCTCAACTAAAGCATCCATGACAGATGGCTATCCAACCTCTACTTAAAAACCTCCAAGGAAGGAAAGTTTACCACCTCCCGAGGGGTCTGTTCCACTGTCGAACAGCTCTTACTCTTACTGTATGTTTAATCGGAATCTCCTTTCTTGTAACTTGAAGCCATTGGTTTGAGTCCTACCCTCCGGAGCAGGAGAAAACAAGCTTGTGCCATCTTCCATGTGAGAACCCTTGAGATAGTGTATTTGAAGATAGCTATCGTATGCCCTCTTTTCCAGGCTAAACAAACCCAGCTTTCTCAACTGTTCCTCATAAGGCTTGGTTTCCAAGCAGTATCTAGGCAGTACTGCACATGCTATATGCAGACTCACTCAATAATGCTGATGAATATTCATTCAAAGGGATTGAATTCACATTCACATTGCCTAGATAATACATACCCACAGGAAATAAATGAAATACCTGGTTATGCTAGATATGGGTGACTCAATTCTGTTTACGGTCTGTAATACATTCACATGTATTGCTCCATAACTCTGTTCCATCCCATTTCTGAATTAAACTTCAAATGTTCTTTTTTAGAAATTCATACACAAAATGCTTATCTGTTTCAATTTAAATATGTATTTTAGCACATTTTCTCTCCAAACACATATTTCCAAATGTATTTTCTCTTGAAATATGCATTCTGGATACAGATACAGATACAGATAGTTTTAACTCAAATTAGTTGCTTATACATCAAAAGATTTACAGCATAATCTTATCCATGTCTGCTGAATTCAGTTGGACTTATTGTCAGGTAATATCTTAATTTTGATCTGCAGATTAGTATGGGTTGTATAGATTAAGTCAGCTGATATTGGAATTTGCAAATATTGAATTCCCACAGGATCCCTAGATTATTCCCTCAGTTCTGGCTTCTTATGTGACATAATAAATATAGTGCTGTGTGTTTAAAACAAAAAAGCACCTCTCCTCCGTCTTTTCCCCATATCCCCATTCTTCTCTCCTATGGTTTCCAGTTTAACAGAGATTTTTATGCTGAAGCTTTAATGAAAACATGCATTAAACCACAAGTGTTGTTGCTTTTTAGGATCAATATTTGTTCTGCTCCTAGATACTGATGTGTAGAGTTTTGCGACTCCTGTCCTCTACTATTATACTGCTCATACATCTAACTAAACGTTACAGTTCTAAACAATGTCCAGAACTTTATAAAAAGCAAAGGAAGAAAGTCACCTATGTATTTGCAAAATGGGTTCAACAGAGGACTTGCCTCATCGTGTATTGATCTGCCCAGTAAGTAGGGTTGCCATATTTCAAACAATGAAAATCCGGACAGAAAAGTTGTTGGGGACAAAGTTGTTCAGCTTATTTTTACTTTTGTCCAAAGTTGTTCAGCTTTGGGGGGCAAAATCAGGTCATTTTTGAGCTATTTTTATGGGAAAAACAGCAAAGATGGCACTGCTGACATGGGCAGCGTTCTCCTGGACATTTGACCAATTCCTGCCCAGAAATTGCTACTGACTGCAGTATTCCAGATATGAACTCCTGCAAGCTTCATTCATGTTTCTGTAGCATCTGTCCAAGACACATTGATACACATGGCATAAGAACATAGGAAGAGCTCTGCTGGACCAAACCAACAGCCCAGCATCTAGTCCAGCATCCTATTTTCACAGTGGCCAACCAGATGCCTATGGGGAGCCAGCAAGCAGGACCTGAGCAGAAGAGCACTCTCCCCTATGGCTGTTTCCAGACATTTGGCATTTTTCTGTTTATGTGTACTGTATTCATTTTAGTGAAACAGAATTTCTTCAATAAGAACATTCCAATGACTGAGACTATTTCTTCTCTCCACTGAACTGTCTGTACAAAAGGAATAGTTGTGCAATCCTAACCATATTTCCCCAGAAGTAGACTGTATAGGGAGTAAGTGATGCTTACTCCCCGTTAAGTGAGGTTAGGATTGCAGCCTCCTAGTGGTTTCTCACATGCTGCTCAATGCCTTGCTTAGTTGCAAGCAGAGTGTCAAGATAGACTTCATTTGAGCCAATTTAAGTGTTTCTCACGCCTTTTATTTTACCGCTTAGAATACTAAATCCAATCACCCAGTATTTAGGGTAAGATTAAAATGAGGTAGGTGAGGATAGAAATGGGGCAGAGAAGTCCCTGAACATTAATATGGAAAGCTGTTAAAATGCTCACTTTTAATAAACAAGAGACCATGAACTAAGCTTCTCATTCAGACTTCTGCACCTGAGAAAATATCCAACTGGGGAAAACTTATTACAAGAAGCATCAGCATCGTAAGTGATGAACAGATTTGAAAACACCGGCATGAAGCTGGGGAAACAGGAGTTGGGATTTGGTAGGAGAGGGTGGAAATGAGAGCCATTGAGTTTTGAAAGGAGGAACACATGGTTTGGGAAACAATTAGGAATTCCTTCTGTGCTGTATTCTCAACTGCCTAGGCTTTCCACTGTGACATTGGATCATTCAGGGAGGAATTGAAGGGGTGGAGGATGAGAGAGAGAATGGCAGCCTCCATTCATGAAGATCAACAGGGGACAGCATAGGAGGAAACATCGGAAGCTATTTCATATCGACTCAGGCCATTGGTCCATTTAGCTCAATTGAATCTACAGTGGCTATAGCAATACAGAGACTGCAGCAGCAGCACTCCAGAGTTTCAGAAGGGAAACATTCCCAGTCCCACCCAGAGATGCAGGAATTAAATTTTCTGCATGGAAATCAGATGTTCTAACTTTGAGCTATGGTCTTTCTCCACATCATGTAGGCTGGGGTGTTCTCTCCCTCAGTTTCCCAACATTTCAGATGTAAGTTCTCTTTCGAGAACCTTTTTCCCTAGCCCTGCTTTAAGGACATGTAGCGCCGTCTACTTGCACTCATCCTTTGTTATCCACTGCTTCATCTGTTGTGTTCTCCCCATTGCCCAATATTGATCTCAAGCTCTTATGCAGGAGGCCCTTCTTTCGGACTTTGCAGAGCACTGTATTCAGTCACTGATAGTAGTACCCAACACCTTTACTTACTTACTTACTTACTTACTTACTTACTTGCTTACTTGCTTGCTTATATCATCTGTGTGGCATATGACACATTACAAAAAACAGGTAAGGCGCAAGAGCACATACCTCTCATCAATCTTCTTGACATGCAAAGAAGATAAGCTGCATTCTGTTCGTCTGGGTCCATAACCAAAAATGTCAGAACTCCACTTGGCCAAGCCGATAAGGCCTCATCTTCCTCCGAACCGAGCCTTTGAAATCACCTCCAATGTGTTTAATGACCTGAGCCTTTGATAAGGCCTCAAGCACATTCTGTCCAGCAGGGTTCCCAGCACAAGGAAGAGACGAGAGGTTTGGCTACATTGCAAAGAGTTTTAATTCTAAACTACGCAGAACAGAAAAGACATCCTCTCTCTATGAAAGCAGAGAGCAACTGAACAAAGGAACAAAGGAAACAGGGAACCACTAACGTCACATCCCATCTCCCCTTCCCATGAGACTCCAACAGTATGGAACCCAGGAATGTAAACAGAGTCCTGTGACTCCACGCAGCTGCTCAGTGAGAAACAGAAACTAACAGTAAGTGTGCCTGAGATCACAGCTGCACAGCATGATCCTAAGCAGATTGGCTTGGGAGTAAGCCCCATTGAGTTCAATGTCACTTCCATCTTGATAAGTACAATTATGATTGCAGACTTAGCATGCTGCTTTACTGTGGTTTCGCAGCTCTTTAAGCACGTGCCTACTTACCAAGAGATCCTGTGTCTCAATTTCGTGATTATTTGACTTTCACTTGAATTATTCATCTGGCCTTTTTCTCACGGAAAAACCGCCTTGGTTGGTTTATATCCTACAACATTTTCTGTAAAATTCAAACAAATTAAATGCATGCCCATGGGCAAAATCAGACTGTTGTTGTTGTTGTTGTTGTTGTTGTGCACTTTGCAAGATTCTAACCATTCTCAGAAGCCAGCCTACAGTATCTAGGGTATCAAGGAATAAAACGACTATCCTTAAAAAAATGAAATGAACTATTGCATGTGTCATTTCCTAGCTGCCAATCTAAGCTATTATTTGTGTCATTAGCTCAGCATGTTTAGAGGGAGCTGGGGTAAATTCTGGATATGCTGCAGAGGTCAGTGTGGTGCTAAGAAGAAGAAGAAGAAGAAGAAGAAGAAGAAGAAGAAGAAGAAGAAGAAGAAGAAGAAATTTATTTATACCCCACCCATCTGGCTGGGTTTCCCCAGTCACTCTAGGCTGCTTCCAATAAAACACTAAAATACAATAACCTATTAAACATTAAAAGTTTCCCTAAGCAGGGCTGCCTTCAGATGTCTTCTAAAAGTTTGGTAGTTATTTTTCTCTTTGACAACTGGTGGGAGGGCTCCCTGCCTGGCTCCCTGTAACTTGGCTTCTCGCAGCAAGGGAACCGCCAGAAGGCCCTCGGCACTAGACCTCAGTGTCCGGGCAGAACGATGGGGGTGGAGACGCTCCTTCAGGTATACTGGGTCGAGGCCGTTTAGGGCTTTAAAGGTCAGCACCAACACTTTGAATTGTGCTTGGAAATGTACTGGGAGCCAGTGTAGTTCTTTCAAGACCGGTGTTATATGGTCTCTATATAATGCCCTGGGAGAAGCCAATCTAGCTCTCCTCCTTCTAGGCTGCTGGATAGTTACAAGCACCACCTCTTCCTGTATCGGTCAATCAATTTAAGAAGCTCTGAAGAACTTAAGAACCTAAGAGAGCCAGTGTGGTGTAGTGGTTAAGAGCGGTAGACTCGTAATCTGGGGAACTGGATTCGCATCCCCGCTTCTCCACATGCAGCTGCTGGGTGACCTTGGGCTAGTCACACTTCTCGAGAGTGTTTGTTGTGGGGGAGGAAGGGAAAGGAGAATGTTAGCCGCTTTGAGACTCCTTCGGGTAGTGATCAAGCGGGATATCAAATCCAAACTCTTCTTCTTCTTAAGATTGGTGAGAGTTTCTGTTGTGGTGCCCATCATGAGGAATGTTCTCCCCACTGAAATTAGGCAACAGAACTACTTTGAGATGCTTTTGCTGTCATTTAGAGATCCAGCTTTGTTCCTTGGCCTTCCCTAACTGATAGTATTGGTCCTGGATGCCTGGCTTATTATGCCTTTTCAGAGTTACTACAGCCACACTAGGCATTGTTTTGTCATCTAAGTGCCTATAAATTAGGAGAAAATTTCTTTCACATTAATTTATATGACAAAGCAGCACAAAACAAATCTCATCACTTACACTGATAGAAATAACTAGGCATTAGGTTCCCATGAATTAAAAATGTCTCATATTATCAGTAATAAGTACTATGTATTATCATCACTGATTGCATCCATCTTCTTGGATTTTTAATGAAAATCATTATGCACATGCAAATTTCAGTTGACAATTACAACATACACTGCTTAGCAAAATTCAGTTTATTCAATTTGCCTTTCCTACATTCGAGAGCATGCTAATGCAGAGTTTTTGTTTCATGCAAAGAAAAGAACAACCGCAGAATTATTCTTGTGCAAAACGAGCTAATGAGCAGATTCACCTGCCGGCAGCTTTGCAATAATACTAAATGCAGTACAATGCTGGTGACGAAGATTGCATATTCATGTAGCCGGTTTTGCCTCACTGCTCTGTGATCTTTCCTAGCATTCACAGCAAGTAGTCTTCTTATGCACATTCTCACACTGACAGTTCAAACTGCTATGTATATCTCACGTACACTCCATTCTTCTGCTTCTTCCACCTATCCTTCCCTCAGCTTTGCCACATGTCCTTCAGCAACCCTGCCTCTAAACTCTTAGCTCCATTCAGTTTCCTGGGCCTCAGCTACCTGCTTGCGCATGACTCCACATATGCCCCCATTCCCACCAACAGCAGAACCCTCTTTACAACTCCCCTTCTAGTTTTCTCACAACCAAACTTGCATTCCCCTCCAACCCCTTTACTGGAGCTGCACCCTTGACATCCGATTTTTCACAACTTCCCTCAGAATGCTGATTTCCCCCATAATCTCTAGGTAGAGCTGAAAGACACCCCCAACTGAAAACCCAGAGGACCTCTGCCAATCCGTGTACACAATACAGTGGTACCTCGGGTTAAGTACTTAATTCGTTGCAGAGGTCCGTTCTTAACCTGAAACTGTTCTTAACCTGAAGCACCACTTTAGCTAATGCGGCCTCACGCTGCTGCCGCACCGCCGGAGCCCAATTTCTGTTCTTATTCTGAAGCAAAGTTCTTAACCTGAAGCACTATTTCTGGGTTAGTGGAGTGTGTAGCCTGAAGCATATGTAACCTGAAGCGTATGTAACCTGAGGTACCACTGTACTGAGCTAGATGGACCAATAATATGACTCGGTATAAGGCAGTTTCCTTCGTCCCTAATATTCTGTGACATCACAGCAGCTCAGCCAATGGCTAGCAGGTCTCACAGGTGATAGCTTGTACAGATGGTCATAGAAGTATAGGGGTGGGGTGGGGATTTTATTTTTTATTCTTCCCACAGAATCTCCATGGAATGTGGTAGGATACAAGTGGAAGCATGCAGAGTTCTCTCATGGCAAATCGGGGGTTGCAAGTGACTATAGCCTTACTCAACAATGTGGTAAATTATATCACTTCAGATTGGGGGGTGGTACACGTGTCCTACTTTACAGAGGCCAGCCCTCTACTGAAGTGCAGTGCGGTCCAAAAATCATCACTGCCCATCAGCAGTAAACAGCTGTGCAGTACACTGATCAGGCAACACAGGACACCTGCTAACAATACCATTCACCTGCTGAAGGTAATTGATCTATTGTATTCCTCTTTTGGGGGAATGCACAAGTGACTACCTGAGCAGCTGGGGCTCACATAATTGAATGCTCTTCCATATATAAATCTTTATATACAGTGCTTTTTTGGTAAGAATAAAGAAATGATGTGCTGCTACTTGATAAAAGTGTCATGTGTGCCAGGACAAAATGGCTGCCATGGGCTTCAAAAAAACAATATCAGTTGATGGTACTCCATCCTGGTGAGTACCATTACACACCAAAAAGCATAGCCTAGAACATCAAATAAAGGACTAGATTAGAACCCTGAAAACTTGTTGAGCAGCTTTTAATCAACTGACACCACCATCCCTACAATTTGACAACAGTAGAACCTAGACACTGGTTTATCTCCTCAATAAAAACTAGGCCTACGTAAAGCACCTGAAAGGTGGTGAGGGGAATGTTAAGTACTTTCTGAAACAGGAACACGATAAAATAATCTTAAAAATCTTCTATGCTTATGGTTGAAGTGCATTTGACTATACATCTATCTGACACAAGCATTTCAATTTCAATGAACAGGGATTCTGCCTGGATTAAACAAAGTTCAAATGAATTGATCAAGCATTGCTCAGCTTCGTTAAGCAGGCAAATTAAATGATATTCAGATTTAATTGTAAAAGATCACAACAATATAAATTTGCGGACTTATTAAGGATACTAAATTCACTCATGAGGGTTTGTTTCAGTTCCAAGGAATAGATTCTTTAAACAAGAAAGAACCAATGTGATAAGTACGTAGAAAGGTAGCTTTACCTATGGTATTTGAAATCTATGCCAAGTTGGCTAATAAAGCACAATATTTATGAAGTATGGAAGTAAAATTTGTGTCTTTCAGTGCATGCACAATGTGTTTCTAAAAAAACTTCTGTTTAACAGTTCTGTTCTTAAGTGTTTAACCTTATTGCTTTTCAAAAGACTACTAACTGGTATCATTCAGAAGGGAGGCAATGAGCAGGTTGGGGAAATGGCAAGAATTTAAGCCCTGTTCCATTGCCAATAAGCACGGGAAGCCTTTGCCCAGCGGTGCTGTGGTCCATAAAGGTAAAGGTAAAGGGACCCCTGACCATTAGGTCCAGTCATGACCAGCTCTGGGGTTGCACCGCTCATCTCGCTTTATTGGCCAAGGGAGCCGGCGTACAGCTTCCGGGTCATGTGGCCAGCATGACTAAGCCGCTTCTGGCGAACCAGAGCAGCACACGAAAACGCCGTTTACCTTCCCACCGGAGCGGTACCTATTTATCTACTTGCACTTTGATGTGCTTTCGAACTGCTAGGTTGGCAGGAGCAGGGACTGAGCAACGGGAGCTCACCCCATCACAGGGATTCGAACTGCCGACCTTCTGATCGGCAAGTCCTAGGCTCTGTGGTTTAACCCATAGTGCCGCCCGCGTCCCTTCTGCTGTGGTCCATAGATTGCTGCAAAATACTGGGCAACGTTTTGCCCAGTAGCTTCTCTGTGTGATGGGCTCATGAGAAAAAACTGTCCATTGAGCCCTTGCTGAAGAAGGGAGGGGGAAACCCATATAAGGCTGCTTCCCCCTGGAGCTCCCTGTTTTGCTTTGAGAACTTTTTTCGCCTTTCCCTCAGTGGCTTTCCTTTGTTAGGTGGAAGAAGGCTGTTTGTATGAGGGAGGAAATACCATTGTTTAGGATCAACATAGTACGGGGTGGGCTCCATAAGGGGCCTGAGGGGAGGAATGACCACGGCAAACCCAAGCATGGGTTTGGTATCTGCCTGTTTGGCATCTGCACCCTGGTCCCGCAGTGAGACCTTGCTTGGTTGGCTTGCACCACGGCAAGGTTCAACACTGGCCGACACCGTACAGGTATGGGCTGCCAAGAGTAATCTACTTGTGCCAGTACTTTGCTAAAAAAATTCACCCCAGAATAGTTCTGAGAGTAGTGAGCTTGTAGAGTCACCAATTACAGCCTCTAGGTTGCATCAAGAGGAATGGAAGTTAAAGGCAGTAACAACTATAATTAAACTGCTATCTGTAATCAGTAAAGCTACAAATTCCAAATATTAACATACCACTAAAAATTGTATTTTGAGCCAAAGATTTAGAAACCCTTCCCATGTTGATCTTCATGAAGACTAATGTCTAGATAGATCCTATAAGTGTTGTCTTCATTATGAGTAAGCATACAGAACAGATCAATTATTCCCCATGCAGAAAACAATCTGATCCATAAAAATGTACGTAGCACACATAGCTTAAATGAATAATAGGAAAAATGCAGATTTGATGTTTAGTGTGTGCTTGCAGAACCCACATTGTTTAAGAGGGAAATAACAATAATAATAATTAGGACCCTGACAAAGAGCAACTCAATTTAATCATAGATTACAAAGCAACTTCAGAATTTCCCAGAAAAGATTTTGCAGGAGTGATATAAACAAATCTCAAATTAATCTCTCCTTTGTTCCTAATCTCTCTCCATGTCAAAGGATTATGCAAGCTTTATCTCCTATCAGATATTAAATTTCAGTTATCCATAATAGCTTGTTGGAGAGGGGTCTGTTTAAACAGCAAAGTAAAAGAACACAGAAGAAAGTTCCGAGTCCTTTCCACTTTGATATGTCTGATGTTTTTAGCCGATTGTCAAGAGGCTACAGGTTACTAACAAAAGGGATCATCACAGAGGAGAACAGCTGGAGGGACAAGGGTTGCAAAAAAATGGATCTGACTCCCAGCATGGGAATAGGAAGTGTGTCACATATTCAGTAATCAGGTTCTTGAAATAAGGGTAACTTTCCCTGAATGTGAAGCCTATGTATAGCGAACTACGTTTTTGAACATATTTAGAGCAATTTGCACTCTGAGCTTTAAAAATAAAATAAAAATGAAATCCCAGGCAAAGTATTCCCAAGGCTAGTGATGAAAATAAAAAGTTGAATTCATCAGCTAGTGTAAATTATACAACTTGAGCAAATTTGCATAATGGTTCTTGTTTTGAATACCCCCCCCCCCGCAACGTTTAGTATTTTGAAGAGCTTCTTCTGCTATTTCTAATCATAGGGAGGAGCAATAATCTAGGGGGGGATACAGATGCCCTGCCTTCCACCAAGAGAGATTTTATTCGACTACACCTCTGCCTTCTAGGGGTGTGCTAGGACATGTTGTTTGTTTGTTCCATTATTCATTGTTGTTGTTAAAAGCTTTTGATTCATAATTTATCTGTTAGACTCACATATGGTTAGTTCATTTTTACTGTTCTTTCTTTCTTTCTTTCTTTCTTTCTTTCTTTCTTTCTTTCTTTCTTTGTCTTGGCTTTTCCAAATCCCTGTTTCGCCCCCAAACCAGGCAACTAGCAAAGCCCATACAGAATATGGGATGAATAAAATGTCAAGAATAAGAGTGCAATACTTCCTACCCATTCACATTGGACAAACTCACCTCGCAAGTAGAACAGTCCTCCTCGGGAGTTTGTGGACTCTCCTCCCTTGGATGTTTTTAAGCAGAGGTTGGGTGGCCACCTGTCACAGAGATTCCTGCATCACAGGGGGTTTAACTTGATTACCCTTGAGGTCTCTTCCAACTCTACCATTCTATGATTTTACGAAATCCAGAATGGAGTCCCTGAGATGGTTGGACGGTGGCTTGTACACCTCCTTCTGACAACTCCTGCAGCCAAGCTGGTTCCAAATGTATTGCTCTGCTTTCCTTTGGACCACATCCAGGAGGCCTAGAGGGGAGTGTCTTGTCATCTGGGCAGCCCAGGACCTCCATACACATTGCCCAGGCTTGTGCCCTGGGAAGGTCAGTTCAGTCCTGCTAACACAGTGGTTTGACTTCACCCCCGGAGGTGCACTCCATTGTCTGTCGAGACAGACGAATGCCAACAACATTATTTGGCCCTGTAATATGCCTTTCCAAATCCTTCAAGACATCGTCTATAGCCTCCTTGTCTGAAAGTTCCAAATATGTTAACCACACACTCTGCAACTTTTATAACGTTGCATAGAACTATTGTGCAATATAGTTATGCACTTGCTCCATTTGTTCAAACACTAATGCCTTTCTCTCTTTATATCATGTTTCATTTGTATCTTCCCAAGAGGAAAGTCAGGCTGCTCGTAATCTTCCATGTACATTCTGTTCACAGATTGCAGTCTGGCTGTTTGCATGACACAGAACACCTTTTTTTGTGTTAAATGATGCTACAATTGTGTTGAAATCAACACGGGTACTGTTTACCTCCAGCTCTTGGTCTTCAGTTAGTTTTACTGTTGCTCTTTTACATGATAGACTTCAGTTTCCATATCTTCAGACTTCCCATCCTGAAAGCAGACTCTTCAAACCCTTGTCTCATGAGACACAATTTGTCTTTTGAGTTTACATCAGGACATACTCCTAACCAGACTCACCTGTAGAGGAGCCTCAGAATTTTAGAGGATGGATTCAAGAGCATACTGGAGCTTTTTTTGGCAATTAAAGAGCTCCTGTTTTGTCCTGGCACAACAAAATCACATTTTTAAAAGGAATGGATTTCTTGCACCTAAGAAAGTGTCAGAGAAATTCACTGAGAAATGCAGGGTGAATGCATGACTAATGAGAAGACATGTAAACACCAGGCAAGCAACTCAAGATGGAGATGGGGTGAATGTTCAATAGACACACCGGAAATGTAAGTAAAACCTACGGCAAGGAAGCAGAACCTCTCACTCTGCAGTTGTTCTTGGACTCCAACTCCCATCATCCCCAGCCAGTGTGGGCAATAAAGGATAATGTGATTTTTGGTACAGTTACAGATTTCTCATCCCTGACTGATGGGATATGCCCTTCCTGCAAGGGTACTTGACGTAGATCAGCTAGTAAACTATTTAAAACAAGTTATATTTCTTTTAAAAGCCAAATATCAAGTTATCAATGCAGTGTTCCTAATTAGAACTGGAAACCAGAGAGCAGCATAGAGGGATCTCTTTCGCAGAATTTACTTTGAGACCCAAACCCCACCTGCCCAAACAGCAATGCTGGTCCTTTTATTTGAAAACTTCAGTTATAGTCCAAGGCCATAAAGATTTCTAGCCAATGCTCTCCAGAGCAACAAAACCATCCAGTTCTTTTGTTTTGAAAATTCATTTAAATGTTAGTTTTATAATCCATAATCAAATATTCCAGCCATTCAATAGGATTGCCTGGTTGTTCACCGGAAGAAGGAAGAAAAGAATAGTCCTAATGTGAACATTAGATGTGATATACTGAGGGTGCATCATTGGGGGAACATGCATTTTGGAATGGATTAAAATACTGTATATATTGAGATATGTGTGCTTTGGAGCAAATAGCATTGCATAGGAAACAAATGGGATCAAATAGCATTGAAAAACCTCGCAAAGTTCCACAATGCCCAACCATTGGTAAGTCAGGATATTCATGGTGAGGCATACAAGCTAGGGGTTATGAAAATGATTTCTTTCAAGAGTGCATCAGATGGCATTAGAGACATTTTTCATATCCTGTAACATATTCCCTTAGTGGTATCAAGTGTTTTATCACTGCACACTCAGAAAGGCTTTATTTAACTGCTGCCGAAGAATAAGACAACAAATGTACAAACCCGAATCCCATCAGCATCACTTTCATCTTTCTGTCGGACCTGACTGTGAAAACACAATAAAAACATTTTAATCTTTTGTTCATTTGCTTATTTGGAGAGCTCTGGTCATATATCAAAGTAAGGCACAAGGCCACTTTCAAGCATGCAATCTCTCTTTTGTTAAAGTTACATTTCTTGACTATAATTGACTGGAATCCTATTCATGCTTACTTTTGCGCAGGGGTCAGCAAACTTTTTCAGCAGGGGGCCGGTCCACTGTCCCTCAGACCTTGTGGGGGGCTGGACTATATTTTTTGGGGGGAAATGAACGAATTCATATGCCCCACAAATAACTCAGAGATGCATTTTAAATAAAAAGACACATTCTACCCATGTAAAAACACACTGATTCTCGAACTGTCCATGGGCCGGATTTAGAAGGAGATTGTGCAGGATCTGCCCCCGGGCCATAGTTTGCCTACCCATGCTTTTGAGCAACCCTAGTGAAGTCAGAGATGCTTTGCTGCTCAGGAGTGGACAAGGGAATTCATTTGCCTCATGCTAAAATGTGTTTCTAAATGTGGATATTGCTCTTTTGAATGCATTGCTTTTAATGGGACACACTAGGGATGGTGGAGGAATCTGTAGCCCTCCAAA
Source organism: Podarcis tiliguerta (assembly GCF_965153285.1). Lineage (NCBI taxonomy): Eukaryota > Metazoa > Chordata > Lepidosauria > Squamata > Lacertidae > Podarcis > Podarcis tiliguerta. The sequence goes on from NC_139539.1 coordinate 76,985,671, forward strand.
TGTTGCTAGACTGCAACTTCCATCATTCCCTAACCATTGGCCGTGGTGGCTGGGGGCTGATGGGAGCTGGAGACCAATAACATCTGAAGGACCGTACCTTTCAGTTCAGCATTTGTTTGGAAGGTTAGATATTAGGGAAAGGGCTGTTTAGGGAATGTGTTTCCTCTAATATCCGAGTGAGGTAATGGGAATGAAGCAAAGGATGCTCTCTGGTGTGTGAAGTGTGAATAACAAACTTGTAGGATGGGTTTGGAATGTTTTGCCATATTGTCCCTGGTTTGTACTCTGGAAAGGATGCACAAATGGCGAGGAGCTCCAGTAGGCATGCCATTGTGGTAGGGTAAGGGTGTGTGTGTCGAACATTGTCTCTGTCTTTGTGTGTTTCCATCATAGTCAGGGTCTTCTCCACATCTCCCACCCTAAGATATCATTTTCTAAAGTTGGTTAGCACCATAGATGAGGCAGGAGTGGCAGAGCAGAGTGGGGCTAGACTATAGCCATGCTGCAACCTCATTGCAGAACTGAGGTTTGAAATGATAGGTGTCTGCTTCATAGTTCACGCTCTTTACAATTATACCACTTTATACCATTGTAGGGAAGGGCTATAGCTCAGTGATCTGAGACGCAGGTGGCTCTGTGGTGTAAACCACTGAGCCTTGGGCTTGCCAATCGGAAGGTCGGCGGTTCAAATCCCCGCGACGGGGTGAGCTCCTGTTGTTCAGTCCCAGCTCCTGCCAACCTAGCAGTTGGAAAGCACGTCAAAGTGCAAGGAGATAAATAGGTACCGCTCCAGTGGGAAGGTAAACTGTGTTTCCGTGCACTGCTCTGGTTTCACCAGAAGTGGCTTAGTCATGCTGGCCACACGACCCGGAAAAACTGTCTGCAGACAAACGTCGGCTCCCTTGGCCAGTAAAGCAAGATGAGCGCCGCAACCCCATAGTCATTTGCGACTGGACGTAGCTGTCAGGGGCCCTTTACTTCTTTTATAGCTCAGTGATAGCGTATGTATTTTGTACGCAGAAGATTCCCAATTCAATCCCTGCCAACTCTGGATGGCACTAGGAGACATCTTGACTTGAAAGCCTGGAGAAGTGTGTTAGCACAGACAATACTGAACTAATTGAACCAATGGTCTAATGCAGTATAAGGTGGCTTCTTATGTTCCTAAGAGGGCTTAGTGTGTAGGATTGCACCCTGAATCAACTGCTCATTTCTATTATATTTTTGTTTTTTTGTCAGACCACATCTCTCCCTATGCAGAAAACGTAGAAAATTTGACAGTGCTCTTAGCACTTGCCACTTGTTGGAGAAGTGCAAGGGGACTTATAATTAATTTGTGCTGCAAACTGATGAGATCCCTGGTTCACCAGTTAGCAATGGAGAGATGTGGAGACAAGTTGATGACATTACCCTATCTCTCCATCCCTCAACTCTACTTGACAGAATGAAGGATCAGGGCTGCCATCTTCTGGAGCTGGCAGAGATAGATGCAAGCACCTTTCTCCTGAAGAATAATAATAATAGTAATAATAAATTTACGACACTATCAGGATTATCTGTATCACAAAACTTTAACTTCCCGCATATATTGCTGTGCTGTAAAAAGTGCATAAATCACCACCGAAGAACCCCTTTCCATTTTTGCTTCCTCAAGACCCGTCATCAATCAGAATTAATGAGTCAGAATCGGGAGTTTGGAGCTTGCTGACTTACACCAGCCTTTTTAGTGCCACGGGATATTGAAAATCCTGGAGAGGAAGTTAAAATGGGCAGCAGTGCAGTGAAGAATGGAAAGGAAAGAAAGGGAGCGTTAAGTGACTTGAGCAGTACTGAAGCCAGGGAAGTCTCAATGGGGGAACGCTACTTACAGACTTCACGTAAGAAAGGCCTGAGAAGTGTACAGAAACTGTATGCTGAGTGTGGAACTAGAAACATTTGTGTTCTTCCACACCTTTCACGTTCACAACCACCTAAACTTTCAGCTCCACTCTCTTTGATACATTCAGTCCAACACGGAATAGCAAACCAATCAATCCTCCAGACAAATTTAGTGCTCTATTCATAAATGACAAATTTCAGAAAGCATTCTGGAGATTCTTTTTTTAAGGGTATGGGTGAAATGATTTAAAATAATAATTATTAATTATAAGGTGTCTCATTAACACTGGCTTCTCTCTCTCTCTCTCTCTCTCTCTCTCTCTCTCTCTCTCTCTCTCTCTCTCGTTGCTCAGTCCATAAAATGGTTGTCTGGGTGATGTACAATAGAGAAGTTTAAAACAAATTTCTGCTCCTCTTTTCTGCAGCGGCAGAGATAACTCTGAGATTTCAGCTGCCTGAGCGTGCAAATGTGCAATGGCAAAACATCACACAAAGGTATAATATTAGGCAGGTACCTTTGCTCCATGGCTTTCAGTGCCTGTTAAGAATATAAGAAGACCATTTCTGGATCAGCCCAAGGGCCAATCTAATCTTGCATTCCATCCTCACAGTGGCCAACCAAATGTCCACAAGAAGCTGAGAAGAAGACCTGAATGCAACAGCACTCTGTCCACTTGCGACTCCCAGCAGGTGCCATTCAGAGGCATACTGCTTCCAAGAATGGAGTTAGATAGCCGTCATGGCAAGTAGCCATTGCCAGTCTTATCCTCCATGATTTTGGGTAATCATCTTTGAAAGCTGTCCAAGTTGATGCCCATCTCTACCACAACCTAAATCCCTTTTTGTTTGTTTAGGCAAGCCTATCCAGACATGCCATTTTATCCAGTGTATTTTGGTTTTTTTTAAAAAAATTGTTGATTTTAATGTATATATTGATAGATTTATGATGTTTATTTGTCTTAAAAATCTGCTGATTTTATTGGAATTTTCTTAGGAACTTAAGATGGGAACAATGAGAGAGAGAATTTGAAATGGACACATCTGTCCATTTCAAATGTGGTGGAGTCTCCTTCTTGTGGTGGAGTCTCCTTCTTTGGAGGTCTTTAAGCAGAGGCTTGACAACCATATGTCAGGAGTGCTCTGATGGTGTTTCCTGCTTGGCAGGGGGTTGGACTCGATGGCCCTTGTGGTCTCTTCCAACTCTATGATTCTATGATTCTATGCCCATCCCTATCTTTCGCTATTGAGGGAGACCCCGGGTCAACAATGAGAAGGGTGTGTGTCTGTGTGCAACTGAGTTGTTAGGACCTCTTTTATGCACTATTATTGAAAGGATCCTTAGGGACAGATAGCTGGAATCAAGAGGAGTAAATGGGGCTATTCCTCCCTCAGCTGCTATTGGTTTCTCAGGTGATCAGATACATTAGGATCACTCTTCTGTGTTGTTTACTAGCTGACATTCCATCTGGCAATCCCAGCAGTTCAAATCGAGTTGCAAAAAGTGATGGGTGCAGATGCTTGGCTTATTGGGCTACTCTGGCCTAACAATAGTCAGTGGTAAATGTTTTCTGTTTTCAAGCCAATTCATGGGCTGAACATTTTTCATCCCCGTAATCTGACAGCTATTAGAAAAGGCTGAAGCCGGGAGGGAATGCAATAATACTCTATTTCTGGTGGGTTTTAGATTAGAAAAGAAATTTCATTTGACAAAAGTATTTCTTTGCAGCTTCAGTCACAAGACGCAAGCTTAATGAGATATAAACCCCACCTTACAGCTTGCAGGAAGCAAAACAGGTTGTGATTTGCTGCACAGCTGGAATGACAAAATGGAGAGAAGCCTACATGCCATGGGGCACACAACTGGCTCGTCAAACAGTCTCAGTGACTTCCGAAGTTGTGGTTCTTTCAAACTTATCCTCATCTGAACTTCTCCCTGGATGCTGGAGTTTTAAATGGCTATCAAAGCAATCCAAAACCTCAATATACCATGCTGAATGGAGTGGAGATGCCCTTCTGCCCAGCTCTACAAGCATCTATAGATCATCAAGTGGGAAGCCTCACTGGTGAGGAGAACCCACCCAAATGGTGGGCTGAAGTTACCACCAACAGCATCCCTACCAGTGGGACTCCCTCTTGAACCTGAGAATTTTGTGGGCAGGGAAGGATAAGGGTAGGTCAACCCAGCCAACATCACATGAGGACATCAGGTCAGATGTGGGCCTCTTCACCACTGGAAGTAGTGGAGCTGTGGAAGCACTGATGCTCAAGCTGTTCCATCAAGCCCATCACTGCTAGCTAGGGATTTGCATTGACCCCCTTGGTCTTCTTTCTGAGGTGGAATAGATTCACAACTGCAGTGGCTACGAACATGTTTCCAGGCCCAGTTTAAGGGCTTGTTTAAGCTATAAAGCCTTTTATAGCCCAGGATCCAGGAATGCCTGTACCAGCACGAATGTACCTGGAACCTAAGATAATCCTCTGAAGTCCTTCCCTAAGTGCCCCTCTGAGGAGTCGCAGGGTGGCAACAGAGGAGAGAGACCTTCCAGTTGAGTTCTGTTTCTCAGAATGCTCTTCCCAGTGAGGCCCACCTGGCGCCAACAAGCATTTGATCCACTAGACTATGATAAAGCAGTGTCAAGCTTTTGCGTTAGTCTCCTTGGTTGCTAATAAGCTTGTTTGTTGTTATCTGTGGAAGTTGGTGTTCATGTGTAGAAGTAGTGCAGCAACAAAACTGCTAGCACATTTACAAAGCTAAGCAGGGTCTGGTCTGGTTTCAAGTTGGATGGGGGGCTGTGCGTTGAGATTCCTGAATTGCAAAAGGTTGGACTAGATGACCCGCAGGGTCCCTCCCAGCTCTACAGCTCTATGATTGTACAATTTATTAAATTTTAATGTTTTAAAGTACATTTTTAAACTTGATTGCAAGTCGCCTAGAGTCTGCCCTGGTGTTAGGTGACTAACAAATTAAAGACAAAGAAAAGGATAATACTTAACTTAATTATTCTGTTTTGTCCCCTCTCCAACAATTTTGTACAAAGGATTATGCATGCATGGACTTTGTCCCTTTCATTTCCTTCAGCGAATTCCTCCCCCCACACACACACATCATCAATTAATAAACCACCACACATAAAAACAACAAATTAAGTAAAAACTCTCCAAATTAAGGCATAGCTTTTTGGAAAAGAAAAAGACCTGATGATACTTCCAGTTAAATGTAAAATTCTGAAATGGTTTTATTGCATATTATCATGTATAGGGTAGGAATACAATGGTGAATACATCATAACTGGAGTCTTTGATGACCTTTTGTGGTCATTCTTTCTGAGTTTCAATAATAATAATACCCTGCCCATCTGGCTGGGTTTCCCCAGCCACTTTGAGCAGCTTACAGCATATATAAAACATAGTAAAATATCAAACATTAAAAACTTCCCAATACAGCGCTGCCTTCAAATGTATTCTAAAAGTTATGTAGTTCTTTATCTCCTTGAGTCTGAAGGGAGGGCATTCCACACAGAGGGCGCCACTACCGAGAAGGCCCTAAGCCCGGTACCTTACTCATCCACTTTCCCCCTCAACTTAACACCCCCTGGAAGTATGAACTAAAAACCTATATTGTAGAGCAGGAGGGGGAAGTAGTTATTGGATCATTAAACAGGTCTTTAAATATGCAACTGATTTGTATTGTGCAGATTAGTATGTATATCAGAATGAAAATTATCATTAGATTTGGGCAATGCTTTTTTCTGGCGGGGGGGGGGACACAGGGGTATGCATACCCCTAAACATTTTGTGAATCTAAGTTTGGCCTCATTGAGGGGCAGTATTTCAATATGAGTAGGAAAATGGAAGTGCCCCTAAACATTTTTTTTTTAGAAAAAAAGCACTGGTTTGGGTACTTCTCTGCATTTTGGGATACAGTTTTTGATGGCAGGGGACAGACAGACACCTAATACATATAAAATGCATACTGTATTATTGTTTTCCTTATTGTATTCCACCATAGGACTTCCTGACAAATATTTACAATAAATATTTTAGGTTAAATTTGTTTGAAATGATGCTTATTTTAGGCTAAGACTGTTCCCTGTGCAATTTTAGTAGGATTTCCAGTTTTAAGGTGAGAGAGACATCACAGAGCAGATGAGTCTTATTTTAGGCAATAGAGCTTCATATACATATTAAAAGCTTCATTTTACATGCATTATAGATTAAGGCCTGTGTGCATTTTTGTTGTTTTATTCTGACAAGCTTTATATTCTGTGTAAGCTATAATTAAGGAAAGGAGGATTACATCTTAAGTCCTAAACAGACTACCCAGGGACTGCATGTCCTCAAGCCCAATGGGACTTACTTCTGAGTAAATTTGCATAGGTTCACAGTGCACATCTCCTTCCTGGGTTGTATTTAGACCTTGATTCTCAGAATTGCACAGCTGCTGCTGCTGCTTCTGCATATGCTAACTTCTAGCTGCTGGTGAGACGTGCAGAAGTGGCCATGGACAGGCCAACAACTCATGCAGACTTTGCATGCATTGACTTTTAGCATGCTGCTCTGAGAGGGGCTTGCTGAGAGCCTTCAGCAGCAATGCTAAATGTCAATGTCCCCAAAGCTCGGTTGGACAACCACTGTGATCAGCCCTGGAAACTAGTGCAAGACACAGCTCCCTCAACATGGTGAGAATTGGCACTCTGAGTGCATTCAGGGCTGGAGGGGAAACCGAATTTTGGTTCAGTTCACATTTAAAGGTGAAACTTCCCCATTTAGATTTCCGAAAACTGTATGTGAACAGGAAAGCAGTCATCCTTCAAAAATTTGCACTTCTCTGAATTTTGCAATGCAGTTCTCCAAGCAAGTGATATGTGGATAAAATGCTTGCGTGAGTGAAAATAACATTGCATTAGAGGGGGATGGACTGCCAAAAAATGTGCATATTAGGCAATGGTCTGTTTATTAGGAGAAGTTTATACCAAAGCACTAACATATGTTGATGACAGTTTTTGAAAGAAAGAAGAATACGCAAACTGATGTGGAAATGAAAGACTGGGAAAGTGAAAAACTGAGATAAAGCAAAACTGGCAGATTCACCCATCGCTATATTATACCACTGTGAATACTTCAAAAGGGAGAAGATGTCATTACAAGTAGGTCTTAGATTGGCCAATGCCTGGATTAGGGATTGTCAAGGAACCCCTTGTTTGAAAAATCAAGGTTGGTGATAAATGTAGTTAAATGTAGCTATATTCTTAAATTCCTGGAAAGCCAGATGAGCCTTGTTCTTCAGGCATTTAATCTTATACAGTGGTACCTCGGGTTACATACGCTTCAGGTTACATATGCTTCAGGTTACAGACTCTGCTAACCCAGAAATAGTACCTCGGGTTAAGAACTTTGCTTCAGGATGAGAACAGAAATCGGGCTCCGGCGGTGCGGCGGCAGCAGGAGGCCCCATTAGCTAAAGTGGTGCTTCAGGTTAAGAACAGTTTCAGGTTAAGAACAGACCTCCAGAATGAATTAAGTTGCTGGTACTGCATATTCTTGAGTTCCCCCGGGAGGGGAGCATTGGCACTTTCTATGTTCTTTGTTATGGAAGAGGAGGAACATTCAGTCATGTGAGTGTCATCAAAACCTGTGAATTCAATGGTACTATAAAGTGATCCTGCACCTTGAAGGCAAGGATGTACACAAAAACATTTCCTTTTTAGAGCTCACCTCTTCCTCCTCACACAGGCACCTGAACTCTGGATTCATGGAAAAGAACCCTATTTATGTAAGTGGTTTTTTATTATGCATTACTGTCACAGGGAGCACAAAAGCCAAGCTCTTCAAAAGGGCTCAGTAGTGGAGCCAACTCCTTACATTGCTTGCATGAAATAATGTGGTGATTATGACCAGCGCTTATGCTTCCTAACCATCCCTTTCTCAAGGGTAGTGAGTCAGAGAAGAGGGCATAGAAGTACTTGAAAGGGGAACACTTTGTGACAGCAGGCTCCACAGCGACTGGCTGAAACTGACTCACTCTAGCCACCGAAGCATGACATCTTTTCTCCTTATGGCTCATCCTTTCCATTATTAGGACCTGAGCAGTGACTTCACTGTGGTGACAGGCATATGCTCACTGCTCAGGTCTTTGGCTCCCCCCCCCCAAACAGGAAGCCATAAACCAGATCTGTCTTGTTCCTCGATCAAGAAGTAAGGTTCAAACCATGATCACAAAAAGACAGTCTACTAACGCTGCCGGAGACTAAATCATTATGAAACAGGTCCTCTAATAAGGAGACACCAACATTGTGCTGCCTGTCTATCATGAAGAGCTGGCAGTGATCAAGCAGTCTTGACAATCTCAGGTGGAATTTGTATGGCCCATCCTTTCTGGTTTCAGCTTGTTTGTTCTTTGTAACTGTTCCTTAAGGGGTGTTTTTTGGAAGTTCAAAGGGCCTCTGTTAAGGCCTACTGTCGTTCAGTACTTGACCTGATTTGAGAAAGCCAGTTTTAAGGAACAGAGCAAAGAAACCAGAAGACTACATTAGTTTGGAAGATTATATGGCAGAGAAGTTTTACCAACAAAACAAAATGGAGAAGATTTAAGTCATTCATGTACTCATGCCGTTTGGGGATTAAATCACAATTTTGTTGTTTTGGCACAGATATATCCAACTGAAAATATAGCACAGTATCTATACCATATATAGACTTTATTCCAGGTAATTCATTCCAGTTTTCAGATTAATTTCATAATAACATATATCTTAAAATATAACTAACCTTTTTTTTTAAGCCAACGAGGTTCTTTGAACCACTTAATCTTGTATGGTAAAGACGAAGGATTGTTACAATTCCACCAGTGCTTAAAATTCTCAGACTTTGTTGTTAAGTTCTTAGATGTGTGTAACTTCAACTAATGGAAATTTTATTAGGAATTAGGAATAATTTCATTCTCACACACACACACACACACAGAGAGAGAGAGAGAGAGAGAGAGAGAGAGAGAGAGAGAGAGAGAGTAGTTGAGTGTTCCTTTCATTGAACCAATCCTGGCCCTATTACACTAATGGGTCTGGTGCATGCACATTAGGATGAGAATGAACTCCTTTATCTTCGCCATTTTAATTAAGCATTTGAATTGTTTTGATGTGTCCTATAATGCAGTAATTTTATTGATACCTAATATCTTAAAAGCTCAGTGAATGGTGAGGGAAGCAGTCCATTTTATGGGGCAGTAAAAGGAAGTGATGGAAATATCTGTGCTCAGAAGGTATGAAAGAGCATTAGAGATCAAGATTTCCTTCTCAGCTGGTGGGAGTCCTCCCTCCCCTTTTCATGCCAGGCAGGAGCAGAACCAGGACAGAGGCAGCTTGCGATCTCTACTGGATCTAAAGCACTTTTCCTCATCAGAGAGACCCAAGGACTGGGCCCTCCAGCTTAGAGCCGACATAACTGACACCCCACCCCAATAAAGTGGGATCTGCACTGCTAAAAGGAGAGGTGCACCCACCCATCCACACTAGTAACCCGGAGCTACAGGGCTTCAAAATTTGCCATATATCTGCCCCTTTGCATTCCTGTATGTCTGCTCAGAAATAGGTCCCAGTGGATCCTATTGGATCCAGTGGAATCGTATCCTGAATTCATTATTCACTTGAGTCTGAACTTGTTGAAAATGTTAATTTTGTATCTAATAAAAATATATGCAATGACAATTAAAAATAGCATGTGCTTGTCAATCATCCTGGTGGTCCATTTGCATCCAGTAGCAAATCCATTAGAGAGCAACTGTATAGATCATTGATTATATGTTTTCTTGTAGACTTACAACAACAACAACAACAAAAGCTGGGAAAAGGAAACTGGACATTTAGAGAAGTATATGGAAGAAGTCTGACACAGATTCCCCTTCTCCCGCCTTTCAGCCTGTCTTTTAACTCTTGTCTTGGCTATATTGGGGATTTTTATTTTTCACTTTTCATCTTTATTTTTACAATTGATTCCACACTTCATTGCAGTCACCATGCCAAATTTTGTGTTTCACCAACAGGGATTCTCAAGGCATGTCTGCTCGCATGTCTCAGGAGTTGTTCTTTCAAACTCTGTTCATGGCACATAAATCACCTGTTGACTCTATAATGATGACAACTGAGAAGAGGAAGCCTGGGTGTTGGAGGAAGGGATGAAAGCTTGCTTTTGAATAAACTTTGTTTTTCACATGGGATGGATATGATAAGGAACTTGTTGAGGTTGTAAGGATATTTTTAAGGCATGTTCTCCGGATTTCCATTGTGTCCATCTATGTTTTCTTTCCACAGGATTCTTATCATTGATTTTTATTAGGGAGCAATTGTTTCTGGAAAGATAAGGTTCCATCAGTTGATCATATTTTATTTATGGCTTGCTGTAGTTAAAGCTCTTGACATCTCTTAACTAAAAAGGCTGAGTTCCATTTTCAAAACAAAACTCTTTCACCCAAAGACCATAATAATACAGCGGTACCTCAGGTTACATACGCTTCAGGTTACATACGCTTCAGGTTACAGACTCCGCTAACCCAGAAATATTACCTTGGGTTAAGAACTTTGCTTCAGGATGAGAACAGAAATCGCATGGCAGCGGCGCGGCAGCAGCGGGAGGCCCCATTAGCTTAAATGGTCTTCAGGTTAAGAACAGTTTCAGGTTAAGAACAGTTTCTGGAACGAATTAAGTACGTAACCAGAGGTACCACTGTAATGATAATAATAATAATAATAATAATAATAATAATAATAATAATTTATTATTTATACCCCTCCCATCTGGCTGGGCTTCCCCAGCCACTCTGGGTGGCTTCCAAAAAAAATATTAAAATATTGTAATACATCAAACATTAAAAGCTTCCCTAAACAGGGCTGCCTTCAGATGTCTTCTCAAAGTCTGGTAGTTGTTTTTCTCTTTGACATCCGGTGGGAGGGCGTTCCACAGGGAGGGCGCCACTACCGAGAAGGCCCTCTGCCTGGTTCCCTGTAACTTGGCTTCTTGCAGTGAGGGAACCGCCAGAAGGCCCTCATTGCTGGACCTCAGTGTCCGGGTAGACCGATGGGGGTGGAGACGCTCCTTCAGATATACTGGACCCAGGCCGTTTAGGGCTTTAAAGGTCAGTACCAACACTTTGATTTGTGCTCGGAAACGTACTGGGAGCCAATGTAGGTCTTTCAAGACCAGTGTCACAGAACTCATAGCAGCAAACAATATTAATTTAATAAACTGGAGGAACAAGATGAAAAATATGGAAAGGTTGTTGCATAGGGTTATGGCCAGAATCTGCCCAAAATGTAACCAACCTAGATTTCTCTCTCCACCCCCCACTTCTTTCCTTCCCTCCATGAAAGCAAGTCACCAGCCCTTATAGAACCAGAGATGCAAGAAAGATAACAGCATGGTATGGTGGTCAGAGTGTAAGACTAGGATCTTGAAGAACATAGTTCAAATCCCCGCTCAGCCAATGAAGCTCACTGGGTGACCTTGGGCCAGTCACTGCCTCTCAGCATATCCTACCTCAAAGGGTTGTTGTGAAGATAACATGGGGAGGGGGAGCCATGTGCATCACTTTGAGTTCCTTGGAGAAAAATGATGGGATTTAAATGCAATAAATAAATAAATATGCACAGGTGGGATTCAGGGAAATTGTTTTGTGATAAACAGATCCATTCCTGCCTTGTTTTAGCTAATACAGTAGTACCTTGGTTCTCAAACTTAATCCAGTCTGGGAGTCTGTTTGACTCCCAAAACCATTCAAAAACCAAGGCACAGCTTCCAATTGGCTGCAGGAGTTTCCTGCACTCAAGCAGAAGCCGCGTCAGAAATTCGGCTTCTGAAAAACATTCGGCTTCTGAAAAACATTCGCAAAGCCATTCGAGAACCAAGGTACCACTGTATGCTCAGTCATATCTGTAACTGGTGTTTAGAGAAGTATAGAGAAAACAAAACAAATAAATAAAAGAATAGAGTTACACCGCTGATCCCTGGAGTGCCTCACTTGGTGGGGCAAAGCAAAAATACTGCTCACCGGAAAAGAGAGGGGATTGCTGAGCTGGCGGTGAGATCAGGGCAGAAACACTAGACTGGCTCAGCCTCGGCTAACCCAACATTGCTGCTGCCCTGACATTCCTTCTCCTGGAAATCCAGAAGCATCTTGAGAGGTGGAGCAGAGCCACAATGCTAGCTCCACAGCAGATGTGTGGCTATTGCTTCCTGGGAAGTGGGTGTTGGGAGGTGCCGGAGATGTCAGTGCAGTGTAAATGCAACAGCAGAAGCACGTGATTGGCACCGCTGTTGCATTTGCACCACTGTGGTTAGCAGAGGCGATGTCACTGCCAGGAAGTTATTCTTATTCCACCAGGTGAGCTGCTCCTGCCTAACCCCCCAGATTCGCTCTGGTGTGCAAAGGAAGTTCAAGGATGACAAGAAGTGGGTATGAGTGATGATTCATCCTCCTCCTCTTCAAACCATCAGTAATAATCCATTCAACCCATTCCACAAGGTTTAGAGAGTCGAGTTCTGTGTGAAACTACACTGTGCAACTCTTTCTCCATTAACATCTCTAGTGGCTATTGAACTCCACTATATATGGAAAACACAGGAATGATCTCCAAACCATTCTAAAGCAAACCTTAAGATAGATTTTCTTAAAGTCTTTTCTTAGGTTGAAATTGTTCATCCCTCTTATCGACAGAAAGCCCATTAAGGGCCTTGTGATGAATATCTTTTCAGTATCTTGATAACTCTTTCTATTCATTAATTTTATTCGCGTGTTGAGTCCCACAATGCCACCCCCAAAAAAAATCACACTTCACACATCAATTTTTGTTTAAGGTTTTTGGCATAATTTTGGCCACAACTTTATTCAAAATACAAAAAATGTGAGTGGTTGCTTAGGCATTGGTTATGACTATCTGTCCTTGCCCTCAGGGACAGAGCTGGCCTTCCGGACACCAACGGAAGCCAGCGTGGGAAACAAGTATTGGGTGAGAAAATGAAGCTGGGCATCAGTCCCTCACTTCTCACCCTCATGTTCCTGTGGGGCTTGCACGGCCCAAGTCCGATGCCAGGGACAAGGACGAAAAGAATGGCAAGCCCCTGGATTCCTTTAACGGAATTCCCTTTCCGCATCATTTGGAGGGGTAGGCACTTACCCCTCCAAGCACCAATGCCTAACCGCCAACCTTACAAGTTGTGACGATTTGCTATGCAGTAGGCAAAAACCAAATGGCACCAGCCAATCAGCCAGATGGCAAAATTCCTACCAGGCCCCAACACCAAGGCGGACGACCCCATGACAGGCATAGCAAGGTCAAGCGAACCGAAAAAACCACCCTATTAAAGGGAGGGAGGGCGGGTGATCCGGTGCAAAATGGCCAAGAGGACATTCAACGTCTGGCCCCTGTATTTAAAGACTCTGACCCCTCCTCCAAATTGGCAACAATCAAAACTCCCCAGCAACCCAATTTTAACCACTTAAAGGCTTGGGTTCCTCACCAAATCTGCCCAGTAACGGCAGGGTGGCTTGTTTCCCCAACCGCAACACGTGCTCTCTGTTAGGGAGAACACGCTTTCCCATTTATAGCCCATCTTTATATTCTAGAGAGCTCTCAAGGTGGCATACAGTTAAAGACTGCAACAACATGCACAATAAAAGAAGCATTTGCATAAAGGCTAAAATGGATCAATTGCACACAAACAAATTTTAAATCTAGAAAGCATAACAAAATACTGAAGTATTCCCATCTGTATTAATATATTATGGACATAGCCAGCCTTCTCAGAATAAGTAGGGGGCCACCACTAATAAAGTCTTGCTCATTGTGGTGATGTACCAAATTTAAGAGAGAAAATATGTCCACAGCTGCTCATATCAGATGAGCACAGAGGCCAAAGTGTTCATATTGAAACATGCTATCTCAATTAACATAAAAATCACTGTAATGATATACAGAGCTGACCCACACCATTTTGCTGCTGTGATGAAAAAGAAATCAGTGCCCTCATAGTATCTATGAACATGCACAGAACAGGTATGTTTTAGAGTATACATAATGCATACTGCAAGGGACGCGGGTGGCGCTTTGGGTTAAACCACAGAACCTAGGGCTTGCTGATCAGAAGGTCGGCGGTTCGAATCCCCGCAATGGGGTGAGCTCCCGTTGCTCGGTCCTTGCTCCTGCCAACCCAGCAGTTCGAAAGCACATCAAAGTACAAGTAGATAAATAGGGACCACTCTGGCGGGAAGGTAAATGGAGTTTCCGTGCACTGCTCTGGTTCACCAGAAGCGGCTTAGTCATGCTGGCCACATGACCTGGAAGCTGTACGCCAGCTCCCTCGGCCAGTAAAGTGAGATGAGCGCCGCAACCCCAGAGTCGGTCACGACTGGACCCAATGGTCAGGGGTCCCTTTATCTTTACCTAATGCACACTGCTATGCCAGTCTGTTTCCTCTTCCCATGGGAAGGAAGATATGTCTTCCAACAGATTCAAAGAACGGAGGCAAGGTGAGAGAGAAATATTTCCATGGCAATCAGTGAATACATCAACAGCGCTCAAAGTGCACACAAAGCAGATCTCTCTGGATCATAAAAGCGCACAAAGGGTAGTGCACAAGGAATCCTAAACAATCTGCCATTCAACAATCAAACTCGAAATCTGGCACCTGAGGTAAGGCATCAACAAATCTGTCAATTTTGTTTATTTGTTTTCCCCCCAATCTTAAATTCTGTTTGCCACACTTCCACATCAGTTTGCCCCCCCCCCCAAAAAATGTCCTCACAAAAAATCACCATAACTTCAGTGTTCACTTTTAATGTATACACTTTTATATGCAAATTTGGCAAGGAATTTTATGCAATATAATGTTGTTTTTTGCGTGATTTGGTTAGAGCATGGTGCTGATACCACCAAGGCTGAAGATTCAAGCTCTGCATGGGACAATTGCATATTTTTGCAATGCAGGGGTTGGACTAGATGATCCTTGGGGTCCCTTCCAACTCTATGTTCCAGGCAGGGATCTGCTAGTGCAGCTATTTTCAGGCACACATTCTCCTAATATAAAGACTTTTGTACACTATCTTTTTGGTGTGGTTGTTGGAGACAATTTATGGAAGTGTGGATTTTGAAGGATAGCAGTGTTCTGGTTCATATGTCCTTTAAAAGTGTGAATTAGGTAGATTAAGGGTAAAGGTAAAGGTACCCCTGCCCGTACAGGCCAGTCTTGACAGACTCTAGGGTTGTGCGCCCATCTCACTCAAGAGGCCGGGGGCCAGTGCTGTCCAGAGACACTTCGGGGTCACGTGGCCAGCGTGACAAGCTGCATCTGGCGAGCCAGAGCCGCACACGGAAACGCCATTTACCTTCCCGCTAATAAGCGGTCCCTATTTATCTACTTGCACCCGGGAGTGCTTTCGAACTGCTAGGTTGGCAGGCGCTGGGACCGAACAATGGGAGCGCACCCCGCCGCGGGGATTCGAACCACCGACCTTTCGATCGGCAAGCCCTAGGCGCTGAGGCTTTTACCCTCAGCGCCACCCGCGTCCCTTAGGTAGATTAGATTGGCATTAAAAAGAGCTGAACTAATTGTGTGTCCCCACCCAATCGCTATCTGGCGACAAGTGACTCTCAGCCCATCTCGTGGTCAGGCTGTCTTTGACTGATCACAGGATGGTTCTGAAGGCCTCATTTTTTAATGGGAAAGAAATAGGTTCCCTCCATTCAATCTCAAGCAGCCCAGTGAAGTGGGTGCTTCTTCTTTTGTGATTTCATAGAATCTTATGTCAAATGTATGTCAGTTGCCAAGGAAACTGCTAGAACGCAGGTGAGGTTCAAGGGTCATCTCAAGAAAGGATTGAATGGTGTCACATTTAGAAAAAAGGCTGCCAAAGTACATCATTCACAGATTATGAGTACTCAGTTGCCTCAAGATTCAACGGCTGACACTGGGGAGAAAGAGAGAGAGTGCTTCCCTTTCTTTTTTTAACTTCTGAATTAATTACTAATAATTTTGCATACTTCTTACTACCTGTACATTGCCATTTCACAGTATTGTTATGTATCTAAGGCTGCAGTCCTCGCCCCACCTTCCTTGGAGAAGCCCCACTGAATTCAAAGGGCTGCTTTCATCAGGGGTTGTAGCTCTAAGCTATTACCTAAGACACAGGCAAGCTGGACAGGGATGCCTTCTGCTGCTCTGCTGAAGGAAAGTCCAGTGCTCCACACTCCAAGCCCATGCTGTCCCATGGAACTCCAAAAGCTCTAACACATACAAAAATTTGTGTATTGAGAGGCATTCAGAGTAAAATACTAGTGAATTTTCATGTGCCCTTTAAAAAAAAAAAATTACAAACATAGGTGGAAATTTGGAGAACTTAATTTGGGAAAATGAGAAGGTGGGAGAAACTGAAAAGAACAGATTTTCTCATCCCTAAAAGAAACTGAAGGAGGGATGCGGGTGGTGCTGTGAGTTAAACCACAGAGCCTAGGGCTTGATGATCAGAAGGTTGTTGATTCGAATCCCCACGATGGGCTGAGCTCCCGTTGCTCGGTCCCTACTCCTGCTAACCTAGCAGTTTGAAAGCACGTCAAAGTGCAAGTAGATAAATAGGTACCGCTCCGGTGGGAAGGTAAAAGGCGTTTCCGTGCGCTGCTCTTGTTCACCAGAAGTGGCTTGGTCATGCTGGCCACATGACCCAGAAGCTCCCTCAGCCAATAAAGGGAGATGAGTGCCGCAACCCCAGAGTTATCCGCAACTGGACCTAACGGTCAGGGGTCCTTTACCTTTACCTTTAAGAGAAACTGAGTGGTAATCCTAATAGAAATGTGGTTAATTTCCAAGTTACCTGGTGCTGGTCCAGAATGAGACCCTTGACCTGTTTAGTCCAGTACTGTTGTCTCTCACTGACAGCTGATGTCCACAATCTCAGGCATGGAGCACTGTTATTCTATGATCTTTCTAAAACTGGAGACACCAGGGATTGATTCTGGGTCTTTTGATATGCAAAGCATGCCCTCTGTCACTAAGCTATGGCAAGTCCTGTTATATTTCTGTACAAATTTATGCTGCTGACTCAGAAGTCAAAGGTGTGTTCGCAAAAATAAAAGTGTGAAAGCTCTGAAATGCCTTCATGATGTAGACAGACTTTTTTTAAAAAAAAACAACCTAAGGAAATAATTCTATATTTAAAAGGAGTTGCAAATCCAAAACTGCACTCCTCTGATTACTTTGCGTATGTGATGCTTGAAAAGACCCCTTGGAAATGCAAATTTCTACGATGAGAGATGGCCTAGCCTGGTTAGGGCAACATCATTCCTTGCTGAAATAACTCAAGCCTAAACAAGGGCAACTCTATTTGTTGTGACAATAATTGCATGTGCTCTTCGAACGTTTCACATACATTATCTCAGTAATCTTTTCAATACACGTGCCAGGTAGACCAGTATGATGAGGTTAGCACTGCAGATGGCAGACAAAAGTGACTATGTGAGTCCATCTTGTGAAGGCATGTACTGTATATAAAGTTTCTTAGTAAGTTGGTGTTTTATATTTGAATTTGTGGGTCCTCATAAGCTCCCTGAACTCTCTAAACAATAGCTATATACACCCATTACTTGTGTGTAGCCATCTGTTAGGTGATTTCCACGTCACCAAATGCTCAGCTGTCCACCAGCACAACTTATGGCATCCATGAAAGGTCTCAGTACCATGGGGATATTTTTGGATTTGGACAAGACAACAAAGTACACTGGGTCTGTTCTTTAATCAACAGGTTTTATTTATAGGATGAGGAAATAAAGAACAGAGCATTAGCTTTGTGCAAGCAGTTTAGAACCAGTGTTCAATTAGCAGGTTGTCTTCAGAAGACTGTAGACGTATATACAGGTGTTCAGCCTCCCTTCAACACTCCCTTCCTCACAACCAGACACACAAATGTTTCTCCCATTGTCGCATACAATTTCACAAGAGCGTGCAGGTTTTAACTTGCCTTCCTGTGGTCTTAATTATTTAATTTTACTTACTTGTTGCATTTATATCCCAATCATTTCTCCAAGGAACTCAAGGTGATGGGTTCTCCCCACCCTCCTAAAGGTTGAGAGGCAGTGACTGGCCCAAAGTCAACCAGGGCACTTAGTGGCTGAATGATAGATGGGACCACCCATCTGTCAGTCACTTGATATAATTATTACACCAGGTGATTGGCACCTGTCAAACATCCAAGGAGGTCAGTTGTAAACACCAGTCAGCTGGTGGTTGTTTAGAGAAATCTCCTCTGAAGAGGGGCTTTTGGAAGTAGATCAGGTGACTGGCACAGGGGAACACACCTTCAAGTGACACTCACTTGATTATTGGTTAGAGGGAGCCCATTTGAAGTCCCTGCAAAGGAGAAAAGGCTTCAAAGAGTGGGAAATTCCCCCCTTTCCAGAGAAAGCAGTGTTCAAAGTGTTGGGGAAAATGCTTTGAATACAATGATTCTTTTGGAAAGGAAGGGAAGAAATGCTCATTTTAAAATGTCCTTTTATACAATGTCAAGTATGGGGCATGCAGACTTGGCTTGCCCCAAGGCTAGCCAACATGGGGCCCACCACCATATTTTACCCTTGGCAATGCTGGCTGGGGCTGATGGGAGTTGTATCTGAAGCCATTACATTGGCTGCCCCTTGCTTGCCTGATATGACCTTATGGGACAAAACATGGGAGGTTCAGTAGGCCTTATTTGGTCTAAGCGATGGAGGCTCCCCTGCCCTTTGTTTGCAGGTAAAAAAACAACGTTGTTCGCAGCAGCACTGGATTTCACCTGCAATCTGTAATGGTAGGTTTTGACATATAGGCAAAATGAAAAACCACAAGCAAAACGGAAGCCTGAGATTCATCAAGCTCTCACAGTTGCTCAAGAAGGAAAGAAAATAGTTAGAAATACACGTTGGTATATTCAGGGAAGAGTTTGCTCAAAATTAAAACCAAACCACCTCCTGTTTTTAACTAGGGCGTTGCATCCCAATGTGCAGGAATTAATTTGCAAGTTCCTCTCTCCGACATTGTCTCTGAGTGCTTTTCACCTCCAGACACTTGAATAAACACATATGGTGACTATCACGGAAAACTTTTTTTAAAAAAAAAGAATAAAAAGAAAGGATCAGGGGAAAACATTAAAACAACCCAGTTTTGCAATTTCCTCTCTGCAAAATTCAACTCCATGTTTCAAACAGTTTGATTATAAACAAACACCATTCTGGGATTCACTGCTGGTAACTAAAACACAGCATCTGCAGATTAAAGTGAATATGCCGTGCATTTATTAGGTATATCAGACTAGGCACAGCTCCACTCTGTACAGTTGAAATATGCATGGGTGTGTGTGTGGGAGGACTTTTCCCTCGTAGAGTGCATTTCCCAACGTTGCATCCCCATGGAAATAATATTATTATTAATAATAAAATAATAATAAAATTAGTATTATGGAAATTATTATTATTATTATTATTATTATTATTATTATTATTTATTTGTACCCCGCCCATCTGGCTGGGTCTCCCCAGCCACTCTGGGCGGCTTCCAACAAAGATGAAAAATACACTAAAATGTCACATATTAAAAACTTCCCTGAACAGGGCTGCCTTCAGATGTCTTCTGAATGTCAGGTAGTTGTTTATCGCTTTGACATCTGATGGGAGGGCATTCCACAGAGCGGGCGCCACTACCGAGAAGGCCCTCTGCCTGGTTCCCTGTAACTTGGCCTCTCGCAGTGAGGGAACCACCAGAAGGCCCTCGGAGCTGGACCTCAGTGTCCGGGCAGAACGATGGAGGTGGAGACACTCCTTCAGATATACTGGACCGAGGCCAGAAAGGGATGATGGGAGTAGTAGTCCAAAAAATGTGGAGACCCAGTGTTGGGGAAGGCTGCTTTGAGACATCACAAGAAACACAGATATCTACCCTCCACATGATGAATGACCATGCAAGAAATTAATGGTGTTAAGGCCATAACTTTATTTAAATACAAGGATCTGCAAGGGCTTAAAGGAACTATATGGCAAGTGTGGGGAACCTAACCTGGTGAAGATGATAGGAGGGATTCCCATTCTTTCACCTGAGCAACGCCACCCCAGTCCCAGAGAGCAAGTCAGATGCTTAACTGATCCCTTCATCATTCATTTGTGTTAAACTGGGTTTTTAGGAAGCACATCCAGATAGAAATAAGAGGTAGGTTGGGGGAATATCCCATCACTATGATGGCACACTTGGATGGTCAAAAAAAGGCTTATCAAAATCCCACCCTTCCCTCATTACCAGCCTGTTCCTTTAGCCATATAAGTCAAATCAAATACCCCCAAATCCCAGATATTCGCAATGTGAAGTAGGCAAAACAACAGCAGCAAGTGCACTCAAGGGCAATCAGGAACATCACCCCAAAATCCTGTTCAGCCACAGAGGTATTCAAGGCCAATCAGGGAACATACAAAAAGAAACACCCCTACTCAACTTCAAAGGTGACTGATTCATGCTACGTAAGGAAAAGGTAATAGAGGTGCTGCACAAGATGTCAGATGGTTTGTAGCACCAGATTACAGTGGTACCTCGGGTTACAGACGCTTCGAGTTACAGAAGCTTCAGCTTACGCGATTTTGGGTTGTGAACCGTGCCGAACCCGGAAGTTCCGGAACAGGTTACTTCTGGGTTTTGGCGCTCAAGCATGCGCAGAAGCACTAAATTGCACTTTGTGCATGTGCAGAAGCGCCAAATCATGACCCGCGCATGCGCAGATGTGGCGCTGTGGGTTGCGAACACTGTGGCTTGTGAACGTGCATCCTGCATAGATCACGTTCGCAACCCGAGGTTCCACTGCATAATCCAGGAGATATGTGCACACAATGATTTAGGCATGTAACTCTTACGAAAGTTGTCAGTCTTGTGTGAGTCATTCCAGAACATATGATTTCTTTCAGCCTTCAGGAATAGTCAAATTCTGGACAGGAGAACTGAAGGACACCCATCATTCAAAATCCACACCTACCCAAAAATTTTGCAGTGTATTTCTCTGATGAAAGTTCACAAAAATGCATATATTATAGAGCGGTGCACATAAAATGAATGAATACATCCATGAAAATAGCATGCAAAAATGCATGATATGGAGAGAAATTGCTTACAAAGGTGTGTGTGTGCTAGTCAAAACTGCACACAAAAACATGTTTGATTGGGAGAAATTGCTGCAGAAAATGATAAAATGCCGAAGAAATTTTCCTGAGGATTTTTTCTTTCGTTGCAAATGGAACATTGCAAATACCTGCAGAAACGTGAAGAACTCGATTTAGGATTGGTAAAATGAGAAACTGGAAGAACTGAAATTGACAGATCTTTCCATCCCTAGTTTTAATAATCTATTGTTCATAACAGTTCCTGTTATGTTATATTCTTCATAGTGAGCCATTTTAGTATATGAATAACAACAGCAGCAGCAAAACAACAACTATACTATTCCACAAAATAGTCACTGGAATCCTTTGACAACACTCAAGGGCAGTCTGGCTGAGTCTTATTTTACATCTCACTTGAAAGATGTTGGATGTTAGCAGACACTTTGCAGTTGTGTTCAGTTCTGCTTAAACATTTTGATTAAGTAGTTCAGGACTTGTCCGTGGAGTTGGCAAGCATGGGAATGAAGAGATGTTCCAGCATCATGTCAGAAATGATGAAATTTAAAGCCTGACCAAGCAGAGGAACTGGCCAAATGCTGAAGCCTTCACACTGGCTTGCTTAGATTAAATAAACACTTTTTTAAGAAGAAGAAAAACGCTCTTTAAAGCTGCCAAAACAAAGCTGAAATGCAGGAGAAATGCAACTCCATTCTCAGCAACCAAGAATTAGTTTACAATTCAAAAGAGCAAAATATCTCCCCAATTTCAGATGTTAGCATATAAAGAACACATTAAAAGCTCAGCTGCCTTGCAAAGCCGTGTGTCAGGGACTGAAATCGTGGGTTTTAAATATTGTTTTGTTGTGGGCCTAAGCTTGAGATCCTGAATACATTTGAGCTCAGTTCATCCATTCATTGAGCAAACGAAAATTTTCATATACCCCTCCCCACCATCATGCAGATATTAAGTACCGGTACATGCCCAACTTGCTGATTTCCACAACCCTCGTTAAGGCAGGGAGATTGGTTGCTGGTGTCTATTGTTTGGTAGATGGGAAGCAAGTGAAGATTCTCATAAACACAGTGAGTGGCATAAATCAGGCATCAGAACCCCTTTTTGAGACCAGTTCTAGCAGGATTCTTCATGTTCACTGCAACCTTCCAGCACTATGACCAAAGCGGGCATGAGCATTATAAAAATTATGTGCAACACTAGGCACATGTTGCGAAAAGCCAGAAAGCTACAACATCAATGTCATGGTACAACTTGTACCATGAAGTCACAATGCACATCATTGTCACTAACATCTATATTTAAACATCTGTTCTCTAGGGCTCAGCAGAGTTGCCCAGCAAGTGCATTTTTTGTTATAATGTCAGGATCTCTTTTTCCTTGCTTGTATAATTCCCACAACTCAAGAGTTCAGGAACACTCAGAGGCTAGGAGGGATGAAGTCACTTCTAGTCCCCTTTTCATTCATTCGGAGGCATTTCATAAAGAGTCTGATATCCATAGTGTGGCTTCTGGGTTGCATCTCATGCTGCCCTCACTGAAGGTTCTCAGGTAAGAGGAATTCCCTTTCTCTTCTTTTCTGCATATCTGGAAAAGTCCCAGAAAGACCTTACAATTAATGCTCCAACAACCGCACAATTGCACTCATTTCACATGCTAGCAAGGTTATGCTTAAAATTCTACAAGGAAGGCTCAAGCAGTATGTGGACCCAGAACTCCCAGAAATGCAAGCTGGATTTAGAAGAGGCAGAGGAACCAGAGACCAAATTGTAAACATGCGCTGGATTATGGAGAAAGCTAGAGAGTTCCAGAAAGACATCTACTTCTGCTTCATTGACTATGCAAAAGCCTTTGACTTTGTCAACCACAGCAAACTATGGCAAGTTCTTAAAGAAATGGGAGTGCCTGATCACCTCATCTGTCTCCTGAGAAATCTCTATGTGGGACAAGAAGCTACAGTTAGAACTGGATATGGAACAACTGATTGGTTCAAAATTGGGAAAGGAGTACGACAAGGCTGTATATTGTCTCCCTGCTTATTTAACTTATATGCAGAATTCATCATGATATGCAGATGCCACAACCTTGATGGCAGAAAGTGAGGAGGAATTAAAGAACCTTTTATTGAGGGTGAAAGGGGAGAGCGCAAAATATGGTCTGAAGCTCAACATCAAAAAAACGAAGATCATGGCCACTGGTCCCATCACCTCCTGGCAAATAGAAGGGGGAGAAATGGAGGCAGTGAGAGATTTTACTTTCTTGGGCTCCATGATCACTGCAGATGGTGACAGCAGCCACAAAATTAAAAGATGCCTGCTTCTTGGGAGAAAAGCAATGACAAACCTAGACAGCATCTTAAAAAGTAGAGACATCACCTTGCCAACAAAGGTCCATATAGTAAAAGCTATGGTTTTCCCAATAGTGATGTATGGAAGTGAGAGCTGGACCATAAAGAAGGCTGATCGCCAAAGAATTGATGCTTTTGAATTATGGTGCTGGAGGAGACTCTTGAGAGTCCCATGGACTGCAAGAAGATCGAACCTATCCATTCTTAAGGAAATCAGCTCTGAGTGCTCACTGGAAGGACAGATCCTGAAGCTGAGGCTCCAATACTTTGGCCACCTCATGAGAAGAGAAGACTCCCTGGAAAAGACCCTGATGTTGGGAATGATTGAGGGCACAAGGAGAAGGGGACGACAGAGGACGAGATGGTTGGACAGTGTTCTCGAAGCTACCAGCATGAGTTTGACCAAACTGTGGGAGGCAGTGGAAGACAGGAGTGCCTGGCATGCTCTGGTCCATGGGGTCATGAAGCGTCGGACATGACTAAATGACTAAGCAACAATCAGCTCTCCAACCCTAAACACCATAGTATCAAACAATGTCAAAGGCTAAGCAGCATTGGATACCAGCTGTTGGGAATCACAAGTAAGGAGATTGCCCTCAGGTTCTGCATGAGACTTTATTCTCAGGGTCATGGGGTTTGAGCCCCACACTGGGCAAAAGATTCCTGCATTGGTGGGGGTTGGACTAGATGACCCTCGTGGTCCCTTCCAACTCTATAGTTCGATGATTCTATGACTGGGAACCTGGTAGCCCAGCCCCTGAGAAGTTTGGCCTAGGAAAGTCTAAACCCATCACTTGAGGTTCAAGACAAACTTGGCTATCCTTGGTTTAGAATGTGAATGATATTATATCTCAGCTACAGGTATGGTAAGGATGAATATTTTTGGCTCAGAGAAGAGAATTTTGGAGCAGAGATGAAAAGAAAAGCTTGTACATCAAAGACTATCCCATGGGTTATGATTAAAAATCTTTAAAGCTTACAGACAAATGTGACTAGCCAGGGTAGTCACAGATAAAACTCTTCCCCCACCCAGAAAAAAATCCTCCATACCTGATATCTCCTATAGACCCTTCCACATTGCACAAATGTCATCTTAAGATCTCATGTTTCAAATTCTAGCATAGGAAATGGTTAGAGAAAGCTTTAAGATGAATAGTTTTGCACTAGAATGAAATATTTTTAGAGCCTCCACAAAATCTTTGTGCTTCAGTGCTCCATCATAAGGGCTGCTGAAGACAGGGGAGAGGGACAGCAGAACATCTTAAAATATCTGGAATGTACCAGCAGTGAAAAGAAGGCAGCTGAGCTAGGAATCCAGATACCATCTTTACCCAATGGTAATAAAATTCATTATAGAGACTATCATAGAACTGTAGAATTGGAAGGGACCATCATGAGAGCCATCTAGTCCAACCCCTTGCAATGGGGCTTGAACCCACAACTTTGAGGTTAAGAGTCTCTTGCTCTACCAACTGAGCTATTGTGTTGCATATGATAAAATTCTAGTTTGTTTAGTGCTTTGGGCAGCATGCATACTACTTACAGGCCCAGTGGCCCAACCAACAACAACAACAATTTATTTTTTGTACCCTACCCATCTGACTGGACTGCCCCAGCCACTCTAGGCAGCTTCCAACAGAATATAGAAGAACACAACAAAACATCAAACATTAAAAGCTTCCCAGTACAGGACTGCCTTCAGATGACCATGGAAAGTCATATATTTGTTTATCTCTTTGACCACTACCGAGAAGGTCCTCTGCCTGGTTCCCTATAACTTTACTTCTTGCAGTGAGGGAACCACCAGAAGACCCTCGGAGCTGGACCTCAGTGTCTGGGCTGAACGATGGTGGTGGAGACACTCCTTCATGTATTCAGAGCTGAAGCTGTTTAGTGTTCACCTCCTTTCCTAGATCACTTGCCACTGAGATTAGACAGCACTGTGCAAGATGGGTTGTTGCTTTTCACCCCACTCCCATTGTCCACTTTTAACTGGTCAACATGCACAACCCATTATCTCTATCTATATTTATGTTCAGCTGTCTCTATGTGAGCACATCTGAGTCTCTCTCTCTCTTCTCCATCAGAAAGCTGCTTAGAAATCTGAGAGGAAATAGAGAAAGTGATCTGTTTGATAGAAGAAGAAGAAGAAGAGGAGGAGGAGGAGGAGGAGGAGGAGGAGGAGGAGTTTGGATTTGATATCCTGCTTTAGACTACCCGAAGGTGTCTCAAAGCGGCTAACATTCTCCTTTCCCTTCCTCCCCCACAACACTCTGTGAGTGAGACTGAGAGACTTCAGAGAAGTGTGACTAGCCCAAGGTCACCCAACAGCTGCATGTGGAGGAGCGGAGACACGAACCCGGTTCCCCAGATTATGAGTCTACCACTCCTAACCACTACACCACACTGGCTCACCCACCTTCACCTGGGAAAGTGAATTCCAAATATCACAGCCCCCTTGGAGAAAGCATTAGGAAAATGTCCTCTCAGTGCAGTGCAGAGTTAAGGGTCATTCTGTGACATCAGGAGCCAGTAAACCAATCACTGCTCCTCCTCTATTTGCATATTTGTAAATCATGAACTGACAACAGCAAACTGTGCCATGCTGCAAATTTCAATCATTCTCTCTGTCTTGTAGACATCGTCCTAGTTTTCCCTGATGCCTATGTATTGTGGCATTCATCCAGCCAAGAGCCATGTGAGATATGTGGAGATTTCTTCCTATGGTCATCTAACTTTATGGAAGCTTAAAAGAAGTTTTTCAATGTTAGCTTCTTTCAGTCAGTTCCATTTCTTTTTCTCCCATTGGGGATTACAGGATCAAGCTTAGATTTTCTTTTCTGCCATTCAGGCTCACAAAAACATCAAGCAAAAACCTTGCAATATGGAAAACGCCAAATGCAAAACTTCATTCTCCTCTTTATTCTGAAAACTTTCAGTAAGGGGCTAAAGCATGAACTGAATTGCATGATGAACATTTTACCAAGCACCAAGCAAATTTGCAAAGTGCAATCCCATGGCATTCCATTGCAAAGCAGGACTCCTAATTGCAATACTAGGAAGGCATAAGAATTAAAAGGACATTGGAAATATTAGAGGTCATGGTCTGTCCTTCTTCCAACTCATGTATTGAATCACATCACTTCCATTTTCTCTGATTGTCCTTTCAATTTAAGATTTTCCCTGTGTTTTCAGACACACCCAATTCCCACCCTCAAAGGCTGCTTCTCTCCTTCCTGCTACTAAGGATGGTGATGTAAATTTGATTCAGTTTGCATTGAATGGTTAACTTACCTAGTTTGTACTTTGCAAAACAATCTGAGAACTGAAATATAGCCATCCTTCTGAATTCACACTTCTCTGAATTTTGCACTGCAGTTCTACAGCCAAGCAACATGTACAAAAATGCATTTACTTAGGTAGTGTGCACAAAAATGCATATAGTCATGAAAATAGTATGTAAAAATGCCTTATATTAAAGGATATTTCTTTGCAAAAACATGTATTTGATGGAAAGTAGCATACAAAAATGAGTATGAGAAATTTGCAGAAAAATGCTGATAAAGTTTTAGGAGAATTTTAGTGGGGGATCACATACAGATATGCTCCTTTGATTTATCTTTATTTATTTTTATTACAAGGGAGAGGTACATGTGGGATTTTCTGCCTCAGATACAAAAATACCTGGTCAACCTCGGATACTACAAATTACTATTGCTATTAATACTACTATTGCTGCTGCTACTACTATTAATGCATTTTCGGCTCCATCACAAGTCAGTCCTACATCATATTGCTTAATTTTACAGCTCGACTGTGTCGCTTTCATCTTTTCCTTCAGTTGTGTATCTAATGTTAGACATATGCACAGTAGACCCTCTGAAATCAATGTAGGTCCATGGATTTCTATGGGTCTACTCTAAGTAAAAATGTATTGGGGGAGGGCCAACCTGTTATAAGGCACTCTGGAAAGGAATGTGTGTTGAAAATGTGGAAAATTAATCTCATAAATAAAACCAACCAACCAAAAGGTGCTATGACTACTCTGCAGTTTTGTTTCATCAGTGCTTCTCAAGTGAAAACTCACTGGTGGGGGAAAGGTTTGACAATGCAGAAGAGAAAGAAACAGCATTAGCACTAGAATTACAAACAGTTGGTGCCAGCTTGTGAAGAAGCAATCGCAGCAGTTAGAGAAACACTTCACCTGGCCTGGCATTTCCTCCCACACGTTAATTCCCAGTTTATTTAACAACATAATGCATATACAATTGCAAACTGTCACCTTGCCATTTGTAACATAATTCCGAGGTTACCCATTCATACAAACTCTCCAAAGTACATATTAATGGAAATCTGATCTCTCTGCTAAAAGCAGCATAGATCTTTAGGCTGTTTCCCAACGAGGGCTATTTGTGTTGAGAATGATTGTGTGCTGTGCTTTGCAACCAAATCATTGTGTGGTTCAGTGGAGGAACTTTACAGTAGTTCTCTGTGGGCCAGTACGTCATATACTGTGAGCTGAGGTGGACAAGCTAGGGATGGACAGGAGCCAGGACAGACATCAGTTTGCATTAGAATTCCCAGAAACTAAATTCTTCACACTCTCCAAAGACCAAGGATACCCATAAGCACTATAAGACCACCTGCTTGCATCCTCCTACTGGCTGACCTGTCTGGCTAAATGTGGTTGTGTTCTCCCTCTCTGCAAAGGAAAAGGAGGCAAAAAAACCTCACCCCATCCAAAGTACCAGACAGGAAGACCACCACTCACAACAAGCTGTTGTGCTTGGCCCAGATGTCACCATTTTAGATTTCCTCCAATGACAATACTTCTCCCCAGGCCCAAATAGCTTCTGCAGGAATGAAGTGTTTTTCTTAAACATCTTTCTGATCTCGTTGTTGACATCTAACTTCGTTTCCTTCCTTACAAAGCTTTTTTAATTAGTTGCCAGGCACTCGGCAACCAGGAGACTGAACTTCTTGCTCAGGTGAATTGTCTCATCGTTTCCAAAGAAAGGAGACTGCTCCACAATGATTTCATATTTGTTCCATTTCTATGCAAACTAAGGTTTTTCTAATAGTGGTGCTGGTATTTTGGAACACTGTTTCTATTGAAATCAGACAGGCACCTACAATGTTGATATTGCATCACCTGCTGAAAACGTTTTGGTTTCAGCAAGCATTTCTTGAGAATTAAATTAATTCAGTGCTGGTCATCTGTTCTGCGTTTTATATTTTTGTGGTGTTTAAATTATTTTATTGTGCGCATACACACACACACACATACACACACTTCAAAGAAGGGCTGTAAGTCAGGGTTGGGGATTTTCTGTGCATTCAGAAGATCCCAGTTTCAATTCCCCAGCATTTTGAGGTAGACTGAGAAAGACCCTTGTCAGAAACCTCTGAGAGTCACTGTTGGTCAGTGCAGACCATACTGGGCTCTCTGGACTGTTGGTCTGACTCTGTCTAAGACAGCTTCCTATGTTCCTGTCACCACAGCTTCAAAACACCCTCTCCCACTTCTTCCTCAAATGAGATCCAAAGGCAAGCTAGTCTGCAATTAGACATCAAAACGACTCTGTGCCGTTAGGTTATTGTCAACCACACAGAGTTCTTGTGAAGTTGCTCCTGCGAATGTGTCATGATAAATCCCTTAAAACATATTGCCTTTGCCAGCCACAGGCCACACGGCAGCCTCCCCATTTGGTAACCAAACTGTTTCATGTAGAGATTAACCCAGTGATCCTGCACTTGAAAGGGAATGCTGCCGGATTTAATTCACATCCCTGCCTCAGTATTCTGCTGGGGGAGGTGAAGGAATCCATACTAAACAGGGAAGGAAAGGACCTGCATCATGAGTGGAAATGACAAGTGCCGTCTCTCGATTAGGTATGCGATGTGCAATGAAGGAAGGGAAGATGTCTGAAGCGAACTAGTGGAATCTTTCCATGCTAGCTTTATAGACTTGGAAACAGGAAGAATGTGTGATGTGTATTAATGGTCATTCTATCAACAGCAGTGGTGTAGCGTGGGTTGTCAGCACCCGGGGCAAGGCAAGTAATTTGCGCGTCCCCCGCTGCTCTGTCCCTCCCCCAGATAGTCCCTCTCTCTCTCCGCACCGCACCACATGCCTGGCACCCTCCCCTCCACAGTGGGCGGCGACCCGGGGCAAGGCAAGTAATTTGCGCCCCCCCGCTGCACTGTCCCTCCCTCCCCCAGATAGTCCCTCGCTCTCTCTCCGCACCACACCGCACTGCATGCCTGGCACCCTCCCCTCCACAGTGGGCGGTGACCCGGCGGTCGGATCGGATTCCCACAGCCAGCACTGCAGTGAGAGAGAGTGAGTGAGCCAGGTAAGGGCAGAGAGCTGTGAGTGCGAGCGCGCCTCCCCAGATGTTGCGCCCGGTGCGGCCGGCCCCCCCTGCACCCCCCACGCTACGCCACTGATCAACAGACCTATACAGAAAAAGTTCAGTTTATATACATATCTACGGCTGGCAGGGGCTGATCACTTCTTGTGTATTCTGGTGTTGCGTGGCGAGTTCCCGCCCCCCACCAAGTATAAATAACGACACCAGAATTTAAGGTCAAATGGGCGAATTAGGCCACAACTTTATTGAATTCAGGAATGAGAGGCATTGGCTTAGGCATTGGTCCTATCGACTATACGGCTCCAGCCCATTTGCTGGAGACACGGGAAGGATTAACACCATAGTGGGGGAGTCTCCTGCTGAGGCACGTCAACTAGGAGCTCCCCCGGGTCACCGCTCGGGGGCGTGCCTTAGGCCCACACCTCCATAGGTTTCGGACAGGGCCATGCCCCCCGGAGTCCTTTATCAGACCACCCTTCATTCTCTGGGGGGAGGTGATGGCGTTCCTCCCCCCCCCCCACGCATCCTCTAAACCCCTTCTTACCAATGCCTAACCGCCAATGCCGAGAAGTTGTGATGAGTTGCTATGAGGTAGGCAAAATGCTTTTGAATTATGGTGTTGGAGGAGAATCTTGAGAGTCCCGGGGACTGAAAGAAGATCAAACCTATCCATTCTTAAGGAAATCAGCCCCGAGTGCTCACTGGAAGGACAGATCCTGAAGCTGAGGCTCCAATACTTTGGCCACCTCATGAGAAGAAAAGACTCCCTTGGGAAAGATGGAAGGCACAAGGAGAAGGGGACAACAGAGTACGAGATGGTTGGACAGTGTTCTCGAAGCTACCAGCATGAGTTTGACCAAACTGCGGGAGGCAGTGGAAGACAGGAGTGCCTGGCGTGCTCTGGTCCATGGGGTCACGAAGAGCCGGACACGACTTAACGACTAAACAACAACAACAACAAATATCCATTTGGATATGTGATCAAAATACAATGAACAGATTTTTATGTTAATTTGCTAAAAGTAATGAATTTATGTAAAATGTATTATGTACTGAATTCAAACAAAAATAGAATGTGCTGAATTGGTGTTTTTTTAAAAAATTGAAAGTATTTCAACTGAACCAAATAAAGTAAAATGAAAAAGTGCAGAAAAGAAATGCAACGAAAGAAATGAACATATGCAAGCAGCTACATATTCATATGTTTGTCTAGAGCAGGGTTTGCCAAACATGGGTCTCCAGCTTTTTTTGGACTACAACTCCCATCATCCCTAGCTAGCAGGACCAGTGGTCAGGGGTGATGGGAATTGTAGTCCCAAAAACAGCTGGAGACCTAAGTTTGGGGAACCCTGTGCTAAACAAACTCTGGTCTAGAGTATAGGTATATAAGTGTTATTATTAGCCAAATATCTACTATCAGTGGCGGAGCTTCATGCTCCGGCACTGGGGGGCGGAGAGCAGGCGGGGGCGTGGTATGGTGCGCGTCTTGGAGGTGTGGTGTGAGTCCTGGGGCATGGCATGGGGTGGGGCAGTCGTGATGGCACCCTGCTGGGATCACGCTGCCAGGGGCAGTGTGCTCTCCCTGCACTCCTCTTCCTCCGCCAGTGCCTACTATGTTTTTTATATATAAACATGTTCCAAATATCATTATACTTGTCCATACAAAGTCTATGTCTGATAGCAACCCATTCTTAAGTTTTGAATGTATTGTCATATCTTCAATCCATTGACTAAAGGGGGCCATAGGTTTATCTTTCTAGAGCATCAATATAAGTCTTTTGGCCATCGTAAGGGCATGAAGAATCCATACTTATAGCAAGTACATAATTAAAAAGAAGTTTCCTCTGAAAATGTTAAATTTTTCCTCACATTCATGTTTATACAATCCAATACTTTCTCCCAAATACTAGTAAGTGTAGGGCATCATAAAAACATGTTTGAAAGAAGCATTATTCTTATTATGTTTCCAAAAGCTTGCTCTTTTAGACAGTCCTTTTCTACATAAACGTATGCTGAATTGTTAATATTTTTGTTTTATTATTGTTATTATTCGCAGTTCACTTGCACTGCATCATAGATTACATATATAACAAGATGATTTCAGCAAACAAGTCATCAGACTGGCATGCAAGGGGATTTTTCAGTGACACCTTTCCCAATAACCTTCTGAGGCTGGGAGGCAGTGATTGGCCTGAAGCTACAATTTTCATTACTGATTGGGATTTGAAATCAGCTCTTCTGCCAGAACAATCCTAACCCCAGCCGGACAACAGACGGGCATGATACAGTGTTTTAGCTGCCTTCTCCTTCACAGCCTTGCTGGGGTGAAAGGTGGGTTAAGCAACACCCTGCTCTGTGCTATTCCAGTGGGCAACTGAAAACATCTGTATAATTCTCTGCAATGCACAGGGAGGCCTTCATGACGGACATATGGGGAGGGAAAGATGGCAGAGCACATGCTTGGCAGGCAGAAGATCCCAGGTTCAATCTCTTGCACCTCCATTTAAAAGGTAATTGCAGGGTGAGGTGCTCTGTTTGAGGTTCTAAGGAGTCACTGGCAGTCTGAGCAAGGAATAGCAAGCTAATAAGACAAATAGCATCATGGGTGGGGATGCGGGTAGCGTTGTGGGTTAAACCACAGAGCCTAGGACTTGCCGATCAGAAGGTCGGCGGTTCGAATCCCCGCGACGGGGTGAGCTCCTGTTGCTCAGTCCCTGCTCCTGCCAATCTAGCTAGTTCAAAAGCACATCAAAGTGCAAGTAGATAAATAGGTACCGCTCCGTAGGGAAGGTAAACGGTGTTTCCGTGCACTGCTCTGGTTCGCCAGAAGTGGCTTAGTCATGCTGGCCACATGACCTGGAAGCTGTACGTCGGCTCCCTCGGCCAATAAAGCGAGATGAGCGCCGCAACCCCAGAGTCGGCCACAACTGGACCTAATGGTCAGGGGTCCCTTTACCTTTACCTTAAGACAAATAGTGTGACCAGGTGTAGGACAACTCCATGGATTTCTATATTTGGGGTGCTTGGCAAATAAGTTGATTTAGAAAGTGTTCCCTACACAGAGACTGTTTGAAACCCAGAGCTCTAGACGTATCTGCAAAGGATGAAAAGTGCTGTACATTTCAAAGAATGTCATATATGAAGCTCTCATTTTCTTCTTCCTATGGGCATTCCTGCAGTTTTGGTTGAATTTTATTTTCAGTTCTTCAGGTTTGACCTGAAAAATGCAAGTTCAGAGCTAAGCTCCACTGAAGAAAGCCCGGGAGAATCTAGAAGAAGACATTCACCCCCCTTTTCCCCCTTTTAAACCAGTCCATTGATTTGCACAGAGCCCTTAGCAGAGCTGAAATCATTTGACTATTTGAAATGACGGGGGGGGGGGAATGTGATGGGAGATCTTTCTATTTTTAGGCATTCTCTCCATGAATTTAACATGGACAAGTTACTTACTTGTCTGCTTTGGTGAAGGAGAAAATGCAAAATTATTGGCTGATGATAACACACCCCGAAAAACCGATGTCCCATTGGGGCAGCTGAAGATGGGTAAATTTAAGCATCTCTGCCCAAACAAGCTAAGCACATGAAGTGGTATTTGGCCAGTCGAGAGGAATGCCACTATTTTTTAATATTACGGCCATCTGATTTTTTCCCTAATCACTTGGAGGGTACTGCTCATGTGAAACACCTCTAGAAATTCTAGGATTATTATTTTTTTTAAATTCAACTAGATTACTGACATTTCTCTGAGAAGTTGTTCAGATTTGGAAAGTGAATTGTAAAACTTTAGTTTGTTGGTGTGGCTTGAATGAGAGGAAGCTTATAGGAGTACAAGTAAGGCAACCCTATGGCTAAGGGTGGATGAGTCACTCATTAATCATGGAACCATAGGATTGGGAGGTACCCAGAGTTGGGAGGTACCCAAAGGGTCATCTAGTTTAAGCTCCAGCAATGCAGGAATTATAACTACAGAATCCCTAACATATGGCAATGCAACATCTGTTTCAAAACCTACAATGGATTTCAGGGTTGGGGTTTTTTTCCAGTTTCTCCTTTTTCCATTCTTAAGTTCTCACATTTCCACATAAGTTTGCAATTTAAAAGGAAGTTTACACACACACCCCAAAAAGCAAGTCCTCATGAAAATTCATCAGTGAGTTAGTGTGAATCTCTCCTAATTTGCACACTTTTGCCCATAAATTTCCCTTAATATAAAGCATTTTTTGTTCTTATTCTCACTAATATGTACTCTGTTGCGCACGCTTTACCTTAGAATATGAATATTTTGTGCATAAAAATTGGCTGGACAACTTCAATGCAAAATTCAGAGAACCGCAAACTTCAAGGAACAGCTGTGTTTCAGTCGGCACACTCCCCCTCCCCCCCAAAAATACAAATGTGGTATGTTCCGCTCTAAATATGAACTGAATTGACTGTATCCCCAATCTCTTGAGAGCCAGTGTGGTGTAGTGGTTAAGAGCGGTCGTCTCGTAATCTGGGGAACCGGGTTTGCGTCTCCACTCCTCCACATGCAGCTGCTGGGTGACCTTGGGCCAGTCACACTTCTTTGAAGTCTCTCAGCCCCACTCACCTCACAGAGTGTTTGTTGTGGGGGAGGAAGGGAAAGGAGAATGTTAGCCGCTTTGAGACTCCTGAAGGGGAGTGAAAGGCGGGATATCAAATCCAAACTCTTCTTCTTCTTCTTCCCTACCTATGTCACATAAGTATTGAGGATTTATTTCCCAGAAATATAGAGAAGGGTTGTGTTTCAACCCCCGACATATACACAGGACCATCACATGAAAAAGGGGCTCCTCTTTTCCTTAGATGTTGAGGGATGATCTAACAACACACCTGGCCTGTGTGTAGGATGTAGATGCCCATCCCCAGCAGAACAAAGAATGGAAAAGCAACTCATGTGTCCACAGAGGAGTGGCTTGTAGCAATAGCCTCCTAGCATCAGCAACCTTGCTTCTTAATAGGAGAGGGAGGGCCAAGGCAGTGGCAAAGTCAGGGCTGTGCAGGCACACTGGTAAAGCTTGTACACCTGCACAGCCCTGACCACACTACCATCTTGCCCCTTCTAGTTAGCCGTAGTGACATCCCTGCCAGTAGACTATTGTGGTGACCCCATCTTTACTGGGCAAGCCACTCCTATGAGTGCTTTGGGCATCAGACCCACCGAATCAGGACTTTTCTCCCCACGCCTCCATTCTGTTGTGCAGAAGCAGTTTCCATTCATCCCAGTGTGTGCATTGCATAAAAGAGATGCTTAATGGGGTGTTTTGAAGCTTAATTAACCATGTTAACACCCCAAAGCCTCTGATGAAAGATGGTGCAGAAAGCCATTATTGTTTCCAGTGATTAATTAGCTTGTTCTGCAAAACCACACGGTCAGTTTGTAAGCTCCTGAACTCACAACGCTTTATCTGCCGTTTTGCGGACCTCTTTACAAGTCCTCTTTACAAAAAAAAATGACATTGTAACGCTTTAAGAGATAAGTGAGAAAATAAAATGCAGGATGAGAAGTCACCTATCAAGGTCCAGGCACAAGCCTGCTGCTGTTTAAAATTTGGTTACTATAGTAACCATGACATCTGATTGTACAGAAAGCTCCCCTAGATACAGAGATAGCTGGGTCTTCAAACGGTGTGCTTTTCCCTGTGTATATATAAAAACCCAACTGTCTCTTTCCAAAATCCATTTCCTGCCTTCTGTTTGACTCTCTCTTTGACCCTAGGTGGTCTTTAAGGAAATGTATTCTGACCAACCTGGGTTAGAGATTCTTCCTTTTACAGCTGGACAAAAGCTATTCCCAGCGTTGGCTAGATGATAACGCAAATTTCCTTTCCTTCTTCATGAGGCTGAAAGGGGGCATTTCATAGATGTACATATTACGTAAATTGACCACAGGTCTAGTCAACATGGGCCCAATTATTCTGTTCTCAGTAAATGCAAACTGTGGTATATTCATAGCGAGTGGATAATGAAATTCAACTTTGGAAAAACCCAAAGCAAGCTCAGCCGGCTGAGTTCATCATCACCCAATTATTTGTTGCTGTCCAACAAAGAGCAAAAACAGGTTATAGAAGATGAATAATCCTCGCAGTCACACCTTACAAATAAGTAGAAGCAATAAGAAATGCAAGCAATTATTAGTATTAATATTAGTATTATTTTATTTGTACCCTGCCCATCTGACTGGGTTGCCCCAGCCACCCTGGAAAGCTTCCAGCATATATAAAAACATAATAAATGTCCACCTGTCTCCAGACATTCCAAAGTCAAACAAGCAGATTTTGTCCTGCACTGCTATGTAATATAGATGAGCCACATGCTAGAACAACAAATCTATTTCACTGCAGGTCAGGAGATCAGGTCCTGCTACTGGACAAAGCAGGTAGCCATCTCAGGTGGGAGGCAACAGCAGCTGCTCCCATCTGTTCTAGCACAATGCAACCTGTGATCCCTAACCTGCCCTCTATTTCAAGGCTAGTATGGTGGTAGATAGAGGGACGCGGGTGGCGCTGTGGGTAAAAGCCCCAGCGCCTAGGGCTTGCCGATCGAAAGGTCGGCGGTTCAAATCCCCGCGGCGGGGTGCGCTCCCGTTGCTCGGTCCCAGCGCCTGCCAACCTAGCAGTTCGAAAGCACCTCCAGGTGCAAGTAGATAAATAGGGACCGCTTACTGGCGGGAAGGTAAACGGCGTTTCCGTGTGCTGTGCTGGCTCGCCAGATGCGGCTTTGTCACGCTGGCCATGTTGACCCGGAAGTGTCTCCGGACAGCGCTGGCCCCCGGCCTCTTAAGTGAGATGGGCGCACAACCCTAGACTCTGTCAAGACTGGCCCATAGGGGCAGGGGTACCTTTACCTTTTTATGGTGGTAGATGCTTCCCGCCCACCAGTCTTAAAGAAGGATTCAACTACCAATCAACTCAGCTTCTGTATGTGAAATAAATGTATATTGGCATTCTCAGGTAGTAGTAATAATAAAAAAAATTATTTATACCCCACCCTCCCCAGCCAAGGGGTGGCTAACACCAGGTATAAAAACAATTGATTAAAATACAACTTAAAAACCAGATTAAGTACAACATAAAAAGCAGCCTCGTTTCAGTAGAAACTCAAATCAAAAACTTTTGGGGGATGAAAATGTCAAATCTTCACCAAGGCCACTATCCAGACTGGTCCTACGTGGGCCAGAAAAAGCCAGGGAAGTCCCCAAATAGGAGTTCCATCTCAGAATGAGAAAGGAAAAAGGAAAGCGGGGGAGGGGATCAAGTTGATTTCAAGCCAAAGGCCAGGCGGAACAACTCTGTCTTAAAGGTCCTGCAGAAAGAAATCAGATCCTGCAGGTCCCTGGTCTCATGAGACAGAGTGTTTCACCAGGCCAGAGCCAGTGTTGAAAAGGCCCTGGCTCTGGTTGAGGCTAATCTTACTTCCTTAGGGCCCGGGACCTCTAGGATGTTGCTGTTTATGGGCCTTAAGGTCCTCCGTGGGGCATACCGGGAGAGGCGGTCCCGTATGTATGAGGGTCATAGGTAGCAAAGTGTCTTGGACCAGACCTACAGAAGATGATGGAACCCAGGCTCATGATCACCAAATGAATTAAATTCCATCTGTTGGTGAGCTTCAAAGCACTTAGATGACCTTTGGGGTCCCTTCCAACTCTATGTCTAAAACCCACTGACATTTACTGGCATGATGGAACTTAGGCCTACTGATCCCAGTGGGTCTACTCTGAGTATGACTTAGTTGTATACACCCCTGAGTGTTCTTTGCAAGAATTCCTGCAACACTAGGTGGCTCATTAGAAATCAGTGGTCTGCTGATCAGTAGACCAGTGGTCTTCTATCATAGTTCAGCAGTTCTCCCATGGTGGGGCAACTATTTACCTTTTATGGAAGAGGTGTTTGGTGGATTCTAACTTTTTGAGCAAATGCAAATAAAACATGTAAGGAAAAAATATTGCAGCACATTTCATGAAACTCTGCCTTTTTGCCTCTTGAGTATAAAACAACATCAAGGACCATGGGAGAATGCACAATTTTTCCAGGGTTACGGTCGCTGTTTCTCCTATGCCAATCATTCCCTTTTGCTTCTCGCTGCTCTTGTCCATCATCATTTTTGACAACACACTTATATTTCTGTCTGTATCATGTGAAGGGTTTTTTGATGTTTTTTTAGGTTTTTTTCACTCAGAAGAGATTTATCTAGCAGCATGTATCTCTTTTTATGCAAAGTTTCTTATTCAAATCAAATCACAGTATGGTGTTTGGTCAATGAAAGAGCATATGTTTTAAAATTAAGGCTGCAATCCTTAATGCCCTTATCAGTAAATTAAGTCCCATGAATTCAGTGAGACTTATTTCTGAACAGACATGCTTATGCATGAAATTGCCCTATAAGAATATTAAATACAGAATGATGATCATAAATATTTTGGATAATACTTGGAAACAGAGATCCTAAGGGGATGATAAAATGAAGGAAAAGACATTTGGAATGTATAGGGGAACTCAGCATATAAGAATATATTTTTCCTCTTTGAACAGAGATCTATAAAATTCAGTTTATCATGGTGTTATGCAGAGCTTGTGAAATCTTTGTTTTCGGAAGAAAACACAGTCAGTTCAAACTTCTGATATCTGTGATGTCAGGAGGTATTTGTCTTCAATTGAAAAGTAGCAATGAATGAATCTGTCAATTTCATTTTATTTCAGTTTCTCATTTTCCCAATCAGTATTATTTCAAAAAGAAAGTGGAGACGGAGAAATGAAATGATTCCTGCTGGTATTGTGAAATGGATCTGAAAATTAAACACAAACACCAAAATTGTAAAAGAATTTTTGTTGATATAAACTGAAGAGACAACAAGAACAGTAATTAAAATTATTCAATCTAGGGAAGATTGTGACCCCGGAAAAAGTGCTTTTTAGGGGGAAATCATGCCACAAAATCACACAAGAGCACAGCAAACAAAATGGCCACGTGCTCTCATGATAAAAAATGGGATATCCCATTTTTTTTCTGCGACACTTATGGGCTATGTCTCATTGCTTGTACAATGGCATTTCCTCTCCCTGAGTGCCCCTTGCATCCCACAAATCTGTTCTGGGTCTAAGCACATTTGGGGGGCAAGGAGGTACAGGGGGAGGAGAGGAAGTCCTGTTGAACACATGGAAGCACTAGCATTGACAGGACAACTTCATTGTTACAACCCACGAAAAAATCAATTACATTGCTTATGCTCTTGGACTGCAAGACTTGGCTATTTTATTTTATTGTATTTTACAACATACTCATAAGTACATTTGCAAATACTGTTGCCAAAATAAACATTCCAACCACGTATGCTTAACATCTCTCTTTTATCTCTGTATATATTTTCAGTTTGCTGAGTGTGTAAGACTGTACAAACCACAGTTTTGTAGTGGAATTTGCTGAGAGAATGTGCACCCTTCCTGAATCAATCTACCTTCAAAGCAGATGTCTATATCCATTTCTTATTTAGACATTCAGGCCCTGAAATTGCATCCTGTTTTCTGTGACTATCATTACATATCCATATTAAATAGATTGGCTAGCCTGCCCAACTGGTTTTACGTCCCTGCCTTTTGTTTAGCAAGTTTCTAGTAATTAACATGCATATTGGTGTGTTGTTGTTTTTATTTAAAAAAAATTAATCTGTCTAATGGGCTTTTCATCTAACTACATTACAACTTCATCCCTATACTATAAATGGATGAACCTGTTTAGACATCATCATTTTCTCTTTTTTAAAAAAAGGGTTTTGGTTTATGGATTTACATTTCTTTCTTTCGGTCCCTAAACACATTACTTCCCTAAAGATGCCATGCACATCATTATGTAGGCTATTTACCTTTATAGTTATGGACAATTTGAGGAGTAGACAAGTATTAAATGCATCAGAAAAACGTTATCTTTTCTAGTTCAGTGGCAAGAAAAATATATATCCAAATACTCTGTTGCTTTAAATTGGGGGGTAAGGAATTGGATGCAACTAGTGGGCCAGATAGGGACGCGGGTGGCGCTGTGGGTTAAAGCCTCAGTGCCTAGGGCTTGCCGATCGAAAGGTCGGCGGTTCGAATCCCCGCGGCGGGGTGCGCTCCCGCTGTTCGGTCCCAGCGCCTGCCAACCTAGCAGTTCGAAAGCACCCCTGGGTGCAAGTAGATAAATAGGGACCGCTTACTAGCGGGAAGGTAAACGGCGTTTCCGTGTGCGGCTCTGGCTCGCCAGAGCAGCGATGTCACGCTGGCCACGTGGCCCGGAAGTGTCTTCGGACAGCGCTGGCCCCCGGCCTCTTTGAGTGAGATGGGCACACAACCCTAGAGTCTGTCAAGACTGGCCCGTACGGGCAGGGGTACCTTTACCTTTTTAGTGGGCCAGATCCCTAATTCTCCTCTCACCCTTAAAGGTGCTTGCAGTTGTAGCTCTGTGAGGTATCTCCCAACAACCCTCAGCACCCTAAACAAACTACAGTTCCCTTGCAGGAAGCCATGAATTGTTAAAATGGCATCAGAGTGCTTGAAAGGCTCAGTGTGGTTGTGAAGCTTACACACTTTCCCAAATACCAGGCAGCTGTGTCCTGCCAAAGGCCAGTTTCTGCCGCAGCCATCTCTTTGCACTCAGCGTAATCATAAATAATACCCAATTCACTGATCATCTTTACAAGAAATCCTCTTGAAATGGCAAGAAGAAGAAGAAGAAGAAGAAACCCTCTTTCCTTCGCTCTTCAGCATCCTGCCCCCCAGACATTGCAGTCTGGCAATTTGAGGCTGAAATGCTCACTTTAAGTGAAAGACTTTATCCCAGGTTAACTGGGCTTTATTTATCCACATTTTCTTTTCTCCCAGATGTACAGATGAGGCACTAGCCTGAGGTAACAGGTTCATATCTCTGTGATCCGAGGCCTTTTATTTCCTAAGCCTTTCTACCGAAGATATTACAGTTTACCCATAATTACTTCCCCCAACTGTTTCACAAGACACAGAGCAAACTGTGGCTGCAACAAATCACTCCAGCTGGTTTCAAATTTCTAGAATTTGACACAGTCAGTAATTACAAGAAAGAGGCAGGCAGATACGACTCAGGTTGCCACCCACTCCAGTATGGTGGAGTGGGGCCATCACCACACATACAGCCCTGCTAGAAGCTGGGTGGCAAATGGATTGATGTGCTGGAGCAGGTCGAAACTGGGCTCCATGGGTGGAATTCAGCATCATGCTAATACGATTGTCCCATCTGGCAAGCAGTAAGGCTTGTGCTGAAGGAAACATCTCCCTTCTCCCCCAGCTTGCTGTTCTGGGGGATCTCTCAACCACACAGAGATGATTTCAGGGTGCAGGGTTGGAGCAGAAGGCAGAAAGTGTCGGGATCTCCGCTCGGCCAAGCTGATAAAGCTCATTTTCCTCTGGAATCATTCTCCCGACGAATAATGAGCCTTTGATGAGGCCTCAGGCACATTCCATTCAGCAAAGTTTCCAAAGCAGCAGAAGTGATGAGATTTATGGCTACATGCTATGCTTTATTACTAAGCTACGCAGAGAGCAAAGAAAAATACATCCTCTCCCTATGGAAGCAGAGAGCAACTGAACAACAAAGGAACAAAGGAACAGGAAACCAGTAACGTCACATCCTTCTCCCATCTCCCATGAGACTTCCAACAGCTTGGAAGGTCTCTGGAATGTAAACAGAGTCCTGTGACTCTAAGCAGCTGCTCAGTGGCAAACAGAAACTAACAGAAAGACCCATTGCTGCACTGGCTCCCACTAGTGTGAGTTGAATCCAGCCCAATTCCATGATGGCACAAAACCTTGCTCTGGATCCAACCCTCACTCTTCCTGCCCTCTGAATGCTGCCAGTAGCAGAGATCATGAAAATACTGAGTGAGACCATTGGTTTTTCCAGCCAGTGGCATCACAAGGGGTGGTGGTGTGCCCCGGGTGACATGTCTGGGAGGGTGACAAGAAGGCAGCCTGCGGGGTGCTCGCGCCACTGCAGCCGCATGTGGAGGAACCTGCATTTGTGGGTGCAGCCGTGAGCACAGGATCCCGCCACCATTTGTATGGCGTTTGAGCAGCACCGGCAGCAAACCGCTACGTACAACGCATGCACAGTGTTGCATGCATGCGCTGTACATAGTGACGCCACACATGCGCTGGACATAGTGTTTTGCCACCGGCACCGGCCAAGCAGCGTACGGACGGCTGTGGGATCCCTCCGTCGCCGCTGCAGCCACAAGCAGAGGATCCCACTGTTGCCGCTGCTGCTGTGAGCAGAGGATTCTATATGGCACTTGGATAGCACCGGCGGCAAACCACTATGTACAACACGTGTGTGGTGTCGCATGCATGCGCTGTACGTAGCAACGCTGCACATGCACCCTATGTAGTGACGCCACACCTGCGTTGTACGTAGCAGCGCAACGCGTGCGCAACTGGCGGTTTGTCCCACCCCAGGTGTCGGTTAGCCTTCATTCGCCCCTGTTTCTAGATCACCATGGTTTGGGGCATGAGTCTCTCCCAGTCCTACCTGGAGATATCAAGGATTGATGCAGGAACCTTCTGCATGCAATCAAGGGCATCTGACCACAGGCTACAGTTATCTCTTTATGCCAGTGGGACCCCACCACCAGCTTTTTTCGTTGGCAGCAATGGGAGGCTGCCTAGCTGGGCGGACACCTCTGCTCATTCCAACTCCCAGCCCAGCATAAGGGGTGGAGGTTGAATTGCTCTGCCCTTTTGCACAAATGTTGCCATTACAGAGAAGTCACTACCTTAGCAATATATTATCCAAGACAAGTAAACCCTTTAAACCTTCTGCCTTTCTGCGCAGCTTGATTAATCGTACGGGTTCCAGCTGAAAAGATCTAACTCCAATTCATATATAAAGAAGAGGTGACCTTGGCATTTAAGTTGAGAGATCAAAGTCATTTCCTTCTTCTTCTTCAGAAAGAAGTCCAGATCATGAGGAGAGATGATTTAATAGGTTGCCACCACAGTCGGTGCTGATGCCTCTTGCAACTGCACCAGAAAGCAAACCGTAGGAAAGTGAGATTTGACGTGCTTGAATATACTTGAGCGAAGCCCCTGCACCCAACACACAAACACACTTTCAGAAAAGCCCTTCTACAGGTGAAAGAGGTGACTGCCATTTCCTTAGAAACCATCAAAGCAATACAGAATGACCACCAACTGTGGTGTCTATGGGTTCCATGACACCAAGGTTGGCCACCCCTGGTGTAGACTATTGGTAGAGCATGGAGATTTCATCCATGCAACAGCATTTTGATTTATGCTTCTGATGATAGCATTATCAGTGGAAGACAGAGGAGGATAAGAACAGTAAGATTGCTAAAAGGGAATGATATGGGTAGAACACGAAACTGTTGCCATGGGAACAACACATCTCCTTCGCATTTTCATTCACATGTGTGTTTCATCCCTGTGAATCAGAGATGTGAGAACACACCGTTTTTACCTAGAATTTTGTATCAGGTTGTGAAACCAACATTAACCTGGGGCTGGGTAGTTGCTGGGTCTCTAATTTGAACCCCTGTCCTCTCCCCAGAGTGGCAATTGGCATTAGTATTAAAGGACTCAAATATAAGAATTTATTTTGCCCCCACCTCCCGCAAAGCTGAATAGCCCTGTATACAACAAGAAAAAAGTTCTGCCTGACACACATTTCTTGTTTACCACTCTAGGGAGACTCATTTCCCCATAAAGTTTACCGTTCGGTCTTGAACGAATCCACCTTGCATTAAAAGAAAGTGTGTGGCAATTTATAAATTACAGTTACAAGAGGAACCGAAAGCCCGCCTATAGCAAGGAAATAGATACAATGACAACCGCAGCTGACATGCTGTCTTTTATCAAATAAAAAATACAGGTGATGAACTTTCTACTTCTGACTGATGTTAAGCCCAGGATTGCAACAGTCACCCATTCAACAAGAAGCTGTTATAACAGCATTAGCCCTTCTGGATCTCTAAAAGCGTTAA
This sequence comes from Podarcis tiliguerta, assembly GCF_965153285.1. Lineage (NCBI taxonomy): Eukaryota > Metazoa > Chordata > Lepidosauria > Squamata > Lacertidae > Podarcis > Podarcis tiliguerta. The sequence continues at coordinate 77,029,450 of NC_139539.1, forward strand.
GAGCAAAAGAGTAATAGTGTAAGCTCTTTCCTTGGGTTTATAAATAACTACCAGTAGGATTTCCACGCAGCATTAGTGGGCTGTAACTCAGATACCCAAACACCTTGTCTTACACTTGTCATTGTGTATCTCTGGCCACCAGCGCACCAACATGTCTCAATGTTTTTAAAATAGCTCCAGCTTTCTTTAAACACAATAAGCTCCTTTCAGATCAACACAGGTTTTCCTTCATATGGAAACCCAGAATGATATAGTGGACAGATTACTGTATGCATGGACTTTCTTGAAATAAAGGAGCTTACTAGACGGCCTTGGACCAGCCACAATCTCTGCTAGCCGAACCCACCTTGCAAGGTTGTTAGGCAGTGGCGTAGCGTGGGTTGTCAGCACCCGGGGCAAGGCAAGTAATTTGCGCCCCCCCCCCCCCGCTGCACTGTCCCTCCCCCAGATAGTCCCTTGCTCTCTCTCCGCACCACACTGCACCGCATGCCTGGCACCCCCCCCCTCCACAGTGGGTGGCGACCCGGCGGCTCGGATCGGATTCGCACAGCCAGCACTGCAGTGAGAGAGAGTGAGTGAGCCAGGTAGGGGCAGAGAGCTGCGAGTGCGAGCCCCCCCCCCCCGATGTTGCACCCGGTGCGGCCCCCCCCTGCACCCCCCACACTACGCCACTGTTGTTAGGTACACAGGTATGAACAATTTGGATGAATGGATGGATGCAAGTATGATAGACATAATAATTGTGTGTGTGTGTACATGCATACATACTTGGTATGTGCGCAGACCCCAAATTTGCCTTGAATCGGTGCATTAAAAAAAAAATCTGATCTACTCTGAGTTACTCTGTGCTTTCTCCAATTCAGTCTGTGACGATGAGCCTCTCTGCATAAAATGAAGCTCTGTGCTTTCCCGTTCACTATAATAGGGAATCTAAAAATAGTTACAACCTTCCTGAGCATGCTGCTTTATGAAAGTGAGTCGTGGGCAACTTACAACTGCCAGGAGCGATGCCTCAGTGCCTTCCACTTGCGCTGCCTCAGGAAGATTTTGGGTATCACATGGCAGGACAGAATCTCAAACAAAGATGTGCTCTCCCAAGTCCACATTCTCAGCATGTTCACACTCCTATGTTGGCTTGCTCATTTTCACAGCATGCAAGATGGCAGGATCCCTACGCACGTGCTCTATGGGGAGCTGGCTTCGGGCCCCAGGCCCATTGGCAGACCAAATCTGTGCAGACATCTGCAAATGTGATATGAAGGCTGGCAACATCAGAAATATAGTTAAGTTTTTAATCCATATTTAAGGTTTCTATGGTGCTAATTCTATTCTTTATATCTTCTCATTGACAGAGTCGTTATATACTTTATTATTGTTTTTGTTTTGTTTTTATTACATCATTAAATTACATCATACATATCACAATGGGTGTTACCTAAAAACTATACGCCAGTCTGAGGACAACATTCCCTTCTGGAATGTGCTAGTTCCTCAGAAGTAGAAGATAGTGTATTTTATAAGTGATAAAATGTGAAGTTTTTTATGGTTAAAGTAAGTGTGATTTATTTATTTATTTATTTATTTATTTATTTATTTAAAAAAAGATGGTTAGAAATGATGATATATGTAAACTGCTGAAGATGAAGTAAAATGAAAATCAGATAGGTGAGACTTGAGGAAGCCCACTTAACAATGTTTAGGAAAATAAGGATATGACAAGAATTTGTTTGAATTGTTTGTCTTTTCTGTTTGTGTTTTTTATTTGTGTTATAAAATGATTTTTTTTTTTTTGAAAAAATATATGGAATGTGCTAGTTCCCTCACTGTGAGAAGTGAGGTTACAGGGAACCAGGCAGAGGGCCTTCTTGGTAGTGGTGCCCGCCCTGTGGAATGCCCTCCCATCTGATGTCAAGGAAATAAACAACTATCTGACTTTTAGAAGGCATCTGAATGCAGCCCTGTTCCGGGAAGTTTTTAATGTTTGATGCTCTACTGTGTTTTCAATAGCCTGTTGGAAGCTGCCCAGAGTGGCTGGGGAAACCCAGTCAGGTAAGCGGGGTATAAGTAATAAATTATTATTATTATTACTAGTGGTGGATGCAGCCAGAGGCATAAGTGGGTGGAGCAATTGATGTAAATTTTGCTTTTGTATAGCAGTTTCTACACATGCTCGCACACACCTCTGTTTCTTCAATCCAGGACAGCAAAATGTATTGCGTGGACAGGCGGAGTCCCCAGATCCTGAGCGGTCCCCCCCGTCATGTGGAATAACGACTCAAGACAATGTGCTATGGGATTAAATTGGCCACAACTTTATTAAATTTCAAACGTGGGTAGACCTTGGCTCAGGCATTGGGCATTCTCCCTCCCCAGTTCCTAGCTGGGGACCTAGGGAGCATCAGGGTTATCCAATGTTTGTGTGAGGGATGGGTCAGCTCTGGAGAACATATGTTAAAGCAGAGATAGCCGCCCCCGTTACGCCGCTGCCGCAGGGGAGAGCAATGACGACCTTTCGGCGTACGGTCAAAGCCTCCCTTCAGAAACCCCTTTAACGGGAAACCCTGGTATCGCCGCTGCAAAGAGGAAGATGGACAAAAGGATTCCGCCCAAGGCCTGATACCGCCAAAGTTGAGACGTTTTGCTATGGGAAAGGCGAAACCTGCCAATGCAGGGAAATTCCTTTCCGGCCCTTTGACAGCAACCTTAACATAGCAGTGCCCGCATACCTGTGAAGAAAAGTTAACCTGCAAAATAATGCATTAACTGAGGGTGGGTAGGGTGGGAGAAGCTCTGGAGCCAAGTGAGGATTCCCAGGTAAGATCCTCCCTCTATTGTGTGGGCAGGTAATCCCTCCCCTACCTGGCCTGATCTCCTTGGCAACGCTTCCCCCAGGTGGGATTGGACAGCTGACTGGGGTAGGCGGAGACCTCCAGGTATCCCACCTGAGGGAAGGCAAAGCCAAGCCTATGCTGATGGAGCCGCTCCAGATCCAGGGGCTGCGCGTGTCCACACAAAGGTCGCCCCCCGTTTTATGCGGGGAGCGGTCATTATCAGAGTTCCAGAAAGTCTACAGTATGGCAAATGTATTCAAATAGATGTGAAGCAAGGCTATTGAGGATTGTGGCTTAGGGAGGGAGACATGGCTGCGAGAGAGACACAATGGCTAGATAAAGAGGCCTGGAGGGCTGCATTCACCTCCCAAGTTTGAAGTTCCCCATTATATAAAGCTTCCCTATATATTCCATCCCCAAATCTACCCCTACTCCTTCCTTTTTGCTGAAACCACCCCTTCCCTCCCCTGAAAGCCAACTCTCCCCATTCTCCTCATCAAAGCTACCTCTCACTCTACCACCTATCCTCTTTCCACTTAGAAGAAGAAGAAGAGGAGTTTGGATTTGATATCCCGCTTTATCACTACCCTAAGGAGTCTCAAAACGGCTAACATTCTCCTTTCCCTTCCTCCCCCACAACAAACACTCTGTGAGGTGAGTGGGGCTGAGAGACTCCAAAGAAGTGTGACTAGCCCAAGGTCACCCAGCAGCTACATATGGAGGAGCGGAGACGCGAACCCAGTTCCCCAGATTACAAGACTACGGCTCTTAACCACTACACCACACTGGCTCTAGACATTGCCAGACCTCCAGTCACTGCCCACTTGCCTCAGCCATTCACACACCTGCCTGCCTCCATCTCTGGTTCCCTCCTCCTTGACCTTTGGCACTTGCTGTGATGGCTCAGCAACTGTGGTAGCCCACTTTGTAATCACACTGTAGTTCACAGCACCACCCACCAGCATCCACACAAACTGCAGTGTGACGACGTCATTAGGAGTATATATATATATATATGAGAAAAATGTCTCATGGGAGCACAGTGACACCGCACAATAAATTTGTTCTTACAAGGCATTGCAACAGAGAGAGCAAGACATGGACTTGCTATTTTTATACAGCAGCCACATTTCCTCCTTATCATCTCAGTTCTGGCCTGAGATTTAAGAGAAGGTTACATGAGCCTGCTAAAACGTTACAAGTAAAACTTGGGGAGATCTAAAGGCATTCCTTAGCTTGAAGTAATGCTACTCAGACTTTCAGCCTCTCCTACTCAGAAATGGGGTTGAAAGACTTCTTAGTAGTCCCATAAATTAATTGCCTATATCACCCTGTGCTCCCACATGTAGGGAAGCTTCCTGAGGTAGTATTGAGTACATAAATAGGAAGGAAATTGGTTATATAATGCCGCAATTATTTCTAACTTTAAGATCTAAAACGTTTACATTTTACAGCCCACTCTCGCCTCACTAGTAAGCCTTTTTTTGCTCAGTAGTAATAGGCAAATACCCACTCCCCTTGGCTAATCAAACTTTTTACTATTTGTGCACATTGAGAATGATAGCTCCATTCTCCAGTGCATTTACCAACCAATGCAGGAAAGTAAATATTTAGTACAGCATCCTGGAATGGAGCTGTGCTATTCTTATTAACATGAATAAATGTAAATATTTACAGCATATTTTCCCCAGAATATTTATGCTGAGATTTTAGCTTAAATGCAGAACTCCAAGAGAGATGGGGGAAAGGGGTGGGAGAGAAAAACCATCTACAATGAATATATTTTAGCATCCAATGCAAATAAGAACCCGATCTACAAAGTGCTTACTCTTACACCATCAACGCGTTTCCCAATAAAATGAACAGGCAAGCACTTCTCAGACAGTGACATAAACTACTGGACCTACTTGAGAAGCACTTCAGGAAGAAAAAGAAGTTCAGAACTGGGTACTGTAGGATGTATCACTATATAGATGCTTAGCAAACTACTTGCAACCCAGAACTAAAGTCAGGGGTTTGGAACCTGCAGCCCTCCAGATGTTGGTGAATTGTAACTCATTATTCTGAAGCATTGACATTGTTTGTGGGGGGGTTGATGGGAGATGGAGTACAACAACATCGGGAAGGTCGCAGGTTCCCCACTGCAAACTTATGGAAGGCTTAGAGTTTTTGTCACCTCATGTCTTTTTCCAGTGCTTCCTCATAATAGCTAGGAAACCGCAACTTTGGTTACAAGATATGGAGCAGCGCAACACATAATTCAATCATCCCATCCTTGCTGGGCTTCAACAAGTTAGATTCCAACAATGTTGTGAAGGTACTATGTTAGCTATCCATGTTATGGGGGTGGAATGAGATGCTGAATGGCAACAGTTCTGTTTCTTGAGTTACATAAATTTAAGTCATTAGTTGAGATTGTAGTTCTCTACAACTCCAGGCATTGGAACAGTTCAACTTTAATGAAATATCTTCATTTCCTAGTATGTGTTCATGCCTCAATGAGCCTCAGGATTGTCTACCATCCTCTCCTCCTCTTTCAAGCACCACAGAAAGAGATCAGAAACATCAGCTTGAAGTTTTAATATCTGAACTCAGGGAAGAGCAGTTTGTCTAAACTATGGTTTGAGAACAAGCCAGGATCAGAAATCACTGTTTGATCCTGATTTGTTCTCAAACCATAGTTAAAACAAACCACAGTTACTCATGTTCAGCCTTCATAAGGAACTGTGGTTAGTTTAAAATTTCAGATGGATGCTTTTGATCCCTTCCTCTGGTGCTTGAAAGAGGAGGATTCTCAAAGCTCATTACAGTTCAACTGAATAGTGAGAAATCATAGTTTCTCATTACATATGAACTAAGTAATTATCCCTTTCTTTCCTCTGGTACCACTGAACTCTCTCTCTCTCTCTCTCTCTCTCTCTCTCTCTCTCTCTCACACACACACACACACTCACACACACAAACAAAGACACAATTCATACTTTTTCTGATTTCCAAATCTAGCCCATGTAATCCAAAATTCTGTAACTTTGATGAAAATGCACATCTCTGATGCCTCTTAAAGACACACATCTATATCTTCATATGTTTATAGATGTGGTATTTAGATCAGGCTCCAAACTTTCAGAGTTTGAAACACAGCTGTGAATGGATGTCTTGTCATAGAATACAAAGTTTCCTAGAAATAAAACTAAACTCTTGCAACAATAGCATAAATTCCATCACTTATCCATGGAATTTCTAAGGAAATTTCAAAGTGACCTGTGAATGAAGAAGAAAATCATTCATTGCATCTTTCATAAGGCAACTAAGCTTTTAAAAAATGGAGGACAGAGTCTGTCACAGCACTATTAAAGACTGTTTAGTCCTCATTTTTTGAAGATAAATTCTTGTTGAGTGTCTCAATGCTAATTCATCTCATTCTTGTAAACAACACAAAGCCCTTTTTAAAAGACTTTTATTGAATGTTTGGCTACCTAAGAAGATCCTCTTTCTACTTGGGAACAAGAAATGGCCATAAATTCAATATATTCCTGTGCTTTTTAGCAACAATAACAACAACAACAACAATTCTATTCTGATGAAAGTGAGAAGGGCCTCCCAAACTAATCACATATCCCAGTTCTTTCTCCACCAGCTTGATTAAGCAAATCATCATCACAAACTGGCACCCAAACCAAATTAGCAGTGAGCAAATGGCCTTTAAAAATATCCCTTATTCATGTTGGCTGGCTGCGTTGTGCAGTCTCTGAGCTAGTGTCCAATGGCTCTCCCTTTCTCTGAGCACCACATCCCAGACGGCATTGCCCTGTTCAAATAAATGGGCTTCACATTCTCTGCCAGCTGTGCACATTGTTATCTGTCCAGCATCCATTCTAATCCACTTTCTTTCTCTGTCTTGAACTCTCTCCACTATGATCAAAGAGAAAGAGACGACCAACAATGGAGATAGCACAGCTGCAGCGAGCTTGACATTCTGCAACGCCGTTGCCGAAATTCAATTTACGAATTGAGAAGGCTAAAAAAAGACCCCCAAAGTCCCCTAAGAATTAATAAAGGACTCTGAAGCATCGATGGGACAGGAAGCAGGGAAGAGCATAGAGCTGCTTCACACATGGCATGGCAATGATAATAGCCAAGTATCTCACAGTAAACGTACAAAGGAACAATGCATAGAATCATAGCAATGTAGAGTTGGAAGGTCTAAAAAACATGAGTGGATAAGCTGGGGAGAAGCGCTGGCTGGTCAAGCAGATGTCAACTAATGTCAGGGATGGATGCCAGGACCAGCTGAGTAATAACTCACACTGTGTCAGTGAAGTTAACTCTTTATTCAAAGAAACAAACAGCTTAGGAGGCCAGACCTAGGGAGCACAGCAACTTTTCCTAGTAAATCTTCCCCCAGTGAGGACTGAAGGTTCCCATCTTCTCAATCGCTTATAGTAAGTCTCCTGCTTCCCCAGGTCCTTCCTAAGCAATCTGAGACTCTGGTACCATGTCTGTCTCTGCTCCACCCTCTTCATACCTCTTGTGGTCCTGGGAAACCAGGGGAAGGGGAGATGATTGCAGCAGGAGGGGGAGACCCCCTAGCTTCTTCTGCTGCCTACTGATCTCTGTCTCTTGGCTTCAAAAAGCTCTCTCCAAACTGGGCATTAAAACAGCAAATGTGGTTCAGTGTAAACAAATGTAAAGTGGTACACCTCTGGGCAATATCAATGCCAGGAACAGGCCAGCTCAACTCATATCTGCCTCTTGCCCTGCCCTGCCCCCATCTTCCCCAGCCTCTGCTTCTGTCTCTGATTCTGGACTGCTCTCTGCCATAGCCTCTTCCTGCTCACACTAAACCCTGTTACCTCTTCAGCTTCTGACATCTCCTCGCAGCCTCTTCTCCCTCAGACCATTCATCATTGTCCCACTACCAATCCCCTGGCTCTAAGCCTTCTTCCCCTGGGGGTTCCCTTGGGGATTCCCCAGCTGGTGCCTCCCACCCCTCCTCTGCCTCCAGCCAGTACATGGCAACTAACCACTTCTAAACGAATCTAGCCTTCAAACAGTTTCTGGGGTGGGAACATGCACTTAGGAGCTGATGTCAGTTCTGGGCCATAACCAATCTACACAGAGCCATGGACCTTCTACTTGTTGCTTGCTGGCCAGATTCAAAAGGTATAGGAGGCATCTGACAAGGTACAGGCAGGCTGGAGATTAGGTACAGGAAACCTGTGGCCCTGCAGATACTCCAACTCCTATCAACCCCAGCTAGCATGGCCAATGGTCAGGAATGATGGGAGTTGTAGTCCAGCAACATCCAGGGAGCCAGAGGTCAGCAGTTCCAATAGTAGCACAACAAACGCATCTCTTTCAATGCATTGTTTCTCAACAACCATCCCATATTAAACAGCAAGCATTAAGGTATACCCTGTGTTTATACATTTCCAGTCAACTCTACAGCCTGCCATGTTTCATCCACCACCAAGCGGCACTTAGAAAAGTGTGACATGCTGGCTGCTAGTTTTGTGTTTCAGGGTTGTATCTGTTTCACCTTCAAAGCATAGCAAATTTGCTTGTGATATTTCACAGAGTTCTGAAAGGTGTTTAATCAATCACTTGACAGCTAGGCCATAAGGTATAACACAGACTGATACCTTGGCTGGTTTCTCTGAGAAGCAGTTGCCTCCTTTATTCTGAGCAAGAACCATTTCAGCCAGTAAAATCACTGCACAAGTCGTATTACCTCCAAAGAGGTTATTACGTCTCCCCGCCCCCCTTCTGCCAGAAGCGTGATTTTCTAACAGTACAAATCTAGGCATGTTTACTCTAAACTCACTAAGTTCATAGGAAAGTGTGCATAGGATTGCAATCTAAATGTCTTTAAAAATAATTAATAAACACATGAGACGTAACCGGCTGTGCTCTTAGATAAATAAGGTATACTATTCATTGCAAGGGACGCGGGTGGCGCTGTGGGTAAAAGCCTCAGCGCCTAGGGCTTGCCGATCGAAAGGTCGGCGGTTCAAATCCCCGCGGCGGGGTGAGCTCCTGCTGCTCGGTCCCAGCGCCTGCCAACCTAGCAGTTCGAAAGCACCCCCGGGTGCAAGTAGATAAATAGGGACCGCTTACTGGCGGGAAGGTAAACGGCGTTCCGTGTGCTGTGCTGGCTCGCCAGATGCGGCTTTGTCACGCTGGCCACGTGACCCGGAAGTGTCTCCAGACAGCGCTGGCCCCCGGCCTCTTGAGTGAGATGGGCGCACAACCCTAGAGTCTGTCAAGACTGGCCCGTACGGGCAGGGGTACCTTTACCTTTACCTATTCATTGCATCAAATTGTAAATTTTAGACCACAGCTACTACTATGCCGTAAGATCCACTGTCCTGCAATATCACATATGAGCTTTAACTACTGATGAAGCCCAGGACGGCGAAACAAGGCCACTATTCCAGAAATCCTTATCTTAGACTCTGTGAAAGGATTCTGTGGAACAGTAACTACCTTACACATGGATTGTTTGGACTTTATGAATAGACAGGTTGAATAGACACTATTACATGGATGGACCTTATGCATGAACTGACTAAAGAATGAGCTGATCCACTGGGTCTTCTGCTTTGTTTGTTGAACTTCATGAGTTACTTCTGCTGAAATTTACAATTTGATGCAATGAATAGTATACCTTATTTATCTAAGAGCACAGCTGGTTACGTCTCGTGTGCTTATTGAGTATGTTTTATGTGACCATAGGTTTGTTTGTTTGACCATAGGTTTGTTTGTTGTTGTCTTGCTAGTTTTAAAATAATTAGGCAAAAAAGAAGATAACTATACTTCAAATATTTAATGAAAAAGCATGCCTATTTTAATTTTAAAAATACTTCAGTTTTGCACTTGCAAGCACTTTTTAAAAAAGGGAATTTCACTTTCATGGTACTCAGGATCATTTTCAAGGGGAATGGATAGTGAAGGGTGCAAAGCTCAAACTCAGTAATTCGAGATACAAGCATATACATAAAATAAAGTAAGTTGGCGAAGTTAACAGCAACCATAAGGCATCAGACTAATCAGCATTTAAGGTCAGAATGGCAATGCTTTGAGGATTACATGAAAATACACTGTTCTAAGGATAAGTTTGTAAAGCAGAACTAGAAAAAAGTAATATATTAAGGATATTAAGGATGACCCAAAGACGCAATGTTAATAAGAATCTAAAGATTAAGAGGTGACAAGTATTGGGGGAGGGAAGCCATATGGGTGTATGATTTGTTTTTGTCTTTGTTTCTGTTTTTCTGTTTTGTTATTATTTTGTATTGTTACTGCTAATTGAATATTGTGTACCTTTGGAAAATAAAATAAAATTATGAAAACAAAACAACTACGGAACTACAGTACAAGTAAAATTGGAAAGACAGAAAAATTATTGCTATCTAGAGAACACACTGGGTTAAATCTCTTCCTTCACTCAGATGTGGGTGGAGAGAATGGGTTGGATGGAGTTAGAGAGGAAACCTTAATTCATGGACATGTCAGCTCTAGTAGGCTGAGCCTTGGAATATGTGCAGAATAAGCATGCACAGAATGGACTTCCTCCATCAAACAACTACAGCCTGTCACCGTTAGGATTAAAGAGCAAGGATTTCAGGGCAGATAGCGCCTCATTTTTTAGAGGACTGGGAATAAATTGTATCTGTTAATTGGCTTGTTAATGCCAGTATATATTTACTATCCATGACTGTTTCTTGTGAATGATTCCCTGCCCCACAATAGGTGTTTGTTAACTCAGTTATGCTGAGATGATTGTCAATACAGTCATACCTCTGGTTGCGAACGTGATCCGTGCGGAAGGCATGTTCGCAACCCACAGCATACGCAGCCTAAAGTGCCGCGTCTGCGCATGCACGTGACGTGGTTCGGCGCTTCTGCACATGATGTCATTTTGCGCTTTTGCGCATGCGCAAGTGTGAAATCCCAGAAGTAACCCGTTCTGGTACTTCCAGGTTCGGCACGGTCCGCAACCCGAAAATCCGCAACCCACAGCATTTGTAACCTGAGGTCTGACTGTAACTTAATCTGCTACTGTAAAATGTGTGCCTATGCAAACATATGTTTAAATTCTAAAGAAAGCAAAAAGTAAGGTTGGAGTACTAGTCAATAGACTAAATGGTCAAGTGCCTACCTATTATTTGAGTATATTGGTCGGCAGTCAAATACTGTTTGATGTCAAGAATGCTGTTCTGTCTTTTGCAGTCTCTTTTTTTGGTATCACCCAACACAGGGATAGGTGAATCTATCTGTTTTGGTTTCTCTCAGTCTCTCATTTTTCCAATCTTAAACTCCACACTTCAGTTTACAATTACATTTTCATCAGCCTTTTAGTGCAATTGTCTCCAAACATACAGATTGCTGTATGAATTTCTGTATGCATTGTTGCAATTTTACGTAGTACAAAGCATTTTCACTCCATTGTTTTTTTACGTAGTACAAAGCATTTTCACTCCATTGTTTGCACACCGTACCCTAGAATATGCATTTTGGACACATTACTTGGCTGAAGAAATGCACTGCAAAATTTGGAGAAGGCTGAATTTTGAATGATCGCTGCACTTTCAGTCTGTATATTGTTTCCAAAAGTGTGAGTCAAGTGGGTTCACCTTTAAATGTGTTGTTGTTGTTTAGTCGTTCAGTCGTGTCCGACTCTTCGTGACCCCATGGAGCAGAGCATGCCAGGCACTCCTGTCTTCCACTGCCACCGGCAGTTTGGTCAGATTCATGTTTGTAGCTTCGAGAACACTGTCTAACCATCTCGTCCTCTGTCCTCCCCTTCTCCTTGTGCCCTCCATCTTTCCCAACATCAGGGTCTTTCGAAGTGAATCTTCTCTTCTCATGAGGTGGCCAAAGTATTGGAGCCTCAGCTTCATGATCTGTCCTTCCAGTGAGCACTCAGGGCTGATTTCCTTAAGAATGGATGCGTTTGATCTTCTTGCAGTCCATGGGACTCTCAAGAGTCTCCTCCAGCACCATAATTCAAAAGCGTCAATTCTTCGGCGAGCAGCCTTCTTTATGGTCCAGCTCTCACTTCCATACATCACTACTGGGAAAACCATAGCTTTTACTATACGGACCTTTGTTGGCAAGGTGATGTCTCTACTTTTTAAGATGCTGTCTAGGTTTGTCATTGCTTTCCTCCCAAGAAGCAGGCGTCTCTTAATTTCGTGGCTGCTGTCACCATCTGCAGTGATCATGGAGCCCAACTGAATCAAATTCCTTCCCCATCCCTAATCCAGCACACAAAAAGACTAAAAAAAGAAGGCAGAAGTGAAAGCCCCTTGCTCCCACACATGGACAAACACGCTTCATTAGGGACAACACCTCCTTCCCATAGCACAACCATTTTTTAAAAAAATAATAATAATCAATGTTTCTTATCTTTTTCATAGTTGCTTCAAGCATCTTTAATTTAATTTAAAACTAAACTGACAGTTACTCAGGCTATATCAGGGCCTCCAAATAAAACCAAGAGAAGCGGTTTGATGTTGCGAAAATGCTCAACATTCATTACCAGCTGCCTGACACTGTTAGCTACACAATTTATAAATAATAATGGATTATAATGGTTTAGAATTTAATTTCTTTGTTTCAGGCAAGCTCCCACTCTCATGGGCTTTTGGTGGCAGGGGAAAAAAAACCTTCTAATTTTTGTTCTGCCACTCCTTTGAGTGACGGGAGGAGGGTACTATTTGCTGTTTATTTTTCAGAAGTGAGAGGTTTTTCTGTGTGGGATGAAGCACTATTTTTAACAAGTTTTTATTATTAGGTTGTATGTTGGGGACATATACCATATTTTGGACAGGATATAAATGCTGGAATAAATAAAATGAAAATAGTTTACTAACTTGGTTACTAACTTGGATAACTACCATCCTATATGCTGAACTTGACATGGGGCTGCCATAAAACATGGCAGCTCCCAGATAGGAGCTTTTCCCCCAGTAACTTCAGCCCATGTTTTGTCACAAGATTGACTATTTTCCTGCCCCTCCCCATTCCACATCATTGACTACTATTGGGAGTTGTGGGGTAATGATGTGGATAACTGTGTCTAAAGTTTAAAAGAATAGTGGTAGGTGGAGGAAGTCAACACAACAATGCCATTTTCAGTGGTAGAGCTATGCCAAACAATTTATAGTTCCATGCTGAGCCTTTTCCTTTCATGCAGTTTTATTAAATGAATGTCACTGTTATTTTACAAGGACTGCTAACTGATGAATCAACCACACACACACACACACCTTCCATGAGGTACGTCTTTCAAGAGTGCAGCCTACTGCACATTGCACATGTGAGCTAACACAGAATTTGGTCCTACACATATTTGATAATGAATGTGTGTTTGGTTGACAGCTCAGTGTTGTGATTCAAGGACCCGATTCCCGCTTGGGGAACGAAGACACAAGGACACAGTATATTAGGTTAATGGGCAAAAAAAGGCCACAACTTTATTGATTACAGCATGTGAGAAGGTATTGGCTTAGGCATTGGACCACTGACAATTTGACTCCACCCACTCGGAGAGGGGTGAGTCTGAATGAGGGGTTAACCACCAGTAGGGAGAGCCTGTTGATGCCAATACAACTATAAGCTCTCCCCTGATGTAACCGGGGGTCGTGCCATGGCCCCCCGCCACACAGGGCATCTGACAGGATCCACGACTGCTGGATTCCTTTAACGGAATACCCATAAGTGAAGGGGCAGGCGATGGCCACACCTTGCCCTTCCATACACCAACAACACATTCCAATGCCTAAACGCCAAATACCGAGAAAGTTGTGGCAATTGCTACGAGGTAGGTGAAAAAAACCAAGAGGCCGGTGCCAATTTGATGATTGGAAAAAACTCCTACCAGGCCCCCTGGGCAACCAGGGCGACCAACCATAGGTCCATAAGAAGGCCAAGCGAGAAGCTACGCCCTAGAGGGAGTGGTGGGTCGGTGACTCATGGGTAGATTGGGAGCAAATGGCGGGGGAAGCTGGCGCGGACGCATTTGAGCGGCTAAACCACGCCCCCCCCGTGCCACTCGATTGGGTGCCCAACTGGGGAGGCGTGGCGCGCCAGCGATGGTGAGAGGGCAGGGGGCCGAACGCCCCCTACATGACGTGGGAATCGTCTCCCAGTCACAACCCCTCCCCTCCAGAAGGAGGAGAGGCTTTCTGAAGCTAAGAACAGTTTCCCTAGGAATCTGCAAAAGCATTTTAGGCCAGCGACTCAGGCTGATGGATGACACCAAGGCCAATAATAAAAGAGCTTGAGTCATAAAAGAAAGATCATAGCTGATGGAAGCTATTGTGAGGATGTCACCTTAACAAGCACACAGATTCGTTGACTAGGTGGAGTTAGTCTCATCTTCAACCGGGGCTCTCCCTTGCAGTATCAACAATGCTAATATTGCCACCTCCTCTTTCAGGAACCTGAATGCATGCTCTCAGGACGGATTGCATTAGTGTAAAATATGGAAATGAATGTTTCCTCACTTTGTTTCCCTTGCGTGTGCGCACCTCCCAATGCATTTGCTTACATGCGAGGAAGAAGAAAAATAAACACAGGGGAACTTTGGGGTAAATCTGAACAGAATCCCTTCCCCCCTGAAAAACCAATTCCTCACCTTCTTATCATCACATCAAACTTTTGAGATAAGCTGCTACATGAGCAAGGCATCCCAAAGGAGTCTTACAGCTAAACAGGAATTGAACCCAGATCTTCCTAGTACAATATTAGCACTCTATTCTCTATCATGTTAGCTCTCTTAAAGAACAATCTACAATGACAAGGAATGTAATAAGAGGATTGTCTCAGAATGTAGTCTCCAAGCTTTAAGTGGCCACCAAACCACAAAAGATCATTTGGACCTACCCTTTGGCTCTTCAGGACAGGGAGTATCAAAGCCATCCAGTTTAGCCCCTTGCCTTCAGGCGTAGTCATCCCTCCACCAGCTGGATCAGCCTATGCAATCCAAAACTCCCTTTGTATCTCAACAGCCAAGGAGACAACCTGCCCTTTTCTAAACCCTGTAAGGTCACTATGATCTGCCTTTTCATTGATGGCATCCCACGACTCAAATGCTCTCCCTGGGGACAGAATACTGAGTGCATTGCACTGATTGTACCACATGCTAAGCATTTTATAATGCTCGTGGATTGGTTTTATAATCTTTTCTGTTTTAATTTGTTTTAAGTTTTGGTTCAAATACTGAACCAAATCAATTAACTATAATCAGTAGCTTACCCTGGAAATTGTCAAATGCATGAGATATACACAGTGCTATTTTTCTGCTTTACCTTTACCTTTTTTACCTATATTTCTAGAAAAAGAGGAGCTGGAACTCACCATGAATGCCTCCCTTATCCCTTGTTTTCTTATACTGGCAATGTCACCCACCTGAGAGCTGCCAGAATTGAGTCCTGGTGAGTTCTGACTAAAAAAAAGTCATGGATATACATTTTTAATGGTCATACAATCAATATAGCTTCACTTTTCCATATTTTGACCAGGTTTTATCATGATCTTTTTCAGTATCTGTCTTATTACTATCATGAATTTTCCCTTATTTTCCATATTTTGTCATGTAGTCACACGAGACAGATTCCTTACGAGGCTGATTAATGGATTACATTCTAAGCGTTAATGTTCATGGGTGCTATGAAGCTGCCTGTGTTTCTCTATACAGTATATGCTTAATCCAATACTTTATCTCAAAAACATCAAAGCCTTTTAAACATAATGTGCAATACTTGGAGGATAACGAGGCCCAAGAATACAGTAATTTGATATTAACTTGTGCTGGATTTTCAAGGCTACATGAATCATTGTATAAGCTGTGTTTCTTTGTAGATCAAATATTCTTCAAAGGCTGAAAGGTAGGGAATGTATCATTGGTTTTGACATAGTTCAAGCTTGGGGATTTTAAATTGGTTTTGAAAGTTTTGGTTAAAAATGGGCACACACACACACACACACATGCAATGGTTTGTGTTGTAGTGAAAAATTAACCTTGTTAATAGGTTAGTCCTGCAAATAATACATTAAACATTTTTTTAAAAGCCCTTCCCTATACAGGGCTGCCTTCAGATGGCTCGGGGGTCAGTTAATTCCATACCCTCCGATATTTCTCTGATGAAAATAGGGACATCCTAAGGGAAAGCGGGACATTCCAGGATAAAATCAGAAACCAGGATAGCTTCTGTAAATCTGCAACTGTCCCTGGAAAATATGGACACTTGGAGGGCTACTGTTGGCATGCTTCTGTCTCAAGAGACAATGGAGTGCACCTCTGAGGGTGAAGTCAAACCGCTGTGTTAGCAGCACCAAATGACCTCCTTGGTGTGCAAGCTTGGGAAGCGTCTCCTGAGCTGCCCAGATGACAAAATGGCTTCACTGAGATGGTCCAAAGGAAAGCAGAGCAATATGTTTGGCGCTAGCTCGGCTGCAGGAGTTGCTGGAAGGAGATATATGTATATGAGTGCACCAAAGATAAAGGGGGAGAAGGAAACGAAGGATAAGGAGGACTTTCAATTTGCATCCAGATAGCAAACAGAGATGTCAAGCTGACCTCTCAGGTCAAAGCTGACACTGGCAATAATTACACACCTCTTCCCCTCTTCTAGTTTGCTGCTCAAAACAGATCTCAGGGACATAAATCTGGGAAGAGGATTTAAACAAACAAGACTTGAGGTCAAGCGACAAGAAGTGTTATCAGCTCAGGTGCTGCACTAAGTTAATGTGTTGTCCTTCCAGACGTTGCATCATAAGTGGGGAATGATTTATGCTGCAGGAGTGAGAAAACCTTCCTTTAGGCAAGTGCTGCGGTGTCTCTAGATATGTGCCCACTTGGCTGACCCTGGAGCTTTCAACACAAATGGAAACAATGGAGTTAGGCATCTTGAAATTCTCTCGGAAAACCACTCCGTTAACATGAAAGCCACTTTTACCTCAGAGAAAGCACCACAGCATTAAGCCATGCCTTCACCTTTGCCCTTCTAATAGGCCAAAGCCCCCTCCACAACCTGCATACATTCATGATCTTTTATCAACTGTGAAATGCAACTTTATATTCTGCTCCACTTGAACAGGGATAAAATGAAGACTGTCTTTAACTTAACCGGAGGAGAACATAAATTATTTTCCTAAGGCCAATTTTCCATGATCTGGCTACCCCCACTGAGTGGAAGCTGCAATTTTCTCTGATAAAATGCATTTCTATGCTATTTTCACTGATATTACTTATTAATTAAAGTGGTCAAACAGTTCTCCCCCTCCCCATTTAATCCCCACAACCACCCTGTGAGGTAGATTAAGCTGAAAGGCAGTGGCCAGCCCAAGGTTACAAAGGCAGCTTCATGGCTCAGTAGAGATTTGAACACTAGGCTGCTAGGTCACACTTTGCCCCGGGATGTGCATTTTTGCACACATGACATGGCTGGAGAAGTGAAACTAACATTTCCAGAGAAACATGAATTTCAAAGGAAGGATGTGTTTGGGTTTGCATATTGTTTTGGAACCTGTGGGTTAGGTAATAAAATATACTCTGAGTCAAGAGTGGATTTCATGCCCTTTATTCAGCTCATAGTGGTGAGGAGGAATGAAAGTCCCCTCAAAGTATCTGCTTTATATACATTATTTACACAATGGGCCGCACGTGATTGGCTAATTCCGGAATTCTTCTGTAGGCCAATCAGGTTGTGGATTCACTTGAATCTGGAGCCGGAATGGGTGGCTCCTGCAGACCAATCATACTGCTGCATTGTTCTAGGACCAATCAGACTGCTGCATTCTGAATCCTATTGTTCTAGGACCAATCAGACTGCTGCATTTTGGATCCTATTGAACTCAATACATAACAGGTAAGTTCACCCTTAAATGTGAAATAAATCTGATTTCTCCCCTATCCATGGTTCTACATTACTTAGGCAGCCTGCCTCTCCTAAAGTGATGTCTTACTGCCCAATAGCCCCCATTTACGTGGAATCATTTTTGTCTGTTCCTCCTAGGAGAAACAGGAAAGATTTAATCCCCAGTCACAAACATCTTGCATCGTTCCTCATGTGACCTAGATTGCTTTCTTGACACCAGCCTATTTACCCATCATCAAAGCCAACACTCACGGCAGATGGACAGAACATAAAAAATGCATCTCTCAGGTGTGTTTGGTCAAGTGATGGAAGAGTACTGGGCAGATCTCCCTCATTAAAGACACTCTAGTTATCTAATTCTTTTTGTGCTGGCTTAAAAATTTGCAGTGCATGTTCAGCTCCAACAATCAATCTTCAATCAAAGGAAGCTACTATAAAAACACATTGGAAGGCAGCCGCATCTGTTTCCATTGCTCCTAGGGAAACCTTGCTAAATGACTGCCATGATAACAAGATATACAAATTATTTATGTGCCCTTTCCCTGCTGTACAATGAATGTTGTACTCAACTACCATTCTCCTCGTGTACTAACAACCAATTTACAGGGAATCTCTAAATATTAATGAAACCAGGTTTGACCCACTGAGTGTGTATAATTTGTAGAGGCAAACAGTCAAACCATTGGCAATCTAGGCTGCAAATTACACTCTGAGCCAAAATTCCAAAAGGAAAAAAATAGAGAAAAATATGATGATGATATTTATATGCCCCCATCTGACTGGGCTACCCCAGCCACTTTGGGCAGCTTCCAACATATATAAAAGCATAATAAAACATTACACATTTAAAAGTTTCCCTATACAGGGCTGTCTTCTGATGTCTTTTAAAAGTTACATAGTTACTCATCTCCTTGACATCAGACGGGAGGGCGTTCCACAGGGTGGACGCCAATGCTGAGAAGACCCTCTGCCCAATTCCCTGCAACTTTACTTCTCCCAGTATGGGAACTGCCAGGAGGCCCTCAGAGCTGGACCTCAGTGTCTGGGCTGAACGATGGGGGGGGGGTGGAGACATTCCTTCTCGTATGCAGGTCCAAAGCCGTTTAGGGCTTTAACTATTAAGGTTAGACAAGTGACACCCACAACAAAACATCACAGCATGGGGTATTCCTTTTCAGCTGGTAAGCAGGATGATCCAATCCTTTGGGGTGTTGCTGCTTTGTGAGTGACGGATACAGGTTGCACTTTTCAACATAACATCATGAGAGAAAAATTACTTGTCGTTCAGCTGGATTTTGTCCCAAATAAGATTTGATGTTTTTGGAGGGATCCGAGTTTGTTACATAAATGCCAGCCACTGGAAAGACTGATGAAAATAAAAAAGCACAAGATAGATTATACACACACACACATACGTAGAATTCAAGATACTGGTCACTTTGCACTTAACATTTTGCCTAACACAATATGTGAGGCACATTTGGTGTATGCTTATCTGTGTGCTTTGTGAAGCAATTTGGTAGCAATTGTTACCAAGGGATGCTTGAGTAACATTAATAAGGCCAGGGAAATTACCCAATGGGTTCTTTCAAATCTCAAACTTGCAGCCAAACTTTGCCTAGAAAACCCCTGAGGATATAACGTTAACTTTGTGGTGATTCTAAAGGCTCTTGTTCAAGTATAACATCTGAAGAGCTTTTTAGGGAAACTAAATCAACTTTTCAGTAAGAACTGCAGAATTACCCAGAGCAGTTTTGTGCAACCTTAATTTGAGGGAAATCAGGAGGGAGTTCCAGAGGCAAAACACAGATTTAGAAGGGAGTACTGCAGAAAATTATCATATCCCTCTAAGTAAGGACACAGTAATTTTAAAGTGAAACAGCAGAATTTATTGTCAAGATGACAATTAAACTGCCATATTCTGGTATCACTGAAAAATTAAGGCAACTGAGTATGTTTCTTGAATGGTAATTTGCAAGGCAAAACCACTGTCCCTCTCGTCAATTATTTCCGATTTCTGTAGGAAGCAATTTTTAAGTATGAGACAGAATTCATAAAGAAAATGCACTCTAATGATATGGCAATTTTCTTCTTTAGTTATGATAGTTACAGCAACAGTTTTGGATATGCTAAGTACCACTGTCTCATAATGGTCTCACATCATAAGAAGCTTGCATATTCCTGTATCAACAGCAGCCAAATGCAAGTTGCTCCTTTCCTTTCGTTAGCAGTGCAAAGTTACCTGAAATATCCTGGAGGAAGAAGCTTTATTTTTATCACAAACTGTTATACAATAACTGCCATCACAAGTTATCAACAGTTATTTCACAGAACTGCAAAATAAACTTTGCAACATTATGCATTTGAAACCCTAATCTTAAAAAAGTAGTCCGGGTGATGCGAGCAAAGGGTCACCATGTGAACAGTATGTCTGAAATTTGGGGATTGGAACTCTGGATGTTCCCTTACATTAAACATTCCAGATGAGTTCTGCCTGTAACACCTATGAAGAAAATGTTTCATATCTTTGCCAGGAAAAAAATAATTTGTTTTGTTCTAGTAGATGCCATGACAGAGAGAAACTGGCTAATACTCCAGAAATACTCTACCTGGAGAAATTTCATTAACAACAGCAGGACCAATACCAACAACATATTTTGAGGATTGGCCTCCAATACCAAGGGATAGAGAGTAGAATGCAATAATTTTATATTAGACAACAGCATCCAAGGAGAACAATTCCCTCCAAATAAGTGTTATATTCACATCTACTGCATATTTTTGTTCAGTTTCTGTATATATGCTATCACCTTAATGTCAGTGGAGGCAAATGGAATAGTGTCCCAATAAGCAGAGACAAAGGTCCATATAGTTAAAGCTATGGTTTTTCTGGTAGTGATGTATGGAAGTAAGAGCAGGACCATAAAGAAGGCTGGTTGCTGAATAATTGATGCTTTTGAATTATGTTGCTGGAGGAGACTCTTGAGAGTCCCATGGACTGCAAGAAGATCAAACCTATCCATTCTGAAGGAAATCAGCCCTGAGTGCTCACTGGAAGGACAGATCATGAAGCTGAGGCTCCAATCCTTTGGCCACCTCATGAGAAGAGAAGACTCCCTGGAAAAGACCCTGATGTTGGGAAAGATGGAGGGCACAAGGAGAAGGGAACGACAGGGGAAGAGATGGCTGGACAGTGTTCTTGAAGCTACTAACATGAGTTTGACGAAACTGCGGGAGGCAGTGGAAGACAGAAGTGCCTGGCATGCTCTGGTCCATGGGGTCACGAAAGGTCAGACACGACTAAATGACTAAACAACAACAACAAGCACAATCTACTGTTAGTCAACCCCCATCTCCTTACAACCAGTCCATTGTTGTAACCAGTCCACTGGCTGTCTTCCTCCTCCTTCTTAAGTCTCAATGTTACCCTTGTAGAAAGGGAGGGCAAAACTAGAATTAGTTGGCTCTGTCTGTCATCCCAGCAGTAGGGAGTGGGTGAAAAAAGTAGGGACTCTCAGTTCAGTCAAGGAACCTACCCCAAAAGAATTCCCACTCAGCCCTGCAAAACTGCCAACTATCAGAAGCCCATATATGGAAGGAGGGAGCAACAAAACTCACAAGGAGGCTTGGGGGAGGACAGACTTTCAAAGGTGGGCTCAAATTTCATATTCATTGGCCAGGGGCTATCATGTGCCTCTCTCTCAACCACCATCTTTGAGCACAAACTCCTGAGTATTTTTGACGGAGAAGAGTGGGTGGGGGCAAATGCCTCCCGCTGGAAGAATGGGAATGATATTGTCAGAAGACTGGATTAATGTGAAACTAAAAGAAAGTAAGATAGGCAGATGCATGTAGATGGAATGTTTGGGATGTCTACATTCTAGATGTGATGTATAGATTTATTGTCACCTACAACCAGTGGTTGTATGATGCAAGAGAATGGCGATTTTTGTGGCATGGTAAGTACTGCTGCCACTCAGAGGCACAGGGATCACCATTTCCTACTTGTGTCATATACGTCTAATGATGTGCCAGTGGTACTAGCTGTTCCTGCCATACTGAACAGCCGAACACATAGTTGTACCATTAATCCCATATGTTAATAAACAGCTGGCCTGGCATCATTAGTTACCATTGCAGGAACAATCAATCAATCTGGAGGAACGCTTGAGGAATTTAATATTGTGAACTCTGTTATGAACTGAGCCAATCCTCACTTCCTGGACTAATGCATAGATTGCAACTTACAGAGCAATCCTATTCATGTCTACTAAGAAGTAAGCCTCGCTGGGCTCACTAGAGTTATTTCTCTGGTAAATGCGCCCCGGAAAGATGGTGTCTGGTGTAACTAAAATACGTTCAGAATAAAACAAGCTATTTCTGATAAGCCAATTTGAAGAAAATCCCAGGGGAGTAGCCACCAGTCACTTTTGCAAAGGAAGAATCTGCCACATAAGAAACCACTCAAACAGCTCAAAAATCTGCAGAATACCTCTATACACTAAAGTATATTCTACAGCATCAAGTGGACCATGAAATTATGCCATGGTGGAACATCACTGGAAGGGAAGCAGCAGCTCATGGAGTGGAAAAGAGCCATCCAATACTATAACCAAGATTGTGGCCATTGTCTTCGCAGCCATAGTCTCCAAAAAAGAAAAATTGGCATCATGGAGGTCTGCACCACCAAGAACTTTGGAAGGCCTAATCCCAGAGGCCTCTTAAGTGTGGGTTGGGGTATCCCCCCCCCCCACAAGGTCTGATGCAGGGAGTAGGCTGCCCCAAACTAGGTCAACCCTAAAGTGAGGTGACATCAAATGGGAACTGAGGAAGCAACTTTGGGGTAGTTTGGGGGTGAGGGCCATTATATTTACCTCTGAGAAGAGGGAGCAAGTCTCTGCAATCTTGGCTTCTCTATGGGAAGCAAGGTGGCCCGTAAAGCATCAAGAAGTTGATAGAGAGATCTCTGGTTGTGGCACTTTCTAAATACTAGTTGCATAGGAAACTGGAGTTATATGATCTAGTCCTCTTTTCAGCTGCAGAAAGCCTAGATGTATGGAGAGTCAGACCATGTTTTAGCTGCCAAAGAATACATGACTATTACCTGACAGTGGAACTTGTGGCATCTTCTAGCAGTTAGGCTACTTTGGGGACTCTGTTTGGTCAAGGCAGGCCCAGAAACATGGCCTAACACTGCACAACACTGGCACAACCACCTGCTGTGGTGCTGACCATGGTGCTGATATTACATTAGCTGCAAGAGAAGAGGTGCCCACCTCTGTGTGGAATGATGTGGTGAAATTTGCTGAATTTGAAAGTTATTCATTGCAATATTGGACTGGAAGAGTTAGTGCCTAGTCATTGCTGTTGTCCCTTGACTTGCCCTCTCAACCATGCCAACTCTGAAGGGAACGTAGTTAATGAACTTAGATGCTTCCTTTCTGGAAGAAATGTCTCCATCGCCTCGCCTCTCTCTTTAAAAATGTTTTGTAGAAATACACTGCTCTGAGCTATAACTTGATCTGTTATTGATTTCTGAGGCAGATAGATTTGATCTTTCAACCCCTTGTGTGAATGCAATCTCAGGGGTTGTTAGTGAGGCTGGGACTTTGCCATATGTCTTTGTCTAAATAGATTTAGATGTCAGAAAATAGCATGAAATCTCTGCAAAAAATAAAAAAATAAAAATAAAAATATCAATTGCTTTCTTACAGTTTCATTCTGAAAATGCACTTATAGTCCATTACAGTGGCAAAGATAAAATCCATATAGACATAACAACCAATATTACTTGTGCAAACGTAATCAATAAAAGCACTTAAACTTTAACTTGTGTTTTCCGTTATTTGAATACTTCAATGTTATTGATAATGCTCTATTAAAAAGCGAGGCCACTCTAAAGGCAGGGAGCTCTGTGAAAACATCAGCAGATGCCAACATCCCAGTCTATACTTATTATTATGCATGGTAGGGTAGGTTCTCCTAAAAGTCCTGGGTAACAGATTCCCCCTCACACCAATAATTTCTGGAGTTAGTAAATGTAGGAGATTCCTGAATGCTTCACCTGGGTGCAAGACTGCTTAGCAGTGTAAAAATGCAGACTGGATAAGCGTCCTGGCCAGGAGTCGCCTGGGAAGAAAAACCATCATGTAGTACAAAGGAAAGTAATGGGTGATTGACACAGTTACCTTGTGCTGGGAAGCAGGGAACTATGAGCCCCTCTTGCCATGAGGGGATGGTGAGCAGGAACAAAGACCAGGTTCAGGATTTCAGTGTTTGATGATGTAAGCTGGGAGGGGAATGCTGCCAGCATAATAGGGGGTATGGCATCACCATAGGAAGAAGTGCTTCCTTTGTAAACTGAGGTTTTTCAACAAGGGTTTGGGGGAAAGAAAAGAGGAGGAGCCAAAACTCCATGCAGGGACTGAAGGGCAGCAGCCATGAGTGCTGGCTAGGAGCAGCTGACTGGTTACTGCTTTGGACTTGAGCTTGCTGAAGCTGTGAGAAGAGCAAGGAGAGAGACTCTTGTGGTGTAAAGCTCTGCATTCTCTCCACCAAAGTGCAGGTTGTAAATATGGGTAAAATAAGCCATTTTTATTAAAGGCACGAGTCTCGGTTGTGCCTCTTTCCAAAGGAACACACAGCCTGGATCAGGGCCAAGACCCCTTGGCAGAGAATGGGGTGGCCAGTTATAAGACAGCCTCCTCTCCAACACAACACATAATGTAACGTGTGAGATGGGGACTCCACTCAGAGGTATGATGAGACAGTAAACAGAGTTTTTCAAAATGGGTTGAGTATGCACACATTGCTTTGCAAAAAATAAATAAATCCCATCTCCTTCCAGAAATGTGAAACTGGTGAGTAAAAAAAAATTAGTGTGACCCCTTACAGACCCTCCAAGTAGCCCTATTTCCTAGGGGAAATGCCACCCTGTTGTCTGATTTGATCCCGGAATGTCCTGCTTTTCCTTCGGATGTCCCTATTTTCATTAGAGAAATGTTGGAGGGTATAGAGTTATCAGGCCCCCGAGCTGTCTGAAGGCAATCCTGTATAGGGAGGAGGGTTTTTTATGTTTAATGTTTTTTATGTTTTTATATACTGTATGTTGGAAGCTGCCCAGAATGCTGGGACAACCCAACAAGATGTGTGGAGTATAAATAGTAAAATTATCATTATAGAATGGGACGTCCCTATTTTCATCAGAGAAATGTAAATCCTGTTATTGATTTGCTAACTCTGTACTTAATATTAAAGTAATATAATTGCTTTCCCATGATTATATTGTGGCTGCAGAGAACATCGTGATGCCCTTCCCATTCTGCCCTAAAATAAGTTGAAAAGAAGAGTCTCTAATTTACAGCTTTAAGAGGAAGCAGTCCTACAGGAAGAGATACCATAATAGGCCCAACCCTGGCAAACATTTTGCAGTCTTGGCATTTCCTTGCCTTTACATATGCATACATATTCAAAGCAGACCAGAGTAAGTGATTATTAGCAGCATCTAGAATAGCCCAGATTACATATCTGCAGTTAAATAAATAACCCTGTCTTCCGAATGAGCTAATGTAATTGTCTTGCTTAAAGTTCTCTTATTCTGTCATTTTTATCTTTCTCGTTAATGCATTTGCAGTCACACTCTGAGAGATCGTTTACAGTTTGTGGCCATTTTTCAGCCCTTATCACCTGCACACATCTTCCTGTGTCTGCCTTGTAATGCAGTTATAGAGTCATTAGTGGCTATAGAGTTGTCCCTAAGTCTCGCAGGCATATCAATGGGACTGGATAAAGCATGTTAGACTAGAACTTCCCCATGAAGATTTATTGGCCACAGTGAGAAGTACAAAAGATGAATTACAGCACGTGGTCCTCGGTTTTAAGTTTTCTTTTGGCAGCACTGAAGAATAACAAAAAAGGGGGGTGGTTGGAGAACAACAATTCTGGACTACCAAAATTATGACAAACTACATCAAATAATTAGGGACCTAAGGTCCATATAGTAAAAGCTATGGTTTTCCCAGTAGTGATGTATGGAAGTGAGAGCTGGACCATAAAGAAGGCTGATCGCCGAAGAATTGATGCTTTTGAATTCTGGTGCTGGAGGAGACTCTTGAGAGTCCCATGGACTGCAAGAAGATAGAACCTATCCATTCTTAAGGAAATCAACCCTGAGTGCTCACTGGAAGGACAGATCATGAAGCTGAGGCTCCAATACTTTGGCCACCTCATGAGAAGAGAAGACTCCCTGGAAAAGACCCTGATGTTGGGAAAGATGGAGGGCACAAGGAGAAGGGGACAACACAGGACGAGATGGTTGGACAGTGTTCTTGAAGCTACGAACATTAGTTTGACCAAAATGCAGGAGGCAGTGGAAGACAGGGGTGGCTGGTCCATGGGGTCACAAAGAGTAGGACATGACTAAATGACTAAACAACAACAACAATTAGGGACCTACTGGACCATCTGTAAGCAACATCTTGGGTTTATGCTGTGCCAGATCTGGAGGGCATTTAACATATTTGAACTTGGCCATTTCCTAATCTCTTATCACTTCTTTTCCTGCTCTGAAAAGGGGCAAAGTGGAGGAGTAATACTTTTGATGAATGTTTTTATCATTGGTAAAAAAAAAAAGGTTCCCATTTCATGCTCCTTTTTATGATTGTGCTAAAAGGGGATTAAAGTGTTTGCCTGTTAAGACTGAGCACAATGCTACCCAAATTCCATTTCTTTGCCAGCAAATAAATCAATCCTCTCTGAATTGTTGTTTTGCATTTTGTATGTATATTCCTTTTTTAAAAGGTTTGATGTAAAGCAAAATTCAAAGTGAATCTGCAGTTTCCAGTCAAAAGTTCTGATAAGCCTAGCAACGTTTTCAAGGGTACCTTCATACATCCCAACATTGTCTGTAAAAAGCTTCCCAAGATGGAGAAACAGCTAGAATAGAATTCCTCCAGTCGATCTCGCACATGCCTATCGATAGCAGTTGGAGTGAGAAAATTCAGTGCTGAGGAGGAAGCAGCTTAATATTGAGGACTCCCTGTGGGTACTCAAAGCAGAAACTAGCCTTGATCATTAGGAAAGAATAAAGGCCTTTACCCTTATAAAACAAGCTGTAGAAACCAAAGCTGAGGCCTTTAAAGGGAACACTTTTATGTCTTGATGCAACCTCAAAACCTTCTGTTCCAGTGATCATTAATAACAATAAACCAATGGCAAACAAGAGTGCCCAACCTTTCGACTTTGCTGTTTCAGAGGGGTGTGTTGAGAAAGCCATTTACACCGTGAAATCTTCTTCACTGCTGCCACAGTATTAAAAGGTTTCCTCAAGTATGCTTTTAATGTAACAAGGACAACTCTTGATCTCTCTGTAGGGCAGTCTAAGAAAAGCTATTGCTGCACAGGTAAGCTCAGAGACCAAACAGGAGTCTTTTATTCTCCTCTTCTCTGCAATAATGGCCCCAGACTCTTGTATACATTGATGATGCTACAGCCTTTGACAATTGACAAGCCCAATAAGTAAGTGTTTAAGGTAGGCTGTGCTGCTTGATTACGCTGCAGACTTATCAATTTCAAAGGTCAGCATTTAAAATCACTCTGTGCAGCAATCACAACCATCCTGGCAGCTTGTTGTCAAGTATGTGAGGGCTTTCCAGAGATGAATCACACAAAGGCCAGAACAAAGACAAACATGATCAAAGTAACTAATAAATCATGCTAGTCGTTCCCACAAACTCCTAGGCTTGCACCCTGGTGAATAGTCGCAATGCACAAAACCAATCATCATTTCTTCTACAGTCCCTACATATCATCTTTAATACAGGATAATTAGTATTTCAGCTGTCTGGAGACAAGGGGACTGGATCGGGCAAGTGGACCAGATCTTTATCTGTTTCATCACCTCTGGATCAACTTGGGCAGGTGGGTGGGGCTTCCCATCTGCCAATCACCTGACACCACAATGCCCCCAGCTGGTCCATTTTCCTTTGAAATCAAACCACGCAGGGGAAGGCATGGTGCTTTTCATGTGCAGGTGATCAGTGGCAGATGTAAAGTGTGGCAGTTTGCTGGCACTGGCAAGAATGATGGCACTTGCTGAAGTACAGAGGTTTGAAGGTGCCTGGAATCCCATTGGAGCCACATCTTTACCTAACAACCACCCACCTGACATTTATATGACATCAGTTTTAGGACAAATGGGCCTGGTACGGCTCAAACATCTTTGCTGGCCAAGTGAGGAGGCCTGACAAGCCTAAGTAGGCTCATGGACCAGAGATTCACCACTGAAGATCAAAGCATTTGATGTGCTCTGTGGCGATCACACAGGGTCCCCGGAAGTTTGACGGTCTATTGATCCCTGTGCCACCACTGTGATTGCTTTCCCGCTGCCACCAACCCGTTTCTCTCGGGTACACACAGAGTCCAGACAGTTGTTAACATTAAATCAAATAAGCAAGTTTATTTTATAAGCCTGAACAAGTTTATGGTTTCAGATAATTTTTCTTGTCACTTTCTTAATCTTAGTTTCTATACTGGCCTACACCTTTCCTAAAACCTGCTAACTGATTATCCCAACTGTCTATCTGACTCCTCCTATCAGTTTCTCTCACTCTCTCACAACACAACTCGACCAACCCTCTTCTTTCTCCAACTCCCAACTGACCTCCAAACAACTTCAACTCTAACTCTAACTCCTCCCCTTGGGTTCCCACTGGCCAATCACTTCACACCCATTTAACCCTTTAATTATGACCCAGCATGATGTCACCTAGGAGGCCAAACGCCACAGGCTCATATCCTCATATAAAAACAAAAAATGTTTCGTCAGTCATATATAGTGCAACAGAGCATTTATATTTGCAGAATGTTTAAATCCAGTGGCGCGCACGTGTGTGTGTGTGTGTGTAAAACACTTGAGGTTGGGTTGTTTTTCTTTTTAAGATTGTTGTTCTCAATCAGTCTGAAAAGCAGCTTTTAGTTGCATCACAAGAGCTAGTTCACAAAGTTCCTTAACAGACCATTTCCAATAGTTTAAGATCGCTCCAGCAACATGGTTGTTGGGTTCAGGAGGCATTTCAAGCATGCCACCCATCCTCAAGAAGCCAAGAAGAATAAAAGGAAAGTTTCTCATATCTATTTGTTAAAAGCAAAATTCTTTCAAATATCCCATCTGGTAGTATGGTGAAATCTCCACATCTCCATGTACCTGAGACAGTTAAAGGTGGGTGAATCATGAATGATGCTTTGCCCTAGAGCTGGGTAGCTACACCTTTTCCAGACTACATAGATGATTAGCAAAGAAGTTGAATGTTCCAGGAAAGGCAAAGCAATCAAATTGATTTATTATGTCCAAGACCTGAACTCAAAGAGACTGATCAGGACACAGTTAGGGTTTGCAAGACAGCAACATAGACCCATGCATGTTACAAATAGATCTCTCAGCCAGGTGGAAAGAAATTATGCATGAGCCGCTCTCAGTTTGACACAACTGAATCTAGCACATTCAAAACATTTCATGGCATGCCGTTTAAAATGAAAGAGGGGGTGGGAGAGATAATGAAGCATATTTGAAGCAAAAAATATCCATGGCAGAAAATCAAGCAGAAGCTCTTTACTTTAAAAAACAAACAAACAACAATGTGTTCAGAATCACAACTGTTTCTGGAAACAAATGCTTTTTCTATGAGGTGCGAATGGATCTCCACTCCCCCCTCCCAGAGGGC
Source organism: Podarcis tiliguerta (assembly GCF_965153285.1). Taxonomy (NCBI): domain Eukaryota; kingdom Metazoa; phylum Chordata; class Lepidosauria; order Squamata; family Lacertidae; genus Podarcis; species Podarcis tiliguerta. The sequence goes on from NC_139539.1 coordinate 77,058,889, forward strand.
TGCGGTGTGTTTATGTTTTGTTTGCCTAAATTGGAAGGTGTTGCCTAGAAGATAATGTATGTAGATTATCTTAGTGACAAACTCTTCAAAAGAAGTAATTTTCTGTCCGTATGCAGCTGTGCTTCTTTATTGTATCTATAATTAAACATTTGCTTTCAGGTTTGGGAGGCATGTAGGTGTCTCAACAAACCATTTAATGCTATGCAAAATGAGAACTAAAGCACTTTAACAAGAATTCTGCCAGTGTTTTGCCAGCTTTCCACTTACTTCTGTCAGCTAAAGGACAAAAACATCTACATGATGCTGTGCTCTTAGGCGACATTTTGTTGTATCCAGTGCTAGCTCTACTTGGAGGAAGCCCGTTGAAGTTAACAGACATAACTTCTTATTGTTGTTGTTGTTTAGTCATTTAGTCGTGTCCGACTCTTCGTGACCCCATGGACCAGAGCACGCCTGGCATTTTTGTCTTCCACTGCCTTCCGCAGTTTGGTCAAATTCATGCTGGTAGCTTCAAGAACACTATCCAACCATCTCGTCCTCTGTCGTCCCCTTCTCCTTGTGCCCTCCATCTTTCCCAACATCAGGGTCTTTTCCAGGGAGTCTTCTCTTCTCACGAGGTGGCCAAAGTATTGGAGCCTCAGCTTCAGTGACCCCTTCATGGATCACTGCCTTGCCGTGGCGAAGGGGCTTGAATAACTCAGAGAAGCTATGAACTATGCTGAGCAGGGCACCCAAGATGAACAGGTCATAGTGGAGAGTTTTGACCAAATGTGATCCACCTGGAGGAGGAACCGGCAAGCCACTCCAGTATCCCTGCCAAGAAAACTCCATGGACAAAGACAACAGGCATATAACTAACTTAGGTTTATTAATTTTAGTGGGCTGGCTCTGAGTAGAAATTTGTTGGGTAAAAGGTAAAGGGACCGCTGACCATACAATCCAACAAATGTTTTGTATTCAAGGTAAAGTTTAAGGGACCCCTGACCATTAGGTCCAAGATAACAATGTTTGATTATGGAACCAACATCCATACTTGCTTTTAAACCTGAGGGCAAAGATCACTTCAGCATTCATTATGGACAATTTGCATCAATGAAGTCCAAGGCAAAAAATAAAATAAAAATTATTCTGAATGGAATATGAAATTTGTTGCCTGGTCAATTGCATTTCACCTGCTAGTGGATCATTCCCATTCTGTTAAGCTAGAAATGCGAACATGGCGTTGATATTGTTTAAAGGTAAAGGTAAAGGGACCCCTGACCATTAGGTCCAGTCGTGACTGACTCTGGGATTGCAGCGCTCATCTCGCTTTATTGGCCGATGGAGCCAGCGTACAGCTTCTGGGTCATGTGGCCAGCATAACTAAGCCGCTTCTGGCGAACCAGAGCAGTGCACAGAAACACCATTTACCTTCCCGCTGGAGCGGTACCTATTTATCTACTTGCACTTTGACGTGTTTTTGAACTGCTAGGTTGGCAGGAGCTGGGACTGAGCAACGGGAGCTCACCCCGTCGTGGGGATTTGAACCACCGACCTTCTGATTGGCAAGTCCTAGGCTCTTCTGTTCATGCAATGAGACTCTCCCCACCTCCTCCCCCTGTATGTCCCCTAATACCAGTGCTTTGGGGGGGGGGATGCAGGGGTACGCATACTTCTAAACATTTTGTGAATCTAATCCTAACCTCCTACTCTAGCACAATGAATCATCAGTTCCGTTGCTACCCCCGATGGCGGCCTCATTTCCTGCCACAGTGTTTCCTGACTCTCAGATGGAAGCGAGCATTTAATGTGTGAAGTAGTGTAGAATGTGAGTATCCCTAAACATATTTTTTTGGGGGGGGGGGACCACTGCCTAATACTATTCTGGGGCACAACCATCCAAAGCAGATTCAAGGAGGGCAGCGAGGAAGGAAGGAAAGTTCCATCGCACAAGTCATTCTGCTTCCGCATTTAGTTGACTATTGCACAGTATTTTCCAATCTTACTCTATCACCACCATGCTTTCAGTGTTAAGTCACATCTATGCACCCTAGATCATTGCTATTTGTATTGTTTCATGCCACCCCCAAGCTCCTGCCACCCCTAATCTCCAAGCGGTGTGAGATTCCAGGGGGTTCCAGGTGCACTTACGAAGAACCCATGTTTCCTATTGGAAATGAGGTACAACAGGTGTCTTTATGATAAATTGTTTATTTACACATATATACAAACTGAGCCTACAATGGAGGAGTCCACGGCATCACACTCCAAGAGTGTCTTGCTGCTCCCTTGGTGCAGTCCTGGATTCAGACAGACACCAGGAAGCATTCTCTCTCTGTTTGTGTTACTTCACTCCTAACCTCCTACTCTAAGTTTCTAGCCCACATTGCTTCTATTGCTTACACTCTACTGTAAGCTCTTTTTATCTGTAGTGAGAGGAGACTTACTCGCCCCCAGCCCCTTTGATCCTCTGATATCTTAATGGTTCATTGCCCCAGGCTAGTCCCAGGGGGCTAATCCTGGCTTAATTAGTTCTTGACACATCACAGGAAGCACCAGCTTGGCTCAATTAACTTTTGACATACGATGATTCCAGAGGTTTAGAAGCATCTAATACACAGCTTAAATACACACAGGTCTAGCACAGTTTGAATGATGCTCTGAGCCTTAATTAAATTCTAACGCTAACTTGATCCGAAAATTTTAGGGGAAATCTAGCACCCACAACTCATAACAATACTGATGGGAGTGGTTCATAGCTATGGTATCATTTCTGTTTCCTATCAGGAAAAGCATGTTTGCATCTCTCCATAGACTGAATGTTACATCGGATTGGTTTTGTAATGAAAGAGGAACAAAATACATATTTGTTGTTGTCAATAAGTGCCCACAAAACCTATCTATACAAGAATGGGTGAATGTGTCAATTTCCGTTTTCTCGGTTTCTTATTTTTCAAAGCTTACGTTTAGTCCTCCACTTTAGTCCTCACAAAAATTCATCAGCATTTCAATGTGTGTATTTTTCCTGATGTGCACATGCTTATATGTAATTTTACCCAATATACACATTTTTTCAAAGCAATTCCTACTGTATAATGCAAGTTCACTATATAGGCATCTATATCCACACCTTAGTATATGCATTTTTGTACCCATTACAGTGGTAGCTCAGGTTAAGAACTTCATTCGTTCTGGAGGTCCGTTCTTAACCTGAAACTGTACTTAACCCAAGGTACCACTTTAGCTAATGGGGCCTCCTGCTACTGCCGTGCTGCCACCGCACAATTTCTTTTCTTATCCTGAAGCAAAGTTCTTAACCCGAGGTACTATTTCTGGGTTAGTGGAGTTTGTAACCTGAAGCGTCTGTAACCCGAGGTACCACTGTACTTGGCTGGAGAACTGAATGTGGGGATGACCCTGGGGCCACAAACCTCTTTATGGCTCTTTTGTGATTAGGGCACCCAATTACATGGGGATCATCCACAAGATACACAAGGGCCCCTCCAGCAGATTAATCACATGAAGGACCTGAAGGAATCGCATAGACCCTTGAGACAAGACTAAACATGCCTCTACACATTCCTGTTCTACCCTTGCTGCCTTGGGGTAATAACTGTTGGGATACTGCCAGGGAGACAAAGTCCATCATGACTCCACGTCGTCTCTGGACGTCCATCGATCTCCCGTAGACACGCAGTATCAGCAATTAGCGACAGGAGCTCCAGAAATAGCTTGCCACATTCCAGAGCCGTGCACGCTCTATCAGCAGATAATGCACAGTGAAAGATGCACTCATTATTTACAAGTTTATTTCTGTGTTGATCAGAACAAAGAAAAACATGACTGCCTGCTTCAATGTTCCGGCAGAGAGAGTGAGAAACGAAAGCAAAGACACAACAGAAACATCCTGTGAAACAGGAAATACGCAGGCTGTGACACAAACATCCTGCTCCCTTTTAAGGTGGAACGGAAATATCCTAACAATAACATCCAAAGGGGGCGTTAGTCTACATTATTTCCCACCTGAAAAAAGGGAGAATGGGTGACCACATGAACTGGGTCTCTGTAGGAGTAGCCCATTTCACACGTGGCAAAGAGCTCATGGTGTTCTTATATACTACTACAAACTGACACACTCTGACACTTGCACCTCCAATGGTTCTTTCACAGATGTTGTGATTGACCCATGGACTTCCAGCTTGGTTAGGCTCTCCTTTAAAAGCGTGCATAGGTCCCTTTTGAACAATGTTGCTCATTCAGATGAAAATATCATTTATGCGAGGAGAGAATACACACACATATTCTGCTAGGCAAAACATTTAGTGGTAATATACATTAAAAACAATTCAACCTCATAGATTAAACCAAAAAAAGACATTAAACCAAAACAGTGACTGCAAATTCTTGTTTCTTTTGGTTGATTCTTCTTCTTCCCTCTTCTTATCACCCACACACATAAACGCACACATGAGCTTCATTGCCATAATATGATTTAACTTGTCTGCAACCTCATTTGCTATTCTTTCTCTTCACTCCTTTTAGACACAGCTTGTAACCTGCATAAAATGCAGTTTTGTTCTCAACAAACTCAATGCATTTTTATTGTTAATAACGCCTGCTTTAAAAAAAAAATACTCTATTGTCTACAGTAACCAGATGCCTGTTATAATCAAGGATGCTTTGCTGAAAACGAAGAGCATTGTACTGAACACACACAGGAAGCCTTTTTACAAATAACCCAGCTATTGTAAGTGATTTTTTTCGGTGTTTATCTCATTCTTGTTTTTTCCAGCCTTTAATCCTCTTATAGTTTTTACTTGGGCAAGACTCCCATTAACAGAAATGAGATTCTGGCTTTACGAAACAGCATCAGACCCTATTCGGTAGCTCCTAGGCCCATGTCTCTCCCCTAAAGGTCTCTCTCCTCTTAGTACCTTGTCCAAAAAGACATAAGTATCTCCCAATTCACCATTTTCATTCCCAGAAGGATGAATCCAGAGTTACCACTGAAATGGCACTTCAAACAAAATTGGAAGGCAGTTTAGAAATTTCTCCTGGGGCAAAACATCTGAAGAATTTCAAGAAAATCCAAGAGTTTTGCTATGATTTTCAAAATCTCTAGGGAGGCTATTCACAGCAATAGCTTGTCACTGGGTTTCCCCTAAATCAAAATTCTAAGTAGATTTAGGGGTCCCTCATCAGGTGAAATATTTTTGGATATTTGAGCAACATCAAAAGCGTTTCAAGATTTGCAAAGTTTCTGGGGGAGAATAGTCAGTGAAGACTTGAGTCACTGATTCCATTTGCATTGCAATACTATGAATATTTGCCTCACTGCGTTCATTAAGATTTACTGTACATGTGATATGAATCATTTGATGCACAGAGGAGGGATGGAGGGGGAACTCAGTGCAATGAAGGAAGGATAGAAGATGAAACTCAACAACCTCCTTTCTCTCATTCTGAAACCCAATAATGACTGAGAGAAAATGACCTCCCTATATACTGCATTTTTGGGGTGTGTGATGAATTGGAAAGAGGGCACTTCACTGAATATTCTCCAGGGGAGAACTGGCATTTCCCATCAGTTCTGGGGGAGCGTGAGGGAAAATTATGTTTTGGATAGCCACAAACAGGTCACTCTTGTCTTGTAACAACAAAAACAGACTTGCAAGCAGACACCAAGATATAAATGCAATACCATCTCTGACAACACACAGGAGGCAATATCCAAGTAATGCTTTCTGTCAGTACAAATATTTACTCTTCCACAACGGAGGTGTCCCCTTCCCTTTCCCCTGCACAGCCACTAAACCTGCTCTGGGGTTTCCTCCCAACCTTCTCAAGCAGATTTTAGGAGGTTGTGAGGCGAGGCAAGATGAGATCAAAGGGCCACCCACTGAATTTGTGGCTGAGGCAGGGACTTCTCAACCCCATGCTCTTGGCCACTGCGTTGTGACTCCAGTCCTAGGCTACTTACTTGGAAATCCCATTTAATACACTGGGACTTACTACACAGGCATAGAATGAGCTGTGTGGCAGCTCCCACAGTGGCCAATGTGGCTTTCTGAGAAAGTTCAGAATGAACTGCCGCAAGATCTCTGGATGAAGGGCGATATATAAATACAATAAATTAAATAAATAAATGAGGTAGAACAGCACCACAACATCACAAGTATTGTGGTTTTTTTCCTAAGTAATAAAGTCTTGAAGAATAAAGTCTTTGAACACCCGTGTGTGTGTGTGCGCGCGCACTTGGGAAGTCTAGACCCATCAGGGCACCCATATATATGTATAAAGTCTTCCATATCTTATGAATTCACAGCAGGAAACAGCCGCATAACCATGGTGTAACGTGCAGTCATTGTCCGTGCTGCGTAAAGTGTTGAGATACCCATAAGTCCTCCTAGAGCAGTGCTTCCTTAAGTGGAGAAAGGGTGTCTGAAGCAGACTTAACTTAAAGTTAAGAGTTCCACTTCATGCAAAGATCTGAAGATTGCACTAGCAACGTAAAACTTACACGCCTCTTAATTCTACTTCAAGCTGAGCCGGAATTGTAGTGCTCTGAACTAGGATCAAATTGGTGATTGTAAAGAGCTATCAAAACTTGGTAATGTGCTTAACTGTTTGAATCGGGCGCTAATGGTTGGGAAAATGCATGCTAGATAAAGAAACAATAATGATATACTTGTTAACCATTTGATGCTGAGAGGGAATAGCCAACTTGTCATTATTCAGATGTTTGGGTTTTACCATTGATCATCATAGCAGTGCACAGAGAATTAAACGTCCCTGGTAGCTACGGTAGCGGCACTGCCATTTTATATCTTTAAAAACACATTAAAATCAAATTCTAACTCCATTCCACGCATCAGCAAGGTGATGAGAAAATAATTTGACCTTAAATTGCGGTTGCACATGCAGCATTAAAACACAAAACTGGGTGGAAAAACAACAGCTTGGAAACATAAAACAAAATGAAGACAAACTCTAATCCTTCAAACAAATCAGTGCAATCCCTATGCTAATTACATGGTAAATTATCAAAAAGGCAACCTTGCAGCACCAGCTAATCACAACCTTGACCTTATAGCACTTTGAACCTGATGTGGTGGAAACAGAGAGATAATGCTTTCTTTCTGGCTGAGATTGGAAGATGTAAGTCACTCTTTGGATTCATGAACAGGCTGCTGGGTGGCAAGTCTGCCTATTGTGGTGGGGGATCTCAAGAAACCAGTGTGGCTGCATGAGAAGGTTACAGATTAGCTGAGATTTAAGAAGGGCATGTATAGGAAATGGAAGAAAGGGGAAATCACAAAGGAGGAATATACATGAGCAGCCAATAGTTGCAGGGTGAATGTCAGGCAGGCCAAAGCTCAGAATGAGCTCAGGCTTGCAAGAGAGATGATGATGATGATGATGATGATGATGATGAAGAAGAAGAAGGGGAGGAGGTGGTGGAGGAGGAAAGATTGCCTTTATTATACAACTCTGGTCAGTGACACTGAAAGCAGCAGGAACTTCCTAAGGTCTCAGGTCTTTTCCCACATGCGCTGCAAATGAACCTGGGTCCTTCTGCATGTTCTCAACCACTGAGCCATGGGACTTCATGGGAAGGAGGAGGACATGGCCAGGGTGGGGACACTGAAAGCAGCTTGCCTAAGGGTTCCCCAAAACTGGAACAGACACTGAAGGAGTGCAACACTGTTTTCCAGCTTTACAGATAAAACACAAAGAAAGCATTTAAATCAGAGGTAGCCAATCTAGTACTCTGAGACTCTGATGCCAGCCAACCAACACCAGCCAGTGCAGTCAAAGGTGATGGGGGTTGCAGTCCAACAACATCAGGAGGGCACTGTATTGCAGAACCCTGATCTAAAGAAGCCTTTGCAGGAAGAAGAAGAAGAAGAAGAAGAAGAAGAAGAAGAAGAAGAAGAAAAAGAAGAAGAAGAAGAAGAAGAAGAAGCCGCTGCAGGAAGTCCTAGGTGAGCAGAGTGCTCTTGGGCTCGAATCCTGTTTGTGGCCAGGGGCGTACCGATGGGGGGCGGGCTGCCCCAGGTGGCATCCTGAAGGGGGGGTGACATTGCGACATGCCCCCTGCCCTCAACCCCCAAACCCACAAATCGAGAGTGGCAAAGCAATAAAATCCCCCTGTCCCCTTACCTCGGAGGCGAGAGGCCTTTGTCTCAGCTCCAGTCTCTCCCGGGATGCAGCGGCTTCCAGGCTGAACCTTCTCCTCGCTGCAAAACAAAGGGAGACATCAGCCAGCGCCTGGCTCCCAGCCATGCTAGCCCCAGTCTGGGGCAGGAGGGTGGGGGACCTGGGAAGGTCTGGGAATGATCTCGATATGAATCCAAGGAAGACCTTTTAATATCACAGTAATCCAAGTTTATGCATCAACTACTGGTGCTGAAGAAACTGAAATTGACCAGTTCTATGAAGACTTACAACACCTTCTAGAAATGACAACAAAGAAGGATGTTCTTCTCATTATAGGGGATTGGAATGCTAAAGTTGGGAGCCAAGAGATAAAAGGAACAACTGGCAAGTTTGGCCTTGGAGTTCAAAATGAAGCAGGGCAAAGGCTAATAGAGTTCTGCCAAGAGAACAAGCTGGTCATTACAAACACTCTTTTCCAACAACACAAGAGACGACTCTGCGCATGGACATCACCAGATGGGCAGCATCAAAATCAGATTGATTATATTCTCTGCAGCCAAAGATGGAGAAGCTCTATACAGTCAACAAAAACAAGACCTGGAGCTGACTGTGGCTCAGATCATCAGCTTCTTATAGCAAAATTCAAGCTTAAACTGAAGAAAGTAGGGAAAACCACTGGGCCGGTACGATACAATCTAAATCAAATCCCTTATAAATTCACAGTGGAAGTGAGGAACAGGTTTAAGGATTTAGATTTGGTGGACAGAGTGCCTGAAGAACTATGGATGGAGGCTTGTAACATTATAAAGGAGGCAGCAACGAAAACCATCCCAATGAAAAAGAAACGCAAGAAAGCAAAGTGGCTGTCCAATGAGGCCTTACAAATAGTGGGGGAGAGAAGGCAAGCAAAATGAGAGGGAGATAGTGAAAGATACAGGAAATTGAATGCAGATTTCCAAAGAATAGTAAGGAGAGACAAAAGGGCCTTCTTAAATGAGCAACGCAAAGAAACAGAGGGAAACAATAGAATGGGGAAAACCAGAGATCTGTTCAAGAAAATTGGAGATATAAAAGGAACATTTCGTTCAAAGATTACCATAATAAAGGACAAAAGTGGTAAGGACCTAACAGAAGCAGAAAACATCAAGAAGAGGTGGCAAGAATACACAGAGGAATTATACCAAAAAGATATGAATGTCTCGTACACTCCAGGTAGTGTGGTTGCTGACCTTGAGCCAGACATCCTGGAGAATGAAGTCAAATGGCCCTTAGAAAGCACTGCTAATAACAAGGCCAGTGGAAGTGATGATATTCCAGCTGATGATGCTGATAAGGTGCTACACTCAATACGACAGCAAGTTTGGAAAACTCAGCAGTGGCCAGAGGATTGGAGAAGATCAGTCTACATCCCAATCCCAAAGAAGGGCAGTGCCAAAGAATGCTCCAACTACCGCACAATTGCACTCATTTCACACGCTAGCAAGGTTATGCTTAAAATTCTACAAGGCAGGCTTAAGTAGTATGTGGACCAAGAACTCCCAGAAGTGCAAGCTGGATTTTGAAGGGGCAGAGGGACCAGAGACCAGAGCTATGCAGATGACACAACCTTGGTGGCAGAAACTGAGGAGGAATTAAAGAACCTTTTAATGAAGGTGAAAGAGGAGAGCGCGAAATATGGTCTGAAGCTCAACATCAAAAAAACTAAGATCATGGCCACTGGGCCCATCACCTCCTGGAAAATAGAAAGGGGAGAAATGGAAGCAGTGAGAGATTTTACTTTCTTGGGATCCATGATCACTGCAAATGGTGACAGCAGTCACAAAATTAAAAGACACCTGCTTCTTGGGAGAAAAGCAGTGACAAACCTGGACAGCATCTTAAAAAGCAGAGACATCACCTTGCCAACAAAGGTCCGTATGGTTAAAGCTATCGTTTTCCCAATAGTGATGTATGAAAGTGAGAGCTGGACCATAAATAAGGCTGACCGCCAAAGAATGGATGCTTTTGAATTATGGTGCTGGAGGAGACTCTTGAGAGTCCCATGGACTGCAAGAAGTTCAAACCTCTCCATTCTTAAGGAAATCAGCCCTGAGTGCTCACTGGAAGGACAGATCCTGAAGCTGAGGCTCCAGTTCTATGGCCACCTCAAGAGAAGAAAAGACTCCCTGGAAAAGATCCTGATGCTGGGAAAGATGGAGGGCACAAGGAGAAGGGGACAACAGAGGACGGGATGGTTGGACAGTGTTCTCAAAGCTACAAACATGAGTTTGACCAAACAGCAGGAGGCAGTGGAAGATAGGAGTGCCTGGCATGCTCTGGTCCATGGGGTCACGAAGAGGCGGACACGACTAAACAACCAAACAACAACAACAACAAGTTGCTTTGGGAGACGATAATCAGGCATAACCCAGTTCTGTGAAGCTTGGAGGAGGGTGTGAGGCATCTGGGCTTTAGCAGTACAGTGGTACCTTGGGTTGAGAACTTAATTCGTTCTGGAGGTCCGTTCTTAACCTAAAACTGTTCTTAACCTGATGTACCACTTTATCTAATGGGGCCTCCCACTGCCGCTGTGCCGCCACTGCACAATTTCTGTCCTCATCCTGAAGCAAAGTTCATAACCTGAAGTACTATTTCTGTTCAAGCCAAGCCCTGGCTCCATGGCTCACCTGAATTAAGGGAATCCTCTTGCCGCCAAGTTGGGAGAGACCCCCTTCTTTCGGCATTGAACAGCCACATGCTCAGAGCGATGGCGGCTGTGCTGCTGCTTCTAAGTCCAGCTCAGCTTCAGCCCCCCCTTGTGCCCCCTTCTAGAACCCATGGCTCTCAACCGACTCTCACCTCCCCCCCCATTCAAACTCCCTTTCCAAGCATCTGCCAATCTTCCGTCTCCACCAGAATTCCACTCTCTCTCTTCCCCCTCCCTCCCTGCTTGACATTCCCTTGAATAATAATATTCAAGACATATGTGTCTTTACTTTGAATACCAGAAGAACTGTATATAGTAGATAGTATGGTTTAGCTTTGTCTTTTGTCTGGAGACAATAAACACTTTGTTAATTTGAACTGTGTGGGAGATGAGTTTTGGCCTTAACCAGGAAGGAGCTGTTCTGCTGAGAGCAGGAAATCTTTGAAGCCTCTGCTAGCGCGCCACTTGCTCTGTTGATACATCACACTGGTGGAAGTGTGGTGATCTACCAACTGACCTCCACAAGTCACCAACATCTGAGATGTTTCAAGATATAGCAGTAAAACAGGGATTGGGGAACCTAGAACGCCTATCATCCCTGACCATTGGCTCTGCTGGCTGGGGCTGCTGGAATCTGGAGTTCAGCAACTTCTAAAGGACTACACATTACCCATCCCTGCAGCAAGGCACACTCAGACATCTGCTTACCATAGCATCTTGAAACATCTGAAACCTCCAAAAGAAAGAAAGGGCCACTTGTACACATATTGGAGCAGGGAGCAGGTCTTTGAGGAAGGGGAGCAATAGAAAACAATGGAAGTTACACCAGAAGTTGTACGAAACATGAGAAAAGAGGAGAGCGTACTACTAGTGGTAATCACATAAAACTTCACACTCTGGTGCTAATTACTATTATTTATAGGATAAGCCAATTAAATACTACAACAAGTTAAGTCATACTCCTCTCCTATGCCGATATAAATGTATAAAGCACAGTAAGAGCTGCAGCTGTACAACAGCTGATTTAGATAAGGAATAGTGTTTGCCCTCTGAAATGCAATTGCGGCAGGTTCAGTGTAGTGCTCTGATATGGCAAGAAAGCCAGTGAATAATTAAATATTGCCTTGTTGTTTCCTTGGAGGGCCTTGTGTTTATTGCACTGGATTCTGGATTCTCAGGGTGCTTGATCATGAAACAGGACTGTAGACCAGCATGCTGCTGGACATTTGTAATTGTTTTGGGACAAAACTAAGGCACTGAATTGCTTGATACTGAAAAGCCCCAAATCATAGCACCTGGAAAAGATTAAAGTCCCTTTCACACATTCTCCACATGAACACACATGCAAAAATGTTTTGCTGATTTCATCTGAGTTTTATTGATAATTATTTCAATATGTGCATGGCTTAAGAGATTTATTTGATTAAGCCATCTATACATTTTTGTAAGAAAAAGAAAAGAACAGAAGATGCTGAATATGTGGAATGGAAAGGGGGATCACATCCACCCACCATACATTTAAAACACACTTATACCACTTGAATATTCATGGGGAATTCTGGGAACTGTAGTTTCTTTAAGGGCGTTGGGAATTGCTGGTCTGTGAGGTTAGCACCATTAACAAACTACAGTTCCTAGGATTCTTTGTGGAAAGTCATGACTCTCAAAATGGTAAAGAGTTCCTTAAAAGAGTGGTGTGGATGTGACAAACGTGGCAGCAGATTCCGATTCTGACATCTTTACCTCATTGATTTACAAAACAAAAACCATCTCTATTTTTAAACCATTGGAGAGTCATCATAAGAAAGGACTAGCCTTCTGCTTGACATCTAGTTCAATGTGCAGCTGTTTTTGGATGGATGAACATGCAGACATGGGAAGATACGTGCAAAGACAGTTCTTAATATGCAATGTATATGAATTGCATATGTTAGGATAATTTTGAGAGAGATGATGTTTGCATGCAAAGCAGACACCCTTTTGTGTCTTCTGTGTGGCTTGTCATGGCCAGCTAAATCTTGAAATTTGAAGGAATTGTATCAATTTCAGAAACTCTTTCTGAAATAAAAGGTTGAGATGCAGTGAATGTTCATTATGACCTTCCTAATCTGACTCACAAAAGTTATTTAAAGAGGACTGTGATTTCTGCCTGGTAAATTAAAGTGCTCCAAATATTTTGTTGTCATTCAGTTTGACAACATTTGACCTTATTTGTTTTTTGAGTATGGTTTCAAGATTAAGTGCAATGGGGCAGCAGTTAAACATAAGAAGAGCCTGCTGGATCAGGCCAATGGCCCATCTAGTCCAGTATCCTGTTCTCACAGTGGCCAACCAGATGCCTGTGGGAAACCAGCAAAGCAGAACCTGAGCACAAGAGCAGTCTCCTATCCTGCAGTTTCCAGCAACTGGTATTTAGAGCTCAACTGTCTCCAGCCATGAGGGCAGAGCATAGTCATCATGGTCACCGATAGCCTTATCCTCCATGAATTTGTCTAATTCTCCTCTAAAGCAACCCAAGTTGGTGCGAATCACTGTCTCCCATGGGAACAAGTTCCATAGTTTAACTGTACATGAAGAAATAGTTTCTTTTATCTGTCCCCAACCCTTCCTACATTCAGCTTCATTTTCTGCTCTCAGTTCTATTAGCAAACTCCAGACTTACAATTTTCTTCAGGATCATAGATGTATGACTGAAAAACAGGTCATGGAACTTCTGAATGGCAGGCTATTTTTATTTCTTTGTCCAATTAAGCCTTTTATCCACTTGAAGATCAAACATAGTTTGGCTTGGGACATTGCTATGACTACACTATTGTCATAGCAATAATGTTCTGCAACAATAGGAACTGGAGGCTTTGAGCCATCCTAGTAACAAACATGCATATAACAACTATGCAAGGCACGAAATATCTAAAATGCTAAGAACGTTCATTCCCCACATCCTGTTAAGGTACATTTTAAATACAGCAGTGTAAGGCAGTAGAGAAAGGAATCCAAGATTAAGCTAAAAGGATATTGTACTGATAATATAATTAGTAATCTCTTTTAGCATGCATTTAGTGTTTAACACCATCAACCGGTTCTGTTAAAGCACATTTATAGCTTTATATTGGGGATCAGTTTTTTTGATTCAGATGTAACAAGAAACTTTGGTTTAAAGTAACCATGATAAAAGTGGCAACTGTGGTACAAAAGGAGAGGATGGGAGGAAAGGGGTGAGCAGGCACAATATGGATTCCTAGCTAAACAAGCCATGATTTATAAAGCCAAGTTTGTTATGTCCAAGTCAACTCATGTTTTTAAGCCAGCCAGCCAGTAGCTGTTAAAGTGTTCTGGGTTTTAACCAACTAAGTCATCTTCAGGGTGGACCCATGAAAACCAATGGATTTAAGTTAGTCAAGTCCATTAATTTCAGTGGATCTACTCTGAGTACTACTTAGATGGATACAACCTTCTGACCTCAATGGCTTCATCTATGAAAAAGGTCTGAACCAATGTCAACCTGAAGGTAATCAGTCTATGCTCTAAGGTAATTACTTAGACCTATCTCTGTTACAGACAGTAGAAATTTACTGATATAAGCAATAAGTCTGAGGATCAGATCTAGGGCTGTTGGCTGTAGCTTTAAGTGCCTGAATGCAGCAATGTGGTAAGCAGCAGTACTTTCCTGTCCCGGTGCTCAATATGACTATTTCACCACCATTTTAGCAGGCAGCCCTATAGGTGCTCCATGTATTCTCTCACTCCCTTGAAGCTCTTAAAAGGTAGGGAATCTGGCAGTCATAAGCCACAACTGAAACACCCAGTGAATTGGCTGTTCTGATGGCTGCTGCTTGGTTGCCATTGCTCAAATCACAAATAGGTCAGTTGTGTGTCTTCTGTTCGACAGGCTGACAGACGACTTCGGAGGTCCAAGTCTGGTTTAAAGATAAAGAACCGTAAGAAGGGAAAGCAAGGTCTATATGTTGCCCGTCAACAGTTATCAGCACCTTGGACAGCAGACTAAACAGGCACAGAAGTAAACCCTGGTCAGAGTCTTCCCCACTATAGTGAGATCTGTATTGCATTCTTTATTTGAGTCATTGCAATTATTTTAAAATGTGCATATGAAAATGTTAAAATTTATATAAAAATCTGTGCCCCCTTTTATGGCAAAACGTTTCCTCTTTCGGATGAAGGTCACACTCATTGTGACTCCTCACTCCTATTTCACCTTCTGCTTTCTCTCTCTCCTCCTCTCTGCACCCCACATTAAAGTTTATATTCTAATTCTCCCCATGGCTGAGTAAGGTTCATAATGAAGTTTACCTAGATGTCATGCTTCCATTTTATTTTTTAAATATATATATCTTAGGGTTAAAATTTTTATATGTAGACTGGCTGGTGAACCTCTGTTATTGGGCGGTATATAAATACTGTAAATGAAATACCGTAAAAGATGGGAAGGGGAAGGAGACACAGACCATCCCTTTGATCAGAGGTGTGGTACTATTTTCATCCCATGGGCTGTATTCCCTCAGTCGCTACATGGAAAGTGGTGGGTGGAGCCAGAGGCAAAATGTAGGTGGAGCAATTGATGTGACTCTTAACTCTGTCCAGTTACCTACATTCCAGCCATGCCAATGCCAGAGGTGTCTACACACACACACACACACACACACACACACACACCCCTCTGTGCAGGCAAGTAAGAGGCATCATTACAGCTCAAGGACACACTGAAGCTGAGCAAAAGCACTCAAGGAGAGTATGGAGCAGGGGCAGTGAGAGGTGCTATGTGGGGAGTACTGTAGAGAGAGACCTGAAGTGCAACATTTGCCCCCAAGGCTTGAGGTTTCCCATTTCTGCTTTAGTTACTTAACACGCCACTGTTTCTCTGAGTTCATACCACAGCCTGGTCTATTTCATAAGAAACACAGCTGCTGCATTGTCTTACAACCTTTCCTTCTCTTGTTTTGATCTGAACCCTTTTGATTCATAAAAGGCAACTCTATTACCAGCCACAAATGATGGACACTTGAACACATACCCACCCAAAGGGGAGGGGAGATGGCTTTTTGACCCTACTGTAAAGGAGTTCAGAACAAAAACTTTAATTGTCAGAGATGCGACTGTTTCAAAATGATGACCTAAAAAACCCACAAAAAGCTTGTGGCCAATGAGCAATTGATGGAGAGCTTCTCAGAGTGTAATAGCTATTTATGTCCTTTGTAATGTAGTGTTGCAATAAGATGAGGCACTGTTGAGTCCACCATTCAGAAGTTCTTTTTAGCAGAGGGGAAACATGTATCAATGCATTTTGCTTAATGTGAAATTCAAAGCAAATCTGAAGGTTCTTTCACCAACCAGGCATCTGAGGAATTCTGAGAAGAAGCCCAAATTTAACTGGACAGGATGCACATGTGCAAATGTTTGAGTGTTCCACATAGGTCTGTGTTGCCACTTAACATTGAAACAAACCTTCAGGCAAAAATAAAATCTGAGGAACTCTGAGATCCTATCAAGCTGTGTAGCTACTGATGATGGGAACTCACAACCTTTTCACTTTCCTTTATCAATGGGATCCCATATGTATTTTAATCCACCACTCTGCACATTCAAAGTGACCTACATATTCATTTAAAATCAACAGAACAAGTAATGCCAAGGCAACATTAAGCAAACCCTTGTTCCTCCACATTTTCTTTTCTTTTCTTTTCTTTTCTTTTCTTTTCTTTTCTTTTCTTTTCTTTTCTTTTCTTTTCTTTTCTTTTCTTTTCTTTTCTTTTGTAAAGCAGGAATATATTTGTCAAGATCAGGAAACTTTCTCCACTCCAACCCCAGGTTTCTGTGCATGAGAGATAACAACTGCAAAATATTTTTTCCCCACTAGAAACATGCAGGGATATGGAATGCTCCATCTGTGATGGTCTTGGTTTGAATGTGTATATTGGTATAGTATTTCAGTAACAAAACCAAAATATATAAACCAAAATATATAATCAGTACCAATAAAAAACAACACAACACCCATACTGTGATACAAACTCAAAACCAATCCAGCTATAGCTACCCAAAACTAGAGAGAAAAAACTAAGTCAATTTCCATTAAGACCCAACCAACACATGCCTCCAGAAGGAAGATATTCCAGAACTTGGGTAATGCTACTATTTTATAGCCATTAATGTCCTCTTCAACTTGTGCTCCAACTGTTCACTCTCAGCTGAGAACCACAGGGCAAGAGCCCCACAGTTCATGCCCTTGCCAGTCACCAGTTTTTATATAGTACCTAGGGAGGTGGGAGAAGAAGAGAAGAAAACAGTCTCAATAGCAGTGAGGCACCCCAATGTCTCTTCCACAAAACATATGGCCCCACACCTCCAGCAGCCCCTGCTACTATATGATGAGAAATGAGGACTCTCCTTTGCTGGAGGCATTTAAGCAAAGGCCAGATAGCCATGTGTCAGGGCTGTTGCAGTAGCATCCCATTTGCAGATCCTGCACTGGACAAATGGTGTTGGAATGGATGACCTTCAAGCTATTACCCAGCTCTGTCGGGCTTTTTTTTAGTCACACACACACACACACACACACACACAGCCTTATTTTGACAAGAAGGAAGTTGAAAAGATTCTGATAAATTGAATCATTTAACTCTACGGTTTGTATTTCTGCTTGATGCCCATCTCTTAAAACATAAGCCTTCCTCCACATGCACACAAACTGAGTAGTTTTTAAACTTTTCAGTGATATATTATGTTTTTCTAGAAAGCCTCGAGGGGAAATATTGTGCTCCAGGTATTGAAGAGAATTTCATACTTAAGAAAAATTATCACATATGGTAGTTTTTCCACCTCAGGAAGAAAAAAAAATGGAAAGGAAAGGCTCTTTATAGATCTTAAGTTGAAATCTTTAAAGTATTAACAAATGCTTTATCTAAGGATCAAACACCCTTTGAAGGATGGTAAGTAAAAGCGCAGCTGAGTCTCTGCAGGCTTCAGGTTGCAAAATTCTCTCTCTAGTGCATGTATCATTTTCTATATGTCGGGAGGAAGCTTGGTTTGACTTCCCAATTTGTCCCAGCACACAAGTTGTATGTGTGAAGGAATACAGCATGAACAAAGACCAACCTGCTCCCCTTTGAAATAAAAACAGCCAAAAATCTCAGCAACAACAAGGTGACAGTGGCACTATGATGTGGTTTCCACAAATAAAGGGCATCCATGATGTTCTGCATTGGGCAGGAGGCAGAGCAGGAGGTGCAACTGGCTCAACACTTGATCTTTAGTTTCTTTGCTTTTCCACTTCCTGTCTGCCTAGGAAGTGGGTTCAGTGAGGAGGGGAAAGAGAGAAGAGAGGAGGGAAGGAAGGAAGGAGGGTAGGAGAGAAAGAGAAGCAGAGAAAAGGTAACAGGAGGAAAGTGGGTGGACTACCATCAGTGCTGGCCCCATTCACTTTTGATGTCAGCTCCACCGACCCTCAACTTTGGCCCCATTCATTCTTGATATGAGAGATTCCCTCCCCCGGAAAAGCAGTACTTAACATGAGAAAGGTTCCCAACCTCTTCTCTAACATTACCCCAAAACTGGCAGCAGGTGGCTTTTCACACTCTAATGGCATCATTGCCAATCAGTTCCTCGAGCATAGAAGTTTTTTAGTAGCCCATTTCCCCATATGCACATGTTAGATATTTTTATGCCACACAAGAAGGAATTAACCAACTCTTGAAATGCTTCCATGCCTAATCACCTGGAGGAGATTCTTACTCACCACAGAGGACTGGGCAAATGGCTATTTACAAACATGTTATTGCCACAATACTGTAAGTACAGCTCTGCCTCTTCCATTTTCCTTCTCTTTTGTGTTTGTGTCATGTGTCTTCTTAGACTGTAAAGCCTGCAAGCAGGGATTGTATACTCTTAATCTTTGCAAGATGCCTAGTCTCTTCCGAGGCACTTAATAAATCATTTTCCATGCCCAATAGTCTGTGAACAGCATAAGTTTCACTGACCATTGCATTACAGAAACTTTTCTTGAGGGCTTGATTAGGGTGTAATGAAGTTCTGTGTCTTAAATATCTGGGGAGAGCTTTTTTTAATGATATAAAGACCCTTTTAGCCAGTTTTATGTGCACACTATCATCTGCATATATTGGTGAAGCAGCCTTTTTCATGCTTTGTCTCTAATGTTATTCCTGGGGGGCACATTAACCAGATCCACTGGCTTTAGTCAGTGTGTACTTAAAAGCTCCCTTGATATGCATGTTGTCTTTAAATTGCTTGGTATTGCCAAGTAGAGCTGTTTAAATCATGGCTTGCATGTATGTGTCTTTATTTCCCCCCACAAAATTGTTGTTGCCATACTACATGTTTAAGAAACTACATGGTGAAGGAAATTAGCAACAAAAGCCTTGGCTTTTTTCCAATAACACTCCCCACCTTTAAAAAATGTGCAGAGCTCATGAACCCACTTTGAATCAAGATGAGCACTTTCCTATCAGCCCCACCATTTCCCTGTGACAAGATATAAGCTTTGTTGTTCTCCAAGTTTCGCTCCCTCAATCAATTCCTTCCTTTCTCTTAATAAAATAGAATTGTACATCTAATTCCTGCCTTGTCATTGCCTGTAGTTATTTAGCTGATGCAGAGAGTCAATTATCCCCAGCCAAAAGTGGCAGAAAATTCCTGTGAATAGAAAATGTACATTATTCTGATGGCATCTGACTTCCCATTCTCACTTCAGTATTCACAGCAAGAAAGTGATAACACCATGGATAACGAACAGCACATTTCCCACATAAATTATTTAGGGATGGCAAACCCACGAATCCATAGAGCAGTGCACATATGTGATCATTTCAGACTGTACTCAGATGTAGCGTTTATGCGTTCTAGCGAAGATGTCAGAAATCCATGGCTTTGCGTCTACTGAAGAAAGGGATATTTTCCCTTTAAGTGCCAGATTTTCTGTTGCTGAAAACCGTGCCTTTCGGATTCGGAAACAGGAGCAACGATCCAAACAGTGTGCAGAAAGTGCGCATATATTATCCTCAAATGTGGAATGCTGTTCACACAAATATTTCCATCTAGGTGAGATAGAGAAAGGAAGATGCCCTGAGTGAATCTTCCTCCACCTTAAAGACACATGTCTTTTAAAGCTGGAACAGACTAGGCTATCTTCCACCTTTCCATGCGAAGCAGGAGTTGGAACCCTTTGAAACCCATGACCACATTGCTTTCTGGATAACCTTCCAAGGGCTGCATGCCAGTGGTGTGTGGAGCCACAGACAAAAGTGGGCGGAACAACAAAGATAAATGCTACCTTTATAGAGCAGGGTGGTTTCTCTCACACATCCCTCTCTATTCTCAATCCAGACAAACAAGAGGTGAATTAGAATTCCGGACCACATTCCAGCCAAGCGAAAGCATTTGGAGCATAATGCAGGGTTAGTGAAAGGTGGACTAGTGAGAAGTGTGGCCTGGGGACAGGCCTGAGATCCAGACAGTGAATCCTGGAGGGCTGAATATGGCTTCTGAGTCTGAGGATCCCCATCCTTTTTTTAGGTGGTGGTGACCTGGTTAGGATGGCTGATGAGGGCAGTGGAGGTGGTTTAGTGGGGGTATCATGGTGGCAGAGCAACATGGAAGAGCAGTGGGTGCAAAAAAATTTCCCCTGCTCAAATTCAACTCAAGCTACAGGAGAGAGTTTGCGGACTTGTTAAGTCTGCCTCTAAGGCAGACTTTAACAAGCCTGCCCCAAGTTTCCATTTTCGGAGCCAAGCCCGGCAAATTGACTGACATCTCTGCTAATATCCAAAACTCAAAAAGGAGAACCAATAAATGAAAGACTACGCTCCTATGAATCTACATCTTCCCATTCTGTTTGACTATAAGACGTACTTTGCAATCAATAATGCCTGGGTTTTTATGGGTTGGCCTGAGCACCCTCATTAAACCACAGAATTAGTTTTAGATTTTGTCCAATATTCAAAGGAGAAGAAAGAAGTGTTGGGGATTTCCTCCCATATAATATTCTATTGATCTGTGCCATGGAGAGAGTATGCCTCCTCATTGTAATAAGACTGTTTATATCGGCAACCCAAACAGAAAGCACAGGTTTTTCCCCATTAATACACGGTTTTGATTTTCATATTTCTAAACAATATCAACTCCATGTTCACATTTCTAGCTTAACAGAATGGGAATGATGCACTAGCAGGTCAAATGCAATTGACCAGGCAACAAATTTCATATTCTATTCAGATGAATTTTATTTTTTTTATTTTGCCTTGGACTTGATTGATGTAAATTGTCCATAATGAATGCTGGAGTGATCTTTGCCCTCAGGTTTAAAAGCAAGTATGGATGTTGGTTCCATAACCAAACATTGTTATCTTGGACATGGAATTGTTCACAGGGGACTAAAGTTTTGGTAACAAAAACCCAGAATTGAATAACTTTTCAACATTACAAGGGTAACGAGCATGGCTATTCAAAATTAATTTGTTGGCCAGTCTGTCTTCTCTTCCTCCTCTCCAAAGGCTGATGTGCTTAATAAGGTCCATCCAGTTTACAAGCATTTGGCTATATTGGTCTCAAAGCTCACTATTAGGGCACAATCGTGATAAGAAGCATCCTCTGTTGTTAGTCCCAAGCATGTCTCCTGTATTGGGACACAGAGGTCCCATCTTTAGCTAAGGATGCTAATGGACATTAATAGATCTACCTATTAATCTGCCTTATACTGAGTGAGATCATTAGTCCACTTAGCTCAGTATTTCATACACTGATTGGCAGTAGTTATCCAGTTCTACCTGAGGACAGAACCTGGGAGCATTTGGATGCAAAGCAGGTGTGCTACCAATGAGCTATGACCCTTCCTCAATGAATTTATGCCCATTCTATCAAGATGTATTGTTAGTTAGTGGCTATCCTCATACTTTGTGGTGGCGATAAAGGTAAAGGTAAAGGAAGCCCTGACCGTTAGGTCCAGTCGCGAACGACTCTGCGGTTGCGGCGCTCATCTCGCTTTCCTGGCCGAGGGAGCCGGCGTACAGCTTCCGGGTCATGTGGCCAGCATGACTAAGACGCTTCTGGTGAACTAGAGCAGCGCATAGAAACACCATTTACCTTCCTGCCAGAGTGGTACCTATTTATCTACTTGCACTTCATGCTTTCAAACTGCTAGGTTGGCAGGAGCAATGGGAGCTCACCCCGTCGCAGGGATTCGAACCTCCAAGCTTCTGATTGGCAAGCCCTAGGCTCTGTGGTTTAACCTACAGTGCCACCCGCGTCCCTTTGTAGTGGCAAATTCAGTCATAATTAGCCGTTCCAATTTTTAAACATTTCTCATAGCAAAACTCTTTAGTTTTTCAAAGATTACATTAGAAGTGTGGATAGGTGTACAGTAAGACTTTTTCAGTGCTAGCACAGTGTCTATATCCTCTGTAACCCATTCCTTGCCTCTTCTCTATTAATTTTCTGAGGCTGGGTGACGATTAGTAATCAGGCAGATTATCTGGCCCAACAGTTTTTGCAAGTTCCGTAGAGCTGTGTCCTCAACCCCTGGACTATCTGGTGGCAACTCAGTATGTGAATTTCCCAGTGTGGGGTCAATCCATGTGTCCAAAGTCCTGCAGAGATTTTGAAGAATCCAAACAGAGGTCCATCAACATGGGCAGTTGAGCTGGATTGCAGAGAAATGTAAAAAAATTGGGAAATGATATATAATGAGCTGAAGAAAATGTTTAAATTAACATTTGTAAAAAGCCAGAAGCATTTTTGTTAGGGATTGTAGGAAAAGACTTGCCAAGGAAAATGAAGAACATATTCATGTATGCAACAACATGCAACAGCGGCAAGAGTCTTAATAGCACAAAGATTGGAGAATGAAGAAATCCTGACAAAAGAACAGTGGCAAGAGAAATTGATGGACTATGTGGAACTGGCAAAAATGATGTACAAACTGCGTGACAAGGACAACTGTGACTTCAAAGAAGAATGGGAACTTTTTACAAAGTACTTAAAGAAACAACAAAATGAACTGGACTCCTTGGCAGGTTTTGAATAAACATACACAAATTTATTTGTTAATATAATAGATGGGTAATTTAGGGATTTTTACATTTTTATAACATGCAGAGAATAAGATGTGTTAAAAAATGAGAGAGGAACTGAGGGAAGTCGTAGGGGGGAGGGAGGGGGTGTGGGCGTGTGGGGGAAGATGGGAGGGGGAAAACAGGGGAAAATACAATGAAGAGGATCTGTTGGAATAATTTGTTATGTGAAAATAGTCAATAAAAAAAACTTTTTGAAAAATGGGCAGTTGATCAGACACAGCACCTCAGCTCTGCTTTCATACTTTGCATGCTGATGACAGCATCTGGGCTTCATGAGGCATGTGACCCTCACCTGTTCCAAGCCTACTTCACTGAGGAATCACACACCTCCTCCTAGAGCTAGTGAGCCACACCTGGCCAGCTAGGGAGCTGGGTTGTGGGTCCTTGTCTGCCTCAGCTTCCTGCTCCCTACACCTCAGAGCCTGCCATGTTGGTGGAGACTCTGGCTCTGGTGATGGATCCTACTGCTCTGGTTCCTGTGGGAGCCGCCATCTTTCTCCCATCCATCCCAAGAATGCCCCTGGAAACAACATGAAATCATGATGTAGCATCATTAGTCAAATACATGCACAGTGAGGCTATAAGTGGCTGCTGGCTATGATAGCCATGTACTACCTCCAATTTCAGAGGCAGTATGCTCCTGAATGCCAGTTGCTAGGAAACATAAGTGAGGAGAGCACTGTTGCGCTCAGATCCTCCCTGCAGGCTTTCCATAGGCGTCTGGCTGGCCACTGTGAAAACAGGGTGTTGGACTACATTGATTTTTGGCCTAATCCATTAATCTTCTGATACTCTTAGGTTTCCAGGGGCATTCTCTCCCAGAAACACGTCCATCTGCTAAGAGTGGCCAAGCCACCACTTGAAGCAGAGGGAAATGGAAACCTCACCCACCTCAAATTTAAAGATATGGCTGCCCCCTCCCAAATTGGAATAATTCCACACATTCCCAGTCTCCAACACTTGCTGAATAATCACGCCTGTGCATTTTTCTTTGCTGAAATCAGATTTTCTTGCATGCCTTCATTGACTTGCACACAATTACTCACAGAATAAGCTGTTTGCATTTTCGACACATTTCCTACAGTTGAACAGCTTGCACTTTAGCCTTTCCAAGACTATGTCGCCAACTGCCAACACGGTCTCCAAAACACTCTCACACTTTGGTGCTTCGTTCCTCCTAAGTTGATTTTTAGCGCTAATTTTGGCGTCATAATGAAGTTGGTCGACAGCTGCATGCCATAGACCATTGACGAATAATGATGGTGAGCAGGCACACTGAGCTACTCAAATGCAATTTCAGCGGCTGGTATTTTGTCCTTGTCAACATAATGTTTAAAAATAAAATTTATTCATGCACACAGACATCTCTCTAATCAGACAGCCTAGAAATCTACATGGCTGTAACAAAGGCAAATTTCTGCAGTACTATAATGGCTCTGGTGTTGGATTCCCCATTTGGGGGATGAGACCACTGCCTCTGTGGAGAAGAAAATGGAACTGGGGGAGAAATTAACCTTAGCACCAACCATAGATGACCCCCCTCTCTCCCCAAAGCCCCAACACACAAGAAATCCATTTTACAAAAACCTCCCTAGCCTGAGGAGGTCTCATGACCATCATCTTCCAAGTCCAGGGCTCCAGCCTGGAAACCACAATAGACCCAAGATAATCACAATGCCATTGAAGACAATGATTGTTAAATAAGGGGAAAGGCTTCCCCTAGACCTAGCCACATGTGCTGAACTGAAGCCTTATCTAAACCACAAGTCTAGGTTAGAGTCATCTGCTGCTGAAGCAATGTTTGGGACTGCTGTGCTCATGGGTGAACCATGAGTGGTTTATCAACCAACTCATCTTCTTAGGGAATTCTGAGAATTGTAGCGCTGTGAAGCAGAACAACTCTCAGCATCCTTAACCAACCACAGTTCTCAGGATTCTTTGGAGGAAGCCATGACTGCTTGCAATATGTGGTGTGGAGATTGCCATGGACTCCCTATTTGCTTTGTATTGGGTCCTCCTATTTCTGTTGGATTGGACTGGAAACAAGCTGAACTATTCCCCTGATCATCAAAGCAGCCTCTTATGCAACTGAACAGAGAAACATCTCATTTTTACTTAAGAGATGCACTGAAGAGATATCCCTGTGGACCTGAAGGTAGGGGAAAAGCCACCCTTTTAGTGAGCCTTGGAGCAGGTAGGCGAGTCCACAGAGGAAGCAAGTTCTCCACCACCACCAGTAGTTGAGATGACAAGCTTTGCCTGCAAGGAGTGCCTGATTCAATAATTGGTATCTCCAGGTAGAGCTGGCAAAAAAGCCTGTTGGAAACCCTGGAGAGATGCCAGTGCTGACTGTGTGTAACATAGGGATAGGAAAACCTACAACCCTCTAGATGTTACTGGAATCTAAATCCCATCAGCCCTGGCCTTTGGTCATGCTGTCTCAAGATGATGGGAGTTGGGGTCTAGCAACATCTGGAAGACTATCAGTTCCTCACCCTTTTTGTAAGTCTTTATGTGCTTCAGTTTTAACAAGAGCAGGCATGCGAAGTTTCTCTGGCTTACATTTCAATCTGAGCAGATGGAAAATTTGAGGACATTGAATGTTCACCTCTCATTTGATACAGGCGCTACTGAGCCCCTGAATCTCATTTCTGGATCTGAGCCCAATGAATTTAGCTGAGGCACTCTTCCCCTAATTCTTTCTATTTACGAAAGCAAGGTAGTACTTTCCAAAATATTCCGAAAGTACTAAATGCATGAATTTTCAACTCAGGCTCTGGTATCATGACCAAGAATTCAGAAAGTGCTGTGAAAACACTATTACCCCAGTACTAATTTAATACCATTTTTCTTGTTGTCTCAGTAAACAGATCCACACGAACAGTTACAGAAGGAAAACTCAAAAAGAAAGATTTGAACAGAAGAAGGGGGAAATAATCTTAGAATTCAGATGAGCATAAACAGGCAATATTCAACAGCAATTAACTACCCTCATTAATAAGTGCTGTCAAATTGCAGTTGAATGATTTCATTTCCTTGGTGTATAGTTGTTTTTTTAAGGAGGTAGGAAGGAACACTCGATCATTCATTCGGAAGGGGAAACTGAACTGCATCAGGTCCTTAGAAAGAGATAAGGTGGGGAAATAACATCCGACTGGATGTCTTTCATCTTTGGCACTTTCCCTTTTAAAAAGAATACAATGCTCTGGCTCAATCGGATAATATCGAAAACTCATCACAAGCTTTTACAATGCAGAGGGCAACTGCATGATGGTGTGGGTTTTAAAAAGCTTTGTCTAAATCAGGCATAGGCAAACTCCAGCCCTACAGATGTTTGGGATTACAATTCCCACCATCCCTGACCACTGGTCCTGTTAGCTAGGGATGATGGGAATTGTAGTCCCAAACATCTGGAGGGCAGGAGTTTGCCCATGCCTGGTCTAAATGGATATATGAAATATATTTTACATTTTAAAAAAATAATAAAATAGGGGGGGGGGATATGGAGTAATTTAGCAGTTCTATTTTATAGGTTGATGGGGGGGGGAGTATCTACTATGCCAGCATGTCGTGTTGTTAGGATTTTATGCGCCCTTGACAGGAAAGATAAAACAGTTAAAGAAAACAGTAACTAAAGCTCAGGTAGCAACAATGACAGCCACACCATCACTGACAACTCTGTCACCATAACGAACCACATTCTTCACCATCAATGCTGTTGCATTGACCATGCAGGGAAGGCACCAATCAGCACACACCGTGTGCCCCCACATCAGCATGCTAAACTCAGAGGCTTCAGAAAGATAAAAGGAAGCACAGCACAATCCAGGGAGCTCTTTCAAGGCCTTCAGGGCTTACATGAGGCTTTCTGAGGACTCCAGACAGAGCCTGCCTGAAATGGATCGAGCAACCAGCTTTGCGCACCACAGTCCATTCAGTGGTTTCCATGGAATTAAACAGGTTTTAATCCCACACTCCACCAAAAACAAGTCCCATTCCTCTGTAGCATGTACTTTTGTCCTTGAATATCAAGTTTGATGAATTGCTAATGCATTCAAAGTTACTCTATTACTGAAAGAAAAAGGAAACATTTTGTAAAGATTGATTCCATAATTTAAATCCAGCCTTTTAAACATGGACATGATTTCAATTGCTGAAAAGAGTTGTGTGCCACTGGTTACTGAATGTCCTTCCTTTAATACACACACACACACACACACACACACACACACACATTTATGTATGTAGGTACATACATGTATATATAGTGGTCAATTTTTAAAATTCAAATTTGAATGGAAAATACCCATTTTGCATTTTTATTGTGACATTTTGCTTAAAAACTCAAAATTTGAATACTTTGGCTGTGCTGGCATCTCATGATTGATATTTGTTGCTGGTCAGGTGGAGGTGTCCAACATGACTTCTAGTTCTACCTGAGATATTGCATCACTTGATGTTACGCAAATCTCTCTCTCTTTCTTATAAAAGGACTAAAAAGAGAACTCTGGGTCAGGATTGGGATGGGATTAACTATTTCCCCCAACTGTGGTCCTGAGAATCCCCTGAATAGCAGTTGGGTGCAATTTTCATCAAAATCTTAGAATGAGAGGGAAAGGCTGAAATGCTCCCTCTTTGCTTGTCACAATGTGATTCTGATCAGGGTCCCAAGGGCCTATTTACAGATATATATATATTTTTAAGCACTCCTGCAGCTCTACCTGATGGGTTTAACACTTGTACCTTAGTTGCCCTACAACTAAGAGGGCGGAGTACCTGTTTCACACCAAGGACCATGTTCCTTTCTGGGCTACCTTTTGGGGGCCACATGCCAGCAGTGGGTGGGACCAGAAAGAAAAGTGAGTGAAGAAACAAATGTAAATTTTGCATTTGTACAGTAGGCTAGTTTCTACATGCACTCACCCACCCTTCTCTATCATTCATCCAGGAATGCAAGAGGCATTTTTAGAGATTAAGGACACATTCTAGCCAAGCCAAACCATTTGTTGGCCAGAGCAGGGCCAGTGAGGGCCATGGCCTGGGGGTAGGGTTATGGCCTGGTGATCATTCTGAGAGCCAACTGTAGAGGCCTGGGATTCACATTCAGGTCCACACATTCCTCACACCTCTTCTACAATCACTATTTTTATGGCTCAGCTAAAGAATGAAGAAATCAGGAACAAACGTTCAGTTAATACTAGATGTAGCCCTAGATGTATGGAAGTGAGAGCTGGACCATAAAAAAGGCTGATCGCCGAAGAATTGATGCTTTTGAATTATGGTGCTGGAGGAGACTCTTGAGAGTCCCATGGACTGCAAGAAGATCAAACCTATCCATTCTGAAGGAAATCAGCTCTGAGTGCTCACTGGAAGGACAGATCCTGAAGCTGAGGCTCCAATACTTTGGCCAACTCATGAGAAAAGAAGACTCCCTGGAAAAGACCCTGATGTTGGGAAAGATGGAGGGCATAAGGAGAAGGGCATGACAGAGGACGAGATGGTTGGACAGTGTTCTCGAAGCTACAAACATGAGTCTGACCAAACTGCGGGAGGCAGTGGAAGACAGGAGTGCCTGGCATGCTCTGGTCCATGGGGTCATGAAGAGTCGGACACGACTGAACGACTAAACAACAACAACAGCCCTAGATGTAGATTCCATACCCCAAATGCTGGTAGAGGTCCTACAGCAATGCCGTTAAAATGCTATGAGATATTTACCTCTCCCTTTGCCATTTTAACAGATTTCTGGTTTGCCCGTCATTTAGTAAGGCTCTCTTGTTGCAGACAACAACAATTGGCAAATCGCAAGCAGGAGAGGTTCCTTCTTTCCCACCCAGGCACTGTGGAGCGAAAGGAGGAGCATGTGACAGGAGTCCAAATGGGCAGATTTCCAGCAGAGATCACCATCCAGGAAGTAG
This sequence comes from Podarcis tiliguerta, assembly GCF_965153285.1. Lineage (NCBI taxonomy): Eukaryota > Metazoa > Chordata > Lepidosauria > Squamata > Lacertidae > Podarcis > Podarcis tiliguerta. The sequence goes on from NC_139539.1 coordinate 77,087,730, forward strand.
GGAAAGGACCAAACAGGGAAAGCAATTCCCCCTTGGCAACATCCCCAGAAATATTGTACTCACGTTTCGAGGCTCTGTGATGTTGGCAGGTCTACAAATGGCAAACACTGCGCTGAAGCACACAACATTGTGATACAATGTGACAGCAAAGAGCTGGGCTAATCGCCCCAATCACCATCTGATTGCTTTTGCTGTCAAAATTATCTCACTGAATTACAAACAGACTCACTCCTTCCTCTCTGCCCCCCCCCCCCAATATGCACTCACACACTTTTTACTAACGTACGAAATTTGAGCAGCTTGGGAGGAACCCAATTACCATTACAGGTACCATGAGCGTCGGATATTTGTGGCATCTGGCAAATTGCTAGTGTGAGCTGGGAAACTTTACAAGACTGGGCTTAAGTACTAGTGAGAGCCATTCAATTATGCAAGGAGAATGTTCTCAAAATCCAGAGAAAGCTCTTCAGAAGAACTAAAAGAAGAGGAAGAAAACGGCTCACTTATCTTTTAGTCATCCCCCCCTCCCCAGTCTCTAGCAGGTGCAGAAGTATTTAGCTATAGTGAGATGCCCCTGCAATGTTGCAATCAGCTATAATTATTACAGTTTGACATGTTCCATCTAGGTAAAGCCACTAGAGGAGAACGCAGATCAGAGATCGTAAGAGGCATGGCTGGACACAATTGTTGTTGTTTAGTCGTGTCCGACTCTTCGTGACCCCATGGATCACAGCATGCCAGGCACTCCTGTCTTCCACTGCCTCTCGCAGTTTGGTCAAACTCATGTTGGTAGCTTCGAGAACACTGTCCAACCACTGTCCACAATACCAAGAGTCAAAGAGAGATGCACTTCTTGTCCACCCCAGGTCTGGGGTTCCCCACTCTTGTGCTAGAGTGCCCACTACTCTCACATCTCTGCTGCCTCTACCCCCATTCCTTGTTTCTGCTTCTTTTTTAAGCCACCTGTTTCTTCCTAGTACATTTTATATTTGCTCCAGTGGCACTCTACATTTTCTATTCATCGTTGCTAGTTGTTTGTAATAATACGTTTAAATACCCCTACCTAACATTTCAGATTGACAACTGCATACAGTGGTACCTTGGTTGTCGAACGTAATCCATTCCAGGAGTCCATTCGACTTCCAGAACCATTTGAAAACCAAGGCGCGGCTTCTGATTAGTTGCAGGAGCTTCCTGCACTCAGTTGGAAGCCACAGAAGCCATTTCGGATGTTTGGCTTCTAAAGAACGTTCGAAAACTGGGACACTTACTTCTGGGTTTGTGGTGTTTGGGAGCCAAAATGTATGAGTACCAAGGCGTTTGAGAACCAAGGTACAACTGTAATTGTTGGTTGTTGGTGGCTTGGTGAATTGTGGAATTTATCTCTTCGTCTCCCTGCTTTGAAGTCATGGTCGCAGAGTGGGCCCAACAGCTTGTGGTGGGGCTGAAGGAGCGTCTCCACCCCCATTGTTCTGCCCAGACACTGAGGTCCAGTGCTGAGGGCCTTCTGGCGATTCCCTCGCTGCAAGAAGCCAAGTTACAGGGAACCAGGCAGAGGGACTTCTCGGTAGTGGCACCCACCCTGTGGAACGCCCTCCCACCAGATGTCAAAGAGAAAAACAACTACCAGACTTTTAGAAGACATCTGAAGGCAGCCCTGTTTAGGGAAGCTTTTAATGTTTAATAGACTATTGTATTTTAATATTCTGTTGGAAGCTGCTCAGAGTGGCTGGGGAAACCCAGCCAGATGGGCGATGTATAAATAAATAATAATAATAATAATAATAATAATAATAATAATAATAATAATAAATTATCATAGAATTGTAGAGCTGGAAGGGACCCTAAAGATCAACTAGTCCAACCCCCTGCAATGCAGCTGTCCCGTATGGAGATCAAACCTGCAACCTTGGCATTATCAGCACCACGCTCTAACCAGCTGGGCTCTCCAGTGGTCTGCAGCCACCATCTTTGTTTCTAGCAATGCCTTGGAAATGAACAAAATACTGCCACAATAACATGGCATGCACCACTGACTATCCCCCTGCCCTTCCCAGTGCTCCAGAATGATGCAACGTCTGGGACATGGTTAGAAGCAAAGAAGATGGCTACAAGCTGCCTGCTGCCACTAGGACCTCCGTCTGTTTTATTTTGTTTATAAAACGGACCCAGGGCAGTTGCCCATGATGAGCCATGCTGGAGCCTTGGCAGGTGTTCAAGGATGCCATTCAAAGACGCCACCCATTGACACCAGTCCTCTTTGAAGTGCTTCCACTCTCCCACATCCTACCCATTTTTGTATCATTCTTCTGGTACGTTAAAGCAATCATCTTTCAATTATCATGAGAACAAATACATTCTCTTTACCTTTGGCTTGTACTTATCACTGCAGCACTAGATGGGTGCTGTCAAGTCTCATCTTGTGCTGGCATTTGTATGAAAATGCTATCAAGTACCGTTTTCAACAAGCTATGCAGCTTAGATAATGAGCCATTCCTGGTGTTGGTTATCAGTCCTATTCAGTTGTCAAGATCTTGTTTAGTGGAAAAATGCACACGTCTCTAATCCCCAGCTGCAGCCAGCCATTTCCTAGGGACCTGAATACAAAGTACATTTGACTGTCCCACCATTTCAGTGTTTGCTCCAGGCCATGCACACAGTTATATCTACCATCCCATTCCTATAATTAGTACCACTCTAGAAAGTCACTTAACATTCTGGAGTTGGTTCTCCCCTACTGAATATTCACATTCATTGTACCTGTTAGAATTCACATAGGATATTCTGGGAAGGGATGAGAAATTCTAGCAAGGTTCTTTTCTTTTTTTAAGGGGATTGAGGAATAATTAGGGATTTTTTTAAAAAAAGAATCAAAGGTAGTATAAAATGGGACACATTTAACTACGCTTGTCATTTAGTAAAAACAACTTTATATTGATGCCAGAGGTTATATTTTAATGAAAGTGTCAATAACGGCTGTCAAAGAGGAATAGAAGATACATACCTTATATCTAAAGCAAGGCAGAGGACAGACAAACTGCTAAATCATGTAGCAAAGGTTAAGTTTTTCAGCCAGGCTTTGCCAGTGCTTTCAGATGGACACTGAAACTGAAAAGGATGCTCCTGGAATACTACTTAAAAGGTAAAGGTAAAGGGACCCCTGACCGTTAGGTCCAGTCATGGACGACTCTGGGGTTGTGGCGCTCATCTTGCTTTACTGGCCAAGGGAGCCGTCGTACAGCTTCCGGTTCATGTGGCCAGCATGACTAAGCCGCTTCTGACGAACCAGAGCAGTGCACAGAAATGCCATTTACCTTCCCGCCAGAACGGTACCTATTTATCTACTTGCACTTTGATGTGCTTTCGAACTGCTAGGTTGGCAGGAGCAGGGACCGAGCAACAGGAGCTCACCCCGTCGCGGGGATTCGAACCACTGACCTTCTGATTAGCAAGCCCTAGGCTCTGTGGTTTAAACCACAGCGCCACCCGCGTCCCGGAATATTACTTAGCATCACCTTAAAGCTAGGGCTAAGGATGGATGAATCTGAAAATGACATTTTCTCTCAATTTATTGTTATTCCAACCTTAGGTTCAGGTCTCCACATTTGCATATCAGTGTGCATTTTTATTTTTTTATTTTAAAAAGTCTTCACGGAAATTCACCAGCATGTTAATGCAATTTCCCCCTGCAAACACACATTTGTATGCAATTTTGCCCAATACATACAATTTTCCCTAATATAATTAATTTTTGTATGTCATTTTCCCTAACGTTTGCATTTTTATGCACAGTTTCCCCATCATGTGCATTTTTATACAAATTGTGTACACATTGGCTGGAGATCTGCATTGCAAAATTCTGCAAAGTGCGAATTTTGAAGGATGGTTGTATTTTGGTTCTTATATTGTTTCAGAAAGTGTGAATTAGCTAGGTTCATCTTTAAATGCAAACTGAATCTAATTCCTCTCCTGTTTCTGGTCTTCCCCATCATTGCAAATGTTTCATCTGTGGGCCAAGAACCAGTCCTTTGGGGATGGATGGTGAGTTCACTTTATCACTCCTTCTGCAGCCTTCCTGCTTGTTTTTCTCACAGCTTCAAACAGTCTAATTGATGGTCTATCATTGTTATGCACTACACAGCTTACCTGCTGCTTTAGGCTGCATGCAACCCACCTCAAGACTACATGGTAAAGGTGGTGGTGGTGAGAAATGCATATAAATAAATACCTGATGATAAATTTCACTGAAATCAATCCAATGCCTCAATGGGTGTTTCAGAAAGTAGCAGCAGGAGGAGGGGACTGGAACATTTGCCAGTATGGAAAGGGTTATCCACGTCTTCTGCAGCTTCACAAAATGACAGCATGGGGCAGCTGTTTTCCGAACAAAATATATCTATCAGGTTTACATGGAAGGTGGATATAAGTTTGATCCTTACTTTCCAAATAAATGCATCTGGGGGAAAGTGCAACAGTTGTAAAGTCACCGCAGAAATTATCCAAGGTGACTGAGCAGTTTGGAAACTAAAAAGCAGTGACAGTTTTGTCGGTGTTGGTTTTTAAAGATTCGTTTAAAAAAGCCACACACAGTACCTACAAATGGCGATTTGCCATTGGACCCTAGAAAGCAGTTTACTGGAGAAGAACGCTACCTGTCAATCAACACAAGCACAAGCACCCGCTGCAACCTCTTGCAGAATTCCCTGGTTGGAAGCTGCCAACATTCTGAGGCCAGGTGTCAGCGAGAGATCACTAGCATGGGAACGAACTTCAGTGATATCCTGGGGAAATTGATGGAGGGGAAATGTGTCCCTGATGCAAGCCTAACTCCTCCAGGAAAACTCTGATTGATCAATGCTGGCCGGCTATAGCATACGGCTGATGTGATCACTGCTCAAAGGAGCATAGATCTACCCCCAGTCACAGCTCCTGGATACCGCAACCTACTTTTGCAGGACCATAGCAATGGGTGCCATTGGGAGTCAATGAATACAGATTGATGGCAGAAGGACCCAAAATGACAGGCAGGGAAGTGAAGATCTCCTAGGGTGAGAGACTGGGAGAGGAGAGGGGAGCTCCCAGGTGGGACCTGAGAGGGTCTATCATTTTCTGTGAGGGTTAGAATGAAGAGCTACTTTTGGAAAGAAAGAAAATTCTGCACCTGTGTATTGCTTTTATAATTTAGATACCCTGCTGCTTATTATTCTCCAGTTGGGATTTCACTATGTGGGCAATATGGTAATGCTATAGGTGGTCTATCAGAAAGCTGAGATTCTAACTAAGAGCTTTAAAGATCACCTCTCACATATTTATAAAATCTGTCCTCCAAGGTGTAGGTTAAGGGGAGAGATTTTGGGAGAACTGCATTGCAAAATAGGGGGGGCATGAATTTCCAAAGGCTATGACATCTTTGGATTGCATATTGCTTGAAGAAGGGCTGGTAAGTTGGTCTTAAAATGGAAACTGTACCAAATTTTCTCCCACATCCCAAATGACCCATAAAAAAATAACATATGCAAACTTTGTGCAAATGTGGGCCGTGGGTTTACATGTACCTAACAACAGCCATGCAAAGAAAATATGAGCCCTGATCCTTCTGAATTCAAAGTCAAGCTCTTTTCTCTCCAACTGCTTTGGTAACTTGTAATGCACATTAAAAATAATAATTATTAAAAAAAATATAGCAGCAATACCAGCAGAAGAGATAAATTGTTTTGTGTCACCTCCTTGCCGTTGACAGGTGCCAGGTATCTACACAGGAGCAGAACATTTAAAGCCAAAAATTGAGAGTTGAACCCTACAGTTTACAGTTTACAATGTGTCAAGACTTGAAGGTGGATTACATGTGAACATTTGCTGTGCCTGGAGCATTTATTAATCTTCCCGCTTTCCCACTTCACTCTTTTCTTCCTCGCTTCCTAGTTACGCTGCTGGGAGTTATTTAAACTACTCAAAAAGATGAACCTTTAGCAATAGATCACATTAGTCTTACTAATCAAATCACTTGTAAATACCATGTCGGGGAGAGTTTCCCAGAAGGAAGAGGGGTTTTCACAAAAATGCACAACTGTTTCACGAAAAAAAAATGTGCAATTGTTTTATCACGGGGAGAACAAAACATCCTGTGCACAGAGAACATTGGCAGGTCTAGTTCAGAGGGTTGAGAATAGACTCCCAACAGTGGCCGGCTCCAACCCGCTGCACTCCTGATGTTTGATACTTTTACCCATACCATCCCCAGCCACTGGCCATGCTAGCCGGGGCTGATGGGATTTGTACTCCAAACAATGTGGAGGGCCACAGGTTCCTCACCCCTGCTCATTGTTGGTCATAGGAGCCAACTCCTAGGAGCGAAGGGGTCTTCGGTCCCCCAATAAAATATTTGACAGAGCTGGGGCCCCCAAATGTTGATGGGCACTGTCTTTCAAATAGTGTGCATGCACTGTGTCATGTGAGCAATTATGCGGGGTGGGGCTTATCTGGCCCCTCCCCATATTTTATTCAAGTTGGCAGCCCTGATGTTGGTTCAGGCTTCTTTTCCCATGGCAGTTCTGCAGTATTGAGCTATACCTACACCTTCACTACCCATCCCCAGATCGAAGGGACATTTCCCATCTTCATCGCATCTACCTCGCTGTCCCAGAGTCTTTTTTCAGTCCCCCTCTCTTTGGGAGCACCTGTTCAGAGCCCAAACCATCTGATGCTGCCTGACCATTGGTAGCATGTGCCAGGTTGCCGTACCAGTTCTTTTTCAACCTTTCTGTTTGTGCACAAAGCTGAGAAGGCATTCTGGGTGGAGGGGAGATTGATGCCCCTGGCAAGCCCAGGCACTGCTGCAAATCCTGAGCAAAATAACAGTGCAGCTGTCCTCTCAACATGAAATCTGGTACTTAGATAAAGCAAAGATATTTAAAATATTGTTAGAAAGGTTGCATGCCACCCCCAATCTCTACTGAGCCTTAGCAACATTCCAGGGAGTTCTAGGTACCCACCCAGGGTTGGGGAATCAAGGCACATTTGAGACTAGTTTCTTTAAGAAATATAGTGGGTGGTGGATGGGTTTTTTTACACATATTTACACTTAAAGCCTTCAGTGAAGGGGGTGCAGAACATTCCATGTTGTCCCACCTATAGTTTCAGCAACTTGGGGTCCAAAGCAGCAGTGAGTCATTGTCCCCAGTCTCTCCCACCATATAACACCAGTCCTGAAAGATCTACATTTCAGAGCACAATTCAAAGTGTTGGTGCTGACCTTTAAAGCCCTAAACAGCCTCGGCTCTGTATATCTGAAGGAGTGTCTCCAACTCCATCGTTCAGCCCAGACACTGAAGTCTGGCTCCAAGGGCCTTCTGATGGTTTCCTCACTGCGAGAAGTGAGGTTACAGGAAACCAGGCAGAGGGCCTTCTCAGTAGTGGCACCCACCCTGTAGAACAACCTCCCACCAGATGTCAAGGAAATTAACAAGTACCTGTCTTTTAGAAGACATCTGAAGGCAGCCCTGTTTAGGGAAGTTTTTAATGTTTGATGTTTTATCACTTTATCATCATCATCATTAATATCTGTTGGAAGCCGCCCAGAGTGGCTGGGGAAACCCGGCCAGATGGGCAGGGTATAAATATTACTTATTTATTTATTTATTTATTTATTTAAATCATCATCATCATCATCATCTCCTCTTAATGCAGCCTCCTCCAGTGAGTGCCAAGATGGTTCTCCTTACTTCCTGCTTCTAGTTTCCAGAACACCTTGCCAAATGCAACACCTCCCTTTCCGTCCACTTACCCTCATTTCTCCAGACTTCTGGTTTTTTTAAATAATATTTTCGCTGCGTGACATGACACCGCTCAACAGCTTGGCAACCTCTTCCTCTCACCAGCACAGCCTCCTGCCTGGCTGATGGTTTCCAATGATGGGTTAATGATTTGCTTCCATGAGCTTTCGTCATTCTTAAAGACTCCGATCCCAGGTGAAGCCCTGGCCTGGGGGGGTGGGGGACTTAGCCTGCATTTTTTACTGGCCTGGCATCTTCCCTTCAATGCTCCAAATATTATCTAAATTCTAAAGGTAAAAGGTAAAGGTACCCCTGCCCATACGGGCCAGTCTTGACAGACTCTAGGGTTGTGCGCCCATCTCACTCAAAGAGGCCGGGGGCCAGCGCTGTCCGAAGACACTTCCGGGTCACGTGGCCAGCATGACATCGCTGCTCTGGAGAGCCAGAGCCACACACGGAAACGCCGTTTACCTTCCCGCTAGTAAGCGGTCCCTATTTATCTACTTGCACCCGAGAGTGCTTTCGAACTGCTAGGTTGGCAGGCGCTGGGACCGAACAACGGGAGCGCACCCCGCTGCGGGGATTCGAACTGCCGACCTTTCGATCGGCAAGCCCTAGGCGCTGAGGCTTTTACCCACAGCGCCACCCGCGTCCCAAATTAGAAATTAGAAATTAACAAATGGTAGAATATCTAAATTCTACCATTTGTTAATTTCTAACATTCACTAACTCTAGCAGTAATGGGTGCCCTTGCACCCCCAAACACTGTCACCCCTGATCTGCACAATATATTATCTGCTGCTCACTGAAGACCCATGCAAGTTGATGGGTACAGCTGCCTCCTTCTGTAACTCTCCTACACAAAGGAAAGGGACACTGCGTCATCTTTCAGCATCATTTGTGGGGCAGAGTAAGAAGGAACTCTACAAATCCCACATCCAGGCACTAGTGATGCCAGTTTTAATTTTCTCAGTTTCTCATTTCTCCAGTCTTAAACTCAATTCTCCATATTTCTTAAGTTCTTTTAAAAAAAAAACACCACATGGTAATGAAAACATGTCAGCACTTTAGGGTAGATTTCTCCTAGTAAACAAATATTTGTAAGCAGTTTTAACTAATGCACACATTTTTGCAAGCCATTTCCCCATATATAAAACATGCTTTTTTCATTAATATGTGCATTTTTTCTGCACATTTCCCCCCTAAGGTATACCATTCAGATGACTTCATGATTAGATTACTTCAATTTGCTCTGGGGGCAACTTCCCTTGTGCTTTATCCAGTGATATGCTGCAACAAGGTTGCTGACAGGGCTGACACTGTCAGCATAACACCTCTCCTTAGAAATCTGCACTGCTACTGGGGCAAGTTCAATCTGTTTCTATTATCAGCTTGGGACCAGTTTTCCTGAAGGGTCACTTTACACCATATATGCCCAATCAATCACTTCAATCTGCAGAACTGGCATGGATAAAGATGCCACATAATATTTGTTCTGCGCTTATCAATATTTTCGTGCGGTAGCAGCAACACTTTGGAACTTCTTGCCATTTGAAAACAGCCAGGTCCTTTCACTGCACTTTTAAAAGCTCCTGCTTTAAACATTTTTCTTTAAAGCCAGCCTATCCAGACATACAGAATGTCAACATGTGTTTTAGTATCTTTTACATTTACTTTTAATTTTAATGACCTTTTAAAGGTTCTTAAATGCCTGTTCTGTCTTTTATTGATAATTATAGTATCGATGGGTTCTTGTTTGTGAATCACTTAGAGGTTTTGTTCCAATCAAGTGGAGTTTAAATTTTGTTAAATAACTGATAAACAATGGCAGTGGCGTAGCGTGGGTTGTCAGCACCCGGGGCAAGGCAAGTAATTTGCGAGCCCTAACCCGTGGATTTGCGCCCCCTAACACTAACCCCCAGATGTTGCGCCCGGTGCGGCCGCCCCCCCCTGCACCGCTCCACGCTACGCCACTGAACAATGGGCAGGATTCAACCGATGAGTCCCATCAGCAGAAGTCCCTACACAAGGACTACTGCTTGTGCATCAAGACTTCCCGCCTCTCCCCAATCCCTGCAGCCGCTGCAGCCCCCAAATGGGCCCAAGTGTGTATGTTCAGAGAGCCCTTGGAACAGTGCACAGCAGGAAGAGAGGGGGAATTGTTCCAACTGACAAGCTGAAATGATTGCCTAGATAGAACAATCACCTTAGCATGATGGCAGTGGCAGAGGAACCCTCTCCGGCACCCGTACGGACTGCGCACGTGTGGCAGCCTATACGGTCACCGTGCGAGAGACAGCCCGTACAGCTGCCGCGTACGAGAGTGGCAGCCCGTACAGCTGCCGCACGAGCAGCATCCATGCGCCCATATGGACTGCGGGCACCCTCAGCCACTCTACAGCTGGGGGGGGGGAGGCAGGAACCATCTTGTCACCCCTCCCAGAGTGGCACCCAGGGCGGCCCGCCCCTTCCACCACCACCCTTCCTACGCCACTGCATGGTGGTGAGTTCTTCCCAATATTTGCACCCCAAAATTCAGAGAAGTGTGGATTTTGAATGACAGCTGTGTTTCAGTGCAGGTATTGGTTTGGGAAGTGCAGATTAGGTAGTTTCTCTTTATCATATAAACCTCTATAGGTGTCCCTCTCCAGATATCTCCATGGCCCTTTGAGCAGCTGTTATGCTCATTGCCTAGTTCCACTCCATCGCCATTTGCAGAAATGATATGAATTCATTCCAACACCATGCAATTTGTGGTGTGCCTGCCCTCCATTTCAAAACCGCTTTGATAAGCTACCTACTTCCTCTGTGTGTGCTTTGAAACCACCACCACCTCACATTATTTCAATCCACTCCTAGCTCTGTATCCTCTTCTTTTTGCTACATAGTTAAGACTTAGCAGAAACATTTCCATTGATGGAACTCTCAGGGTTGTTCCATTTTCAGACGACGTGAACTGCTCTTCCGGTCCTCCACAGGCTTCTGATGCCACTCTGAGCCCCACTCTCCAACTCCCTTAAGCTTCTTAGGTATTCTAGCATTTAGCTCAAAAATACTTGCTGTTCTTGGGAGCGTTGCTCAGTTTTAAAAAAATATTTTTTAAAAAAACTGAAACAAGAAGCTAAAAATCCTCTCATAATCTTAGCAGCTCAGCTCCTAATAACCACACATGCTTCTCTTCACACTCTTCACTGTTGCCCCCAGAGACCCAACATGCCACCACTCTGAGATATATGCTCTTTCTATAACACAAACTGCTCCTGCAATCAATGAGTCTCAGCAAACTGGAAATATGATGACACTGTTCCATAAATATAAGCTTTCGTTCTGAGACTCCCAGGCTATTTTGCAGCTTCCGTTTGTCAATTTCATATATTTCCCCCCTTCGTCTTTAAGAGACTGAGCACAATTAAACCATTTAAATGAAATACTCTTTTATTGTCATCTGAAATGCTATAGTGTTTTTGAAATAAAGAGCTGAACTCTCACTAAATGAATGCATTTCTCTTGCATTCTGTCCCCACTAAAATGTTAAGTTTTGCTCTTAGTGTTTTGCTTGAAATAATTGCCTCCCCTGCTGACAACTTGTCAAATGTTAAGATGATGCAATTTGATAAGGCCCAGATAGTACCGTGTATTTTTTCCCCACCCATGCAGCCAGAAGCACAAATCCACTGCAGCTTAAACAGCTGTACTTGGCAAAGCTTCAGTTTACACACTGATAAAGAAAGATAATTACTTTCATCATGTTGCAATGAATGCTTTCTGTGACTCACACTGCCAATGTTAAAAGTCTAGCTTTTAATTGCTGGAGGAGTAGCTGTGTTTGCCTGCTTCTGATCACAACAAATCTTGAGGCACCTCAAAGCAGGTGTGGGGAACTCTTGGCCTTCCAGAAGTTGCTTAAATTCAACTCCCCTCCTCCCCGCCGCTCCCAGCCTCAGCAAGAATGGGCAGTCAGCAGGGCTGAAGGGAACTGCATTCAACAACTGCTGAGCTGCCAGTTTGCCAAGTTCAAGGTTCCTGTGTTAATGCTCAAAGTCCCGATCAACTAGGGACCTTAAGGAGCATTCCCTATACTTCATCTCCATCATGGAGATCTTCCAATGGGGCACTTCTGGTGAACCCCAGAGCAATGAGGTTTGGCTGGCCTTACTAGGGACTGCTGCTGTAGTGTCGCAGGTCCTGCCCTGTCAAGGACGCCAACTTGCCCCCCACATTGAGGCCTAGCATCATATGATCCACCCCTGTGTGCCAATGCTCTCCTGGTAGTGGCGGGGGCTGGGGAGTGTGGAGGGTAATCTTCGCCCTCCATGCCTCCCACTCCTATTTGGAGGGCCAGCACTTACCCGGGGCAACAGGGGATGATGGCCCCCTCAATACTGGGGGGGCTCGGCCCTCAGCCTAGAAATATTAAGGGGTCTGAAGCCCCTTCTGCCCCCTATAGTTGGTGCCCCTGTGCCCTGTGGAGCCTCTAGAAGAAAAGTGCAAAGGATTATTTTCCTCACATATCTGCTGGCTGGGAATTTCAGTGTCAAATACCTGCTGAATATTTGACTATTTCCTTAATACTCACTGATGCATCTGTTTGATATATATGATTAAATTTGACAGCACCTAAGAAATTATCCACATAGATGAAGATGGTATTGACAGATAACATGCAGTGATATTCATATCTGACAACACTTAGTTTGCAATTACATTACGTATTCCGTAGCACTAGTAAGTAGAAGGCACTCACCTTTTTTTGAAGTTAACATTTCTCAAGCAAATTATAAATGACAAAATTAGTCATTATTTTTTGAGGGGGGACTGGATATTTGTTTCAATTCTAGTGTATTTTAACCATTTATTCATACAGCTGGTGTACACATCTTTGTATGCCCCTCAACCCCCAACCATAAACTTTAATCTTTAATTTTTATTTTCCCAATCTTCCCAGTGCGGTCACACACTGTGACCTGCCTGGGACAGTAAATGGGGGTTGGAGGTTTGAGAACTTGATCGGTCAAATTGTAGGTTTAATAGAGAGCTGCTGTAAACTGGATAAGTCCCCAGTTGTGGAGGAACACGAGCCCCGTCCTCCACTGAATTTTTTGCTAGGCGTGACATAACACGGATCCCGTGATTGCTCACTTAGCTTACTGCAATCCTCTACTCATGCCCTTGGAGAATTTATAACAGTCATCTCCAACTTTTTCAACCTTGACAACCTGTAACATAAAACACACTTCTTAGTTGTTACCTGCCTCTCTGTTGTTTTCATTCTCTTTCTATATTTATTCTCACCTCGTTCATCCTGGAAAGGGTGACTGATATCACTACTGTTTGTTCATCCTGCCTTAGTTCTGGGCATGATCCACTCACGAACCTCCATATGGAAGGTGGTTTAGACAACTCACAGAATGAAACCTAGGGACGTTGCATCGTGATGAAATAAAATATCTCAAGGATATATGGTAAGTGTCATTTTAATAGGTCTTGCCAATAAAACCTTATTACTTCAGTGTCACAGAAAGAGACAGAGAGACCCTAATCTGTCAGCGTTGTTTGATCCAATAGTTAAATATTACGGCTGAATTTCTTAAATCATCTCTTTCTGGGCTTCAATTGTTCATATATATATATATATATAAAGAAAATGGCACTGGAGAAATCACATAATATTTGTTTGTTGTAAATGCCCACAATTTATTTGTATTGATAGATTTATTCTGAAGAGACTCTATGCCTTTAGTAAGACATCATAAAGCAAGATTAATTCAGAAAGGAATGATATAGAATTATTATGAGGTTAATGGATAGCTCTAAATCCAGCCCAGTTCTTTAGCAGTGCAGCAGTACTCTTAAAATGTCCATCCCCTCACTGTTTGATCACAGAACAAAAACCACAGGAGGGTATTGGAAAACTAGGCTCCAAATCAATTCAGCATCCTCTCTCATTCTATCAGATAATTGCTAGCTAATGCTGGTATCCATGACAGTAGTTCAGACCAATGCGCTTACTGTATATGGTTTTACGGGGGTGGGTGGGGGAAATCTATTTTTCACATTTCCAAATTAACAATGAACAGCAAATAATGTTTTAGACAGTGACATATGGGACACGAATTATGATAAAGGTTCCAGTGCTGAAGGAAGAATTGGAGTCAATTTAGGGCAGGTGCCCCATAATCAGCAGTGACTAATGCCTGGTGATTCACAGGACGTTTTAATCTCTGGCCCATTGTTTGAGACAAATGCCAGGAGAGAAGTCATATGTTCCCAAAGTTTAAAAAGAAGAGTACAAAGTCCAAGTTTTATTTTTATGCTTTTAAAAAAATGAATACCATTCAATTCAGAGAGATATCTGCGGTTAACCACAAAGCAGCCTCATGCTTGAAGTGACCCGTAGGCCAGAAGCTCAGTTGGTAAAGGCTCTGCAGAACTCATAGAAAATGTACATTGTCAGGAGTTTGTTAGGCTTCTTATACAATCACAGCATCCAAGGTTCCCCCTCCCCTCCCCTCCCCTCCCATTCCAGGACCCCTGTAGCATTAAAAGTCATGCCAATTAATATGGCCACAGTTATAGCAAATCTCTTCTAACTAGCTCAAATGTTTTACAAATCCCATAAAACAAATTCCAGCCAATTTCAGTAACAAATAGATCTCATAATGTCTTCATAATGCAAGATGAAATACATATATAACACAATAAAAAGTTGATTAGTTAGTTGAGAAGACTATACAAAAGACCTTTATACCGGCATGTGTACCTAATGTGTGTTTTGTATAGAAGACTATACAAAAGACCTTTATATCGGAATGTGTACCTAATGTGTGCTTTGTATCTAACGTGTCAGTTTCTTCAAAGAATCAGCAATGTTTTTATATCACCTAGTGACAGTTGATCACCTCCCTTCCCTAGCCAGCCAAGGTAAAAGGGTGTTCAAAAGGACACAGAAGCACAGAATATGTGTATTTATATTCCACAGAATCACAGAGTTATAGAATTGGAAGGGATCGCAAGGTCTCGTCAACCTCCTGCAGTGCTGGAATCTTTTGCCCAAAAGGGGCTTGAACACACAACCCTAAGATGAAGGGTTTTGTGCTCTACTGACTGAGCTATCCCAAGTTATAACATTTCAAAAAAAGAAATTCTTGTGAATAGCTACTCCTAAAATTTTATTACAATATATATATAAATCCCATGTATATACCCCATAATATGCAAAGCATCATTGCAGTGATCTTCACAAATTCCATAAAAATATATTTATTGCAGATGGTCAGTACTCAAATACTAGGACCAGGTAAATAATGTTTGCTCAGTCTGGGGAGAAATTTGGAGGGAAGGCACAAGTTCAGAGACATCCTCATTTTTACTCTTTGTCCCTTTCACACACATGCACACACACACACAAACACACACATATCTATCATAATTATCATAATTATCTGTAGAACTGTTAATTTTATTCCTTTGGCACAGTACTGCCATTAAATTGTTTAATGAACTATAACTATAACTACACAGTCAGTTGTGTAGAACTGGGATGCTGTCCAAATACACAGGTATTGAAACAAAGAGTGGGGAGGAGACTCCTCCCATTCTAGTCCTTTGATCCATTGTGGTCATGAATCTTCAGAGTCAGAAATGCTCTAACTTCCAAGCACACTTGAGCCCTAGCAGTCCTCTTTTATAAATTAAGCACAGCATTTTAGAACACAACAAAGGCTTCATCTAAATACACCCTAAGTACTTGACAATGAAAAGCTACTTCAAAAAGTACACTGGTGCTGTAAGTGGTGGAGGGAGAGAGAATCAGCATAGCAAATATTAGACTTTGAAAAGTTCCTTGCTAATTTTGCTTGTATTGAAGTCAATCTATCAAACCTTCCTTCAGCCTTTTAAGATTTAAACACTTAGCCATGTCTTTGTACAGTAATCCACCATAGTCGGGTTCATAGCATATATACAGATGTTTTCTGGTGCATTGTTACAGAGATAGACTTTCCACATCTTAGTTACCACAGACTAATCACATCTTAGCTGCCTGGGAAGAATGTGTCTCTTCACTTGTCACCAGACATCTGGGAAGTCCTTCTTCCCTCATAGTAAAGGTGGTAGGGGGCATGTTGGTCGACAGAGGACGAGATGGTTGGATAGTGTTCTCGAAGCTACCAGCATGAGTTTGACCAAACTGCGAGAGGCAGTGGAAGACAGGAGTGACTGGCGTGCTCTGGTCCATGGGGTCACAAAGAGTCGGACATGACTAAACGACTAAACAACATGTTGGATTCTAGCAACTCATATGGTGCCTCCATCTTAGATTGCCTAAACTGCAGGTTAAACATCCTAACAGTAAGGAGCCCAAGGCTGTCTACACTATACCTTTAAATTGTATTTGAAACACATTCTTTCCCTCAAAGGATTCTGGGCACTGAAGTTTACCCCTAACAGAATTACAGTTCCCAACAACCCTTTACAAACTACAGTGCCCATAATTCTTTGAGGGAAAGAGTGTGTTTTGAACATGCTTTAAAGGTATAGTGTGCACACAACCAAAGAGTCCTCTTCCTCCCCTCAATACAGTGGTACCTCAGGTTAAGAACTTAATTCGTTCTGGAGGTCCGTTCTTAATCTGAAACTGTTCTTAAACTGAAGCACCACTTTAGCTAATGGGGCCTCCCACTGCCGCCGCTGCACAATTTTTGTTCTTATCCTGAAGCAAAGCTTTTAACCCGAGGTGCTATTTCTAGTTTAGCAGAGTCTGTAACCTGAAGCATCTATAACCTGAAGCGTCTGTAAGCTGAGGTACCACTGTACTCAGGAAAAAAGAGAGAACAAAAACAAAACTGGGGGAGGGAAAGCAGGTGGCTTAGGCTTACAATTTAACACAAATTAAGACAAAATGTTCACCCACAACAAGGAATTGAGGCCAATCTCTATTATGCCAATATCAAATGCATAATAGAAATTTAATAAAATTTGCAGCCGTATACTGGCAAAAGTAAGAGGACTAGAGCTGTTCTGAAAATGTCTAAACTACTAAAAGATCATGTGGGGCTGGGTGGGGAGAAATCCCTTCCTTTCCTTATGAGCCAACCAAGGGTATTCCATTTTAACCTTGCCTTTGGAACATTTTGAAAAACACCCTACTGTGTTCTTGGTGATGTCAAGGCTCTCTCCACAGCTTCCCACAAGCTTCACTCTAGCAAGACTTAGGCTATGCATGCGCTAAACCATTTGTAGCACATAAATGTAGCACTTCTCAACCCAGAATCCTTCATGCTCATTCTCCACGTGCTACATTTAATCCAGATTGATTCTAGGTCCTGCCATACCCAAGGGAGGGTGTGTTTACTTGATGCAGTTTGAATCCCCTGCCCTTGGTTGGGTTATCCAACCTGCACATGCCTCAGGTGGATGAAAGAAGCAAGGATTTCAGTCTTGGTATATGTCCACCCAAAATGTCATTGAGTAGGTGTGGAAACACACAAACACCCTACCCTGCCTATTGCCAGAACTGCCTACATCTGTTTTCATCTTTTTTTCCCAGATGGACACAATGGATATGCAAGTCAAGGCAGCTGTGGGATTGCCCTGGTAGGTCCTCTTTTTGAGTTGAAGTTCTTGTGTCAATCAACATAGTGTTGCAGTCTGAGCTTCTCTTATTAGCATGAATATATATACAGTGGTACCTCGGGTTACATATGCTTCAGGTTACATACGCTTCAGGTTACAGACTCCGCTAACCCAGAAATAGTACCTCGGGTTAAGAACTTTGCTTCAGAATGAGAACAGAAATAGTGCTCCAGCAGCGCAGCGGCAGCAGGAGGCCCCATTAGCTAAAGTGGTGCTTCAGGTTAAGTACAGTTTCAGGTTAAGAACGGACCTCTGGAACGAAGTAAGTACTTAACCCGGGATACCCCTGTGTGTTTGTATGTGTGTGTGTATATCCACATGTACTTATAGGCAGGCATGCAGACTGAATTAGGGTGATATCTTGGTCACAACTCCTACAAAGCTGACAACCCCATCAGCTTATGAATTAAAAGTCTCTCAAAAATACTGATATTGAGCATAAAGGGAGTAATCAGAAGACAATGGGATGCTTTATTGAATTTGTGTCATTGTTTCATGAATCCTTTTATTGCCAATATATAAGAGAAAAAAGGTTAACCATGTACTCTTATAATTAAAGTCATAGTATTCTTTTCCCTGGTGCAAAAGGCCCTTCTTCCCTCTTCCCTTTATTTCTTTTTATGTTTAGGATTGGTGTGTGTGCATGTATGTTCAGTATATCCTTCACCACCCTGTTGTTTACCACACCTTTTGTACTAAACTCTCATCAGCTCCAAAGACCATGCCTGATGGTTAGGGATAGCAGGAGCCGTATTCTACCTGTAGAACATCTGTAAAGCACCAGGTTGGGAGACTCTGGTTTATCGTATACATAAGCACAATGGCTTTCTATTAGATTTCATACATTCATTATTATGGAACTATGCAATACTGCAAAGAAAATAATTAAGCAGATCTGAAATTCTGAATTATTTTACAAACTGACGCTAGTATTCCATAAGATCAAACCTGGGTAGAAACAGCTTGATACAAATAGGCTGGCATTCCCTGTTTGTTTGGGTTTTAAAAAAATAAATACACACACTATATAAATTGTTAGCTGACACATCAAGATGGGTGGAGATGGAGATTCTACCCTTGAAAAGTAATAAAGTTGTTGGTGGCCTAATATGTTCCAAGTGGTTTGTCACCTACAGCACTGCATTCTGGATGTCTAACAAAAAAACAACAACCCAAAAAACCCTCTCTCAAGTGAATTTATTGACTAAAACCAGTTCCACAGAACCAATTAGTATCTTACACCGGCTGCCCTGCAAGGCTTATGAGGCCATCCATCACCTGTCCATTTAACTATTTAGCATTTGTTCCAGCAATTTGTCACACTGTCAGAATGCGAGCATTTCAGAAGAGGAGTTTTTGGTTGAAAGAAGTCTAACCTAGATACTGCAGATATTTATCCTTTAATAAGACTTACTCGAGATTTATGTTTCTATTATAGTTAACCTCTTAAGCACTTAGCTGTAAAAGCAGGAGGGGGTGTGATTCTTTGCATCTCAAAAGGTTTTACCTTTAAATCAATTGTTTTCTGGGAGAATTTAAAAATAGTGAGGGAGGGGGAGGATACTGAGAGTTATTCCATCCTTCATTCGCAAGTGAAGGGTGATGCTATCTTATAGCTGCAGTGGTTATATTTTACCTATCACCTCTTTCATCTAGTCACTTGTTTCCCCATTAAGTTCCAGCCACCTTCTTAATTCGAAAGCTTCTGTGAAATTAAGAATAAAAGAATTAAACCTAACAGCTGAATGAAAAACTAACATTGCTAGAGAAGGAATAATAATAATAATAATAATAATAATAATAATAATAATTTATACTCCGCCCATCTGGCTGAGTTTCCCCAGCCACTCTGGGTGACGCCCATCGAGTGTTAAAAACAACACAGCATTAAATATTAAAAACTTCCCTAAACAGGGCTGCCTTCAGATGTCTTTTAAAAATAAGATAGCTGCTTATTTCCTTGACATCTGATGGGAGGGCGTTCCACAGGGTGGGCGCCACTACCAAGAAGGCCCTCTGTCTTGTTCCCTGTAACCTCACTTCTCACAATGAGGGAACTGCCAGAAGGCCCTCGGTGCTGATCTCATTGTCCGGGCTGAACGATGGGGGTGGAGACGCTCCTTCAGGTATACAGGACCGAGGCCTGTATCTCTTTTAAAGAGATAAAAAGGCAGGTGTAGATATGTGCAGGGGTATATGAGGCAGCAGAGATTAGCACGCTTGCTCTGCTCCCGGCACTCTTCATTCATAGGAGGGTGAACATGGCAATGCTCCTCCAGAATCCAGGGGTGAGGAATGAGAAAAGCCTACATTTACATAAACGGTTCCTTTCTGTAGACCAGGGTGGGGCACCTCAGGCCTCAGGGCCAAATGAGCCCCCCCCCCAGCCTCTCTACATGGCCCTCAGGACTCTCCCCACAGCACAAACATCAGCCACATCCTTCTCCGCAGGCTACATCCCTCCCTGCCCCTCGCACATTCCATGAGGGTTTTGCCTGGCTGTGATAGGTCCTTGAACTCTGATAACTAACAAGATGATTAACTGACAGCTCACACCAGTCAGAGGGAACCGGTGCAAAACAAAACAGATGTTTCCCAAGTCACACCCACCAAATCACACACAAAGAGGATGCTCAAACATTATTATTATTATTATTATTATTATTATTATTATTATTATTATTATGCCTTTTCCCCCTGACAGGATTCGAGACGGCTTACAGAGGAAAACAAAAATTGCTGAACACATCAAAATGATCGTTAGAAGAATTAAAGATTAATAGAATTTAAAACTATATACATATATAAAATTGGTTTAAAGCATAGAAATAGTTGCAATATAAACAGAATGGCACCAGTCATTTCATTAAAAGCAGTCAGTTCCTAAAAGCCTGTTGGAACAAGAAGATCTTCACCTGCTTGCAGAAGGACAACAAGGAATCTGTCTAGCTTCTCCAGGGAATGAGTTTCAGTGTCTGGGGGCAGCTACTGAGAAGGCCCTTTGCCACATCCCCTCCAAGCATGACTATGAGGGTGGTGGGACTCAACTAAAACCCTCCCCTGGTGATCTCGAAACCTGGGCAGGTTCATATGAGGTTTTGAGATAGCTTAGACCTAGGGCTTTCTAGGTCATAACCAGCACTTTGAATTGTGCCCAGAAACAATTTCGTAGCCAATGGGGATTCTCTAGCAAGGGAGTCATATGCTCCCTAGAACCAGCCCTGGTCAACAATCTGCCACACGGCAATAATAATAATAACAATAATTGGGAATCCATTGTGTAGCCTTAACAAAAGCCAAACTCTTATGATATATATATATATAAGCACGTTGTTCCAGAATGCCAGCTGAACAATGCTGACAGCATGTGACAGCATGCCAAAAAATTGAGATTTGGGGTGACAACCAGCACCTATTTCACTATAAATGGCAGGGTCAAATCCAGGACATTTGGGAACCTCCCCACCCCACGCTACTCCCATGAAACCTTACTAGGACATTTTTCACATTTACACAGTACCAAGCACTCACCAGTAACGATGATGGTGAAGATGATGATGATAGTCACTATGTAAAGCAGCAGCAGCGGGGGCGGGGGGAGTAACTTGCTGCTCTCCTATAGTCTTGCTGTTCTCTGGGTGCTCGGCAAATATGCTTGCAGCTCTCATACATAGGCTACAAAAACAGCAAGCCTATTCGCTGAGGCAATCCAAAGAGGAGTGGTGTCGGAGTGGCTGGATGCAGAGCAGTGGAAGGAGGTGCCAGTCAGGGAACCTCCAAAGGAAATCCCAGAGGAGGAAGGCTCAGAGCCCAGCGATTGGTGGTGGGACACTGAGGAGAAGTCAGAGGGGAGAGATTGGGAGGAGGTGCTGGATACTGAAGGTACAACAGGGTTTAGTGAGCGGGAAGAACCTGTGACAGGGAGGAGTTCAGACTCTGAGGCTGAAGCAGAAGAGGGGTGTCAAGAGTGCTGGAGTCCAGGGAGTCGCCCTCTCCTGCTGTAACAAGCTCACCTCTCTCCAGTATCCAAGAATGCACTGAATAATGAGGAGAGTGGAACAGAGGTCAGAAGTGGGAAGATGCAGTTTGAGACTGCTTTGGAAACATCTGGGAGAGGAGGAGCCTTAGAAAGAGTGGGTGGCAGAGACCTTCAATCCTTTCAACTCCTCTATAGTTGTAAGACCTCCTGAGAAGTGTTCCTGAGTTGGATGCTGATTCCTTGAATAAAGAGTTAACATCACTGACAACTGACTCGGTTTCTTTGTGCTGACCTGCATCTGACTCCAGCCCTGACAGGTGGCACTTGGAAGAGGAGGAAGAGGAAGAAAAAAAGAAGCCATTGCTCTGCTGCTGCCTTACATGGCAGCTGTGGCGGCTTCCTCCTCCTTGGTGCTGTTTTTCTCAGGTGCTACCTGAGGCAGTAGGGGCGCAGGTGGCACTGTGGGTTAAACCACAAGGTTAAACCACAGAGCCTAGGGCTTGCCAATCAGAAGGTCAGTGGTTCGAATCCCCGCGACAGGGTGAGCTCCCGTTGCTCGGTCCCTGCTCCTGCCAACCTAGCAGTTTGAAAGCACGTCAAAGTGCAAGTAGATAAATAGGTACCGCTCCAGCGGGAAGGTAAACGGCGTTTCCGTGTGCTACTCTGGTTCACCAGAAGCGGCTTAGTCATGCTGGCCACATGTCCCAGAACCTGTACGCCAGTTTCCTCAGCCAATAAAGCGAGATGAGCGCCGCAACCCCAGAGCCGGTCACAACTGGACCTAATGGTCAGGGGTCCCTTTCCCTTTTTACCTGAGGCAGTTGCCTCACCTTGCATCATTGATGAACCAGCTCTGATAAATGGTAAAAGTGAAAAGGGCCTAATCTGAACGACATTTTTCCAGAGGTCCTCAATTGTCAACTAACATATGCTTCCATAAGAACATCTGCTTTTTTATTTTTGAAAAGTTTCGTGTCTTTACAGAAGAGAGAAAAGTATTCTTATAACTCATGCTTTTTCTTATAACATTTCAATGATTTTTCTTCTTCATTAGGTTCTAATTGCTGAAGGGTGCAGATTCAACTTTTTCATTTTGTTACCCTGCCGTTTCCCTCCCCCCCCCCAGCGCCCCACTCTCCCCATCCCGATTTAGATTTCTTCTAGAGTGGCTTCAACAGAGATGCTTGGGAATCAAATGCCATCTCTGCATCTGAATGCTGTTAAGCAGCTCCCATGGCATTTCACACAGACTTTCAATGTGTGTCTGTCACTAAGCTCACTCCCAGAGATAAAACAGAAAATGTGAACTCCTGCGGGAGGGAGTGTTGAGTGAAATAAGAGAGAGAGAAACCTTTCTTGAAGCCTTCTGAATGTTACAGCTCAGTCAATCATCAGACCTTCAATCTGGGGCTCATCTCAACTGGTATACTAAAGGTTTTGCAGTACAGGGTATTAGGTGGAGAAGACTGAATTTTTAATGCAGACAGGGGGGAAAGTGCAAAAAAAAACTTGTTTCCCTGCCTTTGCAATGGTTTAAAAGGAAAATTCTGAGTTTTCTTATATGTTATTAAGGACTAAATTTTACTCAGTAAAATTAACGACTATGACAAGTAAGGGCCACTCATTTCAATAAGTTTATTCTGAATAAAACTTAGATGAATAGTACCCCAAGATTTTGCATTCTCATTTGGGGAAAAAAATACTTTTCCAATAAATCTTGAAATGCAATGGGGTACCGGTTATTTCTTTTATTTGCTCACATTTCATCAGATTGATATATCTCCCTTCATCGTATATGCCGAGGTCCAATTTACTTTATATAAATAATAAACTTTAAAGGACAATAAGAAGCCCAAAGCAGCAGTCAACACACTTAAGGAGCAGCAGGCCCACTTACAAAATCAATGACAAAAAAGTGCTCGAGAAAGACTGCAAAGCTCTTAAAACTAGAGATGCGCGCAAATGCTTTCTCAACAGTCCCCATCCTATTTCAGAGTGCAAATATATAAATATATATATGGAGCATTTCATCAAATTCCCCCAGGAGGGTAGAAATTCTCCAACTGATTATGGGACTCCATATTAGCCACCACAGCTGCACATTTTATTTCTTGCCCCCCACGTCTTTCTAGCTGTTCATTATAAAAGTTCAAGGGTCCATTATAGTCATTCAAAACAGAATGTGCAAAGGGGGTGAGGATGATGGACTTTTTGGAGCTAGCTGACCTGACTGGAAGAATCTGCGACCAGAAAGAAGAGGAATATCAAGAAGACTGGAGGAAATTCAAGGACTATTTGAATATATATTGTAATATAAAAAATTAGAAATTACTTGAAAGTATGTGGTACCTCAGGTTACATACGCTTCAGGTTACATACGCTTCAGGTTACAGACTCCGCTAACTCAGAAATAGTGCTTCAGGTTAAGAACTTTGCTTCAGGATGAGAACAGAAATCATGCTCCAGCAGCGCGGCGGCAGTGGGAGGCCCCATTAGCTAAAGTGGTGCTTCAGGTTAAGAATAGTTTCAGATTAAGAACAGACCTCCGGAACGAATTAAGTACTTAACCCAAGGTACGACTGTACTAAATAGGCCTAGGATTAAATTATGATCTAATTAAATAAATGGGATTTAGAACAGTAAGAAAAGTGAATAAATTCAATTATAATTGGAATATTGTTGTTTAATAATGATATTGGAAAGCTGTTACATTCAGAGACAAGGAAACTCAGAAGGGAGGGACTAGAGGAAGTCAATTAATATGTTCATAAGGTTGGGTTTTTAAACAATTAAGTTTGTTTTTATTGTTTGTTTGTTGCCTTTTTTCTTTGATGTATTCTTTTGTTTTTGTTTAGGTTTGACCTTCGGTTGTGCAATGTTTGTTGCAATAT
Organism: Podarcis tiliguerta; assembly: GCF_965153285.1. Lineage (NCBI taxonomy): Eukaryota > Metazoa > Chordata > Lepidosauria > Squamata > Lacertidae > Podarcis > Podarcis tiliguerta. The sequence continues at coordinate 77,112,005 of NC_139539.1, forward strand.
TTGTTACAATTGTGGAAAATTTAATAAAAATTATTGGGGGGAAAGAAAGGAATGTGCAAAGGGGGTGGAGAAGGGAGGGGTGTGGCCTCGGGAGAGGGGGCGTGGCTGGTGAGAGTCCAGAGGGCCTGGCAGCGCCTCATGTGGCCCCTGGGCTAGAAGGATTTCAAGTGGCCTGCTTATAATCTTTTGGGTCGTTTATCTAATGCTGGACCCAGAGATACTAGAACCACGAAATATTCCTTGTTCTAAACTTATTTTGAATATCTGGCAGGACTCCCCCCCCCCCATGATACTCAGTTCTGATTTAGCCGTTTCATATTACATATAATCTGCTTTCAAGTTCTGTTGTTTCGATCTGTAGTGAAAATAGAGCAGAATTTTGTTACTCCTTGGTTTCAAAAGATGTAAAATGCAAAGGATTTGGCTGAAAATCTATCTGAGGCAGTGCTGGTCATATCACTTCTGTGTATATTTTGAGACAGGAAAGTTTGGTTGCTAGATGGTGTGCGATGTTATTCCTAACATGGTATTCGCAAGACTTCATACCCATTCGGAGGTTTTCTTTAAACTCCCTGATGCTTGGAAGAGAAGAAAAAATGGGAATGGAATTATTCACTATTGCTTTCTGCCATTGTTGCTGTTCCTCATCAAAAATGCATGAAAGCTTGGTCTGTCCTGAAGAAAGAATAATGCAGCATTGGTTCAAAACAATGCAACTGTTCTTACAGGAGGCTTAACAGTTGGTGCTGAATTACTGGATATACATTTTATCATTTTCAATTAAGAAAAGCAGTCTTACTCTTGATTCATAACCTTTATCCAGAAGTTCAAACAGCATTTTATTTCTTCATCACAAGCTCTTTCATGGGCTGAAAATTCATGGTAGGTTGTAATTCTCTCTAGTGTGCATACCCAAAGACAGTGTATTTTCTCTTAGTGAAGGAATGTTATATTGAGCTTGGCTGAGGACATTTTAGAACTCATAACAAGCCACAATTAGGGTACAGGAACAACCTGAGAAACCCATGATAAGCTGGCAATGAATACTAAGAAGGGAATTGGCAAAGCTATCCAAAAGACAGGACAGTGAAACTTACAAGGCAAACAATGATGTTGAGCACTATCCTAAAGCAAGGAATTTAGCCTCGTGTGTAATGTTCAGATCCAGTTAGAGATAGACAGGTTTCTGGCCTGTACCATTAATACAAGAATGTTCATACATGAATCTGTTCTATCCCATTTCTGCATTAATTTGTTGTTGTTGTTGTTTTTTAAAAAAGTGCATAAGAATCCACATTAAAGTACATATTTTGAATAGAAATATGTACCCATAGAAATAATGATGGAAAATACTCACCCTCTAGTTTGATTTTGGAAATTGTTGTTGTTGTTATCTGCATTTTTTCCCTTCACTTTTTTTCTTACAGTGCAAAAGCAAACATGAAAACCAAACATAGGAACAAAAGTAAAACAAGAACCTAGACTGCTACTATATTTAAAAGGGAAGATCAAATACAACCCACTCCACTAAAAAGATGAGCAGAAGAAGAGACCGCAGATACATATCCTTCAAATTAAGGGCCCAAAGCCTGGGTAAATGAAAGAGTTTTCGCCTGGTGCCTAAAAGCAGATAATGATGGCACCAGGCACGCCTCCCAAGGCGGAGCATTCCACAAATGGGGAGCCACCACTGAGAAGGCCCATTCTTCAGTTGTCACCTCCCTTGGAGTGAGCATACAGATAAGGACCTCAGATGAAGAATGCAGGGTCTGGGTTGGTTTGTGTGGGAAGAAGCTATGAAAATGGGAAATAGTTCGTTTTTTAATCTAATTCTGAAGTTCATAACCTGACTAGATGACATAATCAGGAGTGTGAGAGGTTCTAAACAGTGACTCTGTGAGCTCCGTCATCACCTGTACAAGTCTAGCATCCTGTTTCCCATACTGGCTCTTCTCCACATTGCCTAGGTTCAACCTGTGGATGGTCACCACACCTTCTACTGTTTCTGTCGCCCAGTGCTGTGTTCCAGCTGCTGGCCAGCCTATTTGGCTCACTTTTCCTCTTCTGCCCGGTTGGGTGTCATTCTGGCTGTGGGGTCCCTGACCAATAGTGGGAGCTCGAGCAACATGACTGATGGGGCTATGCTCATTCTGCTGGTGTGGTGGGGGCTTGGGCAGCATGAGGGTCTGGGGAGACAGCAGAGGATGCATGCTTATTCCACTACTACTCCCAGGGGACTCAGTGTCCTTTGTGGTAGCATTGACCCTGACAAAGGCAGGAGTCTCAAACTATGGAGGGGAGGTTGAAGGATCAGCAGAACACAGTTTTGATCTATGTTTGTCCTGAAGCAGGCACACTACATCTGTGCAACAATTCACTAGGCGGTGGATTCATTGCGCCCATCTCTTATGTCAAACAAGTGAAAGTGCATGTATTTCAGAGCAGTAAATGCAAGATCCACATTTCTGAATTGTAGGATTTTCATGTATTTGCTTGCTTCTAAACATAGAAATTCCCTCCGCTGTATAAATCACTAGGGAGCTCTTTGCTCTTAGTGATTTTTACACCTCTGTCATTTCATTCAGAGATCTATACAGCACATAAAAAACACCGCTGCCTTTAGACACCTAACTTCCAGCACAGCATGCTTTTTAGCAAAACGATGCACAAATGGCACCTATCCATAATTTTAATATTATTCATGAAACAAGGAAATTCTGTTTGAGTTTCCTGTAAAGCACAAAGGAAGCGTGTTTAGAGTTATTTATTTGTTTATTTATTTATCTTGCTGAATATATAATAAAATAATATCGGCACACGTAATCTTCAGTTTGTGGTTAAATGAAAATTGTTATCAATTTGTTGTCAACTAATCTCAGTACAATTACAGAGTTCGCATATTTTATAAGTTATTCCACAGTTACCACACAATGCAAACCCAAGATGCACCAAGAGTTTGGATTCAGTTGACCTTGGACTTGACTAGCTCAGCTAGGTCTCGGCTGGCAGAAATTAAGCTGGTGGAACCTATGCTGGTGTAAGTCCCCAATAGGGGGCAGTGGAGGGCAGGATGTGGCAAGGAGACACTAATTATTCTAACCCCCTTTCAGCTCTGTCATATGACTTAGCAACCCAGAGAAACTTAGCCAACAGAAAAGGCAGTGTGAATCAAAATTCTCTTGATAGGAATTTGGAATGGGGTAACTTAAGCTGGTATAACATACACCAGAATTCTGTATTTAGAATTCCTCTGTTTATTTTCCTGGTCCAGTGAGAGAGCTCTTTCTGCAGTTCCTTATTGGACTGGAAATCATGCAGTGGGACAGGGCAGCACTTTCCCATTTTGCCTCAGGCAGCAAAATGGGATGAGCACCCCTCAATTATCGATTGAGATCTGCATCCCATACACAGCCACGAGTAATGTGCAACACGACTGCTTGCAACAAAAGCTAGACTGTGGTCAACATTTATAAGCACAAACTCAATACTGCTCTGTTGTGTATTAGTCACAGCTACTTTGAATGCACCCATAAAGCAACACAGACAAGAGTAAGGCTATCAAACCAGGGACTTCATAAATAATAATCGTATTTACCTATTAAAAGCAATCACCAATGCAAAACCACATACCAAGGAAATTAAGCGTAAATGTATTGGGTTTTTATATGCACTGTCAATATTTGAAATATGGCAACCCTAAGCTGCACACAAAAGTGGCAGAGTGGTGTCTGTAATGCAAGTTGCCACTAAACACCTCTAAGAATTGAGAAAGGGGGTAATTTAAAGCAGAGAAGCATGTGGGTGCAAGTGGTTGCTAACCCTCCCCCAACTTGCTGCTTTCCCAGTCAAACTATCCCCACCAGATACTCTTTCCCCAAGCTGTGGCTCTGAATCAAGCTAGGCATTCCTGATGTTCTTATAGCATGGGTTTGTCACAATGGTCCATCTGCATCCTCCATTGACTAGTGTTGAAGATCTTGCCCAGATAATATCTGCTCACTCTCCTGGTTGGACAAAGTGTCATGGGGAAAGGTCAGGTACCTTTCCTTAGAACACACCCACCTTGCACTCTTCTCTATGATCATTCTCCTCAACCACCACTAATCTCTTCCATCAGGGTCCAGAAGCAATGGGTCCTTTTAACTTTCTTCCCCACCTCCTTTACTCTGGACCCTCTATTGTTCATTGCCTCTCTTGTGTTACAAGTTTCTTGCAAGCAGCTTAATTCTTTTTTTTTTAAAAAAATATTTATAGCCCTTCTATAAACAATATTAATAATGTACAGATCCATCAAGTATACAATTATAAACACACAGCCTTCCATATCTCTTGCAGTGTGGTTTGAATATAAAATATTCAATGCTTATCTTGCGTAGTGAGTTTTATGAAGTAATTCTGTGCAGGTATGTGGAACTGGGAAGATAGGGAGCCATCTTTTCTCTTTGACTCAGGCAGCAAAACTTCCTGATGGAAGTTGCAGAGTAGGAGTGCCCTGTTGCCTTACATCTATCAACACCAGGAAAGCATCATCTCATTTGTCCAATACGTCATTTTTTTTGGTATCCCAATGATCCAACCATCCCATTCAAGACGAATATTACGTATTTTGTTCTATGCCTTCCCCCACATACTTCCCACTTTCTTCAAATCCTGCAAATCACACACACTTATTACATGCATTAATGAGCCAGTTTCCTAGAGACAAGGCTGGCTTTGGAGCACAACTTGAGCACAGATCATATACCATAGATATCCAGTGGCCTCCTTTACCAGCTCTTGCTTGTGGAGAGAACTCAGTAGCAGAGACAATCAGAGCTGAGCCATGGTTAGTACCTTCCTCAACACATGGAGTGGAAGGCACTATGATTTTGGCACTTTGCAACTGATGGTAAAAGTGAGCAGACATTGAGAAAGTGGTAGCATTGAGGCTGTGGAATCACATGCAGCACACACTGTGTAGAGCAGGGTCAGGGAACGGTGGCTTGCAGTCAATGAACTAGGGGGACTAGGCTAGTCCCCTAAATGGTCCTGGTAAATTAGAGTATTGAAGCATTAAAGCCTAGATGGGACAAGATTTCCCACCTCTCCTCCCCCAGTGTGTGCCCCATTACATCTCCAAATCTGCTCTGAAGGGTTGGGGGAAAACCCCATTACAGCCTGAGGGGATACACAGAGGGAGGAGATTATGCCACTGTGCAAATAAAATTCCCTCTGCTGCCAAAACAATCTGCTTAATGCTACATTGAATACAACCCATGTTCTCCAAATTTATTTTTCTTTTTGCTCTGGCTGCCATTTTCCAGAATGGGGCTAGGTCTGGGTCATCGTAGCTGCTGTTATCATTTTCAGTACCAGCCAGGGGAAAGGAAAAATAGGGAACTTAATTAGGTATGGACAGAATTGGCTCTACCATCAGACAGACAGACAGAGTGAAGCACCTGCCTCAAGCAGTGGATTTTGGGTTTCATGAGACATCAGTGAATGATTACTTTTTAATTAATTATCACACATACACACACACATTATATTCCAAGGAAACTTCTGTGGGATTTTCTGTCTTGGTTGCCAAAACAACTTGGACAGTTGGGGCACCAGAAGAGCAAGACAGATATTTTTATTATAGTATATATATAATAATAATATTTTGAGAAGATCTCACAGCTTGGGCAAGAAAATGACTTGGGCCAGTGCCCAGGGTTGGGCGGAAGTTATTTGATGTCCTCTGGCGGTCAAAGGGCCATAATCAAGCACCTCACCAGGAAAGCTTTGATCAAAAACATAAAGGCACCTGAAGTGTCCGCCCTCAAATCTCTTTATACGGACTAGTTATTACGCCTAGAGTGTTAGGAAACCCTGACTACAAATCAAAGAACAGGAAATCTACTTAAAAAAAAAAGACTGAAGAAGACCAAAGTCAACCCATCTCTGCTTTGTGCATGAAACAGAGCATACACTGCGATGAATTCTCTCTCTCTCTCTCTCTCTCTCTCTCACACACACACACACACAGAGAGAGAGAGAGAGAGAGAGAGAGAGAGAGATTTCTATACTTTCGTCTAAAATGTGAACTGATAATGAGTTTCCTGGCAGGAGCTCATGGAATAGAACAAAAAGGAGGTGATTTCAGAAGTACAGAAGCGGCTGCATTTAGCAAAGCCCTGCATTTATAATCTGCTCCATATTTCTAAAAAGGAGCAGAAAGCCTGAAAGGGATTAATGTTTGGGAACAGGATGGCTCCCATTCACGCCACCAGGACAAAATTGATATCATTCTGTCATCCTGTGCAGACATGGATGGATGATCTCATAAACACAATGCTGGAGGCCATGTATCTATTTTCATTCTTTCCAGTTTCATCTCTTCTTCTTCCTCCCTCACGGTCTTTCTACATTTGGAATATTTCTGTGACTTTCTCATGACATCAGGGATGGCAAATAAAATACAATGAGCCAGCTTGATATTGTGGCTTACTGTGCCAGTATTTGAAATGTTCCCCGCTCAGATTTCCTTGCCCTTTTGTTGAAAGTAGGATTGGGGACAAATTCGATTCAGTCTGCATTTAAAGAGGAACCTACTGACTATCCTTTGACATTTTCAGTTCCCTGAATTCTGCAACAAAGTTCTCCAGTCACATTATGGGCTACAGAATTTGCATACGCTTTGGTAAAGTGTGCACATAAATGAATATATTGGGGAAAATAACAGACAAAAAAGTTATGTCAGGGGAAACTGTGTAGTGAAAAATATGTATATTAGGCAAAACTGCATATAAACAAATGTAAACAAGGAAACAGTCACATTGAAATGCTAATGAATTTTAATGATGCCCTTAAAAAATGCAAACATGGAGAAGTGCATTTAAAATTGGAAAGGTGAGAAAGCAAAATTGACTAGATCCCTAGTTAAAATAAGCATATTCAATGGCAATCCTAGATATAAGCAATTTAAGAACAATCTTTTCCTATTCAGCTTCTTTCTTTAAATAATAATAATAATATAATAGCAGGTTTCTGACCATCATGGTTACAGAATAAACTGATATTGTTTCCCCATTTTGAATTCACTATTGCTTAATGTCCTAGTTCTGGGCTTCCTATTGATCTGCTTAGTCCCTTGCATTTGCAGTTAAAAGAAACAGGTAAGAAGTGAAGGGAAAGACCTCCAGCCAAGACTCTGCAAAGTTTGGGGTTTAATTTTATTTTTATTATTTGCCAGATTAGGTAATACTGTACTTGGCTGGATGGACAAACTATCTGACCTGGTAAAAAGGCGGTCTCCTATCAATTCTCATTTGTTTGGTTTCAGTCAGAATTTCACAAAGCATAACTGCTGGTAACAACTGAGAACATGATGTTTCACTTCTGAAAAACAGATTGCACATAAAAGCAAATGCTAAAATGAAAGCCACAATTCCCACACATTGAGAAAAATGACACACATATAACTGAATTTTGGGGACGAGGAGAGAAAATTTGGTGGAGTTAGGGTGAGGGGAAGAAAAAATAGCAACAAAGAATTCACAAGGCCTTGTTGATATGTGCACAAACAGTTTTGAGGGCTTTCATTGTGGTGCTCCTCATGGTGACTTGACTGGCAACTGACTTTACGAATTGAACTCTTCATAGACTTGTTGTGAGTGAAAAACTAAATGTGATTATACCTCATGAGTTTCTGATCAACACACGAGGTACACAGAGAGCGACACACACTCACAAAGTGACTATTGTTATAACAGTTACAAACCGTTATAACTGAGGCATATGCACATACTAGGCGTCTTTATGCATTAAAAAGGGGAGGGAGATGACTCTGTCTTGTGCTGGTAAGTTTTCTACACCCTAAAAACTTTTCTGTAAAAAATGTAAACACCCTCTAGGGATGTCAACTTGAATAAAATATGGAAGGGGGGCAAGTAAGCCCTGCCCTACATAATTGATCACAATATGTGGCGCATGCGCACCATTTGAATGGCAATGTTCATCAACTTTGGGGGGGGGGCTGACTCCCTCAAATATTTTATTGTGGGTGCCGAAGGAACCTCAGCCCCTAGCTCCTATGACACCCTCATTTAATCTTAAATACTGTATATCAAGAATTTTACCCATGTAAGAAGGTGAAAAGCTTCTGGGAGATGATTTATAATGAGTTAAAGAAAATATTGAAGTATACATTTGTTAAAAAACCAGAAGCTTTTCTTTTGGGAATATTGGGTAATGAAATTAGTAAAAAAGATGTGAAATTAGTTTTGTATGCAGTTACAGCAGCCAGAATTTTGCTGGCGCAGAAGTGGAAACAGGAAGAAATGCCTACGAGAGAAGAATGGAGAATGAAATTGATGGAATACGCAGAAATGGACAGACTAATGGGGAGAATCAGAAATCAAAGAGACCAGAGATTCACCGAGGACTAGAAGAAATTTACAGAGTATATCAAAAATGTTTGTGATGATCAATTGCTAATTGTTGGTTTTCAAGAAGCTCTGTGAAAAACATTGATAGAAATATTGCTTTAAAAATATGACATGATTAAGATTGGTAAAGTGCAATATAAAATTGAGAAATGTGAGATAAAGAGATAATATGGAGAATTGTCAGACATGCTGATGGAATTCTAAAAGAATAAAAGAATAATTAAGTGAGAACTGGATGGTTAATTTGGTATAAATTTATGCTGGAAAATTAAGAAAAATATTAATTTTTTTTTTAAAAAAAGAATTTTACCCATTCCCAATGATATCTCCCTATACCACACCACGGAAATCTAAAATGATGGTCCTAATTTGATCTTCTCTGTAAAACTTCATATCCAAATTCTTCAGTAAGGCTTCAAAATGAATGAACGCAGGAGTGAACATGATGAAACATGAGGTCTGAGTGTCACAAGCATTTGGCTGCTAGAATATTGCGCCTTCCTTTACATTTTTATTTATTCATTCATTGTATTGTGTACGTCAGCCACTAAAGGTGTTATTAAGGTTCCCTCAAGGTAGGCAACAAAATGTGCCTGGTAAATAGGATTACCAAGTTAGAAGTGTGTTCCCCACCCCAGCCCCTTCTCCTCACTCTGTTTTGTTTCTTTATTTCACCGTCTAACCACTGGCTTTAATTAAACTCAGCCAAAGGATGGCAAGCCCTGTAAATCTGGGAGTGCTGCTTATTCAGGTGGCATGCTGAAAGCTCTTATGGTTCTTGTTTAAGAAGCTTTGATTTAACGATTTCCCTTTAGAAGCCTCCAGCGAAAGGCGCTTTCCCTCAAAGTGACTGATTTAGCGGTAGCCTCAGAATATTCCGCTCTGAGTCCCACAGAGCTCATGATTAATTGATACAGGTATCAGGCACAAATGGTCTCAATGGGCTGTGGGAATAAAACATGTTGTGGTTTTTATAGGATGACTTTTTCCCGATTACTGGTAACCACCTGCTACTGTTGCTAAATTTCAGATCTGCAAGTCTGTCCAACTAATTTAAGACAGCTCCTGGTTCTGGATCAAGCCATCAGGCCATCAAACCATCTAAATCCACAGTCTGTTAACAGACAAGCGTGGTCAGCTAGGTGACTCAGGGGCACAGTGTGGGGAGGGCCAGAGGGCCAGTAGCCCCGGGTGCATGCTTTTGAGGGAGTGCGAGCCAGGTGCCCCCCCAGGGATCCCCGCCCTGCCTGCCGCCAGGGGTCTCCAGGCCCCAGAGCCTGGCCCAGCTTTGCCACTGCACCCTCAGACCCCTCGCTGAATGGCCATCATAGTTGGCTCCTCCACACTTCCCTTACACCAGAGAGCTGCACTTTGTGCCACAGGAACAAGGCTCTTGGGGTTATTCTTCTCAATGTCCCTGGTCTGCAGAGCATCTTGCTGGTGGTGCTGGGATTTGTAGTCTCAGGCAGCTTTTTATTATTTATTTATTTATTTATTTCCACCCGCCATTTAATACAAGCCCTAACATGGTGGTATGAAATTATATATGCAATTAAATATAAAGCACAATAAAAACAGTAAAATGATCATAATTAAAATGTATTATTGCAAAGGACAGAGACGTCATGTGCCTTGTTAGCATTCACTGTAAACACACAAGGCTCCAGTCCATTTCATTGGAACATATACAAAATTAAACATTTCAGTAAATAGCTGGGGCACAGAAGCAAAGGGAATATTTCCATTTTACCCATCAATAATAGCAGCCTACAGAGGCTGCATTCTGAGAAGCGTGAGAGCCTTCTTAGCAGTGAAATTAGATCAATCCACTGCATAGGATTCAAGCTCATGTTTGCATTTAAACTTAGCACATCATGGGGAGCTTTTAGAGTTAGAACTAAGCTTAGGTCACCCTGACTGAAGAAGTCATGGAGAAGTTCTATTCTGCACCAGCTGTAACTTTATCAGAGAATTATTGAAATAAAAATAAATCATAAGTACATAGAATATATATTCATCTTTGTGACAACCATTTGCATTAGGAAAATTCTCCCTAGACTATTAAAAGCAGATTTTGGGTAGCCTCACTTAAGGAAATGTGAAAATCTGATGTGGTAATTAAAAGGTTAGTATACTACGCACACCTGTTTCTGATCTTGGAAATGTGCTTGATTTATCTGAAGGGGTTTCAAAAAATGGCTTTAATAACCTATTCTGAAGCTATTCCAAGTCTGATGAAAAACAGAAACTTCAGATCTCAGAAGGCCTGTTCAGGTATTCAGGACTTGCAGTAATGTTTATTTTTGTGGGAGAGAGTGTCACGCTCACTTGTCCAGTCCCCACCATTGTGACCCATACAGACCTTCTTTAATGCTTTGCATGCAATTGGGAGTCTGTCTGCAGTGTGGACAGCCTGGTAGTGCTTGTATACTGTCCCTGTGTGTTGGAACCTTGAGCACCCAGGATTCCAGCTCACAGGGACAGCCTGATCTGGTTTAGTAGTCTGCCCCACGGTGCAGATGTAAGAAGATCCCACTAGATCAGGCCAATGGCCAGTCTAGTCCAGCATCCTGTTTTCACAACAGCCAACCAGACGCGTTTGGGAAACCTGCAAGTGGGATCTTCCTGTGGTTTCCAGTAACTGCTGTTCAGAAGCATGTTGTCTGTGACCATGGAAGCAAAGTATAGCTTCCATCAGTACTAGACGTCATAGACAGATGTGTAGATACCATGGTGGATGGAAGGGCAAACATCTGTAGCCTCATTGCTGAGTTGTAAAGCCTCTCTTTCAAATCAGAACCAGTGAAAGCGGTGAAGGTCCTGTGTGAGTGTCTGGAGGCGGTTGGAGGATGGATGGCGGCTAACAGATTGAGGTTGAATCCTGACAAGACAGAAGTACTGTTTTGGGGGGACAGGAGGTGGGCAGGTGTGGAGGACTCCCTGGTCCTGAATGAAGTAACTGTGTCCCTGAAGGACCAGGTGTGCAGCCTGGGAGTCATTCTGGACTCACAGCTGTCCATGGAGGCGCAGGACAATTCTGTGTCCAGGACAGCTGTTTATCAGCTCCATCTGGTATGCAGGCTAAGACCCGGCCTGCCCGCAGACTGTCTTGCCAGAGTGCTGTATGCTCTGGTTATCTCTTGCTTGGACTGCAATGCGCTCTATGTGGTGCTACCTTTGAAGGCGACCCAGAAACTACAACTAATCCAGAATGCGGCAGCTAGACTGGTGACTGGGGGCGGCCCTGAGACCACATAACACCGGTCTTGAAGACCTACACTGACTCCCAGTATGTTCTGAGCATAAGTCAAAGTGTTGGTGCTGACCTTTAAAGCCATAAACGGCCTCGGTCCAGTATACCTGAAGGAGCATCTCCATCCCTGTTCTGCCCGGACACTGAGGTCCAGCGCCGAGGGCCTTCTGGTGGTTCCCTCACTGTGAGAAGCCAAGCTACAGGGAACCAGGCAGAGGGCCTTCTTGGTGGTGGCACCCACCCTGTGGAATGCCCTCCCACCAGATGTCAAAGAGAAGAACAACTACCAGACCTTTAGAAGCCATCTGAAGGCAGCCCTGTTTAAGGAAGCTTTTAATGTTTAATAGATTATTGTGTTTTAATATTCTGTTGGAAGCCGCCCAGAGTGGTTGGGGAAGCCTAGCCAGATGGGCGGGGTATAAATAGTAAATTATTATTATTATTATTATTATTATTATTATTAGCCCCTGCCTTCCACGCAGGAGGTCCTAGGTTCAATCCCAGGTAGAGCTGCGAATGAATCTCTTTCTGAAACGTTAAAGAACAACTCCAGTACTGAGCTGAATGAACCAATTGTCTGAGACTCAGTATAAGATAGTTTCCTATGATCCCACCTCACAGCGTGGCTGTCCAAATAAGGCTAGAGTTAAAGAGCAGTGGCAGTCCAAACTGGGAAAGTGTTTCAGAGTAAGTCACAGTTACAAAATTCATTTCAGAAAGTGAATTCTCTGTTAAGCTTTTAATTTTACAGAATCATTGCTGGAATTATGTATAAGCAAAACAAGCTATAGCTTAGGGCCCCACTCTCTTGCCCCCCCCCCAAAAAAATATACTTCTTCTTAATTGTATTTCAGTTCAACAATTACTTCGATAAAATACATATTTTGTTATGTGCAAATGGCTTTAGATACCTTTGTTGTTGACAAAGGACAGCTGGACATATAAAGGGCCCCATTACCTTCAGTAGCTTAGGGCCTCATCAAACCTAAATCTGGCCCTGTACAGAATCTAGGCAGGGCTGTCAGTGATCGGAACCAGAAAGTAATGGTCCACAGTAAGGTTCAGTGGGTTATACCTACAAGTAGGTTGTTTGGTGGCCTATTATTTATAGAGGCTTAGCCTGCAAGACCAAACAGAGAGCGCTTGAGGAAAATAATCCTCATGGGTCTAGGTAACACTTGTGGTAGGACTCTGAAGTTATTTCAACTTTTGGCCCTCCCCAAAGAGGAAGACCCATAACATCTCAATAAGGACTAGATCCACATGAAAGGTGCACCACATTAAAGGTGCACCTAAAACTCAGCCTTGAGGTAGGAGTTTTAATAAGAGCATAGAAAGCGGAGGAACTTCAAGAAAGCCAAAATATTTGAGAAGACCAGAGATACTTCGCAGTGAACCTTTTACACATTTCTAGATTGTCACCCACTTTTAACTAATGTAAATGGTGAAACAAAGCTGCACACACTTTCATAGGTGAAACAAGTGAATCGTCTTTAGGAAAAGCAAAAAGCATATTTATTCATCCAATGTTTTTTCTCATGACTTTCTCCATACTTCCATAAGGGCAGCACAATGAGTCTCAAGTCATATGAATAGTACCACCTTAGAGGTTTGATTTTGTGAGTGTGGCTGTGATTTAAATTCTGTCTAATAATGGTTCATATATTCTGTGGCCTATTCACTGATCTTATATTGGCTGTGAACCAACTAAGCAAGCCCTTCCCCATACGGGATCCCTGCCCTTCTCCTCATCGCTTTGTATTTATTCAAGCCATACTATTTTGGAAAGCCATCACTGAAGGGACAAACAAATTCCCATGGAGATTAGGCACAAGTGGCTTCCCAAAGAATGAGACCTTTAAAATGATGGGTTTTCTCTCCTAACGCAAACTTTCCCCTTTGAGAGCCCACTTGATGAGGCATTCCATGAGACATTATTGCTTGAAAATAGCTTAATGTAATAATATTGGCAGAGCTCCTGTTTTAAATTCAATTTTCTCTCATCACAGCCATGCTAAGTAATTGCATGTGGCATGCGAATGTGCATTCTCAGCTGCAGAGGATGTGGCCAGATACTTGTCTAGTTCATTTAATTGCCTCCGTACGAGAGCTATGGATGGGAATGTTGTGGGGTCCTAGCATTGATGAATATTAAGTGGCCTTGTCATAGTGAGCAAGTAGAATACCTGCAAATGTTGGAAGGTTGCACCCATGGCATCTGCTGTATGCACAAATGGATCTGGAACAATAATAGTAATAATAATTTTACTCTTTATGTAAAAGGTAAAGGATCGCTGGACGGTTAAGTCTAGTCGGAATCAATCATGGGGTGCGGCTCTCATCTCCACTTTAAGGCCAAGAGAGCCTGCATTTGTCTGCAGACAGGTTTTCCGGGTCATGTTGCCTGCATGACTAAACTGCCTCTGGTGCAATGGGACACTGTGACAGAAGCCAGAACGCACAGAAACACTGTTTACCTTCCCACCCCAGCAGTACCTATTTATCTACTCGCACTGGCATGCTTTCAAACTGCTAGGTTGGCAGGAGCTGGGACAGAGCAATGGGAGCTCACCCCATCACATGGACTCGAACTGCCAAACTTGCTATTGGCATGCCCAAGAGGCTCAGTGGTTTAGATCACAGCGCCATCTTTACCTATTCTTTATATGCCATGCATCTGAGTGGGTTGCCTCTGCTACTCTGGGCGGCTCCCAACAAAATATTAAAAACACAATAAAACCTCAAACATTCGCCAGCTCTGAGATTTTAGAATCAATATTTGGGATATGACCTGTCGGTTTGAGGTTCAAGCTCTGTGGAGGGGCTTTCCTGTAGCACACATTCTTTAAGCTTTGCCTCTGAGCAACTTATGAAAGCACACAGATCTTCTAAACCACAGACCCAACTCTGGGGCACAATATTTGGGACTGTTTTATCAAAAGCTCATTTTCAACCTTGACTCAAAATCAAAGGCCTTGTGAGTTGGGCATGGGGACAATCATAGAATCATAGAGTTGGAAGAGACCACAAGGGCCATCGAGTCCAACCCCCTGCCAAGCAGGAAACACCATCAGAGCACTCCTGACATATGGTTGTCAAGCCTCTGCTTAAAGACCTCCAAAGAAGGAGACTCCACCACACTCCTTGGCAGCAAATTCCACTGTCGAACAGCTCTTACTGTCAGGAAGTTCTTCCTAATGTTTAGGTGGAATCTTCTTTCTTGTAGTTTGGATCCATTGCTCCGTGTCCGCTTCTCTGGAGCAGCAGAAAACAACCTTTCTCCCTCCTCTATGTAACATCCTTTTATATATTTGACATATCACCCCTTAACCTCCTCTTCTCCAGGCTAAACATGCCCAGCTCCCTTAGCCGTTCCTCGTAAGGCATCGTTTCCAGGCCTTTGACCATTTTGGTTGCCCTCCTCTGGACATGTTCCAGTTTGTCATCTTGGAGATAATAGGTGGTCCTGCGCCAAAGCATGAAAACTACTGCTCTGCCCACTGCTTTTTTGAAGTTCTTTGCGGCCTGTTAAAAAGGCATTCCTTTTCTGTCTCTTTCGCAAGGCTGAGGAAAACGCCAAATGCATTTTTCCCTGGACCTCTTTAAGTCACAAGTACGGGTGGGATGAACAATTAGGATGCAACTATTCATTTATTTTATTCATTTCATTCATTATTTTATTTTATTCATTTATTAAATTTCTGTACTGCCCTTCATCTGAGGATCACAGGGTGGTTTACAATATAAAACATAAAAATACGTAGTGTAGTAACAAACAAAAACAGCAATGGCTGCTATAATATAGGGCTGAGTCTCAGGTTGTTCTTTACTGAAAGCCAACACAGAAACTCTGTGTGCCTAGAGCATAGCCTGAACCCTTCCCTAATATGTCTTGCCTCATTTTGCCCAGGCTCAAGCCTGCATCCAACCTGACTTCTGCCTTGCCTTGCTTCATAATAATAATAATTTTATTATTTATACACCTAGTTTCCCTGAGTTAGACAAACAGTCCTTGAAGTTCTACTCCTCCCTGGCTTCTTTGGCGGTCTCTTCATTTCACCCTTCTAATTGCCTTCCCTGGAAATAAAATAAAATAAAATCAAGGAAAGCTATGGTCACAGCCAACACACACACACACACACACACACACACACAATGATACCAAAAATCTTTTTCTTTATTTGCATAACTAATCCATGTACCGTACTGTCCTGAAAGGGTGGCATTCTTCATTAAGTATTTCCCCCTGTGTTGAGAATACAAATTTTGTGACACTAAGGTTGAAAGCCTATACTTGCTTTCCTTTTGTAAGTACCATGATTAAGCTTAATTTGGTTTGATTCTAAGTAGACATGCCTAAAACTGTACTGCACTTAGAGATAGAGAGAGAATACAGGGAAAGTTCAAATTATTCTTGACTTTCTGTAATAGGGTCACTTAATCACACATGGAAATTTTTAGAGAATGGAAGGCAAAAGCAAAAGGTGAGAAACAACAACGAACATCTTCATTACAGCTCAAGTCTGGTAATAAATGACAAGCATTATAGCACTACATAAGATTATTAAGGTTCTCAAGCTTTTCAGATGGGGCTGGGAGGGAAAAGGAGCACAGTTTTTTTTATAAAAAGAATCAAGGACAAAAGAGCAAACTCACTAATAGTATCTAAAGAGAAGGGAGCGGGTTATAAAAACAGGTGCAGAAAAACCTGAGCATTTAAGTGTTTTGAATTATGCAGGAAGATCTCAGAAACAAATCTTGGCAGAAGGGCTACCTTCAGGCAGGCTATTCCACAAAAGTGTGTCAGGGGAGTGAAGGAAAGGAATGAGCGGCAACTCCTGATATGGCCAGGGGCAGACCAGACTTCTTCAGCTCCACATACCCACATGGATCCAAACTACAAGAAAGAAGATTACACCTAAACATTAGGAAGAACTTCCTGACAGTAAGAGCTGTTCGACAGTGGAATTTGCTGCCAAGGAGTGTGGTGGAGTCTCCTTTGGAGGTCTTTAAGCAGAGGCTTGACAACCATATGTCAGGAGTGCTCTGATGGTGTTTCCTGCTTGGCAGGGGGTTGGACTCGATGGCCCTTGTGGTCTCTTCCAACTCTATGATTCTATGATTCTACCCATGTGAAGTGGTCTTCCTTCCTGAGCTGCTGCCAAGGGACCTCATCAGCCAGTCCACATTGCCTCCCATTGCACTAGTATTGCCAGGCAGGGTGCCCTAAGTCTCGGATCAGCTCATTCAATGGCCCCTCTATGAAAACTGTTCTTTGAATCAGCCTCCCCACCACCCTGTCTTTAAACATAGCCATTTCAATGAGGAGAAGGGAGGCTGATTCAAACTACAGCTGGGCGTGCGGGTTTTTCTCTCCTCACTTCCATCACATGCTACATAAACTTAATACCTGGCGTGACGTTTGCCCTCCCTAGGTGTGTGACATCATACTGGGTTCATAAGGAAAGGGTTAACTAATTGTAAAATGACTAACCAATGGGAACCCAAGGGGCAGAGTTAACTGTGTATAAGGTTTAAGCACAGACAGTTTTTTGGAGGAGTTAGAGTTAGGGTGGTTGAGAAGACAGTCTGGAGTTAGATGAGACAGATAAGAAAAGTCTGTGGGTTGGGCTAGTCTGGTGGGAGAGAGTGAGGGAATTTGTTAAGAGGAGTCAGTCAAACAGTTGAGATAATCAGTCAGAAGGTATTAGGAAGGTATAGGCCGGTAAAGAAACTAAAGTTAAGATACTGACAGGAATATTATCTGAGAAACCATAAACTTGTTAATGTTGGTAAAATAAACTTGCTGGGGGTTTTTTGTTCACTTTTAACAACTGACTGGACTCAGTGTTTTACCAGAGAGTAACTGGTTGGTGGCAGCGGGGAGCGAGCACAGTGGTGGCACAGGGATCAATAGACCATTAAACTTCCGGGGACCCTGTATGATCGCCACACCTGGGGCTGCTGATGCCACCATTGCTGCCTTCCCATCCCCACCAAGCTTACCAGGAAGCCCACCGGGTGTAGACGGGCATGAAATGGCTGGACCAAGAACAGCATATGGGTGGCAGGAGCCTGCCTTGCTCAAGGAAAAGAAGGTGGTTTGATGGAACCAATTCTCCTTCACAGGGCACTTCCAGCAGTAGTGGCGGAAGAATATAAAAAGCAGAAAGAATTTATCTTTCATTCCAAAATGCAGGCCTTCTGCTTCTGTCACCTAGCCCAGCAGCAGTGGTAGGAGAGGGGGCAGAGGGCAGAATGTTTCAACACTCTAGGAACATCCCTGCACTCCTCCTTTGAAGTTCCCCTGGATTTCTCAGCCTCCCCGTGCTTTGAAAAGCCCACCACCTGGCAACCCTTTTCAGCCTCCAAATCGGAGATTGAAAGGAGCAGCTCCGAGCAGGCTTTGCAAGGCATGAAGAGGTTTGGAAAGTCTGCCCCGTGTTGCCGCTTGCAAAACGGATTGGCATGGGGCAAACCTCCCCACACCTCTTTTTTTCAAGCTTTGATTGCATAGTTTGGAAAGAGCTGTGTGGCTCGGAAAAGCCACCCTGCAAGGATTCTTTCGATCTCTTTTCACCTCCTGTGCAACAAGGCAAAGATAGATACACAGACTATCCTTTCTCCCAAATTAAAGGGGGGGGGTTCACACCCATTGGATACGGGTGGCGCCGTGGGTTAAACCACAGAGCCTAGGACTTGCCGATCAGAAGGTCGGCAGTTCGAATCCCCGCGACGGGGTGAGCTCCCGTTGCTCGGTCCCTGCTCCTGCCAATCTAGCAGTTTGAAAGCACGTCAAAGAGCAAGTAGATAAATAGGTACTGCTCCAGCGGGAAGGTAAACGGTGTTTCCATGAGCTGCTCTGGTTTGCCAGAAGCAGCTTAGTCATGCTGGCCACATGACCCGGAAGCTGTATGCCGGCTCCCTCGGCCAATAAAGCGAGATCAGCGCCGCAACCCCAGGGTCGGTCACGACTGGACCTAATGATCAGGGGTCCCTTTACCCTTAAGCTCACACCCATTAGCAAGCCTGTTATTTTGCCACTGCCGCCCCCCCCCCCTTAATCTGCCACCAAGGGCACCTGCCCACTCTTGCCCCCACCCTCAATCCAAACCAGAGCACATTACAGCAGGAATGAAAGCAGCTGGACATCAGCTGAAAACAGTGCCACAGATCTAATAGTAATGTGCTATACAATTACATGCCTCTAGGAAACCCAGTTTTGATTTATTTTAGAATAGCATCTTGGGTGGGGAGAAGAATTTGGACTGTAGAAGCAGCAGGTCATGCAATGTACACATGATACAGGGATGGGGAGTTGAAGAGAACTATAAGGAAATGTCACTCTCTAATCGTTGCCTCTTGGGACTTAAAGCTCACTCCATCTTCCTAGGCCATGCTCTTCAGGAACCACATCCTTGCATTTTTTGCCTAGCTGGAATATAGCTTTGAACTCAGATGATGTCTCTACCCTTCAACCTGCTGTACAAAGGTACAATTTGCATTTGTTGCTCCACCCACTTCTGCTTCTGGCCCTGCCCCCCACTAGCATGTGACCACCAGAAGGGAATGTGGTGCTCGGGCTGCAAATGTTTCCCTTTCCCAGTAATCCTTGCCATCCAAAGCTCCTTGCACACACTTGGTACATAGTACCCATTCTTGTGACTCCTCTGAGGTGAGGAAAAGTAAGCATGGAGTTTTCCAACTGGCTAAAGTATCTTCCGTGTCCTAGAAGGAGGATGCTATTTGCAAGCTGAACTAAAATATAACAGAAGCGAAACATAATGAAATCCTCCCAACTGTCAGTATTCAAACAGAGCTCTAGAGGGAGAAACAAAGCAATGGTGAGGTATTTTAAGAAGGACAAATATAATTTATTTCGTATTTACTTAAACAAAATGGAAAACCTTCCTGCATATTTTTTTGCACCAAAGAACGGTTATATAAACTCAAGAGCACTCGCAGCTGTGGCAATTGCAGAATGAAAATAAGACCATCTCCTTGAAAGCAACTAAATAAAAGTGATAAAACTATCTAATCTGTCCTGTGTAATATAGAAATAGAAGCTGTGCTAAGAATCAGAGATGGGCCAACCCCTCTCTAAATTTCACAGCCTTGTTCACCAACATTTGCTGCCTGGGACTAATGTGGTGGACGTTGCATTTATTTTATATATATAGGTATTAAACACACATGTGCGGTGAACCTCACTAGGCAGTGTTTATTTATACGGGATCCCAAGAGTCCACACTTCTGAAAGCTATAGTACACACACATCTAGAATATCTCACAGCTGTGGGCATAAGGCAGACATATTCCAGAATCCTCAGATCTTTTGGTAATGCTGCTAGCAAGTGTTCCTTCACTACCACCATCCCCAATTAGAAAAGAAATTCATGTTCAGAGTCCCCATACCCTGTGGTGAATAGCCCAGGTTCTGGAATAGTTCACATTGCATGATCAATGTTGCAAAGGGGCTAAGCATCCCTTTGAATTGAATTTTGAGAGATTTCTGTGGGCACCAGTCACAAAACAGCTGCCATGTGAGATGGTATAGCACAAAACTGGTAGAAAATACTAGGGGATAACTTAATGAATTCTGAAAATTGTACAGAAGGCCCCATGACCAACATGCTAGGTATCACTAGGTGTGGGATAAGGTCTATTATGATACCCATTACTATCCATCTACATCTGCTTTGTCATAATGGAGATCCCCTCCCCCAAACTAGACAGAAATGCTCAGAATATCTTATGAGAGACGGTATAGTGGTTAAGAGCAGTAGACTCGTAATCTGGTAAACCAGGTTCGCGTCCTCGCTCTTCCACATGCAGCTGCTGGGTGACCTTGGGCTAGTCACACTTCTTTGAAGTCTCTCAGCCTCACTCACCTCACAGAGTGTTTGTTGTGGGGGAGGAAGGGAAAGGAGAATGTTAGCCACTTTGAGTCTCCTTCGGGTAGTGATAAAGCAGGATATCAAATCCAAACTCTTCTCTTCTTCTCACTCTGACATCCAGATGTTCACTGGCTCACCTATGGTCTTCACAGCAGTTTTCTCTTAAAATGTAAATGTTTACTCTTTAAACTTAGTGTAAACAAAGCAAAAGAATATGTACGTAACCCTTTTTACAGTAGATCACTCGCCATGTGGGAAGGCAGGTAGCAGTTACTATCGTTCAAATTAATTACATCTGAGCCCTTCTACTTTAAAATGCAGGCCCACAAGAAAACATTCATTCTTCTTTTACCCATAAATTTCTCTCCATTCAGAACATCCATATGATGCTATTCATCTCTGACCACCCAGATTTGAAGTCAATCTATTTGAAATGTATCCCCTAGAGTTTTAGAAATAAGCTTGCTGTCAACATGTGTACGGTAGTTAGCTGCCAGATTCTTAGATGAGATCCCTACTGTCTGAACATACAGTTCAGTTTTCAAAGTGTTCTATCTTCTGTTTATTTATTACACACTTCTTAATTAAATCAGACTTCACACACACACATAAACAGAAACATGAGGATCTCTAAAGGCTTATAATGAGATGTTAACTTTGTCTAGTCTTCAAATTCTCTGAGTTGATTCCCACCCCACTCCCTTATTTATCTATTTCACTTGGCTTAAGCTCAAACTACATGTTACGCAGAGTTCTGAAAAGTTCTTTAATTCTTTCCTCTGTGTATATGCTGTTTTCAAAGTCCAAAGGAGTTCTGGGCAGGCTGGAATTTTGAACAGAAGGGACTATTACAAGGAAGAAGAAGAAGAGGAGGAGGAGGAGGAGGAGTTTGGATTTGATATCCCACTTTATCACTACCCGAAGTAGTCTCAAAGTGGCTAACATTCTCCTTTCCCTTCCTCCCCCACAGCAAACACTCTGTGAGGTGAGTGGGGCTGAGAGACTTCAAAGAAGTGTGACTAGCCCAAGGTCACCCAGCAGCTGCATGTGGAGGAACAGAGACGCGAACCCGGTTCCCCAGATTACGAGTCTACCGCTCTTAACCACTATACCACACTGTCTCTTTAACCATAGAATCATAGAATCATAGAATCATAGAATCATAGAGTTGGAAGAGACCACAAGGGCCATCGAGTCCAACCCCCTGCCAAGCAGGAAACACCATCAGAGCACTCCTGACATATGGTTGTCAAGCCTCTGCTTAAAGACCTCCAAAGAAGGAGACTCCACCACACTCCTTGGCAGCAAATTCCACTGTCGAACAGCTCTTACTGTCAGGAAGTTCTTCCTAATGTTTAGGTGGAATCTTCTTTCTTGTAGTTTGTATCCATTGCTCCGTGTCCGCTTCTCTGGAGCAGCAGAAAACAACCTTTCTCCCTCCTCTATGTGACATCCTTTTATATATTTGAACATGGCTATCATATCACCCCTTAACCTCCTCTTCTCCAGGCTAAACATGCCCAGCTCCCTTAGCCGATCCTCATAAGGCATTGTTTCCAGGCCTTTTTTCATTTTTCCATTCTGTCTCATTTCAACTCAAAATCTCACTCTAAGGCAAGGCATGTGGTGACTCAGGTCTGAACTTCCTTGGTTGTGGCCCCTGTCTCTGGAGTGCTCTTAGTGATGTTTCTGTGAGGTTAGGGGTGGGCATATCTGTACATTTCAATGTGTTTCTCATGTTTCCAACCTTAATTTCAGTTCCTGACATTTCCAGTTAGTGATTTTTTTTTTAATTACTTCTTATGAAAATTCATCAGCATTTCTGTGTGAATTTCTCCTGCTAGACACATTTGTATATGCAATTTTTTCCTAATAGACACGTCTTTTCAAGCAATTTTCCTTAATATTATGTTATTTTCACTATAAAAACACATTTATGTGCACATTTCACTCTAGCACATGCATTTTTGCACACATTTCTTGGTTGGAGAGCCACATTGCAAAATACAGAGCTGTGAATTTTGAAGGATGGCTGTGTTTTGATTCTTATATTGTTTCAGAAAATGCAAATTAAATAAGTACACCTTTAAATGCAAACTGAAACAAATTTCTCCCTCATCCCTACCTGAAGCCTACATGAATGTCAAGGTTTTGCCCTATAACAAAAATAATAATAAGTACTACTAAACTAATTATAGAGTTTACACATGTATGAACTATATGCCTGTAGGGTCTATAAAAAGCTGATTGAGATGTAGGGGACCAGGGCCAGAGACAGTAGGTATGATGGGGCGATAGGATGTGGATGCTGATGGTCCTAAAAAAAGACTTTGCTGAAAGAGGCAACTAAGTCTCTAAGAAAGTGATTTATTGGAGATGTTGATGGATTCTGACTCCATCAGTACTGTCAGGCGGCAGAGGAAACAACCCCCAGAGCAGGTTGCTAGGAACGGATAAGCAGAGCCATAGCTAGGTGATCTTGCGCCCCTAGCAGGTCCATCCAGATTGTGCCCCCTAGCAATGGACAAATTAGCTCTTCTTTCTGCCTCTCCTCCAACCCCCCCCCCCATTCAATTCACCCTCTATTTAAAACCATTTCTTACGAGGCAATAATCGATATTTATGGACATATTTTAGCTGATTTTGTGGAGGTGGCATCTCCTGTGCCCCTGGTGGGGGGGCTACCTTATCAACCCCTAGCTATAGCCCTGCAGATAAGACAAGGAAAAGTCCTTACCATCTGCTTTTTATTCAATATTTACAGAGAGAGGCTTGGAATGCAACCTCTTGGGATAATGGTGTTATCCTGAGTAAATCTCTTTTTCTCCCACTTCCTCATTCAACATCTCTTCTATAGGTGGCACTGAGGACCCTTTGCTTCTGAGCCCTCTGTTCAAGGCTTGTTGGGTTCGGGGGGGGGGGTATGGAATGCTTTCCAAAGACACTGTGTCTGTCAGCTGCTGCCCTCCTGGTAGTTCCCCTTCTTCTTCCTCCTCTCTCATTATTTCCCAGCTTTCCCCCTCATCTGCCTCTGAGCTGTGATCTCCCTCAAACCCCTGTTGTAAATCTGAACTGTCTTCTTCTCTGGAAGCATCAGGCTGGCTAGGCGGTCTCTACCATTCCTCCTCGGCCCAGTCCCTGACAAGTACACAGCGTGCATCACTAATCATAAAGGAATATGGAAGTTTTATTCTACCCACATCCATGCCTTGCTGAATTCGAACATAGATTACAGCTGTTAGCAGAAGTGAGCTCAAATTGTTCCAGCAAACTTGGGGGGGGGCGATTCTTCCCCCAGTATCATCATAGCTGGCCATGGTGCATTTTCCATGCAGCACAATCTGAAGCAGGCTCATCCAAAAGTATATTTCCTTTTCTTCACTAATGCAATGTTGGGAGAGGAGGGAGGGTTTAGGTCCTTGTTGCTTTCAGACATGTGTGTATTTTAAGACCAGTACTCCTCGTGTATGCAAGTTTTTTGCAGGATCCATGTAACAGCCTTGCATCAAAATACCAGCTTGTACTTCCACCAACCCCTCCATATAATCTGGGTTTACCCTTTAGATCCCATCTGGAAGTATGTTCCATTTCACATAAAAGTATAGGCTTCTTATGCCCTGCTTTATATACTAATAGGACAGACATGTGCATAAATACATGTGGCTGCCCTATTATGTCTCGCTTGGCCCTTAGCTTGCCATCTCGAAAATACTTACCTGGAAATAAGTCCCATTGATTTCAGTGGGATTTAAATGCTGAGTAAACAAGTTTTGGAAGAAGAAGAAGAAGAAGAAGAAGAAGAAGAAGAAGAAGAAGAGTAGTAGTAGTAGTAGTAGTAGTAGTAGTTTGGATTTGATATCCCGCTTTATCACTACCCGAAGTAGTCTCAAAGTGGCTAACATTCTCCTTTCCCTTCCTCCCCCACAACAAACACTCTGTGAGGTGAGTGGGGCTGAGAGACTTCAGAGAAGTGTGACTAGCCCAAGGTCACCCAGCAGCTGCATGTGGAGGAGTGGGGAATCGAACCCAGTTCACCAGATTACGAGTCCACCGCTCTTAACCACTACACCACACAGGCTCTGTGCCATTTAGAATATAGACTGACGGTGGAAGGAAATGCATTGATAGAATGTGTGCCCACAAAAAAAAAAAACCTCTGCCTGTAGAAAGCTAGTATATCATGGAAAAGTGTCTCCATAAGAAGCTAGCTTTCCACAAAGGGGGAGTCTTTGCCATATGATCTTCACATCCTGACCAGCAGCCTTTTAGAGTGAAAGTGTTAGGAGGGCTGTAACTCCTTTAAGTGTATTTATGAGCCTTATGAAATGACTGGATCAAATGTGAGGTACTCACTGCCCTATTTAACAAATCCTGCATGGCTTCTGATTCGCCAAATTCCTGGTATTTTCATTCCATCAATGGCAGAGGCAGAGTGCCAATGAAATATCACTACAACCATGCCAGCTCCTCACTGTCACATTCAGTGAAATTTTTTAGGTTCACAACTCTGAACACCTGGGCTCTAAAATTTGGGATATAATTATGAAGTTATGTAACCTGCCATGCACTAGGCATTCTTTTTGTATCTCTGTGAAAATGTGGGTATTTTTGTACATGACAGATAGGACAAAAATAAAAATTGATACAGGGTGCCAGGGCTCAGAGTTCTGAAAAGATTTCAAAAACCCAACACAGGGATAATCTAAGCTAAAAATAATTTCTCTCTCTCCCTCTTTTAAAAAAAAAATATTGCAAACTACATAGTAATAGATCTTGACAAGAGTATTATTCTGTTTCATCCATTTCCCCCCTAAATTATTATCACCTGAGAAATTACTTAGGGGTTATATTAACATTTAGTTTCTCCTTCATTCGAAGGACAGTGACACCTTAAATACAAGTTGTTTTCAGTTAATGTGAGAAGAGTTATAGAAAAATCCAGGTGGTTTTATAACCAGCACATTATAAATTCCTGAGAGGAAAGGATTTAAAATAAAATTCCAGCCTCTATTCCCCTCACCAAAGGTTAGTAGTCTTGTAAAAGCAAGAAAATATCTCGATGTTGAAAACAAATTAAGAATGTTTCCGTTGCAATTTGATAAAAGCGTTACTGCTTTCTATCAGCATTATTATTATTATTTGCAAGGTTTTCCCCCCCTCCCCCGCTTGCACACACATGCACAAAAGCTCTCTTAGAAAATAGGAAGAAAGTCACAAAAAGCCCCTGGAGAAAAGTGCGATATAGATTGAGCTAAGCATTGAGTTGGCACTATCATCTCCTTGGGTCATCACCTTTCATACAGTGATTGGCATATCTGATCTGACATTGTTTGACTTGTCTCTTGATTGGCTGGTTCCTTGCTTAAGACCTCCCCAAGGCAAAGCCTTGGATTCTGTGCTTTGTCCAACAGTGGCGCTTCTCGGGAGCAGCTAAGCATTTTCATGAGGAAAGGACAGCGAGGTGAGAGGAAACGTCAATCATCGTGAGCAGTGTTGCAGTCCCTGCTGCACCGACAATGGAGAAAGAATATAATTTAGGGGACTTCTGCATAAACACTATTAGTTTCATTCCATTTGCTTTTATTCCTTTTTTTTAGAAAAGGGGGGAGGGAGAAAGATGGCGGGGAAGTACCAAACATCTAGCAATCTATATTTTCTACACAAATAAGAGGAGCCACCGTGAAATACAGCACTGAAAATTATGGAAGATCTGAGATTACAGTGGTACCTCAGTTTAAGAACAGTCCGGTTTAAGAACGATTTGGTTTACAAACTCCACAAAACCGGAAATAGTGTTTTGGTTTGAGAACTTTAACTCGGTCTAAGAACGGAATCCGAACAGTGGAAGGACACCGGCAGCGGGAGGCCTCATTAGGGAAAGCACGTCTCGGTTTAAGAATGGTTTTGGTTTAAGAACGGGCTTATGGAATGGATTAAGTTAGTAAACAGAGGTACCACTGTATTCACCGCTGTTACTTATGTGAAACTCTCAAATTAAATACTGAAACTAAACGGATATCACTCTGTTCTGATGTCTTTCTGGGAGTCAAAGGGAAACCCTCATCGCAGAATAATTGAGTCCAAGAATTGCTATTTTTCAGTTTCTCTCTAGTCTCAACTGGCAGCTATACAAAACACAAATTGGGACCCACAACTTCAACTATCATAGGGAGAGAGGTATATTGGGCCAATTGCAATAAATAAAATACATTTAGATAAATATATATCTATTAGCTATATTTATTTTATTTACCTAATCAGGATATTGGGGGGGGGGGGGAGAGGGAGAGAGAGGGAGAGAGAGAGAGAGAGAGAGAGAGAGAGAGAGAGAGCAGGTCCAATTCATCTCCAGAACTGAGATGGATCCTGCCAGGTCCTCAATATAATTACATACAAAAGGATATGTAATTATACCCGAAGCTTTCGGGCAAATTGGAGTTCATATTGTGATACAATAAAATGCAAGATATAAGAAATAAAATAAGCAATAAAATACATTTTTTTAAAAAAACCATCCAGCATCCAGCACAGCACGTTACAATTTCCACAACAAGCAGAAAAATCATTAAGTGGTCCGCCAAGACCTTCAGCAATTTTCAAGTGGTCCATGGGGGAAAAGGTTCAGGAACTACTGCTTTATATAGCTTATGGACTGATCCCTCAATGCTGTTCAAAAGAAAAAGGCCCATGTCTAATCGAATTTCATAGCCTGGAATCCTTTCCATTATAAATTTAATCCCCCTCCCTGCAATATCATTTAGCACTGAATATTGCCACCATCGGTGACCCTGTCTTTTCTTCTTTTTACACTTCCAGCATTTATGTTATTTATGATACTTATTAAAGTAAAGGTACCCCTGCCCATACGGGCCAGTCTTGCCAGACTCTAGGGTTGTGCGCTCATCTCACTCTAGAGGCCGGGAGCCAGCGCTGTCCGCAGACACTTCCGGGTCACGTGGCCAGCGTGACGAAGCTGCATCTGGCGAGCCAGCGCAGCACACGGAAACGCCGTTTACCTTCCCGCCAGTAAGCGGTCCCTATTTATCTACTTGCCCCCGGGGGTGCTTTCGAACTGCTAGGTTGACAGGCGCTGGGACCGAACGACAGGAGCGCACCCCGCCGTGGGGATTCGAACCGCCGACCATGCGATCGGCAAGTCCTAGGCGCTGAGGTTTACCCACAGCGCCACCTGCGTCCCATATGATACTTATTACCTTTGTGTTATAGTTGATGTTGTGCGAGCAACATTCTAGTCATGCAGTGGTGCTTCCTTTTCCTCTCCCCCCTTGTCCACAAACCCCTAAACCCATGGAGCAGATTTTGAGGGTCTGAGTAGGCTGCAGGGGAAATGACAGGAAAGGCAAAGTCTGTTGTATGAGAGCACATTTGTTGTGCCATCAGAACAGCAGTGTTGGATTCAGCTCACAGACTTGTCTCTTCCTCACCAAGCTTGCGTGTTCAGTAGTGAAATGGGGAGGTATTCTTGCTTTGGTTTTTTTTTAAGCTTCATTTGTTTTGTGTTATTCTAATTGTTTTCACGTATAGTTAAAGCTATGGTTTTCCCAGTAGTGATGTATGGAAGTGAGAGCTAGACCATAAAGAAGGCTGATCGCCAAAGAATTGATGCTTTTGAATTATGGTGCTGGAGGAGACTCTTGAGAGTCCCATGGACTGCAAGAAGATCAAACCTATCCATTCTGAAGGAAATCAGCCCTGAGTGCTCACTGGAAGGACAGATCCTGAAGCTGAAGCTCCAATACTTTGGCCACCTCATGAGAAGAGAAGACTCCCTGGAAAAGACCCTGATGTTGGGAAAGATGGAGGGCACAAGGAGAAGGGGACGACAGAGGACGAGATGGTTGGATAGTGTTCTCAAAGCTACCAGCATGAGTTTGACCAAACTGTGGGAGGCAGTGGAAGACAGGAGGGCCTGGCGTGCTCTGGTCCATGGGGTCACGAAGAGTTGGACACGACTAAACGACTAAACAACAACAACAATTGTTTTCACACAGAGAGATACAATCAGAGTGATTTTAATTCAGACCCATCCTATATTTTACATTATGTAACTTGGTTTCTTCTTGGGGGACTCCTGCTACTCTCCTGGGCATCAGACCTCCTAAATTTCAAACAGAATTGCTTTTAAATATCCCCATTTTAGAGGCAATAAAAGTAACTCTAAGTGTGTGTCTGACATCCTATAAGTTTCCCATTGCTTTCAATTTTTCTAAAAAAAAAAATACATCACCTTCTCTTGCTTGTAATTTTGGTGTTTTCCCATTCAAATGGCATCAGATCTTCAGGCTTTTGGCTACCCTGCTGCCCTCCCCCAAGGTAAGATCTACACAACTTCAGAAAGTCACTTTAAAAACATTTTAAAACATTCGTTTCTTTTTCAGAATGAACACATCTAAACAGAAGACATTTTTGTTTTAAAAGGACTTTCCCTGAGGCCTGACCAAGTTGTTAATGGAACATGAATAGCAACATCTTCAGGGATGGCTTTTATTTATTTATATAATAATTTTGTAGAGATGGTATTATGAGGTTTTTTTAGTTTGTTGAAATGATTTTATTGGGGTTTTTAAGAGCCTGTGCTTGTGCTGTAGACTCTTTTTGCCTTGCACACCACTCCTATGAAACAGTTTATCAATTGGTCAAACAAGCAAATAATTTCCTGGAAGCCCTAGGCAACATGTCCAACATTTAGGGGTAGTTTGAGTTGCAGCTAATATCTAGAGGGCATCCCCGGAGTAGGACAGAAGGCACATTCAGACAGAAGGCACATTCAGAGATTCAGTTCCCCACCTGCAATTTTTGAAGCGGCCCAACTGCACAACAGGTACTATAGCACATTCACCCACCTGAGCCTACTTTGTTTAAAAAATATTTTTAATTGGTTTTTACAATTAAATAAAATACAATTAAAACAATTTTAAAAGTTTTTACATAATCAATTTCTGAGATTCTCTGAATCTCATGACTTCCCCCCGTCCCTTCCATGGGTCCTTATAACAATTAATCTACAACTACATATCAATACATTCTCCACAGTTTTCATTTCTCTAAATTATCTGTATCTTTCGTTTCTTTACAAGTGTTCTTAAAGTCCAGCTAACGTTTTTTATACGTTTAGAGTAGTCTCCTAAATAAATTACAATTTCTCCCACTCCTTTTAAAAGTCTATCTTCTTGGTTCCTGAGTCTCCGAGTCAGTTTTGCCATTTCAGCATAGTCCAGCAATTTGGCTTGCCTTTCTTCCCTAGCCGGGACTGTTGTTTCTTTCCATCTTTGGGCTAATAACATCCGTGCAGCTGTTGTCGCGTACATAAACACACCCGAGCCTACTTTTTTACCGTCCCTGTTCAAACATCAAGGCTGAATTGGATACATCCTTGCCTACAAATAAAGCCCATTGAACACAGTGGAATTCACTTCTGAGATCACATGCACAGGATGGGCATCTTTTAAAGGAATGGTTGGTACCAAACCACTCCTTCAGCATCTTCTGTCACACATGGAACACTCAGCAACAGCTTATAGTCAAGCAACACTCACAGAATGGGTGGCTGGCATTTCCTAAATTGCTACAAAGATGTGACAAGGATTAAAATATCACACAGCTCTGCCTCCGAACATAGGTGGAAAAGCAACACAGAATTTCTTAATCCCATACTTATGGGTATGGATTTTAAATTAAAAGAAAGAAGCTTTGAGGGGTGGGGGCCACAAATAAATTGTTCAAAACATGCTGGGCTTTTATAGCTGTCTTCAAAATATATATATTTTTCTTTTTAAAAAATATGACACCTGAAAAGAAAAAAGGAGGAACGGTGAAATGGGGAGGGGTTGCATTCACTTGCTCCCAGTTAGGTTTACTAAGTCAGTCATGAAGGCAGGAGATGTAAAATGCATCAGCTGTCCTCTGTTCAGTCCCAGCCTGACAGTTCAATACCTCCTCATCTTCTGAGAATGGCAGTGCCTGAGCCCTGAGTAAACCATGTCTGTATGCAAACTGTCAAGGAGGGCTCGGCATATCATTAGGCTTGACCTCCATGGCTGCAGTGACAACAGGGAGCCTCGCAGCCAATTGCCACCTGTGTTAAAATTCATCCTTGCATCTCCCAATTCAGCAGCATGTGAAGCAAACCCCATAAATAGCAGCCATTTGATGAACTACCTCATTTACTGAGATAATCTTAACCCTTTAGAGATGGCAGGCATACATACACTGCATATTTAGCAGATCTACGGAGCCTTTGTTAAATTAGCGTGCTCCTGCAATTGGATGCATTTCTGGGATTGTGGTTGCAATCCTATGCTAGGTCTAGGTGTGTGTGTGTGTGTGTGTGTGTGTGTGTGTGTAAACTGATTCAGTTTGCATTTTTAAAAGGCAGGTCTAACTAATTTGCATGCTCCTTAGCAGTACATGAACTGAAACACAGCCATCCTGTGAAATTTGCACATCTCTGAATTTTGCAATGCTCTTCTCCAGCACATACTAGTGTAAAGTGTGCACAAAAAGTCATATAGTATAACATTAAACATGCATTGTATTAGGAGAAATTGCTGTGCAAAAATTGTGTATATGAGGAGGATTGGCCTACAACTATGTGTCTATTAGATGAAATTCGCTGGTGAATTCTCATGAGGGTTTTATTGGGGGGGGGGTGAGGAGATAAGCCAACTGATGCAGAAATGTCAAGAACTGAATTTAAGATTGGAAAAATGAGAAACTGAGAGAATAAAATATCCACTTGCTTCCGGAAACTGATAAAATGCTGTAAATCTGAGGAAATTTGAACAGGTTTTGACAATTCCCTCCTCGCGTTTTTATTCCCAGCCAAATTTAGACTTTCTTATAAAGGCTTCCCTGATATAGAAACAATTGCCATTTCAAGACTTGGGCTAGATGACCTCCAGTGTCGCTTTCAACTCAATCTCTACGACTCTATTATCTGAATTAGTGCAATCCTCATATGATCTTCATTCATTTGCCCATTAAAACCATTCCTGTCGATTACTTCATTTCATTCTAAGCACGCTGGAGTGTTCTTTATAATGTCACAATATAAGTACAGAACTGTGCAAGGTGGTGATCATTGCCTAATGGAGCTGTCAGCTGTGCAGAAAAGGGTTAGGAATAAGCAGCAATATTCAATAGTGTTCAACACAAAGTCTATTGTGGGGCTTTGACAGGAGGCATGAAAATGACTTAGATAATTTCACATGTATCCAGCGTTATGTCATAAGCACCTGGCTTATGCTCATTCAAGAAAAGTAAAAAAGGTAGTGTTGCACTTCCAATTCACTTCCTCGCCACATTTTAGTCTGAGAGGGGCCTCACACCCAGGAGTAAAGCTTGGGTGTTTCATTTTCAGAACAGTACCAATATGCCCAATTAAAAACAGATCCATTTGCAGAAACAGGGCCATGTGAATCTGACAGGGCATTTTAAAGTGGCATGTGTGTGTGGACTGCGAGATGGGAATGGAAGCTTTTGTATTAAATGCAGCAACAGTTGTATTCATCAGGTCAAATATGGGATCAGGGAAGCTTTCTCCAGATCTCCCTTTGTCTTTACTTATAGGCCATGAGTTGGGAACAGATAGATGGTTTTGGAGCCTTTAAGCAAAAGTCAAGAGCAGGCTGAAGGGGATTTCTCCCCCTCCCCAGTCTATGTTTTCCAGCTTTTTGTTGTCTAACTAGAAGTGATTTGAGTCAGCTAACAGCTACCCCACTAATCCATGTTGGAGCAGAGGAAGCTTGGGAGAAGAGAGGGAGGAAATGGCCTGAACAACTGATAGAGCAGAGGACCAAAGGGAGAAAGGGAGAAGACTTACACGTAAGGTAAGGATAGCAAGAGACATAGAAATGGGGGTTATGTGGTACACAAAGCTCATTACTCCATGCAAAAATGGGTTATAGGAAATGTGTCTCTTTATAGCATAACATCAGAAGAAGTACATCATAGCTGTCTACTATGATGTGATACCCTGCACAGCTACTACTGTTGTCTAAAGCGTGGTGCTGTGGTCTAAACCAATGAGCCTCTTGCGCTTGCCGATCAGAAGGTCAGCAGTTCGAATCCCTACAACGGGGTGAGCTCCCGTTGCTGTCCCAGCTCCTGCCAACCTCGCAGTTCGAAAGCACGCCAGTGCAAGTAGATAAATAGGTACCGCTCCGGCGGGAAGGTAAATGGCATTTTGGTGCACTCTGTTTTCGATCACGGTGTTCTTTTGCGCCAGAAGTGGTTCAGTCATGCTGGCCACATGATCCAGAAAGCTGTCTGTGGACAAACGCCGGCTCCCTCGGCCTGAAAGCAAGATGAGCGCCGCAATCCCATAGTCGCCTTTGACTGGACTTAACTGTCCATGGATCCTTTACCCTTTTTTTACCTACTATTGTCTGATAATACCAAGGATTGTGTTCATATCTGCTCTGTCACTAGTTGCTATATTTGCTCATGGAATCTTTTCTATTTTCAGAAATTCATTCTTCATAAAACTAATTAAGAGTTCTAGTACCCGTCAAATTTGGCAATTGGAATGGATCCAATCTATTTATTCCAAATATATCTCATGCTTCAGGGAAGCAATGGATGCACAGGCTGCTTTAAGGCCCTTCCTGGAAACTTTGTTATAAAAATAAACAAGAAACTAGGTTTCTCCTCTCCAAAAAATGTAATTGGGGAAGATTGGAAGGCAGGTTTGTCCAAAAAGAAAGTGGAACAGTGCATATCAGGGGTGGAGGGGTTGATTGTTAATCCACTCTGGAAATGTATGGTAACTCTCAGCACCTTTAACAAACTACAATTTCCCAGGATTCTTAAACAACTGTTTAAATAAGCATGATGCTATTTCAAATTTATAGTGCTGAAGGGGCCTAAATCCGCCTTGAAACAAGAAATAATTGAATCATATTCATGTGGCATTCCAAACAAACCACTTCAAATTTATACTAAAGTTTTTAAGTAAGGAATGCTCAGTGATCTTAAAACTTTTAGCAAAGTTAAATGAATTGGACGCGAAGTCTATGCTTGTCACAAATTCTCAGTTTTTAGATAAGAACAGCCTGGGGGGGAAAGGCTCTTGGGTGCTGGTAAATGAAAAGATAATTATACGGTAGTTAAATGTAAAGTTAAATGTAGCAACTGAAATGTACATAATGAACGACTATTATTGTTTCTATGCTTCATCTGCTTACGAAATTATCACTCAAGACAGCTGCGCGAAGGTGATAGTTGTATCATCTGCACTCATGCCTGCACTGAAGTAACCCCAAAAGAATATAAGCACAGTGCAGCCAGTTATCAGTTTCCACCTTGAACGACAGGTAATTGTTTGCTGTTTTTATATGATACTTCATGAAATCCCAAGGTAGGGGTAGAAGCAAAGCAAGCACTCACCATAGAATGTGGCACCTAGATGGAGAAGAGAAAAGTCCAGTGTGAGAAAAGGCTCTGCAAGATGTGTATGGCACTTGGGTCTTTATCAGAAAAGGGAGACCCGCATACCCTCCAACATTTGTCTGATAAAAATAGGGACGTTCCATTCCATAGTGATAATTTTACTATTTATACCCCACACATCTTACAGGGTTGCCCCAGCCACTCTGGGCAGCTTCCAACAAATATAAAAATATAGTAAAACATTAAACATTTTTTTTAAAAAAAACCTTCCCTATACAGGATTGCCTTCAGACAGCTTAGGGGTCGGATAACCCCATAACCTCCAACATTTTTCCTGTGAAAATAGGGGTGTCCTAAGGAAAAGTGGGACATTCTGGGATCAAATCAGAAACCGGGATGGCTTCTCTAAATCAGGGACGTCCCTGAAAATAGGGACACTTGGAGGGTCTGGGCCTGAGATTTTCCCCGCCCCCAAATTACAGGGGGGGGTGTTATTTTGTGGGCAATCAATTTGAAAATTTGATTAATGAGGTCCCCGTTGGTAGGAAATATGCCAGACAAGTAGCTTGAGGGCCTAGGTGGTTTAAAAAAAAAAAAGTTTTGGGGTAATCTAATTTCCCTACTCATATTGAAATACTGCCCCTCAATGAGGCCAAACTTAGAGTCACAAAATGTTTAGGGGTATGCATAGCCCTGCGTGCGCGCCCCCAAAAAGGACTGGTTTTTAAAAAAGAAAACCTGGGAAAGTGGTGGGTTTTTTTCTCAGTGCTCCCCTCACTTTCCCTGAAAGTACTCTGCATAGCTTTTCATTTTCTTTTCATAGTTATACTCTGCTGTTTATTCCTTATATTCCAGGGACAGTCCTGGATATACAGAAGCCATTCCGGTTTCTGATTTGATCCCGGAATGTCCCGCTTTTCCTTAGGATGTTCCTATTTTCACTGGAGAAATGTTGGATGGTATGGAGCGATGTGATCCCTGAGGCAAGGACATAAGTCACTATACAACCTTTAGAAGACATTTGAAGACAGCCATGTATAGGGGAGTTTCATGTTTTTATATATGTTGAAACGTGCCCAGAGTGGCTGAAGAAACCCAGACAGATGGGTGAGGTACAAAAGCATTTTGTTTTTGAAACTGTTTTTGTGGGTCTTTGGGCAGTAATAAATAATGTTGCTGTTGTTGTTTACAAATTATTATTATTATTATTGAATAGGATGTCCCTATTTTAATCAGAGAAATGTTGGAGGGTATGCTATTCTCTGCTCTCACTGACAAAATTTGGAGGAGAATGATGGTCCATGTGCTGATCACCTCACCCCCACCACTTCAATCTCCCTCACCTAAATTACTGCAATTGGAGCACAAATGGGAAATAATCCACTGTAATTAAATGTTCGACTTGTCCATCAATAAGAAATATTCCCCCACCTCTTCACTCCCTCCTCTCTCCTTTACACCCCCTCATCCCTGAGCCAGCCATCTTGGTTTAGTTTCTCAGAAAAGAAACGGGGGTGGGGTGGGGTGGGGTTCGTGTGTTCAACTTTTTAGGAAAAAACCAAGGCAACAAAGCTACCTGGAAGGTTGGGGACTGCCTGATCCACTTTGACAGACCTTGTTAATGGCATGATCCAACTGAGGAATGTCCCTAGTGTTCTTTTTTTCTTTTTTTTAATAAATATTTTATTCGTTTTTACATACAAAACAACAAAGCAAAACAAAAACAACGAACAATACACCAAAAACATACAGAATTACACAAACAGTTTTGGGTTCTAGCAATTCTGTTTCCAATTTTGATTTTTCCACCTGGAAGCCAATTTTTCTATCCAATTTATATGCCTCCATTATCTGATGATAATGGAGCCAATCACGGACTTTACTTTTTAATTTGTCAAAACTCTGCAGTTTCAATTTATCTCCATCTTGTTCTAGTATCTCCCAATATTTTGGCCAATTGGCCTCCATATTGAGTTTTTTTACTGCTTTTGCTTCCATCGGAGATAACCACCTTGGAGTCTTGTTTTCAAAGAAATCCTTATATCTAATAGGAATGTCCCTAGTGTTCACATGTCCGTCTTCCAAGCAACAGACGCAAGTTTGTTAAAGGATGTAGAAAGTTGTTAAAGAGACCCCCATTCCCCTCATAGGGCTACCATTTACAGAGTGGGAAGAGGGACTGAATATTGAACCACCGTGTGACTTGTAGCTATGTGAGGGGAACAACTCTCAGCACCCTAAACAAACTACATGTCCCAGGATTCTTTCGGGGAAGCCATTAAAGTGGTTGTCAATGTGCTGTAAATGAATGGTGCAGATAAATTTAACAATGCAGCAGATACAGCAACGGACTTAGATGTCTTACTACAGTGAAGCAGTATAGAATCTTTGCTAAATAAAATAAATAAATGTGGCCCTAGAATCACAGCTAATTTGAAGGCTTACTCTGAAATGTCAATAAGGAACAGTATTCTAGCATGAGGTAAGAATCATGTTCCTTTCTGGTTTTCTTTATGAAAAGGTACTTAGTAAGACTCACTATTGCTCCAATATATTTGCTGCAAAATAGTTTCACAGCAAAAGGGCCTTTTTAAAAGATTGACCTGGAAGGTAATGATATGTTAGCCTTGCCACTGTGGCAAATGCTATATCTCACAGGAATGTTTTTACCACATATTGGTTAACCAACGCTATTCGCATTCTTCCTGTAATGGGACCTAAATCTAGCTGTAAGAAAAGCTATAATGCCCACAGAGTTAAGAGCCTGTCAGTGTCTCTGTTTTTTGCAATCTATAATACCACAGGAAAGGAAAGGAAAGGAAATTTGGCCTCTGCATTCACAATAGAAGTTCGAAGAATTTGTTCTCCCCATTCCTGCTTTAAATATTTTTTAAGAGGCTTGACTCACTTGCACCTCTAACACATGTCAATCATTCTGTTGTAACAAGAGTAGAGAAATTACGCTGAGCAAGAAACTGAAAGTTGGCGAGTCTTCTCTTAGAGACAGAGCATACTGGACACAACTGAAAAAATCTGGTTGTGATTAAAATCTGTTGTGATTAACAGCGCAACCTTCTGGAAATTATTTTGAGGGTGCATGGCAGGAATCTTTTAATTACCTTTAAAAGAAAATCCTTACAAAGAGGGAAAGCTTGCTCTTTAAAATTATATATATACCAAAGGAAAACTTAGCACTCCTAGACTCTGACATCTATGTGTGTGTTTGTGTGTTACTGTAATAATCAACCAAGGAGGACCATTGTCTTCCCCTAGAAAACAAACTATTGCATTAGTTCAACAGCTAAAACCCCCATTTCTGAAAGCAAAACTCCACTGGCTGCAGTGCTAAAAGGCATCTCTGAGGTCCAGGATTATATCGTAAACCATTTTCATAAGGGCTCTTCCGAAAGGCTGAATTATCAGCGTTTGCTTAATAGACTGTCACACGGATTTGAAGGTCAGTGATCCATGAACTAAAACAGTCTTTAAGAAGCCTGTAATGTGTTACTTGATGATGACTACAAAGAAACTAAGTCTATTGAGCAGATAATTGCATATTTATATAATGGGCAATAATGGGAATTACAGTCTGTCCGTTATGTCAACTCTCGGGAATATACATGATTGATTTTTATATATATAAAAAGGGGGGGGACTATTGGTAGGAAATAATTATGCCTTTGTTGCCTTCTGGTTTTAAAGGCTGCTTGCTTAGTTAGACATCTCTTTAAAAAGAGAATCAGGAAGTGTCTAGAAAAGAAAACTTTGCTTATATATTTTGAACCAGTCTATGTGGAGCATGCCTCCTAGCTAGGCATTGACTAGACATTCACCTACTTAGCTTTAATAATGTAGGAAGCATCAGTCGACAGACCTTCTCATGTATTATGCTGCTCATGTTCTTGCCCATCACTTAACACATCCCATTTAGACAACCAAATGAGTGGGAGAAGAATTAGTTTGTAAAGTTACCATGAGACTTACAAACTAAGTTTGCCATACTCTGTATGTTTACATAGGTGTAAGCGCTTACTCTCAGTAAACATGTATAAGATTCAATTTAATGCAAAATATTTCTTGGTAGGAATGAGCATGCAGCCTTTACATGAAGCACCATCTGCGTGTATTTAGTCTAGTGCAAGAACACATCAATAGGAAATGTTTATTATTATTATTATTATTATTACTGCAAAGGCATCAAGCTTTTGTAACAGAGCCTCACAAGAACCCAGTGGTAGTATCCATAAAACATTAACTATTACCATCATTGCAAATGTTCCATAATGTGCCGTAAGGAAAATAAACTCCTCTCACCAAGCTATATGGCAAGGTTTCAGGAAGAAGGTATGGAGAGCAGGTGAAGAGAAAAAGAGATTTTTCTCCTTTCCCACTTTTCTTCCAGAATGATGTTTTTGCTCAGTTAGCAAATTCATACATTGTGAACGTGACCTGCTGTATCCTTGGGGAAAGACCTGCGGTCGCAGTAGACAATGCATCTCGATACTTGTAATTCAAAGGCATCGAGGCAAAAACTGTCAAAACATTACTAAAGTTGACAAGGACATATGGTTCATTAGTTTTGGAACTGATGGGTTATGGACCAGTTTGCGATCAGCTTGGTAGTTTAATTTGAGTTAGGTTATGTAAAACCAGCACTGAGCATCATCGTTATATTTCAGGTCATCAGCACCCATAATCACAAGCATCAATCACTGCTACATTAACCATAAAAAACAAACAAAAAAAATGACTTATTGAAACTCTCTTGCTGCTTCCTGCATACTGACCTGGGGTTTAGTATACTAGTAGTACCAGCCTTTGTCCATACCCATACATTTAGGGGGTAAGTGAGTGGTATTCGCAAATAGTCAAATGTTGCAGAAATAAAGAGTCACCTGCAGCTGTAAATATATCTTCCTTCTCAGCATTCTTTCCCATGCCAACTTAAACCTACCCAAGCGTGCATGATGCTTGCCATCGCGTACACCTGACAGCATTATTCCTAAGAGACCAGAGTTTTAAGTGCATTGCCTGTTACCATCTCTTCAAAAATACTTCAAGACATATGGCCTGACTCACACACTTTCTTTTGAAACAATGAGCTAATCCTCCTCAGATTACCAGAGCAGGGCAAAGTCATTCAGTTACACATATTCTTAACAATTATTATTATTTAACAAATTTAGCCAGGGAAGCGATTTGTTAAGTATTGTGCTAAGTCAAATCAGTGGCCCATCTAGTTCACATAGTCCACCAAAGCTACATTCATACCATACATTTAAAGCACTATGACACCAGTTTAAACAGTCATGGCTTTCCTCAAAGGCTTCTGGGAGCTGTAGTTTATTGAAGGTGCTAAGAGTTGTTAGGAAACCCCCCCTTCCAGAGCTAGGATTCCCAGAGTGGTTTAACAACCACCTTTCCCAAGGTCTCTGGAAACTGTTGCTACCTTAACGGCACAAGGGTCTCATAACAACCCTCAGAACCCTAACAAACTACAGCTCCCAGAATTCTTTGCAGGATTTCATGGCCACTTAAAATGGCATCATTACATTGGACATCACTATTTACTTGCCCAGCTGTTTAGCAAAATTTGTGTACTGATTGTGGGATGCGGATGGCGTTCTGGGTTAAACCCCAAAGCCTAGAACTTGCTGATCAGAAGGTCGGCAGTTCAAATCCCCACAATGGGGTGAGCTCCTGTTGCTCAGTCCCTGCTCCTGCCAACCTAGCAGTTTGAAAGCATGTCAAAGTGCAAGTAGATAAATAGGTACCGCTCTGGCGGGAAGGTAAACGGTGTTTCCGTGCGCTGCTCTGGTTCGCCAGAAGCGGCTTAGTCATGCTGGCCACATGTCCCGGAAGCTGTTCGCCGGCTCCCTCGACCAATAAAGCAAAATGAGCGCCGCAACCCCAGAGTCGGTCATGACTGGACCTAGTAGTCAGGGGTCCCTTTACCTTTTTATGTACTGATTGCAATTAAACCTCTAAGAGGTTTACAAGAAATATTAAAACGATCAACAAAAACATTTTAAAATTAAAAATTTAAAACATTGAAAAAATAATTAAAATTAACAGTAGACCTATAAGAGATTAAAGCACATTGGCATCTACATGTCTAGATAGACTTAAACAAAAATGTTTTAAGCAGATTCCAAAAGGAGTACAGTGAAGATGCCTGCCTGGTGTCAATAGGCAGAGATTTCCAAAGTTACTAACATGGGTATATCACTCATGCTGCTAAGCAATCTAACCCAGATGTACGGATGGAGGAGAAATTCAATTCTGTTCACATTTAAAGGCAAACCTACCTAATGCTGAAACAACGTGTGAACCATAACACGGTCATTTTGCAAAATGAGCATTTTTCTGAATTTTGCAATGCAATCCTGCAGCCACATAATGTGTACAAAAATGTATATATCAGTGGAAAGTGTGTATAAAAATGCATATGAATGAAAATAGCATATCCATATGCATTATATTAGGGCTAATTGCTTTGCAAAAATGTGTATATTCGGCAAAAATGCCATCAAACCGAGTAGATTAGCAGAAATTCACACTAGAACGCTGGTGAATTTTCCTGAGGACTTTAAAACCATCACCATGATCATAATGTTCACAAGCTAATATTGGAAATGTGGAGAACTAAATGTAAAAGAAGGAATGAAGAAACTGAAACTAACAGATTCATCAGTTAAACCCACAGGAGATCAAGTTGTTGTTGTTCTTGACGCATATACTGCTTAATCTCATAATCAGCTTCTATGTGGTTTACAAGGTATAAAAACCAGTTACACTAAAATATTTGAGTATAAGCATCCATAATCGAAATAAACAGTGGAACCATCCCTTTAAGAAAATAAAGCTGTTAGTATTTCCACAAAATGATAATGCTAAGAGTATGAGAGTTCACATCATTCTGGAGAAACTAACACTAGGGATGGTGTTGACCTACTATCGGGTTTTGTTTGTTTGTTTAGAAAAATGAGAGAATATATATGAAGTTTTATATAGAGTCAGTAAGTAGAGAGAAATTATTCTTCTGCCTCAAAATGCCACAGTTAGGAGAAACTGAACCACAGAAGATTGACACCTAAAAGATTTGCACACTGCATATAATTCGCTTATGTAATTCTTTATCAGATGTTCACCAGCACTGATGACTTCAAGATGGGGGTTATGGAGATAACAGAGGAAAACTGTGACTGAGCAGCAGAGCATCTTCTACAGATGCAGAAGGTCTCAGGTTTAGTCCCTGGCATTTCCAGGTGTGCCTGGGAGAATTCGCTATCCAACGTGCTGGAGGGCTCTTGCCAGTCACTGTAGAAGATATTAAGCTAGGTGGATCTTTTTTTTTTTTAGCCCATAATCAGAGGCCATGTAAATGTAAAAGGGTGCACTGCCTATCACAGCCTGCTTAGGAGCTCTGCAAGGCACTGATAGCTGTCACTGGAAACAGAGCTAGGTGGTCCTTCAGTCTGATTAATTTTTAATCTTCATATTTGCTGTTAAGCAATCCATAATAACCAGCTCTTAGGCAGGAATCCAGGCCACAATTATACATGCTTAAGCCACACTAAAACCAATGGGACTTTCACAGATAGAATTGTGGTTGGAGCACAGCCATAAATATTACTGTGTGAACCCTGATGTGTTAAACAAAGATATCAATTAAAACCTATTTTTCAACCTGCCTCACATAAGCCTTTTAACAAATATAATTACAGATGTCTAATTTTTCACCGCAGGGAGCACCAGAGAATCATTCGCAAATAACCAGCATCAAAATAAGTCTAAAATAGGATGTTATTTTTAAAGCGGAAACTTCTTGTTGTTTTTTAAAAGAAAATCCAGTTGCAGGTTAATACACACATTCAAGATTTATATTATAGATATGAGAGCTTTTTGCTTTGAACTGTTGAATATTTCCTTTTCTTCTCATAGATAAAATTAATATAGTGTAGTTTAAGGCAAAAACAGTTACATAACTGCTTTGTTAATCGGATATGGCACATTAAAGTTGGGATCCAAAGAGACAGACTGCTCCTAACAGGATTTTTTACTTTCTTCTTTGAACAGGAATCCCCAGTGCCCTGTTGCAAAATCTTTTAGGTTTTCCTCAGTTTCAAAAGTGATTCAGCATGAGAGCCAGTATGGTGTAGTGCAGGCATAGGCAAACTTGGCCCTCCAGATGTTTTGAGACTACAACTCCCATCATCCCTGACTACTGGTCCTGTTAGATAGGGATGATGGGAGTTGTAGTCCCAAAACATCTGGAGGGCCAAGTTTGCCTATGCCTGGTGTAGTGGTTAGAGTGATGGACTGGGAGGTCAGGATTAAAATCCACACACAGCCATAAAAGTTTACTGAGTGACATTGGGTCAATTACAGTCTCTCAAGCAAGCCTAGCCCACCTCATATGATGGTTGTGAGGTAAAAAGAGGGGTATAAGTGTCAGAGTGGACTGCTTGGAAGAAAGGTGGGGTAGATATGTAATGATAAATAAATAATTGCAGAAGGGTGAGTGTGGGGAACCGCTGTTGAAGAAAGGCAAAACCAAAGCTCACTTCAGTGAACAGAACTGCCCAGGTGGTTCCTGAAAGTCGGGTTGAATCAGACCAACTGGAAGAAAAATGTATGCGCCCAAAGAAAAATGTCGTACAATCAAAGGAAGCAAATGTGGGCACCTACAGATGTTTCTGAACTGTAACGGGCATCATTCCTGACCACTGGCCAGGCTGGCAGGGCTGATGGGAGTCCTCCTGGTTTTGGAAGCTCATTTTACATTAGGGTTTTTTTAAAAAATCCATTCAGTAGACATATGGTTTGTGAGTTCGTGCACTTCATACCCAAGAGATGGAACCTGAAGATCGCTTAAAAGGTGCAGGAGGATTTCAGATAGAAACTCTTGCTTTTGATGCTTCGCTTTTCTTTAGCTACACATACCACACCCCCTCCCCATGTACATTCCAGCCCTCTCCTCTCACAAGGGCTTCCTGCATTGTAAAGATTTGCACAATTTGTGGGTAAAGACGAGAAGCTGAAAAATTGCCACTCTCTTAGGGAGCAACTTCCTCCCTTTAACTAATCGCCAATGCTCCTCATGCTACGATGTCCCTTTAGTGCCATTTTCAGTCCTTGCTCGCTCAAGCTGGTGAGATTAGCAGGCAAAAAACAAAGCAAAAAACCTGTTAACAATTACATCTCCTTCTAACAGTGATACAGTTGCTGCCAGAACTATCAGCAAGGGAGCACATAAATGCTGGCGGATGGGGCTTCCTTATTGATCACTATAAAAACACTCACAAACAAAACGTGAACTCCGAAAATCCATTCACAGGCACAGATGTAATCTTTAAGTACAGCTTGTTGATATTAAGCCAAGTTTGAAGGGAGTGCTCTCTTCTTTCAAGGACATCCATTACACCACATACATATTAACTCTATGCCTAACAGGTCCAGCAGATGCATTTGTTTGTGAGATGGTGCATGCATATCGATAGCTTCCACCTACCGCACCACACTTTACCCTACTCATGACAACTACATTTGGAATAATATTATTTATAAAAAAGGAGAAACTTTTCTTAACGAGTGTATGAAATCACACACAAGTCTATCGCCGTCTTTTAATTTAATGTCTGAGAAAGGAATCGATTTCCACATAACATTTGAATTCCCACCCCCTCCTTCAGAGCATGCAGAGAAATATTTATGATATTAGCCTATTTATTCTCACAATGGCATTGCATCATGGTAGGACAGACAGAGGGCTAAGCTACATGGGATGATAAAGATACACAGTTACCAACCAAGACTGCAACTCTGCACCTAACCTTGCCTTCAAAACATCTAATAGCATAACCTTTGTATTAAAAAAGTAGTAGTAGATCCACATATGAAGGCAGTGGTGGCTGCTGCCTTTTGGGGCTGGTAGGGTGGAAGGAAGTGAGACCCACAGTAGGTGGGGCCAGAGCCAATGAGAGGCAGAGCCAGCCAACTCTAATTTTGTCCCCATCCTCCTCCATGCTGTATTGTTGAAGGAGCAACAATGAGACTGATAAGGAGGAAGTTGATTGGCAGGGCTAACTGCTGGTCTGGTTGTAAACAGGAAGACTGATAGGCAAGAACTAGCTGAGGGTAAGCTGAAGATGGTGAGGCTGTACCCCATTCACTCTAGTAAACCACCTCATCTGGGATCCCAGTTTGTATGCCTGAAGAAATGTTTTCTCACTCACTCAGTCACTCACCTGAGATATAAGAAAACTAACACATTGGACTAGAATAATCAGGGGTCAGCAAACAGCCGGTCCACTGTCCCTCAGACCTTGTGGGGGGCCGGACTATATTTTGGAGGAAAAAATGAATGAATTCCTATGCCCCAAGAAATAACCCAGAGATAAATGGACACATTCTACTCATGTAAAAACATGCTGATTCCCGGATCGTCCATGGGCCGGATTTAGAAGGCGATTGGGCCAGATCCAGCCCCTGAGCCTTAGTTTACCTACCCATGGACTAGATGGTCCTCGTGGTTCCTTCCAGCTCTGCAATTCTGTGATTTATGAGAATACCTAGAAAGGAGCCAAATACATACAAAGGAACACAGACAACATACTCCACACCCAAGGAAGCTCCACTCCAAAGGCTAGGTGCACAGCTAAAACTCTAGACCTCCAGTTTTCCCAGAACACCAAATGTGCTCTGCACTCCATGAAGTGCTGGCAAGATGCAGTT
The DNA here is from genome assembly GCF_965153285.1 of Podarcis tiliguerta. NCBI lineage: Eukaryota > Metazoa > Chordata > Lepidosauria > Squamata > Lacertidae > Podarcis > Podarcis tiliguerta. The sequence goes on from NC_139539.1 coordinate 77,156,713, forward strand.
AGTTCACAACATGATCTCATTTGTTGGGAGACAGCTGGTCTTCCCCGAGATCAGATCTCTTCAAGGATACTCAGGAAGAAGAGCCTACACCAGAACAGTGATTTCCGCTTAGGAAGTCAGCTCACGCAGGGATAGCAGCTAGAAGGCAGCAATAACTTTTTCTTAATGCTTGCAAACCAGCTCGGCTCAGGAAAGGGAGCAGCAAAGCTGCAGGCATTTTGCTCACCCTGCAAGACTTATCTCACACCTCTCAGACAACGAAAGCCTCATTAGCAGGCAATTATGCCTATTTAAAGTATGATTTTATGCAGATTTTGTGCTGAGGCTGTTTTGTATTGATTGTTTTATTTGTTAATTGATTGTGTTCTATTGTTCTTAATTGGTTAACCACTCAGAGGACATGGCTAATTGAGCAGGATATAAATAAACTCCTGCCTGCCTGACTCCTGCCCAACAGTTTCCTTTAGACCCATTGTCCTAATAGCGTAAGCTATTATTCAACTTCTTCCCCTGCTTGTTGAGATGCAGTCTCAACATAATTTTGACCTTAAGATTTTTACTGAACAGTCTTCTTAGATAGATAAAAAGGTAAAGGTACCCCCTGCCCGTACGGGCCAGTCTTGACAGACTCTAGGGTTGTGCGCTCATCTCACTCTAGAGGCCGGGAGCCAGCGCTGTCTGCAGACACTTCCGGGTCACGTGGCCAGCGTGACATCACTGCTCTGGCGAGCCAGAGCCACACACGGAAACACCGTTTACCTTCCCGCTAGTAAGCGGTCCCTATTTATCTACTTGCACCTTTCGAACTGCTAGGTTGGCAGGCGCTGGGACCGAGCAACGGGAGCGCACCCCGCCGTGGGGATTCAAACTGCTGACCATGCGATCGGCAAGTCCTAGGCGCTGAGGCGCTGGTTTAACCCACAGTGCCACACGCGTCCTTTGTACCTCTGTAGCTTTGTACAGCAGGCTAATTTCTGCACCCTCTCCTCCATCCAGACAAGCAAGAGGCATTATCAGAGTTCAAGAATACATTCTAATTAGGCAAAAATACTCAAAATAAGGACCAGTGGGGTGGGGGTGGCCAATGAAGAGTTCTGCAGAGCCTGATCCTCAGCCCCTGAGCCTGGGGTTCTCATCACTGGTCTAAACCCCACCAATAGACATCCTTTCAGTGTCATTATAGTCACTTCTATTGCACCATTTGTTTCCCACCAAGAGATACCTATAATTTTATGACTTAACAATTCCTAAAATAGTGTGTTCTTTAACTGTAATGAATGCAGACCTATCCACAAAGGGCATTTTCTTCTTTGAATGTGGGATGGATTTGAACTACCAATCCTTATGTTTTCTTGGTGGAATCTGTGCAGCTGCCTAAGAATCAAATGCTACATTAGGATTTTCTTCTTAAGTAAGTGCTTCTTACTAGGGACGCGGGTGGCGCTGTGGGTTAAAGCCTCAGCGCCTAGGACTTGCCGATCGAAAGGTCGGCGGTTCGAATCCCTGCGGCAGGGTGCGCTCCTGTCGTTCGGTCCCAGCGCCTGCCAACCTAGCAGTTCGAAAGCACCCCCGGGTGCAAGTAGATAAATAGGGAGCGCTTACTAGCGGGAAGGTAAACGGCGTTCCGTGTGCTGTGCTGGCTCACCAGATGCAGCTTGTTACGCTGGCCACGTGACCCGGAAGTGTCTCCGGACAGCGCTGGCCCCTGGCCTCTTAAGTGAGATGGGCACACAACCCTAGAGTCTGGCAAGACTGGCCCGAACGGGCAGGGGTACCTTTACCTTTACCTTTAAGTGCTTCTTAAGTAAGCTCTCCATTGTGAAAAAGCTAGACCCAGCTTTATTTCCCAAAGTTGCATACTCTATAGTAAGAGAAGGCGGGGGGAGGGATGAAAATACTGAGGAATAAGATAATACAGATTTTGGTTTAGAAGCTATGGTCCACATTTCCTCCTGGGAACTGTGTATATATAGCAAGGACCATTTAGTCTCAGATGCAATTAGAAATTGATTTCCTAAATAATTTACATTATCTGCATGGCTAAGCAAGGCACCGCCAATGCATTTGCACTATCTGCAGGAAGCGGGATATAGCAAAATGGCTATGATGGGAAAAAGAGAGAGAGACAATCTGTAGGCAGGGTGAGCCCTTTGAGAACAGCAGCTCCTTGCACAAGAATAAGCAAATTAAGCAGAATCTGGGGAGACGAATCATCCTCGCAAAGTGAACCAGCCTCCCCATTACAGCCACTGGGCAGGGACAGGGATGACACCTCTTACCATTGACTATCACACTACACTATTCAGTATGTGTCTATGCTCTGTGTGCCTGCCTGTTTCTATTCCCCTGTGAAACCATAAACCAGGGCCAAATCTAGACTCTCATGTATGCTAGGCCTTCTCGTAGAGTTATAGCTCTACACCAGTGGTGTCAGCTGAAAGGCAGGTATGTGCGGGGGGGGGGGTTGGGGGGAGGGAACCCTTGGCAGGCCAAATTATTGTTATTTTATTATTTATTAAATTTATATACCGCCTTTCATCTGAAGATCACAGGGCAGTTTGCAACATAAGAACACAAGATACATAACAAAATAGCCACAAAAACAACAAAAACCAATAACACCCCCAACTCCCCAGTTGGCGTGTTGGAGCAGCTGCCTGATGAGTCAAGCTTACAAAGTTTGCCTATATATATATAGGCAAATTAAAGGTTGAGAACATGATAGATGTGCATTTATGCATGACGCAGAGCAGGCATCCCCAAACAGAGGCGGAGCTAGGTGCTCCAGCACCCATAGCAGTGCATATACTGTGCATGGGGGGTGGGGCTAGCCGCACGAGGGGACATGCTGCCCGCAGCAAGTGGCACAAATCTCAGGGAGCACCGCCCACAGCAAGCATCCCATGGGGCGGGGTAGTGATGTCACTTCCCCTCAGGGAAGACACCCGGGGCAGGCTGCACCCACCGCCTCTGCCTTTCTCCACCAGGGCCAGTGAAGCCTTTGTTCTACCAGTTGCTGGGAATTTGAAATGTGGAGAAAGTTGTTGTGTTCTGATCCTTCTTTAGGGCTTCCTGTAGGTATCTGGGTTGGCCACTTGAGGAACAATTGGCCTGAAGGAGCAGGGCACTTGTGGTTTTCTTCTGCTAAATATGGGAGATTCAGGACAGACAAAAAGGACCTACTTCTTAATGCAGCACATAGCAAAACTATGGAATTCAGTTCAACAAGATGCAAGGGCCACTGACTTAGACCCCTTTAACATGGATTTGACAAATTCATGGAGGAAAAGTCTGTCAGTGATCATGATAGCACTGTGCAGCTGAATACCAGTAGCTGGTAAACAGATACCAGTAGCTGGTAAACAGCAGCAGGAGATAGCAATATGCTTGTGTTCTGATTCTGGCCTTCCCTTGTGGGAGACAAGATGTTTGACTAGATAGACCTTTGGTGTGACCTACCAGGGACTTGTGTGTTCTTAAAACTGAATGCAGCAAACACCGAGTCCGCACACATGTATTCGCTAGATCCATTTGTCAGGGAGCTCCGACAGGCTAAAACGTCTTGCTGAGTGCACACTTAGAGGGTTTCCCCTCTGCGTAATGTGCAAAATGGATCTTAAAGTCAAGGAACTTGAGAGGCACATAATATAATGTGGTGATTTAAAAGATCCATTTAAGAAGCAAGTCATTTATTAACTTTGCACTGCTATGGAATAAGATTAAAATTATTTGCATAACCTGATTTACATAATTCACACCAGATTTCTCCTCTTGGCCCCCATCATGTAGACAATGAAGAATTTTTATATCTCAGGCAAAATGCATCAAGGTGTTTATGTATTCTCTCAAGCGCAACTTAACACTACTTGCCTACTGAATTGTTTATGGACTAGTGCTGCATAGGTAAACTTCAAAAACATTATATCTGTAAGGTATTGATCTAATATACTAGGAAAGGAATAGCATACTGTAGTGTGAGGGTTTAATGCAGCCCCTGCATCTATAATAGCCACATCATAATATGCACACATGTAATGTCATAGTCAAAGAAATATAAGCTACCACCCTGCAGTTTTGTTGCTTTATGTAGATTCCCCCCCAGTTGCATTACTAGATGCAGTCTGCTTTAGTAATAAGCTTACATGACTTTAAAATGTAGAGTCACCCAGGCAGGGCATTTTAATTCTGCGCACACTATACTTGTTGAAGTGAAATACAATGATTCTATGATCTGAATTGCTTTTTGGCAGGAGTGCTATTTAGAGATGGTGGGAGTTGTCCTGTCCTTGTGCTTCAGACTGCAAGTGGAACGAGTTATTCTTCACAGAAGCACTTTTATGAGCAACTTCTTATTAAGACTGAGCTGAAAAGGGGAGGGGCTTTTTATTCACCACCACCATTGGAGATCTTTCACGAGGGCACACCAACAAAGGCTGAAAATGTTTCCATCCCTTTAAAGTGGCAAGAGGCACTTGGGGGGGGGGGAGAGCTCCCACCACTCTTTTAAGCGAGTACTGCTCTTGAGAAAATTTTGTGTGTGCGAACTTACAAACAGGAAAAGCTACCCTCAGGAAATTTATGTGTAGTCCTAACTCAGTGCAGAATACTGAGTGTTGATTGTTATGAACCATGGGTTGCCAATGTGCTGCCATTGGGCACCAGTCTGGCAATTCTGCCTACGGTGTTAATAAAAGGTCTCAGATAATATCCCCTCAAAATCCTCATTTTGTGGGAAACAAAGGCTTGCTTGCTTGAGGACTATCTGCAACACAATGATCAGCCTCTCTGCTCCCACCAACTCCCAAAGAAGGCTTCAAAGCCATTGCTATTATATACTCTCTGGCCTCTTTCTGGCATGTTGTTCAGCTCCAATCCATACAACCAAGAATGCCTTGATCACTTAGAGGTCTAGGGAAATCCTGGTGTGCAGAAAAGTCACAGTACAGAATTCTCCAAGATGGGCCAGTGCATTCTCATGTGACCTCCATAGCCTAGGAAAGAGCCACACCTACAGGGGTTTCCATGCCACACATAAAATATTAAAAAGGGGACCAGAGTGGCTCATATTGGTCATATCAGAAGTCTACTTCCAGCTGCTTCCTGTGTTCTGCTTTCTAAACATCTTGAGATTGTGAAATGTACATTGGCGCTGAACTGAAAGCAAGCGGCTAATTAGATTTCAACTCCCTATTTTACCAATATTAATGTTTCTTTTTATAATTACTTCTATAAGTGAAATGTAATTAACATCCCAATTTGATTGTTGTGCAAGTGCAAGCCATCTGGGGCTCATTGACATTGCTTCCTATCATTGTGGTGCTCTTCAAGTGCCTCTGTTGGCAAAAGTAGGAGTGGGAAAGACAAATGATTTGTGACAGTTTAAAATACGTGCTTCCGCCTCACAAAAAGTCATTCATGTCCCTCAAATGAAAAAAGAGTGGCATGGCAAGGAAAAGAAAAATGACTCAATGGGGAAAGAGTCTTAATGAAATTGTCACCCAGAACAAGCTGCTATGTTTTTCTTTCATCCCACCCACCCACAGTGGGGATTCCCAAGTCTTTGAGATCTGAGGGCCAAACTAGATATGTGATTGCATTTAATGTGACTGCTTTCTTTCTTCTAAATAACAAGCAAAGCACCCCAGTCAGGTGCAGAACCATAACATTGTTACAGAAAGTGCTTAATGCATTAATTCCATATGACTTGGTAATGCTGACTCATTCCCCACAATGCAGCTGTCTGAATCTGGTGACTGTCTTCTCTGTTACAGTGGTACCTCGGGTTACAGACGCTTCAGGTTACAGACTCCGCTAACCCAGAAATAGTACCTCGGGTTAAGAACTTTGCTTCAGGATGAGAACAGAAATCATGCAATGGCGCAGCGGCGGCAGCAGGAGGCCCCATTAGTTAAAATGGTGCTTCAGGTTAAGAACAGTTTCAGGTTAAGAACGGACCTCCAGAACGAATTAAGTTCTTAACCCGAGGTACCACTGTATCTTAAATCTATGGCAGACAGTATTGTACACATGATTACTTCCACTACCTCTCTGCCATGTGAAAATTCACTTATCTGAATGTAAAGAATTATGCTCAGACCTTGCTGTAGACCACATATCTAGATATCTGAACATCTAGAGTTTTACTTTTTTGTGCTTTGCTGGTTGGTGGGGAGAAACCTTGGGGGAGAAACCCCATTTTGGGGGAAGAAACCATCCACGGAAGGAGGGAGGGAGCAAAATCGTACAATTCAGATAGCAGGAGAGACTGGACAAATCAGTTCCCCCCTCCTTTCTCTTTTGCTGGTTGGCTGTAGCCATTTTATGAAGAAACCACGGAGGGAGCTGGGGGAGAGATTGGGCAAATCCCCAATTAGAAATGTTCCCATAGGAATAAATGGAAGCTATGGACTCATTATGTGAATGGTTGCCTAATGAATGAATTCAAATGAACACATTGTGAATACTTTTATTTCCATTTATGGATTATTTGATTATTTGGAGAGTATTGAGATTTAACTAGTTGCACCACACACACACACAGAGAGAGAGAGAGAGAGATGAACCCATAGAAATACCAGCTCATCTCTGTGTGATGTCTTTATCTGGCAGGACAGATGCAGCAGCAGCAACACAACTTTCAAGAAAGGAACATCTAAAATATGCATTCCACAACATCTGTCTAGATTTCACTTAACTGCATATTTTAGCACCCTCTTTAAATATGGGCAAAGAGTTCCCCTTGCACTGACCTTTAGAAAAGGAACCCAGAAAGCCATATGTAGGCTTTGACACGGTAGCAGCCAGTATATTAAACACCAAAAATCTGATCATAGGAAGAGAATTGAACTATCCAGTTGCAGTGTCCACATCATGGATGTGTTCTATAAAGCATTCGAATTTATCAAAATAGTAATTAATTATACTTTAAATATTACTGAAGAATATTTCACATTTACAGTGACCCTCGCCTGAGGTACACGAGGGCCACTGCTGGGCTAATGATTAGGTAGCACACACTGTATTTCAAATGCACTGAAATCAAATACCTACAAGAGAGGTCCTGTCGCAATATAACCCTTAACAAACTACAGTTCCCAGGATTTGAGGAGGAGGTGTGATGATGTGTGTTGAATGTGCTTTAAAGTTATGGTTTGCACAAAGCCTTCTAGAACTTTCATTATCTGGGACCAATACTATTTATGTCAGTCCAATGACTATTTGAAATTACCAACAGTGTTTCTTAATATTTGGAATACCTGCTATATCTCTCCATAACAAGAAAAAAAGAAACATGTATTTTGAAATACATTTTAAAATGACTATTTTGTGAGAAAACATGTTGAAAATACATATTTAGATGCATATTTTCACAGAGCTCTCCCCCCCAAAAATAAAACCAATTGCAGTTTAATGTGGGAAAGGATGGGGGTGGTTTTATGAATTAACACATGTGAAAGTGAAGGGCGTTGGAAATAGACTAACCCATCTACCCCTAGTACATAGATAGGGGGAAATCTCTTTTGTCATAGGGAAACAGTGTTTGAAAGAGAGCAGATTCCTTCTTCTTCTTCTTCTTTGAAAGATTGAAAACCCGCCTTTGAGGGCTTTTGCCAACACAGAATGGGGTCTTGGATTAAAAAAAAACACAGAGAGATGAAATTCTGAGGAGCAATGAACCAGTATGAGTTTGGAAAGAACTCCTGGAAATCGGATAAGTTTTTTCTTAATGAAGGAAGCTAATGAATACTGAGCCAATTCCAAATCAAGCTCATAAGACTTTACCCATCACTAGATGAGCTTCAAAAAATTTGTTGTGCAAATTAAGAGACTTTCTCCTAGAACAGGTTTTGACATGATTTGCACTGGTTATGGCATTTGCATTATAGAAAACCTGATAACCTTCACATAAATCTGGAAAGAAAAGTACATCTGGGAACTGAAATCATCACGCATTTGGGGAGGGGACATTGCTGATGGAATTCTATAAACATGACTTGATAGAAACATTTGAGGAATTCCACAGGAACCAAGATGGATTTCGATCAGGACTGCAGTCACTGGAGGAATGGGGGGGCAGGGGGAGCGCACCACCCCGGGCAGCACTGGGGAGGGGTGTGCCATCGTGGTTGCCCCCCGACACATGCTGCGCACCCCCCCCACAGCGCCAGGCGCCATGCTCTCGTAGGTGGCGTGCCATGCACCAGGACGCATGCCACGCCCCCACGGGTGGTGCACCACGCCCCCAGGATGCGTGCCAGCCACACCCCCGCCTGTTCTCCGCCCCCAGTGCCGAAGCATGCAGCTTTGCCACTGACTGCAGTCCTGTATATAATTTAAATCCTGCTTAAATGCCCTGAACCACTTTGAGATTACCTAAAAAGTATCTGGTCACTCCTATTTCCCACTCTAAGTCTGTAGGGAATTGGATGTTACACTTGAACCTATGACTTTATGACAAACAAGAGGTGAGATTACAATTCAGCCTCATGCCTACCTAGCCATTTTTGCAGCACTCAGTTTAAATTATATTAATTTTGCTCTTCAACAGTGTGAAAGTTATCACCTCTGATGAGAATGCATGGAGTCAGAAAGCATCAGAAGTGAAGTGAACAGCACATGATGGAGTCGGACATCAATTCCCATTGTCAACGGAGAGGAAGAATTAAATTGATTGCTGTACTTAGCCTCCACCATTGTTAACATTGTCTTTGGTTCCAAGAATAATAAAAAAGGCCCTGTGAATAAATGAAAATCATACCGCTTATCTTTAAATCATTTTACCATCAACTCACACTGGAGAGAAACACTGCCTGTTTTACTGTAATATGAGCAGGTGCTCATCAGCTGCTGTTATAAAACAAGGCTCCAAAACAGTATGTATTGGGAATGTTTCTGAATAGATGTTGAAGCTAAATTTGCATAATGATGCCCCTGTTGGTAGGGAAATCCAAATGGGTTCATTCAAAATCTTCAGCTTAAAGGTTTCAGAAAAGCATTTGAGCTTCAGTTTCGCTGTTTATTTGCAAGTGTGTGTCTACACAAAGGCTCTGCAAAGGGGCACCACTGATGGTGGGTGGGGAGGTGCAACTGGGAAGGGAGAACAAGGTAGCAATTAGGGAATATATGTATGATACTCGCTTCTGCACTCCAGGATCTCAGACATAGGCCTTCTACTTGAGATCTTCTGTTTCCTTTTTGAAAATGGCAATGGGCTAGGGACTGAACACGGAACCTTTTAGCTATCCATTTACTAGATTTGTTAGCCACCCAATAATTAGCACTGCCTGGGTGACATAACAGCTTATAATAAAAAACAATTTGAAGGAATAAAATAAAAAATATAAAGCACCCTTACAAGATACAGACCCTCCAAGTGTCCCTATTTTCCAGCGACAGTCCCAGATTTACAGAAGCCATCCCGGTTTCTGATTTGATCCCAGAATGTCCCACTTTTCCTTAGGACATCCCTATTTTAATCAGAGAAATGTTAGAGGGTGTGGAGTTATGTGACCCCCCGAGCCAGGGAGATATATAACTCTACAACCTTTAGATGACATCTGAAGGCAGCCCTGTATAGGGAAGTTTTTTTAATGTTTTATTATGTTTTATGTTTTTATATGTGTTGGAAGCTGCCCAGTGTGGTTGGGGTAACCCAGTCAGATGGGTAAGGTACAAATAATAAAATTTATTAATTATCATCATCATCATCCTTATTTTCATCTGAGAAATGTTGGTGGATAAGACAGCATATTGGTTCAGTAGCAAAAGCTTTGTCTACAAAAGGTTCCAAGGTCAATCACCTGATGTCACTATGAAGGGAGTTTTTAATGTAGGGGAGCATTCAGAAAAATGTCGCTGCGCACCTGTAGTGTGAAGTGCTGCCCTCCATTCCATCACCTCATTCTGCTGCATGTGTAGATCAAGCCTTTATTCTGAATGAAAGAAATCGCACTAGCAAAGCAACCAGCCGAAAATCTTTCTGCTGAATCATATGCACACTTCCAAACTACTTGTAATGGGTCCTCATTCTGATCTCTGCTGCCCTTTCCACTTCCCGAATAATCAATAAAAAAATATTGAGGTGGTGCTGCTAGATGCGACATTGACTAGCAGGGTTCTGCATATGTGTTAGACCATAATCCACCCCCTGGTAACAGGACATATGCATACAATCTAGACTGTCGCTGTTGACGGTGAAAGAGCTCACAGCTCCCCTAGCAACTGCACAAACCTCCACAGGGTTACCTACTTTGCAGTTGGAAATCGCCATCCCTAACCTCTCCTTGTTTTATCGAAAAGTGCCAAGTGTTGGTGGGGGATGGGGAAAGTGAAATCACAATAAGGAAACTAAGTAGAAGTGGTTAAAAGAGCAGATTTCCTGCTGTGTGTCCATATGCATGTTTAGATCTATCCATCTGTTTGCAACGTGCAAATGGTTTAAACATATTTCTTTCAAATGATTTATATGGTCTCTTAAACTGTCCTCGGTTGTTCTGTTTCTTTTCCCTCCTCCCTCTTTCTCAAGCGCAGTTGGCTGGAGAGCACACTTCTTTTTTGCGAAACTAGACTCCCTCCTTCCTCTTAGGAGTTAAATAATATAACTCAGAAACATTTGGAGGGCAAAATTGAAGGCTTCAATATATGTCCCTGATTTTCTGCCCGTATTGCTTATTTGTTTATCCTGATGGGAATAAGCTTTTGTCTATTGCACAGAGAGAGAGAGAGAGAGAGAGAGAGAGAGAGAGAGAGAGAGAGAGAGAGAAGGATAAAGATTTAGAGTTCCCATGGGGGAGAAAGCAGTTTTCATTGGCATTTGAGTGAAATATTAAAGGTAAAGTAGATTTAGAGGGACATACTGTAAGGGTTGTCACAGTGATCAGAGAAGCATCAGAGTGAGGAAAAGGACAGCTAAAAGTGGAAGAGGAAAGGCAGGTCTTTCAGGCCAAGGTATATGAGTTACGGATTGGCTGCAGATGGAAGATGGCAAGCCAGAAAAGTGGAACAAAATTATATTGGCATTGCCGTGTTGTCTAAAGAACACTACAAGACCATTAGTATTGTTGCACTGCCAGCAGGGAGGTGCTGTCAGGGTGAGATTTTACTTAGGCAACAGGTATTGATTTTTGCTCTGCTGCCACAACATAGGAAGGGAAAGATTCCTTTGTCATCTCCATATTCACAGGAAACAATGTGCTCTATTTAAAATGGAAATATCAAATGAGACGAGCACCGTTTTATCCCTTAAAAAAAAAAAAGAAAGCCACACACCAGAGAGAAACTGAATGCATTTTGAGTTGCCATATCTAACCTTCAGTTTGCCTTTGTTCGATTGATTGTTTTGATGTGAACACTTAAAAATTCCATACCATTCAGAGAGTGACTTAAGGATCATTAGTTTGCTCTCCCTCAAAGCAGCAGCTACCGGAGAATAGATCTCTCAGAGCCAGGCTGGAGCCTTGGGGGAGTGTGTGTGAATCATGTCAGGACAGCCAAAAGACCAGGAATAAAATGGCATGGTTGGCCGTTTTCTTTTAGGACTTGGAGGCCGGTCAGGAGTGTGGCTGTAGCTCAGACGTAGAGCACATAATTTAAATACAAAAGGTCCCAGTGTCAATCGCTTGCACCTCCCGGTAGGGCTGGAAGAGAACCAACTCTGAAACAATTGTGAGCTGCTGCCAGCCCTGGCTGACAATACTGAGGCACATTAACTGATATCCAAGGCTTCTTATGTTCAAATATAGGCTAGGGCCATTTTGTACTTCCACACTCAGCTGTTTTGTTCTAAGCTGTGTACAAAGGATGGGGAATAGGTGTGGTCAGAGGCAAAAGGGGATGGATCAGTTGGTGTGACATTTACCTTTGTCGCAATCACACCAAAGCCAGAGGTTTGTACACACACCAACATATTCATCTTGGAAAGCCAAGTACAGTATTATAGTTCAAGAAAGCATTCAAGCCAAGCTAAAGTACTTGAGAAGGACGTGGAGCAAGGCTCATGAGAAGCTAGGTCTAGGGGAGAAGCTTACTGAGAAGCCTGAAGACCACATTCAGCTCCCAGGCCTGAAGCTCTCCACTATACCTTAGGTGAACAGACAGGTTTTGAACTAGCTCTGCCTCCAAACCTACCAAAAAACCATAGGACTCCACTTCTGCAACCTACTAACACCCTTCAGTTCTACTTCAGATGCTTTAGGACTCTGTCCACAGCTCCCTTGTTTTATTTCAAGCACTGGCAACCCTAAGCCAGGCCCTGAGCTGAGTTTCATCTTGGAGGTGTAGACTGGAGGCCATAGCTGGAAGTGTATCAGAAGTACTACACACAGGAATATTCTGGCTACTATCAGGTCAATGCCATGGATGGGATCAGTGAGGAAAGTCAGAGGAAAGTAGAGAATTGGCTCCTTTGGGTAAGGAAGTTGTGTTTGGTCACTGCACCTTAGCCTAGTATGATCTCATACTTATGAGAGCATATGAACATTGAAGCCTCTCTGGAATTATGCCTTCCATTTAATACTTTAACCATAAATCCATGCTTATGGGACCCAGCTATAGTTATATTTTCTGCTACAAACATGGTTAAGTTTATGCAAGCATGGACTGGAGTGCGAGACAAAGAACTTTACATTGAACTCTGTTGGTATTAACATGTCGATCATGTATGCTTCTTACTGAATCTCATGATAAACAGCATCCCTCATTACTCTTGAGGTTTCTATAATCCACATCTATTAAATCTGTGGCTCAGTAAGGTGTGGGGGCATTCTACACGTAACTTTAAATGACTTGTGGTTAGAGTATCTGAAGGACCACGTTTTACCTTACAAGCCCACCCATCAAGATTAGCTCTTTAGATCATACCTGGCCATCAGCTATCTTGGCTAGTGCTGACGAATGTTGAAGTTCAAGAGCATCTGGTGGGTCAAGGCTTCTCCACATCAGATTTAGAACTTTATCAGGGACCTTTGGGCAGATTCCCCTACCCATTCATGAATTAGATAGACTGCAATCTGGAACGCCCTTCCAGAGATGTCAATGTACTTTAAATTCTTTGTTTAGGCATCAGATGTGGAGTTATTCTACCAAACTTTTACCTAACTGGATTTTGACAGATGGTTTTGTATAGATTTGATTAATTGGCTTGTTTGATTGTTTGGCATTTTATACGTGAATCACCTTGGGAGTGTACCTAAAAAGATGGGATGTAAAATGCTGGATGTATGGCCAGAGAAAAGCCATGTCAGTTAATGGAAGAAAGGGTAGAAATCCCTCTAGATCTACAGATGGATTTTAGGTTTTAGATTTCTGTACAAGCCAAGTCCTGGCTGTACTTCACGTGGAAGTGTAGGAGGCTGAAGACCTGGCCCCATATGCCTAGCTGGAAGGAAGATTATGTTCATCTGGCGAATGACCAGGAAGCAGAAACTGGAAGTTCCAGCAAAGGGAGAAGGCCAGAGCTGGGATGAATGCCAGAAACAAACACTGGTGAAATCCAGGGAAAAGCAGACTAAATGCCCTTGAAAACATTCAGAGCATTTGATTGGTTTAGAACCAGGGGCATAGAACCTTTTGGGACCCAAGAGCTGCACTGGGCAACCATCTGGCAGTGCTAATGGCACTGCAGCGGGGGCAGAGACAAAAGTGAATGGACTCTTACCTTGGTACTTGGTACAATAAGCTAAATCTGGATGTCATTGCAGAGCTCAGTGGAGTAGGAGACTGACAAACTAGAAGAGCCTCTGAGGTGTACTTGCCTGGAGGCAGAGTCAGCATCCAAAGTCAGGTCCAGTCTAGGGTTGGGCAAACAGCAATGCACATGATCAGATGGTTCAGCAGTCAGGGAATCCAATTATCAAGGGTCATGATGAGCGGCTAAGTAGAGCCAGGAACTACATGTGTTGTTTTCAGCATCCGACTGCTGCTAAAAGCTCTGCTTAAGAAGGCTGAAGCCAACTGGTTCTCATCAGTGCCTTCTCCTCTGTGTCCTTGAGGGCTGATAAGCTGCAGGTAGAGTCATTCCACCTTCTCCCCACTTCAGGCTGCTGCTCAGCAGGCGAAGCTGACTCCTGGCTCATGACACTGGGTTTCCCAAACTTGGGTCTCCCAATTTTACAGTTCCTGGTGTGGTTTAACATTTAATCCCCTTTCATGGGGAATGCCAAGAACTGTTGTTCTGCGAGGGGTGGGATATTCTAACAGCTCTTAGCACCTTTAACAAGTAACAGCATACACACACACACACACACACACACACACACAAATAGCCAGTTCACTACAAACTGGGAGATGCAGTAAAGTGAAGACATACTGTGCAGAATCATAGAGTTGGAAGGGACCCTGAGGATCACGTAGTCCAGGCATCCCCAACCTTCAGCCCTCCAGATGTTTTGGACTACAATTCCCATCTTCCCTAACCACTGGTCCTGTTAACTAGGGATCATGGGAGTTGTAGGCCAAAACATCTGGAGGACCGCAGGTTGCGGATGCCTGATCTAGTCCAACCCTTCAATGCAGGAATATGCAGGTGCCAATTACGGGGATCGAATCTGCAAACTTGGCATTATCAGCACCACACACCAACCAGCTAAGCTATCCAGATGCTGTTGACTTGAATTCATGGTGCTACTATAAGTTTTTTTAAAACTGAGCATGGGTGCTGTAATGTAAAGAGAACCCACACTACTCTTGGAACTGAGGGTGACGTAGGGGAGAGGAACCAAAACAGTGGGGGAGATTAAGTGATTCCTTCATAGAATCATAGAATCATAGAGTTGGAAGAGACCACAAGGGCCATTGAGTCCAACCCCCTGCCAAGCAGGAAACACCATCAGAGCACTCCTGACATATGGTTGTCAAGCCCCTGCTTAAAGACCTCCAAAGAAGGAGACTCCACCACACTCCTTGGCAGCAAATTCCACTGTCGAACAGCTCTTACTGTCAGGAAGTTCTTCCTAATGTTTAGATGGAATCTTCTTTCTTGTAGTTTGGATCCATTGCTCCGTGTCCGCTTCTCTGGAGCAGCAAACCCATTGTCAGTGAACACCCCTAATAAATTATTCCTTAAAGCTGTCATTTCAGGAAAACTACTACAGCTATTCTTCTAAAATTTGGTAGGATTAATCTCCACAGGAGAGGCTACTGTGCCTTCAAATTCCACCCAATTCTTTTGCACACACATACACACGCACAGCACAAAATCTCCTGTACTTCATATGCTCTATCCATTCTTGAAGACCACTACGCTTGCAAATCTCATCTGATTATGACAAAAGAAGTTATAGTTGTGTATTTATCTCCTCATAATTATAGATGGAGCAAAATTTCATTTCTCCCCGGAAGCAGGTTTGGTCTCTGACTCCAAGTCAAATAGGGCAGCCTGCAAAGCACTTTGGACTGAAGAGGGCTGTGCTCTGGAGCACCACATCTCGGTCCAGAACAAATCCCATTGTCAGTGAACACCCCTAATAAATTATTCAAAAAGTTCCTTCTTCCATGCATTTAGCAGATTCCTTGTGTCACAGTCTGTTCAAATGGCACTAGTCTCCTGCTCATTTGATCAGATAGCATTATGAGAAAGGAGATTGGAAAAATCATCTGTTTTCAGGGAAGCTGAGTTGCAAATATTCCTTTCAGAACTCCATTTCTTAATTATTAGTTATTCCATTAGAAATTGGTTTCAGTCCCTGAAACACAGAGGTTAAACATCACTATAGACTTTGATTTATTTGTACTTTGGAGCCTGCCTAGCTTGTGATGCAGCAGATTTTTTCCTTGCTCTCAAGTATTTGTTTGCTGTTTCATTATTTATCCACTAGCTTTTATACCCTTGACTTTGGTAAAGTATATCATCTTGAATTTAATTGGAAACAAGCACCTATCCATAGCAGATTATTTTTCAAACTTAGTGTATCTGGAAAATTAAGAAGTTGCTTTCTTGATGTATTGATTTTTCTGAGGAAAATATTTGATGGTGTTATGTTTTCCTATATGTGTTTGACTGTGAGATCAATATTCATGGGTTGATCAAAGCCATGCATGACAGCTAAATGAAAACCATTAAGTTGAACATAGGACTGGGTTCACAAACATATGCAAAACCATCTTCATAAGTGTGTTCTGGAGATCTCTTTGGACATGAATAAGAATCTGAAGTTTGAGGAAGAAACTGGTGTAATTAATGGTGTCAATCAATTTATTGACCTTATTAAAAAGAGAGAGAAAAGAAATAGATTGTCTTGGGTCAAGCTCTGAGTGAGTAGTTCCTGTGTCTGAGAAACTGGGCAACCGCCTTCCCTAGATGGAGTTGCAGTCCCCCTGAAGAAACAAGTACACATCTTGGGAGTGTTTCTAAATCCAGCTAAATTACTGGTAGCCCAGATAGGCTTGGAAGCCAGAAGTGCCTTCTAGCATCTTGAGATAGCATGGCAGCTGTGGACATTCCTGAACCAGGGAAGCTTGACCACGAGTAGTCCAGGCATCAATTACTTCAAGGTTCGATTACTGTAATATTCTGTATGTGGGTCTACTCTTGCACTTGGTCCAGAAACTGCAGGTAGTACAAAATGCTGCAGCATGGTTGCTGGCAGAAGTGAGCAGTTGTCAGGATATAACATCCTTGCTAAGAGTCTGCATTCACTTCCAATTTGTTACTGGGGGGAACTGAAAGGGTTTCTATTAGTATATAAATCCCTTAAGAGATTGGGAGCAGTTTATTAAACTTGTTTGTTGAACTAATTTTATTATTCTTAGATTTTGTGTTCCTGTCTTTTATTCCATTTTTACCATATATACCGCTTTTATGGCATGAAGCTGTCTATAAATTTCATTCATTCATTCATTCATTCATTCATTCATTCCTTCCCTTGTACTCAGAAGCTTCTGGCTGACTGGCTGAGAAATAATAATAATAATAATAATAATAATAATAATAATAATAATAATAATTTTATTTATACCCCACCCTTCCCGGTTCAGAAAATGGGCTCAGGGCGGCTAACAAGAAATTTAAAACACTTAATTGATGCAACAAAAAACAGCATAAAATACAGTATAAAATGTGAATAACAATAAAGTCAGAGGGGGAAAATCCATCCAATAAACATTAGATGATCACCAGGGCTAGCTGGCTAAGTTAGTCCTATTTGGGCCAGTGAGGAGACCAGGGGAGAATTAGCTGTGGGATCCCAGAGTGGGTAATCTTCATAAAAAGGGGAGAGGGGAGGAAGGGGAATAAAAGATCAGGCTAAGTTCAAATTGAAAGCCAGGCGGAATAGCTCTGTCTTACAGGCCCTGTGGAAGAAGTTAAATCCTGCAGGGTCCTGGTCTCATGGGACAGAGCATTCCACCAGGTCAGAGCCATCACTGAGAAGGCCCTGGCCCTGATGGAAGATAATCTGACTTCCTTAGGGCCCAGGACCTCTAAACTATGATTATTCATGGACCTTAAGGTCCTCTGCGGGGCATACAAGGAACTTCCTGGAGTGAGAGGGTTGTGGCACTGAAGATATTAGTATGGTTCAGGTGCATTGGCAGGAGTGCCAAACTCCCCACCACCTTATCCCTCTCCTTCCTGATAAGCAGCAGTGACCCCACTGACAGGAAGTTGGCACTTCACACCACCAGGTGAGCCACTTCAAACTTCAAGGTTGTGTAAGGAAGTAGCTATTAATAGCTTTACCCACCATGATTTGTCCAATCCTCTTAAAGCCATCAAAGTTGGTGGCCATCATGGCTTCTTGTGGGAATCCAACACCCACTCTTGCCCCCTGCCAGTCCTACAGCCTATACACTGGGAATATGTGTGAACCTGCTCAAGTGGATTGGAGTTTTGGAGAAGAGCTTCTCAAGAATCCTGATGATGTTACCTGTGTGTCATACCCATACAGCAAACGTTTACAATAGGTGTTTGCTTTTTGCAATGTAGCACATGAGCATTCTGCACTGTGCTGGGCTTCAGGCAATGCCGTGATGAGCAAGAACACCCCAACCTTTCTAAGAGGCTGCTTTTGAAACTCCAACTATTATTCCGTTTCTAAGGACCATTCCCTTGAAGTTTAAAGGAGGAAAGAGTGCTATTTTACATATAAATCCTAAATCAAATCTAATTGAAGAGGCTTTTTCTTTGAACCGGAATGATAAACAGGACTTTGGTGTGGTAGAGGATATCTTGGGGAAAGAGGCAGATATTCAATTATTAAAATATCAGTCAACACAGTGGAGGCAGAAGACACAGGAGAGAGAACTGCTTTAATATTCCTCTCTGAGCAGTAAGCGCAAGAAGAAATATTAACAATTCCAGAATGATACAGATTCCTCACCAGCTGAGGTAATGTAACAGTCAAAAACCTGGATAACTGGCTGTTAAAGCTGTGATTCCATGCACAATTATTTGAAAACACCATATGTTGGGACATCCAAGCAAACATGCATCAATATAGGCTACATATAAGTACCAGCCATGTTTCTCAAACACAGCCCTAGACTTCTCTTGAGGCTTGATTAGAAACCCCAGGTGTGAGCAGAAAGAGTTGCTGCCAATGGCTGAGCAGGTGAGAGATGGAGCGGGGCCTCTGGATGTTTAAAAATGAGTCTCTGATCCAGACTAATGGATGTAGGTGTACCACCCCAAACATGGTGACGAGTTGTATAGTATGGTTTTCTTTTGAGGTTAGGCATTATTCTCTCATCTGTTTAGTTTCAAGAGGTCAAATTAGGTTAGTTTATTTGTATTGTTTTATGCAAGGTTGCACAGAATGACTTTTTGTAATTGCTGAATTAATTAAAAATTCCAATTGTTCTGTTTGTTTGTTTGTTTGTTTGTTTGTTTGTTTTTAACTAATATATTTATTTTTCAGCTGATATGTTGGGTACAATTTTGTGGGAAAGTGACACATACATAAACTGATAATGACAATTAGCCTTTCTTTGACCGTATGGCTAATCCGGAGCACACAAGCTTTTCTAGATGGGTAGCAAGTGACAAGGTCAGTCCCAGATGTGAAAGGGTAGACCCAAGCAAGGAGGCCTCCAGTGGTACTCTCAGTGCCACCCCAGTGGCCAAGCTGCACCCAGTGAACTTACAAGGTAAGCAGGAATAGTCAATGGCCACTCCTCTCAGTACCACCTACTGTGTTACACTGGGGCCTATTAAGAAATTAAGATGGCAGCAACTCAAGCTGCTGCTTGACCCATCCATTTCCCTAGTGGCCTAGTAGACACTAGTGGCCACAGTGGCTAAGAATATCTTTTGCCAGCTACAGGCCAATAATATTGATTCTGTTCTGTGCATTCTGCAGGCAATATGCTTATTCCTGAAAACCCGTTGGAGATTATGCATAATCACTGTAGAATATACAAAATGAACTTGAGAGATGCACATTTCCCAAGACCTGTCACTGGGTATGTATATTCACCAAGAAATGTTTCCTTCAGCAAGCAGAGCTTTACCAGTTCAACCACCACTCCCCCAATCTGGTGCAAAGGGGGTCTGGATTGCAGCTTTAAGCAATTCATCATTTTTTGAGTGATCATTTTTAGCTATTTAGCTATGATTTAATAAACAGCATGTAGTACTCTTAGAGAAATTAACACAGGGATTCAAATTATTCCAGGGACAACACAGCCTTGCTTCTTTTGCAGCTGTTTGTTGGGATGTTAATGATCATACAAACAACAGAAAACGCAACCATACTCTGTCTCCTGCATATGTAGGTTTGAGGACAGTGCAAAATGATCCTGGAACTGGGTTGTTTTCTAGAGAGCCAGTGTGGTGTAGTGGTTAAGAGTGGTAGTCACGTAATCTGGGGAACCGGGTTCGCGTCTCCACTCCTCCACATGCAGCTGCTGGGTGACCTTGGGCCAGTCACACTTCCTTGAAGTCTCTCAGCCCCACTCACCTCACAGAGTGTTTGTTGTGGGGGAGGAAGGGAAAGGAGATTGTTAGCCGCTTTGAGACTCCTGAAGGGAAGTGAAAGGCGGGATATCAAATCCAAACTCTTCTTCTTCTTCTTTACTGAGATCTCCATATTTTCCTTGTCCTTGGCCTTCTATCCTTGGGTGTGGGCACCCATCTAAAAGTAGGGAAATGAAGAATTGATATGTGTCCAATTTTCTGATTTAAAGAGTGATTTAGAATGTACAAACCTTACCCTTTGCAGTTGACTGCACTATATTCTTTTAGAGCCCACGTTTTGCTTTTGCTTTTTGGACTTGTTCATTTTTTATTTTTGAAATTCAATAAAAATAATAATAAATATTTGAAGCACCATTGATCACCAATACATGAAAATATGAACACCAGTAATGTCAATTCATAACTGAAAAACTTGCATTAAAATGTGTTGAGTATTTTATGGCTAACACAAAATTCCAATGTCCTACTCTTGATTCCTTGTTTTATTTTTGTCTTAATTTTGCTATACTTGGCTGCTAGCCACCACTGATTTAAATTGGCCATTACAAGGGACCTTTCCATTTCTGAAAGGTCCTGTAGCCTCCCTTCCCCCACTTAAAAGATCTAAGCTGTCTCTGCAGCAGAAGTCTGATGCTTGATAGTCAAAACAGAAAACATTATGACTCACCATAAATCAAATAAGTGTGAAACTGAATCTCAGCCCAAGTGGGCTAGATTTAATTGTATTACTTTCTAGTGGAACTCAATACTTATACCCTTCTATGACTTTCTGATTTTGAAACATAGATTTGACTATGCAAGGTTCTATATTTTTCACAGAATGCACTAAGTAAATATGTTGTGAATAAAGAACCAAAGAAGAACCCCCATGGAAAAGACTAAAGGTTCTCTTAGTCAGTGTGGTGTAGTGGTTAAGAGCGGTAGACTCATAATCTGGTGAACCGGGTTCGCTTCCCCGCTCCTCCACATGCAGCTGCTGGGTGACCTTGGGCTAGTCACACTTCTTGGAAGTCTCTCAGCCCCACTCACCTAACAGAGTGTTTGTTGTGGGGGAGGAAGGGAAAGGAGATTGTTAGCCGCTTTGAGACGACTTTGGGTAGTGATAAAGCGGGATATCAAATCCAAACTCTTCTTCTTCGTCTTAGCCCAGAATTCTGTTCTCACTGTGGCTAAGCTGAGGCCTATGGATGTGATGGTGTGGTGGGTTCACCTGACCTCCTGGGAAGTGGTGAAGCACCATGGAGTTTGATGGAGTGTGAATGCACCAGTGGAGCCAAGCCGGCACCAATGGTGTCAACTGGAACTAAACATTGAAGGACTGGGCCCACCCCTCCTGACCCCCGCCACAGCCCCCTTGCCATGTCACACGCCTTCCAAGCACACACTCAGGCAGGAACAGTGAGCCTCCTACCAGTCAGGTGCCCACCAGTCCTATACCTACTGCTGCCCACTGGCCAGTCATGTTCATTGGTGCTTGGGCTGCCATTACAGTACTTTGGGGGTGACACACAAGGAGGCTGCTGTCCCTGTCATGGGAAGGCACCTTCTTCTTTTTCTTCTTCTTTTTTTTTAATTATGTCTTTATTGTTTTAAAATAAATACATTTATAGAAAAAAGAAGAAAAAGAAAAAAGAAAACAAACAAACAAACACACAAACAATGGGGGGAACAATAAGAAAAAAAACAATAATAGTATAACAAACATCAATGGATTAAATAATCATCGATCTTGTAAAGAGAAAATTTAAAAATGACTTCCAATTAGTCTCACTGTACTTTATCTATTAGTTACCTTATACCGCACAGTTATATACAGTGGTGCCTCGCAAGACGAAATTAATCCGTTCCGCGAGTCTCTTCGTCTAGCGGTTTTTTCGTCTTGCGAAGCAACCCTATTAGCGGATTAGCGCTATTAGCAGTTTAGCGGCTATTAAAGGCTATTAAAGGGATTAGCAGATTAGCTGCTAAAAGGCTATTAGCAGCTTAGTGCCTTAGAAAAAGGGAGTGGGGAGCGAAAAAAATATCTCAAGAATCGCAAGACATTTTCGTCTTGCGAAGCAAGCCCATAGAGAAATTCGTCCTGCGAAGCGCATTGAAAAACGGAAAACCCTTTCGTCTAGCGGGTTTTCTGTCTTGCGAGGCATTCGTCTTGCGGGGCACCACTGTATTTCTTATACAGTCTCTCTTTACATCCCTACGAACTTTATTTCCACAAAGCTAGAGCACTCCATAATACCTTTACCCAGCTGCAACTCACTAGCAACGGCTGCCTTACTCAAACTCAAGAGAGCCTCTTTAGTGCTGGTTAATGTCTACCCCCCCCCCGTAAAAAAAAATTGGCAACTAAGACTAAGGTGTATTTTTGGTCTTTGTGGAAGCCACCCAGAGTCGCTGGAGAAACCCAGCCAGATGGGCGGGGTACAAATAAATTATTATTATTATTATTATTATTATTATTATTATTATTGGCAGATTTAGAGGCCTTCCTCGAGCCTCTCGAATCTACCTACCCTACTGCTCCGATTATTATCGGCGGAGACTTCAATGCCCAAATGGGAACAGATGATAACTGTCTATACACTCAGTACAACCAGTTCCTGAACCATGATAGCCAGACACATATAGGTGTACACGCCTTTCTAAAGATCACAGATGCAACTTTTCAGGGCTCTGCTTAGCCCTGATCACAAAACGGAGGGAACTGTTGATACTAAACAGCATCAAAGAGGGGGATCGACCTGGGGAATACATCCCTACGAACTGGTCAATTACTGTTTATACAATACAAGGGTCAGTCTAGTTCTGCCAGGAGGTTTCCTTTCGTACCATTTTTTAAAAAGTATTGTTAAAAATTCTCCATTCCTTCTTTGCTGGCTCACCTGTATGCTCCTGCTGGGCTGCTCTGTGCCAAGCTACACAAAGGGAAAGGAGGGTCGGGCAGCCAGGTGGGGGGTGGACATGCACACACCACACACCTGTGCCCGTGCCCACTATCACTGCTGTGCTCTCTTGCTCTTCTCAGAGGCAAGCCGGAAACAGAGGGCAGCACCTAGCTGGGGAGAGGCAGCAAACCTTGGAGATGATGTAGCAGGAAACCTCCCCCCCCCCCTCATTCAGTTTGTACAAACTTCACACACACTCACACTCACACACCACATACGCTACACTTCTGTTATAAATTCCTAGAAAATCAACCATACATTGGATTTGCACTGTTCCATTTTTATTTTACTCCATGAAGGAAAGACTACAAAATGGGGAAGGTTTGATACAGGGCGCCATAATCCCTTCACCATACCAGCACATCCACAGGAGCCCTGCCCAGTTGCTATGCCAACCCTGATGATCCCAGACAGAAGACAATCAAGATCACAAAGAACTTGCATATGGGAGTGGATTCAGCATGGTCAGATTTCCCTCAGGGGGCAGGAAACTGCGGCTACCTTTTGTCTTCAGAAAATGACTCATGGGGAGGGGGAGAAGGGAACCAGCCAGGTGACAGGACACTTAGGTTACCACCACAACTCCTCCCTCAACCCCTCCTTTCTGTAATGTATGCATGATGTTTCTGGGGGTGGGCTTGACCTAGAGGAGGGGAATTTCAAAAGTTTTTATAAGGTTTTGCACACCATTTTCTGTGTCTTTTCCTCTCTCCTGCGAGTGAGGGGAACACCCTGCTGCAACAGTTCAATAAAGGCCAAGCCTACAGGCTGCTGATTTGCTCCAATTTACTCTGGTTGGTGTCTTTACTTTTTGTCCAAGGGAGCCCTCGGATTTTTCCGGTAACAATGAGAAGGCAGGTGGGATGGGGGAGAAGATATTGAAGGTTCTGTGCCCCCAGAAAAAAATTAGGGGGGCACAGAGTTGGCATCTATGTCCAGCACTCATGCCAACCTCCCCACCACCTCACCCTCTTCTTCCAGTTAGCAGCAGCCAGCTCAGCTGTTGGAAGGTCAGGTGAGCACTGCTATCCCCCCATGAACAACTGAGACACAAGCCAGCTGAAATACTTTCTTTCACTAGTATGAATAGTCTCTTGCCATTGTTATAGGACGGGAGCTATTGCAAACATGTCCGTTTTGCAGGCTTCTCCAATAACCTTGGAGGTATGAGCTCATACAAGAGGAACCTCCAGTGGGAGGTATGTACCTCTCCTCTGTTTTTCTTTTGGTCTTTGCCTCATAAAAATAAAAAGCACGAACAAGCAAAGCTTGCTATCATGGGAAGGCTTCGATGAAAGTCATTTGTAGCCAACAGCACATTGCTAGTTTTCTTTGCTGTATAAACAAAGGGGGGGGGGGAATCTTTGAAGTGCTTTGTTGAGGCCTGGGTGGCCAACTGACCAGAGGGGGGGGGAGAGACAGCCTCCTGGATTGCTCAAGTGTGATGTTCAGAAATCAGCAAGTAGATTTCAGTTAATGTCACTTTTGCATGTTTTTACCCATAAAGCCATGGGACGCGGGTGGCGCTGTGGGTTAAAGCCTCAGCACCTAGGGCTTGCCGATCGAAAGGTCGGCAGTTCGAATCCCCGCGGCGGGGTGCACTCCCGTTGTTCGGTCCCAGCGTCTGCCAACCTAGCAGTTCGAAAGCACTCCCGGGTGCAAGTAGATAAATAGGGACCGCTTACTAGCGGGAAGGTAAACGGCGTTTCCGTGTGCAGCTCTGGCTCACCAGAGCAGCGATGTCACGCTGGCCACGTGACCCGGAAGTGTCTCCGGACAGCACTGGCCCCTGGCCTCTTTGAGTGAGATGGGCGCACAACCCTAGAGTCTGTCAAGACTGGCCCGTACGGGCAGGGGTACCTTACCCATAAAGCCATTCTTGTTCTGCATAGATCTGTGAATACCTACCTAGCTACCTACCTTCCCTTCAAAATCTATCCAGGAGAGGTAACTGTCCAGGAGTCCAATGGGGAATCAATGGGCCAACACACCACTCCCAAAGGCAGTCCATATGGGGCTGTGGCATATAATCCATGTTGGGGACAACTCCCCAACACAGGTTCGACCCCACCAAGTTCCTATCAGGTAGCAGGCAAGCTGTCTGATGCTGGATACATGCCCAATGCCTTAGTGAAACCTACTCTTTCCTGTAATAAATAAGGTAAAGGTAAAGGTACCCCTGCCCGTACGGGCCAGTCTTGACAGACTCTAGGGTTGTGCGCCCATCTCACTCAAGAGGCCGGGGGCCAGCGCTGTCCGAAGACACTTCCGGGTCACGTGGCCAGCGTGACATCACTGCTCTGGCGAGCCAGAGCAGCACACGGAAACGCCATTTACCTTCCCGCTGGTAAGTGGTCCCTATTTATCTACTTGCACTTTGACATGCTTTCGAACTGCTAGGTTGGCAGGCGCTGGGACTGAGCAATGGGAACGCACCCTGCCGCGGGGATTCGAACCGCCGACCTTTCGATCGGCAAGCCCTAGGCGCTGAAGCTTTTACCCACAGTGCCACCCGCGTCCCCACGTAATAAATAAAGTTGTGGCCTAATTCAAGCCAACACCAGTCTCATGTGCTCATTCTTGTGCCCCCCCCCCAATCACCTGTCACTGCCATTATGCACTTGTGCTGGCAACTGACCAGAGCGAAAGGGGGGGGGGACAGCCCCACACACCTCTCGTTTGATGTTCAGAAATCAGCAGATGAATTTATTTTCAGTTAACGTCATTTTTGCATGCTTTCACCCATAAAGTCATTCATTTTCTGCACAGATCTGTGTATGTGTATGTGTGCCCTTCAAAATCTATGTCTGAATCTGCCTTTTCTCACACATACTGGAAAGCAGGCAGCATTTTGATATGTTTAAACTGCTGAGAACTGTGTCACAACATTTGCGCAAGTAGTCTCAGACAGGTGGATCAGATCATTTCCGAATTCACAAAGGTCAAACTCCTCACGCATCTCCAATAATATTAGCACATCATCCAGCTCTTAAAGTCATACCTTGTTGGAAAGCTGCACCTTCCAGTTTGACTCCCTTTCCACAGCCGTTTCCCATTCCCTTCCCCCCAAATTTTCTGATTTTTATTTTCTTGGGAGGGCAGAAGCGATGCTTCTCAAAGTGTCACGTTTTTGTGTATCTGTGTCTGCATTCCCCAATGGCTGAACCGTCCTTGTTTACAAATCTACTCATCCCACAATAATTAGGATCATTTGGGCTGAAGGATTGCGCTTGTTCTCCACCAGCCTAACTCCCACCAATCTGCTCACAAGCGGAATTAAATGAAGCAAACTCAAAGCAGTTCTCATTTAAATAACTGGAAACGTCAATCATGCACCTGCTCTAAGCTGCACATTAGACAAATGCTGGAGACCAAAATGCTTTTCTATCAGTTATTGTGGGAGAAGAAGTGCCATTGCTGTTTTTTTGTAGCTTAGCCAGACATGAAGGAGGACCTTCATGTGCCTTTAATAGCTGCATGGCAGAAGAATTGTTGGCAGCTGCAAGCTGTCATGAGAATGAGAATAGTGACCCCTCTCTGCTTGAAATTCACTCCCAACATCATACTGTTTGACCCTCTCAGTGTTACTACAGTGCGGAGGGAGGAACCTGTGGCCTTCCAAATTAAACTGGACTCCAACTCCCATCATTTCCAGAGATGAAGGATGATGGGAATTGTAGTCCAACAACACTTCCAGGGCCCCAAGTTTCCCATCTCTGCCTTAGTAGCACCACAAACACTTTTTCTTGAGGAACTTGGATGGGGTTTGAATCCCATCTTGGCCATGAAGATTAGTGAGTGACCACTGGCCCGTCACACACTCTCAGCCTACCTTCTCACAGGATTGTTGTGGGGATTAAATTTGGGGGAGAACCATGTATGCCCCCTTGAGCTTCTTGGAGGAAATGTGGGGCACAAAGGCAATGAACAACATTAAATAAAGCAATAATAAGCTGGTATTAGAGACTGGGGGTAAATGAATCAGTCTGTTTCTAGTATCACATTCCCACGAGTTCATTCATAAATCTGAACTTCCTTCTTCCACATTAAATTCCTTTTTTTAAAAAAAGAAATCAGCATTAAACTCTCTCTGCAACTTCTTGTGACTGGCACTTCTTGGAATGCCCTGGGAGTCACATCATATAGCATTTCTCCCAGAGCATTCTGGGAAGTGTGGCCAATGGCAGCAGCAGCCAGAGGAGGAGCACTGCTGAACCGGCTTCCCCATGTCACCCATTGCTGTCAGGCACCAAGATGAGGAGGGTCAAGGAAGCAAGGAGCTTGGCACAGAGTAGGCACAGTGGCAGAGCCAATCTAACACTCCTACCTCGGTGCCTACACTGTGCCCAGCACCCTACTGCCATGCAGCTACACCTCACGATATCCAACAGCAATGTACAGCTTTAGGAAACCAGGTCTGCAATGAAGCACAAGGCTGTGTCCATTAGTTTCCCAGCAACTGGTAATTCCCAGAAACTGGTATTAAGAGTGGAGGTACAACACAGACCTCATGGCTAGTAGCCAGTGGTGAAGAATGGTTCCATGAATCAACTGAAGGAACAAGAGCCAACAAGCAAGACCACCTAGGGGGGAAGACCAGCCTGGCCCCAACTGGATATACATGCCCACTTTTAATTAACCACTTCATTCTCACTTTGTAAAACTGATCTGTCATAACTGCATTACTGCACTTCTGCATTTTCTTTCCCACCTTCCCATTGTCTTTGTGCATCTCATGTCTTTCCCTTCCAGTTTGTAAGTGTGACAATGCAAGCTTCTTTTGGAAACCATCATTGTCTGGGAAACTTGCTAAAAAACACACACAGCAAATCAATAAATAATCAACTTGATTTTTAAAATTTAAAGATATTGTTGAAGGGGAGGAGTGCCATCTTTATCTTTTACTAGTCTCTGCTCCTTACAACTACCACCACTGAGAGACAGAGAGAGAGAGAGAAACAGAGAAGTTTTCTGCTGCTTCACAAGCTCAGCATCTAAGTCCTCTAAGGCGAAATTTCACGCGCCTTTGTGGTATGACTCAGCCGGAGAGCACAGATGTAGCAGTGTCCTCATTATATCTGTTACCTTATGGCTTTAGCAGTTCTGGTTCACACTTGAATCCATTTGAAAGTCCTCCAAGTCCTTCCCTATTAGGCTCTCTGTAAAGGAAGATATCAAACAAAAATATGTTATGCTAGCAGAAAATGTCACGCTTTAAGTGAAGGGAAGTTAGCAGCATCCTTATTATACACTCATAAGCAATAGGGACTTTTATTGATGTTGTTATGAGTAAAAGGCATGTAAGCGAAGCAATTTTGAAGGAGGTGTTTACTACCTCTTCTATCCCCTTGAAAGGACCAGAAGTGCAAAAAAAGAAGAAGTAAAAAACAGGGAAACAGCCGCCTACATATCCTTTACTGAAAATGGTAGACCAACAAAAGGGCAGTCCTTTTTTTCCCCTGGGGGGGGATGCAGGGGTATGCATACCCCTAAAAAGTTTGTGAATGTAAGTTTGGCCTCATTGAGGGGCAATATTTCAATATGAGTAGGAAAATGAGAGTACCTCTAAACATTTTTTTAGAAGAAGAAAAAGCACTGTAAAAGCATATACGTTCAAATGGATAGTATGAATCATCCAACAATTGCCAGTCAAAAGACTAGATGCTTGCATTTCAGTATGTTACTAAGGCCCACTTCATATGTGACACAGTAATGGAAGCAGCTCCCTGATGAGTCCACTTATACAATAGAGAAGTGTGTAGCATTCACATTCTGTGTGTGCCCTTAGGTAGCCCCAGTGCTATTTTTCTAGGAAAAGAGGTGCCAGAACCAGGGCCATCTTTACCCAGGGGTGCAAGAGGTGCGGGGCACCTGGTCACCAAATTCTGGGGGGCGCCGGGCGCCCACCGCTGAAACCGCCTAAGCTCTTAACTATCTACCTGTTATGAAATAATAATTTTGATCAAGCTAGAAAAACAAAATACATATATACCTAGGTATTACCGAAATGTATACCTACTGTTTCACTAAAGGACTTTCGACTTTGTGCACTCATTTACCAGAGACGAGCCACGCCAGCAGTGGCACTTGTCATTCACAACACCGCCACTTGTCAGACTCAACGATGGCGCTTGTCATTCGCAACAGCACCGTGCACGCAAAATTAACTCTTACATCAAAATATTATGTTACGTATTGTATTGAGCTGCGCTGCTATGCGGCAGCGGGGTCAGAGGCACCTTTGACATGGCTGATGTTTCTCCTAAGTAGGTGCCTAAACAATACTTATAAGTTTAAGTGTGGTGGTGTTGTATACTTAAGTATAAGTGTATTGTAAATAAATGAGCAAATAAAAAAGTTTATTTCTTTTTCCTCCTGTCTTTCGTAAACAAGAGTTATTGTGTAAGAGTGGTGTCTGACATAAGCATAATAAAAGTTAATTTGGGCATTAAACTAAATTTGGGGGTGCTGGGTGGATCTTTGCACTCCGGCGGTGCATATGCTAAAAACAGCACTCACCACGAACACCTCCCTTGTTCTCTTATAATGGCAATGGCACCTGCCTGAGAGGTGTCAGAACTGAGCTCCAGTGAGTTCTGGCTGAAGAAAAGCCCTGAGTAACCCTAAGCGCTATTGAAGCCAGAGGTAAAAGCACATGCATGGGAAGGGATGCTGTGGATGCAATGAAAGTGTGTGAAGGGTGGGGAGTAAGGGTGAATACGACTGCTGTGTGAGAGATTCCTTGCTAGCATTGCTTGGTAGTGACAGACACAGAGGCAGAGGAAGACCATATAGGTAGCACCAGATGAGGAAGAGACAAGTGTCCCAAGCAGACAAGAACCTCACCCAATAACCCTGTGGTTATTGAAAAGCAAATCACTTTCCACTTACAAATTGTAATGGGATCCGCAAGTGGAAATTAAAGTAAGGTCTCTTCCAGATGATCCATTTATTGAGAATTCATCCCGATTTGCTTGCTCCAAGATATCATGGAGTTTATACCATGTTAGGGTATTTGTTCCGATTTGTTTTCAGGGTGATTATACAACAATGTACATTCATCCTGATTTACCTGTATGGTGGCCATGTACCTTCCTATCAAGCAGTGGTTCATCCCACACTTTGATTGCCTTCCCTCATCCACATTTCCTCATCACAAGAAAAAAATCCCTTTTAAAAGTTGCATCAGAGCGTTTTAATCCACTTTATTTGTGCAAAGCTAAATTTCCAATATGCTATTGAATTCCACCCACAAAAGACTGATCTTGTGGTGACTGTGATCCCAAACAGGCTTACCTGAAAGTTATCTCTGGAAGTACTTGTTTCAGGCAAAATAAGTTTTGGGTACGAGTATTAAAATGAAACCTAAAATTATTTCTCTTTCAAACATCGAACCCTGGACAAAACTTGATCCTTCCCAGTGAATGCCATTTTCCCTTTCTGTGCTCAGTCACAAACACACAGTGACAACACTGACACGCATATCATTTCTTCCTGGTGCTGAGATTGGCAGAGTGGGTTTGCATAGTACAGGCTCGATGCCAAGAGCATAGTGAGAAACTCCCACCAGTTAATATATCCTGCACTTGGTTGAACTCAATAGAAGATAAGAGCTCAAAATATGTCTCTGAATACCAGTTGCCAGCAATTGTGAGTGGGCTGATTGCTGTTGCAATCGGGTCCTGGTCATAGGTATCTGGTTGATCAACTCCAAAATGCTGTAGTTGATGAGCCCTTGGCCTGATATAGCCTGGTTTTTTCTTATGTTTTTATGTGTATGCCAACTGACTCTGACTTTGGCCTTGGATCAAAATTCCTAAATTTATCTTCCTGCCCCTCTCAACTCATGTCTTTCCAGAGTGTACCACCGGTTTGTACCCACCCTGTTGGATGTGCTTCCACCTGCCCTCACAAGAAGATTTGTGCATGCAAAGAAGAAAAAAGAAAACCCAACCCATAGGAAATTCCTAATACGTGGGTTTTAACTTAATCAGTCATGTTAAAGAAGGGCATGAAATGAATGATCAAAGCAAACCCATGATCTGTAAATTGAACAAGAAAGATAAAGAAGGCAGCTCTATCACAATCTTGTAATTCTGCCGAGTAATTATCAGCTCAATTATCTGATACAAAATGTGGTCTGACTGGGCTTTTGTTCTTTTCCAGACAAAACTAATGTATGCTCTCTCTTCCTATTAAGATTAGGGATTTGTAAAACCTCTCCATTTCCCTCATGGATATTTCTACTTCCCACAATGCTGGTGTGAGCAGGAACATTTTTGTGGCTATGCAACGTTAGTTTTTGTTTGCCTTTCCACATTCAAAGCACAAGCCTTACATCATGCTTAGATTAACGTTCACCAGTTCCTCCATTCAAAATTCAGCTGGCTATTGTATTCCATTTCACACACACACCAAACAAACAAACAAACAAACAAACCTGAATGCATAGCGAAAACTGTGACAGATTCCACAATATAGCCTGGGAACAAGTAGAGATCAACCCTCAGATAGGAGTGGACTTTGGTCTTTCAAATTTCAGTGGTGCCCTGTGTGAAGCTAAAACTCGGCGCCCCCACCTCTTTCCTTCTGTTCTGCTCATAGCTGAAATGCCCTGCAGCACCCCCTAGGTTTGGCACCTGGTGCGACAGAACCAGTTGCACTGCCCTAAATCCTCCTCTGCCTCAGATCATGCAAAGTAAGAACTGGCATGATTCAGATCCACATTGTTTCCACAAGTCCTCGCCATGTGTACCCCAAAGTCTCCAATATGCCTGAGACATAATGATTGGCTGAAGGCCCATAAACTTAAAAAGCAAGGCGTAGCACCATATGGGCACAGCACAAGTCCTGCCAGATAGGGTGGCCACTAGCAAATCACTGAAAAGGAGGAAATGCTTCTCCAAAAGGAAGGGCAATGGCACATGCAACGTGCTACTATGTGATGATGCTAGTTCAAAACTAATTATTCTCTCTTAAACATAAATACAATACCCCCCACCATATAGAGAAGACTCTATGCCTACTCAGCCTGCTGTCCAGGTACTAACTGCTGATTGGCAACTTCAGGGCCACTGTTCTTCCTTCATTAAATTAGACACCCCTTCAAATAGGGAACTGCCACCTGTAAAGTAGGATGCATGGCCACCCTAGCCCAATGGCTTAGGACTTGTTGCTTGGAATTGTGGAATATTTACAATGCAGTCAAACCAATAGTGCATGTTTACTAGATGGGCACATGATAGGAGTTGAAGCTCGCAGAGTTTTCCTCTAAATTTGCTAGAGAGAACTCTGAGAGCCGCTCCCGCTGTGCCCTGACAGGGGGAGGGCATAGCCTTATATAATCTTCTCACTTTCTCTTTGCTCTTTCACCTCATTCCAGCAAAGTAGAACATTTTAAACTAGACTAAATCTTTGTGACTGGATTACCATTTTAAGCCTGCCTGAACAAAGCTGCTGTTATCTGTCCTTCTTCAACAAGAAATACTGAGTGAGTAAATGTTATTTTTACCTTCTACAAGACTGTTTGTGGGGCAGGGAGAGAGAAAAGAGGGAGATACCAGGAGAATCCAATCCACCTTAAAGCATCCTGGGTTACTTAAACTAAAAGGCTAAAAGTAGCCTATCTAAGCTTCCTTTTAAGCTGCAAAGGGATGCACTCTTCAGAACTCACAAATGTGAGGAAGGAATGATAATATCCAATAAATATATCCTCTCCTAGCATCTATGCACATCCCTACAGGAACTGAGGGGAAGTTGATGGAAATCGGGGGATCCCACTTGCAGAGGAGAAAGTGCAAGCATCTTTTTGGATCCAGCTGTTTGTTCCTCGCATCTCTGGTGTTCCTGGGATGGAAAAAAAGATCAGTAAGGAGATCAGGAACTTAGTAGACAATGTTCTCTGAATGTTCAGACTTCCCAGTCTATCAGTCTTCCTCTCTGAGGGAAGCCACAGAAGAGTGTAGTGCATGGGTCGGCAAACTAAGGCCCGGGGGGGGGGGCAGATCTGGCCCAATTGCCTTTTGGATCCGGCCCATGAATGGCCTGGGAATCGCTGCATGGATCGGCATGGGGATTCTGATCGTTTGGGCTGTGCCATTTCCCCCCTTCCTCTCACACACCGCGGTGGCACCTCCTCCCTCCCTCCTCCGGGCTTCTCCCCGCCCTGCCTAGAGGAGGAAGGAGGCAGGGCTTCGTTGAGCCACAGTTGGCTGAGTGCCATTTTAAGCAGCCCCTCTCTGGAGCCAGCCCTTTTGCATCGCTTATCGTCCCACCGCCGCCGCCGCCGCCGCCAGCCCCTGCCGCTCGCAAGGCACCCGTAAGCAGCCACAGGGGCTCATCCGGTGCTGTGGAGAAGGGAGGGGAGAGTCGTGGGGGGGGGATTCCCCCCAAAAAATATAGTCTGCTCCCCCTTAAGGTCTGAGGGACAGTGGACCGGCCCCCTGCGAGCCAGTGTGGTGTAGTGGTTAAGAGCGGTAGACTCATAATCTGGTGAACCGGGTTCGATTCCCCGCTACTGCTGGGTGACCTTGGGCTAGTCACACTTCTTTGAAGTCCCTCAGCCCCACTCACCTCACAGAGTGTTTGTTGTGAGGGAGGAAGGGAAAGGAGAATGCTAGCCGCTTTGAGACTCCTTCGGGTAGTGATAAAGCGGGATATCAAATCCAAACTCTTCTTCTGCGAAAAAAGTTTGCTGAACCCTGGAGTAGGGTGTGTGTCAGGTTGCACTCTCAGTTCACACAATGCAGCAACTTCAAAAAGGTCTGGCCAGCCCTCTGTGTGAAATGACAGCACTCCCTACAATGTCAGAAACCATGGGAGAGTTCTTTGACAGGCAAGCTGGTGCAAAAACCAAAAGCACTGGTGTGGGGATGATACCCTATCCATCTCTCAAGTTAACAGTACAAATCCATGCAAACCCAGAACAGTTTAGCTCCGTGATGATTTCTCTCTCGTGCTCCACAGCGATGATCAAGAAAAGAATTAAAATGTCAGGCTG
This sequence comes from Podarcis tiliguerta, assembly GCF_965153285.1. NCBI lineage: Eukaryota > Metazoa > Chordata > Lepidosauria > Squamata > Lacertidae > Podarcis > Podarcis tiliguerta. Next base: position 77,190,563 of record NC_139539.1, read on the forward strand.
GGGCCCACCATATGCTATATTTATTCATTCAATACAAAAGCATGTGTTATAGAGGCAGGCACTGCTGATTTTGCTGGTGAGAGAAAATAACAGATACAATGAGAGGCAAAGTGAGATCCTTTGTTGAACGTAGGAATCAAAAGAGAGGCTGCTGCAGATGGAAATACTCGACAAGGACAATTCCTTTCTTCCAGGGCAATCGGCAGATTAATTTGTGCTGCCTTCTTGTAACGCACACCTGATGTTCTGAGTCCTCTATTCGCCTCCAGGGCACCTTGGATAGACAAGCTTCCTCCTGAAGGTAATCTGCTATCAAGGCTAGTCCGGGGCACCATCTATGTGACAGAATCCCAGATTAAGCACTGCAAGCCTGGACAGGAATTGGCACAAATGGTTCCTCAGATGGGGCAGAGTTGCTATAATTGGTTGCTATTGCTTACTGGGAGAGAGAGGGGGAGTGGCTGAAAGAGAGTTGACATGGTACCAACATACCGGTGGAACCAATCTAGCACATCTGCCACTGGGTTTGCATTTCTCTAACCTCCCAGGAAGTAATAGTGACCTGCCTGCTGGGAAGCTAGCACAGTTGCTCTGCCCCAGCCAGCAAGTCACTTTTGGGTACTAACCCAAGGGCCTGTCAGGGACTGGACAGAGGACAAATGGTGGAGACCCCCCCCCCTCTTCCCCAGCCCCAGGGAAGAGGAAGACAGTATAGATTTACAACAGTGGTCACAGCTCAGAGGTAAATGAGGGGCAAAGTTGGGAAATAATGCAAGATGAGAAGGTTGAGGAAGAGCCAGAGAAGCTGACTGATACATTATCACTAGAAAGCATTCCAGACCCACCATCTCCCAGAACCCAGTGAGCATTGAAAATAGGAGAGCAAAGGGCTTGGAGGCAAATGGCCCTAAGCGGCCACCATAAGGTGGGTGGTGCTGTTGACGACTGAGGAGAGAAGTGGGGTGGAGATGACTTGGAGCTCACCATTACTCCAAGAGGCTGTATTTCTAAGCCTCTCTGTGTGAATATTGAATAAAAGACAATGGTAAGAACTTTTCTTGTCAACCTATTCCTAGCAGCCTACCGTGGGGGTGGGGAGATCAGTTTCCCTGACGCCTGACAGGTCCTTCCCTGGAACATAGTAAGCTGTTCTACACTGAACCAGACTATTGGCCAATCTAGCTCAAGATTGTCTACACACTGACTGGTAGCAGTTCTCTAGGGTTTGAGGCAGGGGTCTCTCCAAGCCCTACCTGGAGATGCGAGGAAATGAACCTAGGACTTTCTCCTTGTTAAGCAGAAGCTGTACTATGGAGCTACATTCCTCCCCCTGCTGGCCTTGTCCCAGTTCAGTTATTGCTCTTCTACATGGGAGAGGAAGAGTGAGAAATAGGACTCGGCAATATCTGGTTTTCAACATCATGATATATCACCCATTTAAACATCACAATATACGAATATATCATTATGTCTTTAATAAGGATGGAGCTGTTTTCCAGCTTTATGATATATCACCAGCCAAGCATCATGATATACTGATATATCCCAATGTCTGAAATAAGGATGGAGCGGTTTTTCCAACTTTGTGATACATCACCAGCTAAACATCACAATATACTGATATCTCCCAATGTCTGAAATAAGGATGGAGCTATGTAGAAGCATTGGGCTGGCTTCACAGTTTTTCTCACATTGTGATTTTGCATCACACACACACACAAACATCATGATTTGCAATATATTGCCAGGTCAAAAACTATGAAACCAATATCACAATATGGACTTCAAACCAATTTTGGGCAATATATCAATATGGATATGGACTAGACAACTCTCCAAACGGAGACCTTCTCCAAAAAGAGGGCTTGTCTTTGCAAAGCAAAGCACATGGCCACCATATTTTAGGCAGCAAAATGTCTTGGATCAGTCCTGGTCAGCAAGAACACAGTAGCACAGCAAAGGAAAGAGCAGGAAGACCTGGCAGATGGCTATCCAGAACAGCATGTGTGTTTTCCCCCCAAGCTGTTTTTTTCTTTTCTTTCTCTCTTGCTGGAAAGAAACATTCTTTGGACTTTTCTCTCTCTTCTTTTCTTTAGCCTCATGTCTGTGTAAATCAGAAATAACTGAAGTCTCAAAAGATACATAGTACTAGCGCAGGTGAGGGGAGACACATCATTCATAATTACTTACAGTGTACTTGACATAGCTTAAGAATGATCCCATTTTAAATAACCATTCTGAAGTTGAAAAATAATTTGCTGCATACTAATGCAATAAGTGGTGGGTAGATTCTATCCATATTCCCTATGTAAAAATAATTGGCATAACTGTTTGAAAGAACAAGAAATATTCCCTGTGTATGAAGCCTGGCTTTTTCAGAATTGCACAGAGACTCGTGCATTGCCCTATAAAATCATCTGGTTAGAATTCTGCACTAATTGCCTTAATCAGCACAACCTGAAATCATATAGTCCTTTTCCATAATTAAGCAATAGAACATGACAAGCAGAGTTTTCAGCGTGACAACATAACAGCAAAGATCATGCATCTTAATTACAAATATTAATAGATGATACACATATCTAATAATATGCTGCACTGATGTTCTCAGACTTATTCAGAAAGCTCTACTATCCTCGTAGTAGTTTTTAATGTAGGAGTTCACATTAACATACTGCATCACAATTAATGTAATTGAAAATTGTGTGTATTAGAAACATTTGCCACTTTGAAATATTAGCATATGTGCTTGCCCCCCCCCCTCCGCATCAGCCTTAAAGGGGAAAGCACTGCTGGATTTAAAGTGCTGTGGGTAGTTCTCCTGCACAGGGCCAGTGGCGTAGCGTGGGGGGTGCAGGGGGGGCAGCCACAGCGGGCGCAACATCTGGGGGGGCGCGCTCGCACTGGTAGCTCTCTGCCCCTACCTGGCTCACTCTCACTGCAGTGCTGGCTGTGCGAATCCGATCCGAGCCACCTACTGTGGAGGGGAGGGTGACAGGCGTGCGGTACGGTGCGGAGAGAGAGCGAGGGACTATCTGGGGGAGGGACAGTGCAGCGGGGGGGGCGCAAATTACTTGCCTTGCCCCGGGTGCTGACAACCCACGCTACGCCACTGCACAGGGCACCAAGCTGAGGGAGTGCAAAACAATGGTAACAATAAATCTATATCTGTATGGGTACATACTGAGAAGTTGCATTTAAAAAGCAGCAGTACCAAAAGAATTTTCTGTGAAAAGAAGAAATATTTGGGAAGGGGTGCCAAATGTTGTCCCCGCTCAGGGCACCATATTACCAAAGCCCACCCTTGGGGGAAAGCAGCTGGGGAGGAACAGCTGCATTGCACAAAGGAAGAACAGTTACCTTTATCACTATGTAGTCATCAGTGGCCTACAAGACACATGGATACTCAGGGAACAAAAAATGGAATGCAGGTAAAGGGAGAAGGAGATTGTGAATGGCGACAACAACAAAAAAGGAGGGCCTAATGATGAGTCTCATCCTTCCTGCTTCAACTAACAAAGTACTCATCAAGCTTCCTGAAAAAGCAGGAGGAGGTTTGGGGTTCTCCGAATAGTCTTAGATTGTTCTTCCTCAGTCTCTGAATTAAACTAAAAACAAAATAAATGTTACAATGCTTTAAAAATGCATATTGAAGAAGATGCGTGCATTTAGAAATGCATGTTTTAGAGAAAATGTTTTAAATGTGTATTTAAAAGTGAATTTCCACAGGATTATTTTTTTTAACTAACAGCTAACACCACCACAGATTAATGAAGAAATGGGACACAAATTTGCATATCACCGTTCTCAGTTTGCAGCTGAAAAGAGAAACCCAGGGAAAAGATTTGGGGAGCTTTAAAATTAGGTTGCAACTAGAAGGTTCACATTATAGATACATTATCTTTCACAATTGGGTGGTTGCCACGATCTGCTCCCAACGATCAAAGTTTGTGGAAGCTAGTGCTCTGAATGCAATCGTTTAACCTCTGAAATGGACTTGAGCTACCAAAAAGCTAATTAAATTTTTATGGCATATGCAACCACTTATATCCCTAAGTTTTGTTGCACTGCTGTAATGGGTTTAAAGGGTGAGAGCGTATATCGCTTAACATCTTGTATGGGCCTCTCTATATAAGAGCTATGGCAGCATCCATTCATTCATTTTTTTATTTAAAGTGTCAGAAGATCCCATTCCAAAGTTGAGAGCAATGGATGATATTTTAAAAACAAAATTAGGGCTGGTTAATATGTGCATGTTCATCATTTGACTGCAACCTTAAGCAAACAGTAGCATACACAGAAAAATCACTAGAGAGCTGCTATCATAGATATGCCTGAGTATGGAGTTCTTTGTTGAATTAAGGATGGAGAAATCTTTCCATTTCATTTCCTCCCCATTCCTCTTTTTTCCAGTTTTAAGTTTATTTCTCCACATTTCTGTATCAGATTGCCGTTTCAAATAATTTAGTCCCAATTTATGCAAATTATACACCTTTTTGTATGCAATCATGCCTCATATACACATTTTTGCAAGCAATTTCCCCTTGTGTAATGCATTTTATAGCTTATCTTCACTGATATATGCATTTTATGCACACACACACAAACACACACGATATGTACACATTTTTATACACATTATTTAATTGGAATTTTTAACATTTAATTTTTATACACATTATTTAATTTGAAAACGGCATCACAAAATTTGGAGAACTACAAATTTCAAAGAATTGCTGTTTCGGTTTTCATATTGTTCCAGAAAGTGCAAATTAAATCACTTTAAAATTTGAACTGCACTGAATTACTCCCACATTCCTAGCTGAAGTACGTATCCTTTGTTTCCTAAACTTGTGCCAGCCTGGTTTCGAGGACACAAAGAATCATCTGAAGGAACACACTGAAAAGCTGAAGTAGTTAAGCAATTATTTGGCAAAAGCTTGCTCAAAAAAGCCAGAGTGTTCTAGATATGGTTACCTAGGTTTTCATGTACCTGGTAAGTAGAGGAAAATCTGGGTCACATCACAGGGCTGATTCAAGCTTTATTTGCAGAACTGTTTGCTGCAGTTACAGCACGGAAACCCATTGTGGAAGAACTTGGTATTTCAAGGAGGTAGGTTAATTGGTTTGTACAATTCTTCATCTTTGTTGATTGACCCCACAGAAAAGGCCTTCCCTCAGGTTGCAACATCCCATGCCTCAGCCAATGGCAGCACCCCCCAGGACATCTTAACAAATGGAGCAGATCTATATGGGAGCAGGCTCTGAATTGTACAGGGCTTGAAATGTCAACCAGAGGACCTGAAATTTGGCTTGGTAATCAATCAGCAGCCAATACAGCCTCTTCAAAATTGGTGAATCGTGGCCATGGGTAGATCTCCCTGCTCAGCACTACATTCTACACTAGCTGCAGTTTCCAAAGCAGCCTAAAGGACAGCCTCACATGTATCAACAATACAAAGAATTGTTGTAGACCCAACATCATCTGCCTTGTTTAAACCGGAGGCATCCACAGTGGCCAAATTGTTCCTACCACTACTCACCAGAAAGCCTAGCAAAACCCTCTTCCTTCCAGCTATTTCCCCTGCCTTCAAAAGCCACGTTTCTCCCATCTGCCATCTGCCACCTGCAACTGCAACCCTGCCTAGGAAAGTTGCCATGACCTCAAAAGTAATTTGATCTGAGCTGAGATATGCCCCCAACCTCTGACTCTTTCCTGACAACTGAGCATAGCCTCCCCTCTTGGATTCCCTCAACTTGATTGTGAAACTGAGGCTGGATGTTGTACTCTGTGTAATTTGCCTAAGGTCAGAATCAAAAGCAGAGAAAACTCTGACTCTTCAAACAAACATCAAGGAAATGCCATGATGTTCACTTGGCAATAAAGGTATCATACAATCCCACACGAAGACAGATTCCCTGAAGGTTAACACAAATCGCGGTTGTGCTTGGAGAGTCCCTTAAGTGTCAGCTGTTTCAGGCTGAAACAATGGCCTGGGAAGAAAATGGGACCATCAAAGCTTAAAAATGGATTTCATGTGGGTGTGGGCATGCTTTGGGCTCCTTTGCTGGGCTCAAGAGCATCTCTGCACACTTCTGTGCCTTTATCTTTCAAAGAGCCACTGCCAACGTTGCCCTAGGTCTTACCCACAAAGAGGCTTCATTCTCAGCCTCTGCATTATTAATAATTGCATGCTGCTTCTCTGCAAAGATGCTACACGGAGGTCCTTTCTGCTTGCCTCTAGTGGCTGTTCAGGTGGAAGTTAAAAGATCCCATCACACTTTTTTTCGAAAAGAGCAGGGCTTAACCTTAATGTGAAGCCTGACCTTAATTTCAAGGAAAACATGTAATCTCCAAGGCTGCGTGTCAGTTATTTTTTGAGAGCACAACAGCTGCCAAGTTAGCCAACTGAACTACTGCATTTCTAATCTTGGATCTACTATTTTTCTTCCTCAAATGCATCAGCATAATAATCATAAACAATCAGAACAACAACCAGCTAGGGACATTTTAATATCCTATTTAGGGCAAAAGTAGACAAGACGTTGGGGAGACTGAATGCATTTCCAGTTGTTTGGAATTTTATTTGTGAGTTCAAAGCAGATACTCTACCCTAAGATAAAAGTAAAGGATGCCTGGATGGTTAAGTCCAGTCAAAGGCTCATCTCGCTTTCAGGTCCTTTTTTTGTCCACAGACAGCTTTCCAGGTCATGTGGCCAGCATGACTAAACTGCTTCTGACACAATGGAACACCATAAGGGAAACCAGAGCACACAGAAACATTGTTTACCTTCCTGCCCCAGCGGTACCTATTTATCTACTCGCACTTGCATGCTTTCGAATTGTTAGGTTGGCAGGAGCTTGGACAGAGCAACAGGAGCTCACCCCGCCACAGGGATTCAAATTGCCAACCTTCTGATCAGCAAGCCCAAGAGGCTCAGTGGTTTAGACCACAGCATGACCTGCATCCCACTCTACCCTACTCTGTATCAGATCAGAGGAGTGATGCTGGGGGAAAGGGTGTTTAACCCTCTGCCCAGTACAACTTTCCTGAACTTAGTGGCCACTCACCCTTCTCAGGTGGGCGGCAGTTGAGGACCTGCACCCTACCTATTATCCCCAGCAGCAGAAGCCCATGTGTTTGCAGGCTGTTAGGGGAGCCCCCTGGCTGGCAGAAGTACCAAGCAGAATTCCCGCCTAGTCTTCAAGCATTTGGGTGAAGTGGTGCTGAACCCTGTTCTGAACCAGCACCGTATCCAGGGTACCCCATTAGAGGGGTCTTGGTGGATGTCTTTGTCCAGAAGCCAGCCATGTGGCAGAGGGGCCATAGAGCTTCCAGTGGTGGCCTTAGGATGGCCACCTTTGTAGATCGACGTCTTGAGAGAGGCCACATTCCTTACAACAAACCTGATGCAGTTCCAGCCCTCCAGCAGTACATTGAAATGAATATACATCCAACACCTAAACCAAAATTCCACCCACATCTATAATCAATATGAGGGTATCTGCCTTATTATGACAGCAACACCATAGGTAATGTCATTTATTTTTGCCACTGCTCCACATTCCTTCCTTTCTATCCTTTCCCCCCTCCCTGTCCTTCATACTCCTTACTATGTATGTACAAAGCTATGTTTCAAGAGGGAAGGACCATAGCTCAGTGGTACGGCATGTGCTGTGCATGCAGAAGGTCCCAGAAACAACCCCCAGCATCTTCAGGATAGAGCCCTGCCTGAAACCCTGCAGGGCCACTGCCAATCACTGTTGACAAGCTTGAGCTACGTGGACCGATGATCTGATTCAGTAGAAGAATTGTGTGAAAAATCACCATTAAAGAAGCCAACATGTCAGTTCAATTTATTTTAAGTGATGACAGAATCATGGCAGAATACACCCTGCCGCCTTTGTATGAACTTACACCCACCCCTCCCACATAGGAATGTGCACTCCGATCATTTATGTAAAGAACCAAAAATATAGATGAAAACAGAACTTGTAAACCAATTTTCCAGGTGTCCCTCTCACATGTCAATAACTCAGCTTTAAAAAGGGGAGTTAAAATACAGTATTGGGTTTGCTTGTTTTGTTTTTTTAATGTAGCAAATATGCTGCTATGTCTGTAGTTTTACCCAAGGAAAAGCATAGGATATAGTGTGTTGGTGATATAGTTTTAAGTAAAGCATAAATTGCATCACAACATTGTTACATTTGCCTGGGATTTTGGAGGGGACTGAAGTTGGGTGGCAGAGGGAGATTATAGTCTTAAACAGGAGTTGTGGTGTAGTAATTAGAACTAGAATGAGCACTAGAATGAGACTCAGGTTCAACTCGCTATTCAGACTTGAAGTTCACTGAACAGTCACCATCTCCTAGCCTAGCCTATCTCAAAAGGTGGTTGTTGCCATCCATCTGTCCCGAGAGAGGCACCTTTGGAGGTGAAGTCAAACTGCTGAGTTAGCAGCAAGGAATTGACCTCCCCAGAACACACACCTGGGCAGTGTGTATGGAGGTCCTGGGCTGCTCAGACAAGACCCTCCTCTCTGCCTTGCTGATGTGGTCCAAAGGAAAGCAGAGCAATACGTATGGCAACTCACTGCAGGAGTTGTCAGAAGGAGGCGTACAAGGCGCCATCCAACCTTTTTAGGGACTCCAATCTGGATTTGTGTATGGTTTACCCCTTAGCCTTTTATTCTCCTGAAGATATCCTGCAAGGCTAAGGAATTTTAGGATCAATGTTTTCCTTCTCCTACATGGGCTAACTTCCCAGGGTGATGTCAGGAGCCGGAGTCAGGTGCAGGTCAGCAATAAAAAACCATGGCTGTCAGTGAAGTTAACTTTTTATTCAAATAAAGCAAAACAAAGTAGACCTTGTGATCCCAGCGAAACTTCCCAGTAGGTCTTGCACCTAATGAGGCAGTCGTGAGAACTGAAGGTCCCCGCCTTCCCACAGTTGCTTAAGTCTCCTCCTCTCTTGGGTTTTTTACAAGCGTCTATGTGCAACCAATTTCTCGTCTGCCCTTTATTTGTGTGTTCTAGGAGGCCATGGAGGAGCGGAGCTGGTCACAGCAGGTGAAGGAGACAGCCTGGATTCTTCAGCAACATGCTTCTCTGTCCTCCTCTTTTGCTTCTGGTTCTGGACTTCCCTCTGCCACAGCCCCTTCCTGCTCACTAAACTCTATTGCCTCTTCAGATTTCAACACCTCCTCCTCCCAGTTTTCTCCCTCTGACCACTCTTCGTTGTCCCACCACCAGTCCTCTGGCTCTGAACCTTCTTCCCCTGGGGGTTCCCCAGCTGGTGCCTCCCACCACTCCTCTGCTCCCAGCCAGTCCATGACAGTTGATGAGCCCCATCTGCCTCTCACTTCCCTGCACAACCACCTTCTTGACTGTTGGGCCACTATTGGTCTTGTCCACTCAGTATGCCAGAGCCTGTCGTCACATGCAGGGGAAGTATCATCAAAAGGTTAGAGTGAAGATAAAAGGAAGAACAATCTTGTGCACCATTATGTCAGGTATAATTACATTAAAGCCCAACACATGTAGGTTCCTTTTTCGTGGATGAGAATTCTGTGAAATTACATATGCTGAGCCTGCACACACACTGTTCAGCAGGTTGGCTGGGTGAACAGAATTTGAGACTTGTTAGATAGGCCAGTGGAAGGAGTCTAGTTTGGTATCAGAGATTTTTCATGTTCTCTCTCTTTCTCATGTGTTTATACACGATGGCTTCTTGGCTTTTCCTGGATTTGGCATAACTGATTACAGAACTACTCAACAAAAGACATTTTACACTATGAACAGTTTGGAGTTCCAGTTGAATAGCATAGTATTCATCCTGCCCTCTGCTTTTGAGCTTGAACACCAAAGATATTAAGATCTCTATTCATGGTTAAAGAGAAGACCATTTATGGATCATTAGGTTTCATCAAAGGTGCTTTTCGGCTTTTCAGCTTCCCTGTTCTCATGGCCACATGCCATTCCCCAGAGATGAGCAAAAGTATACATGGCCAACTTTGCTCCATTTTCCCTGCTCATCATTTAGTGGATTATTATGACTTGTAAGCCTCCAGGGCCCTTCAAGGAGCCCTTAGTTTCTATGACTTACTTGAGTGGGACTAATGGGTTTATTATGAACACTGGTACCAGAAGGCCATGGAAACAGGGAGACACAATCAAGATAAACAAACAGAGGAAAAGCAAAGAGAAACTAAAGCCAAAGTAGGGCCAACACATTGTGGTTTTTGACCTAGAAATAAACAGTTAAGTTCCATAATGGGGGCATGTAAAGTTGCTGCTCTCAGATGGTTTGGAACAGGGTCTTTGGATACCAAGAAAAGTACTTCAGAGCTTGTTAGGGTTGCAAGCAGTTGAAAAGCTGTTTTAGGTTCCTTTCTGTAATACTAAGGAAATATAACAAAAACTATGTCTGCTCAGTGTATTAGTGCTGTTGTTGTAATTTATTATTATTATTTCCTCACCCTTAGGTGAAGCAACTGAAGTTCCCAAGTCATCTTCAAGGGCAAACCTACATAGAGTGCATTGCAATGATCCGATTTGGAAGTTATCAGAGCATGGAGTACAGTGGCCAAGTCATTGCCCGCCAAGGTGACTTGAGCCTCTAGGGACAGTGATGAATCCAGGAGCACTTCCAAGCTGCAGTCCGACTCATACTAGGGGAGTACAATCCTAGGACAACCCCTTTCCCAGCCCCCGGCCATGAGAACTCAGGACACATAACACTACCAGTTGGCTGCATTTCAGTGCATGTATTGTTTCAGAAATTGCAGATTTGGTAGGTTTGTTGTCAGTGCAAAGTGCACCAAATCCCTGCCCCCAGTTCCTAACCTGATGCTGCTATGGTAGCAAGCCAGGAGATGGTGCACTGCAGTTAGGTTAGCAGGAGGGAGTAGGAAGGTTGGGCGTAAACTAGTTGAAAGGAAATTGAGTCATCTCCAAGCTTGGGTTGATAGCTAATCTGGAAAAGAACTTTGAGGTGAGCATTACAAACTGTTGACATTTCCATTCAGCACCAAGGAATTGTGATTCTTCGCACCATCTCTCTTATCTCTAACTTTGGGGAAGTGACGGTGTTAACTTCTAAAGTCCTACATGGTTTTGTACCAGGTTACCCTAAAGGACCACATCACCTATATGAGCTTTCACAACACTTTAAATATGGCATCAAAGGATCTGCCAGTAAGATCCATCACAGGGGCAGAGAAGTATTTTCGGCCTGAGGACCGTATAGCATTCTGGGCATCCTTTTGAGGGCCTTTAGTCAAAGACAGCAGAGCAACACATGCAAATGTTAATCTTGTACAGTAGGCTAGTTTGTACAAACAAACTCACATATCCCTCTCTAGCTTCCATTCAGAGGAGCAAGAGTCCAAGGACACATTTTTCTGAGGTGAAAACATGTGGTATGAATGTGCCAGACGGGAGAGTTTGCAGAGAGTTCATAGGGACAGATAGAGAGGCCTGAAGGTTCATAACCCCTGGACCTGTCAGGTTGTTTGATGCACGAGACAAGACCTCCTTGGGAGAGGCTCTTTGGTTATGATATTCACTTCCTTTTGAATTGTACTTGACCCACTCATATTAGCTCCAAATGGGCCTATTTATTCAATGCTGCCTTGGTAACTGTTATGATTTTTGAGGCAATAAACAATCAATAGGGATAGTAATGGTAAAATAGAGGCCTTTTTTCTTTTGAGTAGAAATAGCTGGAATGTATGCTACTATTTCCATTAAGATGAGTGAAGTGGCAGACAGAGGAGCTGTTTCTCTGCCTCTGAATTCCTGCATGCTTCAAATTATTGAGAGCAAATGACTTTATAACAGCATCCTGCTGTAGCTTCAAAATTTAGATTCTTGGGGGGTTGGGGGGGGGATACACACTCCTTCCTTGGCAGCATCTTGTAACCCTTACTCATTTTATAAGAGGCCTCTTCATCTAATTAGGGAACAGAAGTAATACTTCGTGTCTTATATAGCTGCTGACAGCTAACCAAATATCAGGCACTGAACAGTCACAACAAACTGTTTGCAATCAAACCACAACGTTAAAAAAATATTGTGGATTAAATTTGAATAATGAGCTCACTGGAAGGAATTGCAATCTGCTCACAGTTCTTACACAAGTACAGAAGCAGAAAGTCTGGATTCCTTCGGTAAATTATGCACTGCAAATTATTCATTCAACTCTAATTAAAACATTGGAAATCTTAGGAACTTGAAGACTGTGTGCACTGCAACACATCTGCCTGTTTTACACTAGTTTTAACAGAGATCTGTTGTACCTGAATGGTCAAAATGCTATAAATAGTATTTCTTTACTCACACATCAAACCAGATATATGCATTCATGGTCAACAGCTAGGAGACTGAAAAGTCCTGGATGCAGATAGGAAAAGCAGACATTCAGTGGGTTACATATCTTTAGGAGCCAAGCAAAAACATTCCTCTTCTCCCAATATATGGCCTTTTAAACTGGACGGGTATTGTTTTTGTTTGTTACTATGTTGTGCTTTATTTGTGCTTTTATATTGTAAAGCGCTCTGTAATCCTCAGATAAAGAGCATTATAGAAATGCATGTAGTAACTAATGTGCACATAAAAATAGCAAAATGTAGAATATTCAGAAAAACTGCTTTGCAAAATAAAAATGTGTGCATTAAACAAAACTGCATACCAAAAAATGTGCATATTTGGGTAAATTCATTTTTATTATTAAAAATAAAAACCAGCCAGGGATGTGTGGAGTTCTTTGTAAGGTCTTCTGTACCCATGGGAAATCCATAGACTGTCTCAGCTTGCTCTGCTTTTATGGGTGGTAATGACACGAACATTAGAATTAATCCAAGTGTGGAAATTGTCCTTTGCTTCAATGGGATTTAGTGGTGTTGGATAAATTTGGTTCATTTGGAATTTTAATATGAACCTACCTAACCTGCACTTCCTGAAATGAGAAATGAATCAAAACGCAGCGATCCTTTAAAATTCGTACTTCTCTGAATTTTGTAGTGCATTTCCGCAACCATATTATGTACAAAAATATGTATAGCAGGATGTTGTTTGCATAAACCTGCATATATATCATATATAGATATGCATTATATTAAGGGAAAATGGCTTGGGGAAGTGTGTATATTGGGCGAATTACAAAAACCTGCATATGACAATAAGTGTGCTAAATTGATGAATTTGTTTGTGACTCATCAGATTAAATGGCAAAATGATGTGAAAATGCAGAGAACTGAAGACTGGAAGTTTGAGAAACCGAGAGAAATTTTTTAAAATGACCTATTTGCCCACCCTGATGTGCATTTGGATATGTAATTGACTGCAGGTCCCAGTCTTAAACCTTACAAAAAAATTGTACAACCAGTTCTCAAATGCACACACAAACAAAACAAAATGTAAATCAGAATAAGACAGGATAGTTGATCACAGCAGTGGAACTGTAATATCCATGTCAAAAATCAAACCTGCTAGATTACTCAGGCACCTCTAAAGCCAACTCATCTTTTCTTTCAAAACCACAAAATATGTATCCCAAGCCAATCAGTCAATTTTTAAGTAATAGCTTTCTACCTATTTGTGTACCACTTCTATTTGTCTGTTTATTTATTTATTGCCTTCATGCATTATTCTATTTGGTCTCCTACATTAAATTTCTAAATAATTTACAGTTGTCGAGTCAAACATTGGAGGGTCTTTCTTTCTTTCTTTCTTTTTTTCTTTCTTTCGTTCTTTCTTTCTTTCTTTTCGAACAACTAACTACAGTTAACATTAGGTTTTTCCCAGTTGTTCTTTAATTCAAAAAACTGCATAGCAGCTTGATAATGCACAACTTTCCCATGAGAATAGCGTTGTTAGGCTCCCCCTTTTTTGATATTTGGCTTCCCCTGTTGTTGTTCTTGTTTTATATTTGAGATGTGTACACCGAACTAATACAAAAAACACCCTCTGCCTGAGCTAGAAGTTAGACAACATATAAAACCATTGGAGAATAACAACCCTTGAAAGGCACTCTCTTGCATACTCGGAAGGGATGGAATGGATTTTTATAGTCTCCTGGTTTTCAGTGAATGATCCGGCCCTTTCAAATGGCAATGCCTTTGTGTAACACATCACCCTAGAGGGGGAGACAAAGACTATGGCTGTAACTCTCATAGTTCGCAATATGTTTTGCACTCTGTTGATCATGGCACCTAAGGTTGAGCCAGCTTGATATTCTAGCATCCATTTATAACCAAGTATGAAACTCTAGTTTGAGAAGTCAGCAAAACCAATACAATTTGTGGGAATTCTCTTCTTGTCTCACACAGCCAGAGGCTTACTGGACCCCTTTTCCTGACCAGATGTTTCCAGGAAGTGTTTGCATATTCTCTTCTCCACCCCACCTCCTGCCCAATCCCAATGCATTCGTTTACTATGCACAGACATTTGTTATTTAGCTCAACTTTCATTAGCATCCATCAGCATTCATAAGCTTTCCTGGCTGGCTCTTCATGAGGTTTGCCTCTTGCAGTCTTACATAGTATTGATTGGTCCATGGCAGTACATAGTTGGCTCTCTTTGCAATATGGTGGCTTTATTTATTTTATTTTTAAAATATATAGTTCTGAATGTAAGTGTGTGTGTGTGTGTGTGTGTGTGTGTGTGTGTTTCTGTGTCCATATGCATATGCCTACCTATGTCTTATCTGTGCCTCCCTCTGTCAGCCCAACCTTCACTGCCATAGGATCATTTTTACCTAATACTTAAATGAAGCCCATATTTCCTGATGGAAGCTTGTCTGTGAAAGGTGTCCAGTAAGTGAATGACTGACACAAGCATCTGGGGTGGGGAGTAGAGGGGAAATTCCCCCTGTCCCTGATTAACCATAATCTCCAGATTCCTAGCTTTTATGTTTCAGAGTTTAAGACTGAACCATCCAAAAAATAATAATAATCTTTTGGACTAACTGATTACTTGATGCCATTTTACACTCCTTGAAATTGTTCTCTCTCACCTGAATGACAGTGCATACCATCTCTTACAGTTATTGTTTCTCAAACACAGAGAACAAATGATCTGGAAACATTGATTGGAGTACTTATCTGGTGCAAAATATTACCCTAAAACTCAAAGCCTACTTACCAGGCATAACCAGATAACTCCATGCATCTCCCAATATGACTTTGCATTGCTGATGTTGAAATTGCTTCCAAGACCTTATTCTGTTATTTCACCCTTCTAGAAGCCTAGAGTGACATTTAAGAAATGAAAACCAAACTGAAAAGGAAGCTTCAGTTTTCAGCATGATCTCCCTTTAATTTGATGTATACAGAAAAGAATATACACACACACACACACACACACACACACACAATGTCTCCAAACAATTTTAACAAAAAACCACAAATGCTTGTTTTGAAAACAGAGTTTAAAGGGGGGTATTTAACATGCTGCTAATCCACCCAAACTCTTCAGGTGTTTTATTTCTTTTCACAAAGAAAGATGAAACAGGTTGACATTAAAGGAAATGAAAAGAAAGTCAACTTAGGCTACCATAATCCCTCAGACTGGAGAGAATTTCAGTAAAAGATAAACAAACTCAATACAAGGGGGAAAGCAAGTGAAATATAATAAGACTGGAGAGGAGGAAGGAATTGATTCAATATTGCTCTTTCTCAAAGCCCAAAATTCACTCATAGATTATTGCTCGATCCAGCACAATATGATTTGGGTGCGGAAGTAACCCTGAGCACCCTAAATTTCCTCGCCCACATTTCTTTGCATGAGCGGATTTGCTCACTCCACCAAAATGAAGTGGGATCCCAGCTCAGGATATCTGCTTCCTCATCAAAGTGCACACAGACCTCTGGATTAAGGTAGCATGTTACAGAACGAATAGGTTTGACTAGCACCATTGGTAGTCAGCCCATATTGATAACATCAGAATAGTCCTGTTGGATTAGGGCATCTTTTCCTCACAATAGCAAACCATATAGTGATGGGAAGCCCACAAACAGGGCCTGAGTACATCAGCAGCACTCTCTTGTGTATAACCACTATAGGTCACGAGCCTCTCACTTCCATAAGGATCTGGCATGGCTTGGCATCCCCAGATGGAGGAGGAGGAAGCATGGGCAACACTGGGAGGCTGGCACTCACATAGGGAGCACTGTGGTTCCAGGTGTTGGAGACGTAGAAGCAGATCTGCCAGCTCTCTCTACCACCCCTGCTATAAAGTGCACAACCTCATGAGGGCAGGCACACATCCCATAATGTTTTGTTTGCCTCATGGGATTGCTTATGAGGTGAAAAGTGTGTTTCTGACTCCTTTCAAAAAAGAAAAGAAAAGAGTGGGATTAAAATGTAAATAATATAGGCTTCCATGATCTGTTTGTCAACCAAGCTATTTTGTAGAGTGATTAGCTGGTCAAAGTTGGCCTGTGAGGAGTGGGGTAGATAAGAATCTAGTGGACGTGGGTGGCACTGTGGTCTAAAACCACTGAGCCTCTTGGGCTTACCGATCAGAAGGTTGGCGGTTCGAATCCACATGACGGGGTGAGCTCCTGTTGCTCTGTCCCAGCCAACCTAGCAGTTCAAAAGCACACCAGTGCAAGTAGATAAATAGGTACCACAATAGCAGGAAGATAAATGGTGTTTCGATGAGCTCTGGTTTCTGTCACAGTGTCCCATTGCACCAGAAGCAGTTTAGTCATGCTGGCCACATGACCCGGAAAGCTGTCTGTGGACAAACACCGGCTCCCTTGGTCTGAAGCGAGATGAGCGCTGCACCCCATAGTCACCTTTGACTGGACTTAACCATCCAGGGATCTTTTACCTTTAGATGAGAATCAGGCCTGCTGATCAGATCAAGTTCTCAACCCCTGATGTAGAAAACCCATCTTATAAGAGTAGAGTGGGAAGGGGGGGAAATAGTTGTAAAATCCTCACCTAGGATCAAATGTGTCAGCCACACAATAGTTATAAAATCGAGCCATTGAGATGGTCTGATACTGCAGGACATATTTGCATGCATTTCAGCCAAGGGAGTGACAGCATTTCACTCTCCATGCCATGTAGGATGTAGCAGGCCATTTGCTGCCAGCTTCATATCACAACCCAGCTGTGTGACAGAACTGTCATTTCACTAACATGCATGTGAGACGCACCAATAATCTGCAGTCACTACTAGTCCCTGGAAAGTAAATCCTTTATGCAATAAATAATATTGGGGAAATCATTGCCTCCAATATCGCACAGTGTAATAACCTTTCAGCTTTTCTTCTGCTTCGATTTTTTAGTTTTTGCTTAATGCTTGCCTGGTCAAATACGGTATTATGTGGAAGATTTAGTATAGAAAGAATACTATAGTAAAAAACAACAACCCAACAAACATGTCATGAAACAAAAAGGACAGATGAAGATTTTTCAATCCAGAGTCATTTGATTTTTGCAAATCCATAATATATTTTCAGATTTCTTATTCAGCTCTCCTTGATTACCTGAGTTTCTCTGCCTTAATTGTATTGCATTATTTCCTGTTAAATAGAAGTGCTATTAAAAAAACAACACCACCACAAAACCTAATACATTTTGCTAATCCCACTGCTAAATTTTAACCTTCCCTCAAAATTCCTGGGAATAAATATTGCAAATTCACATCAGATTTCTTTTAAGGCAGCAGTCTCTCGTATATAGCTAATCAAATGAAATATACTATAACCTCTTGAAATGCCTTCAAATGTTTCTCTGAATTCAACTCTCCCCAAAGTGAAATCCGATCAACTCTTCCTCAGAATTTAGCAGAACATATTGATATTTTTTTTTTATCATTACCTCTAGAATTCCTACATCTGTTTTTCCGCAAAGCAGGACATTCCAAGTCTGCTTGTCATTTTAACTGACAACAATATATTATATGGCAAATCCACATGAATTATCAAACAACTAAAATACATGTATAATTGTGGGCTTCTGGGTAATGGGACCTAAGGGACTGGGGGGGGGGGGGGAGAGAAGCAATCAGTGAATATTATTGACTCCCTTAAGAACATTTTAAAGGTTTTCAGACATGTGTCCCTAACCTGTCACCTAGCATCCTAACAGAAGTTACACAGGCAAAAGAGGTAGTGTAAGTCAAACCCTGTTTTAAAGGCTTGCTTTCCCTCTGCCAGGCTTTGGCTACCTCAACCAGCAGTAGCCCCACTCCCGAATCAAGTTTGGAATTGGGGTAAGTTACACTGGTGTAAATTCCACTGGCTTCCTATGGCTTGGATTGTTCTGTGGAATGCTATGACCTGGGATAGGGGTGAAAACTACTGCCAGTCCATCTCAACTATTTAAAGCATATCAAAGAAATGCTTGGGCTTTGAAAGCTACATTGTATTTTATAGCAACGATGGACTTGAAATAACCCTGTGGCTCTTCATATACCTTGATCCTATTATCCCTGCCACTTCAGATGAAATATGCACTCAAGGAAACTTGTGTGAAAATGCACACCAAAAATAGGACCCAGGGCCTAGATTAAACAGGACAACTCAAAAAGCAGTGGCTGATGGGAGTGAACAAAATTCATGGGTGAATTGCAACTGGAGCAAGTGCTTTTCCACAGCAATTTAGGAGCAGAAAAATTTGATTGGAATGGCATTCTTCCCATGATTCTCATAGATCTCCGCTTATAACAACCACATAATTAATGATAACTTCTAATTAAATATCTGATAATTATTAGATCCTAGAGGTGACCATAAACAGAAATGGGTGAGGAGTTTGGGAGTGGTGGTAACGAAATAAGCAGGATAATTAATTGCCAGGTCTCAGATTTATTAATGCCTAATGACTTTCCAGGTCCTATCCACCCCAGCCCTCATAACTGACTCCTAACTGCTGTTTGTTAACTAACCACCACTATCCCGCTGCTTTCTTCAAATTCAGGAAGCTATTAACCCCTATAGTGCTAGTTCCTCTTAGAGACATTCAAAATCAATGCTATTTCAATTTGTATGCACTTTTCCACCTAAATGTGCCCAAAGTGGCTCACAACACAACTGTTGATGTTGTTGTTGTTTAGTCGTTCAGTCGTGTCCGACTCTTCATGACCCCATGGACCAGAGCACGCCAGGCACTCCTGTCTTCCACTGCCACCCGCAGTTTGGTCAGACTCATGTTTGTAGCTTCGAGAACACTGTCTAACCATCTCGTCCTCTGTCGTCCCCTTCTCCTTGTGCCCTCCATCTTTCCCAGCATCAGGGTCTTTTCCAGGGAGTCTTCTCTTCTCATGAGGTGGCCAAAGTATTGGAGCCTCAGCTTCAGGATCTGTCCTTCCAGTGAGCACTCAGGGCGGATTTCCTGAAGAATGGATGCGTTTGATCTTCTTGCAGTCCATGGGACTCTCAAGAGTCTCCTCCAGCACCATAATTCAAAAGGGTCAATTCTTCGGCGAACAGCCTTCTTTATGGTCCAGCTCTCACTTCCATACATCACTACTGGGAAAACCATAGCTTTTACTATACGGACCTTTGTTGGCAAGGTGATGTCTCTACTTTTTAAAATGCTGTCTAGGTTTGTCATTGCTTTCCTCCCAAGAAGCAGGCGTCTCTTAATTTCGTGGCTGCTGTCACCATCTGCAGTGATCATGGAGCCCAAGAAAGTAAAATCTCTCACTGCCTCCATTTCTTCCCCTTCTATTTGCCAGGAGGTGATGGGACCAGTGGGCATGATCTTCGTTTTTTTGATGTTGAGCTTCAGACCATATTTTGCGCTCTCCTCTTTCACCCTCAATAAAAGGTTCTTTAATTCCTCCTCACTTTCTGCCATCAAGGTTGTGTCATCTGCATATCTGAGGTTGTTGATATTTCTTCCAGCAATCTTAATTCCGGCTAGGGATTCATCCAGCCCAGCCTTTCGCATGATGAATTCTGCATATAAGTTAAATAAAAATACATAATTGCAATAAACAGTCTAGAACCAATTCCTTTTAAAATGCAGTTGAAATGCAAAATAAACAATTCATGCTGATTGTGGCAAGTTTACAAACTCTTGTGTCATGCTACTTAACCCAGCAAGTAATGATGTGTATGGTGATGAGAGTTTGCAAATAGCCTGTGTTGTGTCAATTGATTATTAGGAAGATTTTGTGGATTTGGGTATTTGGAGAAATCCCTTGAAAACAGTGACCCATGCTGTTGTAGACCAGTGAAATGCTATTGTCAAACAAGCACGGGCTAGAAGCCTCTGAGGCACACTTGCCTGAGAGTAGAATTAACATACACAGCCTAACAGTCTAGAGATCAGAGGATCAAGATGATCACAGAGCCAAGAGTCTAGTCCAGAGGTCAGGGAATCCATATGGTCACAGAGCCAAGAATCCAGCCAGAAGCAGAAAGATAGGGCCGGGAGCTAAAGGCATTGTTTCCAGCATTTGACTGCTGCTGAGAGCTCTGTTTAAGAAGCCCGGAGATAGCTGGCTTTCATCGGTGTCTTCTGCTCTGTGAAGGCTGATCAGGTGCAGGTGGAGTCCCTTTGCCTTCTCCCCCATCAGGCTGCTGTTCAGCAAGTGAAGCTGACTCCTGGTCCATTACACATACTGGGAAAACTTTCCTTTCCCTGGGAATGTGATTCCCATCCTCACATTTCAAACCTGCATTAGGATAACCAATGGTAGCTGAGACTTGTCATGGAACTTTGCATAATCAGGTTCTGGATAAGGACCATATCCCCTATGTTCTAGTTGGCTGGATGCTTTTGGGGTGAGGGTATAAAACTCAGATTTCTCTTGCCCCCTTCTTTTCTGCTACTCTCTTTTTTCTGTTGACTGCTATTACAAGGGAAACTTGAGGAACCAATTTCCCTTGGGGAGTGTGGGGCTCGACTTCGGTGAGCAAGGTATATGACAATGTAGCTAGGGGAAAAGTCTTATTTTACTGTGTGCTGGTTCTATGCCCCAAATGTTATTGAATTTCTAACTGCTTGTTAGACATTATATGGGGATCCTTTTCTGCTCTTTCTGCCCAATTCCAAATAAATTCTGCTTCTATAAAAGGCTTGGCGTGAGGGGGAACTCAGCTTCTAAATTCAGTATCCAGACTGCTGGGTCACTGAAGAACTGATGGAGGATTTTCACTTGCTTTCTGCTAGTTGGGGAATTGCAGGTGAGGAGAAACATGTTATGGTACTTCTCAGGTCTGTGTACTGAGGAAGCTAGGATTTTTGGAGCTTTAAAATTCCTGCTTTTGGACAGTGCAGAGCGTAGTGTTTGTGTTGGAAGAAAGGGGGGGGGGGGGCTTTAACTGTTTTGGAGACATCCATCCTGACACTGATAATATGTAGGATATAATATTAACTTTAAAGCTGACAATAGAAACCATTAAAACACATCCATGATATATATATAGATATATATAGAGAGAGAGAGAGATGAATGATGTGTTTTAATAGTTTCTATTGTCAGCTTTAAGGTTAATTGATCAAAGTTAATTGATCAAAATATAAAGTATATATGATCAAAGTGTTGTCTAATTGAGCCCATTAGATTGAGTAAAATCTCCACAAGTGGACCCATAAGGGCCTTCTCAGTAGTGGTGCCCATAGCTGTTAACATTTCCCTTTTTTAAAGGGAAATTCCCTTATTCCAAATAGGATTCCTCGCAAGAAAAGGGAAAAGTTGACAGCTATGGCAGTGCCTGCCCTGTGGAACGCCCTCCCATCAGATATCAAGGAAATAAACAAATATCTGACTTTTAGTAGACATCTGAAGGCAGCCCAATATGGGGAAGTTTTTTATCTTTGATGTTTTCTTGTGTTTTCAATATTCTGTTGGAAGCCGCTCAGAGGGAAACCAAACCAAGATGGGTGAGGTATAAATTATTATTATTATTATTATTATTATTATTATTATTCATTTCATCCCCCCCCCCAAAAAAAAATATCCTGCTCGGACTTATGCCCTCTTTAACCTTTTGTGTCTGGGGTATGCATGTGCTGTAAGATTGATTCCATGGTTTAAGGAAATAACAACATGCCTTTGGATCATTCTGCAAATGGCTGGTGAACAGATTCCTTGTTCTGTTGTCTCTTTGCATTATCCAAAACCAGGGTCCTGTGGTGATGACCCATTTCAATGCAGCTTATGCAGGAAGACATCCCATAGGATTGAGTTCTGCCCTGTGCTTAAAACAGAGTACTCCAGCAGAGTTATTTCCAGTGCTTTGTGACATTTCCTATTTATTTAATGGTAGGGGTCAGGCTCTTCTAAGAAAAATAGATCACCTGGGATTTTTTTTTTTTTTTTTATGAGGCAGAGATTACTGCAGCAACACAGGCAATGTCTTTGTGTGTATTTATTTATGAGGAAAACACAAATGAAAAGATTAACCTGAACATTGAGGACAAGTTTAACATAAGCCTACCGCAGGCTCGTCATTACCGGTCTGTCATTCCTGACCTTGAAAAGCTTTAATATTAACTGAAAGAGATGGAATAGATCTGGGATACAAAACTCACTCCATTGGTACTTGGAGTTCTATTCACACGTAATTATCTTTGGTTTCTGCCTTGAGAGGTGCAGTTTTTACCCTAGATCCCACATTTCATCTAAAGATTCCCATTAAATAAAAACAGAGGCAAAGCTATTATGCACATGCGGGGCAGGGGGACTGCAGCTCAAAGAAAACATCCCGGGTGTCCGTCTGGAATGGAAAACCGTATAACTGCTAGTGAAATCCTGGCGTGTGGAACTTTCTCCTAACATTTCCCTCAAAAATGCATCATTCATAAGATGACTGCCCCAAAGATTTGGCAAGTTATAAATCAGTCTGTGAAATCCACTTATCTCCTTCCATTCCATTTCCTGCCTCCCCAGCACCATTGACCCTTTGCCATTTCTTTGTTGCTTGCCCTGTTAATCTATGTATATATTTTTTTTAATAATATTTCTATTAAGGTTTTTACACACAAAAAACAAAAAATAACAGAAAAATACAAAAATACAAAAATACAAAACGACAAAAAACAGCAACATAACAGAAAAAAAGAAGAGAAAAAGATAAATAAAAACAATTCCATCTTCATAATATTCCTTGCATTTACTTATTTCCCAGACTTCCCCACACCTCCCCTCACTGTATTCCAGTTCATATATTTGATCAGCAAATCCCTTCCCTCTATCTTAACTGACCTTTATCTTAATTTAGATATCTTAATATATCTTGATCTCCTTGGTATCTGTTAATCTATGTATAAGGTTTTTCACCCAGATTTTCATTGTCAATTTCTCAACCCCCTTCTTGTTTTGGTAGGGATGGCGGTATCAGCCGATTTCTGTTCCATGTTCGTTTCACATGAGTTCTGTCATGAGATTTTTTTCATCCCATTTTCTGATCTGTTGGTTTTTTTATGCGGAAAATTCAGATTTCTATTAGACGCAACTTTCTCGACACATTCCTCCCCGGTATGCTTCCCCACACCACACCACCCACCCCCAGGTTGAACATGCATTTTGGTTTGCATGCTTTCAAGCAGAAACTGCATTTCTGAATCTGGAGAAGCTTGCAATGCAATTGTGAACCACACATTTAAAGCAGGATCATACCACTTTAAACAATTGCAGCTTTGCACAGAGAAACCATAGTTTGTTAAAGGTGCTGAAAATTCTTAGGAGGCCCCAATTCCCATCAT
This sequence comes from Podarcis tiliguerta, assembly GCF_965153285.1. Taxonomy (NCBI): domain Eukaryota; kingdom Metazoa; phylum Chordata; class Lepidosauria; order Squamata; family Lacertidae; genus Podarcis; species Podarcis tiliguerta. The sequence continues at coordinate 77,214,240 of NC_139539.1, forward strand.
AGGATTGTGAAGATAAAGTGGGGCAATGTACACCACCTTGAGCCCCTTGGATGAAAGGTGGGCTACGAAGTCAGAAATCCTTATCCTCTATTCCTGCTTCACTTGTCTTTCGCAGCATTCTATTCCTTATATTGCTGAAATGGGTCAAAGCTTCAAAAGTCTCAAGACTTTCAGTCCTCACCTTACCCATTTGCCTTTCTTTCCTAGTAGAAGAAAGCGATCGTCTCATCATTGCTGGTTCTGGAATTGAGAGAAAAGTGGAATAGGCAGGGGAGGATTTAAAAGTATGATTTAACAGCTTGCAGACAAGAAGCTGCAGCCATTGATGAGGGAATGGTTGGAGTACGAGCGCTCTCCAGGAGAACCTTTGTCACCAAGCTCCTCAAGTTAAAGTTTCCCAAGCAACTTGCTGTTGCGTTGAGTTCGTGACGGTCAAACTCTTTTCCTCAGAGAAGCTTCTCTACCCCCCGCCCTGCCTCCCCACATCCCTCCCCACCCTTTCACTATTTATGTAGTGCATCAGGCAACTGCTTACCTCAGGGACATGAAAATAAATCCGGATGTGTTTGATCCACAGTGCCAGAGCTGTTTGGTTGCCTATGGAAACAAAGGCTCTCTCTTTTTTTTAGGGAGTTCGCTCAGCAAAAGGCTGTGATGCCGGATAATCCTGTCAATCTAAGATGCTGCATTATGTGCACATATTTATTTATTTATTGCCAGAGACAAAAGCAAACAAGAAATGATCGTCATAAAAGTTCAAGACGGCCCCCCTCCTAAGAGTTCAAAAGGGATGTGATGAGGCGGAGTTCATGAGCTCAATGGCCAAGGGGCGGGGTGTTTTGTTTTGTTTATTCTAATCACCCTCCCCTTTTAAACAAATTGAAATTACAAGTTTGATACCTTCTCAAAGCCTGAAGCCATCTGCCTTTGTCTCCCTTTTTGACCCTGCAAAAGGTTGGGATGCAGATGAAATCTGCTTCATGCTTCCTTACAGAATCCCTTCCCAAGGATAAATTGGATCATCAATCTGTCAGGGTAGCCCTTTTCTCCATTATTATCTATTTTATTTTCTTAGAAAAGTGATTAATTTTCAGCATGTAATTCTGCTTCTTCTTTTTCTTTGTAGTAACATTCACCTAGAGTTTTCTTTCTGTTGCTTTGACAGACATCAAGCTTCACCTCACAATAACATCACCTCCCTCTCTCCCTCCATTCCCATGTGAGAGGCCTGTTTTGTTGTATGATTTGACATGCCTCACTCAGGAGGTGATAGCTGGCCTTCCAAAATAGAAAACCAGAAGAGCTGAAAAACAAGAGACAGCAGTGAGTTACAGTAAACCTAGGGCCTAGACACCCCAGCTGCTGGCCTGCCCTCTTTTAAATCAGAAGGGGTTTCACAATTCCCCTTTTCACACGAGATCAGGTCTGATATTGGCAGGCATGGTGTCAACATGTGGTACTTTGGGGGAAATGCCAGGGCCCCAGTGAACTGTGGTTGATACCTAACTTGAATCTCTTTTTAAAATAATACTGCCAGCTGACTGCCATTTTAATTTCCCTTTCCCACACTACCACATTAATCCAGGCACACATAGGATTGCACTGTTTTTGATTGCTGTTTTTGATTTTTGATTGCTGGTTTTTGCCCTCTGAACCTATTCATATTTACCCAGCATATGTGCCACTCCTAAGCAAATGAGCCATAGGATGACATTCTGTGCATATTTACAAAACACCTTGGACCAGCCTTAACTCAGACCCTCTAAGCCAGACTTCCTCAACCTCGGCCCTCCAGATGTTTTTGGCCTACAACTCCCATGATCCCTAGCTAGCAGGACCAGTGGTCAGGGGTGATGGGAATTGTAGTCTCAAAACATCTGGAGGGCCGAGGTTGAGGAAGCCCGCTCTAAGCATCCATATTTTCCAGGGACAGTCCTGGATTTACAGAAGCTGTCCTCGTTTCTGATTTGATCCTGGAATTCCTTTGGCTGTCCCTATTTTCATCAGAGAAATGTTGGAGGGTATGGAGTTATGTAATCCCTAAGCCAAGGAGATAAGTAACTATACGACCTTTAGAAGACATCTGAAGGCAGCCCTGTATAGAGAAGTTTTTAAATGTTTAATGTTTTATTATGTTTGTATATATCTTGGAAGCCACCCAGAGTGGCTGGGGCAACCCATTCAGCTGGAAGGGGTTTAAATAATAAAAGTTATTATTATTATTATTATTATTATTATTATTATTATTATTATTATTACTATGGAATAGGACACCCCTATTTTCACTGGAGAAATGTTGTATGCTGACTGAAGAGGGAGCAGTGAACAACTTCACTATGATTTTCCTTCCCTCTGATCTCCCCATGGAGGCGATTTCCCTTCCTGTCTGCTGAGCCCAGCATCAAAACGAGGAGTAAAATTTCACCCTCTATGCTCTTCAGATGTTCAATGTGATGTGTTTGCATGTGCTGGGTGGGGGGCGACTGTGGAATGACATGTCCACTGCTGTCATGTGGCTCACAGAGATGATGTAATAGGGCTGTGGTGGTCCCTAGACTAAAAAAAGCCTAACCACTTCTGCCCTTTGTCAAAGACTGGCTCTGATGAAATCTGTTGCCCATACCTATAGTTAACTCAAGCCAGGATGTGCTTTCTTTTCCACATCTTTGTGCCAGAGAATATTTGTTCAATAAGGCTTTCAGACTGTGAAAAGATTACACATTGTGCCACTGTGTTTGGAAACAGCCTTATTATTTTTTATCACTGGGTTCTTTTATGTTTGCTTTTAATTTTTGTCTTGTAACTAGATAAGCACCATTAAGGGGGTATACCAATAAATGAATATTTAATTTTGCCTTTCACGATGTTCCAAAAACAAAATTAGAAGAGAACAATTATACCTCTGTGTAAATTCAAATGTAATTCCGCTTTAAGGAGTTGAGACCAAAGAAACTCTGGAAAAAAATATTCTGCGTATAAATATTCATATCTCCATGAATAGGTAACTTTAGGGAGAGTTTTGTTCATGAAGACAAAGTAGCGCCTCTCAGCTGCACAGTGGATGACTAAGATCATTTGAATGATTTATTGATAAGCCAATGTACAGAAGTAGTTCAAAGAGGACAGGATGGTCTTTTTATTATTAAAAAATAAGTTGATTCCAAGGGTGTCTGACATTGTTATGAATTCATGAATAAAGAAGTAGAAGCAGTGAGGGTTTCTCAGTTAGAGGGAAGAATCCATTTACCATGTTTTGTGAATAACCTTCCATATGTTTCCACAAACTTGCTTGTTCTTACACTTAGGGTTGGTTCACACAGCCTGGTACATCTACCCTGAACTTGATCATTGTCAGCTGCATGTGTGAACTACATGCACTGAAAACTACTTCAAACCTACAGTGGCCAATTCACACATGCAAGTCATCACTGCATCCATCAAGTGACGGATATGCATGTGTGAGCCTGGCATAAGACCCATTTCACATGTTAGAGAAGGAGCCACATGGTTGTGCCTCATCGTGGGAGAGAAATTCAATTCAGTTCACATCTACAGGTGAACACATCTAATTCACACTTTCTGAAAGGACATGTGATCCAAAACATAGCCATCCATGAAAGTTCACACTTCTCGGCATTTTGCAGTGCATCCAAGTGATGTGTACAGAAATGCCACCCTTCCCATCACTCACCCCACCCAGTAAGAAGTGGCTTGATGAGGAGATTTCCCCCCTCCCATATCCAAGAATCTGCTGATGTTCTCTGCTGATTTTCCAGAGAGGAGGAGGCGGTTTCTGCTCTCTACTTATTCCGCTCCAGCCTCATATCAAAGAGAGAGAGAGAGACTGAGTGTTAGAGAGAGATCGTGTGTATAGATAAGGTTGCTGCTAAGAGCAGCTGCAGACACTCGGTGCAGTTCAGCATTTTTGGTTTAGACCTCATTTAGCTCTGTATATAGTTGTGTATTATAGTTGTAGATAGAATAAAGAAGATATTCTACAGAGCTGCTCTCCGAGTCGTTTATGCTCTGCTGTACTCTGCTGTACTCTGCTGTACTCTGCTGTGTGACGACTGTCTTCTTGTGGAAGTGAATCCGGTGCTCACAACTCTAAGCTGTGAGTACACAGCACTTTGACCTGTTCCTGTGCAGAAGTTGGTCTCTGGAAGTGCTGCCCAGTCGGGGCTGAAGTGGATGAGTCCAGAATAGTGGCACTGGCTCAAGGGCGATGCTGACACTTACCTGCTAGGAGATCAAGTAAGCACCTCCCACACCATTCTGCCTGCCACTAACCTGGCCTGAATTATCCATGTTGTGGCAACCTCTCAGACACTCTGTGTGAGGATGTCCATGAAGACAGCCCCACCATTCAGCTGGTCCAGAAACTAGTCCCAAGCTGTTGTCTAGCACCAACAGAACAGATCATATTGTGCCAATTCTAGGCCAGCGTCACTGGTTTCTATTTGTTTCCAAGGACAATGGTGCTGGCTTTGGCTTTTAAAGCCCTAAATGAACTGGGACCAGGGTATCTCAGAAATTGCTTCTTCCCTTATGAACCTGTCCAGAAATTTTCTTCTTGCAGTTTGCTTGGTGAGACGAAGAGTGATGATTTTTTTCAGCACAGTGACCAAGGAGGTATGTGTAGGCTACTTCATACAATCTTGCTTCTGCATACATATTTTAAATGATGTTGGGATTTGTTGCTTTTTTGTTTCTGTTGACTCTGTATTGTTTTAATAATCTGCTGTTTTATAATGTTTTACATTGTTCATTGTTATGTTGCTTTATTTTTGTCATTGCAAGCCACCTTTGGCATGCTATTCAGAGACTGGCAAGATACACAGTTGTATTATGAATAAATACATAAAAACAATTAACTAAATGTTATGTGTAGGCTGTCATATCATTCTATGAATGAAGACTTTGCAGGATTAAGATATTTTTGCAGATGAAAATCTGGCAGATGAAAATAGAAGCACTTGTTTGCATTTGTAGCACTCATATTTCATTATAACTATAATCATAATTATTATATTTATTTATACCTCACCTTTTCCCCTGACAGGGACTCAAGGTGGCTTACAGATAAAAATAAGAACAGCTAACAACAAAGAAAAAACCATCATTAAAAACAATTAAACATGGATAGAATTAAAGCTATATATACACACACAAATCTATTTAAACCATATAAATAATTACATTGAAAATGGCATGGCACCAGCCATTTAATCAAAAGCAGTCAGTTCCCAAAAGCCTGTTAGAACAATAAAGTCTTCACCTGCCAACAGAAGGGCAACAATGAGGGAACCAGTCTAGCTTCTACAAGGAGGGAGTTTGAAAGTCTTGGAGTAGCCACTGAGAATGCCCTCTGCCCAGATTGCCTTTGAAATTGGGACACGGGTTGTGGCTTTTTGGGGGGCGGGGGGAACCTTAGGATATAGTCAAAATATTGTGCTACTTGGGGATTGGAAGGAAAGTATGGAATCCAAGAAAACTGACACCCCCATCAAGAGCCTCACCTTCAGAACAACTTTCACCCCAAAACAAAATGGCACCCTCTAGAGCAGGGGTAGCCATCATGATGCCCTCCAGATGTTGTTAGATTTCAGTGCCCATCAGCCTCAGGCAGCATAGCCAATGGCCAGTGACCATAGAAAATGTAGCCCAGCAACATCTAGAGGATGACTGAATCCCTGTCCCCATTTTACATCCATGATTCCTTCCTGAACCGCCTATTGTCTGTCATGTTATTCAGCTATACATACCTGTCATGTTATTCAGCTATACATACCTGAAAGCTCCTTCTCGTTGCTATACGGCACATTCAATAACAGTGCAAAAGCCTGTCCCTGACTAATAACCAAGTTTGATATTTGGGTAAAAGAAATACTAGTATAAAGAGATTTGTTGTATAAATCAACAGCTGTTCAAGATGTGTCTCACACATTTTAAAGAGGTATGGATCTTGTGAAGGCAGGAGGTAGATTAAAATCCTGCAGGTGGGTGATTTTTGGTACCTCAGTTTTCCAATTGTTTATCAATAGCAATAACAAACAAACAAAAAAGCCCACATCCCTTTCCCCCTGAATTATCCTTCTGAAACTAAGAAAGGAAAAGCAAAAGTGGGCAGAGCAATGAATGTAAATGTTATTTCTGCACAGTAGGCTACTTTCAACACGGACTTGCACAGCCCCCTTTATCCTCCATCCAAGCAAGCAAAAGGCATTATGAGAGGAGGCAAAAATATTCAAAGATGGTGTGAAGTAGCTCCGTTGAGGGGTTGTCATGGACTGGCCGAGTCAGGATGATGCAAACAGAGGAGTGATCTGTTGCCCTGAGCCAAGCCTCCAGCCACATTGTCCTGACTTGGCCAGTCCAAGATACAACAGGCGTCTTTTCTGGGGACAGGGATGTGGCCTGGACAGACTCCCAAGGGCTTGGAAGGTCATGTTGGGACCCAGGCCAGGGGTTCCCCCCTCAAACCAGATGTTTCTGCAGCTTTGCTGAGAGAATTGTGTTAGATTCCCTGATCTGTAATGACTCAGGAAATTGAATATGCAAATCAACTCCCTTGATGGAACATGGCTCCCCCACCACCGGGCTGACTTGGAACCACTTCCAGCTGGTGGACCAGAAGTCAATGGCTGCCCAATGCCTATGCCAAACCTCTTACATCTGCAATCAATCATGTTGTGGCCTTATTCGATGCAATTCAAGCTATGTTGTGTCTTTTATTCCTATCCAGTCAGTGAGAGGTGGGGGCGGTGTTGTCTGTCAGGAGTTCACCTACACTCGAGTAGGATTCTGGCAGAGACACATGCCTAACTGGCATGTCCCCTCCCTTCTGGTCGATCGTTCAGGAGCTTCATAAGCTTTCTTCAGCCCAAACATCACAGAGACCGATGCCAACCGACACCAGCACACTTAGGGATCCACAGAGTTTGCGCCTCAGCAACTCAGCATTTTGGCTAATCTACTTTATTTACATATAAACACACACAGAGCACTGCAACATAGCTCCCTCTCTCCCCAGCATCAGACAGCAAAGAGAAAAGAACAAAGGACAATAGTCCCACTTCACGGAACACAGTAACACAAACATCCTGTCTCCGTCACTTCCCACTCTGTGGAGTCAAAACACATACCATCATGTGAAAGACAAAAATCCTATGACTGCAATCACGGAGCAGGGATTCTAACAAGTCATCACTGTGTGTGGATCATGGGCTGCTGAAGAGAACTGAGTCCATCTCTGCAGTATGATTTTGTAACTGGCTCTGGTCAGGGTTCTATTAAAAATCTATATAGGTCCTGCAAGCCTACCTATTCCTGCTTGACGTGGTGTCTTTGTGTTCATGTACATGTGTTTATATGGTTGTTACATCCTGGAGAAAAGAAATATATGCATCCAGTTCAGAGGCTAAAATCTGAGGATTTGCGAGTGTAATAGCTGACCTGCTTTTTTCAGGGTGGGAGAAAACCCAAACAATAAATGGGGATCATTATTTACCTGGGAGAGGTGTTGGATATTCAAGACAGCCCAGCAAAATACAGACCATTGAATATGAAACATATTGTCATTATACAGGTAAGTTCATCATAGTTTCCTTTATAGAGACATATGAATTTACTTTTTTTGTCTTTGAGAGCAGGATTTTTCTAGCTGTGCAAACAATGGAGCTAAGGGATGAAAACATTTCTGCTGAATACAAACCAATCATTAAGAAAGGGAGTATGTTACACGTAATGTTGCATGAAGTGACATGCCCATTATTAATGTTATGCCACTTGCACTCAACATTCCTGACACTGATTGACACAGTAATAATCATGTAATATACCCATCAACTCAAAGAGCTAAGGAGTTAGAGACAGCGACTATAAATTAGGGGCAAAGGTCAAAGTCAAGCACAGTTACTCGAAAATGGAAACAGAGTAACCTCATGCAGGCATAAATGGTTTACAAATAGAGCGTGCATTCTAAAAGCTGCAAATTCAAAAGCAGACACTGTTTTGATGCAGCGTGGGTATTCAGTTATTTTTAGAATGTTGATCCTTGACAATGATGATGTCGAAAAAGAGATATACTGTACAGAGGACTCTGGAGCTGCTGCCATCAATTGTGTCAAATGAATTTTAAATGATTATACACAGTTTTACAGATTCAACAGTAGAGATCAGGGTGTTCTGACTAATTTAATAAACTCCAGGTTTATATCACAATGTATGCACATTGTGTGATTTCTCACCTCTTGACCCTTCAAAATTTGATAGTTGGCAGGCAGCTGAGTGGGTGATAGGATGGGGGAGAAATTGTAAACATGGAGAACTGAATTTGAGACTGGATGGGGGGATATAGGAGAAACTAAACTGGCAGATTCACCCACACCTTCATAGTGTGTGAGCTGAGTTTACTGACAAAGTGTCTGGTGTGATATGAATGTTATCTCACTGGTGTTTTATCTCTGAGGCTTTGTTCAGTCATGCAAGTAGCCATCAGATGTTGCCATCATCAAGCAGTGAACTTGCATGTGTGGATGAGCTCTTCCATGGAAACGATCCTTATATATATCCTTTGTCTATGTTCAGGGAAATGGAGGCTTGAAATAATGTGGAATGTGGTGGAGAGCTTCCTAGCGAAGATCACTCCACAGGGTAAAGTTTCTAGCTAAACCTGGGGCATCCTGAATTTGAACCTGGGGAACCTAACTATGCCAAGTGATTTCATGCAAGATGAGGTCATTTGGAGCCTTGAGAGATGAGTCTGCAAACTCTCTACATGAAGTCCCTGGCATTTGCTACCTTTACCTGTATCACTGGTCCCCAAAGTCAGGCAGAGCTGCAGTGCTTTACAGCTCACTTCTTCTCACATTTTAACATCCAGAAGCTCAAAGAGGCTCATGCCAGTTTTGCTGCTCTGACTGCTGAGTAAAAAGGACAGAAAATCATTAAAGTCAAAACAATTCTAGCAAAGGTAACTTTAATAGAAAATTACATCAATCACATTGAAAGAGGGGGGAAAGTACATTTCAATTGATGTCATTCGTTCCTGGACTAATATCGTCTATAGTTTTTAAGAAGTTAGTCTGGTGCTTGAGAAAACAAGACATTAAAAATTAATTGTGCCTTCAGCAGAGATTTAGATCTAGCATGAAGAGGTAGAATTTTTATCAGTTGTTTCTCTTCTGACAGTCAAAGGGCACAGGGTTATGATAATGGTACAGGCTATGAAGAGTTAGCTGCGGTCACTGAAGTTCTGACACTTGACCTCAAGAAACTCTTTCCTGGCAAGGGGGTCCAGATTAATTTGAAAAAGCTTTAACAGTGGTAAGATGCTGGCCAACATTCGTCTATGCTCAAATAACCTCTAGGTTAGATTACTCCAGTGTATTATAAATGGGGCTGCCTTTGAAGACCATTCAGAAACTACATCTAGGACAGAATTTAGAGTCCAGATTATTGAGTGGGACCAGAAGGTCGCAGAATATTACACGGATTCTGGCTCAACTGCACTGGCTACTGAATAGCTTCCAGGCTCAATACAAACTGTTGGTTTTGCCACACAGAAATAAAACAAAAAGGATCACTTCAGATGTCCTTTTTTATTGAGCATTCATCAGACTTTGTGCTCATGATGTTATCAGGGCAGTTATACACCATCACAATTTCAGCACCTTTTGCGACTACCAGCCATTTTGGGGTGGTCATACTGCTTTGTTTGCAATATGTGCATGCCCCGTTGTTTCCTGTTAAAATCGTGTAACTTTGCAAACTGGAAATGCTCATTACAGGGAGAGGTTGCCCCACTTTTTTGGTACCAGAAATAATGCAGTAACACTGGGGAAGCATCACTGGGAAAGTTTTTGTAGGTGATGTTGTGTTTTTACTATTTTTTGTTGGGAGCTGCCCAGAACCCAGTCAGATGGGGGGCATGTAGTTAATGACGACGACGACGACGATGATGATGATGATGATGTTATTATGCAGGACAGCTAAAAAAGTGGAATTATGTGTAGATAAAAGGTAAAGGGACCCCTGACCATTAGGTCCAGTTGTGGACGACTCTGGGGTTGTGGCGCTCATCTCACTTTATTGGCCGAGGGAGCTGGCTTACAGCTTCCAGGTCATGTGGCCAGCATGACTAAGCTGCTTCTGGCGAACCAGAGCAGCGCATGGAAACGCCGTTTACCTTCCCGCCAGAGCGGTACCTATTTATCTACTTGCACATTGATGTGCTTTCGAACTGCTAGGTTGGCAGGAGCAGGGACTGAGCAACGGGAGCACATTGATGTGCTTTCGAACTGCTAGGTTGGCAGGAGCAGGGACTGAGCAACGGGAACACATTGATGTGCTTTCGAACTGCTAGGTTGGCAGGAGCAGGGACTGAGCAACGGGAGCTCACCCTGTCACAGAGATTCGAACCACCGACCTTCTGATCAGCAAGTCCAAGGTTCTGTGGTTTAACCCACAGAACCACCCGCGTCCCTTACATGTAGCTAGTCCAGTATAAATCCACCACTAATCCTTGCTTCAATGTTATGCAAAAGGAACGCCCCCTCCCACTAGAACATTTCTTTCCTTATAGGAGGCCGTGGGGGCACCCACCCTTTCTAATCCAATTGCAGCAGCAAGATAGTAGAAAACAGAACAAGCATCTTCCTATAGTGTCAAGGACAATCTGAGCATGTGAGAACTCTTATTTCTGACTCATACATTTCAGGTAACCTTTGATTTAACATGCTGTGCTGCCTGTTGATTGCCATGGCTCTCACAAATCTCACAGTGAGAATTCTGTCACACTGTGCCGGGGATGTTCTCCTTAGTGACACACAACTATTGTGCACAGCTATCCCACTGACTGTACACCAAGCATTGTCAGTGGTGGAATGTGAATTTTTCTTTCTTTCTCCTCTTCTGAGCAATAGATTACAATGGACTCGGAGATCATTAGCCTTAAATACTCTATGCCACAGAGGAATGTAAGAGATTTGGTCCAGCTGATAGGATTTTTAAAGCCCCTGCCAATACTTTGATCAGAGAAAGGATTTTCGAGTTCACACTATATACCTTTTGCTTATTAAAAGGATTACTGGGGTGTTCTGTCAATGAAATGCATTTTTATTGTGTTCGATCTATGAAATAATATTGTATTATCCCTGTACCATTTCAGACCATAAAACTCACATCAGCTTTACAGTCCTCTTAATGAGAGATTGAAGCAAAAGTAAATTACATGAATTTCATATGCAGTCTTCTTAACAAGAATAGCACACTTTGGCTCTCTTTGTTAAGAATACGTTGAATATAGATAATAGTATGTCTTAAATTCTTGTGGGTATTAGCTAAAAATTAATGTTGAAAATGCCAAACACAATAGGGTTTCCTAATCAAGCTGGAAAATCAAGTTGTCTATCCATCTCATAGTCCTGTATTAAGAAGAAAATAGCAATAAATGTTTTGGACACAGAATACTTATTACCTCTCTCTCTGTCTGTCTCTCTTCAGTTTTTATTATGGCAAGTAGATGTCAAAGGTTACTAATAATTAAAAGGCATATTGGAAATTAGCAGGAAATTAAGCATTCTGAAGGCTCCTAGAAGAAAAAGCAAGCCTGTCTCTTACAAAAAGAGGTAATACGGCGAGTACTGGTTTCGAAATATCATTGTGGCATTTGAAAAGAATTGAAATCTTTTATTATAAGCATCAAGCTGTGAGGAACAACCCTTCTATATCTCTTTGACCTAAAGAGTCCTGTTTATCCTGTCTAGGAATAAGAGCAGCTGGTCAAAGTGTCATTGACCTTTGTGACCAACTTTATATGGTTGATAAAAAGAAGAGAATGGAAGAAAAGGTTTCACACAACAGGTGAAAGGAACAACTTTGAGTGAGGAGTTCTATTTTGTAGAACCAGATCATTGTCTGGAAGCCTTATGGTGTGCTTGTGTGTGTGTGTCTATTTAAATAGGAAGAATAATTAGCAATTAAGAGTAATTTGAAGAAACAAACAAAACACATTGAATACACATTTTACACAGACCAATTATTTCACAGGGAACACATCACAGCAATCAAGTTCAGCTCAAGGTGAACCGGTGGCTTAACTGAATCCTGCACAGCATACCTTTCTAAATAAAATAAAAATTGCAAATTAATGTGAAGATGGATGGAACAGACTTACAAACGAATGCATATGTGAACATTCTACTGTGTGCTCTGAATGACAAGGAGACTTTGCACATGTTCCAATTAAATAATCACAAAGGCTTTAGATTTTGAAAGGTGTTTGAGTGGAGCACTCACAAAATGCCTGGAGGGTACTTGTGCCTTTTCCCTCTGGAGAATGGGACTTCTTCCCAGAAGAAAGATTGTGCAATAGGATTGTTTTTCCTAAAGGGGATTCTGGGACTGGTATTCTCAGTCAGCAAGAAAGGGTACTCTACCAATGCTCAAAGAGCACCTCTTTCCCATGTCTTAAGGTAAGTTTCAGGACCAAGGCAATGGTAGGTAACAATGATGGTCCGCAGGATCAAAATGAATGTTCATGAGCATTTCCACGCAGGAGTGCTCATTTTTGAGAGTGAACCTACTTGAAAGCTTGAAGCACTTCTAATTGATATAAAGGAAAGAGGTGATAAAGGAAAATCTTGTAAAGATGTTTTATAGGTGGCATATAACACCTAGCAAACTCTGCAAAATGTATAAAACAAAATCTAAAATGGGCTGGAGGTGTAATCAATCAGAGGGGACACTGATTCATATGTGGTGGACCTGCAATAAAATAAATAGCTTGGGGGATATGATATATGAAGAGCTGAAAAAAACATTTAAACAAAATTTTATTTAAAAAGCCAGAAGCCTTTCTATTAGGCATATTAGATTTAGATATCACAATTGAAAATAAGACAATATTTCTTTACGCAACATCGGCAGTAGGAATTTTGATTGCCAAAAGTGAAACAGTGCCAACAAAAAAAGAGTGGCAAGACAGATTATTTGATTACCTTGAATTGGCGAAGTTGACAGCTTGAGGACAGCCCAAGCAAAAATTTCCAAAAGAATGGGGAAAATATATAGATTATATATTTTTTTTAAAAAATAGTGCCCTGGACTTGCTTTGAGTGATTTTTGCAAAATAAAATACAGTGTATAAAGGAAAGGCAGGGACACGAAATGAGAAAGAAACAGTTTACTAAGTATGAAATCAGACCTGTGATGAGGAGGAAAGAAGTCTATTAGAATATAATAACAATTGGATATAGATAATAGGATAACATAGGTCCGAGGGCAGAAATTAGAGGACCTATGGATATTTGTTTATCAGTTATTGTGTATATTTTTGTTAGTTTGTCTGTATTTTCTTTTATAGTTTTTTAAAGTGTGTATGTGTTGTAGTAATAATCTAATAAAAAAGCATTTTTTAATAAAGAATCCTCAAAAGCATGGTGCAGCCTTGAAAATCAAGTCAAATGTGAAGGTCCTCTGTGATTGGCCTGTCTGTGCTTCTCTAGGGATAGTGAACACTTTACACTACTGGAGAAGATGTGTGGCTCTGATGCTTTGCTCTGTTGAAAAAGTACAGCCATTCTCTGAAGGGATGCACAAATAAAGAGAGCCTTAATGCAGTTCTCTTGCAATATTCGTAATACCTCAGCCTTTATGGATGTGAAGTGGAGGAAGGGTTGCATAAAAGTTGCAGTGGTTTGCTGCAGCCTACATAGCATTTCTACAGGGATGACCACAGTCGTACGCATGGGTGTGGGAGGAACACAGTTAATGGTAGAGTGGTGTGATGTTTAACTCTGGAGAACAAGTGCTAGTCATAGTAAACAGTACTGATCTAGAGGGACAAGTGATCTGACTCACTACAAGGTAGCAGAAGGATGGTTGAAGGCAGAAGCAAGCCAGGATCAGGCCCCGAAACAAAATTCTGTGTCAATTGACTTTGTTGTCGTTTAGTCATTTAGTTTTGTCCGACTCTTCGTGACCCCATGGACCAGAGCACGCCAGGCACTCCTGTTTTCCATTGCCTCCCATAATTTGGTCAAACTCATGTTAGTAGCTTCAAGAACACTGTCCAACCATCTTGTCCTCTGTCGTCCCCTTCTCCTTGTGCCCTCCATCTTTCCCAAGGGTCTTTTCCAGGGAGTCTTCTCTTCTCATGAGGTGACCAGAGTATTGGAGCCTCAGCTTCACGATCTGTCCTTCCAGTGAGCACTCAGGGCTGATTTCCTTAAGAATGGATAGGTTTTATCTTCTTGCAGTCCATGGGACTCTCAAGAGTCTCCTCCAGCACCATAATTCAAAAGCATCAATTCTATTCTATCAAGCAGCAATTGACTACCACCCAACAAATTATTGAATACGTTTTAATAAAATTCAGATTGTAGAGAAAGGAGGAGGCATACAGTAAGTTGAGCAGTAGATGTGTGGCAATGAACCCACCAGCTCCATTAGGACCACACTGAGTGACCATGTGTAGCATCATATTAACAGCTTAGTTTATATCCACACCTGCCTAGGTGGATTAATGCTGTTCTACTCCTCTTCTCGACTTCAGGGCATGCATTACTAAAGAAACAGCCTTTGAGCCGATTGCGCCGCAGGTGATATTTCAGAAAGGAAATATGATCCATATCTCCTTCCTTGCAATCTTGTGTAAAAACCATAAGGTCATCCTACCTCCTGGGGTTTGCCAAGAAGAAAAATTAAGTGCTAAATTATTATGATATATGGAGAGCTTCCCAAAGGCTTCTTCCAGAAAGAAAGAAAGAAAGAAAGAAAGAAAGAAAGAAAGAAAGAAAGGATGGAAGCAAATGAATCAGGAGGAGGTGATATATTTTGGAAAGGGGTCACCAAACTCCCTATAACTCTAAATCCATTGCTATTGGGGTTTGAAATTGAACGATTATAACTTTGAGTAGCAGAGACTTGAGTAAGAAGTGCTGGTGAAAGAGTTTGTGGAGCATTTCTGCACACACACCCCTTCCTCTTTTTCATTGTAGGTGTTTGGGGAAAAGACGAGATGCGGGAAGAATATAAAAGTGTCAGTTTATACCTAGCTCTTAGTCATACCTCTGTTTGTTGTACTAGTTGCTGATTCCACAGGCATTCCTTACCTGGATAAATGAGGAGGATAGCCTAAAGGTTTAATATACCTTAATGTCACAGTTCACTTCCCACTCACTGATCATGTCCTACCTCCTACCTTTCTGTATGTAGTTTATCTGATTCAAAACAAATTATATGTATAATAATAAGAAGGAAAATGTCCAGTGACTTTCAGAAAGAAAAAAAACTCAGATTAAGGCTTTGCTGAATGGTCTCCAGTTCTTATTTTTGTTGTTGAAAATAAAAACTTGAGGAGTAGACGTATTACGTGAAAGACATTTTTAGATACTATATTATGGATGTTTATCTTCTAATCTTGGCTTTTGTATTTTGCAAACTGTTTAGAAACTGGTTTAACCAATAATAATATTAATGATAATAATACATTATTCTGTGCAGTGCTATTGATTTTCATGAATGCTATTGATTTGATACCATTTATCTAAGGTGTCACTTTCTTTCTCTCTCTCTTTCTCCTTCCTAGATTAGTGAACAGAAGGGCATTATGCAATGTAAAATTAATTGTACAAAAACATATTTTTATCTAAATAGGACTTTTTTGAAACCAATAATAATTGGCTCCTCATAACTTTGAGTGACTCAGGAAACTAGTAATTTTGTTTTTGTTTTTAAACTCAGACTGTTTTAATTTCAACTTTTCCATAAAAGCAGAGCATATTTCTTTAACGCAAACACTAAAGACGAATTCCTTCTGTTGGGTGGATATTGAAAAGTAGAATACCAGTGTGGTGCAATGGCTCAAATGAAAGGTTTGGCAAAGTCAGTTTCAAATCCCTGCTTACCTCTGAAGCTTATTTGGGACACAGCCTTACCTTATAGGGCAAGGATTGCCTACCCAGTACTCACAGGTGTCATGGTGCCTGCACAGACCTGAGGTTTTTTGGGGGGTTTTTAAGTAAGTCGCAAGCTCCCCTAGAAACAAAGTTATGAAACAAAATGTGCCGGTATCTTTCTAAGTGATTTATGTGAGATGAGCTAGCCTGGCTGTTCCTCCCTGTTAGTGTTTTTAGCCATTGGGTAAAGACAGAGCTGTGATTCATAGGTGAGTTTGAACCCCAGGCAATAGGTTCCTAATGAGCTACTGTTTCCCCCTTTCCTTTAGTGCACTTTTCCACAATGTCTTGATGCAGCAAGAACTGTAGGCAATTTAAAATGGCAGCTTCCTGGCCACCTGCCATTGGCATTCACTAAATCAGACAGCAAGCAACAGGATAGACCAGAACAAGTGCCAGAACTTGCTGGCCCAGTGAATGCCCAAGGATGTTGAATGCCTGGCCTGATAAAGCCAGAAACAAAATCTCTGTTTTTATTTGCAACTCATGTGTCGTAGTATTCATAGGCAATGTTTCACTGAGTTAATCATATTGGACTCGGCACCTGTGCTCCCTTGGGGCAGCAATGGATCCAAGAGCCAAGCAACATGGCCACTGTTTCTGGGCTAGCAGTTACTGCGTTCAATAGGTGCAACTCAAATATGTGAGATTCTTCCTTTGCAGCCACGACTTTAAATCACAGTTAGAATGTGCTCCCAGTTCTACATTTTTAAAAATGGTGCCTTTGGTGCCTTTCCTTGTTGAGCTGCTTTCAGAAGTGATTGGAAGGACTCAGGAGCAATCAAAAGATCTCTGGTATATCTGATACATGCTGTAAACGGCAAGGCAGAGTGATGGGCCAAATTCGAAGAGCGCACCTTGAATTCAGTGAACCTGTACCTCAAGTGACCCCCTGCAATTTAGCCCTCGATCCCAGAGCTGAGAACAGAAAGATAAAACTGCACAGATGTTCCCTAACAGTAAATGAGACGAAGCAGAATGTTTCTTCCCCAATTCCAAAGCCCAAAATACAGCTGTAACAATCCAAAGCTTCTTTTTTTATGGTGTGACAACTAAAACTGATTCCTAGAATGTGGCTGTCTGTCACACTCTTTGCTCTGACCTCTGTAGCCCCTGCGTCAGGTCTATAAATTACATCCGTGAAGCTTCTCAGGCTAGACCCACACACAGGTGGGGAGAGGCAGAGAGGGAGCTGCAGATTCACAAACCAAGGCTGCCTGGATAATTTATGGTTGTAAGTATTGTTTTTTAAAAGGTACTTTTCTAAGCACATTTGAGAAATACATTTTGTGAGGATTTGGGGAGTAAAAATCTATTTTAAATTACACTAATCTTTGTTGGGGTGCAATGCTATAAATCTGGCCACAAGGAAATACCGGTGGGGTGAAGAAAGGGGAAAGCAATAAATTCCAGCATGCAAGTTTTTTTTATTAACCTCCCTTTTGAAAGCTGCAATAGAAAGGGGCAGGTTATATGCACAGGAGACTTATCAAACATTTTTACATATATTGTTTTATATATTTTATCCATTAATTAGAAGTGATGATATTTTATTACATTATGCTCTGCATTGCCCTGAGCTCATTTGGGAGGAATGGTGATAAATTTATAAAATACATCTAAGTAAAATATTTAGCTCTAGCAGCACACAAACAATATAGGACTGAGGTAAAATAACCTAGCCTCATTTTTGTCAGTGGGCATTTTGCCAAATATTTCAGTGGGTAAGAAAACAAGAAGCACTATTGTGTATGAAATTTCCCAGACATTTTTCTCCGCAAACTCTTCTGAGAAATGTCCGCTCACTTAACGTTGATTGGAAGTCTGCTGTTAGCAGGGATGGGGGATAAATTTCATTCTGCTCACATTTAAAGGCAAATCTCCCACGTGTTCACTTTCTGAAACAATATGCAAACCGAAACACAGCTATCTTTTGAAATTCACACTTTTCTGAATTTTGCAATGCAGTTCTCTAACCAAGTAATGTGCCCAGAATTGTACATTCAGGGTAAAATATGTGTTAAAGGGCACATTTTGGTGAAAATGAGCATGCAAAAAATGCACTATATGAGTAAAAATCACTTTGCAATACTATGTATATTAGGCAAAATTGCATACAAAATTAGGAGAAATTTGCATTAAAATGCTGAATTTTCATGAGGACTTTTTTTGAAAAAAAATGCAAACGGATGTGAAAATGTGAAGAACTGATTTTTTACATTGGGAAACGGAGAAACAGAGAATTTGACAGATTCACCATTCCAGGTTTTTAGTTTATATTGGTGAGTGAAGAATGCTGTCAGAGGCTCACTGAAGCTGGGATCTGTGTAATAAGCCAGAGAGTTTAGCTCTCTGTGATAGCCTCTTGCTCATTCGCTCCCTGGCATCCTACAGTGAGGAAGATAAGAGAGGGAAGGGAGACCAGCTTCAGCAGCATCCTATACTGAAAAGGAAATAACACTTACAAAATGGCGACATGGACTTTGGAAGCTTTCCAGCTATTGCTATAAGTTCACAGCACAGATCTTCAGCGTCAATATCTTTGTTTCCCTTGTCCATCAATTATTTTTCCACAGTCTTGTCGGCTTTAAGTACACACATGCCTCAACCGGGCAGAAACCTGCATTCATCCACACAGGGATCTTCCATAGTAGCCCAGGTTAGAATGTTTACTGATAAAACAGTTCCTCTGATATGGGTTTTCCATCCTGTTTCTAACACCCAGCTCCAAAACAGACTGCAAACCAAACAAAAAGCACTGTGTTTCTTTCATTCACACACTGTATGTGTTTAAGTTAATATCTTAAGTGTACACCTCAAAATGTAATAAGTTCCATGGGTCTCATTGAAATCAATAGACTTAATTTTTGGTTATGTGGCACTCGTGACCAGGACTTGTAAACAGGGGTGTTTGTGAGGGTGTTTTGAGAGGGAGGCCCAAAATGCTATTTCACGGTGTACATGGGACCAAGAGACATGGACAGCAAGGAGGTGCTGCAGTGATGGTAAGAGCTGTTCAACACTGGAGCAGACTCCCTTGGCAGGTGGTGGACTTTCCTTCATTTGAGGTTTCTAAGCAAAGGCTGGATGGCCATCTGTCAAGGATGCTTTAGTTGAGATTCTTGCATTGCAGAGGGTGGACTAGATGACCCTCAGGGCCAATTTCAATGCCTACAATTCTATGGTTCCTGTTCATCTTCAACCAAGCCTGTGGCCCCTTAATATCCTATATTCTTTTAAACGTGTTTGTGGGAGATGGAGGTTATTGGTTTGTTTTTCTTCTGATTTTTTGTGCTTTTATCTTGTATTTTTATGTTCTGAACCTCCCCGAGATCTTCAGATAAAGAGCAGTATACAAATTTAACAAACAAACAAACAAACAAACAAACAAATAAAATTATATCATTCCCTGATCTAGTAAGTGCTTTTAAGTAAACTGAGAACCTTGTACATCCATATGGAGTTGGTTGTGGTCTTTTTTAAAATACATTTTTTCATCAGCACCCAAAATGGAAGCTGGTTGTCACACACATACACAGTATACCCAACGAATTTCAGCAGCTTCTGAGCAGTTTTCATGTTAAACCTTACTCCATGTAGAGATAGTGTTGCTTGTTTCTCCAAATTGAAAATGCTATGTTGAAAACAGTTCTGGACACCTTGTGTTGTACCAAAGAAAACACAGTCCACCTGTCATGTATGACAGCACATCAGGGGCTCAATAAATGTAATTGTTTTTATGCCTACCTGTGACTGTTTTTCGAAAACCTGTCAGGTTACAATCCCTGTCTGGTTAGCAACATTTGGTTTCATGATTTAGAGGTTAATTGGGCCTGTTTAGAAACAGGACAGAGAACCAAAAGTAAAAATCTGGATTCTCACCAAAGAAAACCAGCTGATGAGGTCACAATTTATGCAAAGGTTGGTCTACACAAGGGACAGGTGGGAAAGTACTTGGGCATTATCCCATGGTATTGCTATTATGACTCCAAGTTATTCTCCATGTTAACCCACCTGAAAGAACAAAGAGGCCCATTTATTTCTTAGTTTCAAAAATGTGTGTGTTTGTGTTTTTTAATGAGACTTTGGCAATGTAAGAATAGAGTAGTTCCACTGGCCATTTGTGTATTAAAATGCATGCTTGCAGGTCCGGAAGGCAATGATTGCAAAATCCAGATTAACCCTTTGAATTTCACAGCTTTTTGGTGCGGAAATGAATTCTGAGCTGGAAAAGTAACTATACCAAGCCAGCTTGCTGTACCTTCTTCCTTCTTCTTCTTCTTCTTTTTACTGTACCAATCATGATTAATAAGTTCCGGATGGCATCAATGAAGGTTAAGGTATCCTTGACTTACATGTAAAGGTTAATGTAAAAACAACGACCAGCTTCTGTTTAAACCGTTCCTTGTCAAATCACATTTTGCTAATGACTTTTAGATTACAAATCAGCCTGCTGAAATCACCAGATTCCTCTTGTACTTATCTACTGGGGGCAGGTATTAAGATAAATATATTAGCCCTCTAATACTTGTAAAATATAATAGAAAATCAGAAGAGAAGATTAACATTACAATCCCATTCACAGTTGCTTGGGAGGAACGGCCTTAAAATTCATTTGGGTCTTATTTCCAAAGGAACATGTTTAGGTTAGGATTATGGTATAATTCTCTTTCTTTCTTTCTTTCTTTCTTTCTTTCTTTCTTTCTTTCTTTCTGCAGAAATACCAATCACACGCACATATCGCAAAGTCCTCATCTCATGGAAATTCACCAGAATTTTAGTGTGAATTTCTCATAATATACATACCTGAAAGCAGGTTTTCCTTACATATTTTTGCAAAGCAGTTTCTCCCACTATAATGCATTTTAATACTAGTTTCATTAATATATGCATTTTACGTATGTTTTCTATGCATTACCTGGCCAGAGAACTGCATTGCAAACTTGGGAGAAGTGCAAATTTCAAAGTATGGCTGTGTTTCAGTTCACATCTTGTTATGGAAACTGTAAATTAGATGAGTTCACTTTAAAATGTGAACTGAATTGAAGTTCTCCCCCATTCTGAAGTCTGTAATTGACCATAGTTTTGTGCAGTCAGCATGCCATGTGGAATCAATACATGCAGAACAGTAGGATCATACCTATATTGACTGCAATCCTGACCTCCACTTACTGATCTATTCTTCTGGACAAGTGGTGTGCGTAGAAGCTCATCCAGGAGGTCTTAGTAACCCTCTGGAGTGGATTGATTCTACATGGCACATTGTCATCATGGTGTACTTGGGTTTAATTTATTGGGAAATTTCAGGGGTGTTTTGTTTTTTCAGGTGTTTTCCTAACCTTGTTGTTTCACACACCCTAGAAGGCTTCTTTCAATCCTAATTTCAGCAGGGAGATGGGACCTGCAGGCACCAAGGAACACCTCTATGGTCACATGTGAGTCCATGAGCACCATGTTGGTGACTCATACAATAAGGCATGAGCCCTATATGAAACATTTCATAGCAATGCTATTGTTATGAAACTTCAAGATGTAATACCGAATAGCTAAAATTTTAGCATTTAGTAGTCCCATTTAAGGATAAATAAATAAATAAATAAATCATAGAATTCAACATCTCTTCTTGAATGTTTCACTTTTTTTTTCTTTACAATGTTATACTGGGAAGTGATGAATGCCAATTAAAAGTAGGAAGAGCTGGGTAGAATCTACCTGCTCCAGGATGTCCAAGTAATTGCCTTTATTGCTTGAATTAAATGTCTCATTATGCCCTCAAAAGCAATATCCTGTCTTGCACAGAATATGGTTGCCTTTAAAGTTTTTCAGCATGCTGGCAACTTTCATCTGAGACGGCAGGATGGTGGGGGAAAGTTGGTTCGCAACCTGCATAGAACTCTTTGGTTTCAATTTGCTCATTCTCCTGCAGTGCAATGCTTGGCTTCCTCATTCCTGCAGTTGGGTGCTTACACACACACACACACACACACACACACCAATAATAGTAATAACAATAAATCATTGACTCAAAAAACAAAGTGAGAAACTGCCATAGTTTCCTTCTGCCTTTAGCTGTGGCTAAGAATTTTTAACTCACATTTGATCAACATTATATGATGTGCTGTGTCAAATTCAGCCTCAATATTTTCAAGCTGTATGTTCTCTCTTATCCAAGTAGTCGAATTTCACATTTCTGAAGGGGTATTCCTACATTACCATCAGTGACTATATAATCATTATATCTGTGTTCACAAATAGCTGAGCTGTGCAAATCATTAAGTGTATACTCTTTCACACAAACACTTGTGCACATGTAGAGACAGCATGTACCTGTATTCAGTGTAATGTGCAAACAAGCCACAGGTCAGTATTATTTAATTGCAATTGCAATTATGGAGTAAGTTAGGGTCACACAACTCATCTTACTAAATGTGCATCTTTCAGTATTGTGAAACTATTTCAAATGCAAATGGTAGCCACAGGAGAACCAGTGAGACTCTGCACTGTGATGGGACAGAGGGGGGATTTAATCTTTCTTCCTCTGCCATTTTCTCATTGACAATATTCTTGTTACCCTCCATAGCTGCTATTTGCATCAAGAGGGAAGATCCCACTGGCACCCATGGGGGTAACTACCTCTCTAAGAGTACTAGTGGCATGAGTTAAGGTGCTGGAAGCTGACTGCTAGAAGTACCAGTTAGAGACTCTTCTCATTTGGTGCCTTCAACATGCCTGGCAATAAGCTTGTTCACATACGGAACACAGGTACATGCTGTCTCTATCCAAGTATTTTAGTGAAAGAGTGTACACTTGCTGATTTCCCCAGCTCAATGCTTGTGTTCACAAACCCTACCTGTACACACCCAGAACTGAACCTGGGGCCAGTGGAGTCTTCTCCATCTAGCCAAATGGAGCACTGGGCTCAGCTTGCCGCCACCTGCCTGCCTCCTTACTTGCAACCAATCCACCGCCTGTCAGCTTCCTCCTCCTTAGTCTTATTATAGCACTCAACGGGAAGGAGAATATAAAATAGGTGGCTCTGCCTGTCAATGGCTCCATTGTTGGGCTTTCTGCCTTCCACGCCACCAGTCTCAGTGGGCACCAGCTTCCATTGCCTGGAACCCACAGCCAATTGGATTAAATGGCAGTGCAGGCAAATGAAACTACAAACAGGGAAAACAAGAAATAAAGAAAATAGAACCCAGAAGCAGCAACTAAGATAAAAAGGGAGCAGCAAACAGTATGAAACCAATGCAAATATTTCACAAAGCATTTTTTGCCTCAGTCATTTGCCCAGTTGTGTCTGTTCTGTTGCTTTTGAAGTGATAGTCAAAATCAGAGAATATTTTGCGCAGGTGCATTATAAGATCCTATTTAGGTTCCAACATTCCCGGGCATTATGATCAAAGTTACTGTATTTCCCCCCATTTTTTTATTGTTGATGTTGCTCTTGTTTGTGTTGTTAAGGAAAAGGCCTTGTTGCAGTTGATTATGTACCATGACACAGTACATGGCACTTAATTAGAACAAACCATTCTAATAATTTATTGGGACATCTCTCGGGGAAGCTGTTTAAGCTTAATGACAGTGAGTGCCAATTCCTGTTTCTTATTTAGAAAAGCAGGGGAATAAAATGTGCCTAATAGAAACATATTTAGGAGCTTTGAAGTGAGAAGATGATGTTGAGTCACGTGTGGGAGGAAATGAAGAGGTTCCACGCCAGAGATTTCTGGTTCATTATTTAACAGTTAAAGGTTTGAACACAGTACACACAAGACAGGGAGGGAGGAAGCTGAACACATGTAGGTTGCAGATTCATATACAATACTGTCAAAAGAAGTGGTGCAGATACAGTGCTATTTGCAAGTGCAAGATATACATGACTTGTGAAGAATGAGGCACCACAAAAAAATTAACCACCTAGGGCCCTTTCCACTAACAAAGACCAGCACAAGGACTCCCCCCTTTCCTTCCCTCAAATTATTATTATATATTAAGGGGTGGCACTGTGGGTTAAACCACAGAGCCTAGGACCTGCCGATCAGAAGGCTGGCAGTTCGAATCCCCGCAATGGGGTGAGCTCCCATTGCTTGGTCCCTGCTCCTGCCAACCTAGCAGTCCAAAAGCACGTCAAACTGCAAATAGATAAATAGGTACCTCTCTGGCGGGAAGGTAAACGGCGTTTCCGTGTGCTGCTCTGGTTCGCCAGAAGCAGCTTAGTCATGCTGGCTACATGACCCGGAAGTTGTACGCTGGCTCCCTCGGCCAATAAAGTGAGATGAGCGCCACAACCCCAGAGTCAGCCACGACTGAACCTAATGGTCAGGGGTACCTTTACCTTTATTAAGGAGGAAACCTTAGTATATCTAGTAAAATACTCTGTTCCCTTCAGTATTATTGGTGCCTCCACCAGAAATCACAATGGGATAAGCTATAAGTCTTCTAACCAAATGTCATGCCCCAGCCATCTAGCTATTGAAGAAACAGCCTGCCATATCTTCCCCTAAATCTAGCTGCACATCGTTCTGTCTATTCTCTTGACAAGATCAGTTTCATTCAAAAATAATGATGAATGCTGCTAAAGGAAAGCACCATTGAGTGAAGTGTTAAATCTTCACTGTCAAGTGACCGCCCTGTTCCATACTGTAAAAACTCCGAGTCAGGACATTTTGATACCTTCTGTAAACCACCAATCTCTTCTGAAAGAGCTATTAACTGAATTTGGATTAAAGGCTTTTGGGTGCAATTCATTTGTGTCCACACTCCACTATCTCTTTGGATTATTAAACTAATGAGGAACGAGCAGTACATTTCCTTGCCTGTAGAAATATTATTGGAAGTATGTGGCCTTCCACCTTCTGTAATGCATATAAATAAAGGGCAAATCAAGAAGGTATTATAATCCAATTTGACTTTAATGCACCTAAAATCTCATAAAAATATTTTTTCTATTATAATTACAGTTCATGGAGGTTGGCTTTTTGCCACTATAAGCATGAAAGATAGAACAACAGGGGGAAGGAGATCAGATTCTTTCATCACTGCCATCAAAATGTGCACTGGTAAGAAATTTGCTATTAAATAAAAGATTACCTGTGACATGGAATTTGTCATTTACATGATGAAGTGCCCTTGCGGTCTAATGTATGTTGCTTAGATGCTTACTGAAGGTCAGAACATCAGGATACAAAAGAATACCAACAGAGAAGATGAAAGTTCACCTGTGGCAAAACATTTCATTGAAAAAGAGACATCAAATATCCTCATACCAAGAGTTATAGGAATCAAAAACATCCGCAGGCCTTCCTTTCTGCTTGCAACAACATACAAAGTATGGGTGCTTTTATATATATGGGATAAATTGGTATTTGCTGTAATAGTAACTTATTTTACCCCAATTACATGAGGAGATAGCTGGCTCCGTTATGTTGTCTCCATGGAAATAATAATAATAATCAGTGGGTTTTTTTTCTTTTAAAAATGTTTAGGGGTGCTCTCATTTTGATTCAAGAAAATCACTATTTTATAGATCAAATCAGGGAAAATAAATACAGTAAATGGACAAAAGTACAAAGATTGACAAAACGTTTAGGGGTATGCGTACCCCTGCATCCCCCCCAGAAAAAAGCACTGATGATGATGATGATTTTAGTTGTACCCCGCCCATCTGGACAGCTTCCAACGTATAAAAAATAATAATAAAACATTACACATTAAAAAGCTTCCCTATGCAGTCATACCTCGGGTTACAGATGCTTCGGGTTACATGTTTTCAGGTTACAGATGCGCCGAAACCCAGAAGTACCGGAATGGGTTACTTCTGGGTTTCGGTGCTCGTGCATGCGCAGAAGCACTAAATCACATTTTGCACATGCGCAGAAGCGCAGAATTGCGACCTGCGCTTGTGCAGACGCGGCTCTGTGGGTTGCGAATGTTGCGGGTTTCGAACGCGCCTCCCGCATGGATCACATTCGCAACCCGATCGTCCACTTTATAGGGCTATCCTCAGGTGTCATAATGATAATAATAATTTTATTATTTGTAAAAACTTCTACAACAAAATTACACAGAAGCCCTTGGATTTAAGAGGTGGAATCCAACTAAGTCATTGAGTAGAACAATTTCTGCTCATGCAATGGAACTTCCCCTCCATCTCTTCTACCTGCAACCCCCACACAAACACACAATATGTCTTGGATAGTTAGGAGAAGACCCCAAACATATTATTGGGGGAAGGTGCACAGTGGGAGGAAAATGGGATGTTCCGTTGTGTGTATGGAAGCCTCTCCACTCATGCAATGATTGATCTGGATGCAACTCAAGCGATGTGCAGTGATGGTGGCAAAGTTTGAATCAGAGGAGCTTGGAATAGTAACTTACCCCAGTGGGACTCCCACCTAAAAAAAGAAAGAAAAGCTCTTTGGAAGTCGGGAGGACTTCTAGAACAGTTCATAGGGGAAGAGAGGGCAGGTTGTTCCATTAGTCAAGCAGAAATGTTTGCACTGACAGAGTGATCTGCTTAGTGCTACGTTGAAGGAAGGGAAGGGAAGGGAAGGGAGGGGAGGGGAGGGGAGGGAGGGAGGGAGGAAGGGAGGGAGGAAGGGAGGGAGGGAGGGAGGAAGGAAGGAAGGAAGGAAGGAAGGAAGGAAGGAAGGAAGGGTTATATGTGTGCTTGGTGGTAGAGTACATACTTTGTACTCAAAAGGTCTCAGGTTCAGCCTCTTTATCTCCATGTCAAACTGGGGTAAACTCTTGTCAGAAAGACTGTTGACAATGACACCAGTTACCCTAGTTTGGGGAGAAAACTTTCTAGAGTAATGACTGACACGCTGTACTTCACATTCCTTTGCATTTGAGTTCAAGGAGGTTTAAATTGATTGACATGAAAAGTATGTAAAACAAACCAACTCAATATAGAATAAAGGGCCATGGGGGGTGCTGTGTTAATACTGAAATAAAGAAGGATTTGTCTGCTAGGAAGGCGCCTAGGGTATTTGTAAGAGATGAAATGTAAAGTGTCAATATTTAAACAAAGTAATGAGGTGAAATGATATTTTTCCTAGATTTTGAATTATACCTTGGGGATGATGAAACTGTGAAGGATGTACATTTAAGATTCCTGTACTCATGGAATTAAAATGGATTCCTTGCAACGCTTTCTTTTTTTACTGTTTCAAATTCATTTCTCTGGATACATCACAGCATGCCTGCCAATGGCATAAATAATATTTGCTTGCTTGGAGAACCTATGGTTTGGCAAAGAAGCGTAAACATGGAGGAGGGAATGAACCATGTTGAGTGAAAGAAGGAAAGTGTTCTGTAAAATGAAGACCATAGACTGAATATAAGATAAAGGTCCTTCGAGAACATCATATGCTCAAGCTTACTCAGCCTTTGAGACATTATCTTGGACAGAGTGAAAATTTCAGTTGAATTTGACTACCAGACTCTTCAGTGATTCTGTTTCATCTGTATGTATATTTATTGTGAGACTGCCAAAAGCTGTTATCCTGGAATTGATGATCCCTATTTGTATGGTCAGGGGATCCATAAATCTCTTAAAGTAACATCATATTTTCTAACCACAGTAACAGATTTCAGTTGTTGTTGTTGTTTTATTCAATTTATATACTGCTCTTTATCAAAAGATCCCAGAATGGTGTACAAAATTAAAAACACATTTCAGAACATCAATGATAAAAACATAACAAAAAGCATACTGATAGACAGCCTACCAATAAAATAGTCATCAAAATAACAGTCCTCTCCCACACACTTTCACAGGCCATAGATTATTTAATAGCCATAGGCCTATTGGAGATTCATTCCCCATGTCTGCAGTCATGGGATTGTTGTCTATCACATGACAGTGTATGAATTCATTCCACAGAGTGACGGAGACAGGGTGTTTGTGTTACTATGTTCCGTGAAGTGGGACTGTTGTCCTTTGTTCTTTCTTTTTACTGTCTGATAAGAAAGAGGAAGGAGCTAAGTCAGAATGCTCCGAGTGTTTTATATGTAAATAAAAGTAGATTAGCCAAAATGCTGAGTTGCTGAGGTCTGTTACACAAGCTGTGAAGACTCTGTGGATCCCTAAGTGTGCTGATATCTCCAAGGCATCAGTCGCTGTGATGTTCCAGCAGAGGAAAGCTTTTGAAGCTCCCAAACGATCGACCAGGAGGGAGAGAACATGCCAGTCGGGCATGTGTCTCTACTAGGGTCCTACTCGAGAGTAGGACGGCTCCTGACAAGGCCTGGGTAAGAAGGAATGTTTTTGCCTGGCACCTAAAGACATGTAGTGATGGCATCAGGCAAACCTCTCTGGGGTGAGCATTCCACAATTGGGGTGCCACCAGAGAAAAGGAAATCTCTCTTGTTGCCACCCTCTGAACCTCTCTGTGATAGGGGACACAGAGAAGGGCCTCAAGTGACAAGTGCAGGGTCTGTTCGTGTGGAGAGAAGCAATCCTTAAGGCAATGGAGGCTCACCTGCCAAATAGATTGGCTGTGGAAACCCAGCCAGATGGATGGGGTATAAATAATAAACATATTATGATCATTAAATAACTGTTTATGTGCATGTAGCCTGCTCATGTGAACAGTTTTCTGTAATGGCAGACTGAAAGCACAGATTGGCAGTTTCCCATCCAAGTACTGGCCAGACCCAGACCTGCTTAGTTTCAGCATGTACCTTGATCCCTGGCCCTGACATCACCAACACACAAACTCCTGCTTGCAACTCCAACTCCTGGACTACAGCTCTTTGCATCCCTGATCATTGGCCATGCTGGCTGGGGCTGGTCCCCCATCCTTGCGCAACACACTTGTGCCCTGCAAATAACACCTAAATAGGACTAATGAATCTTATGAACTGAATCTGTGCTATGTAGCAGTTTCGCAGCAGCCTAAGAAACATGTGTGCCATCCGTATTGGCATTCTGGTTTGGAGCCAGCTTAGGAAATTCGGTGAACAGCCAGTGTCAGTCCTTGATAAACCTATCTGAAAGCCATTGTGCATCCTTAAAAAAAGCTGGACTCTTGTGATATAAGAAAAAGCACATTGTTCCAGAATGCCAGCTGAACAATGCTGGCATCATGCGGCAGCATGCAAAAAAAAGGGGTGGGGTGGGGTGAGGTGACACCCAGCACCTATTCCACTATAAATGGCAGTGTCAGTCCAAGACATTTTGGCACACACACCCCATGCTGCTGCCATGTAACCTTACTAGGACATCCAGGCATGAACCAGACCCAGATCTGCTTCAGCAAGATAGCTGCCACATATGTCTTCAGACCATGGTAATGTATTCCATCATTTTTAACAATGTGCTATCTGAAGAAGTACTTCGTTTTGTCTGTCCTGAATCTTCAAACACTCAGCTTCATTGGATGACCCCAAGTTCTAATATTCTAAGAGAGAGAGGAAAGCTTCTCTTGGTCCCCTTTCTTCAAATTATGCATAATTTGATTGCATATTTGTAGAATGCATATTTGATGACAAAACTGGATTTTCCTCTTTGTGATGTATGAAAGGACTCTCAGAATTGAGGACTTTGCGGCTCAGTTGCCGCTGCATCGTAAGATTTTCTTTGATGACTGCACAGTCTCTTTGAATGATGCAGAATGTGACATCACACTTCCTGGTAACCATGGAAGGGCAGCCCTGGAAGCACACTCCATCAGTCATCCACCATCTATGTTTCCATGCAGCGCAGAGTACAAGATAGTATTTTGACCTATTACTAGTTACCAGTGCAATCCTATACTTGTCTGCTAAGAGGTATGGCAGAGTGAGTTAAATGGAGCTGCCTCCCTGGTAAACTGGAATTATAGAATTGCAACCTAAATGGCTTCAGTCTTCAAAAAGAATGCAACTCCCGGCTCCTGGATCATCTTGGTCCACTCAGTCCTGCAAGGTATGTTGAGGATGCTGTGGTAATCCACCAGGTTTCATTGCCAAGGCCATTGCTGCTCTTCTGATCATAAGAACATGAGAAGAACCTACTGCATCAAGCCAATGGCCCATCTAGTCCAGCATTCTGTTCTCACAGGGGGCCAACTAGATGCCTGTGGGAGACTTGCAAGCAGGATTCAAGCACAAGAGCACTCTCCCCTCCTGTGGTTCCCAGCAACTGGTATTCAGAAGCGTTACTGCCTCTATCTGCTGGTGCAGATAGTTATCCCAAACCTTCCTTGTGTTCCATTCTGTCCAGTTGTGGGAGGGGTAATTTGCAGCTGGATATGAAACCTCTTGCACAAAGGAGGTGGAGAGAGGAAAAACAAAGGCTGAATGCAAATCAGAGTGTGTATTAGAATACTCTTCTGATTATGTGTGTGTTTACAGCATTACTCGTAATGAGAAGTACATTCCAATGCACATTCCCAGCCATAATTAATTCTGCTCATCAGCGGTTACGCATTGAACTGCCATTATAATGCACATCAGTTTGTGTAACTGCTTTTGGGGTGTGGATGGCATGGGTAATCCCCCACTTACACAGAAATTGTTTAGAGAAGCAAGGATTTCTTATACACTTCAGGGACTTCCATAGCTATTCAGAAAAGCACATTGGAATGCCAAGCAGAAAATTCTACAAAAATAAATCATTTCTACCCACCTTCCTATATGCATAAAATAGTGAAAGTCTGGTATTGGGTGACTCTTGCCATTCTCATGGGAGAGTGCTGGCTGTCCCAGACAAATTTTGGGAATGTTCCACAATGCAGAAATATCCTGGCAAAAGTTGGCAGTCACTAAAATGTGGTTGTTAGTATTAACTTGTTTGTATCTGATGAATGGGAAGATTGATGTATGTTTTTTGGATGTCATCCATGAGATTCATATGGAATTGCCAGCATTCACATGTAAATGTTGGTTATGCCTAATATCTCTAGCTAAGCTGCTGCAATGACCAACCTAGACAGCATCTTAAAAAGTAGAGACATCACCTTGCCAACAAAGGTCCGTATAGTAAAAGCTATGGTTTTCCCAGTAGTGATGTATGGAAGTAAGAGCTGGACCATAAAGAAGGCTGATCGCCGAAGAATTTATGCTTTTGAATTATGGTGCTGGAGGAGACTCTTGAGAGTCCCATGGACTGCAAGAAGATCAAACCTCTCCATTCTTAAGGAAATCAGCCCTGAGTGCTCACTGGAAGGACAGATCCTGAAGCTGAGGCTCCAATACTTTGGCCACCTCATGAGAAGAGAAGACTCCCTGGAAAAGACCCTGATGTTGGGAAAGATGGAGAGCACAAGGAGAAGGGGACGACAGAGGACGAGATGGTTGGATAGTGTCTTCGAAGCTACAAACATGAGTCTGACCAAGCTGCGGGAGGCAGTGGAAGACAGAAATGCCTGGCGTGCTCTGGTCCATGGGGTCATGAAGAGTCGGACACGACTAAACGACTAAACAACAACAAGCTGCCTTTGGACAAACACTCATCTCCTTATCCCTTCGAGATCTCAGGGTTGTAAAGAGCTGAGTGCAACTCCCCCTGCCCTTTAGTAGTTAAGCGAAAGTGAACCTCACATAATAATAAGTTTGGTTGTCTACTTCATTTCTCAAACTTAATGGTTCACTGGCAAAACTAGTTTCTGCCCTCGTCTTTTTTTGCACTACTTCTAATATGAAACCGCTCTGGATGTAGTTTTGCCTGCCTCTTTGACACCTGCTTAAGCACTATTTGATCATTTACAAGTGGCCACATTTGGTTCCATTAAATAGATTTCATTCCTGCACACTTCCAGACAAGAAGCCGACATTTCCACTCTCTCATTAAGCTAAACAAGTTTGCTGGTAGATGTCCCAAAAGATTAATGAAATGGCTTGTTGTAATTCAGAGCCACGCATTGTGCGATAATATTAATAGTACAGACTCATCCTGAACAAAACCCTAGTTCTTTAAAAAAAAAAAAAAAACAACGAAGGGTTTTCAAATCTAAAGACAGGAAATGTGGGAGGCTACAGTCGCTGAGCTATAGAACATTATGTTAAATACAATCTGACACCGCGTCCCAGTAATTTGAAGGAGATCCAACAGGAGGGGTTCTTCATCTTATTGTGCAGAAATAAATATTCATGACTGCTATACCTCCACTGTTGGAGGATAGTGGTGGGGAGAAGTCAAGTTAAGAAGTTTATAGGAGGGGGAAGTATTTTAAAATACTGCACCTGGCTATTTTAATATTTATCTTTCTCATTCTCCTCCTCCTTGATCCTTCTCTGCAGAAAGAAAAACAAAAACCCAACATGTTAGTGGTAGCACCACTAGCTGAAGACTGCATCAAGAGCAAATGAGTCATGTTTAGGTTCCATTGAAATAAATGTGAAAACTAAGTCATGAGTAATTTAGGTTCTGTGTATTCCATGGTGCTTAAGTTCAACAACCTACAGTTCTCAGAACAGTCACTTGAGCTTGAAGAAGTAGGAATAAGCTTGCAGGAACAAAAAATTATGGGAAGATTATGTTGGCCATTAAAAATGAAGTGATTCATTCAGCACAGGTATTCACTCCCACTCATCTTCTACCTTATTATGTCAAGTGGCCCTCAGCTTACCCTTGATACATGTTGGTGAGAACTACTTTTACAAGACAGGAGGCTGGACTATATGATATCTGATTTCTACATATATATCAACTCACCATTGAAGTGTGCATCATGATCAGATCAGCTGAATGTTGGTCTTTGTCCAGAGACATGGCTTTCCAGAGCACAGGACTTGGGACTGAAAATGACATGAAAGTGGCAAACCTTTATCAACAGTATTTCTGCATGTTCTTTTATCTTGCTAATACTCTTACCCAGATTTCTTAAACCCTTTTACTGATTAATGTTTATGAAAGTACTATTAGATGCTTAGAAAGAAGGCTTTGGCAAAGTGTATGCAGCTGTCATTAAGATTAACCGTACTTTATGACAGAAATAAAGGGGAAATAGTAGGTTGAGCAACACTGAGTATTCCACCCTGATAACTAATGGGATTCAGCTGATGAGTCTTACGCTTACTCATACTTAACATTTGAACTGGTATCACTGTCATCAGGCTACTTGAAATGAAGTTATTGCATTCAACTTATAATAAATCCACAAACACTAGAGCAAAGTATCATTACAGGCAGGGGATAACATATACATAAAGGTTGGAGAACCTACTATCCTTCAGATATTGTCAGATTCCTCTGCAGCCAGTACGGTCAGTAATGATAGGAGTTGTAAATATAAATTCTCATTTTGTTCTATGTCTGCTTCACTCTCAACATCCTGTCAATGATATTTTCCTCACAGGGGAAGGGAAATTCCAGCTTATGTGGCAAGGTCATCTGGATATCATTTGAAATTTTAACAATTCCAGTAATCCTTTGGTAAATGTGAGCAAGTATCACAATCTCTGGCATCTCTACCTGATAGGATTGACTTTTATTAGAACTCTGAGCCTTTGGGATGGTGGATGACAAATTATAACCCAGGGAGCTGATGGATTAAAATTATTTTCTGATGGCTTTTAGGGATATTCCTGTCATCTCAGAAGGCAATTCTGTTGAAGTCCTAGTTGACCTCTGGAATGGAGAAGTGGCCCAGATGGTGGACACAATCATTCCTACATTCCGTTTCCCACTTGGTAGGACCAAATGAGGTCCCTTCTTTGCGGGGAGTTGAAGTGATGAGACTGGTGGGACAATGGCTAAAGCAATTTTGGCAGAGAACACAAAATGAATCTGACTGAACATGGGCCATTAGAACCCATTAGAAGGCCTATTCTGTTGCAGAGATGATGGTAAAAGAAATGGAACTTATTCACCACTATTGAACCAGCACATGCTCATCCAACAGCACTTCGGTGGGGGGCAAAGATCTGCTGCATCTTGACCCATAGGATAGAAATGATAGCCCGTTGGGGCCACTTTGCAACACACTTTGCAGATAAAGTTGTTTTTATCTTTGTTAACTTGGTTGCTATCATTAGTACAGGTCCAGTAGATGTAACATTGGTTCTTGCTTGTTTGGTTGCTGTTTTTGTACTAACGTAGTCCAAGGATGTGGTAAGGATCTTGGAGAAGTGAAGCTACCGATCCTTGCCCTTCCTGGTTTATAAGAACTTCCAAGGGAGGTGGCTGGGTGGATTAGGGTAGTAGTTATCGTAAATTGCTAAATATATAATCTATTAATCAATCTATATATTCCCCCTCAAAGAAAAAAACTGATGGTCAAAAATGGTTGGGTTAAGTTGGAAGTTTGACAAATAGATTCCCTGAAGCTTCAGTAATAGTGGCTGGACACCTAAAAGCTAGAACTGGGCAAAAAGATGATGCCTTATACACTCACTTTCATGAATCTCCTCCTGAACTGGATGCTGCTCACCATATACCTACCAGGCACTCTAAAAAAGGGGGTGCAATTATGCAGGCCTATGTCTTTTACAAATGACCAGTAGGTTAGACCTGGTGATAATGAACGGATGTGCCAAAGGTGATAAAGATGGAGAATTTACTTTTATATCAAGTTTAAGATATGATCGGCAGGGACATTTAACTAAGGAAATCCAGACCCACAAATGGAATAAAGCATCCTTGCACCCATTTTATTTAACTTTTATATTAACTCCCTACTTGAAAATCTGGAGAAAGAATGTGCCCATTCACCGAAATTGGCAAATATGTCCCTTCCGGTCCTTCTATATGCTGATGATGAAGTTTTAATTTCTCTCTCCTGTGTGGGACTAAGACATTTATTAAGAACCTTAGCAGCCTATTGCAAAATTGAACAAGTAATAATTAACTATACTAAATTCAAAGTAATGATGTTTTTTAAGAAGAGAGAGAGAGAGAGACGTTAACGGCAGATTGACAACCAGCCCATTGAACAGGCAACATTTTAAAAATATCTGTGCATAATTTTTCATGAAAATGGTTCGTGGAATAATCAGATTATATATGCAATTGCAAATACCCAAAGAACCATCAAAGCAATCACAAATTTCTTTTATGGGAAAGGAGGTCAGTATATTCCCACAGCTACCCAGGTATTTCATAGCAAAAGTTATATCACAACTGGCTCCCAGGTGTGCAATTATCAAAACACTTCCCCTTTTGAAATTCTACAAACAAAATTCTTTAGTTGTCTACTGGGGATTCCTTCCTGTGTGCCCAACATAGCAGTTCGCCTGGCGGTCGGACAAATCCCAGTTAGGTCCCAGATATGGATTCTGAAAATCCATTATTGGCTAAAACTAATTTTCTTCCAGCTAGGTCTGGCACCTTTAACTTTAATAGACATACAGTGGTATCTCGGGTTAAGTACTTAATTCATTCCGGAGGTCCTTACTTAACCTGAAACTGTTCTTAACCTGAAGCACCACTTTAGCTAATGGGGCCTCCTGCTGCTGCCGCGCCGCCGGAGCTTGATTTCTGTTCTCATCCTGAAACAAAGTTCTTAACCTGAAGCACTATTTCTGGGTTAGCGGAGTGTGTAACTAAGAGAGTCTGTGTACTGGTCCAGTAAACACTTCTGCTGTGCCACCAGCAACAGCTCTCTTTGCAGAGCATTAATTAAGTCCAGTGCAGACATTCTTGTTGCAGTACAAGCTTCAAAGTCTCAGCAGCAAAAAATAACGACACAGGGAAGCCTGTCTTTCCAAAGACAGGTTTATTGCAGAAAGATAACACCTCCGGAGCTTTCAGACATTTTCTGCTTCACGCCCAGCACTCCCCCAACAGGCAGAGAAAACAAACACTCTTTATATACTGAGCAACTTAACAACTTAACGAGCTTGACTACTTAAAGTCACATGACATTGCTAATTTGCCAGCGTCTTAGGTTTCACACCCTAACAGTAACCTGAAGCGTATGTAACCTGAAGTGTATGTAACCCGAGGTACCACTGTATGTAAAACAAAATGGAACTCCTCACTGCAAGAGAAACTGAGAAGCCTAAGGTTCACACCGCAGGCTCTGATCACCTGTGGATATGAGATAGCCAGATCCACGATTAAGCAACGAATATGGGATGTTGAGCTGCAATGCCACATGAGTGAAATGACAAGGTATCCAGAAATTAAAGATAATGGGACAGGGTTTACTCCAGCGAGGTATTTATCCAAAATAGAAATACCCAAATTTAGAAGAGCTTTTACCTTTGCCAGATTTAATGGCCTTCCATCAGCATTATTGCAGGGCAGATCTGAAGGCAAACCATATTCAGAGTGAACATGCCTATGTGGTTTGAAGGAAGTTGAAACTGCTACTCATGCCATACTACATTGTCGGTACTACAAGGTTATACACTCTAAATTTATCACTTCTATCATGCAGCAAACCCCAAGCAGAACAGATGATTATTACTTAAAATACTTGATAGAGGACAGGGAACCAGAGATTACCTTATAAGTGGCTAAATTCTGTGCTGCTGCTATAAAAGTAAGGAGACAAGCTTTCAATGAATCTAAAGACCAATGTCTTAACATGTTTTAAATTAGCAATTAAGGTTTTAACTTATATATTTTAGCTGTTTTATATCAGATTTATTTATTATGCATTAGCTCATAGAGCTTAATTTTAATCTATTTATGTTTGTATGCTCTCTGTTGTTGTATATGTTTGGTCAGTGGCCGAAATAAATTGATTCATTCAGACTAGTGTAATGTGCATTACAATTATATATGACGAGAGCACAGCTACACATAGATTATCTCACTATCTGCTTTGTTATTATGAAACTCCCTTTGCTACAAGACTCATTGCAATGTAGAGCTCTCATAAAAACATACGAAGAACCCTGTTGGATCCTGCCAAAGGTTCATCTAGTCTAGCATCCTTTTCTCACATTGGCCAGCCACATGCCGATGTGAAACCTGCAAGCAGAACAAACGTGCAACAGCACTCTCCCCATTTATGATTCACAGCAACTGGTCCTTAGATACCTACTGGCTCTGACAGTGGAGGAAAAACATAGCCAACATGGCTAGAAGCCATTGATAGGCTCATCCTAAATCTCTGGACTTGTCAATTATGCTGGCTTCCAGTGGCTGCCTTAAATGAACAGATTCTTTGATACCATATTCCCTACCGCAATAATTTTCAGATCTAAGGCATTGCTATTTGCCCTGGGGCTTGGGATGTGGTGGGCTAAAATTTCAGCCACAGGGAGCTTCCACAATGGGTTCCACTGATCTCACTGTGCAAGCAATATGTGGGGAGTGTTCCAGCCTAAATAAATAAGCAAACAAAAAAGCAATCTCTTCTCAGATGTTCTTGCAGCCTCTATAGCCAGAGGCCAGTGCGAGCTGAATAATGCCCTGAAGAATTTTTGTCTGGTTGTTTGACAAGTTGTGAAACTTGTCTTGCAATGTTAAATTCAAGCTCACCGGTAAAAGAAAACTCAATTGTCAAAATGCACTTAAAATTCAACTATGATGTACATCAACACAATGTTCCAATGTGCACCAAGCAGGTGCTTCAGACACCATTTTCACAGTGGGTTCTTAGATGCAGACTAGATTTCCATGCACACTAGGGATGATGGTGTCCCAAAGGTGACAAATATCCACAGAGAGAAAATTGTATGGGGAAATGGTTATAAATTAAACACTCTTTAATGTAATATTTCACCAGCCCTTTTCAACTAACTTGCAGAACAGATAGGGACAGAGATTGCTTAAATTGTCCCTGCTGCTAATCTACATATATTCCTGGGGAGATCTGCATAGAGTCTATGTGTACTAACTTAAGGGTTTCTCCTGCAGTTATTTTCCAAACTTGTGCGGGCATGGACTCTGTTCCAACCTACAGCTGAACACATAGGTCATTACAATCCTCCCCTCCCCAAAAAATTCAACTTCCTTTGAAGGACTGAAAAAGAGATACTTGATCGGAATCTCAGGTGAGATATCCACA
The DNA here is from genome assembly GCF_965153285.1 of Podarcis tiliguerta. NCBI lineage: Eukaryota > Metazoa > Chordata > Lepidosauria > Squamata > Lacertidae > Podarcis > Podarcis tiliguerta. The sequence continues at coordinate 77,252,092 of NC_139539.1, forward strand.
CAGTGGAAGTTTCTCCCAGTACCAGTTCACCACGTGCAAACAGGGAAGATTGATATAGCTTACTGTTGCAGAAGATAAGGCTCAGTAAAACAGTTCTGGACGTAGATGCATACAACTTGTTTATACAGGTATATACTGTACAGATACATATAAGTAAAAACATCTCCGTTGCTCTAAATAAGTTCAATTCAAGGCATAACACCAGACAACTAACAGACTCAGACTGACAACTACTGACATGAATTAATCACAGATATAGTTGTTGCACTCGGCTGTTACTATAGCAACTGGCTTGGCTGACCTTGTGCCTGTGATTAGCTCATCCAAGGGATGATTTAGACACATGAAGAAAATTAAGCCTCTCTCATGTTCAGTTACTCCAACAATACTACAGTCATACCTCATGTTACGTTTGCTTCAGGTTGAGTGTTTTCAGGTTGCGTCTCGTGGCGACCGGGAAGTAACTGAATGGGTTGCTTCCAGATTTTGCTTCCAGGTCATTTTGCAGTGAATCGCGACCCGCACACACGCAGACACGCAGACACAGGTTGTGTTCTGTTCAGGTTGCGAACAGGCCTCCAGAACAGATCCCATTCACAACCAGAGGTACCACAGTATATATTTTTAGTATTCCACATCATTAATATTCCACATTTTGTCATGCATCCACCATCTCTTCTTGGTTTCCTAACCACTGTAAAGCCCTATCAGTAGAGGTACCACTAGGAAAATGAGACATTTTCATTAGATGTTGTAAGAAATATGTAGAGGCATGAATGTACACAGAGTATGCTCTTCCAATCTGGTGGACAAAATCTTGTTATTAAAGAGATTTTAGTAATCCACCCTTCCAAAAATAATACCCCTTCATACAAAAACACTTGGATGTGTCATTCTTTTCTTTTCCCACACTTTCCTTTCCCAGCCACCGGTGGAAACCTATTGAGAAGTAATCCTTTTCGCCATAGAAACAATTAGGTTAAGCAGAATCTTCTCCATAGGTGCAATAAGTACAGTAGATGCTATTTTGCTGTAACACTCATTGATCTGTGTCTACTAATAATGGCAATCTGTCTTAAAAAGACGGAGTGAATGAATATGTGCTTTGTAATTCCTCAATAGACCAGTCAAGCAATTTCAATCATCTACATTAATGAGAAAAGTCTTCCTTCAAACAGCCTCCGCTCCCACTAACTTCTTCTTCTTTTTTTGTACCTAGGACTGTTGTTCTTGTTACTTAAACAGAGATACACAGGCAAAATATATAGCTGAAACTCAGCAAGTCCAGAATAATCAAATGCATAGGAGAACATAAGAAGAAGAGCCCAAACAGATCAGCCTGAGGATTTATTTTCCTATGTATTTAAAACTATTTTTATACTTTCTCTAATAAAAAAATAATTCTAATGTGGTTCACAGTTTATTTTAAGAAAAATGATAAAAATATATTAAAACGAACTACCACTAATTAAGGAATCAATTAGTCTGGACATCTAAAGCCAGAAAATGCCTGGACCTTTGATGTTGGGCTTGGATCCAGGGGAGCTCCCAGACTGTCACTATTTTCGAGTGGGTAGCATATTCCACCCCACTGATCATGTCGCTTACCTTTTTCTGTGCTCCTCCCTTCCCCCCTGATTAAGACTGCCCTTTTCGATCAGAACTATACACAGTGTTCCAGATGTGACTGTATCATACATTTATAAAAAGTCATGGTAATACTGGCCTTTTAAAATTCTCGGTGTCTTTCTTAACAATCCTAACACAGAGCTTACCCTTTTCACCACTGTTGCAAACCAATCTGATATTTTCATTAGCTATCCAACATGACCCTAAGATCACTTTCCTGGAGAGAAAGAGAGGGCAAATTACATCCCATATGCCCCCCCCCACCGCTCCCATCATGGCTTTTCATCAGTTTACATTGAAACTCATTTGCTTATGTGTATCAATGTATTTGGAGGGACTCTTTGAGAAGCTTTTCATGGTCTCAAGCTTCTCAGTTGTGCTGCTGCTATGTGTCATCAGACCTTATATTCTGTGAAGGGCCACCTGACCTCTATTAGTGAAAGAGTTTGCCCTACTTTTAACAAGCAGGATGGTCAGAGTAAATTGAGCTCTTCATTAACCACCTTGGCTAAATATCCTGTCTGTGACTGAAGGGATGTGGGCAGTGGAATTCAATTCAGATTCACGGTTAATTGCAAAGCTACATAATCCGCAAATTTCTGAAACAGTGCATCTGAAATGTAACCTTCCTTTGAAATTTGCACTTCTCTGAATTTTGCGGTGCAGTTCTCCAGTCAGGTAATGTGTTCAAAAATGCAGGAACTAGGGTAAAGTGAGTGTTAAAATGCATATATTAGTGAAACTAACATACAAAAAATGCATTATATTAGGGGGAATTGCTTTACAGAAATCTGTGTAATAGACAAAATGCATATGACGATTTGTACGTTAGGGTGCACACTTTATCACAAAAATGTGGAGAAATGATCTTAAGCTTAGAAAGATAAGAAACTAAGAGAAATTGAAACTAATATATTTGTCCATCCCTACCTGTGAGGCTACCATACAATACTATACTCACCAGTGTAAGAGACAGGAGTCTAGGCTTGAAGGGCTGTTGTTCTTACCCAATGATGTTACTGGTCTCAGCAGAGGTGAATTTGCTCTACCCACACCCTTGAACTTAAAAGACATGCAGGTTGGTCTCTGCCCAATGAGAGAGGACAGTCCGGCCTAGTATTTATGGTAGTATCACCCCCTCTTCTCCCTCCTTTTGCCTTGCAGTACCCTTCCTCTGTAGTGTAAGACTGGCATGGCCAAACTTGGCAATCCAGCTATTTTGGGACTACAACTCCCATCATCTCTAGCTAACAGGACCAGCGGTCAGGGATGATGGGAATTTTAGTCCCAAAACAGCTGGAGGGCCAAGTTTGGCCATGCCTGCTTTGAGTAGCCAGCTTTTATGGGGCTGAATAGGAATTTGGAGGAAACCCCCTGATTGGCTCTCAGGATTCCCTCTTTTTGCTTGCTTCAAAACTTGACTTCCTTCCCCCTCTTTCTGCGGTTCCTTAAATGTATTTTTAATATCTTCTGTTATCCAAATTGACTTATTTTGCTCATTTATTTATCTACTTTAAATATATTATTCTTATAAAACTGCATGTTATTACAATAATCCTGCCAATGTTCTTATCTGTTTACAATTTATCTGTAAATATTCAATAAACCATTTCCATTCTTTTATAAAAAGTTTGTTGTCTTGATTTCTTATTCTTCCAGTAAGTTTCACCAATTCTGCGTATTCCATAAGTTTTTGTATCCATTCTTCCTTTGCTGGGACTTCTGTTTCTTTCCATTTTGGGGCAAATAACATTCTTGCTTGCTGTTCCTATACAGTTTAGGTAGTTCTGTCCCTATAATTCCCAAAAGAAAAGCTTCTGGGGGTTTTTTTTACAAAGGTTATTTTAAACATCCTTTACAATTCATTATATATCATTTCCCAGTAAGCTTTAACCTTACTAGAAGACCACCACGTAAAATAATAAGAACCTTCTTTTGCTTTACATTTCCAACACTTATTTGATTTAGATTTATACATTTTTGCCAGTTTTCTCGCTGTTAGATACCATCGATATATCATTTTCATATAATTTTCTCTTAGATCATAACATGCTGTACATTTTACATCCATATTCCACAATCGTTCCCATGCTTCCATGCCTATATTATGACCAATAAATCTCCAAATGGGTCCAAATTTCAATGTCTAAAATTCCTGGTAGAGGACAAGGATCTAGAGATTACGCTAAGGGTGGCCAAATTCTGTGCGACTGCCATAAAACTTAGGGAACTAGCTGTACTACCAAAATGATTAAGGTTTTAAATGATCATCTTAGGTTATATTTTAGTGATCAAAATTTAATATATTTTTTTAACTGCCGCTATATCTGAATTGTCTCTGTTAAACCCAATTGCAATTCAATGTATTCGTGTTGTGTTTTATGATTTTCCTGATATTGTAAGTGACCTGGAACTGGTCTGTGACCGTAATAATAAAATTCTAATCTTCTATTATGACCAAGCCTGTTCACAGATTGAAACAGTCAAGTGGGCATATATGGGGTAAGGTGATCTTTCAAGTTAAGTGGTCCCTAATAATAACACCTTGAACTTGGCCGGGCAGCAGATCAGAAACCAGTGCAGGTCCCTGAGCAGCAGTACTACCATATTGGCCTGAATATAAGCGGCACCTTTAAAATTGGGGGGGGGGGAGAGAGAGAGAGAGAAATACCTGAATATAAGCCGCTCCATTCCTAGCTTCTCCTGGCTGCATACTGGGCGGGGGGGCGCTGAGTTGCCAGTGGCCTTTCCCCCTCCTCGCTCTCTCCCTTCCCGGTCTTGGGGCAGAGGACGGGGAACTACGCACAGGGCGAGCGCCGCTTTGCCACACTCCTGGAGCTGCTTGCTCCTGGCTGCATACCGTAAGGTCACAAATACAAGCCGCACTTTAACTTTTCAAGGTCGGAATTTGGGGGGAAAGTGAGGCTTATATTCAAGCCAATACGGTACATGCTGTCAGGGTCTTACTCCTGGCACCAATCCAGCTGCAGCATTCTGCACTAACTTCAGCTTCCAGATCAAGTGGAAGTGAAGCCCCACATAGAGGACTTTCAGTAATCCCGTCTTGAAGTAACCAATGTATGAACTGCTGTCAACCACTTGAAATCTAATTCTAACAGAAAGATTTCAGGTTTCTTAACTTCTGTGTTTTGCATCTATATGGTGATTATGGTAAGAATTTCAGCCTGGAACACCAGTTTGACAGATGGAAGGGTTTCTGTTGCTGTATATTTTCAAACATTAATGCTATCATTTGCATGCTGAAGAAAAGAAATTTTGATTTTACAGAGGCCACCAAGGATTAATTTAATGATTTGGGTAGAGTTTAGATTTCTTCCCAGGAGGTGTGAAGGTTAAAAGGTACATCTAGCTAAATATTTAAAATCTTTAACCTTTCTGGTTTGATCCAAATGATCCTGGGGAAAGAAACCACTTATATCTCTTAGCTTGTAGCTTGCTTAAAATTTAAATAGTTCTCCTTTGTAAATCGTGAGCCATTGCAGCAAATGCTTCTATTATTTCTGTGTTATGCTTTGTAATAACATTTTAAATCTGCACTTGATGCATTTTTCAACATGCCTCCCAGAGTCTCGGAGACTGTCAGCACAAAAGAAGTAAGAAATTTTGTGTGCGTGTGTGATAAATCTGCTTCTGCATCTCTTCCCGTATGGAATTGCAAACTCCATCAACATCCTTCTTGAGTTCCATTGCTCAGCTGGTCTTCATATTCTTTCCAGAAGCTCATGGAGATATTGGAGGAATGTATTATCTATCAATTTGTATGCTGGGAATTTTTATCCACACTGATTTGCTGCCAGACACTGAGTCAATCCTGATGCTTGAGGTTTGGGGCAAAGAGGCAACCTCTACCACATCTTATCTATAATAACGCTTCACACTTAAACGACACATTTTAGCTCTCCACAGTGGTTCGTTATTAGTCTGGTATTTGCAACAGTCCTGCAGAACAAGCCAGTTTTATTGCCTCTATTACGCTCCTTAGGCTGGCATAGCCAGACACATCTAATAGCATGTATAGTTAAACGATGGAGCGCGATCCCACAGCAGGCAGTGATGCCCACCAATCTGGATGGCGTTAAAGGAAGATTGGACAAATTCATGGAGGAGAGAGCTGCTAGACATGCTGGCTATGCTTTGCCTCTACAGTTAGAAGCAGCAATGCTTTTGAGTACCAGTTCCTGGAAAGCACAGGTAGGGAGAGTGCTCGTGTGCTTGGGTCCTGCTTGTAGGCTCCCCACAAGCATCCAGTTGGCCACTGTTGAGAATAGGATGCTGAACTAGATTGGCCATTGACCTTCTCCAGTGACTGCTCCCAGACTTCCTAGATAAATTAGACTGCTCCCTCTTTGTTGTCCTTCTGCTAGCTTGTGAAGTCTTGTTCCAACAGACGTTTGGCAACTGACTGTTTTTTAAGGAAAGGTTGGTGCTGCGATAGTTTGATTGTAAAGATCTGTTTGCTTTAATATAACTTTGATGTATCTATTTTTAATTATATTAATGTTTAATTGTTTTACATTAGTTTTTTCCCTATGTTCCAGCTGTTGTAGCTGTAAGCTACCTTGATTCCCTATAAAAGAAAAATGTTACTTGTAATATTTTTTATAAAATAATAATAATAATAATGGGCCTGATGAAGCAGGCTGTGCTTGTGTTCTTCTTTCATGTAGAATTTAAATATGATAGATAAGTACACACCATACTGAATATACTATACACACACACACAAACACACAGTACAGAATACATAAAATATAAAATTATATATAGTCCAAAATGCAAACCACCCGTTTTACATTAGTGGTGGTATTTTTGAAAAGGAAAAGGTATTTATTGGCTCAAGAAAAGCCGTGACAGGGCAAGAGCCTGAAGGAAAAACCTATCCTGTCAAAGCTCATTTCTATCACCGTGCAAGATTATGATGCCGTCCCCAGTGTTGATGTGAAGGTGTTCCAGGCGGCTAGCTCTATAGTTTGTTCAGTAAATGTCAGTTCTTCGTTGTGATGTCTTTCTAGAATTTCCTGACATACATGCTCTTCGTCCAATAAAATGATAAATAAGTGGGGGAGGCACTTTAGGGATATTGATTGAATGTTTCTGCACAATTTGGAAACCACTTCAGCTTATTTCATTCACAGGTCCAATACAAGATAGACATGGCCCTTATCTCCACCAAGGTTAAAGGGGTGGGGGTGGGGATTCTGCTTTTATATTTGCTCCTGGAACCATCCCCATGGCTGACAATTATTGAGGTAGATTCCCATTATTATCACTAGTATCAGGGTTACTCCATTGATGTGGTGCACTGGATGGAGATGGCGAATGACAAGATAGATGCGTGAGACAGTACTGAGCAGCTGAAAAATTATTTGATACTGACCTATGCGTGGATGCTCTGAAAACTAAGTTCTAAGACTCAAGAGCCATGCTAGGCATGATGTTACATGCACCACTGCATTTAACATGCTGGTTAGATCAGTCCAAATGCCCCTCTAGTTGCCCATTTTGGACTCGATCCAACTAACCCAGCACACTTGCAGAAGGCAACAGAAGAGCTCCCACTGGCCCAAGGGGGCTTTCACCCTTCTCCTCCCTCTGTGTTCCTCCTGGTCTTCCCTCAATTTTCTCTGGTGGGTTTGGAGAACCTCCAGAACAGAGCATGAATAATAATAATAATAATAATAATAATAATAATAATAATAATAATAATTTATTTATACCCCGCCCATCTGGCTGAGTTTCCCCAGCCACTCTGGGGAAGGGGAGAAGAGGCGGGAATCATTCCGTCTGGCAAACAGAAATGCTTGTGTTTCCAGAAAGATCAGAAGAGTACAATGCTGAATTCTTTTCTCTGTTCTCACAGCAGCCCACCAGAAGCCTACGGCAAGACCATCAGCAGGTAAGACCTAAATGCAACAATACTCTCCCCGATACGTGATTCCCAGCAACTGGTATTAAGCAGCATACTATCTCCACCATTGAGAGTAGAGCACATTCATCATGGCAAGTAACCATTGAAAGCATTATGCTCCTTAAATAGCATCAGCTAGAAGGGACTGTGTCAGACACTGGACTGGTATTTAACCCTGTTGTCTCTTGCTGGTGTCCAGAAGAATATTTGCCTTGTGATGGGAAATCCCCCATTGGCATCACTTGCTCTCATTTTCTTTGATAATGTATTACCGGCCTGTCTTTCCATCTTCACCTATTCTATCTGAGAGAGAGGGGAAGTTAGCATATTAGATTTGGAAAGTTAGAACATTGGCCTATCTAGCTCAGTATCATTTGACCGGCAGTGGCTCTCTAGGGTTTCAAACAGGAGTCTTTTCTAGCCCTTTTTGGAGATATAAAGGGACCATTTCCATACAAAATGTGTGGTAGAACCACAACATTCCTCTATGACTACTTCTCTGGAATTTGTCACTAATATTATTCATCCGAATCCACCAAGAGAGAGATGCAGGTGGAGGTACTGCTTGGATTTCTTTGCAGCACTCAGACGTTCAAACAGAAGCTTGAAACATCCACTAATCTCTCCATCCACCCTTCTCCATTTCATACAATGCAGTGTACACTGAGGTATGCATTTCAGTACACCTTATAAGGTGGAACCAGGTGGACATCTGGGTTGGGCTCCAGTAGCTGCCCATGTGGTGGGGCAAAGCTATCCTCTCAAGAGCTGTTTCTCTGCAGCTTACCTATATGGGGCAGGGTAGAGTAACGGCTATACAGGTGAACTAGCAGGAACACCACTGTCCTGTTCGACACCATCTCCATCCGAGTAAGCTGCAGTGAAGCCATTGTAGGAGGGCAGCTGCTGCTGGTGAGCTCATTGTTATGTGCCATGCTGTCTGTATGGAGATATACATCATCTAAATTCCCCTTGAAGTATTCTAGAATATCAGGAAATGATGATGCTTCTGGGTGGTATAAAATTGATCCAATTTGTCAGGCTTTGAGTCAAGTCCAGTGTCTGAAGGACGACCATAACCAACATCATAAGGTAGGTTGAGATACCTGAGCAAGGTGATTTATATACATGTTTACCCATGCAAATTTTTATACATGTAAGTTCCAATGTGTTCAGGTAAGTGTGCAAAGGGCTGTATCCTTAAGAATCCCTTTTCTTCCCCTCCCCCACAAAAAATGAAACCTGTCTCTAATTTCCAGACTCAAGTCAAAATGATTTATAGGTGGACAGCAAAGCTGCCTTGTAAAGTCAAGTTGATTTGTAGATAGATGGCTCAGCAGATTTGATCTTAACTACATCAGGAATTAAATTAGATTAGAAAAATCAATGACAATTTGAAGACACTCAAATAAAAACCAACATTTTTTGTGGAAAGAGACTGGGGCCAAGCCACAAAGTCAACCACACTCAGAGCATGTGGATTTGGGGATGTTTGTTTTCAACACAATACATATGGCCATGTTTGTATTTAGCAGAAGGACAGCAATCATCCAGCCAGTGGCTTTCATTAGCAATTCACATCCAATGGAAATTTGCTTTCTTTCAAAAGGAAATGGATGGGCCTGCCTGATTTTTCTCCTTAATTACTCAAATCAAATTGAAAACACACCACAAATTCTAAGTGCAATACTTGGCTAGACCTTCTGGAAACAATAATATAAAACACAGAAAACAATATCTAATGCATTGCAGTAATGGGTGTAGTATAGGCAGAGGGATTGGTGACCTTGAGTCAGAGAGACCCAAAATGAAATACCTTTGCAGTCATGCAGTGCATAGGCAGTGTCATCTAAAAGTCAGCCAAAGGCTAGCTGAGGCATTGTTGAAAGTGATCTTTCTGCTGCTCTGCCAGTGAAAAGGATCCAGAAGGATGGCATTTGCATCAGCAAGGCTACTCCCTCTAGTACACCAACAGAAAGCTCTACCCTAGTTGATAAATAACTGTACAACTTATAGAAGACATCTGAAGGCAGCCCTGTATAGGTAAGTTATTAATATATGATGTTTTGTGCTGTGTTTATATTTTGTTGGATGCCACCCACAGTGGCCGGGGCAACCCAGTCACATGGGTGGCATATATATAATAATAAAAGTAGTAGTAGAGATGTATTGTCAGCAGTGTTCAGCCAATGGTAAGGACCAAAATGGAGCATTCTGTGGGTGTGCCAGAGGCAGACTGGCAGTGGCCTTGGGTCTGCAGGATCCAAACCCCCTTATTTTCCCCATGGATAGCAATTAAAACTACATATGTCCTGGAGCGGGCCCAATTAATTCTCTTCCCATCGCTGTCAATGGAAGCGGAGGGGGAGGAGAGATGGGAAAAGAAAGGAGAGGAAGAATCAAAAGCCACCTCCAGCCCTGGCTAAGTGGATTTGTGCAGGATTCACCTAAGGAGAGCCATCAGCAGAAGCCCTGCACAAGGGCTTCACCTTTTGCAATTGAGATTTTGCCCCTATCCTCCCCCATGGGCCCCCCAAAACTGGCTCAGGGGCAGGGTAAGAAGAACCCCTGGAACAGTGCATAGGATTAGGGGAGTTCTGTCTGGTAATCTGATATGTTTGCTCAGATGGAACATTTGTAATAGTGTGGTGTTGAATTCTGCCCCATCTAGTATTTTCCCATCCATTGTTTATATAGTATAAGCATAGGGACTAAAAGCATGGATTGGCAGTTTCCCATCCAAGTACTGGCCAAACCCAGACCTGCTTGGCATGTACCTTGATCCCTGGCCCCGACATCAGCTGCACAGGAACACCCAACACACAAATTGCTGCTTGCAACTATAATTCCTGGGCTACAACTCTTTGCATCCTCGATTATTGGCCATGCTGGCTGGGGCTGGTCCCCCATCCTTGCTCAACACACTTGTGCCCTGCAAATAACAGCTAAATGGGACTAATGTATATTTTGAACTGGATCTGTGCTACGTAGCAGTTTATTTTCTTGATAGACATAGAGGCGGGGAATCTAGTTTCCCCCCAAGTCCCTGGTAATCCATGTCAGGGTAAATGTCTTGAATCTCACAGCAGAAAGAATTGCTTCATTGTTGGAGCTGTTTCTCTCCTCAAGCAGTCACTAGTTTAGAAATATTATCCCCATACGAAATGACAAAAATATAAGCTACAATGTTGTGCTACCACAAAGCTTTCAAACATGACATTTTGTAATGACAAAAGATTAAAGAGCTCAGGATAACTTCTCAATAAACTTTGTGCTGTGTTAAGTTTTAATACCTTGCTGTGAACAATCTCTAAAGATATCCGTAGATATTAGTGAGGCCACTGCAGCATCCTATTTTGGGGCTTTTTGATAGTTTGCCTGTTTTATTGCTTTATAGATTGCATTATTTACGTTTCCTGATTTCCTTCTTTGGAATCTTTTCTGGTGGGAAGTGGGTTACAAATGCTTGAAACAAACAAATAAATACTGAGCCATCTGATATTTGTGACCATCATGTGGAAGATTCCCAGATTTCACTGTAAGGTGAGGATTCACAGCAAAACAGAGGTGCTTGCAAAGACGATGGGGGGACACAACATTGTGTGTGTGATGTCAGGACGTTGGGAGGAGCCTGGGGCAGAGCTATACACAACGGCCATGTGGCTCAGGGACCGGCAGCTTCTTCTCCACCTTCTCTTGGCACCACTGGAGGCTGATTCAACTCTCCTTCTCCTCTGCAGCTTATGGGGCACAAGCAGTGGTGAACCTGGGTATTATGATGCCCTCTGCAAGGCCAAAATTTGGCGCCCTTCCTCCAGCCTCCGCACTACCCTCCCACTACCTGGTTTTGGGGAGGAGGCCCTCACACTTCCTTCCCTAAGCTTGGAAAGTGCCAACTAGGCTTTGGGAAGGAGGAGGGGGGACTCTGGGACCCTGCCAAAGCCTCACACCTCCTTCCCTAAGCCCAGCACCTTGCTTACCAGGCTTTGAGATGGCACCCCCTCGGTTTGCACCCAGTGCATGCACACCCTAAAACCATGCCTGGCACAAGAAAGAGGAGCTTCACTCTTTTTTCTCTGCCACAATCCTCACAACAAACAACAAACACAGCTTCCCAAAGGAAAGTTGGAAGCAGTAATGCTTCTTAATGCCAGTTGCTGGGAACTAGACGAGTGAATACTGCTTGCTGGTTTCCCACAGGCATCTGGTTGTCCATTGTGACAACAGGATGCTGGATTAGACGGGCCATTGGCCTGATCCAGCAGGCTCTTCTTCTGTTCTCATGTGGCTGAGGAAAGGGCAAACAGTGGAGAAAAATCCCCTTATGTGTGTAAATGAATCACCACTGATCCAGCTTTGTCAGTACAACCCAATGAACCCGATATATAATAATGGATTGCTTGTGCTGAACACACTTTTATCTGTGAAAGTACAGAGGTACATCGACTGCCGCGAAGAAAGGAAAGGTGCCATACATTCATCAAACCAGAAATTAATATGATGATTTGAAAAGCATTTTGGAACCAAACGTCCTAAAGATCAAAACCAGCTGCTTTTTATGAAGTAATCCTTCAATCAAAGTGTGGATTTGGTGTTCCACGGAGCAGGGAATCCATCACAGCCGTCACAGCAGACCTAGCAGGTGCCCATTTAATATTGCTTGGTTGTGCAAAAAAAGAAAAAAAAAAGTTTTCATTGCCAAGCTTTCAGATTCAGTTGCAGATTTATTATTCTACAATGATTTATTTCTTAAGTGGATAAAGATTAGTCGGAGCAAATAATGAAAGAATATCTGAGAAACAACAAATAAATGAAATGTCAGGTGACACAGGCAGTATCAACACACCTGGGCTGTAACCATCTCTTCTCTTGCCAAGCAAGCCTAACAATATCTACTTAGAAGTACAGTGGGGCTTACTCACAGTCGAGTGGCGTTAGGTCGGTAGCCTAAGTCAGTAAGGTGTGTATTTTCTAGGAAGAAAATATGCCCCCTGGGTGGTGCTTGAAATTTGTTGAATCTCAGTTCATAACTACAGAAACAATGTCACAGTCAGAATGTGCCTTCAGTTCTCCAACTGCCCGTTCAGGAATGGTCCATTCAAAATGAAGGAAATAATTACAAGGAGCTTCCAGCGAGGTGCGATGGAGGATGGCTGAATTCCATCACTGCTGTATGTTCCAGAATCAGAGGCTGAGATGGGAGTAATCAGCCTCCCTACACTCCCTGGGCTGGGGAGTGGCAGCTCATCCGCAGATCGCTCAACACTTGGCCCCAAAATCAGAAGGAAGGAGGGGCTGGGGGCGCTGGATGGAAAGCCCGGAACGTTTCTTGGCAACTCTCCAAAGTCGCCTCCATTTAGCAGCAAGCTTCCAATTCTTAAGATGAAAAATTGGATTTAAGTTTTGGACATGATCTGAGTGAGGGGGGAGAAACTACTTTGCTAATTAATTCAGCCACTGAGGTGCTAAAAAGGATTTGAATGGAAGAAGGATTAACATCTACGTAGACTTGGTATGTTGGAACTGGAAGGGGGGGTGAGCCTCCTTTGTCATTATTTTTCATTTTGCTATCTTATATGGTAAAATCCTCCTCTGAAAGAACCACCTGCCTGATTATTTATAGCAAGCGAGACTGGAGAGGTGGTGTATTTGGTGATATAATATGACTCTACTCATCATTAACTGTGTGGAAATAACAATTATTCAAAAGTGGAAAACCAAGTTCAAAGTATTTGTCTGCAGATATATTTGGAAGAGGATAAAGAGTTTCCCAACCTTGATTTGGAGAATGACTGGAGGGACGCCAAAAAAAACTTTGGAAGTTTGCCTGGAATTAGAATCGGAATGACACAGCTCCAATTAACCGAGCGGCAATGACCGGAAGTAGATCAGCTTGTAGAATTAAATGTGGGGCCTTAGGGGGATAGGTGCCTTTTAATATCTAATTTAATATTTGCATTCCCAGTTTTATACGGCAAAACCTTCCCTGGACAGGTTAACCATTTGAAGGACAGCTGGTCTTAAAAGCATTGGGCAGATGCCTTGATTTGATTTTATCTGGACTGACTTGGCTTCTGCCCAAGGTGAGAAGATTTTTTGGACTGGCTTGGCAGAAACATCATTTTGTGAAGAGATATTGTGAACATACAGAGGGAACACTGGATGTAAATTCCACACAGAATATATTGTTTTGTTTTATCTCGCTTGTTTGATAAACTCAGAGGCTGTGAAAAGTAATGAGGATTAACATCGGAATGATGTATGGGAACTATCGTGAAAATTATGAAAGCAGTAGAAGTATGAGATGATCAGAGCACCCCAGTTTCAGAACATGGGAAGATACCTCCCAATTTTTTATATAATTTGGCATAATATTTGGACTGTTTGATTATTGAATAATGTGTATAATTTGGAATATTTAATATGGTTTGATTGGATTGTTCAAGTGGAAAATTTAATAAATAGTGTTTTTAAAAAATAAATGAAGGAAATAATTGGTCCGAAACCTCTTTCACACATTGCTAAACCCACTTAGTGACATTTCAAAAGAAAAAAGAAAGAAATTATCAGTTGTCCTTCAAAAATATGATCTCATCATTCATATATATATATATGTATCTGTATGTCTTAGTTATATCTTACACTGTCCAATTTTCAAAGAATATTTGCTTTTAGGACTTTAAAAAAAACCAACCTTTGTTTTAAACATAAACTGTTGTTGAACCAGAGTATTGCTTGTACTGCAATGTCAATAAGTGCCTCTTCAGAATAGTTGTGATTGTGGAACTTGAATCCAATCAATCATCTAATTAATTAATCCACTTAATTAATCCAACCCAAACTCCAATTAATGTAATATGCATAGAAGTATATTTTGACAGAAGGGGAAGTTATCCTTCCCCTTTTTTATCCATCCTGAACTTATATCAACTTAATTTGTGTGCTTCTATCTTTCTAAATAAGGTTTGACAATAATTTTGCCGTTTTTAATTTGCTCTTCTGTCAACATAATAGGAAAAGGATCAAAAAAGTAAATGTAGCTTTAGCATTAAAGAATTCTGACTGCTGGTATCCCACACAAAGAGAAAATGATATTTATATAGGCATTTACACTGTTCTATTAAAGAGGAGTATTTTTTATACAATGATTCATAACTAATTTTTGGATGCCAGCAAAGATAGTGGTATGTCAAATTCCTAAATATCTTACTGTCAATTTGTTCTTGTATTATTTTTCTAATTCCCACCTTACTCTTTTTAGAAACGGTCACAATTTGAAAACCACCAGCTAGTCACCTTACTTAAAATGTTATCCTCAATCTCAGACATTTGGGGTTCCTTGAAAGTTGTGGTTCTCCTTGAATGGGAGGAGCATCTTCCTGGGATCCATCCTGGAGACAGCATTTCTAAGGGTTAGTGAAGAACCAGGAGTTTGCATTGTTTCAAAATGAATCAGAAATAAAAAAAAATAGCTTCACCTCTTTTGGAAGGTTGGGTCCCATTACACCCACAGTGACAAAAGTCACAACAGACTTGCATGGGTGTACTGTCAGCCCTTGGAACTGCTGCTACCAGCAGTAGAACATTTTCAGTTAGGGAGAGATAAATCATCTTTCCATACCTCCCCCCACCAATTACTCTTAAGAAAGCTTTACATCTGAGCTATGTGGTACTACTGGAGGTTAGGGCTCATGGCAAGGCATCAGAACGACCCCATGTCAAACCAGGCCCAAACTACAAAGAGGTCAGGGCTCAACTCAACAAAAATTCATAGAAGGTTCTCAAATGCAAAGAAATCATGAGCTGGCCAACCCTTTTTTAACTTGAGATTCAACCATCAATACTTGGACTTCCCTAGTTTCTGTTAGAGTTCCTGCTCCATGATTGCAGTCATGGGATTTTTGTCTATCACATGATGGTATATGTTTTGACTCCACAGAGTGGGAAGTGACGGAGACAGGATGTTTGTGTTACTATGTTCCGTGAAGTGGGACTACTGTCCATTGTTTGTTTGTTTTTTCTCTTTGCTGTCTGATGCAAGAGAGAGAAGGAGCCATGTTGCAGTGCTCCGTGTGTGTTTATATGTAAATAAAGTAGATTAGCCAAAATGCTGAGTTGCTGAGGTCTGTTACGCATGATGTGCAAACTCTGCGGATCCCTAAGTGTGCCAGTATTGGTTGGCATCAGTCGCTGTGATGTTTGGGCAGAAGAAAGCTTTTGAAGCTCCCAAACGATCGACCAGGAGGGAGAGAACATGCCAGTCGGGCATGTGTCTCTACCAGGGTCCTACTTGAGTGTAGGCTAAGCTCCTGACAGTTTCCACATTTCCAAGATTTCTGTACAAGTAAGTACATGGGCATAAAGTGTTCAGAGGGAGAAGGCGCATGTGCATTGGCTCTGCGACCAATGTCCCTGGCATGCAAGGTGTTCCTGATCCATCCCATAGGTTCCCACACTGAGCAGAAAGGTCAGCATGGGTCTTCTAAGCATGCAGTCGGAAGCTTTCTTGTGATGAGTAACCATGATGATGCATGATTCACAGTTGCAGGCAGGCTTCTAAACGTGTCCAGACGAACAGGGGAAGCTAAAGGGTAGAGAATGTAGGAATGGGGACTTTGAAAGTAGGCCTGGCATGCCTACACCCACCTCTACCACCCTTTGGCCCAGATTTGCTCTCCTGAACACATAAAAGGGGCTAACAATGCAAGTCAACGGCACGGCAATAATCACTGCATTAACAGTTATTTGGCCACAGTTACCCAGGCTCAAAAGGTGTCATCTGGAACATTAGCCCTGCTAAATGAAAATAAAAGAGAAAGTACTGTGAGAAATCTTGAATACTGTGCGTCCTGCAGAGTTGCAATTTCTGAATTGTGTTGACAATGTGCAAACATGAATAAACTGTTTCCTGACACAAGGCCAAGTTTGTTGCAACCCATTTGTCTCTGTGAAGGAGCAATATTGTCACTTGGTGAGTAATCAGTAACGCAACGTGTTATAATGTTTTGAAGCATGATTTATTGGGCGGTGATTTTTGACACCTTCTTTTGTATCATTCCTGCTTCAAGGGTGGGTGGGGATCAATAGTTTGGCACAATTGCTAAAAGTAACTGGCAGGGTAAGTTCTTCTTGAAGGCTGAGACTGATTGAATTGTATACACAGGTCGCTTCACCAAATTTGCAGCAAGCAAATGTGTGTTTTCTATTATTAAACAAGTGGCAGAGAACTACCAATTTTTTAGGGGAGCAATTTCTACATAATGGTAACCACCAAAAAGACACTATTTTTTCTTGCAACTTTGCAACCTCACTTCAGAAAGTAGGGATATTTTAACTCATACAAGGGATAAAAGGCATAGAGCAATGGCTCTCCCAAGGTTTCTGGACTGTTTCATCTCTGAGTATTGCATACCCTCCAACATTCCTCAGATGAAAATAGGGACAGTCTATGCTACATCAATATCATTGCTTCAGCGTTTCCTCCTGGTCAACTTACTGGAGGAAACACACAAAACAGCAGTATTTTAAGCACAGAAATCTTTGAATTTATGTATTGCATTTAGAAAATCCTGAGGGGAAAAAGAAAACCCCAAAACAATAAATATAAATATAACTATATATGTGTGTGGAAAGACTATGTGATGTCATCATGCCTTTATGAGGATTTTGGAAGCGTTATAACTTTGAACAACCATTATTGTTGAGATAAGACCTTCATGCCTCTCTAGCTCATCTTCTGAATGATACCCGGTATACCTTATGCCCTCTCCAGGCTGATATTGTAGATTGTATTCAGTATATTTAAGGATCACATAAAAGTTGCAGTCTTCTCAGTATTCCCCCAGAACAGCTGAGCTTCTGCCTAAGAAGTCATGCTGTTTCAAAGTGACCCTTGGTGATTTCAGCACAATATCTGCATCCACGAGAGATCAAAGCCGCACTATTTATACTCCATGTTTCGCCTCTTTGTTTCACCCTTTAAGCTGGCTAGCATGTCACAGTCAGAGTGCTGTTCCACAGTGAAAGAGGGAAACGCTTGCATTTCAACTGAAATATGTGACAGTCAAAGGAGTTCTTAAGCAGGTAATGAATTTTCACACTGAAAAGAGTAATTGCCAGATAATGGGGAAGGCGACCTTTTCATTTAACACATAAAAGGATGTGAACACAAGAGCATAATGTGTAATGGGAGGGGAATGACTTTTACACTCACAAATGAATCGCAGCCCAATTTATCCAAGTGGCCAATGCAACTGTGACTTTTTATATTTGATAATGTTTACAGAAATACTGATTAATGCTATTTAAAATGATTAGATGGGTGTCTATCAGGGTCAAGGAGCCTCAGGCCTGTGGCTTCCAGGCCCTCAGGACCTCACACTTTCCCCAAGTCACACTCCTCATTGGCCTTGTCCCACATCCCCCTCAAATGCTTTTTGCCTGGCTGGCTTGCACCCTTGATCTGTGATAATGCATCTTGTTTGCCTGGGTGGGGATAGAGAGGGTGTACATAGGTGTACGGAAGCCCCTGGCTTTTGCGTAGCTGGAATGTAGCCTAGCATACCAAAGTAAGAGACACATTCACATTTTTTTGCCTTTGGCCCCACCTCCCACTGTGTTGCAGATATTAAATATTGTGCAGTTTGCAGCGACTGGAAGCATAAGAACTGGCTCCCATGGAAATGAAACATTGTCCAGTCCCATAGAAATGTTATTTCAACTTTACTGGCAGAACTTTCCTTACAGCTCAGCTGGTTAGAGCGTAGCGCTGATAATGCCAAGGTTGCAGGTACGAGGCAATTGCTGTCTGAGGCAATTGCATATTCCTGCCTTGCAAGGGGTTGGACTAGATCAGGGATCGGCAAGGTTTACCTCGCCTGAGCCGGTTCACTCCAGCGGAGATCCCTCCATGGGCCAGAGCGTGCATGCGCACCCATGATTTCCGGCATCTGCACAGACACAATTTCTGGCATCGGCGCAGATGTGATTTTTTGCGTCTGCGCATGCCCAGAAGCAATTTCCAGTGCTATGGAAGTGAGTGGTTTAGTGCAGCAAGCAAGGACTCATCGAGTGGACAGCTTGGTTCGGGGGCAGCTCATGGGCTGGTGGCCCATGGTGGCCTGCTTGTGAACTATGGGCCTTAGGTTGCTGACCCCTGGGCTAGATGGTGCTCAGGGTCCCTTCCAATTCCACAATTCTATGATTCTATGAAAACATAATTAAAATATCCACGGTAAAGCCCACCGTGACTTGAGCACCAGCTTTTAGTTAGTATTATGGTGAGGTGGGCACAGTGCAAGCACTCTGGCAGGAATGCCAAATTGGATCCGCTGATGCACCATGCAATTCTCACTGCCACCTCTCCCCTTTCCTCTTCTTCCCAAAACACAGTGGCAACACAACTGGAGGGAGAACAAATGAGTGGCACATTCCCACCATACCATCTGCTACTGGTCTGGAATCAGGATTCCGGTGCATAAATTTTAACACCTGTCTCAACAATGAATGTTGAGTCAATAAATGTTGGGTCAATAAATGTCTGCACTGTTTGTGATTACTAGTCACACAAATGATTTTCCAGTTCAAAGGATATAATGTACAGTGTACTGATTTTATTACTTTGGCAGCTATATGACTTTTTATTATTATTTAATCAGGGGAAATAGAATATTCCCTGAATCTTGAATTTTCTGGGGGTTTCTGCAGATTCAGTTTGACTGGGACCATTCCAGAGAAATGGAAGAATGTGATGAGGTAGACTGTGTTTGTTTTTTAATTCAGAGCAAAGTTTTCTTCTATATTTGTGCCAGAGAATGTCATGATCTTAAGCCATACATTAACACAATTGGGCCATGTGTGTTCTCTCTCTCTCTCTCTCTCTGTCTCTCTGTCTCTCTGTCTCTCTGTCTCTCTGTCTGTCTCTCACACACATGTATATACATCTGTTAGGACCTTCCTGGTTGAAATCAAATGATGTAACCAGCAGCATCCTTGCCAGATGAACATGCACTAAGAAACAAGAACAGAATTGCTAATAATGCAAATATATCATTTTTGTCAGCTGCATTTCCATTTTAGCTTTGTATTTGACGGCTGACAAAACAATAAGATGCTCATTATACCTATAAGATATATACACTGCGTGGGGAAATATCCATCTAAAATGCATAATGCAAACAAGTGTTATTGACATTTTAGGCTAAAAAAAAGAAAAGCAATCCCCAGTGGGTTATTCTGTACATTATTGCAGTTTAGGTGGATACTAAAAGAAAAAAGAAAATGTCCACTAAGAAGAGCTAAGACCACAATTAAAAGGTCTGAATGCTGACTTTTTGAAATTATTTCTGAATGCCATTACTAAGACCTGGTTCACATGAAACATCAGGTGGTGTCAGGTATGTATGTATGTATGAACTGTCACAGTTCAGCCACCTGCTCATCTCTGCCAAGATAATTTTTTACCTCTCAAATATGGTACTTTTAAAAAGAGTTTATTCACACATTCAGTTGTGAATCATCTAGGGCACGGGTGTCAAACACAAGGCCCGCGGGCCGAATCCGGCCCGCCAGACCTCATCATGTGGCCCGTGTAGCCACCGCCGGCCACCAGCCTTCACCTTTTATTCTTGCTTTTTTTTTTGACACAAGAAAGCCGCCCCTTCAGCGCATGCGCGGCAGCCTACAAGCCAGAGAACGTCTGCCCTCTAGCAGCTCCGCAGCCCCCGATGAATTTGAGTTTGACGCCCCTGATCTAGGGTGATTGTCAGGCAAGTTCTACTCAGAGTAAACCTACTGGAATCAATGGATCTCGTCTGAGTAAAACTTGGTTGACTACCACCCCTGGTGTTTTGTAAGCAATCAAATGACTTTTATGCACATATGAACCAAAGGGCCAGCATGTTACGGCTTACGTGACTTTTCCATCTCAGATGTTCTTCCATTCAACTTTCAAATAAGACAATAGACTGTTCTCTCAATTTATTATAGTCATACAGTGACAAAACTCATCTGTGCTAAGCCAATTGAATATTATGATTATGATTATGTTGAATTCTGTGGTGATCACTGGCTAGATTCAGTCTTTTCAGAGAGTTTAAAGTAATATTTATTCTACTATCATCTCCCATAACCAGGTATTGTCCTGCTTCAACACGCTGCCAAAATCTGTTTGATCAATATAAATATATGTCTCTTTAAGACAAGCTCTGCTACAGCACAAACCTGTACCTGTCTGCTCAAAGTAAGACCCACTGTGTTCAGTGGAGTTAACTTCTAGGTGAATGGTAAGCCTAAGACTGCAATCTTATAACCCACTGAACTCAATGGGAAGTATTGCTGAATAAGAGATAAGGAGGATTGTGCTGTTATTCATATAACTAAACTCCACTGAAATCCAGACACATGCAACTATATCATTACAATTCATTTTTTCATGACTATTTTTTTGCGGGATTCCACCTGCTGTGTGTGTGCGTGCAAAGGAAAATTTAACCTGTTGTTGACATTTGAATACAAAATTTTAAAATGCTTAACTTTATTAAATATCCACATTATATTTTAATTGGGAAATCATGTATAACACAATCTTCTTTCCGTAGTTTACTGTATTTCTTTCTTGCCCTTAGTTCTACCCCCTTTATCCTGCCAGCTCTTTCCATCTGGTCAGGAAGCAAAATTACAGTAATTGATTCTTGTGTCCTTTGCAAAGAATTATGTTTCCCTCTGATCAGAGGGAAAGATTGTGATTTCCTCTCCCTCAAAACCTTTATGGCTGCAAAGCTGGGAAGCTAATATCTGATCTTATTTCGATGCATCTAGAAATGATAGGGCGAATCTTCTTGTCAAAAAGAAGAGTTTATGATGCATTATTTTCAAATGAGATTTTCTCTTCTAAGGAAGCTAGCCAGAGGTTCTCAGTGCTAAGAGACTCCCACTAAAATTAGTGGAGTTCTAGAAGAGGACAAAGCTGCTATTTCAGCAAAATAGATATAGTGGTATATCTACTCCCAGTATAAGATGCAGTGTGCTTCTGGATACCAGTTGTTGGAATCTGGTAACTAGGACTGCCATATGTACAAATTTCCCCAGACATTACCGGGATTTCAAATGTAGAATTGACATTCGGGGGGAATTTCTGAAATGTGGCACTTTGTCCTGGATCTTAGGCAAGTCAATCGAAAGGTTTTTTGGCCCTTTTTTTTTAAAAAAAAAAGCTCAACAACTTTGGTTCTTACTTTTTGAAATATGGCACTGTAGTTTATAAAGGGTGCTGAGAGTTGCTAGGAATGCTCCTGTTCCCCTGAAACAGCTACAGTTTAAGATTTAACCAGGAAAAGGAATTGGTGGTTAAAGTACTCTAAAAATTTTAGAACTATGAGGTAATATCATATAAAGAAAATGCCAGGGTGTGGATAGGGGAACGGAGGAGGGAAGTTGACAGTTCAATGATAGGTCTGCCTTCCACTTCTTGGCTAGAATCTCACCCAGCACTTTCCACTCACAATGTTTTGGAGGAGAGATGTTGATTTTATAAAACCTTTTTCCCAGTGCCTTTTTTGTCACTCTTTGGCTTGTTCTCTGAACCATACAAAGAGTTTGTTTCAGCTTGTCTCTTGTGTGTGTCCTTAACCCAGACTTTATACTTGTTTGTTTTCTCTCAGTTCTTTCCCATCCTTCCTAATCTATCCCAATCTCAACAGCTGAGTCCTAAGCTTCTTTGAGGCTTTAAAGGTAAGTACCAGCAATGTGAACTGGGGTTGGAGGTGAACAGACTAGTGGGATTTTTTTTTTTCAAAATTGATGTCATATCTATAAATCAATACCCCAGTGGCTGCATTCTGCACCAGCTAAGTCTTGAGGAAAGCATTGCTGTTAACCTCTGAAGCCTATAGCCAACTGCCATTTAGAAATTCAGAAATGACCACAAACATGGATGTTCAGAAGAGCCCCTTCTCCATGACCAGCATACAGTGCTGTCTTGGACCCATCTAGTCCACATTGTCTTTCTACTGGTGATCAACCATGTACTTTGGAAGCTCAAAGAAAGGACAAGTACCATTGGCCATCTTCTTTGGATGACCCAAAACATCAAGCATGCAGAGGTATAGCCCTGTTTCACAATTATGGCTAATAGCAGTTGAGATACTCATTGTTCATGAATTTGTTCAATCTTTCCAAAAAGATATCTAAGCTAAGGGCCATCACCACCACCATCAACCTAGACAGACTGAAAATTATGCATCCTTCCTTAAGAGAAAGGATGATTCAATTACTTGTTGAAACAACTGATATTGGAGGCATGATAAGCATTAAAGAGGGCAGCGGAATGAAAACATTAACATGATTAATATTGTTTTATTTAACTATACCACATGTCAAGAAGCTCGTAGTAAGATATTTACAGTTCCTCTCCAGTCTCTGAGCCATGGAAATGCATGTGCAAAGCTATCAAGCCGTGACAAACTAGTTATAAAGCCATTCGCAAAAGGGCAAGTTCTCTGAGAGACTGCAACCCTTAAAAAATTTATTCAGGTGCCCTCATTTCCTATCATCATTATCTAGCACAGGGCTATAAAAATGGATCACAATGCTAATAAAACAAAATGACTACATGCTGTTTATCTAAGATGGCCATAAAAATCTAGCCAAGTGAATTAATTCCCCTGATAACACAATAATTTAAGTCCAAAAGGGACGTCCATGATTTTGACAGTCGACTGAAGAACAGGGTCCAAACCGGAACTTGTCAATGGCTTTAAGCTGTTGGTAGGAATAAAACAGCAGGAAGGGTTTGGTTTGGTTTTAAACTTTTCTGAAAGACTGTGGCTGCATATGCCACTATATATTTAAAGCAGTATTATACCACTTTAAACATCTGTGGATTCCTCCAAAGAATCCTGGGATCTGCAGTTTGGCAAGGATGCTACGTCCTTCCCCTCACAGATCCACAACTCCCAGGAAGAGGGCTTGACAGTTAAACTGTCATGTGTATGTATATGCATGCCCATAAGTCTGGTAATAGAACACTGAGGTCTCTCCCCCCCCCCCCCCGAATTTCACACAATGTTAGGGAGTAGATTTGTATAATACTTACCTTCTTCTTCCACGTGAAGAACAGAGCCATAACGTTGATGGGGGTCCTGTAAGTTACTTAGACAACTCAATGGCTAAGCAACTGTCTCCCAGCCAATGACCCCAGTGTTTCACATCATGTGATTATTCTGTAGGAACAGCTGTTTTGCAAGCTACAGTGTTCCTCTTAATCAGACTCTCAACTAAATGAGAGTGCTATTTGACTAGGGCTGCAGAGACATGGAGAGTACAGAGCAAAGCAGGATAATTAAGAGTCGTGTTTAATTAAATTCAGCCTTGCAAAAAAGGCTGTGGGTTTACTAGCCCACAGAAACCATTACCCTGGGCCAAATTGACGAGACACCAATCATATAATTCATTAGGTATGGTTTCAGAAATGCAACCTTCAGAAAGTGAAATTAGGTTGATGCTACAGCATTCTCTGCAAACCAGAACTGTGGCCATCTATTAAAGACTGATCCTCAGATGGAGGCTTGATATCCAAGCTTTCAAATCTGCCAACATGAAAGAATTTAGAGGAGCATATTGTCATTCCAAATCCACTCTGATCAAAATGAGATGGAGATCTAAGTACCTAGGGGTGCTGCATCCTTGCTCCAGAGTTTCTCTTATGCCTCATTGTGGCCTCATGTGAACATGAAAGAAAATCTGTGACAATACATCATAATGGCAATATCCCACAATATCCCACAAATGTCAGAACAGTGGTAGCATTTTGAAGGTTCTATAAAATTCTGCTGTTGAAAACAACAACAAAATATTTCCCTTGAAATGTCAGGCACCACTGGATTTAAGCAATGGCTGGTGGAACAGACCTTGGTGGTAGGCAGAAATTCACAATGCCATTTACAAAACCATCTTCTGTTCCTGCAGACCTGAGGGTCAGACAGAACTCTAACTTTGACATTTAGCATTGAGTCGAGAAATTACATTGTGGACAGTGTACAGAAGGTCATAAGTTTAGCCTGAGCATGCAACCCTAAGCATACTTACTATAGTGTAGGCCACACTGAACCCAGTGAAACTTAGTTCTGAGTGAACATGCATAGGACTGCATTGCCTCTATCTTCTTATTTCTCAACCATTTTCACCTGGTCTTTTAACCCATCCTCTTCCATCATCCTCTGTAGTACATAAGGCTGCAAGTGAGGGGGGGGGAGGAATGAAATGGATAAGGGGAACTGAAGGTTGAGAGAAGTTGTGGTGATAACTTCATTTCCCAATTTGGCACTGAATGCAGAAAATGCAGGAGGAACTTCTTATAGTTTTCTTCATTTCCTTCCATGTAGAGAAGGGAGAACCAGATATTGTGGACTACAGCTCCCATCAGTCCCAGTCAATATGACAATGACAAAGCTGTTAATGGAAATTGTAGTCCAAAACATCTGGACAGTACCACATTGGCTAGCCCTGCCATAGAGGTTCCTCATGTACCAGAATCACTTTCTAAGACCTTCCTGTTTGCCCAGGCAACTAAGATCATATTTTAGGTGGAATTTTGTATTACTCTACACTCTTTAGGCTCTGTGCATTAGCCTGCTTCATACCTTGCTTCATACTGTCAGGATAATTTGGTGGGTTTTAGTACTGTATTGTATGGATAGTTGTATTCTCACATTTTTACACTTCCATACAGACTTTTTTTGTGAATGGGAGTTAAGAATGATTGTAAATAACTAAGCGAAAACAAGCTAAAAATTCAAGGAAGGCATCTGGAGATTTCCTGCCAGAAACTACTGCCCCAGGAACCCATAAAGGTCACTTGGAAGTAAGTGCCACTGAAAGAGGGGTAGATAAATCTGTCAGTTTCAGTTTATCTCAATCTCATTTTCCAGTCCTCAGTTTAGTTTGCCACTTTGCTACATCAGTTTGCAATCAAAACAAAAAATCAAAGTCCTCCTGAAAATTCATCAGAATTTCAGCGCAAATGTTTCTGAATAAACACATTCTTATACACAACATGGGACATGGGTGGCGCTGTGGTCTAAACCACTGAGCCTCTTGGGCTTGCTGATCAGAAGGTTGGTAGTTCAAATCCCCATGATGGGCTGAGCTACCTTTGCTCAGTCCCAGCTCCTGCCAACCTAGCAGTTTGAAAGCACCCCAAAAAGTGCAAGTAGATAAATAGGTACCACTCCAGTGGGAAGGTAAACGGCGTTTCCATGCACTGCTCTGGTTTCAGTGTTCCATTGCACCAGAAGCGGCTTAGTCATGCTGGCCACATGACCCGGAAAAACTGTCTGCGAACAAACGCCGGCTCCCTCGGCCTGTAAAGCAAGATGAGCGCCGGAACCCCAGAGTCGTCTGCGACTGGACTTAACTGCCAGGGGTCCTTTACCTTTTTTTATATACACAACTTTGCCTTTAAAAGTGGATTTTTGCATGCCATTTTCACTTATATGCATTTATGAACATTTCTGACTAATAAAGTTGTTTCTTCAATATGAAATTAAATGTTGATGCTTTTATTGTTAAGTTGCCTTGGATTGTTATGTAAGTAATTCATGAATGGAATGAAACAAATAATAGAGATACACATTTTTTTGTGCAAAGCTTTACAACTTTTTTGAAAGTGTACATTTTCGGTGTTTCATCTCATCTGGTGCAAATTGCATAGGGTTGCATCAAGGTGTGCACTGAACTAAATGCTTTCCCCTACCCTTGCACTGAAATCAATAGAACTTCTTTCTATGCAACGCTGGAAACTCCAGCATATTTATTAGGCATAAGTATCAATGAAATCAATGGGCTTTCTAAGTAAACTTGTTTAAGCTTTGGGATGTAGATATATTTCAACTGTGTAAGTGTGGCATCAAGCAAACCACGAATGCTATACTCTGCCAGCATGTCAGCTGTTACAAACAGTGACAGTTGCCTTAATCTATCTCATTTGGATGAAACACAAGGCATCAACAAACGTTGTGTCCTGTACTGTATTACTTTTCTCTGGCAAGCGCTGCACTTTTAACACTGGCTGGGGTGAGGCACTTAATTGAATAGAATCTAGTGATGGAGAGGATGCGATATTTTGTAAACTGAGCTGACATTTTGCAATTGGTGGGGAAGATGCTTCCAATAAAACAGGATCCTGGCACTGGAAATCAATAGAAGAAAAATGTGAGTAGCATGAAAATTGTGTGGTGCACAGAAGTATATCTGATTTCTATTGAAAATGGAAGGCAAATCATTACTCTGAGTATGAAACTGTCATAGCGCCGGTTGAACTGCTGTAGTCCAATGAAGGTGATGTTTTGGTTTTCCTTAACTTACTCTATATTTCCAAAGATAGAGGTCTCCTCTATGTAGATGATACAAGGGATACCATTAAAGTGGTGTGGGCAAAGGTCAAGTGAGCACCCTCACCCTGCTGTCGGCTATTGCCAACTAGTTACTTCATAGAAAATACGAGATTTGAAATGGGTTCCTGGTTTGTAGGTCAATCACTCAGCCACTCTAGTACAGTAGCCCTTAGGTGAAGAAGCGGAAAACATCACTTTATACAAATAATTAAAACGGAAAATTGCAAACTTCAATGGGAGGAGTTAAAAGAGCAATTAGCTTTCCCCATCCAAGTATAAAATAAAAATACTGTATGAACAATAGATTGGTAAATGCACAATGACTTCTCAGTGGCATTCAGTCCTTTTCTGGGTCTAAATTCCTCCCCCTTGCTTGATGTTCATATTACTGATATGATGTGCTTCGCATTTGGGAACAGACTCCGGTCATCTGGAATCCCTTCAAAGCTGGTCTGTGTTTGATGTGTCAGAACTGTCTAAGGCAAAATCTGACAAAACAGGATGAATTTCTCTCTCTCTCTCTCTCTCTCACACACACACACACACACATATCCAGGTGCCATTATTAGTGATTGAGCACATATCAAGGCTGCTGAAATGAAATTCTGTTGCAGACAAAAAAAAATGAATTATTTCCTTTCCCCCCCCCCCCATCCTTGATTTGGAATATCACACATTTCTTCATGCATGTTCAAAAGAAATTGAACCCTTCCATTACCGATTCCATTCTTCCCCAGAGAAACACTTAGATGATTTGCAATGTCCACTTCATTTACTTGAAAGGTCAAAGATGAAATGAATGCCACACCTTCAGTGATATTATGAATTACACCAATTAAATCAGATGATTAACACACTGCTAAATAGCAAAAAAGGAATAAGAACAGACTTCAATGGAGTGAGACGATAAAATTATGGCTCGTGTAAGGGGCTAATTTTTTAACCCATGAAGGTAAATAATACAGACTGTTATAAACCTCTTTGTATTGAATATGCTCATGATATGGAAAACATGGAGAGATAAAACTGGTCCCACCATTCTTCATTAATACATTTTATTTAAAAAAATCAGCCAGTATTTAGGGATGAAGATAATTTTTCTCAGCTCAAGGAATGGGAATGAAAAACGATATATTATATTATAAGGAGAGAATCTTCTCACACATGAACAACTTGGGACACAAATCCAGGGCACTGGGATCAACTTGGGTTACTTTAAAAGAGGATTAGACATTTCATGAAATATAAGGCTATCAATGGCTACTAGCCATAAAGGATACATTCTACTTCCAATGTTTAATGAAGTTTACCTCTGCATACTACTTGTTGGGAATCACAAGCAGAGAGAGTGCTGTTGTTGCCTTTGGATCTTGCTTGTAGGCTCCTCATAGGCATCTGTTTAGGTGCTGTGAGAACTGGATGCTGGAGAAGATAAACTTGGGTATTTTTTATGTATATGCAAACATAGATTGGTAATGGAAGATACCTATGGGAAGATAACTCGATCAGATGTTCAAATCTAGAGGACTTGTCACCATCTTCAAGAAAATGTTTCATTAATGTTGTTGATGATTTGTTTAGTATTTAAGGAATAAATTTGTTTTGTTTTAATTTGAAAATGGCAGAATAATAATGATAATCCAATAGCATCATTCTCTCAGGCATAACTTTATAATTGCTATCCCTAAACCGTGTCCACCAACCTCGCCCACGGTTGGTGGGTATTATACCCAACTGCGGGTATTATTTTTATACCTGTCCAGTACATATCAAAGAATATTTTTCTGAAGCTAAATTTACTGTCAGGGTTTTAGCTGTCTGTCAGCCCCTTATATAATTTGTTTTCAACGCTATGCTTAATTCAAGGTCAAGGCTCGACCATATGTTCCTCTCATGCTTCCTTCCTACAGGTGCCCTCCCTGTTCACTCAAATAGCAATCTTCATGGAGATTAATTTAGCAGGTATATAGTAATCTCTCCATAAAATATTATCTGGGATTAGCTGAGATTGTAATATCCACATAATAAATTACATTGGACTTGGACCAAATCAGAAGATTTCACTTGCTCGTATACTCACTCGCAATCTCTCTCTTGTGTGTTTAAAAAACAATAACTGAGTACCAGCCGACCTGGTTACTGACCATACCAGTCTTTTTCTATAATGCAATAAAAAATAAGCATGTTTCAGAACTAGGTCTATTTTTCAGAAGTTATAGATGCTAACACACCTGTGTAATTCATGTTGTCATAAATGTGCAACACCAGTTTGGAATCTGAAATTAGATTACAGGCTTCATGTTTGGAGGGAGCTCCCTGCTCAGCCCCAATACTACTCATTCCTCCCCCACTGTTTACTTTGACAATGGATGGGCTCCTTCTTTAATGAACATGCTGCCTCTTGGCCAGCCCCTCCACAAGCAGCAAAGGTTCTCCAGTACCTTGAAAAAGAGGAAGGGGGACCATTTTCAGCACATTCCTATATAAATTCCTTTACATACTAATAGTAACACCCTGAACTTGGCCCCATAGCAAATCATCAACCAGTGCAGGTCCTTGAGCAGAGGTGTTGCATGCTATCAGCAACTACGCTGCAGCATTCTGCACTCAGTGCAGCTTCCAGATCAAGCACAAAGGAAGAAGAAGAGTTGAAGAGTTGGATTTGATATCCCGCTTTATCACTACCCTAAGGAGTCTCAAAGCGGCTAACGTTCTCCTTTCGCTTCCTCCCCCACAACAAACACTCTGTGAGGTGAGTGAGGCTGAGAGACTTCAGAGAAGTGTAACTAGCCCAAGGTAACCCAGCAGCTGCATGTGGAGGAGCGGGGAATCGAACCCGGTTCACCAGATTACAAGTCAACTCTCTTAACCACTACACAACACTGGCTCTTGCCAGTGGAAGAGTCCATTGCAGTACAGTGGTACCTCTGGATGCGAACGGGATCCGTTCCAGAGCCCCGTTCGCATCCTGAAGCGAACGCAACCCACGTCCACACGTCTGCGCATGCGTGGATCACGATCTGCCGCTTCCATACATGTGTGTGACATCATTTTGACCGTCTGTCCATGCACGAGCAGCGAAACCCAGAAGTAACGCGCTCCATTACTTTCAGGTCGCCACGGAGCGCAACCCGAAAATACTTAACATGAAGCTACTTCAACCCGAGGTATGACTGTAATCCAATCCTGAGGTAACCATTGCACAAACTACCATGGCCAAGCTTTCCCTGTACAGGAAGAGTCATAGCCGTCATCCCAGTCACAGCTGGTAATTTTCTTTTGTGTACAGACCAAATGATCTAAACACTTTTCTCATTTACATGACCCAAACTGTGCCTTGCATCTTGTCTAATGGCTGCTTAAGAGTGAATTCTGAAAGACAGATTATGTGGCTCCTTTCTTGTAACAGCTCCTGCCAAATGTCCTTGTTCTGTGGGGACTTTCATTAGTGTGCACCCTGATCTTGTCCTCCAAACCCTCATTGCTTTAGACAAGCATGGATTTAATTGAAAGAATATCAAGCTGTGACAGTGGCTCAGGTGTGAAGGCTGTCTTCCTTAGAAGATTAAATCCAGGCTAATGACTGAGATTTTTTTCCCATTCCTCATTTAGATAAGATTTAATACTGCCTATTAATTACTATTCTAGACTGGCTGCTTTCTAGAATGTTCACACATCAGAAATGTATTTATGGGAGTGCAAATGGGACAATTGCCCAGGGCAGAGAATTTGAGGAGGCGGCGTTTGTAAAACCAGCAGGGTGCTTTCATTTTTAAAAGTTCATACATGTTGGGGGAAACACCTAAACCTAAATATGAGCTGCCAATCCACCCTGGCAATTTCTGTGAAATGGGGTAGCCTAACTTGGCTTCTTTGCAATCCCACCACTGAGATATGTCAGAGCTGAGGGAACTCCATCTAAAGGTCACCTGAGCTAAAACGGAAAGATGCTGCATCTCTGCTACCACACCAAA
Organism: Podarcis tiliguerta; assembly: GCF_965153285.1. Classification (NCBI taxonomy): domain Eukaryota; kingdom Metazoa; phylum Chordata; class Lepidosauria; order Squamata; family Lacertidae; genus Podarcis; species Podarcis tiliguerta. Next base: position 77,283,015 of record NC_139539.1, read on the forward strand.
GCCTCAATTACCAGGGTCACACAGCAATGGTTTCCAGCAACATCTCACCAGAAGCCACCACCATTGTGCAACCCCATCAATGACAGTTGGGGTGGGTGAGACATCAATGGGGGTACTGCCTTATGGGCCGGCCAGCCCTGGATGAGCTATTCTGAGTGGTGCTGGCGGGGGGGGAGGGATTGTGGTATGTATAGAGTAGTTTCCTTTCCACAACCTAGTGAGATTTTAATTTGGCAAATTGATACCCAGCCCTTCTTCTGTAAAAGGGAGCCCAGGGTTATTAACAGCCTCAAACAAAGGCAATGCACCATGAAACGATTAAAGCATGAATCAAAACATCACTAGAATGACTGTATCTAATACCGCCAATGGATTATTTATTTACTCGGCCTGTTACCCAAAGGTATTCAGGTGACTTGCAAAGGCCTTGTGCCCAGCTATGTCCCAAAGGCTTGGACAGAGATTCTACTTGAACATGGTCAAGGTGTGTGTGGTGAAGCACACCTCTAATTATTCTTTTATTATAATTTATTAAAATGTATACAGCCCAAACATATCAGGGCACTTCACAGAGTTTGTGTGTGTGTGTGTACACACACACACACACCACAACACATAAAAAACAAAGCAGAACTGTAACAGGTAAAAATGAAATCTCCTGTCTCAATTCAGGGTTCAGGTGGTATACCTGAAATTCTTGATAACTCAGAGGTTTCATGGTGGAGTCACTCTTGGTCAGCAATTGCCACTTAGAGGTCAGCAACAGTGTGTTTGAAAGACCATCTATAATCAGATCATGGATGAGGGAAGACTTACTCAGAGCCAACCTGGCATTCAACAACAGCAGCCACAGACCACCCCAATTCCCCAGGTTAGAGGAGGGGCTGGCACTTGGCACAGCACTAACCACCTGTGCCAGATTTCCTTACCTGGCCTGCCCCACCTCCCACAGCATGTTTCCCCCTACCCTGAACCATTGCTATGGGCCCCTTCCTCTCAGTTGCAATTGGGCTGTGGAGAAGCCTCTTCTAATAAAAGGCTAAGAGCTATTTAAAACTCCTTAGGAAAGAAGCAGAATGGATTCTGAGGCTTCGTTCAATAGTTCCTAAGGGTTCAATGAGAATATAGATTACATGCCTTTTTTCAGGATAAGGACATGCACAGAGCAATTTTGATCATCAGTCTGTGTCAGACCAGCGTTTCAAGTTTCTTGTACAATGGAGTCCTTCCAGCCATTAAGTGTTCTGAATTTTGGGGTGCTGTCATTGTTAGGCATAAAGGTAAAACAGGAAGCAGTTTCCACATTGCATTATAGACAGTAATAGGAGCATTTATATAATAGTGAGAATTCTCGTTATTTTACTCGTTATGTATTTAAGTTACAACAGGATTCACCCCTATAGTGCTTTTCTGCATTAAAAAAGTGAGAGGCTGGTGTTTTAGGAAATGATCTCATAAATCCCAAGTTAGGGTGGCTACATTTTAGACTGCCTAAGTCTTCTACAGCATGCGTTCTACTTAGGAGTAAAAATAAGTTTAGTATTTTATGATATGGAAGCTAGGATATCTCTACATGAGGTTGCTCACTGGGGCAAGACAGTGTGAGCATATAATGCCAATCACAGGCGGGCTGTACTAGCTGCCAATTAGTTTCTGGGACCGATTCAAAGTGCTGGTTTTGACCTATAAAGCCTTAAATGGCTCAGGACCACAATACCTCAAGGACTCCCTCTCCCCATTTGAAGCAGTCTGGACCCTGCAACCATCATCTGAGGCTCTTCTTCATGTGCCCTCTCTGCAAGAGTTCAAGAGGGCAGCAACATAAGACCGGGCCCTTGCTGTGGTGGCTCCCCTCTTATGGAATGTTCTCCCCAGAGAGGCTTGCCTGGTGCCTTCATTACATATCTTTAGGCACTAGGCAAGAACATTCCTGTTCTTCCAGGCTTGGCTGATTAAACAATCTATGGCCTTTTAAACTGTGGAGGGACATTGTTTTTGTGTGTTACTGTGTTTTGCACTTTTGTGTTTTCATATTGTAAGCTTCCCTGTAATCCTTGGATGAAGGCCGGTATCAAAAGTTTAATAATAATAATAATAATAATAATAATAATAATAATAATACATTATATTAAAAAAATGAAAATAAAAGTGAAGAGCCCAAGCTGTCTGCTGGGAGTGAACATGAAGATGAACTAGAAATCTACCACAAAATGAACTTAATTCATCTTTAGTTCACCTAACAATTATGGAACCTACTTTCAGGCATAGTTCAGAATTTGCCTTAACTAGTTTAGTAAACTTTTTTCAGCCGAACTAGTTTGTTCCAAGCCTGGGTCTTCAACTGTCCTGGTATAACTATGGATATTCTATGGCAGGCAGAACGAGAGTGTCCGTGAGCATATGGAATGGGGACGTTAAAACTCTCCAGTCTGTGTTTTCTTTTGAAAGTCTGAGCCTTGATATGTGTTACTGCTGACGTGCTTAGGTATATAATCGTCTCCTGCTTTGTTCTTTCTGTCTTTGTTCTTGCTATTTATTTCTGAGTTCTTTCTTTTGCTGTAAGGCTATATGAAGAGACTATACCTTTTGCGTTCTAAAATGTGTGTTGCACAAGCTCCTTTCCGGACATAGCTGTGCCTGAAGAATGAATGCACTGGGGCCGGGGGGTGGCAGGGCAGCAGATCTGCCATGCACAGACCCCCAGACACAAAGACCCCAATGAAAGCACAAAGACTCCTAGGACACCTTCATTATAATGTCTGAACAAATTCTTTGTGTGTGTAGCCAAACTTATTGGGATTTTGTTCAGACATTCAAATGAATGCCCCGCCCCAAAGCACATTAATTCTACATCCACAGTAATATCTGGTTAGGGAGAGCCAGTGGTTTTCAGACTAGTATCTAGCTGTGGCTATAAGGAAGAACACAGAATGCCAATGCTGGCCTTAGTAGCAATGCTATCTCTCATACAACCAAGTAAGCTGTTCGCCTACTAGAAAAAGTCCAGGGTGTCTTCATTCATGGAATCATAAGATTTTAGAGTTGAAAGAGATGTTGGAGGACACCTAGTCCCATGCAGGAATCTTGTAACTATGGCATCCTTGAGCAATGGCAACCTAGCCACTGCTCAGACACTTCCAGCTAAGGTATTCAAGAAACCCTAACCCAAGAAATCAAATAATTATGACACAAATATGCATACATGATATGAAGAAATGAGAATACCTGCCAAGTTAGGATTATGTATTGTACATGCAATATAAATGCTTTTTACATTTTTAATGCTGATTTGAGAAAAGGATCCCCAAAACCAAGTTAAAGAAAAGAACACCCAAAAACACTGTTTCTAAAATAATTTTCTCCTTTTTTTTTTTCATTTAAAAGCCAAATATGTAGACAAGCTAAGGGCAAAGAAATATTATGGCAATACTGAAAGAGAATATAGTTAGTTTTATTTTTGGCAAAGATGGGCATTGGAAATGCCTTTTAAGTACTAAAAGTCAAAGGTCTCTAGCAAGTAAGTCAATCCCTTGGACTGAACCTCCACTGGTCTGGAAGGAGCGATGAAAGAAATCATGGATTTTCTTTCTCTCCCTGTCAGAATCCTTTTTATTCCTGTTTTGATCAGCCTTCCTTTTTAGTTTTCCTCTTCTTGCAACTTTGCCATTTGTATTCCTTGCTTCTCCCATAGAGGATCACCTTGAGCACAAGTCAGCACTCTACTAATTTTTCGTGCTCCAAAAATGTCAGCAGGTCAGGTTCAGGTTAAATCATCTTCCCACACTTGCCTGCCTTGCATTTGGTCTTGCTTTGCTTTATTTGGTCCCCACTTCATACTAAAGAGTTATGATGCTCTCTAAGCTTCCAGCAAAAAAAGACAAAGTTTGTTCGTTAGTGTCCCACTGTTTTGAAAACTGTGGCACACTAAAACATACATTTTTTGCATAGTTGCCCTGTGATACCCCAAGGCTAGATATAGTGTTGTGCTCCATCAGCCCCTCCTTGAGGATATTGTAACTTTGCGGTGCAGAGTATCCTAGACCCAATGAGATAATATAACCGTGTGGGGTAATATCAATGCCTAGATATGATTATAAAAGGTAAAGGTACCCCTGCCCATACGGGCCAGTCTTGACAGACTCTAGGGTTGTGCGCCCATCTCACTCAAAGAGGCCGGGGGCCAGCGCTGTCCGAAGACACTTCCGGGTCACGTGGCCAGTGTGACATCGCTGTTCTGGTGAGCCAGAGCCGCACACGGAAATGCCATTTACCTTCCCGCTAGTAAGCGGTCCCTATTTATCTACTTGCACCCGAGAGTGCTTTCGAACTGCTAGGTTGGCAGGCGCTGGGACCGAACGATGGGAGCGCACCCCGCCACGGGGATTCGAACCGCCGACCTTTCAATCGGCAAGCCCTAGGCGCTGAGGCTTTAACCCATAGCACCACCCACGTCCCACCGTGATTATAGTTGTAGACTATTGGATATATGTCACTTGCATTAAGATAGGTGTTGACAAGCATACAATCCTGTGTTTCAATATGGGCTCGTGATTTGATGGTAGTATCAGCGCCATAAGTGCCAGCTCCTAGGGGCAGAGGGAGTTTTGATCCCCCTGATTTCTTTCTGAGGGGGCTAGTCCCCCTCAAGGTTCAGAGGGCATTCAGCAGCACCCCCTGGCTCCTCACAATGTCACGCAAGCAATGTCAGGATGTCCATCAGGCCCCCTCGATCAACTTGAGAAAATGGCACCTCTGATCACCACAATGACAGTGTAACACAGGGTTTTTGGATTACAAATCCCATCATCCCAGACCACTGGTCCTGCTAGCTACAGATGATGGGAGTTGTAGTCCAAAAACAGCTGGAGACCCAAATTTGGGGAAACCCTGGTGTAACACTAAGTTTTGGGGCTGGATTCAGATGTAAGTAAGTCATGCTTTAGGCCACTTGAAAACAGTGGAGCTTAAGCTTCTCGTGACTAGCTATTAAGCATGACTAACTTCGCCTAGATCAACCCTTTGTTTTTTCAGTGTAACCACCTCTAATGCCTGGTAGGAATGAAAGCAGTGAGTGACCAAACAGGTCAATGTGGGATCATATTGGTCTTCTTTATTCCTAATAAAAAGCCCTTTTATCTAGGAATGTTAAGAGCTTCAATGACAGCTGAGGAATTCCACTAAGCTCATCAGAATTATTCATACTGAAAATATATATTTCATCACAGCCTTATGCCTTTTAAGACCAGGCACTGCTTTTCCTGTGCAAATCAGAACTAGGAAGGTACAATTTACAGCACTTGCTGAGGTCCTGCTTGCAAATTTACCCACAAGCAATGGGTTGGTCTCCGTGAGAACATGATGCTAGACTAGATGGGCCATTGGTCAGATCCAGCAGGCTCTTCTTGTCTTCTTACTTTGGGACAAGTCCTTAATCCTTCCACTGCCTCCTGGTCTTTCCTACAACTCCTCACTACCACTGGAAACAGCCTTAAGTTGCCCTTGAAAGTTTTCAGAGGTTTTGCCTCAATAAAGCTTTAGATTTTTTGCTTAGAAACACTTCAATATATACGTGCAAAAGTCCCCCCCCCCCAAATAATATTCCCAAATAAAAATTATTTTAAAATACCCTTGCATATTCTTGGGTGCTTTGGTTAAGCATGAAATGCGAGAGTCACACCAGGAGAAATTCAGTAGAAATTTCCAGGCAACCTATTTATTGAATATCTGTTCTGATTTGTTTGGAGGGAGATTACATGACAGTAAGCATTCATCCTTATTTGCTTGCTTAGTAGTAGTAGTAGTAGTAGTAGTAGTAGTAGCCTATCTGACTGGGTTGCCCAAGCCACCCTGAGCGTCTTCCAGAATATCCAAAAACATAATGAAACATCAAACATTGAAAACTTTCCTGTACAGGGCTGTCTTCAGATGTCTTCAAAAGGTTGTATAGTTACTTATTTACAACTCACATTTTTCAACACATTTCTCTGTCTCTGTTCTAACCACAAAAAGTACTTTTATTTAAGTGGGCTTGTTACCCAACAGAGTATGTTCATCCACTTTGATTGTGCAAAACCACATTTTTTGTATGCACTGGAATGCCACCTGCAAAATACTGACAGTGGGGGCACCCAGAGGGAAATATATTTTTCTCACATGACAAACCCATTGCTTACCAACTGCACTCTCAATTTCTCCCCCCCCCCATTTCCCACATCCCCAATTCCTTGTGCCTAGTGCAGGAGTAGGGAATCTCTGACCCGTGTGCAAAAGCCCCTTGCACCGTACAGTACTTCCCAAATGCCCAGCTATTGAACTTGTGGTTGAGCATTTAGCAAATGACAACCACAGGGCTTCCAAAGCCCCTTGCACAGCATTCCACAAGTGCCTGACAACTAACTAATCATCAGGCATTGGGGAACTGCTGTGCCTTAACAGGGACCAAGCACCCAACATCATTATGACACCAGATGATTGACCAGCCGGTGGTGCTGCCCGCCTGTCTAGGTTGGTCCAAAGAGGTGGGGAGAGATAAATATCTGTCCTACTGGACCAAGAAGGCTCCTCACACCAGCCTTGTGCCCCCTCAGTGCTTCCTCTGAGAACAACTGCACCTACCTTAGCAGATCTGCAGACCCAGATGAAGGAATGCAGGGGATTCCTCTGCTATCTCTTTCAATTTCTCTTGTGCAAATGGTGTCTTTATTCTGTCACAAAAGCCTACGGTATAAATAAAGAAGGCAAATGAAGAGCAGAATGTGAGTTGCATGATAACGGGAATGTGGGGAGTACATTTCAAACATCTGAAGGTGTGGTGGCCAGATGGTCCTCAAGAATCAAGTCACTCAAAATGTTGGTTCCTTAAATAAACACAAGGCATGTTTGTTCTGAAATATGACATTGCTGAAGTTGGAATGAATCCCTCCCCACAAAGACTACATCCAGGAGAAGCAATCCTAGGCTTGGAGAAGATTTTCATTTGGTCCACATTTTTAAGCAAGGCAATTTGCACCTCCTGGACTAATACAGAGACTGGTATGTAAAAATCCATTGGGATTTCACACTTCTCTGAATTTTACAATACTGTTCTCGGCTCAAAAAATGCTTTTTAGTTTTTTTTAAAGTGTTAAAAGACATGTGTTTTAGGAGAAAATACATTTATAAATTCATAGGTCGGGATAAAATATGTATCAAAATATGAATATTTAAACTTTTTTAAAAAAACTTTATTTTTAAAACTTAGTTTTGGTCTTATGTACGGACACGTGTGAAATTGACTGATCTGCCTATCCCTAGTAAATCTACAGGAAATAGGATACAAAGTTTGGAATAGGAGCATTATCAGTCACAATACCTTGTAATCAAAATAGCACTAAGTCCCTTATTCCATTAGCATAAGGATTTACCCTTGTGTGACAGGAGTTCGATTCATCCCCACTCCTCCCCTGCCCACCCACCATGTATCTGTTCTGGGGTTTTCTCCAACCATCCAAAGCAGATTTGGGGTATGCACAGGGGGTACACACAGGGGGAGGAGAAAGTTACTTTGCAGAAGAGTATATCCTTGCTCTCGTGGAATGAGGGCATTGGACACTGCCCCATGTTTTAATGATACCAGCAGTCTACTGTCAGGACCATCAAAGAAGAGAATGCTAAGCAGTCAAGGGATGGAGGGGAAACATGATATTTACCAGGGCTTTTTGTAACTACAAGGACCTCAACATGGACATCATGTGAGTTTGTTGGGATGACCACCAGGCTCATAACTAGGCAGAACCTAGGCAATGCTGATGTTTCTGAGAACCAGTTTTGCAATGTGAGGAGATGTACATGATTTCTGTGATTTTGGGTGTGCCAAAAAAAAAGAGCTGCTATAAATCGCACTTGGCTACAAACTTGGGAGGTTTCCATACACTATCAAGATGCTTGCATGGGGGCTACTGTAACTGTGCACTAGCCCAGAGTGTTAACGGGAGAGGAAGATGGTTGTAAGATGGAGGTTAAGGAATACAGGATAGATAAGTCTTGATGAGAAAAGTTAAAGCTGAGAAGAGAATTCCCAGGTGATAACACTTGGCTCCAAATTGGGAGTGTGTATATAAGGGGATGAAAGGGGCGGCATTTCTATTTCCCAGACAGCATCTGCAAGACAAGAGACTGGAGAATTAACTTAAAAGTACACTTCTTTAAGTTCTTCTTATAAGTTAATTCTTATGAATTGAAATGAAATGGCAAGTGTTGAATCCAAAGAAGATACTGCATGAGTGGAACGGTCACCCATTCTAGATGTTCACAACTGAGTTCCCTTCCACAACTCTAAATTAGGGTAGCAATAATGGTTGGTGTGCAGGGGATTCACTTCTCAACTGACCTCCCTGCGGCTGAGTTGCTGCTGCATACCAAGACAAAGACGAAGTGGGTGAGGTGGTACCAAGGTTGGCGTGGTGTAAACACATCAGCATAGCCAATCCAGTGTTCCTGATGATACATTTATACTGCACTGACGTCACTGCCACCTTTTCCTTCCATCTCTCCATCCTGATATGCAGGGGTGACTCGGTCACAGGGAGGTCAGATGAGTGGTGTAGCTGCTCCTGCTCCTATGCCTACAAGGATATTTGGGTTGTTGTTCTTTTATTAGTCCCCCCTCCCAAAAATATACCTTTTTTAATTTGTAATTTCTGTTGAAGAGCATTGTGATTCTTATGTCACATCCACTCTTCAGCATTAATAATTATTATAATCATATGAATAGACAGGCGATACCTTTCACACCAAAGGATTCATGAGTTAATCTACAAAGCATTAGCTGCAGCAAAGTCGGCTGGCTTACAGACTCTTTTGTGAAGGTGCAAGCCAATCTTTTGTGACTAACAGATTTCTAGTTCCATATGAGACTAGAATCAAGAAGGGTAATTTTTGCTGTCAATTTCTGGCATTCTTTTGAACACTCTGTCATGTTCTATCAGCGCAGTCATGAAATTAGTGTAAAGAGTAGAAAGCTTTTGTAATGATGACTGAGGATTTCACTGCCAAGAACTCGGCTATGATAAACATGAAAGAAATCACTCTTTTATACAGGTTTTTTATTATTTCAAATTATTTAAAACACTAAACGGCATGATAAATGCTTCTAGTATTACCACCAACTGTTATTATATTTTTTCCCCTTTTGCGTCATGTTCATCCTTTCTTTCTTTTTCAAACAGAAGAGGACACACGCAAAGAAATAAATACATTAGAGGGAACGCCAATGTAAACAGCTGCTAGGTAACAAAAATCACTGACATGTTTAGATGATGACTAACTGACATTTGCTCCCCCTCTCCCCAGTTTAGCCTGTAAAATATGTGAATCAATAGGAGTATGGAGTTGACTTATACTACTATGATAATGTCATGATGATGCCCAGATGGAAAATAGCATTGATGCAGTAGAATATTTTACAATCTGGGTTGCCGTTCTATATAGATTCCAGCACTATGTAGAGGAAGCTACCATATTCAGTATCACACCAAAGCCAGTATTTATCTACTCCAGAATCACAACTAAGCCATCTACTCCAAATAGCAGCCATTTCACAAGGGGCTAGGAAGCAGTTAGTTCCTGCTACCTGAGGTCTTTCAAGTTGAGACTGTGCATTGAACGAAGCATTGCTCTAGCACTGAGCATTTGCTCTAGCAATGGGACCTTGCCAGTTGCCACTGAATATTATCTAAAGTGATAGCATTTCATTATCACACACATTATTCATTTCATTATCACATAATGTGTATAACGAATTCACTGCCAATAACAGACTAATACAGCTCAGTTGGATTTGGTTTAATTATATTTATTTCCAGATTTTTAAATATCCCAATGCTGTGGGTTAATGGAAAATTTTAAGACACCATTCACTGTGTTCCCTGTGCTTGCATTGTCCATGTTTGCTTATTTGTATTAGCTTGGTTTTGGTTTTTTTAATTTGCCACTTGTCTTTTATTTAATAAGCAAAATATGAAATAAAATGAAGGGGATATCTGTGCCTCCTTAGCTGGAGGCCACAGAAAACACTTGTTAATGCAGATTGAAGTCATGCAATAATTTGTGAGTCATTTGCCTCTCCTCATTGCATAAGCAGACTCTCAAATTGCCATTCCAGCTATTACCACAGTCTAAGCTTAAAAAAAGAGACAATGTACATATTTTTGTAAACTAAGAAATCTTTAATAAAAATTATTTTTTAAAAAGAAAGAAAAGACTATCTCAACAATTGAAACTCATTTTAATGTAGCTAGCCACTGAAATGATACTACCTCTATACAATAAATAGTCTTCTGGCACCTTAAAAATTAACAAATTTATTATGCCATAAGCTTCCCTGGACTACAGTCTACTTAATCAGATGCACGAAGCATTATCCTCATATCCTGAGTTACATAAAGATACATGCATGTGTAAACAATGAAGCTAGAAGAGAAAGAGGAAGGATGACTAGCACCAAATAACTTTTCCAAAATGGTAGGTTTTTTCAATTCTGTGTCTTAAATGGTAATGACAGAAAATATTGACCTTCATTGCCACAAAATTCACAAAATTGTCAAAGTCCTTTTTCCTACAGCTCATTTATTTGTATCAACTGATTCTTCACCAGCATATGATAGCATATTTAGATGAAACACTGTCATTATCATCCAGCAATAGATTTATTTGACTCTTAGGTAATAGCTGAGTTCCCTCCCTTTGAACCTACCATATTTAGGGTAGACTAGCCACGAACTGATTGAAATTGTATTACTCCCCAAAATATTCAATTTCATTTTCATTTATGTCAAAGGCAGAAAACATTAACAGCACAAAAGTTTATGGTGAATTGGCTATGTTTCCTCTGAACTCTTTATCCACACCCATAAGTTCTCTTCTTCTTGCATGCAATAATGTGCAATAAATGTACGTTAGTAAAATGTTTGACAGTGAAGAAAGACTGCTTAGCTTTAAAAAAAATGTGATTGATCCAAACTTTAAAGATGAGAACAAATCTTCCCTGTCTTTTTAAGATGTACCATTATGAGAGGTAGGCAAACAACAATAAGGCAGGCTGTTTGCACATCAAGAGTTCTGCAAGGTTCAGAAAATCACATGACATCACAATTAGAATTTGAAAGCAAGACTGCGAAGGCTTCCAGAATTTTCTTCTAATACCATGACAATATCATTAACCTAGCATGCGATCTTCTCTGTAATGCCTCCAGCAACAAGTACCACAACTCCCTAAGACCGCAACGTTTGGTGAACATTAGGTAGGGATCATGTATTGAACAGGATAACATTTTAACTCTACATCTTCAGTCAGGTATGGCTGTATGATGAGATCACTGAGGGCTAGAGAAGAGAATTGAGAAGGAGAGCAAGTCACAGAAATCTGAGTAGTTTCAGCTCAGGCCTTGTTTAATCACAGCCCATTGTTGCTATACTGACATCATACAGTTAGTAAGGAAAAACTTCCTCCTGGAGGAGAAAGAAGAAGCTGGGAGGGGGGCACAAATATTGCCACAGCCTAGCACCTGAAGAGACCAAGCTGCCTAGGTAGATGGTACAACACACAGTTCAGTAGCTCATCACACGGGACAGCTGCTCAGGAACCCAGAGGCCCTCCAGTTCAATCCTTGGCAGTTCTTGACACAAACATAGAGCAGCATCTCATGCAGAGACATAAGAGGCAGTCTCTTCTAAGAATGGACTCTGCTGCTGCTGAGCCTGACTCTGCTTCAATCATGACTGAATGCTCCATCTATGCCCAATGCAGAGTCAAGATGAAATGACATATCCCTTGGAGAAGGCAGCTTTGAAAAATGGACCGACTCATGAAGAAATGAAGTTGACATCTAACACACTGGGGCTGTCGACCAGGAAGCCTTTATTAGTTAATTAATTTGCTTTCCATGGAGCCAAAGCATATTCATGTGATGCAGTGTAGCAATTACAACTGTAAGCCATACATTGTGCTAGGTGAGGAGAAACTTTGGTCCTCCAGATGTTGCTGAACTACACCATCCCTGGACATTGGGAAGGCTGGGAGTTGGAGTTCAGCATCGTCTGCTGAGCTAAAGGTTCCCCACACCTCCACTATGCAATCCTCTGGAACTCACTCATAAAGCAAAAGGTGGTATATGAAAGTGAAGCTGTTATAAGATGCATATCATGCCTAGTGGACTGCAGCCGAGATGTCTTAGGGGAAGGTGAGACAATCACTGACAATGCCTGTTAACTGACAACCAAAGAGACACAAGTTGATGGGAAACAGATATTCCAAAGCACATATTGAAATCACTAACTGGGTTTCTGGCAGGTCATATAATTCAAATATATTGAAAAGCACTGAAGGTACTTAACAATTTATGCATTTAAGTAATAAGTAGGAGATGCAAGCCATTGTTTCCATGAGCAAACTTTGCAAACAAAAAAAGAAAACAAGGAGCTGAGAGGAAAATAAGTATGCAGAACAAGAGAAGAAAAATTTGAACATAAATCTTTGGACAGCTAAAAGTCATATTATCAACTATGACATATGTTGAGTAAATGAGCTATTTTTCTTACTCAAAGAACCAGAAGAGCATGCATTTGTGTATGTGTTGGAGAGGGGGTGCTTAAAGAGATTGTGCTAACAATTTATAGTCCAGAAATGCTTCTGGCTCTGCAGGAAGCCTGGCAACCTTGGCTGAAGTTTTAGCTACATAGGCTTCAGAGGTTCCATCTTGTGGAAAGATTGCCATGCTTATCCAAGCAGGATTGACAACTGTGACTCAGGCCTTAGCAACATCAAGAGCAGTGGCATCAAAGCTTGGGAGGGATGGGGTTATAGAGTACATGCATGTTTTGCATGCAGAAGGTACCAGGCCTGCTTGGGAGGGGTCCAGATTGAGAGGTAGAGAGGATGAGAGGCAGATTTAGGGGAGACAGACTGGATCCATTTGCCTCTGTTTTGGCATCCAGTGTGATGGAACTGCTCAGGCTCCCCTAAATCTGCAGTGCCGAACCTCGAGGTGCTGCAACTATGATTTAGAACGGAGACCCCAAGGTGCACCACTGCACACACCGAACACACAGTTCATTCAAGCAATCTAGAGGAATGATCAGGTTTCAGGAACCGGAGTCAGCTGTAAGTCAGTGAAGTTAACTCTTTATTCAAATAAAGCCAAACAGTGCAGGCCTAGCGATCCCAGCAACTCTTCCCAGTAGAGGTGGTTGCGAGGACTGAAGGTCCCACCTTCCCACAGCTGCCTAAGTCCCCTCCTCTCCAGGGTTTTTGCCTACCAATCAGAGTCGATGTCTGCGAGCAACCAATCTCTCTTCTGCTATTTTAATTCCTATGCATGTTCTGGGAGATCAGAGGGGAGTGGAACTGGGTGCAGCAGGAGGGGGAGACTCCCTGACTTCTTCTGCAGCCTGCCTTCTCTCTATCTCCTGGCCCCGCTCCTTTCCAGCCTCTGAATCAGGACTGCTCTCTGCCCCAGTTTCTTCCTGCTCACTAAACCCTATTGCCTCTTCAGCTTCTGACACCTCCTTCACCCAGTCTGCTCCCTCTTCTGCCTCTGACCATTCAGCATCATACCAACAGCTCCCTGGCTCTGAGCTTCGCCCCCCCCCCAGCTGATGCCTCCCACCATTCCTTTGCATCCAGCCAGTCCATGACATAGGACCTCAAGGTTGCACTCCAGGTAGGGAGGAAGCACAAGTGGACCACTGTGGAATGTAACCTCACAGAGGCAGATCTAGGGCACTGCAGCTGGTTACCCCACACTGAGCACCAAGCCTAGGGGGCGCCATAGGGCGTCATAACTATGACAAAGTGAATTGAGCAGCACGGAAGGCAAGAGGTGGGGGGGTTGCCAGATTTTGGCCTTGCACAGGGCACCACTGAAATTTGAAAGAGCAAAGCCCCCCTTGAACCCAGGGAGAGTTCTGGTGGGGCAATGAGAAAGGCCTAGAGGGCTTCATGTCCTCCACCTCAGGTTGACAAGTTCCTGTCCAACTCTATGATTCTGTACCCAACCTATGTTGCTCTGCAAGGGCTGTGCTCGAACTTCAGGAAATTGCCTAATTCATGAGGCAGTTGGAGGCAGCCTCCTTTATTGCTCTGCAGCCATCAGAATAACAATTAGAATTCAGTTTAATTGGCCTAACGCAGGTGACATGAACGCTCTAAACGTATTTTCCCAAAAAAGCCGAAACCGAGACATTTTATTGATCATAAAGGTTTTTTTAATGCAAACAGAGGAATGCTGAAGTAGCAGAACTGTCTGCAGCAGGTTACAGTTTACAGCGATAAACCTCCCATCCCCTATCAAGCCTTCAACACTCCCTTCACCATGCAGTCTTTATCTTCACATGCTGACACATGTAATCTAACATTCTCATTTTGCCACAGTAGGAGCAATTCCTTGACAATTTGATTATGGTTCCCTATCAGCTCTCACATGGGATATCTTTTGAGTTTTCGGGGACTGCAAAATATTTTGATTTTTTATGACGATAATAATATTTGTTGGGGATGGAGGATAGTTATTTAGAAATAAATATTGATTTCAGATAGCAAACCTTCCTCTTGGATCTGCATACAGCAAGCTGTTTCAAATAGCCACAGGCGACCACAGACATGAGCTGCATGAAGGGGGTAGGGAAGAAGCTTATAACTTTCATGAAAATATAAACAGTGGAAGGAGGCTTTGGGAATAAAAAAGGGATCACCATCTCTGCAGCTAGTACAAATAGATTTGCTGGTCTCAGTCAAAACCCTCACGGACAACCGCAGCAACCCACATCACCAACTGCAAACATGTTTGGAAAGCTTTCCCAAATGCAAGCCAAATCCCGATTAGTTTTAGAGAACATCATATCCCTGCAGGGTCATTTTGTCCCCTTTTCATTTCTAGTGTATGTGAAAGTGAGTGAGAGAAAATGCAAAAAATACCTTTGCTATAACTAATAGAAAGGTTGCTGCTTTGATTCCTGGAGAGTAACCAAGTCATTGTATTTTTACAACAAAAATAATCAGTTCTCCAGTAGAATAAGAGGTACTAACAGATTTATTGGGACAGCAACACTTGTGGCTCTGCTCCTGAACAACTCCTGTTCGTTTCAAGGAAGCTTGCATAGGCTGTGCCCCAAGTGTGTTGTTCAAGAAGTTCTTCAGAATGTATAACCTGTGGGCCAAACAATACATGATCCATGCAATAAGATATTGTGCTATTTCTAAAAGGTACATGCATTTGATGGGGGGTGGAACGTGGATCCTGGGGAGTCTTAAACCTCCTATTGCCTTCCTACTGCAGTCCCAATTGTGACTGGTTCTCCCACACTTGCAATTTGCTTGGTATTTGCGCATCGAGGTCCCCAAGACACCCCCCCCCAAAGAAAAACACAATTGACACTTAATTTTTGTTTAAGGTTTTTGGCATAATTTTGGCCACAACTTTATTCAAATTACAGCAATGTGAGTGGTTGCTTAGGCATTGGTAGCACTAACTGACCCCGCCCGGGGACAGCTCTGACATTCGCACCCCCCGCGAAGTCACCTGGGGAGAGAGATGGGACTGGGAACCATGCCTCACCTCTCCCCAGCATGCTCCCAGGGGCTTGCATAGCCCTAGCCCCTTACCAGGAGGTTTTGGACAAAAGCATGGGGGAGCCCCTGGGTTCCTTCAATGGAAAACCCTTGAAGCAGCAGCAGCAGCAGCATTTTGGAGGGGCAGGCACAGCCGAATCCATACCCCTCCACCAACCAATTCCAAGACCAATGCCTAACCGCAAACCTTACAAGTTGTGACGATTTGCTACGCAGTAGGCAAAAACCAAGTGGCACACACTAATCAGCCAAATGGACAAAATTCCTACTGGGCCCCTACCCCAAAGCAGACAACCCCATGACAGGCATAGCAAGGTCAAGCAAACAGCCTAAAATTAGGGAAGGGAGGGCGGGTGATCCGAAGTAAGCAGCGAAAAGAGGAAGTTCCTCGTTGCGAGCATTGTATTTAACAAATAGGGCTGTCAATCAACAAATGGCAACATCTAGATTTCCCCAGTAACAGCCCGCCCCTGCTTAAAGGATGGCCAAACCATTTGCCTAGTAACAGTGAGGTGTCTTGTCAGCCCCGCCGCAACCTGTGCTCTCCATGAGGGAGAACACACTAAATGGGATTTTCCTTCCAATGCAAATTGCGGGCATGGTCTGGGAGAAGGCAGTTTGGATATAGACCACAATGAGAATCAAAGAGTTAAATTCGCTATGCAGCCCCACCAGGGTCCCAAGTTGTATTCCCCCATCTGCATCTGCAATTTACTCTAAGGAACCATCCAAGTGATTGCTAATTGCAAGAGTGGTGTCACCTCAAATTTGACCCCAAGAAGGTCCAAGAGATGCAGTGAAGGCAACTCGTCTGTACTGTAAGAAAGCTTTACAACTTCACTCACCAACTCAGATAATATGAATTTGAGCACCCTATTCAAATAAGTAATCCTTATCATAACCAGTCACACTCAATATAATCAATATAATCAATCCTGCAATATAAGTTTATTGTTCTAGCCCAGGCATAGGCAAACTCAGCCCTCCAGATGTTTTAGGACTACAAATCCCATCATCCCTGACTACTGGTCCTGTTAGGTAGGGATGATGGGAGTTGTAGTCCCAAAACATCGGGGGGGGGGCGAGTTTGCCTATGCCTGTTCTAGCCAAGGGCTGTGACAAGCCCACAGAAACAGTACCAAGAAAACAATATAGATCATACATCCATAAAATTAGCCAACATCCATGATGTAAAAGAGAGTCTGATCATTTTTGAAGGCAGTACCACGCATAGAGCTTTGAGGAGATGTCTAATAAGATAACTGGCCAATAGTTTTGTGCAGCATTCCTATCCTCTTTCTTATAAATCAGGAAAATGATATTCATTTTCCCTCCAGAGGATATTTGGCCTGCATTGTTTATGGTGGTAAATTGGATATGCACCCACCCATTTATTTATTCCTTATAGAGCTCAGGTGGAAGAGTATCTTCTCCACGAGCTATAAGAAATAATTGAATTTGCCAAAACGTAAGTTCATTTCAGATTGTCATTGATTACCCATGAAAAAATGGGGAGGGTGGAACCCAAAGCCTTCTGGTCTTGCTGGGTTTGTGTGGAGTGCCAGTTCACACGAAAGTGGCCTTTTATACAACTGTCACCTTTGTGTGTGAACTCTGTGTGGCAGCTCATAAAAGCATCTGCATGGGTTCAACAAGTATCTAAACTGGATCAAAGAAACATTAAGATGAGCTCTGCAAGATCAGGAGAAAAGTCTCATCCAGTATCCTCTTTCCCACAGTGGTTAACTAGGTACTTCTGGGAAGACCACAGCTGGACATGAAGGCAATAGTCCTCTGCTGAATAGTCTAGCAGGTATTCAAGCACATCCTGAACTTCAAGGTAGCATATAGCTTTGGATTGCATACAGTGCAATGCTAAGCGACAATCTCATCAGAGCAAGAATTTACACTAACATAATGGGATTTTTCCCTTCCCCTATGCCCCCCAAACCTGTACTCAACTTTACCCATGCCTGTTGTTGTTGTTGTTGTTGTTGTTGTTGTTCAGTGGAAGCGTGGTTAAATCTATAGTCTCCATTGCAATAGCAGGGCAACAAAGATGTCAAGGTCGATGGCAGGCCAACAATTACTCAGACCTAATTATAAAGATCACATTGTCTCCACATGCATCTTATGACAACCTGATGTGCCTCAGGAGGCAGAACTTTGGGCAAAGACTGCTATTTCAGCCAACACATCAAAAAGGGACTCTGTTTTTGTTGTTGGCTGTGACTGTCACTGCAGTATGACAGCTACATGGAAAGCAGCTGGAGGAACATCACTACAAAGAAGCAGTGCAAGACAAACAGGCTATGAGGTTCATGAAAGCAAATACAAGAACAAAATGTTGAAATGGAGGGAAGGCTCATCTTCCTCCCCAGATGAGAGAGCTGACAATGGCCCTGCGTCTATTGATAATTTATATGAGTCAAGTAACATATGCACATACCCGTTAGACAATCAATCAGCCTATCTAGAAATTCATCAACTCAGCAGTGTAGTATTCAGGCATACAAGGAGTTATTAAGATGCCATTAATCAAGGCGCTCCCAATGAAAAGCTTAAACTTCTTAAAGAGAAGGTGTGATATCTACAATATCTGCATTGTTCAGCCTTTTTTTTTATCACTGGCTAATCTCATCAAATGGAACGCGGGTAGCGCTGTGGGTTAAACCATAGAGCCTAGGACTTGCCAATCAGAAGGTCAGCAGTTCGAATCCCCATGATGGGATGAGCTCCCATTGCTCGGTCCCTGCTCCTGCCAACCTAGCAGTTCGAAAGCATGTCAAAGTGCAAGTAGCTAAATAGGTAAACCCACCTCCAGTGGGAAGGTAAACGGCGTTTCCGTGTACTGCTCTGGTTTGCCAGAAGCGGCTTAGTCATGCTGGCCAAATGTCCTGGTAGCTGTACCCCGGCTCCCTCAGCCAATAAAGCGAGATGAGCGCCGCAACCCCAAAGTCAGTCACAACTGGATCTAATGGTCAGGGGTCCCTTTACCTTTACCTTAATCTCATCAAAAGAGGATTGATAAGGGTCTCAACTGCTTGTAATTTACACCCTCTGATCTGGAATCCTTGTCTATATCCCCATATGTTGTGGTGGTTTGGGGGGGGGCATCTTACATTATTGGCAGCCTTGTGTGAGTCGCTTTATGGTGGCTTCTGTTCTTGGTGCCATATTAAAATTTAGAACCACATTGGTAAGGTCAATAGCATAGCTTAGTGGTCACTTGGCTGGAAAGGTCAACAGTCAGGTGAGAATAACTTATGTAATTTGCCCCAAACATTCCAACGGTACTTTAAGAAGTAATTTCCTCTTCAGTTATAGCAATGCAAAACAAAGGTGGGGGGAGTATGGACAGCCAATTTGCACACAAAGGCACTTCTCATCTTCATTACTATCTGACAGGTTCTAGAGATGAGCCATAGGAAGGAAAACATGTTTCAAGGCTTAGCCTGGCTCAAATGAAGCTGTGTTCATCATCAACAACATATGTTTCCCCTAAGGAGAGCAGTAAAAACAAATGCTATGTTGGAAGATCCATGTATTATTAACAATGATTGAACAGTAACTGCTGCTTTTCACTAGCTGGTGGTCTAGACAACATGCATATCTATATTTATATACACACCATAAAATGTGCTATTTTTTATCATTAAAACAGTCCAATGGATGCATAAACAGACAGTTTAATACATAGGCACCACAAGGCAAATGAAAACAACTTTTAAAGTAATTTTTCTATCTGTGATATATGAACAAATTCAGGTTCTTTTTGTTTTAACTTTAACCAATGGCCAATGCTTACAAACTGGCCCAGATATTTGTGTCTTACCTCCTTGAACTCAAGCAAGTAATAAGGGCATCTGTTGGAACCGTAGTGTTAAACTTCTCCTTATTGGATAGTTAGCAATTCCCAATAAGGAGCATTCATAACTGTGATTAGGTGCCATCAAATGCTACAGTAGTCCCAAATTCACATTAGCTAATATAGTTGTATTCGTTTCTGTAAATACACATTTCAGCGTATTTTTCTAATTCAAGTTTGGCCACTGCCAGTTTTATACCAAAGTAGGCTGGAGAAAATCCAGAAGACCATTAAACAAGTGGCTTTCTGTTCCCAAGCAGGCTTTTCTTTTTTTTAGCAAAGTGTGGGAAATGCTCATGGTGAAATAACTGCAGTAATTTCTCTGTTTCCATGAAAATACTTTAATACCGATTTAGTAATGCCCATTACTTTTAATGGGCCTACTCTGAGTAAATAATAGTTGGCAATAACTCTGAGTTCTTGAATGTCCCGCTGTTGCTTTTTGTTTGAGACAGGTACCTTTTTAATGCTATTGTATGTTGATGAGGCTGACTAATAATAATAATAGACCCTTAGAACTGTAAAATTGGAAGGGACCCCAAGGGCCGTCTAATCCAACCCTCTGTGATTGAGGCTCCTGTCTTGCAGGGGGTTGGATTAGATGACTCTCTGTATCCCTTCCAATGCTACAATTCTATGATTATTAATCAGCCCCACCAAAATACAGTAGCACCCAAAAGGTACCTGTCCCATTTGCAGTCTGGAGTCCAGCTACAGAGGAGATGACAGAGAACAAGAACAAAAATGTGAGGGTAACCAAGAAATGAATGAGAGCACACACACAGAGGCTTTCTGTCCATTGAGGATGGAAGTTAAAGGGTCAGGTCAAAGGCCTCTTGGAAAAGGCAAATCTTCCCCCTTCTGCTTTCAATATGTATTCAATTCACATCCACACTATACATTTAAAACACTGTTATACCACTTTAACAGTAACAACTTCCCCCAAGGAATCCTGCAAACTGTAGTTTGTTAGGAGTGCTATCTGTTCTTAGGAGACATCTATTACCCTCACAGAGTTCTCTAGGAAGAGGGGTTGATTGTTAGGCCTCCCTGGAAATTGTAGCTTGGTGAGGGGAATGGGGTCTCCTAACAATTTTCAGCACCCTGGACAGTTCCCAGAATTCTTTGGGGGAAGCCATGACTGTTCAAGTAGCATATTGATGCTTTAAATTGATGGTGCAGATGTGGCCTCAGTAGGAGGAAACAAAAAGAAGTGATAGTGCTGGCAATGGCCTCATATTTCCAGCACTATCGCCTCTTCTGCTTGCTTTGTTCAGCACTCACAGGCATTATATTCACATTATAAATGATCGAAATATATTTTGATAATTGCTGCAGGTGTGGAATAAGAAAACCTCTTTATTTATGTAAATAATTAAAAATAAATGTCAGCAGCGCTACACCGTCTGCTCATTTAAGTCATTTTAATGATACATAAAATATAAAAGAAGACTTCAGCAAAGGTCTCCAAAGAGAAAAGGGCAATACCACTAAATAAAGAAGGATTATCATGCTGGGGCAAACATGAAGGGAGATGGCATTTATACAAAATGCAATTTATTTTGACAGTAATTTTCTGTATTTCCCCTGCTATTATTGAAGATATATGTGTTTGAATTAGAGCTTTCTCTATCTAAGGCCAGCTGCTCATTCTCTTTGGTCCCGGAGTGAAGTCACACTCCTCTGTTAATGGCTTCACAGTTTGCTAGCTGAGGAGAAAAATGGGTATGATGTCATACATCTGTCTTTTCTTTTCTTTTTTTCCTTATCTTTCACCTCACTGGGAGGTCATCCTTATGAAGAAAACAGACTGTTAGGGAGAAATGCTTTGCTTTGCTAAGAATTATTTTACTAATAATGAACCACAACAGTAAGGAAAACTACAAAACCAGTGCGTGGAAAGCTATATAAATTGAAGATATGGAGATTTGTTTAAGAAATGTTATCAAGCTGCCTGTGTGTTAAGACATTCTGCTTGTAATCCTGTCAGCAAGTAAGGCCTGGGAGGCTATAGGAGAGCATTCTATGTTGGTCCACAGCTATGGAATGACTCACCTTCTGAGGTACGGCATGCCCTAACGTTATAAACTTATTGATAACAAGTGATGGTGGACTTCTTTGTCAAAATTTCTTTTCTCCTTTCCCTCATTTTTTGCAGGGCAGGTAGATGAGATGCAATGCTAATTGTCAAATCTGCTTTATTTGTTCCCCATTGCCATGCAGTCTGTTATCAAGGTTTTAGGGCACATTCTACATATCTTAGTATGAGACATATTACTAGTTATGGTTCTCAGTTTATGGGCATTCCCTCCCTGGAACCATTTGGTAAGGGGAGTGTTATATAAATGCACTGAAGAAATAAAGAAACAAAACAAGGATAGTACCTGAGACCTTCTGCATGCAAAGCCAGATGCTCTATCACTGAACTAGGATTGAACATATTTTCACTCTTTCTAAATAAGAGAATTGGCTGTTGTCATCTGGTACTTTATTTAACCCAGAGACACTCACAACGACAAAAATGTCTGTAAATATTTGCTCTAATTTCCAAGTATCTCAGCTTAGTTTCGTCCAGACTTCTTGTGTCTGACCGTAAATACTAGCCAGTCCAACAGACTGTTGTTCATATAGGTGTTGTTGAAGTGAGAGAAAAATTGTGATGCTTTCGAATAAGTGGATTTGCATGTGAATACGATCATCTGTGTACCACAGCATGTGTTATTTGTTTCATTTGCTATATATCATCTTTGGTTTTGATTCTTTTCTCTCTCTCTTCAAGAAATTGCCAGTTACCGGTGAGCTATCATTTTGTTGTTGATGATGATGAAAATCCAGAGTTTGTATGAGAACAGTGCCAGTACTGTAATTGCACAGCAGAATCCACAACGTACATTTACCTCAGTGGTTAATCAAAGCTAACACGTGCAAAGCAATGGCAAGGGACACATGCTGTGCTGAACTCCAAGATGTAGTAGCAAAAGGGGCTGAAGTGTTCATTAAAGCGTTTCATTAAAGCAGCTCTCACGGAAAACAGTTTGCAGTAACAATGCACAGAGAAACAAATAGGCATGGCTATCATAGGGCCACCAATCTCTGCGGCTAATTAACAGTGGCACCAATTACTAGACACTAGAAGGATGTACTTTTTGGTCTGTTTGCTCAACAAGTTTATTCTCCCACCCCCAGCAGATGATGTCAACTAGAGTTTAGTTTTTAAAGTGGATTTTCAAGTGCAAGTCTTGTCTTGAAAGTGACCATGCTCATGCCCAGCTTTTGTCCTTTGAATTTTCAATTTATCAGCATCCATGCGCTGATAACCTCCAGGTTGGATTACTGCAATACTGCCATTGAGGATGGTTGCGAAGCTGGAGCTGGAGCAAAATGCAACAGTTCAACTGCTCATTGGGGTAGAATACTGTCGCCATGTTGGACTACTGCCAGTAAGCTACCAGGGTGCTGATTTTGATGTATAAAGCCCTAGAAAGCTTGGGACCAAGTCCTGAATGATAATCTCACCCCTTGTATGCCCAATCTGTCACAATGCTCTACATCTGAGGACCTCCAGCAGATACCATCTTATCAAGAGGTTCATTCTGCACAATATAGGAATTGTGTCCTTAGTGTTATGGCACCTACCCTTTGGAATTACTTCCATTAAATAATAGACAGGTGTCATCTCTGTTTTCTTTTTGGGTGCCTCCTAAAGACACCATTGGCAAAGCAGGAATCACCCTGGCAAGAGGTACTCTTCCATCAGCCACCAGCAGAAGATCATGCATGGGAATCAGAGCCTTCACTCAAATATATATTTTTTCATGGAAAAGGAATGTTGAAGGTTTTCTTCCAATGGATTTTTGACATATAACAGACTTTATCCATTATAATTATAGAGAACAATATGTTGATTTGCCCATTAAATACATGAACTATTTTTATGATCATTTTCTATCTCCAAAATGCCCAGAGGCCAACTAGCAATTAATTAGATAGCTGGATGGTAATAACCGTGTAGTAATAAGAAATGGTATACTGTTGGGAAAATGCTAAGAATCTGAAGCAGAACCTGATGACATAAGTACAAGATTGACTATGCAATAAAATGAGAGCTGAAGTCTTTCCATGGGGCAATTTGTAACACAGAATATTGGGCAGATCTAATGGTCCCAAAGAATTTTTGATTGGAAAAAATGAACATATAAATTCAGAAAAGACAAGGAAATTACCTTAAGATAATTACAGCCTACCAGGTACTGATTCTGCAGCATCACAAACTGACTGCACAGGAGAAGCGTGAAAAACCTATTGCAAATCCTTTATGTCATCTCTCAAAGAAACAAGAACAGTAACTCTCAAATACTTCAGAAACGATATTCATGCATTTAATGCAGCAGCCCTGAACAGCACCCTTCAACAAACAGGCATACATATTTTCAACCCTGAAGCACTGGACCACTCGACACTAAGGCAGTGCAGCAAGGAATCAAACCTCATTCTTGAGCATCTAGAATATTAATCTAAACATATGCTACCCCATAGACAAGACTGCATAGATACTGAGGCCCAAACACATATACTCATAGGTCCCAGGCACATAATTTGTATCAACTCAACTTGTGGCATTTCAAGCAGGGATCTCATTCCTAAGTACACCACAAGTAGAACAGGTAAAAAGATAAAGGACCCCTGAATGTTAAGTCCAGTTAAAGATGACTATGGGGTTGTGGCACTCATCTTGCTTTCAGGCCGAGGGAGCCAGTGTTTGTCCACAGACAGCTCTCTAGGTCATGTGGCCAGCATGACTAAACCACTTCTGGCACAACTGAACACCGTGACTCTGAAACCAGAGCACACGAAAACAGCTTTTACCTTCCTGCCGCAGCGATACCTATTTATCTACTTGCACTGGTGTGCTTTTGAACTGCTAGGTTGACAGGATCTGGGACGGAGCAACAGGAGCTCACCCCGTTGCAGATATTCGAACTACCAACCTTCCAATCAGCAAGCCCAAGAGGCTCAGTGGCTTAGACCACAGCAGTACCCGCGTCCCTTTCACATGTAGAACAATACATTTGCAGCATAGGGTGGGTCAGTTCAAAGAGGAGTAGAACTAAAATCAAGGTCCTTTGGCCCAGAAAAAAATCTGGGCTGCGTAGCAAGGTTCACTTACTTATCTGGAATGAGCGCATTTGTGGCACGTATAATCTGCTTCCAGGCACTCTATGGTGACAGAGATTGCTCTATAGGGAGTTGATAGGGGGTTGTAATAAGTGAGATGGTGTCATATAACTCATCACTACACAGCTCACCTGAGTGAGGCACTGAGAGCACATCTACATATATGCCAGTGATGGGGAACCCATGGCCCTTCAGATCTTGTTGGACAGCATGATCACTTGTCAAGGGTGATGTGAGATGTAGTCCAATAACATTTGGAGTAGCAAAAGTTCCCCACCCTTGTTGTATGCCCTTGGATGGTAAAGAAAGAGACAGGACTGATAAACATGCAGCCAGGCAAGTGAACCTTCAGGGAAGTATGATAGGATAAAAGCAACTGGAATAGCTACAATGACCAAATGAGAATGGCAGTGGGGTATGTGTGTGTGTTATGGAAAGAATATGCTTCTCTGGAGTGAAAAGATGGGTTGTATCTCGAGAAATACCACCAGAAGGGAGAGTGGCTCTGCTCACTGCAGTTCCTCTGCCTAGTTTTTGATAATTCCCACTTCCCTCTCAACCTCTTACACCACAGCCCACCACATTCAAGGTTCATTGAAAGCAGCTTTTCATATACCTTGGGGGGGGTCTGCTGTGGGGAGGAGAGAAGGTGTGGGTGAGAAACACACATTCCACCCACCTCAAATGTATGCATAGCTGAACCCCAGATATAATTATATTTAGTATTTTGTATGCTATTTTGGGGATTATTCTGGATCAAAAGCTGGCTTAGATATATTGTTGTTGTTATTGCCATAGAAATATTAATAATGGCAACAACAGTGGTAGTACTAGTAGCAGCCACAACAAAAGAACTGTATGATCTGGCCATGTAGATTATTCTAATGTCAGAATTCTCAGCTTCAGGTCCTGTATGTGTAAGAGGGAAAGCCTTGCTAAGAAGTGGAAGTGGATTTTAATGTATCTTCATGTGATTATTTTAGCTTGAACATTAATTATGTTTTAGATGCCTCCAGCAGCATCATTATCATAATCATTATCTATCATCTCTTCTATCCATTGCTGGCTGGGGTGGTGGGACTTTGTGACCGAGCAGGAACTCTTCTTTTCCCACATCAACCCTATGAGTACCACACTTTCTAGTCTACTCGACTAGCTTCTTCCCACTGCTTCCAACTTCTCTCTCCATATGACTACTAGGTACTGAGGCAAGTTGTCATTGTCTTCTCTCTGCACAGAGGAAACTACAGGCGGTGACCATTTTAGCCGCACACAAACGATGCACGATCATTGATGCCCAGGTCCTTTGGGACCTGATAGAGGGAAGAATGGAGGCAGAATAGGAGTGGGGCATAACAGGGAATAACGAGGCCTTGTGTTAGCTGTGAAGTCCTTGAGTGTGTGTTAATGGGGCATCCCCTCAGGTCCATTTCCTCAATCTCCTCTCCCTCTTTGTGCATTGTTCTGAGGTGTCACACCCTTCTCTTCTTTTCAAAAGATGAACATCTTCCTTAGGCATGTTCCTTGAGATTGATCAAGGACTTCAGAGTTCCAGTGCTAGCAAACCTCGGCTGTGCTTCAAGAAGAATACTGCCAGACCTGCCCTATTTTACAGCTATGAAAAAGGACCATAGCTCAGTTGTAAAGCAGTAGGTCAATCCCTGGCAACTCCAGGTAGGACTGGAGACACTCCAATGTGAAACCCTAGAGAGCCCTCTCCAGTTGTCAATACTGAGCAAGGTAGACCAGTTGCTTGACTCAACAGGAAGCAGCTTCCTCTGTGCCTGTGTACCAGTCAGTTGTCACATATGCAGCCACGTCTGACAGCAGAGCCTGCTCCCTTTGGGATAAAGTCCTGGCCCTGATGAGGTGCTATAATAATTAGACCAAGGACATTTGAAGTGGCAAGCATTCCTTCTGCTAGGAAAAAGAGATAAAAATGTTGTCATGGTTCTTTTTGTGGCATCTTTCTAGGCTAGAGGACATAAGAAGTAAGCCCAGAGACATGTGAGAAGAATGGCCTGCTTTATTATTTTGCAGCTTGGAGGGCTTTTATTATTATTTGAGCAAGGTTTCTATGTATTTGCATGTTCAGACCCAGAGACCTCCCCCCCTAAATAAAGACACATTTGACTCAAATTTTAGTTTTGGTTTTTGGCAGAATTTAGGCCACAACTTTATTGATTACAGAAAGTGAGTGGTTGCATAGGCTCTGGTTCAACTAGCTCTCTGCCATGCAGGCAGCGCTGACCCAGGGCACCAGCATAGGTCAGCCAAGGGTGAACACCCCCCAGATGCTCCCCTGGGCTCAGGCATGGGCACAACCCCCTCTTGGGGGTTGACCAAACCAGTTGAGTTCCTGGATTCCTTTAACGGAATACCCTTCACATAGGGATGGCGAGACCGTTCTCCCATCCCTATCACCTGAACCAGTGCCTATCCGCAACCATACAAGTTGTGACAATTTGCTACAGGGCAGGAAAAATCCAAATGGCAACAGCCAATCAGCCAAGTGGGAAAATTCCTGCTGTGCCCCTGTCAATGACAGACGACACATGATGGCATAGCAAAGCCAATTGCAAAAAATGCCCTAAAAGTAGGGAGAGGTGGGTGGGTGTTCCAAATGCATGAGCCGAAAGAGGAAGCTCTGGGTCATGTGCATGGATATATATAGGTCCCTTGATCTGTTTGGACTGTGCCCTGTTGGCCAGATTAAACCCAACATCAAGGGACCTACCAATCGGGTGTTGTGGCTATCCAATTTTACCCACCCACAACACAGGAGGTTGGTCTCCAGGTCTCACCGCAACACATGCCCTCTTTTAGGGAGGACACACTATCTAAGAGAAGGCAAGAGAAAGGAAAGGAAACAGAAGGGATAGGAGCTTTTATAAGTTGTGTACCTTTTTTCATTGTCTCTTGCAAATACTTGGAGTAGTTCCTAGTACTCATCTCAGAAAATAAATAAACCCTTTTTGCAGTACATGCATTTGGAACCCACCTCTTGCTTCTGTAAGAAGAGTATTTGATACAGAAGTGATATATTTGGGGTGGAAAACAAAAAAAAAGACCAGTTTGATTCCTGGTAGAATCTGGAATGTCTCCAAAGAAGCTAAAATGCCACCAAGTTAGGTGATGCTCTCTGACTTCTGGATTGCTCCCTGACTTCTGGATCAAGCATGATCACCCATCCTCAATTTCACAAGAGCCCAAGAATGACATCTGACCATTGCTGCTACGTGGTTTGAAAGCAGCATCAACTGATTTTTATATTATATGATTGCGACGATATTGAAAACCACTTTGAGAGCTTTTCTAGGTTACAAGGCATGATCTAAACTTTTCAGTGACTCAAACAATAATAAATAGAAGCAGCCATTATATTGGAAAGTGTTTTCCCCTGCAAAACGATATTAAATACCGCATACTGGTTGCACTGGAAGAGATAATTGATTTTTGTGAGCAAGATAGCAGTATAGCAAAACACAGACACAAAACACCACTGTTCTAATTATTATTTTTTTGCAACCGTCTGATTTCCTGATCTGATTTCCAAACAGGCAATCTGAAAAGCATTAAAAGGTTGACCCCCATTTACATTAAATCCTTGAATTACATATGCCCCCAACGGTTAACATTAATCTTTACCTTAAAAGCCTACTAGCACAGGACACAACATGAATGTATGCAATTAAAGTGTGCCAGTTTTTTTCATGGAGCTTGTCAGTATAAACCTTGCATAGTCATTTAAAAGTCTCATTTTTATCCAAAGGCAAAAAATATATAGCAAAGGCAAGCGATTACTAGATCTCCCCAGAGATTATTGAGCCCTAGGTCGGGGTGAAAAATATTAGAAAAATCACTAGTGCAATTTTCTTTACATTGACCTTCCAAAGACCTCCAAAAAGCAACTGTCCTCCAGAGGCAAATTATTCATCAACCTCTCTCTATACCGTTTCAGGCTGGGCTTTCCTTGGCAAAGACAGGAAGCGTTTGGTGAATTGCACATGAGTAAAGAGATATATATCAACTCGACAGGAGTCCTAAATTGAGGCAGTGCCAAAACATGCTTCATTTAACAAAGCAAGTTAAATTCAGTCCTTACTCTCAAAGATGGATGCTTACTGCTACAATTCAGCCCACCAGGCATTCACTATGTCTTCCTTATTCAATGTTTATATTAGGAAAGGGAGTTCTGAATCTTATTTACCATTACAATTCCAAAGGCTTTGTACTTCTTGTTAACATTTCCCACCCTCTTGGTGAAGGTTGCAATGACCTAAGAATTCTGGGTCCAGTATCTGACAAACGATGACTACAAGTCTACAACCCAACTCAGTTTGTATGGTTGCTATGGAGAACTCAAGGCTTGGTTGAACTGCCAAAGATGCAAGGCTGGCATGAGCAATGTTAAGTTCTTGTTTGAAAATGGAGGGCATTTGTTTCATTCCCCACTACCACTACATAAGCATGCACGAACATTTCTTGTAGGTGGATAGTGCCTGTTTGCCATGTTATATCTCTGTTGCCTATACATGGACTAACTTCACCTATGTGCTCTATTGAGATGAGTAGTCACAGAACAGTCCCCTGACCAGATGGGTTCATGTTTATTAGAGATGGTGGAACGTGTCAATTTTAGGTTCTCTCAGCTTTCTCTTCTTCCAGTCTTGTGTTTCGTTCTGCACATTTCCACATCAGTTTGCGAATTTTCCCTGCCCTGAGCCATTGGTCACTGTCATGGTAGAGAATACTCTGGGAACTTCCTTCACACTAGGAAGTCTTCCTTAAGTTGCTCTTTTGCCTATATAAAGTTCATCATAACCTCTTCTAGGAGCCTGAAGTTCTGGAATACATGATAGCATATCTCACATCCTGAATGATGTGTTAGGTGGTGTGCTGCCAGAGTATACACTTTCCACAGCACAACATTCACAAAGTATAAATGTCTTTGGTTGCCCATTTCTGGGATCAGGTCCTATTCTTACGCATTTAAAAGAGTCCTGTTTTTTAAGGATGGAAGTTATAGACAGCTTGGTGGCAAACAAAGCTCAACAATGTATTGTTTCTATGATGTGTCGTAGACAGCAATGGTGAAAAATGAAAGCATAGGCATATAGAATTAAAGCCCACATTTAATGTGGCCGTGTAAAGATTTCCTAGCTGTTTCATGGATGATTAAGTAAAATGAAACACACACAACATAAAAAGTGTGGCTACCAAAGCCCTGGAAACCGATGACTGATAATGGTGTTCATAAACATTATTCAGATTTATCCGTGAAAGGTGTGTGATGATTATTAATTAGTGACTTGGATTGCTGGTAAAATATAAGCCTGGTTGCAAGAGCACTTATTGACCTTCTGCATCTCTGAGATCACTGCAAATGAGTCGTCGTCCCCCCTATTTTCATTACCAAGTTAAACATGTAGGCTATAGCATCATTGTGATGAATATGGCAAGTAGAGAAGGGCCATTTCTTTGAATGATTTCCCCAAAGACAGAAGAAGCAGGGAATGTAGAAAGGGGAGAATTTAAACAACTAACCATTGACAAGTTGCTTTATCCTATAATTACTACCATAAATTATTTTCACCTAGGCATTTAGGTTATGAAAATGTTCTCCTTTTTATATTATTATATGAACGGCTTCTATCATTTTAAAAGGCTGTGTGATGTGATTCCCTTTCTAGTTCCTCATTGAGACACTTGGATTTGGTAAAAGGAAATACCTAATCTCTGTCTTGCAGTAAAATTTCCTAAATGACAATTTTAAAATGCTGGGGAGCAGGTAGATTGTTGCTTTCATGTAAGGCTGAGGCAAATTGTCTCACAAAATAACTTGGTGGTTTTAATAATTTTTGCCACTAGTTCATTTGTTTCTTGGTTTTTAAAAGGATTTTTATTTCAAGGATTCTGCAATGTTAACTAACATATTTTTCAGCCTTATGGGATCTTTCTTCAACCAAAAGGCAGGTTAGGAATTCAGTAAACAAGCAAAGCCTCGTTTAACTGCTATTCTTTTGCCTCCTGGAACTAGAAAGGTAAGAAAGACTCATCCAGGAAGCCTATATTTTTTATCAATTAGCAAAAAAGAAACTTAAAAAGAAAAACATTCCAGTCATTCAGATCTAGGACTGTGCACTAAATATGGAGTGGTGGATTTTTAAAAAAGGAAATTTGAATTGTTCTACAATTAGAGTTTGTGTGTGTGTGTGTGTGTATTCTCTGTGGGCTTAAATGTGTTCTGATTTATACTGACACATCCAATAATACTCCATGTGGGATCTGTGTGGGATGCAATTGTTGTTAGTCATTGTGAGCTGCCCAAAATAGCATCTCAGGCTGCTAGCAACTCTGAGGGTCAGCTGCCAAAGACATTCTACTATGCAATGTGTCACTACTATTTGCTTGCTGATAATAGCTTTGAACAGCAGCTTCTTCCACAGCATGGCTTCTATCAGTGTTATTTAGCTGTTAGGCTGATATGTAGAAGGCCATACATATAATGTGCCTTACACTGCAATTCCGGAAGTGTCTGCTCAGAAGTAAACCCCAAGTAATTAGGTTAGAAAGCCCCAGGTAAGTATGTATAGAACTGGCAACATTATTTTTCCAGTATCCGAGTTCTGTGGGGGTATTTGCTTTCAACAAAGCATAGGACACAAATGCATAAAAGGCACTAAACCATATATTCAAAACCCATTGGTACTCAAAATCAAAACAAAATAACACTTCCCCAAAAGACACACAAAATGCACAATGAAGAAGCATAAATATGTAACTTCTACAAAAACCGGAACAGAGTTCCCACTGTGATATCTTTTCTTGCAGTTCAATACCTTCCCTAAAATCCCCCGTTCACTCTCAAAGAAATTCCCATTTTAAACCCCCGGTTCTCCCAGCTGTATTCTTAGCACAGCTGGGTCCCATAATATACCATACCATCCTCTTAGTGTGAGCATTTGACAAGCCCTCCAGTACTTAGCATATATTAATCTCACTGCCACAATCGTATAGGAACTCCCTTCTATATTCTCAGATGCTGCCTCTTTTAGTATCATCGTTGGGAAAATTGTAGGGTGCAACTCAAATCTTCCTTCCAAAATAACACTAATGGTTTTCAATATTTGTTTCCAAAATTCCTTAGCCATAAGCCCTTCCCCCCATTTTCTCTTCCAAATTTCCAGCACGAATCAGAAAGGTTCTTAATCATGTTTGACAGAATTACTGTGTTTTGCTATCATTTTAAAGCCATTTTCCAAGATAGAAGAAATCTCCAATTGTAATTAATTACCCATTGTTTCCGCAGATACTATATTATCCTTTTCAGCATCTAGCAAGATATGGTGGATTTGAGAAACTGCTTTCTTTGAATTAAAAAACAAAATATGCTCAGTTGTGATACTTCCCTTCATTTTGAAGAAGAGCTTGATGTTGAACACAAACATTCATATTTGCACCCAACAGAATTACCTTCCCTCTCTTCCCCGCTTGCGCTGTTCTCGGGTTCTTTTGATTTAGGGGACAGAAGATTATGTGGGAGGGCACATAATGGTGAGGACAACTATTTAGGTGAATTCAGCCCTTAGAAGTCAACGGTACACAAGCCTAGGCACACACATCCCTTCAGTGCTCTGGATTTTTCTTCTGCTTTGTTCTAAACTTCTCATAGTTATCAGTCTTCAATCTCCATGGAATCCCCAATCTTCACACAAAAGCCTAGCTAAGGCTGGGAATACCCCTTGCCCGAGAACCACTGCCAGTCACTGAGACAGTGCTGAGCTGGATGTGCCACTGGTTGGACTCAAAATAGGACAGCTTCCAAGTTCTTATAATAAACTGGCTCCTGAATAGCACTGTAACTTTCCTCTCTAACCAGTTTAGCCACACACAAGTTCATTGGCCATATACTACCATCTCCTTACCATATTTGGCAATAGAGTCCTCCTACGTCTACTGCCCCTCAGATTTAACCCTACTGAGACTTCACTATTGCCTGAATAATTAACTTGTTATTTCTGTGATAATCTGCATATCAATTGGCTTTATCTTTCGTAAACCATTGGCTCTTGTCTGGTTGCTAATCTCCCCTGGTATAAACATATATAAATGGAACAGGTAACATGGTACGCCATTGTCATGACAATCAGAAGAAGAAGAAGAAGAAGAGCTTGGATTTGATATCCCACTTTATCACTACCTGAAGGAGTCTCAAAGCGGCTAACAATCTCCTTTCCCTTCCTCCCTTACAACAAACACTCTGTGAGGTGAGTGGGGCTGAGAGACTTCAGAGAAGTGTGACTAGTCCAAGGTCACCCAGCAGCTGCATGTGGAGGAGTGGGGAAGCGAACCCGGTTCACCGGATTATGAGTCCACCGCTCTTAACCACCACACCATAAAATGAAAAGTTTAGAGTGCCGTCTGCAAAAAAAGAGTGCCGTGTGCAAAGGAGTGCCATGTGGAAAACAGGATCATGTGCAAATACTCACATTTTTAATCTTGTTAACTGAATCACTTGTAGATGAGTGTGTTAAGGGCATTCTGCCTGAACTGTGAGGTTGGCAGGACATCATACTTGGCCAAGATTAAAGCTTGATGCTTTGCCTCACCTCCTGGTTTATTGACTTCGCTAGGCAATGAACCAACAATGATTTCCCATGACACCATGAACATAAAACCTGACACATGTTTCTTCTGTCATGCTATGTGGGCTTTCCTGAATTCCCCACCCCTCAGGCCATTTTGGGGATAGAAGCCCTTGCTCAGGACTTCTGCTGACAAGAGTCATTAAATGAACCCTACCCCCTGTTTCCAATTGTATTGTTGTGAGTTTGGGGCGGAGTAGACTGTATGCCTGAGTCCTTTCTAATTCCTGGCTCTAACAGGGATTCAATTGCTGGAATAGCCAGATAGTTTCTTGGTAATGCCCCCTCTCTTACTATGTGTCATTAACATTCCAACGGAAGTGACTCTGTGGTGGAGGACAAATGAGTGGGGCCCCTTCCTTCAACTGTTGGTTAGAAAGACAAGGGCCAGCGTTAACATGTGAGAGCTGGAAGGAAGCAGGCTGCGAAGCCAGAGAGAGAGAGAGAGAGCCGTGCCTGATCTTTTCTCGAATCCAAGGCTGTGGCTATAGGAGAAGCAAGACCCTCTTGGGGTGTTGATGCTGCGAGCCCCTCCATCATAGGCTCAGCTTGTATATATGTGTAAACAAATAATATATCATAGAGACACCACAGTCCCTGCTGTCGCTCATTACGCTCATTACGAAGAAACCAAAACTTGGGTCAGCACCTGGAATTATTGGAATCTCACACTGCTCAGAGATTGGGGTGGCATACAACAGTATTTCTCTTTCATACTCCTAATTTTCTTGAGTTATTGTTGGGGTGTTTTGTTCAGACCCTTTGTTCCCTTTCTTATCTTTATACTTTTGTAAAACTTTGGTTATGAACGCCACAAACCTAATCACAATTATTTTGCCTTTTGTATAATAATTTAAAAAGAAAACTTCACTCATACATCACCTGCTAGCTTCTCTCAGACAACTTTTCTCAAACAAAAACTCCCACCTGACTTAATCTACTAGTTGTCACAACTCCCCTAACTCAATAAAGCAGCAAATTAGTTTCATTAATAAATGGAGGGACAGACAATCAGCCTATAATCAAACAATATTTCAGTTCATCAAACACTTAATTCCAATCACAGTAGGTTTAATTTCATTCAAATTTTCCTCATACATTAGTCATTCTTTTAATTTTAAATGAAATAAAAGCCAGCCTTTAATTTTAGACAACAGAATCCAATCAGTTAATTTCACCCTTCCTTCAGTTCCAATTCATTCAGTGACAACCTGTGTTTGGAAACTCTTACTATGAAATACCAGCCTCTATTCAATTCATCGTTGATTAGCTTAGAAAGAAACAGCCATTAACTTAAAGGGACACAGTCCCCATATTGATTGAAAGGACTTGAAATCAGTCCTTGCTTTCTCCAAACGCTTCATTTCTTCTACCATGTTTAAGCTTCTCCTTAATCAGACCAGCAATCACAGTCTTAAACCTAAAGAAAAGTTTCATTTGAATAATTTTCTTTACTACTTTCTTCATGCCATTGTAGCCTGACAACAATTATCCATGAACTCATTCTGTGCTTCTTGTGCTCCCCAAAGTGCACTTCAAAAGCCCTGTCTAGGTGTTCCGTCTCATGCAACCGCTGCACCCATGATGGCCTCTGTGCAATGCTATCTGTTATGTTGTAACACAACAGAGGTCTGGGCCCTCTGCCTAGAGCAGCTTCAACAACCATCTTAGCAAACCCTGACAGAGTTTCAAGTTTCCACTCGACACTAGGCCCCTTCTCCAGATACTAACTCTATTTCCCATCAGTCAAAATGCATGCTCTTATCACACTCTGAAGCCTTGAGCTAAGAAACCACATAGAGAAGAATAGTTGCGATCTTGGATTTCCAACTAACAAACACATATACACCCACTCACAATTCTGCCATTTTGGGGACAGGGCACTTCTTTTATTTGTTTCTATTACCAGGGGCAGACTTGGATGGGACATCCCTATTTCCATCAGAGAAATGTTGGAGGGTATGAATTTCAGCAGTGTCCTGTGCGAGGCCAAAATTCGGAGGCCCCACCCAACCTCTCGCCTTCTGTTCTGCGAGTGCACTACGTCATAGCTGTGGGGTGCCCTAAGTCACCCCCCTCAGCGCAGCACCCAGTGCAGGGAAACCAGTCGCACTCTTCAAAATCCGCCCCTGCTACTAGTTTGTTTTCAGGATACTTGTCATAAAAAGCAAGAGACTGGGCTGAACATCAGCCATTAAAAAAAAAAGCTGTGTTTTAGGCGAATAAAGGGATTGTACAGTAGAATTTGTTACAACACCCACCCAAATCCCTGGATTCTTCCTCTAGATGCAGGAAAAAAATGTTGAGCTCTTCCCTCTAATCCAGTAAACCACTAGGTTCCACCCCACCACTGGATCTACTCCAGGATCCACCTTCTGCCCTCTATATAAAAAAGTAAAGCACCTCTGACAGTTAAATCCAGTCATGAACGACTCTGGGGTTGCAGCACTCATCTCGCTTTACTGGCCGAGGGAGCCAGCGTTTGTCCGCAGACAGTTTTTCCGGGTCATGTGACCAGCATGACTAAGCCGCTTCTGCTGCAATGGAACACCGAAACCAGAGCAATGCACGGAAATGCCGTTTACCTTCCCACTGGAGCGGTACCTATTTATCAACTTGCACTTTGACGTGCTTTTGAACTGCTAGGTTGGCAGGAGCTGGGATCGAGAAACAGGAGCTCACCCCGTTGCAGGGATTCGAACCGCCGACCTTCTGATCGGCAAGCCCTAGGCTCAGTGGTTTACACCACAGCGCCACCCACGCCCCACTCTCTATATAGATAGCAACAAATTACATTGTTACTTTGAGTGTTTTGATGTAAAGTTTCTGACTTCCTGCTGTTTCAATGGTCCATTACATTTTAATTCAAGCTTGGGTTACAGAGCACTATTTGAAACAGCTTCATTTATTATTTTGGTACAAACAAGCAGAATTTAAACACAAAATAGGACAGGAATTGATAACGGAAGCTTCAAGCCCATGTTAGCACCTTTGAACTGCAGGAAATCCATTCACAATGGCCGTTTCTTGCATCCTCCACAAATACGTAATGAGTCCTTCAGCATTTGTAAAAGGGAATAATATTCCAGGGGGCTATTACATTTGTTACATAAACCAAATGCTTCTGCCATTTATAGCCTTATAATTCTTGTTAAGATTCCACATGAGAATGATTTTGAACACCTTGAGTGCACCTAGGAAAATAGCTCTTCAACATCCTCTCTCCCACCTCCATCTTATGGAACAATAATACTAAAAAGCAAATATTAGATCAAGACCAAACCTTATAAAAATTTACAAAGCTCTATGGCAGGTATAGCCAATGGTTGCCTTCCACATGTTATTGGCCTACAACCCCCATAATCCCTGAACATTGGCTGTGCTGGCAGGGGCTGATGGAAGCTGGAGTCCAGAACCCCATATTGTCTACTTCTGATCTACATGGTTTCACCTAGGAACAGAGGTGGATTTAGGGGAGCACTAATGGTTTGGTCGCACTGGGCGCGGAGCCTTAGAGACACTGCAGGAGGAGCTGCAACTATAATGTAAAATAGAAGGTGAGAGGCAGGGAACACTGAATTTTGGTGTCATCCACTGAAATTTGAGTCCCCAGGGCCCACCACTGCTAGGAAGACCAGAAACAAAAAGTGGATAATTAAAACATATAAAACAAGTCTATGTGGTAGGGTTGGGGTGTCTGCTAAATCCCTTGTCACTTATTCCCTTCTCCTGTGGCTTCAGGTTGAAAAGGAACAGGATTTCATCATCTATATCATCATCCTCTTAGCTGCAATCTCCCTGTTAATTTGATAGAGTCTTATTCAAATGCAAACTGAACTGAATTCGTCTCCCATCTCTGTTCAGAAGTAATTCCCACTATCTTCAAGGAGGATTTCTTAGCTGCTGGGCTATATTCAGAAGCACTTCCACATTAGCAAGGCTGCTTATGATGCTTACAGATCCTTAGTGATTTGAGCCATGAATATTTTCCAGAAGCATTATGGGCATAGACTTTGGTTTGGTGGGGTGCTGTTTTAACATTTGGCATGTTTTTGTTTTATGTATACCACACATTTTATGTGCACTTTAATATGTTTGAGCATTTAGGACTGGACAAGCTTTTTAAAATAATAACAATAATTTTTTTTATTTAAGATTTTCATGAACAACAAAAGAACATACAAAATAAAAGTTTGCAGTTTAGAAATCTAAGTCTCTCTCTCTCTCTCAGACTTTCCTTCACCTTTTTGTGAGCTACTGTAGCATTGATTTATTATTATTATTTTGTAATTTGGCTTTCGCTAAGAGGACAACACATATGACAAAGATTTCCAATGACCAATTGGCTTCTATTGCCCCAGCATTAACAAGAAGGTAGTGGCTAATTTCTAGCAAGACCTTGGCATGAAGATAAATTGTCTGACTTCTGAATATTTCATGGAAAGTACAAAATTAATGACTGCGATATTGAAAAAAAACCTTTTTATGATGATCCAAGGAACTCCTCACTTGACCATTTTATCATCTAGGATATGCAAACAGCCACATTAAATACAGTTACAATCTCTTTTGTTCTGCAGGGTACGTATTCTTACGTTTTATTGCAACAAGAAATATGGCCCTTGCCAGGCAAAGAACAGACACTAGTAATTTAGAGAAACTGCCTTTAGTCTTTATGTACTCAACAGCTTTCTTTCTTTCAGTTGTATTAAACCAACCTTCTCGTTTGGAGTCCTGATTCCATCAGTGGCCAGACAGGTTTTTCCAGGAATTACACACATAGGAATGAAGGTCCTCTTCAGTTGTTTGCCCCTAAATAATCCTGAGATTACAGTGTACAGTCACACGAGTGCATTAATGTAGTGTCAGCTGCTCTAATCTACCATGCCTTTCTTACAATTATCACCCTGATGAGACATAATGCCAATTAAGCATCATTGGATGCATTGTGGAATATTTTATATTGATGTTGTTGCCAGTGTTTTAATGACAGGTATATACCAGTCCAGTACAAAACTGATTCATTGGGAAATGGTCTAAAATATTTTAGTAAACATTTGCCATCAGTATATCTAGCCACACTGATGTTATGTCTTCAGACAGTTTTGATCAAATTACAAATCTGGTATTACGGGAATGTTCACGTTATCAAAGGTGGAAAGCAACAAATGGCTTTTGTTGATGCACAAGATAGTTTTGTATGCATTTGCCAAAGTTCAGTGCTAATCCCATTACTTAGAGAGAATGTGCTGACCAGCTTTGTAATCTCCACTTTTAGAAATGTACCCTTAATTCTAGTTTTGTTTGTTTTTAAAATATATTGGTTACAGTGGTCAGAGGGAGAAGGCTGGGTGGAGGGGCTAGATGCTGAAGGGGCAACAGGGTTTAGTGAGCAGGGAGAGATGGTGACAGGGAGCAGTTCAGACTCCAAGGCTGAAGCAAAGGAGGGGGGTCAAGAGGCTGCTGCAGGATCCTGGGAGTCTCCCTCTCCTGTTGTGACAAATTCACCTCCCCCCCCCCCCCCGGTCTCCAAGAACTCACAGAATATTGAGGATGGGCAGAACAAGACCAGAGGTGAACAGACACAGTCGTGGCAAATGTTCTACTGGGCAAGACCTACTGGGAAGTATTGCTGAGTTGTATGCTGTTCCCTTGAATAGTTAACTTCACTGACAATTAACTTTGCTTCTTCATGCTGATCTGCCTCTGATGCCAGTCCTGACATGATGCTTGTAAAATGCGGATGAGGAGGGGAGAAAGAAGGCTTTGCTATCCCTATGCTTCGTGTATCCCAAAGTGCTGAGCACAGGGTTGGCATCACCTTTTGAACTGTGTTTCCCATATGCCCATCAGTAACCTGGCTATCAGGTACTTGGGAACCTGCATGCAAAGGCTTTTGACAGGTGAGTGTGGCACACCGCCTGTTGACCATGCGATGTCATAATTGCATTATGTGACTGACAGATAGGTTGTCCTGCCCACATGTCAAAGTTGGCCTGTGAGCCAGAGGTTCCCCATTCATGATTTACACCAAAACAAAAATTGAACTAGTAGGCTGTTTCCACCATCTTCACAAAGATAAAACCCAACAGGAAGGATTTCTTTATGTTTCTTGTTTCTGGACCCTTCAGTGGGCTCAGACTTAGTAATACTTTTACAACTATCACTGTAAAAATAGCTCTCTTTTTAATGGCATGTTAAGTAAATATGAAGGGTGTGTGTGCTACCTCTGCACCCCATTTGTCATTCTCCCCAGTCTCCACAAATTGGAAGGAGATTGTCTGAAGTAGGGCACCTCCTATTCTATTATATCCATATATCTGTTGCTTACTACTTGAATACAACTTACTTTCTTTCTTTTCTTATGGAGTGAAATAGTGACTTTATCATACGTGTATCAACTTTTGGCAGAGCTACCAGAGGGCAGGGGGAAAATTCTTCCAGCCTACCAGGTTCACCATCCTTGATCCAACACAATACTTCTCTCTTTCCTCTCCATCCCACATAAACATGAAATGCACACCTTCTTCAGGAAATAAAAATAAGATCCTGCCTCCTGCAGAGTGATGGATACTCTTCATGGATAAAACTTTGAGAATTTAGTATGCAGTGAAAAGAATAATGACTATGAGAGTATGCAAGGCAGGTGTTTGGGATCCCTGGAAGATTTTTTCAAAAGCCTCCTGCCATGAGTGTTGGCTGAGTGAGGTTGGAGAGCCAGCCTGCCATGCAGGAGTTTATTGTGATGTGTTCTTTTCTTGACAGTTTATTCATCAAGGAGCTGATTGTCTTCTGGAATCCAGCCTTACATTTACTTGTAGTCGTCAGTCAGAATAATGTGTCCATAACTCAAAAATCGGGCTGCCATGATCTTGCTTGGTTAGCTGCGTAATAATAGAGAGCTGAAGAATCCTCGGTGCTGCTCACTTTCCCGTCTGTGGCATTATCATTTTTTTTCCTTGCCATTACCTCAAGCGATAACATCTGATACTCATAATCATAATATATTTGGAGGGGGCTTTTATCCTTGGATTTGTCATTTCCTCTCATGGAAACGTATATGTGGGTTTTCCTAGGCAATATCGTTCCAGGCAAGCTGTTCCAAGCACTGCTAGGACAAATGTTACCAATCCATTGTCTGATATGGGCATATTCAATTATGTCTTGCACAACATTAATGATGATTACTTGGAGGTCAGAATTAAGGCCAGCCAGAAAGTGACTCATCTATGTTCAGGCCGCCTGGCCTTCCCACATCTTGTCAAGGGAGATGAAAGGACCGAATAATCAGGAGCAATTGTCATATGTTGACAGATGCTCCCCAGTAATGACTACCCCCTGCAGCCATAACCCAACACCTTATGACACCACAACAGTTCAGTGTTAATCTTCTTCTTTTTCCATAACACAAAACATGCCATGTGTTATCCTTGTGATTATCTGCATCAAATAACTAACCATCATTACAGCAGCTCATGTCAGTCCAAGGAAAGATGTAGAAATATTTACTGAATGCATCTACCTGCACCATACACTTAAAGCAGTATCATTTGGGGCTGTTCAAAAAATCCTGGGAATGGTGGTTTGTTAAGGGTGCTCACAATTTCCTGGAAAAATGAGTTCACTGTTAAACATATGAGCCAGCTCCTAGGGGCTGAAGTCCCTTCGTCCCCTCAATTAAATATTTGAGGGGGTTGGGGTGCCCAAAGTTGATGGGAATTGCCATTTGTATGGTGTGTGTGCACCGTGTATTGTGTTCAGTTATGAGGGGCTTGGCTTACCTGAACCCCCCCCCCCAATATTTTATTCAAGTTGGCACCCCTGCTGTTAATTCCTCATGGCTCTCTGAGAGGAAAAGGAGTCGTTTGTGGTCTTTGGAGTCCCCAACATCTGTTCACCGCCCCTGCCATTTCTCAAAGCAAAACAGTTCAGGGAGGAAGAATGTTGTGCGGATCATGTATTTATGGTAGAAAAAACAAATTCTCTTGTCCTCACAGTTTTCAACATCATTTACAACAGCTACTAAATCTCACTATCTCCCAAGGGAACAATGCTGTAAGTCAGGAGTGGGCAAACTCCTGTCTGCAGCCTGGGGTCTCCCCATGTGGGGCCTCCCCATAGTGCTTTTCTAACCCTTATTACACTCCCCAGAGACCATGGGAGGGGGGGTCACAGCTGTGGAGGGAAGAGTTAACCCTTCTGTTCTCATGCACTGTGACTCACCACTACAAAAATATCACTCTGATCGCCCTATAGGCTCTAATAGGTTGGGTATAAATAATAAAATTATTATTATAGAATAGGACATTCATGTTTTCATTGAGACATGTTGGAGGGTATGCTGTTTTTGAGCCTGATTGCCTTGCTGGGGGCATTGGGGGGTTTCACCCACAGCTGCACAAAAAACATTCCCATTCCTTTCCAGGTGCAGTAATTAGGCTTGTAAGAGGCACCTATTGGCCACAATGAATGCAGCATCACCAATGAAGATTTCTGAACATAACTGAACCAAATGAGATACAGTAGAAGAGGTGGATTATATTAGCAGGGCTTGAAAACAAAGGGCAGCCTCCCCGAGGGCCTTCTAATTGTGCCGGTAGTGCTCTAACTTTTCTGGTCTTCAGCTTACACTAATTCCCACAAGGAGAACTCCCAAGTGCACCCACAGAAAGGCCTATTGAACATCAAATTGTTCTGCAATCAAAAAGGCCTATTGAAAAGTGAGAAGAGCCAGGAGCCCAAACAACAGGTGTTTTCCTTACAGTTTCAGGATCACCCTCTTAATCTCTGTAAAGAATGAAGCAGGAAAGCTATGCAAGGCCTCTTGTTACTAGGCTTATCAAGAGAGAAGTGATTAGAAGCCCCCCTAATCAGTTTATCCACAAAGCAGCCAATGACATTAATTCTATGTACCACTATTCAGTGCTAGACTTTCTCTCTTATTCTCTCAAACACTGTCAGTGGGTGAATTCATTTGAAATAAAAATTGATTTAAAAGTCCTTTTGTAGCTGTTTTTGTATATAGTGTACTGCATGGAAAACACATTTCCTTTTATATGTTTTGGAACTGGGGTTTTAAGGGAGGACAGTGAAGTGAAAGGACAAGTCCTTAGCCAAAGATCCACAACTATAAACTTTACAAGGCGGGGGAGGCATTGCCACGCTGTCTCTGCCTCTCAGCAATGCATGCATGTGCAAATCAGCCGCTTGTGAGCATGCCCTTGTTTTCATATGAAAGCAAGATGGGAAAGAAATGTCCCGAGAGACTTTCACTAACTAGCAGTTCCTCTGATTTTCAAGCTGATTAGGCCTCTAATTCTGCATATCTGCAAACACACTGGAACTTGAAGTGAAGTGGCTGCCGTCTCAAGACTATGTAGATAACACCCAACCACATTCAATACGCATTGGCAAGGAAATGTTTTATAGGAACAATGGAGTATCAGATTGGTTGCTATTGCTACACACAGCCCATTGGCAAAATACTTACCCCCATACATATGGAACACAGGGACGGGGGATTCCAGATTTTCTACTCCTCTGAATCTCTCCATGGATGTTGATATTCTTCACTACTTAAGTCTTATTTCCAAAGTCGAAATAATACACTGTGGCTTTTCATTTAGGAAGTTCTACACAGCTCTGGTTGTGTGCTCTTTGACACAGGTTTTAATCCTTTCCATTCACTGTGGAGGGAGGGAGTGTTCCTATCTCTATATTATTAGCATTTACGGGCATACTGAAGAAATGCAGCAGGGGAAAAATAACCACGAAAAAAGAAATATTGAAGATGTAATGAGATGAATGATTTCATCAAGACATTAGAAGAAACTTCATGGTGGTAACCGCTCTTCATAAGGGCAACAGACTGCCTCAGGTGGTGCTGGGGTTACCAAAGGCTGGGAGGTTCTTTGTGAAGAATGCTGTAGTTGCAACAACACATTGTAGATCCTACCTTAAGTAGTGGACTAAATGACCTGCAACATTTTTTACAACTCTAAAATTGTATTATTATATTATTCTAAAGTTGTTTTGTACAATGTATTGCTAATGTGCAAGCTATGTTGCAATGGATGATGTTAAGCTATCCTGCGCATAACAGTAACACTGAGCAAAAAAGAATATTGTTGGAATCTCAGGGAGGAATTCAACGTAGTGCTAGGGAGATTGTTCTACCAGAAAAGGAGAAATGCTTGAGCTGATGGAACAATCTCCCTTCTCTTCCCCCATGTGTTGTTCTGATTGTTCTCCAGCCCCCCTCCCACAAGGGGGCATGGGGCATGTTGAGGAGGAGAGGGGAAAGCCCAATTGCACTACCAGAAACCCTGGAGTGGGAAGCCCTGGTGCAGGCTTCCACAAGTCATACTAGTTACGAGGCCTTACTTAAGGGTAAAGGGGACCCCTGTCCATTAGGTCCAGTCGTGACCGACTCTGGGGTTGCGATACTCATCTCGCTTTATTGGCCGAGGGAGCCGGCGTGCAGCTTCCGGGTCATGTGGCCAGCATGACTAAGCCGCTTCTGGTGAGCCAGAGCAGTGCACAGAAATGCACCTTCCTGCCGGAGTGGTACCTATTCATCTACTTGCACCTTAACGTGCTTTGAAACTACTAGGTTGGCAGGAGCAGGGACCGAGCAATCGGAGCTCACCCCATCATGGGGATTCAAACCGCTGACCTTCTGATCGGCAAGTCCTAGGCTCTGTGGTTTAACCCACAGTGCCACCCGCGTCTTACTTACAAATATATAATAACTGTTTCCTCATTGTTCATGTGTTTATTGGTAACAGGACACACACACACACACACAGAGGACATGAAAACATCAGAAAACTAAGCATATTCCAATTCCAGAATTAATCAGCTTGTTAAAGAAGAAATCAGTGGATACCAAGTATTCATAGATAAGGAGGAACAGGTCTCCCCAAACATCACACACAGCACTGGGCCCAGGCACCATCCACATGTAGACCATAAGATAAGGCAAGGATGGGGAGCCTCAAGCCCAAAGGCTGAGTATGACCCCTAAGGGCTTTCTATCTGACCTTTTCGCCAACACCCTTTCAGGTCACACCTCTTCTCCTCAGGCTAGACCGTGAAGATTCAGCTCAGTTTTTATGGCATTTTGTTCATTATCATGACAACATATACTAGCCAGCAGTTCATGTACAAGTAATAATTATATCTTCTGTAAGATGCCAACACATGCCTCATCAGACAAATTGTATTGTTTCACATCCAAAGTCTTTAGTTGCTATTTGACATTTTATTGTATCCTTTTGCTATGAATACTGCTGTTTCCTTCTCTGCATTTGATGGACATAAGCTCCACTCTGGGAAGAAAACAAAAGCATGGCATCATTAGTACCATATTCCAGTTCCTGTCGGGTTAACATTGATGGCCCAGTAATCCCATACATGCAGCAAATACAAACGCCTGCTCTAGCTATTAAGTGAAATAATCTGCAAAATACTGTTCCGTGTTGTGAGGTTTAAAAAATGATAATAAAAGGTGGGTGATAATGCGCCTTCCTGCAAAATAAAATCAATGCCTGTCTTGAAATGTTTAATATTACAGCAAGGACTACAGCGAAGGGAAAACACTTCAAATCCAAAAGTATCTTCCCTTAATATATACTGTGCTGTAGATCGCCTGTCAAGTCAGGGGACATTTCAGATATGAATTCA
Source organism: Podarcis tiliguerta (assembly GCF_965153285.1). Taxonomy (NCBI): domain Eukaryota; kingdom Metazoa; phylum Chordata; class Lepidosauria; order Squamata; family Lacertidae; genus Podarcis; species Podarcis tiliguerta. Next base: position 77,327,995 of record NC_139539.1, read on the forward strand.
GCCAGTGCATATGCTGACTTTCTAAATAAAGCTTTCCAACCTCACATTTGAGGTTCTGTTTTTTGCAAGTCTGTCTTCTCGCTCTAACCTCTCTTGCCTCAAAAAAGTACACTGGGGCAGGCAGGCCTTGTTATCAGTTGCTTGAAAATTCTTTCGGGTGTCAGGAACCGTCCCCTCTGCCCCCACAAAAGACAAAGAGTTTGCCCAAATTATTTTTCTTTAGTTATTTTATTTGCTACACTACATCTGAGAAGCCCTGAGAAACACGAATTGTGTCACGCCTTGCCTTTTAACTTTCTAGCAACCCTGTGAGGCAGGTAGAAATAGACAAATCTGTTCATTTCAATTTCTCGCTTTTTTCAAACCCCCCCCCCCCCCCACACACACACATTTCTGCATCAGTTTGCAATTTTGTTTAAGTCCTCATTTTAAAAATGTCAACATTTTAGGGCACATTTCTCCTTATGTGCGCATCTTTTGCATGCAGTTTCATCTGGCAAACACATTTTCACAAGTAATTTCCTACAACGTAGTGCATTTTAAATGTCATCTTCACAAATATATGAGCTTTTGCACACTTAACCCTATTATACACATCTCTGAACACAATATTTGGTTGGACAGCTGCATCACAAAATTTGGAGAAGTGAAAATTTCAAAGGATAGCTATGCTTTGGTTCATGTAAAGTTTCTGAAAGTGCAAATCAGGTAGTTTCACCTTTAAATCGTAACTGAACCAAATTTCTCCTCTATCCCTATAATTTCTCCACTATACCTATCCCTTTAACCTAGGAGGGTTAGATGTAGGAATAAGAGATTTTGGCAAAGTCACCAAGGTTGAATCCATGTGTCCCTTAGTCCAAGTCCAATGTATGATCCACTATGCCAAACTGATAAACTGTGGTAGCTTTTGCTAGTGGAGCCATATATCTGGGAAATTTGAAAAGGGCTTTTTCTAAGAGAAGTCAAATTTCTCAAGTATCTTTCACACATCCGTAGACATCTTCTGAAATTTGCCTCTAGTGAAATGTGAGACAATTTTGGCCTTGCAAAATGTAAGAAGTATTTGAGAGAGCCCAAGGGAGGTTCTAGGGACGTGGGTGGCGCTGTGGGTAAAAGCCTCAGTGCCTAGGGCTTGCCGATCGAAAGGTCGGCGGTTCGAATCCCCGCGGCGGGGTGTGCTCCCGTTGTTCGGTCTCAGCACCTGCCAACCTAGCAGTTCGAAAGCACTCCCGGGTGCAAGTAGATAAATAGGGACCGCTTACTGGCAGGAAGGTAAATGGCATTTCCGTGTGCGGCTCTGGCTCGCCAGAGCAGTGATGTCACACTGGCCACGTGACCCGGAAGTGTCTCCGGACAGCGCTGGCCCCCGGCCTCTTGAGTGAGATGGGCGCACAACCCTAGAGTCTGTCAAGACTGGCCCATACGAGCAGGGGTACCTTTACCTTTTTAAGGGAGGTTCTAATGTAAGCCAGGCAAATTTTACTTGGTTTGTTCCAGATATTCCCATATTTTGCATGCTGGGAAAGACTCGTACATGTTTCAATGGCCCAAATAGTGTTGCATGTTTTCCTTCCTGAAACAGCACAGCAAGAAGGCTACAGTTGGTTGTTTTTTCAGGGTTGGGATGTTTTCAGTTGGTTTGGCAAAAGCCATATCCGTTAGACTAAATTATAGAATTTGAACTTCATTTGGGGTAGTAGTTGTTTTAGTTGATAGTGGCAAAAACTGCTAAGATTTATAGAGGAGAACAAACATAAAGAGACATGTATAGAAGAGGGGAACAGTGATATTAAATACAAAAAAGTCAATTAGAACCTAAATGAGTGGTGAAACAAGCAAAGTGCCATTTCCCAAGTACAGTAACTAGAAATAACACAGCTATCTTAGCATTGCTAAGTGAATTAACATCTGTGGTGTGAAAGAAAACTATTACTTCTATTCAAAGTTTGTTATCATTTGTAATTCAGTTATTCAACCCTGGAGTCTTCCCTCTGAAATACCTTTCTTGAACAACAGCAACTTTTTGTATATACAGTACCGTATTTGTAGCTCTGCTGTTAGAATGTTCAGATCATTTTTCTCCAATTGGATCTGATGCATGGAACCCAGGACTGAACACAAGCCCTCTTCATACATTCAAAAATATGTGTGTGGCATAAAGTGCACAGGAGGAGCATGTGGGCATTGGTACCATACCCACCCACCCACCCACCTCCATCCCTCCCTCTACTCTAGCCCTGAGCTTCAGACTTTGAGCAGGAATGTCTAAGGGAAGGTTCTAAGCACATTTGGTTGGCTGCACTTAGAAGCTTCCTTGTAATCAGGAGCCCCAATAACCCTGGATTCACAAATTGCAGAGGTGAATCCCCTTCAAACCTGCCTGCTAAGCATAGGAAGGTTGGAGATAATTGGCTGGGGCCATTGCACACTCACTCTCCCTATGTACGTGAATAGTACTCTACCCTGATGCTCTACCTACTATATCACATTGGGTTTAAGTCAGTATTTGTTTCGACTCACCGCCATTTAGTACTGGCAGAGCATGCCTCTTTGGAGAGCTGTCCTGTTTTGTGGAAACTATCCTATCGCAATGAACATGGAAAACTAAATTATAATGGGTCCATCTTTAATAAAATGCCTTATTAAAGAGCGGGAAACAAGAAAATAATCCATTTTTATTACTCTATCATCTCTCTCAGCCAACTGCTACGGTAATAAAATTAAGCATTCTATTTCATTGAAAACAAGGAAAGTAATTGTATTTACCTTTTTTTCCCATCGTACCCCCATGCGTACATGCACACAAGAAGCAATCAGCTGCTGGACTCATTAGGTTGCTGATTAAATACTTTGCCAGTTAAGTCTGAACTAATTAAAAGAGAATTGAGGCTGCCTATGCATCAGCCAGCAAGGTATTAACTTTAACTGAGCTTTCCCTCACATTTCATTGCCTGAAAGAGTCTGTTTGGGGTACTTCTAGAATGAAATGCATATCCTTAAAAAATCCTCACATTCAGGCTTCCAGACTAAGAGATCTAGTATCACTGTTTTGATGTAGAGTCCTACCTTTCAGGTGTGCCCTATTAGGAAGGGCAGAATTGTGAATTTGGGTTAGTGGAAGAAAGATTATAGTAGAAGGGTTTATTCACACTTACTTTTCCTTCGCCCTTTCCAGGCATGCTTCGTCATTGTCCGAGTGCCCTTTTTTTGCTCTGGAGCTTCCCCCACAAAAATCTGCTCTTTAAAGCTCAATCAGAGCAAATGTCAACCCACGGAAAATCCAAATTGATGTTTGCTCTGATTCAGCTTTAAAGAATAGGTTTTTGCTGGGATAGCATGGGGCAAAAAAATTCGGGCAAGATTCCCACATTCTAATATGATACTGAATTGAAGGGAGGCCATTAAGAGCTTCTATCTCCAATTAGACATTGACTCCATAGTGCACAACTGCCTCTGGTCTGTTGTTGTCTTAATTCATTCACTCATTTGGAAGCCATGCAGGCTGGAGTGAGCTGGAGAGGATGGGGAGGAAATGCATGATTATTCTGACTTCCACAGATGTTGATGTAGTGCTTTACTTTTCTCTCTTTTTGGTCCTTTCATGAGCTTTGACACTTTTCCTTATGTTCTTTGTCTAGTTTAAGCTACAAGCTTCTCGGGTGTGTTTGTAAAGTGACAGTGACACTGATATGAATAATGCACTCCACATGCTGCAGGAATGCTATTTTTATTTTATTTTTAAGGAAGGTGTAACCACAGAGATGTGGTACAAAAGAGAGTGCGTTTCCACTGGATTCCCTACCTGGTAAGACTGATCAATCTCCTACTTCTCATCTTTTACTGACAAGACCAGACAGCGATTCCATCACCACCACCACCATTTATTTATTTATATCTACACCTTTGAAAGCATAATATAATAAGGTTTAGTATCTCCGTCCATCTGGATTTTTAAGCTGACAGACCTCACCAGAAAGGCCTGAGAAGGTTAGGCTCTGACTGCACAGTTTCCTGAATGAGTTGGTCAATCAGTCAATCTAACTAGATCTAATCAATTTAACTAGAAATGATAAAACTTCCATAATTCATGATTATCTATAGATGGAATTAAAAAAGCTATTTTACTTGTGTCCATGGTGGACAACAGCCAGCACTTTAAACTCTTTTCAAGCTAAGCTTGGGTATTTAGCAATGCCAATCTCTAGCTTTGGTTCTTTGGCTCCCCAGCCTTGTTCCAGGCACTTTGCTGTGTCCTCTGGCTCCTTGCCTACCTGCCTGCCCATATACATCCTTGTTCTAGGCCCACCACAGTTTGAATATCATAGCTTCATCCCTTTTAAAGCCTGCATCAATCCTTCTTGTATGCTAGCGTGGTCTGCCCAACTCAGGTCTCAAGCTTGCTGGTCTCCACATTCTCAGAAAGAAATGTTCTAGCATAGCCTTTCCCTGACAGGCTAGTTTTCTACATGTGGGGTGTTGTTGCTGCTTCTGCTGCTGCTGCTGTTATATATAAATAATGGTTTCAGTCAAACTGAAGCATTCTAAAGCAGTACTGTCCAAGGAGTGAGGTAACCCTATGGCATTTCCAAACATACAGTTTGTCTCTTAAGAGACAGTGTGCGTCATATAGTTAATGACACCCGTGCCCAAATACAAGATTTGGGTGCTCTTTTCCTATAAGAAGCAAGGCTTACAAGATTTCTGATATTTTTGTTTTCCCAGCTCAGATTTTAATTGGAGTCAGAGAAGAATTCCTGGCTTACCTGCTCCCCACCTGTTCAGCTATTCAGTCAGTCCCCAACACACACACCCAAACAATTCCTCTTTGCCTTCCACATGACTTAAACAGGAGGGTTCAGGGTTTCAGGAGTAGTAGTAGGTCTACTGAGGGAGAGGCAAGAACAAGGATTTATCCTCCCCCTAAGACAAAAGGCCCTTGCTGGTCCTTGAGGAATTACTGGTAAGTTCTCTCAAGGTCAACTTCCAAAGAAAAATCGGCTCAGAAAAATAAATAAATAATTTGGAAATAGCTTGGTTTATTTCGAAGTTGTGGGGCTTATTTTTCTAAGCCCATCTGACACCCGTCTCTAGTGTCATGGAAATGGCTATGACATCTCCAAACTGTTGAAGAATTCTCTTGCATCAACTGAATTCTTGAAAGTCTCTTTATAGAAGCTCCCCAGCTGCTATGCACCAGACTACAAGATGATGATGGAGTGTTTATCTCACAGTAAACGCTGCAAACACTGAATTCATGTACAGGAGGTGGAAGAATGAGGCTGACATCTGTTGCTAGGCAGGATTAATTAGGTATTACTTTAAATGATGAATCCTGGACCATTCCCATATGAACAGTTGGTAAATGCTCTGTTCTAATCAGAGATTTTGAAGATAAAGATGTTCTGTTACAAGTCCCATGCTGGCTACTAAGACCTTTATTAGTTGTATTAAGGCTCTTATCAGTTTCATCAACTTATATTAGCATGTACATTACACAAACTGTGCCACATTTGCCTAAAGAGAACAAATATTTTATATTATGTAGAATTTCCCCTTTTCTTCAGTTTTTAAGCTTTGGTCAGGATTGATCGATTGATTGCTCTACTGCTATTGATTTTTAGGTTGATTTGATTGGTGATTGTTTTTAAATCACGTTTTTTTAACACTAAATTGAAGAGCACCTTCTTCTCCCACAAGCCCATTTGCTGGAAGTGAAAATGGGACAAGGGGATGTCCATTTTTTCCAGAGGACGGATGAAATTCGCTGAAAAACTTGGACCTCAGTGTTAACAGTAGTGGTTCCAGTAAGGAGATGTACACTCAGCACGACACTATGACAGAGAGAAAATACACACAGCCGTGGGAAAGCCCAACAGGGCCCAGCAGGCCACAGAATATTGAAGGGGCCCTTGAAAATTTGGGGGGCCTGGGCCCCTCAGCCCCTCTTAGATGGCTCCCCTGTTCTCAAGCCTTACTAATTGAGACTCTTCCAGCATAACTAGACACCGCTTAAGGTTATCTGTTGTTCCCCAATCCCCACCTGACACTGCCTGACTAGTAGAGGGGAGAGAATTGATGGGCTATGTTAGAGGTGTCCACAGGCCTCATTCATTGAAACAGCCTGGTCATTAAATGCCCATCTGCATAAGCTTCCAGCAGACATGGGAAAGCAGGACTAGATTATGCCCTGTGAAGATCCCTGTGTAGCTCTACTACATTGCTCTACCCGGACACTGAGGTCCAGCACCGAGAGCCTTCTGGCGGTTCCCTCACTGAGAGAAGCCAAGTTACAGGGAACCAGGCAGAGGGCCTTCTCGGTAGTGGCGCCCTCCCTGTGGAACACCCTCCCACCAGATGTCAAAGAGAACAACAACTACCAGACTTTTAGAAGACATCTGAAGGCAGCCCTGTTTAGGGAAGCTTTTAATGTCTGATGTATCACAGTACTTTAATATTCTTTTGGAAACCGCCCAGAGTGGCTGGGGAAACCCAGCCAGATGGGCGGGGTATAAATAATAATAAATTATTATTATTATTATTATTATTATTATTATTATTATTATTATTATTACTATTATTATTATTATTATTAGCTGGACACTGGTTTAGATCAAAATCTGAATGTGTACAGGGCACTGATTTCATAACTAAGTATTATAATAAAACTTGTTACTCTGTGCCTTAATGGTGTGCTGTTTCTCTCCCAAGACACACAGCATATATTTCAGCATAAGCTCCTGTGTTTTGTTCTTTAACCAGCCTCTGAGAGTAGGTGAATTCGTTCCATTCCAATGTAATGCATCCAAATTCAATTTGGAGTAGGTGCCTTCTAAGTGCAGTGTTGAATGCAATCCATTCTTCTCCCTTTCTCTTCATGCTGCTAGGTGTACCCAGAAGTTTGTGGAAGAGTCTGAAAAGCATCACTAATAGCAGAGAAAAGTGAGACATAAAAGGCTTGAAGAAATCACCTCCAGATGAAGGAGGACAGAAGGGGACCATCAGATCCAGCACAACCAAAGTGTTCTGTGGTGAGAGGATTCCCCTGGAGCAAAATAAAAAAGGACATAATACAATAAAAAAAAAAACACTTTGAAGGCAGAGCGAGAGAAGGAATAAAACTGCCGTAGCACATATAGAAAGGAGACAATTTTGAAAAGCAAGGAAAATTGTGTGTGTTCTGACATTTCATCAGCCTCACAGCTAACATTGGTTTGGGGAAAATAGCCTGGTTTCTGCAACAAGAGGTGCCTATCTTCTTTACCTATGATTTTCACTTGTTCCTCAAAGAGGCAATGCTGCAGAAACTGATCATTTGGTCATAATTCTCCACAGGGGGGAAAGAAAACAAGAAAAGGAGCATTACAAGGATGTACAACCATACGCACCACAACTAAAGAGGAGCATAGCAGCCTTATACCAAATCACAGCCCACTGGTTTATCTGCATGGCATTGTCTTTACTGAAATGCAGTGACTCTCTGGGGTTCTGAGCAGGAGCTTTTGCAAACTCCATGCACAGCTGAAATGAGGGCAGGGAGCTGAGCCGACAGGAGGAATAACTGGCACAACAACATTCTGGAATTCAAAATGACCACAACCTTATTGATTACAGATGTCGGTAGGCTTTGGCTCAGGCATTTGGCATGTATCTTGAATTAGCCTCCTGTCAGATGGCTGCATTGCCAGGGTCATGTCTGGGTTAAGGGTCATCCCAAGACACAGGCCAACTGAGCAGACCCAGCCCCCAGGCCGCTACTTGGAAGTTCTATGGCTCATCAGCTTGGCATTCAGAGAGGCTACAGGTGCCAAGGTGGGCTGGACTCTTGTCCAGTAGATGTTGGCATTTCAGCAGGTGGGCAACTCATGAGACAGAGGTGAGAAAAGATGCTTGGAGACTTTCTAGATAACAAACAGCTAATACATTTATATGTATTATTATTATTTCTATTATTATTATTATTATTATTATCATCATCATCATCATTATTATTAACATTTGAAACTCCTTCCCATTAAATATCAGAGAGACAATGTCTCTTCTGGGCCCCTAATAAATCCTTTCCTTTTTCAACAGGTCTTTGAAGCAAAGATTTTTATTCTAGTCTGTATCTGTATTATTTTTATAGACGGAATTATTTTATGCATGTTTTTATTGTTAAATCGCTCCGAGGTCTTAAAAAAGTGCAATAAATAAATTTGCTTATCCATTTGTTGTTGAATTTAGAGCCCATCTTTCTTCCAAGGAGCTCCGGGTGCCACACACAGTTCTCTCCCTTGCCCATGTTATCCTCACAACAACCATGTGAGGTGGGTTAGGCTGAGAGATGGTAACTGGCCCAAAGTCACTCAAGTGAACATCATGGCCCAATTGGCATTTGAACCTGGGTATAATGCAGCACTCTAACCAGTATGCCAAATTAAGCAGATGCTGGTTGTTCACTATGAACTCCCTGACTTCACATCCCTTGACTTTGCAAAATAGAGGAGCTAAAACAATATACAGGTAGCTGCTTAATCTCACTTATTTTAGTGGCTAATTTGCATATTAGTTATTCTGTTCACTGTTATCAGTTCTAGCATGACAAAATGCATGGGCTATTGCAAATGTATGATTTGCCCAGGGCATTGTTTCCCTGGTTCACAACATGTGACATATATTCTAAACTAATGTGTATTCAGACATGCTATGGGGTTGGGTGCTGCACGCAGTTCCCTAGTGCAGTAACTGTAGCCTTTCCAAATAACTGATATCCATGTACAGCTTTTTGAAGATATGTTGACGATGCCCTCTGCAGAAGAGTCGTTATCAGTCTGTACAGTTTCTACAATGGGATAAAATCTCTCATAGGCATTTGATGGAGAATAAAAACCCTGAAAGCAAAGCTCCAGAGTTTTCATCATGTCACTAAAAACATCAAAGCAAAATTGCAACTATAATTTATGTGCATAGTGGGAACAGATAATTTATGAGTGCATGACTTAAAAGCTACTTCTGCCCTTCCACTAATTGGTCTCTTGTCTTCCTTCGCATCCCATTCTGCACATCCTACCTAAACAATAAAGTGTCACTATGAATCTCTACCTTTATGTGAAATTGAAATTATTTGGAATTAGTGTTGGTGGGGATTTGTGTAGGGATTTACCTTCATTCTGGACTTTACCTTGGGGCCGTTCTGTTGTTTTCTACAATTTAATTCAAAAAAAGAAGACGACATTAATAAGCCAAAGTCTTAACAGAGCCATTAAATTAATACATGCTGCTTTAAACGGCATGGTACACTTTCAACACACACTTTGTCACAGTCTAGAATGGTTGGGATGGAGGCCATGTCAAGGAGGCTGGAGCTAAGTTCATGGATCAGTAAACCTGAAACACCAGAAACAGGTTATGAAAGCCAAGGGTGGAGGAAGGGGGGTGCGGTAGGTGCAGGCCACCCTGGGTGTCACCACTGAAGGGGGTGACAAAATGCCAGGCAGCACTCACCGTGGGCCCTGTAGAGCGCCCAAGCCACACGTCTCTCCTGGGAGTGACACAGTGGCTTGGGCACCCGCAGGTTCCACATTGCCCCAAATGGTCCGCCCGCCACCTCCCCCTCAGCTGTAGGGCAACTGAGTGGGAAGAGGTAGACATGCTCCGGAGGCCCCATGGTGCACCCCACCCCACCCTCGCCCTGCCCATATGGGTGCTTTGCCCCGCTCCTGGGCGCACCACCCCAGGCGTCCGAGCGGCTTCCTCCGCCACTGATGAAAGCCAGTGCCTCTTCTTCTCTTCCACCTCCAGGCCAGCCCTATCATTGGACAGAGTAAGGTGGCCATCAGAGGCAGAGGATGCTGGAGGTGAGGGGCTGCAGAACTCCAGTCATTCCCCCTTAACCTTTCGGCAACTTAACTCTGTTGGGACTCAAGTCTCTAGTTCACAGGACCAGGGTAAATACAAACTGAAATAATCTCAACACGTTTAAATGCATCATGCACTGCGTCCAACTTAAGCAACTGAAAGTCGCTGAGTAAATCAGAGGAAGCAGAAGACCGAGACAAGTCCCATGGTGTATCCACTCACAAATGCGTGAGCAACTTTACTCTTGTAAACTTCTTTGCAATTAGCTTTCATTAAGAAATTTGGCTGTAAAATGTCTGGATTTTTCATAAGCATTTATCCCTCCCTGGCTCTGCTTCAGTGTTTTTGACTTCATCACCCTACATAAATCAGAACACAGCTCAGAACGGTAACTTTAATGAACCTTTTCATCATGTCCTGTAAATCAATCCATATGGGAGCTATGTACCTTGACTATATATATATATATATATCTGGCAGATGAAGTATAAGTAAATGCAACCAACAGGCTGGCACATTTACGGTAACTCTTGCTCCTCAACACAACTGGCATTGTCCTCTGTGGCCAATAAAGCTATGTACCCACAACCAGAAGTGGGCCAGCTCTTCCTCATGCAGTAAAAATGTGACGAAATCACAGACCAGTCAGCATTTCCCTTTCCTTTTGGAGTCAAGAGACCAAAAAATGTGCCAGGGATCACTGATAGTTCCCAGATCAATTTAATTAGAGATGAATAAATCCATCTGCTTCTAGTCTTTGTCTTGTTTATGTGTTTTAACCATGACTCCATTGCATTCTGTCTCCACATTAATCTGTGGATTTTTATTTTTTAAGAAGCCCTCTCAAAACACATATTGAAACGTGAGCTTTCTTTTAAAATATGTATTCAAATGTACATTTTCTCTCAAAATATGTTAATGCATGTTTTGACACATTTAAAATGTCAAGGATTGCTTAACAATATTCAGAGAAGTGTGAAATCCAGTGGGGAACCAGGTTCCAATGTTTGGTGTGGACATTAGAAGAATCATAGAGATGGAAAGGTGTGGATTAAGTTATTCACACACACAAAAAGACAGAATTCCTTGCGCATTCTGAAATTATTCACTACCAATCTAAGTCATTCAAGAGATTGTGGCAAGGCAGTATCCGTAAACCCATTCCAGCTTGTTTCATTTCTACATTCCTCCAAATGCTACGCAACTGAATTTTTACACAGCTGAGGGAATTAAATTAAATAAAGTGTCCTAAATCCCAGGGAAAGCAAGGGAAATTTGCCTAATTATATCTGGCTGTCACCCTGTTAGTTTCAATGCACATTTGAAAGGTAGCCTTAGTGATGGTTGCCAACAATTTGAAACCTGGCAAACAACCCGGCCCCCTTCCACGCACCTAATCTCACTGATTCGCAAGGCAGAGGAGAGAGGTAATCAACATTTCTTGAAAACTGTGCCACTGCACCACCAGGTATTCCAGCTCACTCCAAAATCAGGTGATGGAACCATAAGGTGACATTGGCACTATGCCACATCATTGCTGCTTTATCATGCATGGAACTGAAATGCGAGAAAAAAACTAAGCTGGCCGCTAAAGTGTACCAAAAGAGATAGGTTCACATGTTGCAGGGGGAGGCATTCTAAGCTGTATCCTCCAATGTAGTGCACCAATTAATTTCCTCTATTGTCATCTCACTAGGGGAAGGGAAAGAGAGCAGGAACTTAGCATACTGAATTATTCTGCGTAAGACCATTGGCCTGTCTAGCCCAGTATAGTCTACACAGGTTGGCAGTGACTCTTCAGGGCCTGGGACAAGAGGCTCATTTCAGCCCTACCCAAGGATGCTGGGGATCAAAACAGCTGCACCAACATCTGGACAGAGCACTGGACACCTCAACAGAGATGCTTCCCATTTGTTAGTACAGGATTTCAAGATGAAAGTACCAAAAAGTGAACTGTGCATGCAATTTCTTTTGTAGGAATTATAAAATACAAAACAACTTTATTGTCCTCTCATGGGAATCAAACATCGCAAAAGCAAAACCTGAGCACTTTGTTTCAGCATCTGTTACTGGTTCCTATGTCATTGATTTATTTTGGCAGTTTCCACCAGAAACAATTAAATGGTTCAGTCTTAATTGCTATGCTATCTTCCTGTCGGTGTACTCACTGATCTGTGCTGTCCAGTTTGGGTAGAATTTAAAGATGTGATTAGCAAAAAGTTGGTAGGAGCATGAGTGGAAGTCAATGAATGGGACACATATTCATTTAGAAAAGGACTAATCGTCTACTCCTAGTTCCATGCATTTGAAAATAGGACTTTGTTTACACCAGGAGTTTTCAACCCATGGGTTTCCTCATAAGATTATCAGGGATTAGTCACTGTAAAGATCAGTAATGGAAGATAAGCATCCCTGAGAGGCAACATCAGTCGTGATCAATATAACCATGATTGAGGTATTACTATAAGTATATAAAGCCCTTAACAACTTGGACTCATTTTACTTGAATGATCTCCTTACCCTATACAGGCATCCCTCCCCACTTACACAGGGGTTGCGTTCCGGGACCCCCACACACATAAGTAAAATAGCATAAAGTGGGGAGCATCCTCTGAACACCCTTCTTTGCCACTCTCTCTTCAATCCACACCAAAAATACTGTATCCGAAAATATCCACAACTAGAATTGAAGCTCTGGGGCCAGCAGGAGGCTGAAGGATGCAAGGGAAAGCAGCAGCTGCTGCTGCTGCTGTGCTACCCCGCACATCAGCTGTTTGGCAGGGAGGGCCCCGAAGAGTTTGTGCCTATGACTTGGCAGGTGTATCACAACTGCCTCTTTTCTACAGCCCCAGGGAGGCAGCCAATACAGGAGTTGTGACCACCATATTTTGCAAGCATTGTGCTTTTAGTGTTTTCTCTTGGTGAGATAACCGCAGCTGTGCTCGGAGCAGGTGAAAGGTGATAACAAGTTCAGAATATATAATAAAAGTACAGGATACTAACATTTTAACAGGAGGCAACATTCCTCTCATAGATTTCATTATCCTGTTGTTTTTTCCCCCAGAGAAGAGTACTTGGCAGTAATCCAAAAGTGAGAGGATACATTTTAAAAATGACTAAATAAATGAAGTTCACATGGATATAAGAAGAAACATTATCTCCTACGGTATTTCTCAAACCAGTTGCCAGATTCCTACATACATTCTAATATTAGTAGATTAATGCTGTAACACAAAGCTGAAAAACATGCAGGTGGGTGTGTAAGGCTGCATGGTCAAGCCGTTAAATGAAGCATAAAGGAATAAGATAATGGGCGGGGGGGGGGGAGTGCATTCATTTCTGGAAAAGAATTTCTCTCATGGCCTTATATCTCACACCCCTTAGAAATTAAAATGCAGTAGGTTGAACACCCCAACAGGGTTATAGGCAGAGGGAAGTGGGGAATGGGGGCAAAACATTGGCAAATGGAGCTGTAGGTGTCATACAGTTTGCCCTGCATCCCTTTGCCTGTGTAGACATAAGACTGAACTGGCATTCAGACGGCTGCTGTATGTGCAACGGGAGGATGTTGTCTTGTCCTGCGCCTCAGGTAGAAGAATGTTTTGGGGTGACAATGCAGCCTCTGCAGGATCTTTCCCAACTCTTCAAAAGGAGGGGGGTTGGTTGACTCAACACTTGCCTGACATTTCACTAGTCTCTTACTAGGTGCTGTATCTGACAACGTGCTTTCTCCGGCACAAGGATTTTTGGCTGGGCAACAGAATTTTCTTTCCCTCTCTTCTCCCCACATTGTCCTTAATTCTGTTCCAGGCATTTCTCTCTCCCCTTTAGTGCACTTTTTCTGCTTCCATGTTGTTTTCTAGGAATCACTGGAATCTCCATAGTTTTGTCCTTCCTTTTCCCCCCCTAGAAACAGGTTGCATCTTTCCTACGCTGGGTTCATCTGAGATCAGGTACTCTCTAAAAATTATGTTCTGCAAATGCCATAGTTAACTTACAGTACTCTGGTATGCATGTCTACTTAGAGGGACGACTCTTAAAATAGGCTTAATTCCAGGTAAGTGGTTACAGGATGGCAGCATGTGCTTGGATTTAGGATTAGCACTGGGGGGAAACAGAGTTATTGTGCCTTTAGCAGCTTTATCTCCATAATTAGCACCAGCAAGACATAGTTGACTTGCCATGGTATGCTTGAGGTTGTCTGGGAAGTAGATGCAGAGAGAAGCTGTAATGATTCTTATCTTATGCCATGCCTCAATGGCGGCTATTTTATGTTATATCATGCCCCCCACACACATGGCAGTCATTTGGTCATTAGTACTCAAAGCAACCTCTCAAAATTCGAAATGTTCAGAAAGGTTGATGAAAAAAGCTTGGTGATGAATATACAGTGGTACCTCTGGTTACGTACTTAATTCGTTCCGGACGTCCGTTCTTAACCTGAAACTGATCTTAACCTGAAGCACTACATTAGCTAATGGGGCCTCCCGCTGCTGCTGCACGATTTCTGTTCTCATCCTGAAGCAAGTTCTTAACCCGAGATATTATTTCTGGGTTAGTGGAGTCTGTAACCTGAAGCGGATGTAACCTGAAGCGTATGTAACCCGAGGTACCACTGTAGACAAAAACACATTGTGATAAGCCAGTCTTGTTCCTTAATAATAATAATAATAATAATGGTATTTGTTGTTGTTGTTGTTGTTGTTGTTGTTAAAATTGTGTAAATGTAAGTTATGTTTTATATTTTAACACTGTACACTGAATTGATATTTTATGATATGGTGGTATAGAAATATTACAATAAGTAAATAAGTAGAACACCTTTCTTAAGATTATTAAAGGAGTGTTGCTTTTCTAAAAAGAATATTTTCCATAACCATATTTCTCTGCTGTCCCAATGCAGACGAGAAGAAGCCATGCTGAATAACAAAGAGCTTTCACAGTCCAAATTCCAGGGAGGTTATTGTGGAAAGAACCTAATGCACTATACAAATTTCTCTATATTTATAGAGTTTTTTATGGGCTTATGGATCAGTTAGCAAAGAAAGGCATTAAGCTAGCATTATTTAATTAATAGCTATTAATTTTATCACAAGTGTAAGCATATTCCAACAACAGGTTTCCTTTAAGTTCCAAAATAAGATATTTGGCATTTAGGTCATGGTTGAGCTACCTTTCTTTGATCTCTATTATCTTTTGGCAAACTAACCATGAACTGATATTCCCTTCACTCAAAGAAATATTAATATGATTTATTCATTGAATTTGTATACCACCCTTCATCTGTCAATCTCAGGGTAGTTCACAACATAAACTATTCAATCAAACCAATGCTCATTTACATCATAAGCAGAAAATATTAACCATAGTATCTTACCAGCTAGGTTTCTTCTGAATTCTTAGGTAAAGGTAAAGTGACCCCTGACCACTAGGTCCAGTCATGACCGACTCTGGGGTTGCGGCGCTCATCTTGCTTTATTTGCCAAGGGAACCGGCGTTTGTCCGCAGACAGCTTCCGGGTCACGTGGCCAGCATGACTAAGCTGCTTCTGGTGAACCAGAGCAGCGCACGGAAATGTCGTTTACCTTCCCGCCGGAGCGGTACCTATTTATCTACTTGCACTTTGATGTGCTTTCGAACTGCTAGGTTGGCAGGAGCTGGGACCGAACAACTGGAGCTCACCCCGTCACAGGGATTTGAACCGCCAACCTTCTGATCGGTAAGTCCTAGGCTCTGTGGTTTAACCCACAGCGCCACCCGCGTCCCAAGTCCCAAGTCCCGCATCTGAATTCTTACTTACTACTTTAACCATCGCAGCACCATTGGGAATGGTATAGATATTTCCCTTTATTTGTTTAACTAGAATACAAAAAAGGGAGGTATGAGGAGGTATGAGGAGGTCGATGAAATAAGGTTATGACAGTTAAGGATTTGGGAATATTGGATTTGTTTTTAAATTTTTGTGGTTTATTTTGGTTTTGGGACTTTGATGTGTTATGTGTTTTGTCTTTCTTGATTGATTGATGTTTGCTTTTCCATTGTTTTTATCTTCTTTTTCCTTCTTTTTCTTTTTATCTTTTTTGTAATTTAAAATTTTTCAATAAATATTATTTTGAAGGGGGGAAAATGAATTCTTACTTACTACTTTAACCATCGCAGCACCATTGGGAATGGTATAGATATTTCCCTTTATTTGTTTTTAAGCCACCTGCAGTAGCAGTGTGAGAGAAGCACTTCTAAAATGACATACAAATATGCATCCTATACAACTTTGCTATACTGGAGAAAACGCTGCTGCCTCCAGACAACCGCTCCAGGAAGCTTCTATAATACGTGCTTTCTTGATGCCTCTGCTGCAGAAGAACCGTGGGAGGGTAATATAATAGGGTGGTGGGATGGCATTAATTTTTCCTGAGGTGGCACAGAGGTTGATGCTGACCTGATTTTCACAGCAGCTTCTCCTAGTGTGGTGAGGCATCACAGCAGCTCACCTGTGTGGGGCTGTGGCAGGGCAAGGAGGTGACATGCTTGGGACTGGGTGGGTGCACCCATTACCATGAGAGTGCCAGATTGGCTGTGCCACCGCACCACACAGCCCAGACCTCTCCACTACCCTGGCCCACCCCAATCCTGACTAAGTAGCCTTGCTACCCCAAACAGGTTTGACGTATAAATGTATGAAGGTGCCTTATCTTGAGTCAAAGGAGAAGATGGAGAAGCATCAGAAGTTAGAGAGATGAAAGATGAAATCTTCAACAACTGCTAGGAAAACAGTAGACTATGGTAAACACAATGCAATCCATGTATGACACCCAGGGAAAAAGCTAACTACAAGAGTGCAAAACAGAGTTCTTAAAATGTGTGTCATTAAGAACAGAATACTCTGT
This sequence comes from Podarcis tiliguerta, assembly GCF_965153285.1. NCBI lineage: Eukaryota > Metazoa > Chordata > Lepidosauria > Squamata > Lacertidae > Podarcis > Podarcis tiliguerta. Next base: position 77,344,722 of record NC_139539.1, read on the forward strand.
TCAGTAGCATTTGTTTATAATCCAAGGTTATAGATAAAAAACTGTCATATTTTGTTCTTGAATAAAGCTTTAAATTCTTTAACATTATGAACATTTAAAAAATGAAACAACCCCAGCACAATTCATTCTCCACTGCCTCATTTAATTTTTTATTTTTGCACCTTGAATTCTGAAAGCCTACAATATCCTAAACTGTTCACATGCTTATTATGCTTGTTATGAACATGCCAAAATGTGTATTTATGAACTCATCCATTCCCCAATTTCTGAAAAGAAAAAGACACAATAAAAGAGAGCAACACCAAAAAGGTGGACCTGTCAAACATAATATTAAAATGCTCTGTGCAGAAATCCATTGTGATATATCTGCATTTTCACACACAGCAACATGAGACATCTCAACTACAACAGAAAGGGAGAAAGAATCAGAATTTACCTCCTCACAGAAGTCTTCTACAACATGCTACCTCATGTACTGACTCCTATTTTGTCTTCGTTAAAGGGAATATTACAGAGTGGAAGGGGGTCTAAAAAACTTTGCAGAATTCCAATTACCTTATTAATGCAAAACATCCAGGTTTAAACATCCATTTAAAGAGAAAATGGGTGCCTTTCTCTTTAATCCATACCATACCTTCTTATAGCATTAACAATTTTTCATATCATTTCATTCGTTTATTAGACCTATTAGTTGCTTTCCACCAGAATTTCTCCAAGCGACTTACAGCAAAAAGAAAAAGAAAAAAAGATATACAAAAAGCTGTCGGGTGTCATACAATACAAACATTAATATTTCATATAACAGAACATCATTTTCTTTTAAAAAAATCTCAAATAATAAACAAAGCAATAATCAGACCCACAAATAAACAAAAACTCAATCTCCCCAAGTCCAAAAATCATTCACATCAAACCAATAATTTACCCCCTGTAACCTCCTCACCCCACCCAGAAGTCTGCTGTCAAGGCCAGCTTTTGCAAATCAGTGCTTGGTGGGTCCAGTGTTCTCCATGGATGGTCCAGTGTCTCTCCTCTCCCTTCACTGGGAAGCAGGAACAAAACAAAGCAGGAATATGGTAACAAAAGTTTTACCTGCTTTACAGTTCCTACTGCTGGTGGGGGTGCAGGTTTTCCTCTTCTCCAGCTTCTATCACTCTGAAAGCCAATTCAGAGTGAAGGCAACGTTTTTACCCTCATTCTGAATGTTTAACCATTCATTCAGATATGGTTATATGACACTATAATCACATCATACATCTCCCTGACCTCGCTCCTCATTATTGGCTGACAGTATGAAAGCCAGATAATATGGTGATATGTGGACCATGTTACAGGGATAGGAGGTGTGGTTGTCTAGTCATGTGGTTCTCATTCTGCTGGGAACCTGATGCTCATCTTCTCATTTGTTTCTGCCTTGAAAACACACAGATATTTGGACATCATCATATACTGTCCAAATAACAAGAGAAAGAGCCCTTTTCGAGAAGCACAGTTTGCTCTGGGAAAAATGCCAATCTCTTTTTCTCATGGAAAAAAATAATAGGCAGACATTGCAGAATCTATACACCTTGATGCAGAGGAAATTAAACTGAAATAAGGATGAAAGAATTCAAAAGCACTGCAGCTTATACCCTTGGATAGATTTTGACATGTAGTGGGATGAGGAGTTTAATTAAGATGAGGTCTTCTGTGTAACTTCCGAAACAGTTTGGAGATCACAGCTCCTGACATGCAAGCACACCATGTCACAAAGAAGTGAAAATTCCGGGTCATTGCACTAGCCGCATGGCCTGGCATTTTGGAAGGGCAATGACAAAATTTGTTCAACTTTGCATGAATCAGAGGCTGGTTGCCAGATGGGAATTAGCAGTAGTTGTACACAAGGGAGCTCGTTTATACTGCTGAGTCAGATGCATTAGCAGGGCAGGGCATTCCAGTACAAAAGCCAGTTATGACCATAGTTTGCAGAAATTGGAATCTAAATGCAAGAGAAGTAAGGGAAGAATAAGAGACATTAAAACACATTTGGCAGAAAAAAGAAAATATATTTCAAATTGGCAAGCACTGAAACCACTGCAGTCAGTGAAAATTCCATAAAGTAAATCTTCCCATAACAGATATCTACCAAGGGTTTTCCTTTTTTTTTATAGCCTGCAATTTGTGTGTGTGTGTGCAAAATTGATGTTCAATCTGACAAGATATTTATGACTCTTAGGAACAAAGTGATTCCTTTCCTTTTGGAGTTACAGCCTGATGAACATCATCTGATGCCCCTCTAATTCCTATGATCAATCCCTTAAGGAAGTCCTAGGTAATAATTTGAGGAAAGTGGTTGATGGAGTTTTGAAGACCATCTCTTAAAGTACATAGAAACAGCATGCATCCAAAATGAGAATCTAAGGCTGCAATTCTATGCACATTTACCTGGAAATAATCCCCACTGAATTCAGTAGGATTTACTTCTGAGTAGCCATGCATATGATGGCACTGTAAGAAATGAACTCTCGCGCACCACTTCATTAAATCAGTCCCTAAATATTTTGATACTTCAGTGTATTTTTTTATTGGAAATGAAATTCTAGCTCAATTAATTCTTACCCACAAGTCATACTTACATAGCTGCACATCCTTGAAATTTTCCTTAGTTACACATATGGCCCTTTCACAAAGAGGTATGTTCATATGCTGCTCTTTCATTCAGCTAATTTCCAGACATAAATCTGTAACTTCCTCAAATTATGGATTTGAGGTTTATGTCACAACACCACCCTCTTTTTTTTGAGATGCTCAGGCACCGTCCACACTCTCCTGGACCACCTTTCTTTCAATCTGTCAGCAAATCATCACTCACCACCAACATTCCAAGGCCCTCTCTCCACCTCCCTATCTAACATTACCTTTACTATTATACTTACTATTATGCAACATTACGTTACTTAGCATACTGCATGTACATTCAGTATTATATACAAGCACCAGAACATCACAGCTTACATCTTTGGGAGATAGATATCATTGACACAAGGTCAGCATGGTGCAAACACACCAATGGATCCTGCTGGCATGTTTCCACCACTCCAACCTCACGACCACCTTGCTCCTGCCTTCTCCATCATGGTACACAGCAGCAACTTCCTTGGAGAGAGGCCAGGTGAGCTGTGCAGCCCCACCACACCATCTGCTGCCGATGCCATGGATGATATGGGAATCTGCGGCTGGGATGCGGGTGGCACTGTGGTCTAAACAACTGAGACTTTTGGGCTTGCTGATCCGTAGGTCGGTGGTTCGAATCCCCGCAATGGGGTGAGCTCCCATTGCTCTGTCCCAGCTCCTGCCAACCTAGCAGTTTGAAAGCACACCAGTGCAAATAGATAAATAGGTACCGCTTCGGTGGGAAGGGAAATGGCATTTCCGAGCGTTCTGATTTCTGTCATGGTGCTCTGTTGCACCAGAAGTGGCTTTGTCATGCTGGCCACATGATGTGGAAAGCTGTCTGTGGACAAACGCCAGCTCCCTTGGCCTATGGCCGCAACCCCATAGTCACCTCTGACTGGACTTAACCACCCAGGGCTCCTTTACCTTTAATGGGAATCTGCACACCTTTTTGTGCTGTCCATCCATGCTCCTCCCACTGGCAACAATGAATAGGAAATCATTAAAATCATTCTATCTTCCACCCTATCAGTATGAGACCAGCAAGGCAATGCATATTCCAGATCCTCTGCCATTGGTTTCCCCCACCTCCTTTGTCCCACCGGTTAGATTGTTCTGTTAATATCCCTAACTTCTAAAAAATAATAATAAAGAAAATAGTACTCCAGAAAAAGAAATATGAGAAGTAGAATTTCTGCAGTATTTTATTGCGCAATGCAAACTATCAGAATGCCTCTTTGAACCAACCGCAGTGACAAAATTACGTTAGCAAAATTAATTTTAGAGCAAAATATTCTGTATGTAAAAGTATTCAATTAGGTTTCCTGTTTCTTCTTCCTAATGAGAAAAAAAGATGGTGGCGCCGCCAGGGCTAAAGGGAATCTCCAAGCAAATGTTATCATTCATTATATGGCATGCAGCAGCAGGAAACATAAATCATGCACACACAAGGAAGGGGTTGTGCAGTTATTAGAACCCAAAACAATAACTAATAAGGGTGAAGCACAGACCTCAGAGAGAATAGCACTGGGTGTACAGCTTCCTTTATCTTCATTATCACACCATTCGACCAGCTATTGATATAACAGGAAGGTGCTCCTGCTGTGGCAGAAGTGGCAAGCCATAGATGGAGGCATTACTGTCAGAGAAAATTAGCAAGGCAAATGCAGCAAAGAGCATCCCAGGAGAATTAGAAACCAGCATCACAGCAAACCAAGGAGTTGTCTTTATAATATATATATGTGTGTGTGTGTGTGTGTGTGTGTGTGAACAAAGCTACAGCAGGAGCTAGGACCCCAAATCAGTGGGGGAGTTTCCTTCCCAAAGAAGAAAGGGTAATATTCAATTAAGTCCTACTCAGAGTAGATCCACTGTGATTAATGGGCCTACATATATTATATCATTGGGCCTACTCTGACAAATGCTGAATATCATCCAGAATTCAGCTTTCACCTACAACATGGTCAGGAATGCAGGGAGTCAGGTGGGGAATAAAGAACAGAACCTCAACTTTGCAACCGTTCTGGCTTCGGCACAGATCCAGGCATAGGCAAACTTGGCCCTCCAGATGTTTTGGGACTACATCTCCCATGATCACTAGCTAACAGGACCAGTGGTCAGGGATGATGGGAATTGTAGTCCAAAACATCTGGAGGGCCACGTTTGCCTATGCCTGGATTAGGCTGTGTGTCTATCCAGAGAGCTCAACTCACATCTAAGTCTGGCTGACTTCTGTACATGAAGTAGTGAAATAACATGTTGTTCTGTACTTCATCTACAAAAATGTCTTGGGCTAGCCCTGCCCACAGTTGACAATGAAAAAATAGATAGATGATAGATAGATAGATAGATAGATAGATAGATAGATAGATGATAGATAGATAGATAGATGATATAGATAGATAGAGAGATGATAGATGATAGATAGATAGATAGATAGATAGATAGATAGATAGATGATAGATAGATGATAGATGATAGAGATGATAGATAGATAGATAGATAGATAGATAGATAGATAGATGATAGATAGATAGATAGATAGATAGATAGATAGATAGATATAGATAGATAGATAGATGATAGATAGATATATGATAGATATAGATAGATGATAGATAGATAGATAGATAGATGATAGATGATAGATAGATAGATAGATAGATAGATAGATAGATAGATAGATAGATAGACAGACAGACAGATAGATTATACCCTGCCCTCCCCAGCCACTCTGGGCGGCTCCCAACAAAATATTAAAAACATCAAACATTTAAAACTTCCCTAAACAGAGCTGCCTTCAGATGTCTTCTAAAAGTCAGAGAGTTGTTTATTTCCTTGACATCTGATGGGATGGCCACATGAATCAGCCCTTGCTCATGGGCTGTTCTGGTACTGCCTAGGAATAAATGAATAGACTGAGGTGTTTCTACCAATGCATTAATATCTGAGAGTTTTGACACACAGGGTTTGGCTCTTAATAGCGATGAGGTTTCGTTATTCAGTTAAGAGTTCTTACCTAAATCATCCCCTTCTAACAATGCAGATTGTCAAAAACAAATGATTGAAATATATTTGTTTCTCTGGATATGGCTGTATATATTTTGAATAATCCGAAACCAGATTTGAATCTATTGATCCAGGAGCCCAGGCAAAATAGTAAACAGCTACATGTCTACTGAGGGCTATAGTTAAGTCTATCCAATCAGTTTCCCTCAATTTATAACTCAAGCAGAATTTGTCCTCAGGGTTCACTCACCTCATACTAAGTCTACAAAATTTGGTCAGTAACAAATGATAATGGCCGGAGGTAATCTTGGTGCACATTTGGAGCTGTTCATTCATTGGTTAGCTGCCAGCAGCAGTTCTGTTTAGCTGATTGCAGCCTCTGGGAGATCATGACCAGGTCTGGTAAGCAGGGGTGTTTGCAAGTGGGGGAAGCTTGGAGTGCAGTCTCATTGTGTATGTAGGACTAAGAGAAATAGGTGTCCAGGGAGTTGCTGCAGTGATCAGCAACCCCTGTGCAATGTCTGTCACCCTGCCTGAGAAAGTGCAAAACTACACCTGCAGCAAGTGCAAACAGGTTGCTTTGATGGAAGAGAAGGTACAGCAAGTTGAGGCCCACCTATCCGCACTGCAAGTTATTGGGTAAGATGAATAATTTCTCACTAGAGCAAAGTAGACAGTCCTGCAACAGCTAAGCAGGGGGAGTACCCCTACGAAGGAGGAAGACCACTCATTGCAGGAGACAAAGCCCTGGAAGAATGGGACACACAGAAGAAGCACTGTCAGGAGTATCATTGCTGTGCCGTGCTGTGTCACTGGAGCTGTAAAACCAATTCCATGCCCTCACCTTGGACACCAGTTCTGGACCAGAGGAGCAAGTACAGCAGTTGCAGACCTCAAAATACACCTGAGGTATCTGTGGAAAGTACACTGTACAGAATGATTCCTGCCACTTCCCAGAGGGGGAAGACACGTGTGGTGGTGGTAGGTGACTCCAGACTAAGGGAGACAAAGGCAGCAGTATGCAGAGGTAAAAGGATGTCCTGGGAGGTTTGCTGTCTTCCAGGTGCAGAGATTCATGATGTAACAGTGAAGATAAAGCCCACTGACCACAACTCCTTCTCATTCATGTGGGTACCACAATTTAAGGAGGATATTGGTAAGTTGGAACATGTGCAAAGGAGGGCAACCAAGATGATCAAGGGTCTGGAAACCAAGCCTTAAGAGGAGTGATTGAGAAAGTTGGGTATGTTTAGCCTGGAAGAGAGGAGACTGAAATGAGATGTGACAACCATCTTCAAATATCTTAATTCTTCAAAGAGCTTTAATTCAATTTGGCAATAATTTCTGGAGTTATTTATATACTAATTCTCATTACTTGCTCTATAGGATGTCCATCCACGACCCATCTGCTTTTCACAGCACTTTTGGGTGATATATTCTTCATTCATACTTGGGATTGAATTTTTTTAATTTTAATTTTGAAGGCACTTATTTTATTTATGTGTTTTATTTATAGCATTCGTATGCCACTCCTCAGCCAAAAAGCCCCCCAGAGTGGCTTATATAAGTTAAAACAAGATAGTCCCTCCCTGCAGTTTCACAATTTAAAAAAGCATGACTCACAAGGAGAAGGGCACAGGGAGAGAAGAGGGGGAGACTCAGGCATCAACCCTTAAACAGTTCTTATAATGGTCATCTGTCACAATTCAGGGGTAGGAAGTGATTGATAAAGCTGGTCTTCCAGCAAAGCTGATGGAATGAGTTACATTTCCTATTTCTCCCTCTGAGGCAGCCTGAAGCAATGGGTAAGGTTGCTGGGTAAGGTAATGGTGGGGAGCTTAGTTTGTGATGGCTCTAACTCATGCAACAATCTCCAACAGAGTCAGTGTCTCTCATTTCCTACATGGAGTGGCATCTAACTTGTAAGGTAGAAGAACAAAAGTCAGTATTTTGTCTCCTAAGTTTGGCTGGTCCTGGAAGCTGGAGAGACGGAGGCATATCTGCTCTGTGCTGGACCCAAAGCTGTGACTTCCCTGGAAACCTATCCATATGAGCACTTAGCTGTAACATTTTCATCCTTACCAAGGGCTATTTCAAGGAAACCAGCCCTGAGTGCTCACTGGAAGGACAGATCCTGAAGCTGAGGCTCCAATACTTTGGCCACCTCATGAGAAGAGAAGACTCCCTGGAAAAGATCCTGATGTTGGGAAAGATGGAGGGCGCAAGGAGAAGGGGACGACAGAGGACGAGATGGTTGGATAGTGTTCTTGAAGCTACCAGCATGAGTTTGACCAAACTGCAGGAGGCAGTGGAAGACAGAGGTGCCTGGCGTGCTCTGGTCCATAGGGTCATGAAGAGTCAGACACGACTAAGCGATTAAACATCAACAAAAAGGCTATTTCTTGCCGATGCACTTCACTCTTCAGGCACCTCATGTGTTGGGTCAGTGGTAGATAGACTTCAGGCTTGCAGGATCTACTTTGTTGGCTTAATTTTACTCACACATTCCCAGATGCAGGGGCATGGATAGGATGGGGTTTAATAGGAAAAGAATGCATCAGATGAGTTCTCCAACCTACTCCAATTTCCCCCCAATGCTTAATAAGCTGATTGGGTGGGGGATTCACCTGCCCCTTTCATAACTGAATCCACGCTGTTCTGAGAATCTTTTAGCCAGCTCTAAATAAAAATGCATAACGCTTCTCCCCGTCAAATTAGGCGCAAATCCAGTCAAAGCCAAGCACTTTCAAGCCCAATTGATTTCAGTAGAGGAACTAAACACATGATTAAATCTCTCCCATGGAAACCAATGAGACTGATAACTTCTTAAATTTAGCTTACTATGTCCAGTGTTCATAGCCATTTTGATCCTGCAGAGAGTCATAGATAAATTGAATCATATATTTTTCTCCTGTGTTTACTAGAATTGAAAAATGCTCAGACATTTTGAACCTACAAGCTCTTCAGCAATTATGGTTTTTGTTTAGAGCTAGCATCGATTTTGTTAAGGATAGAGTAGCATTCTCAATCTGGTAGTCATCAGGCCAGATGTGTGACTTTTTTTCTTTTCTTTTACCATAGGCATGCAATTACAGGGCTTTTTATACTGTCGGACCTTGCTGGCAGTGTTTTTTGAGGTCCGTCTTTGTCAGATTGACCAAAGTTTGCAACCTTGAACAGTTCAACATGCTATGATTATTGTATTGCACTCATGGCACTGATTGGGCAGAGTGGTATGATGGCTTAATGTGTTCTGTTGGTCAAAGAAATGAACAGTTTAATTCAGGAAGGGAAGGGGAAATGGTCATTTTATCTGGGATTCACGTCTTACACTGGGCAGAATGAAGGCTCAGGGTTCAGGAAAACTACTTTAAACAGTCCTGCCTTCCCCCAAAGAATCCTAGAAACTCTGGTCTGACAATGGTGGCATTCCACTCACAGAGCTACAATTCTCAGAGTGGTTTAACAATCAATTCCTCTTCCTAGGAAACTCTGAGCATTATACCTCTGTGAAGGTAACAGGGATCTCCTCACAACTCTCTGCACCCTTAGCTAACTATGATTTCTATGATTTTTTTCAGGGAAGCCATGGCTGTTTATAAAGTGGTATGTTGCTGCTTTAAATATATGGTGTAGATGAGACCTAAGTCTTACTCCAAGCAGACTTGTTGAAATTAATGGACACAAATAAATTAGGTCCATTAATTTGAATGGGTCTACTCTGTGTGAAACTTGACTACCACCCATTTGACTGGAGCCAATATAATCACTTTATTGGGGATGAGAGCCTGCCTGCACAACCCTTTAAGCTAATCTGTTGCCCTCAGGTACGCTGGAAAACCCTGCTCAACCAGGGCTGAAGTAAGAGTCAACTTCCCATTTGGTCAGTTACCATATGTTGAATGGTGATATGCCATTGTGTCTTTTGTCTCAGGATGAAAAAGTGGCTTGGGCCATCACAGATGTCAACACAGAAGTCTCACTGAGTTCAAGAGGATTTTCTCCCAGGTAAGTGTATATGGGTTTACAGACTTGATGTTCTTTTTTTGTTGTGTGTGTGCATTTTAACAGTGATTGTAAATGAATGGGTTTTGTAATATTTTGTCCTTCACCATAGCTTGTAGCCTAAAAGGTAAAAGTAAAGGACCCCTAACAGTTAAGTCCAGTCACAGACGACTCTGGGGTTGTGGTGCTCATCTCACTTTACAGGCTGAGGAAGCCAGTGTTTGTCCACAGACGGTTTTTCTGGGTCATGTGGCCAGCATGACTAAGCCGCTTCTGGCACAACGGAACACCGAAACCAGAGCAGTGCATGGAAACGCCGTTTACCTTCCCACTGGAGCAGTTCCTATTTATGTACTTGCACTTTTTGGTGTGCTTTCGAACTGCTAGGTTGGCAGGAGCTGGGACCGAGCAACGGGAGCTCACCGCATCACGAGGATTCAAATTACTGACCTTCTGATCGGCAAGCCCAAGAGGCTCAGTGGTTTAGACCACAGCACCACCCGTGTCCCTAGCTTCTAGCCTACAGTGCAATAAACTTGATTCTGAGAGCCTAACCCCATATTACATGTCACTGTGGCATTCTTTTCTCTCACCATATATATATTTTATTTTATTTTATTTTTGCAGAGAAGAAAAGGACTCTTAGGAAACTGGAATCCTGAAGAGAGGAGGAGGGAATGGGATGTTTAACCTCTTTCCTGCCAGCTGTTTGCTCAAAATTCAGTCCCTGAATCTTTTGTCCCACAGGAAGGGAGAAGCAACTGAAAAGAGGCTTCTTTGAAAGGGAGTGATGAGCAGAAAAAGGGCAGCCTCTCCCTCATCCACACAAGGCCAACCACCTTTGCTTGAGAGGAAGGGGTAAACTGTAGCAAAAAGGAATTACAATTACATATAATGTATAATTTGCCCCGATTTTGATTTTGTCCTGAACATTTCCATATATTTGTCTGAGCTCCTTCAGGAGGAAGGGCAGGTTAAATTAATTAATTAATTGATTTAATTGATTAATTAATTAATACTTTTTTTTGGCCAGGTATTAAACCTGTTGCAGAATGAGAATTCCTACCATCATTCCAAACAAGAGCTGTTAGGTCAGCTAGGGTGAGGAGGGGAAATCTATTTAACATCCTAAGAGCTAAGCCATGTTGAAGCGTCACATGCAACCAACTTAAAAGTCGCAAAGCTGATCAGGTAATGAAGGTTAAGTCAACTTTGTGCTGGGATTACCTCGCCTGTCCATGTCTTTCCCTGGTCAGGACTAATTTATAAGATTACCTCTGTTAAAAACAACTCTCTATCCTACTTGGAAGCCTTTCCTTCCCAAGGAATAAAGTGCTTACGTTAGTCCTTTAAAGCTGGTTAATCAAAAGGAGGTCCAGATTAATTTCCCTTACATTCTTTTCACAGCTGGAGATTCTAATTGATGTCGCTCTCAGCTGATCTATCTATTCCATTATAAAACAATAGCATGGATTTCTGGGTCTTTCTAAGTCATTTTTTGCAGTTCAGAAATGTTCTGTGCATATATATAAAAATTTAACTCACATTTGTGACATTGGTCAGGCAGAAACAGATGCCTTTGCCATTGCTTGCTATTAAAAATAAAAAGCTTTATATTGCATTAGGAAAAGCCCCTATTTGCATCATAAGAACACATAAATGGAGTGTTTATTGAGCTCCTGCTGAATGGGAAAGATCAACCTCAGCAATATAGTTGATGGTCATTCAGTGCTATCTGAGTGTGAAGGAGCAACCCAGGAGATACAATAGAGGAAAAGAATTAACTATGAGTATGTGACCAGGTGCAATGGGGGGGAATCATTGGCTGGAGGGTTACGTGGGAGCTGGTAGAAGTTAAATCCTTCGAAGACAGAGGTCCTTTGGCTGGGTCGGGATGTTATGGGATTGGGGGGCAACTCCCATCTCTTGCAGGGGCGCAATTAGTGCCAGCACCGTCCGTTAAGAGTTTGGGTGTAATCTTCAACACCTCCCTTTCCATGGAGGCGCAAATTGCAGCTATAACAAAGGTGGCATTTTTTCATCTCCGCCAAGCTAAGCAGTTGGCTCCTTACCTCTTTTGCCCTGACCTAACCACTGTGATCCACGTGATGGTCACCTCCAGACTTGATTATTGTAACTCACTCTACTTGGGTCAGCCCTTGAGACTGACCCAGAAACTCCAGCGGGTGCAGAATGCTGGGGGGGACACTCCTTACAGGGTCCTTGACGCAGGTATCACATTCACCCAGTGCTATACCAACTGCACTGGCTCCCGGTGGAGTACAGGATCAGGTTTAAGGTGCTGGTTTAAAGCCCTATACGGCCTAGGGCCCTCGTACCTATGGAACCGCCTCTCCTAGTATGTCTCACAGAGGACCTTATGGTCTTCAAATAAAAACATCTTGGAGATCCAGGGCCACACGGAGGTTAGGCTGGCCTCAACCAGAGCCAAGGCTTTTTCGGCCGTGGCCCCGATCTGGTGGAACACTCTGTCACAAGAGACTAGAGCCCTTCGGGACTTGACATCTTTCCACAGGGCCTGCAAGACAGAGCTGTTCCACCAGGCCTTTGGACAAGGTACAGTCTGACCCACCTCCTTCACTAATCCTCACAGAACTCTAGCCCAATGGTTGCCATTAATTTGATTTTGAATTGATTTTAGAATGAATTGGTTTTAGAATGCATTTCAATTAATTGATTGTGATTTTATGTAAACTGTGTTACTTTTATTGTTGTTAGCCTCTCTGAGCCCGGCTTCAGCTGGGGAGGGCGGGATATAAATAAAAAATTATTATTATTATTATTATTATTATTATTATTATTATTATTATTATTAACAATGGGTATACACACAGGTCCCACTTCACAAACTTTCACTATTCAAAAATTAACTTAGCAGAACACAATGAATTAGTATTCAGACTTTGCTATATGCACTGCAGATTCAGATACCTGAACATAGAACAATTTTTAGTTCCTTATTTGCCTTTTCCTGTTTGGCTGAAGAATTTAGGGAGTGAGGAGGAGCAATTACAAATAAGAGAACATTTTATTTCTAGGCAGGTGGCTTTGGGAGGGTTAAAATTCCACGGTCAATAATGGATTAGAAATTTTCCTGTAGGAATCCATGGAAATCATCTACTCATTATGTGAATGCTTGCCTAATAATCGATGTCCAGGGAACACATTGTGCTCAGTAAGCAGGACCTGTGTATACATTGAATGTGTGTTTCTCCATACTGTGGCATTAAAGATTCTGAGTTGGTGCTAGAGTGTCTCTTCTATGAATAGGAGGTTTCATTCCAATTATAAAAGGGACTATGAGTGGCAATTCTTGCTGATGAGGTGAGACAATTTTGCTGCAGCCCCGAGAGCCATTTCCCATGCTATTCCAGAAGGTCTCCAGATCCTTGAGAACAAAATAGAGTGGGCTATCAAGGGAAAGGATAAATATCGTTTTGTCCCCTTCTACCAGCAGAAGCATCCTGTGAGCTTCTCACTTATGGGAACTAAGAATTGAAGCCCCTATTTTCATACCCACTATCCAGTTTTCTTTGGAGTTGTCCAAGAAATCCATGCAGAGCTGGAAAAGCTCAGATTGTCAGATTCAACCCTTAACAAGTTGAATGAAGTCAATTTAATCCACTGAAGTAAAGTGTCACAATGCGCTGGGATTGGGGGAGCCATGCTATTTAAATAACATTAAAATGTACATATATTCCTACTCATTCAAGTGAGGTCTGAAGACATTGTTCAACGTGGCAACTTGTTCTTCAGTGCAAAACCAAACCATTAAATTCTAAGAATTAAAATAAAGGGGGCACTATATTTATATTCACAACATCACAGTTTTAAAACCATTTCCCCCTTAAAAAAAAAAGTGGTAACTGACTGTGCTACTAACTACTTCAGCACTCTTAGCCCCCAATCACCAGCCAAAGGAACAATAGCCACCAGTTGCTTTTAAAGCAAGAACATTAGCAAGAGAGGACTGAACTGAATTAAAATGTATGCTTATAGCTCACCACTTTGTGAGCTTCACCCTCTGTCTTCTCCTGCACATCTTATCATTTAAGTGTTTAAGCCTGACGAGGCAACCCACCTCTCTTTAATTCATGTACGCCACTTCAGGAGACAGTAATTGTCTATATATGTGAATAAAATACCATTAAAGGTAAAGGGTAAGGGGACCCCTGACCATTAGGTCCAGTCGCGGCCAACTCTGGGGTTGCGGTGCTCATCTTGTTTTATTGGCCAAGGGAGCCGGCGTGCAGCTTTCGGGTCATGTGGCCAGCATGACTAAGCCGCTTCTGGAGAAACAGAGCAGTGCACGGAAACGCCGTTTACCTTCCCGCCGGAGCGGTACCTATTTATCTACTTGCACTTTGACGTGTTTTCGAACTGCTAGGTTGGCAGGAGCAGGGACCGAGCAATGGGAGCTCACCCCGTCGCGGGGATTCGAACCGCTGACCTTCTGATTGGCAAGTCCTAGGCTCTGTGGTTTAACCCACATACTTAATACTACCACCATCACCACTGATTTCAAGTCAGTCTTGCAATCAAAACTGCTATGTAATCAAAAGGCTGAGCTGAGAGCATAAGAACTGTGGAGACTAGCCATCCATCCTTGAGGAAGGGCCATAACTCAGTGGCAGAGCTTCTGTCTTGCAAGCAGAAGGTTCCAGGTTCAATTCCTAGCATCTCCAGATAGGGTTGGGAGAGAGTCCTCCCTGAAATCCCAAAGAAAAGCTGCCTGTCAGTGTAGACAGTAAAGAGCTAGATGGATTAGTGGTCTGGCTCAGTAGAAGGCAACTTCCTCTGCTCCTATGTCCCAAAGAGCAGTGGGAAAATTCACCA